>NC_133166.1:65070000-67470000 GCF_040802235.1 Manis javanica
GCAGTAACAGCCTCCCTCTTGCTCCGGTGGGGATTCAGCCTTTCTTCCCAATAAGAAAGGAGAGAGTCATGAGAATGATATATTAGGTGAGGTAGAATGGCCACCAGCACACAAAACTCATTATTAGTATTGAACACAGGTGGATAGGGCCGGGGTGAGGCCTGTCTTTGAACAGAGCTACTAACCCGAGGAGGGTATAATCCACTTTCCTTGCTCCCACGGGGTGCTATTATAGGAGGAGCATAACTGGCTCTGGGCCGTTGGGACTGTGCCTACACATGTACCAGCGATAGAGACTTAAGCGATTGTAAGTCTCCACAGTCTCCCGTCCCAGTAAGTGGGATGGGAGTTGTTGATAGTGTAGGAGCCATTTATCCTGATTGCCTCATAGAAGGGGGGTGAACCTGGGTAGCATAGCTAACAGGGATTGGTGAGGGAGGAAGTAGTGTGGTTAAGAGTCTCTACTACTGCCTGCACCATTTCTCACATGGGATTATCTAACCCGGAGGGAGTGTGCTGGGCCCATAACCCAGAGGTCGATGGACCCGGTCCTCTCGTGGGTTCTGGAGCAAGCGTCCTGGTCGGCATTTTCTCATCCTTTTTGCTCAGGCCCTTATCTTGGATTGAAGGTTTCTGGGGATTTATAACCGGGTTGGGACCTACAGCGGCGGTGGGAGCTAACACGGTTAATTTAATGGTGAGGGTTGAGCCTTCTTCCTCATGTCCCCAAGATTTATAGTACTTTATCTCCCATGTTAGCCTTCTTATCCAATGTGATACCTCAGTCTTTTTGCCCATCTCAGTGAATTGAATTCGTACCCAATCTCGGTCCTGGTCACAAGCCCTGTCCCTTTGCACGTGACGTGGGAGGCCCTGGTTGACATAAGAAAATTTGACAGCATTTCTTTTTGTAACAGGCCATTTCTGACTCCCATTGTTCGAGGTTACACAGGTCAATTTGGCACACCAGAAGGCCCCCCACTCACATGACTCTCTTTTACCTGCTTTTGGGCAGGCATAAAATCCCTGGGCCTGGGTGCCAGCCGAAGGGGTGATCCCCAAAGGGTCCAGTAACCTTGGTTGATCCATCGAAGGCAGAAAAACAGGTCAGGCCACCAGGTTCCGAGTGGCCCACTGTGTTCTGTGGTACTGATGACTTCCTCAATTGCACCGTTGACCAGCACCCAGGTCAGGCCCCATGGCTGGGGGGGCTGGTCACAGATGTGGTTCCTTTTAAGGTCCATACTAAGGCACTTATCAGCAGGATCTCCTTCATCTTCGGCTTAGGTGTAGTTTCAGGGGATTCGCAGGATGCTGTTGCACCTTCCACTCCTCCTTGCGGGCCCCTGGATCCTGATGAGGCAGGATCTTCCGAACGTGGGTGTGGTGCACCCAAGGAGCGATACCGTCAACCTTGAGAGCAGTGGGGGTGCTAAACAATACAACGTAAGGTCCTTTCCACCTGGGCTCGAGAGTCTTCACTTGGTGTCTCTTGACCCACACCATATCCCCTGGGACTATGCCATGTTCCAGGCTCGGAATTTTCTCGCCCTCGTAATACGCTCTGATCAGGGGCCAGATTTCTTGCTGCACTTTAGCAAGAGCTTGCAACACATTCAGATAGTCAGAGGACGGGTCCTCTACACCGGGAAGCTGCACTCGCCGGATTATGGGTGGAGGAGCTCCATACATTATCTCAAATGGAGTTAAACTATGTACATAGGGGGAGTTCCGAGCACGGAAGATGGCTAAGGGAAGGAGGGTCACCCAGTCCCCGCCAGTCTCCAATACCAATTTAGAAAGGGTCTCCTTCAGGGTATGATTAATTCTTTCTACCTGCCCAGAGCTTTGTGGGTTATAAGCACAATGTAACTTCCAATCTACTCCCAAAGCTAGGGCTAGTCCTTGCAGGACTTTGCTAATGAAAGCCGGGCCGTTATTGGAACCTATTGCTTCAGGGACCCCATATCTGGGGATGATTTCCTCAATTAATCTTTTTGCTACTACCTGGCTAGTCTTATGCTTGGTTGGAAAGGCCTCCACCCACCCAGAGAAAGTATCTACCATAACCAGCAAATACTTGTAACTATACTTCCCTGGTTTTATTTCGGTGAAGTCTATTTCCCAATTCCTCCCTGGGGCCCTCCCCCTTTCCCGGGTACCTACTAGGTGCAGTCCTCTTGGGGCTGGTCTTAGCTTTGCACAGCTACTCATTCATTCGTGATCTGACGAGCTGCCTCATTCTGGTGGGGAAACACCAACTGCGCAGACTGGAAAAGGCTGAGCAGCTTTTTCCAGCCTAGATGGGTGGACTTGTGCAGATTAGCAAGCATGTACTGCCCCAATGCTTCTGGCAGGATCAACCTACCTTCTTGGTCCCTACTCCAATTTCCCTCCTCAAACACTTTCCTCAAGACTTGTTTCTTAATCTACTCAAGATCTTGGGGGGAATACTCAGGTTTGGGTGGCAAGGCGGGCAGTTCAGGTATGGGTATTTCGAGGGCTGCAAGTACAAGGGAGTCCAAGAGGGCTGCCCTCTTAGCTTCCGCATCAGCATGGCTGTTGCCGATGGCCTCAGGTGTCTTCTTTGATTGGTGGCCCGGTACATGTATAACTGCTACCGCTTTGGGTTTTTCGACAGCAGCTAGTAGTCTTTGGACTTCTTGCAGATTCCTCAGTCCCTTCTCTTCCGCGGAATGGAATCCTCTTTCTCGGTAGATGGCACTGTGGACATGGACAGTGCCAAAGGCATATCTGCTATCTGTGTAAATGTTGGCCCGCTTGCCTTCTGCTCTTTCCAGGGCCTCAGCGAGAGCAATAAGTACCACCTTCTGTGCTGAGGTGCCAGGGGGCAGAGCTACGCTCCAGACAACTTCCCCTTCGTGGGTTACTACAGCTGCCCCTGCTCTCCTGACCCCCTCCTGCACAAAGCTGCTCTCATCTGTATACCAATTTAGCTCACAGTTTGGTAACGGTGTGTCTTTCAGGTCTGCTCACACCTGTATAATTTCGGAAAGGATGTCTCTACAGTCATGGATGGGGGTCGTCAGATCTGGGTCGGGCAGAAGGGTGGCAGGATTTAGGGTTACCGGGTCAGAGAAGGCGATTCGTGGAGAATCTAGTAGGAGCCCTTGGTAGTGGGTGAGTCTTGCGTTCGTCATCCATTTTCCTGGAGGATGCTTGAGGATCCCCTCTACGGTATGTGGGGCTGTTACTCTCAGGTTCTGGCCAAAAGTCAGCTTGTCTGCCTCCTTTACCAGTAGAGCGAAAGCTGCTAGGATACCCAGACAAGGTGGCCACCCGGAGGCCACTGGGTCTAGCCGCTTGGACAAATAGGCCACAGATCTCTTCCATGGGCCCAGCTGCTGAGCCAGGACTCCTTTGGCCACTCCCTTCTTTTCATCTATAAACAGGATAAAGGGTTTTTCTGGGTCTGGCAGAGATAGGGCGGGGGCCCGGAGGAGAGCTTCTTTTAGTCTGTCAAAAGTCTCTTGTCGTTCCTGAGTCCATTGCCAACCCGGCCCTTCTTTGGTCGCTTCATATAGCGGTCGGGCTATTTCTGCGTACCCTGGAATCTAAAGCCTGCAAAACTCCGCTGAGCCAAGAAATTCTCTCACTCCCTGGGGTGAGGAGGGGACGGGGATAGTCAGGATAGTTTGTTTCATAGCCTGTGTTAGCCACCTGGCCCCATTAGATATTTCGTACCCCAGGTAGACTGCTGACCTCTGACAGATGTAGGCTTTCTTGGCGCTGGCTCGATATCCCAGTTCGCCGAGTTCAGCCAGCAAGTTCCCTGTGGCTTCTTCACACTCTTCACAGGTTTCTGTAGCCGGCAACAGGTCATCTACATACTGCAGCAGTGTCACGCGGGGGTGGCTCCTGTGAAAGGGCTCCAGGTCCTGGCTTAGGGCTTCATTGAATAAGGTGGGAGAGTTCTTGAAGCCCTGTGGCAGTCTAGTCCAGGTAAGCTGCCTTTTTCTTCCTCCCCCTGGTTCTTGCCACTCAAAGGCAAACAAAGGCTGCCTAACTTCAGAGAGTGGGATACTGAAGAAGGCATCTTTCAGGTCCAGAGTAGTATACCACACATGTGCAGGTGGCAGGTAGCTGAGTAGGGTGTAAGGGTTGGGCACTGTAGGATGGATGTCTTCTACCCTCTCATTGACCTTTCACAAGTCCTGCACCGGTCTGTAATCTCCACTGCCAGGCTTCCTTACTGGAAGCAGGGGTGTATTCCATGCAGATTGGCAGGTTTTAAGGATTCTTGTCTCCAATAGTCTATGGATATGGGGTGCTATTCCTTTCCTAGCCTCTTCCGGCATTGGATATTGCCGGACCCGGATGGGTAGAGCTGCGGCTTTGAGTTGAACAACGAATGGGGATAGGTGTTTAGCGAGACCAATTCCTCCAGTCTCGGCCCATGCGGAAGGGAACCTCTGTAACTAAGAGTCCATTTGTCTCCAGCCCCCCTTTTCTTGATCCGCCTGAAAGAGACGATGTTCGTTGGACAGGGACAGAGTTAACACATGCGCCTGTTGTAGGGGCTGCCCTTCTTTGTCCATGATTTTTATCCCTTCTGGTTCAAAATGAATGCGCGCCCCAACCTTGGTTAGTAAGTCTCTACCTAACAGTGTTGCAGGGCTCTCAGGTACGACCAGAAATGAGTGAGAGACCTGATGCCTTCCTAGGTCCACTTTTCTGCTAGTGGTCCAGGCACATTTCTTGGACCCTGTCGCTCCCTGGACTCTACTTGTGCGTCCTGGGTTCAGGGGACCGTGGGCCTGGTTGAGAACTGAATATTGTGCCCCAGTGTCTACCATGAACCCAATGGGAGTCCCCTCCACGCACAGGGTTACCCAGGACTTGGGGAGGGGTTCTGAGCCCCATCCCCATCAATCCTCCTCTCCTAGGTGCAGGGTTTTAACAGGGTTCCCTCTTCCTTGTTCCCTCCTTTGGGAGCACTCCCGCTTCCAATGTCCATATCTCTTGCACAGGGCGCATTGATCTTGTCCTAGTCAGGATTGGCGGGGTCCTGTTCCTCGAGGTGGCCTAGGGCCCTCCTTCACCCTGGCCAGGAATATCCTGGCCATCTCCTCCCTCTGCTTCTTGTTTTCCCTCTTCTGAAATTCTCTGTCTTCCTTCCTATTTTTCTCCTGTATTACCCATTTCTCTTTCCTCAGCCTTTCTTCTCTATCTTCCGGAGTTTCCCTAGCATTGAAGACCTTCTCTGCCTGCTGCAGCAGCTCTCTAATAGAGATCTCCCTCAGGTCCTCCCACTTGTGGAGTTTTCTCCGGATATCGGGGGCTGCCTGGTTGATGAATGAGAGGACTACAGCTGATCTATGTTCCTCTGCTTCCGGGTTTATGGGGGTGTAGTGCCTGTAAGCATCAAACAGCTTTTCCAGATACGCGGCTGGGCTTTCCATTTCCCCCTGAACAATAGTTTTTACCTTAGCCAGGTTAGTGGGCCGTCTGGCGGCTGCCCGGAGACCGGTCATCAGAGTCTGGCGGTAGACCCGGAGATGCTCCCTACCTTCTGCAGTCCCGAAGTCCCAATCCGGGCGCGTAAGTGGGAACGCCTCATCGATGATGGGCTGGAGGGTAGTGGGTCTTCCATTCTCTCCGAGGACATTTTTCCTGGCCTCATTGAGGATACGCTCTCGCTCTTCCGTCGTGACGAGAGTGCGGAGCAATTGCTGGCAGTCGTCCCATGTGGGACGATGGGTAAACATAATGGACTGTACTAAACCTATAAGACACTTGGGGTCCTCTGAGAAGGGAGGGTTCTGAGTCTTCCAATTATAGAGGTCACTAGATGAAAAGGGCCAGTATTGATATTGTTGAGCGATGCCTGTACCGATGGCGCGCACAGGCAGAACCGGCACTGCTCCTTCTGAGGTGGAGGAGGGAGCCTCCCCTTCTTGTTCCCTGGCACCGCGAGGCCTTAATTGCATTCCTCCTGTTCTACCTGGCACCCAGCATGGGGCCAGGGCGGGGGAGTGTGGGGAAGCTCTTTCCGGCTTCCTGTCTCCCTCTGCTGAAGAGTCTGGGGAAGCTGCGGCCACCTCGTTCCCACTGGGTTCCCCAGCCTCGTTTTCTATCCTCCCAGCAGCTTCACCCCCCTACTCTGCATACGGGGGTGGCTGCTCAATCGGCAGAAGGGGGTAGAGAGGAGAACTGTCGGGGAGGAGAGGCGGCACACTCGGGCGCACAGGATTTCTGGCCCTGCGATCAGAGGGCTCTAATTTTTCCTGAGCAACTAGGACGGAGGTCTTTAGGGGGTCAGTATGAGGTTTCCCCACCAAAAAGGGCCTCAGCCAGGATGGAGGATTCTCGGCTAGATTTTCCCAGACCAAGATATAGGGGAGTTGGTCAGGGTGGCCCTCAGGGCCTGGTCGGGAGATAATGGTTTTGACTTTGCCGATAAGGTCCAGGGAAAGAGATCCCTGGGTCAGCCAGCCTACTCCAAAGGAAGGCCACTCGACTGAGCAAAAGGTGTCACGCTTACCTTTCTTGATGCCAAGGCTCATATTTAAGACCTGTTTCTTGACCTCCGGGAAATGGGAAAGGATCAGACTCTTAGGAGTAGCCTGAGCCTGTCCCATAGTGAAAAAGAAGAAGAAAAAGGATATGAGGGAGACAAAGGCGAAGGATGAAGATGCCACTTCAAACAAGATGACTGTTATATGTGCTTGTGAACGGGTGCCTGTCATTACACAGTTTTTCTTCTGCAGGGGATGCGAATTTATCTGGGATTCGCAGCTGTGACCCCCTTATCCTGTCATGGGAGTCTTCTAGCATCGGGCGCCCTAATGGCTCTTAATTGCCCGACCCGTGCCTGCGGGGACTGATGTAGTGGCAGAAAGGAGGAACGGAGAGAGCAGGAGAGCCTTAGAACAAGGAAACTTAAAATAAGAAGCGCATAAAAAATATAAACCGAAACCAAAACACAGTAAAATAAACGCCAAGCACACACACCACATCTGATCACACTCGTTCGGACCGGTCCTTCTCTCACTCTGGTGCGCACCACACTCACCACTTTCAGGATCCTCAAAAACTCTTGTTATTCTCCCGAAAGGTGTCCACTTGGACCGCCGCAGGGTGACGAGCTCGATCTTTTCCTCCTCGGGTGCCAGTTTTCTGCCAATCAGACTCGCCTTCCTAAGGCCGAGTCACTCGGACCTTAGGGCCAGGATTGGTTACCTGGGCTTCACCCAGGGTCGCTAACCTGGGGGCCGGGACTACCAACCCGGACTCTCTCACTTGGGGTCACTAACCCGAGACCATACACGGGATGGTGACTCCCGCGTTATAATGGATTTATGCAGACATGAGGGGGCGACCCTCGAATTGCACTGCCCCGTCCGGACAATTAGACCTTGCCTCCAGCCATCCTTTGTTCTCAGGGAAGCCTCACAGATCCCGGACGAGCCCCCAAATGTTAGGGTCCAGGAACTCAGGGTTTTCCCGAGAGAACAAAGCACACAGGCATGGAGATGTAAGTACAGGCAAAGTCTTTATTCAGCCAGCAAGCTGGGGTCGACAGCACCTCCCCTGAAACTCAGGCCAAGTCCGAGCTGCCGACCCCCTGGCAACTTTAGGTATTGCTTATATAGAATTTTTACAGCCGTTACACCGAAGCCCGCGTATTTCTACAACCAATAATTTTAAAACACATTCTATATTGTAACCTTTTAGGGAACACTCTAGTTGCCTGACCGCTTCAATTGTTATCTCTTGCTTACCCAAGCATGTCTATGTGACTTATCACAGATCACGCCCCCAGGCTGTTGCCAACTTCTAGTTATCTAACTTAAAGCAGGTGCATTTCTAAGCTTAGCCTTGGGTTGTTTATTCAAAACTGGGTGGCCCATGCTTTAGGCAGTTAGGTTAAATGTTATTAGTCCTTTTTCCTGACTCTTGATGTCCTCTGCCCTCCTTTACACTGCAAGAGGGGCTCTTGGATGTAACCTATTGCCAGCTGACTTGAGCAACTAGTTAAAGGCATCATGAATGGAAAACACTCTTACTGGACTTCACAAACCTGTTATTGTTAGGCTGGAGGAAGGAAAAACAAGGACATACAAACAGAACAGAGAGATACCATAAAAGGAGAACAGACCAGACCCCAAGGCCCATGCCGTATATGGAAAGGGGACAGCTCTTCCTGAATTCCATCCTTCTGATGTGCCAACTAAGATCCGGATGTCAGCCTCCTCCCTCTTGAAAGGAAAAAAGTTTCTAGTTGTCTATTATACCACCTTTAGCCAATTATACCTCACCACGCCCCCTAGGATTGCTTGCCCACTCCTCCCCCTCCTAACCCCTTATAAGCCCCAACCTGCCTGACCGGGTGCAACTTCCCCAGCCTCAATTTATGTATACTGGTGAACCTCGCCTGGGAATTGCGCTCAAATAAACTGCCTGGCCCTTTGCTGCCTCTCTTAGCTTGCTTATTTCGGCTAGAATTTATCTTACAGTTATAACCTCTATTAAAAGCCTCATGGCTTTCATAGACCATGTGCCTATAGTAGAGCAAACTAATGAATTAACTATGCCAGAAATTTTTTTTTTGGAGTTGGGGGGAGGATGTCCCCATTATATCTCCTCCTGGGAATCTAGGAGGGAAAAGGAATAAGTGACAAAGAACACCAATGTACAACAAGCTTTTCTTACCCATCTAGGAAGCTTTCCCTGATCCCTACCATACAACATAAAAGTGATTTCTCTCTCATCTAAATTCTGGTTGGTTCCTTTAGGCTGAACTTCCCAGGACAGCCACCCTTTGGAGGAGTCATTACATTCCAGGATTTATGGAATGTGTATTGCAAATCTGATTTTATCATTTCCTCAATCAGGCTCCAGTGAACAGATTCACACTCACCAAGTTCCTAAGAAATAAATTTTAAAGCTCAATTGTTACTTAATTCCTTTGCAATTAAAAATTTGCCAGCTAAAGTTCTCTACATAGGACATGTCCTTCTTGGAAAGGCAGTACAATGAAGAGGCCAGAAATGAATATTGCTTGGTAAACACAGAACCAGAAAAGAGAAAATGCTGTCTTGCTCAAAGGATGTTAGCATCAGACACATATATATAGCTTGGTGATATCCTCCTCTATTTTAGGATAGCTGTCAGGATAAAACTATCCCTCAAAGGTTCACTGATCATGAGTCATGCTGCACTAATCAAATTTCCTATTTTGATAGGTTGACAAAGATTAAGAACAGGAGGAAACAACAGATACATTATACACCTTGACCAGTAAAGTGTTTGACAAAGTATCTTATTATATCCACATCAACCAGGCAGAGAGATGCATACAGGATGATAGGACAACTCCATGAGCCCATCACTGCATGATTAACCACAGCTGTACTCTGCTTAGATCCATCCCACTCAACATTTTTTAAAATTATGGAAACAAAGACATGAAAGTTTACTGCCTCTCAATACATGCTAGTATCACAAAATAAAGAGGCATAGCTAATATCACCTAAATGTTGACTGAATTTAGACTCAGAACTGTCTCAACAGATAGGATATTAATCTAAAAAGATGAAACTTACTAAAGATAGTTGGTAAGGCCCATGCTTAAATAAGCTGCCCTGAGTATAAAATGGAGAACCTGGCTTAATAGCCATTCAAATTGCAAGAAAAATGGGAAAAAATGGCAGACATCAGGGGTTTTATTTCTGCAACCTCCTCAGGCTGCATTACCTGAACTACAATATCCAGGTAATGATTTAACTATGCACTCTGTGCCCAGCTGTGTACCACTGCCATGCTACGTTTAAGAGGTACATGAGTGGCCTAGAGCAAGTCCAGAGAAGGGTGAGCAGAATGGCAAAAGGACTTAAAAATAGATACTATAAAGAATGGTTGGGAAGGTGGGAGGAAGGGAAAGCATGATTGAAGGAACCAATAAGGTTTACAATAACTAGTGGGCACATTTGCCTACTCTCTTCATATATTTATGTGGATGAGAGATTTTTTAGTGTTACAGAGTACTGAATGATGAACTAGAACCAATGGGCCCCAGTTACAAGGAAGGCAAATTTCAGTTCAATAAAAATAACTTTTAAAAATAATAACAATTGCCCTACAGTAAAATCAACTACTCTATGAGTTTGAGAGCTCTCTGTCACGAGCCTTAAATGCAAGTTGAATGGCATATCTGTGATAACCTGCTCTTTGCCAGAGAGCACACCAGCCTTCCATCTGCAACTCTGGAGACCATGAGGCCAGCTTTGCACCAAAACTATTAAGAACCATCTAGTAGAGTTGGACCAGGTCAAATTTCTAGCGGTCCTGGTCTAACCCAGGAAACTGGGTTCTACAATCTGGGTCTCTGTCACTCTGTCTAATAGGTCATTTCCTCAAACACTGGTTTCATTGATGAAACTTGGTCCCCAAGAATGGGCTGGTATTTTCTTTTCCATTCTGTCCACTATTTCTTAAATTTCTGTCTTATCTCTGAACCCCAGGCTCTGTAGGTCCCTAAGGCTACCCCCAAAGGTAAGGCTGTCAAACCCCCAAGGCATCGAATCAAAGAGCAGCCAGTCTGGATCAATGCCTATTACGCAGAGAGACCTGATCCCAAGCCTGGACATCAAGTTTAGAGCAACTACCAAGCTCCCTGCCATCAGCTCCCCGTGAGCTGGACTTGAAGTCACCTCCTATACATCAGGCACTAAGAATACAGACTCTTCCCAGACTCTTGCCTGCATCCCCATTCAGTTTATTAGAAGCATTTCTATTCACTGACTGTGAGGAAACCAGCCAAGATCACCAGAAACCAGCCTTCACTGAGGGCCCATCTACTGTTCACCTGCCACCACAGTGCTCCATCAGACTCTCCTTTCCAGGACCACCAGACCCTCTTCTCACGATGTTATCACTTCCTTAGTGGTCCAAATACAGTGCCACTATCTTGTCACATCCCAGAATGATAAACACAGGTGCTCCAAAGCAGCTCATTCCATTCCTAGCCAACTGCTTGATCCATGGAGGTGAAAAATGAAAGCAGCTTCCAGAAGCTGACTTCCTACATTTAGCTCTCACAAGCAAGCACCCCATTGCTCAGCACCTGTTGTCACCAGTCTCCATCTTGCCCCAGTTCTCTTCATACTGTCTTCATCTTAGCCACACCTCCACCTGCCCCTCTCTGGCCTGCCTTAGCCCACTCCCGCCCTGCAGCTTCCCTGGCACTATGGGCTGAGGCCCCTTAACTTGGGTTGGCCAGTCCAGGTGCTGTGTACTTCAGCTGTAGGCCTGTTGGTTCCCCGCCCCTCAACAGATCCATATTAAGGGTACTTGGGGACTCAAAGCATTCTTCCTTCTTATAGCTACCTCAGCACTGCTCCCTCTGCATCCCCCAGCAAATGCCTCTGATTCAATAACTTGATAAAGGGAAATGCAGAAACTAGTGAGGATAGGAAAGCCCAAGGGAAATAGAGTATGACGGGGTGAGTTTCCTTTTCTCTGTTCAGAACCTTCATGAAGTAACTGCATTATGTGCTCTCCAGCATATTCAGGAGCTTTCATTGACATACACCTTCCCTGTCAAACAGTAAGTGGTTTCCTGGTCCCAGGGCCTTTTGGGGGACCTCAAAGACCAGTGATCTTTGAGAAAGTTGACAGCTGTGATAATGACTGATGGGAATTTCCAGTGGGGTCTCAGATCTTACCACCATTCCCTTTTCCAAGAAGAGAAACTAGGTGGGCTCTTCACCATGGCTCCACCACAGCAACCACAACAGCTATTATGTGCCAGACGACACAGCTCACACAGCACCTGCCCTTGTGCTGTGCCATTCTCATCCTCACCTATACCTCCCCCTCACACCTCACTCCTAATGGGACCCATTGAGTATGGATTTGGGAAGTACAATCTGTCCTCATTCCTACTTTTTCCTTTGGTCTCCCGGCTCCAGCACATACCACCCTTACTCTTTGATTGGTCCTCCCTTCTCATCTTCCAGTGAGGGGTAACTTCTGCAAATTTCACAGTCACAGGGGAGACAGAGAAGGCAGCTTCAACGACCTGTTTTTCTGGCTCTTCCTTTTACTTTTCCACTCAGTTCTTCTTCCATTTGAACTACTAGACTCAAGCTGTCCCTCCCCCACCCTTCCAAGAGGAGCAATAATAAAGCTAGCACTTACTGAGTGACAACTATATGCCAAGTATGTATTCACTCAGCTTTTCTGAGATTCCAGCTATAAATCCCTATGACAATCTGTCTTTCTTTCATCATACTTTCCATCTCTTAACTACCTCTCATCTCTCTTCATCTCTGTCTTCTAAAAACTTATGTAGTGATCCACTACATTCTTTCAGAGGACACATCTTCTGTGGCTGTACCCTTAAAAGATGGGTCACTCCACCTCTGTGCTCCAACAATCCCTACATACTATTAAGGAATCATCTCACAGTCCAGGTCTCCCCTTTCACCATCCAAGCCAGCTCTTACTTAGCAGCCTTTGCAGAGAGATCATTTCCATGGGCAAGAACAACCACACACACTGCCTGCTGGCCAGCTTGGTCCCTAGTCCCTGTGCCTTTACAGAGCCCCAGAAGTGACCCTGCCATTTCACCCAGGCCCCAGAACCTACCTACCCAGGCCCCAGGAATTTCATACAGTCCACAAAAACTGCAATAAACACTTTAAACCTTGGCCTTCTGAGAACTACCTAAGTCCTCGGTCCCAGTCCCTGGCCACCTATCCTCCCTCCAGCCCAGTCACTTTCCCACCAACTTCTTTAATGAATCAAGCCCCCCTTTACTAAGTGACTCATTCAGTATGATGGTCCCACGTTTTTGTTTTTGTTTTTTGGAGAATTCATTTTGTACTTTTAGACCCCACAAATTTCTCTTTCTTTGAAAGAGAAAATTTCCTTTCAGGCTCTTGTAAGACGACACTGGATTTTGAGTATGAAAAGTGGCTGAACAGATATTACCAAAGCCGTTATTCCAGTGTCCGGCTCTGAGCGAACTGACTGGTAACTGCCGCAACACTTACAAGAATCATCACTGACTGGGCTACTCACCTGTCAATCACTTCTGCTGGGCCAATGAGCAGCACCATCTCAGAGGAACCGTGTGGAGGTCCAGCCAATGGCTCCCGCGCAACTTGAGCCCGGGGAGATGGTCCTGTTCCCTTTACCTGCTGCTCTCACCACTAGGGCTTGTGCAGTATGGGTAGGCAGGGCATGAGTGTATGGACGTCAGTTTAGACCCACACACAAGTTATGACTTTTGGAGGAGGAAAGGGAAAAGGCTTAGCACCAACTAAATGTTGGGGTTTAGCAACAATGATAGTATTAGGAAGGCCGACTTCTCACGCAGCCCTGCCATTCCCTCACATTTTGACCTTGGGTTAGTCTCCCCCATTGTGCTGAGCTTCAGTTGCTTTTTCATAAGGAAGAGGTTGATTCCCCATTATCTCTCAAGCCCCTTTTCTTTAGGATATTTTGGGAGACACCATGCCTCAAGAAAGGGAGAACCCAGCTTAACCACAGACCAGTTAATTGTGAACATAAGGGAAGACACTAGGTAAGAGGTGACGATGCACTTCCACAAACCAGAACCAAGGGGATGGGCAAAAAGAATGAAGGCTTGGGGACGCCCTCTGTCTGGCTAGGGAGAACTTTAGGGCCAAATGGAAGAAAACAGTCACTACCCAGAAGGGCCTCTGAGTAAGGACTCAAAGGAAAGGAAGCATTTTAATCCAGTGTCTACTAATTTTTTTAAGTAGTGGGACAGGGAGAGCTATGGAAATTGAAGACTCTCTAGCCCAATTTATAGGTTGTTTTGTTTCATATAGCCTCCTATAAAGGTCTTCTTGAATAGTTCTGTCTTGCCAAGTTTAACAAAGATCTGTATCCACAGTGTAAGTGAGCCTCCTGGCGTTTGCCATTTTCCCAGTCAGTGCCACAAAAAGAAGCTGACCATGACTGTTGGGCTTTTCTAGTGGACAGCAGAACGCCATTTCCTGCAGCCTGGAGGGACAGCAGAATAATTATTTGGCAGCAAGAGGTGAGTAGTGGTAAGGAAAGTAGACTTCTCTCCCCTAGCCAGCCCTCCTCCTCCCCTCCTTTTCTTTCCCCCATATCCTTCTCTCCAGTCTTTCCCTCCTCCTACCTGCTAACCGTAGCCCAGGCCACTCCAACTTCCTCTTTTCACTACCTCCCCCAGAAATTCAGGGGGCCTTATGGTATGCTTAGGAAAGGCTGTTCCCTGGCCTGGGCTTTCCATGATCAGCTCCACAGAGAAGTAATCAGCTTTCAGAAACTTTGAGAAATTGCTTTTCAGCAAGAGGGTACCCAGTAAGTTTAGAGGGATGGTGTGTAGTGAATATTGTTGGCAAAGTTGCTCTGTCCATGGGGCATATGAGTACTTGGCATTGGCCCTTATGAGTTAGAGGTTGTCAGTTGCAGAAATTTTAATAAGTTTGTTCAGACCCTAATTATCACTTGTGCTTAAACTTACACCAGAAAGAGTTCTGCTTCTCAAACCATCAGTCTCTTCCATGACAGTTTCTTCCCTCTGTCTCATTTTTCTCACTTTTACTCTGTTCTTCTTATTGTCTCTTTTCCTGTGTCTTTCTCTCTGGTTTGATTTTTTTTTTTTTTCCTTTTGCTTTCTGAGGCCAGACAGGAACCTGGGTGGTGGCAGTCCAAAGGAGGAGCCTTAATCTGAGCAGCTGCCATAGGAGGCAGACCCACGCTCCCTGCCCCTAGCAGGGTGAATGCTGCCCTCCCAGCCTGGGTCCTCATATATTCTCTCAGACATCCCCTTGGTACCATGTTTGTTCTCCAGGCCTTTTTGAGATGTGTGCCCCCCACTCTAACCCCGCACCCCCAGTGATGAGAACCACTGATTCCTGCCTTCCATACTCACTGCCAGGGCAGGCCCTTACAGAAGCAAAACCTAATCACCTTAGACTCTGGCGTACTGAGACCTGGCCCTGATCCTGTTGGCCTCACCTTCCTGCCAATTTATTATCTAATAAAAATATGGTTAAACTGTGTTCATGTGTCTAAAGCACTATTTAAGTAGTTACTGTTTCAGATGTGACATTAAAAAGCATTCCCTGTTCTCTCTTCCCCTTTTCCCTATTACCATCCTGGGACCAAAATGATAGGGAGAGAATGAGAATGAAGGGAAAGTTGGGGTAAGTGTGACAATGTCCATCTCTCAGTGGAGAGCACCCATGAAGCATGCTCCACACTCAGGAGCAGGTGTTTGGGAGCACAAAGGTCCCTGCTGCCCCCAGCTAGGAAAATGGTTTCCCTGAGCTCACCTTACCACACTCAGTGGGGGAGGGAGACATTTCCCCTACTCTACAGGACATTATAGAACAGAGTTATAGGTAAGAAGGAACTCTGTGTTGTCCCATAATAATGAAAACCCTAACATAGTTATATAGATCCTTGGAGTTAACTATTAGCAGCTGTTTAAAAGGCATTTGAAGACTTTTTTTTCATGACAGGAGGATAAAAGCATATTCCAAAACTGTATGTATAATATTGTCATAATCTGATTGTGTCTGTGTGCATAGAAACTTACCAGAAAGAAACTCACCAAAAATTCCAGAAGAATTACAGGTGATTTTTATTTTGTTATACATATTTTTTATTTTCTACAATCAATATATATTACAATTAGGAAAAAAAAAGTTTCAAATTGTTAAAGTAGTTGGTTCTTCCCTCTTGTAAATGCAGAAGGAATTGGAACTGACCCATTGAGCGAGCTGCTAGGACTGGTGGTCCCTGATGTAACAACTTGGGCCTGTGCAGTTGGAAGACCCCTAATGGGAGCCAGGATCCTACAATCCATCAAACTGTCAGGAAGACACAGATTTAGATATGATGGAGGCAAGACAGTGTGTTCCAGCTCACCTCCTCTCCCTTTTCCTTTCTCTCATACCACCTCTGTGCTGTAGTGACAAGCACTCCATACAGAAGACAAAAGACCTGGGTTCAAATTCTGACATAGTACCTCATAGGTGGGTAATTGGGCAAATTATTCAGTCCTACAGAATCATAGCTCATTGATCACAGGAAGCTTGCTCATACCTCAGGGCCTTTGCAACTGCTTTTCTCTCTTTCTAGAATGTATGTCCCAGATCTTCATGTGATTTGTTCCTGTCATTTGGGTCTCAACACAAATGACATCTCCTAAAATTCCTCCAGTCACTTTCTATAATATGCTATTTTATTTCCTCTGAGCACTGATCCCTAACTAAAATTATCTTACATGTTTGCTATACTGCTTAGTGTCTCCTAGAAATTAAATTCTTTGGGAGCAGGAATTTTATTCTCTTGAGCACTACTGCATTCTCATTGCCTAAAACACTGCCTGTCACTGTTTAAATGAGTCAAGCTCTGTGTGATATATTTTCACCATGTTTTCTTATCTTATCTTCCTAAGAGCTTTGTGTGGTTTACATATGAGGGAAAGATTAAGAACAGAGAGGTGAAGTACAATGAGTAAGTGGCAAAGCCAGAATTAGAAATAATTCCAGAACACTTTCCACTTCACTACCCTTCCCTCCCATGCAGCCTTCTTGGGGCCTGTTTTGGGAAGAGAAGACTGGGACAGTTCAAGAGCAGAGAACATCAGAGCCAAGTCTCTGAGTCCAGAAAGTTCAAAATAGCCAAAGGACTGAACTAGGTATGGTCATAGGAAGTTGTGAGAGTAAAGGATAGAAAGGGCTAGAGGGGTTTGGTTGCAATTTAGGAGACTGAACCATTGGAAGTATCTGAGCAAAACAGTCTCTTTTATTCATTCCATAAATAGAAAATGAACCTCTCCTGTGGGTTTTAAGCCATTCAGAATATCATTAGAATAGACAGTCCCCATCCTTAATGAACACCTACTGTGTGTGCTGATGACTCAGGACTCATCTAGGCTCTAGCCATCCAGACATCCAGGCTTGTCGTTGTCTTCTCAGTGTCCAGGATACTGCATAGAGCCCACTAGGTGGCTGGTTAGCAGGGATTACCTGCCCTGAGCAGAGGCAGATGGGAGATTTCAGTCATCATTAAGGTTTATTGACTAGCACACTGGAATTTCCCAAAGAGAGGAATTAATCTCGCTACTGACTGAGAGCAGACATCCTGCTGGAAGTAGTTACATAAATTCTGTTGCTCAAATTAATTAGGATTGTGATTCATTTGTTTAGTGAGGAAGAATCTGAGGCAAGCCAGAAGGACCTTTCAGAACCCAGCCAATCCCAGGTGACACTGCAGCAGGAGGTAGGGCTGGCCTAGTCAGAGCAGAGCTCTGACATGGGTGAAAGAATAAACTGAGGCAGGCAGAGACAGTAAATCAGAATGTAATGCTAGGCTCTGGGGCCTCCCAAAACTCATGCCTTCCAGGCTCCCGAGCATGCAAGGACCTCTGAGCTTCATCCAAGTCTTCCATTCTCCTCTTTTTTTACCAAGCTGTGGAGAAAAGTGCTAATAGCTGAAATTACCTCAGTTGCACTCCTAGGATCCATCCAGCCATTTCCTCCCATACCCCAAGATGCCAGACTCCATTATTCACAGGAGGAAAGATTCTGTCAATAAAGTACAGGCTTATTGCCTGCAGCATAGAGAACTATTGTTCTCTTACTCCCACCTTTACTTATAAAGAGACCCCTCCCCTATTCACAAAATGCCCCTACTGCCTGTCTGAGGTAAATTCCAAACCCTACCAGCATCCTTCACTGTATCTAAGAGGCCTCTCCTCCCTGGGTCTTCCCTTGCATAAGACCTCAGTCTCATGAGAGATAGGGAGATGGCTAGACCAAGGGGGTAGCAGTGGGGATGGAGAGAAGCAGAACCTCTGCACAACTCCAGAGGGCATCATTCCCATTAATCTATGTGAATGGTGCCCTTTGTGTAGAAGAGAAATGGTGCTTCCTGAAGGTGGGCTTCCTAGTAGCCCTGGAGAAAAGTGGTCAGAGTCTGGAAATGTTTTGAAGGAAAGTCTAAAGGATTTGTTGGCAGACAGGAAGAGGAAAGGAGACTAATGTAACTTTTGGACTGATTCATGCCAGCATCTGCAGAAATCCCAAGGGAGCCTTCTTTTCTTTCTAGGCTCCCCCACATCTGATTATGACTGACTGGAATGGCACAATCTGTATAAACCTTGAGTTGGGCACCACCAGACTTTTCAGGAAGCAGAAACATTATCAAGAGCATATGTTTGGCTGCCCAGTGTATTTCATCCCCTTCCTGACTAGGCTCAGAAGCTTTGCCTTGGGCCAGTCAGCTACACCTACCATTAGAGAGTGGTTAGCCCAAGGAGCACTGATCTGGGAACCTGAAGTCCAGGTTACCTAGGATAAGTCTTCTAAGCTCACTCAGGCTCATTTTCCTCATCCCTGAAAGGTGCCTGCCTCCTGCTCTGGGGAGAACAGAGCTTCTGCTCTAGCACCCTACAGACCAGCCCCTCTTCAATAGTCAGTGAGATATTTTTGAAATGTAAGTCAGATCTTGTCATTTCCCATGTTTTAAAATCCCCCAGAGACTTTCCAACACATTCAGAATTAAAAAAAAAAAAAAAAGTCTGTGATGGCTAAGGAAGCCCACATGATCTAGCCCCTGCTTTCCTCAATCTCACTGTTGGCAGCACCCCTCCCTTGCTCCACTTCAGTATGCCTTCTAATCCTTGAGGACAGTAAACCCACTCCCTCCATAAGGCCTTTGTGCTGGCTGGTCCCTTCCTTGGGAACAGTCTACCCTAGCTCTTTGCATGGGCATAAACTTACCATTTCTTTCTCTGCTTAAATGTCACCTTCTTAGAGAAATCTTCCCTGACTACCCAATCCAAAGTGGCCCGGACTCTAGCCATTACCCTGTCTTGTTACTTATCAGAACATCCTTTACTACCGGCCTTCCTCCTGCCTGCCTATCTTCTGCAACTCGGTTTGAGGTCCACAAAACCAGCAACTTTCCCCATTGCATCAGTCATGGTCCTGTTAGGAAACCAGGAATAGCACCAGATAGTTCAACAGTGATAATTTAGTAAAGGAGTTCACTTAAAGCATTGGAAGGAGAGCAAAATTTTAAAGGGACCCTGAGGTAAGACAGAGATAATAACCCCAGAAAGCAGTGGGGTTGTGAGATTCCAGGACCTCGGAGGGTGAGCCCACAAAATTGGGACCCAGCCCTCTGGCAGGGCACCATCCCGCTGCTGCTCATGTCTGAGGCAACACAGGAGGCTGTTCCAGGAGTGTCAAGGAGCTGGAGGCCAGAACCAGCTGCTGCTATGAGGAATAAAGGTCATTTCTGGGGCAACCCTGACAGGGTCTAGCTAGCAAAAAGGAAGAAGCAGGTGCCTACTTTCTCTTCCTGCCTGCCAGTGTCCATCTAGTGTCACTGCTGGCAAAAACTGGAAATTCCACAACAAAGGAGAAGAGTAGTTTTTAGCACCCCCACCCCAGCATCACAAAACAGAATATAAAAAGTGGTTTTCAAACTGGGAGACAGCAGCTGAGTAACTAGAACACTGGTCTTAGACAATCCCTTAGCCTTCATGCTGGAGGAGTGCTTGGTATACAGTAGGTACTTAATAAATACATGGTGAATGGATGAATGAATGATGAATGGTGTACCACATAGAGTGTTAGTTAGAGGGGTATAGAGATGAAAGACAGACTCTAACTCAAGGTGCTCATTCTCTAAATAAGAGAAGACACTTATGGTTCAGGATAAGTATAATAACAGAAATAGCCCCCATATGCTAGGGAAGCATGGAGGAGGGGCTCTGCTCAGTGTGGGCACTGTCTTGCCAATGGGTTTCAGCTCTGGGCAAGTTCGCTATGGATTCAATGTGACCAAAGAAAATTGACATAGAATGCTCTTTGGGGTGAAAGGGTTATACCCAACTTTATTTCCAGGTGGCAGGTCAGTCACTAGAATCCCATTCACTTGGAGCCAGTCTGTATGCAGCAAGTCAGTCTCTGCCTCTGGGCCCCTCTGTCCACACAGCTGTCCTCTGGGCTCCTCTGCACAGCCATCCCACACAGCTATCCTCTGGGCCTCTCTGCCTGCACAGCCATCCTGCACAGTTGTCCCACACAGCTATCCTCTGAGCCTCTCTGCACAGTCATCCCGCACAGCCATCCTCTGGACTTCTGTCCTTGGTGCTGCCACCACTCCAGCCTCTGCTCTGCTCTCTTGCAGCCTTGCAGCCCTGCCACTGTATCACGCCCAGAATACTGGGCGGAGCTCCTTTTATAGAGTCAACAGCCATGTATTGCCCACAGGTGTGCAGTGAGCTACTCAACCAGGGCCAGGTTAGAATTCTGGCCACAGGAACTCTCATTTTATCCACAGTACCAATAGGGGAGACCTCCTAGAAGGGATCACACTTCACGTTGATGCTTAGGGGCAATGAGGAATTCATGAGACAGAGGAATTCTGAAGGACAGTGATGTGAGGACACAGAGTGCTTCCGGTCTGGGAACGGTCCATGCTAAGACAGAGAGCTTGGGAGGAGTGACTCGTAGTTCATTATGGCTGGAGCATCTGTGGGAAGTGGTGGCAGGTGAGCCTGGAGCATTCAAGCCCAACCCATGAAGTACTTGTTTGTTACTCTAAGACACCTGAGCTTTGACCTCAAGCACAGGAGAGCCAGTCAAGGTTTTTCAAGGTTTTTGAGCTGTAGAGTGACATGATCTGAGCACTGTGAATTTGCAGGGATGAGACTGAAGCTAGAGGCCAACTAGAAAGTTATTAGGACAGACATGGATAAGAAGGCTGGGACTCGTGTAATTGCATCTCAATGGATACAGTGTGCTGTACATCCTTTACATCTCAATAATGTTGCATTAAAGCAAAAACCAATTGATGAGGATCTGAGCTACAGCTGTGGGCATTAGGGACTGGAGGAGGAGAAGGAAAAGCTGCTGAGGAGCTGGGATCCTGAGCCTAGACTGTCTCTGTCACAGGAGAGTCCAAGCTTTGGGGCCCTGAGCATCAGCCAGTTCCTTGCATTTCCCCCCTGTGGATAAAGTGAAGGTTCCTGTGGCCAGTATTCTCACCTGGCCCTGGTTGGCTAGTTCACTACACACGTGTGGGCAATATGTTGCTATTGACTCTATATAAAGAGCTCCACCCACTTCTTTGGGCGACATGTTGGCAGAGCTGCAAGGCTGCGGGAGAGCAGAGCAGAGGCTGGAGTGGTGGCAGCACCAAGGACAGAGAACCAGAGGAAGGCTCTGCGGACAGAGGGGCCCAGAGGCAGAGACTGGCTTGCTGCATGCAGACTCACTCTGAGTGAAGAGGATTTTAGTGATTGACCTGCCACTGTGGAAATAAAGGTGAATATAAACCCTTTTACCCCAAGAGCATTCTACTGTCCTTTCTTTGGTCACATTGAATCCATAGTGAACTTGCCTGGGGCTGAAACCCATTGGCAAGACACCCCCCCCCCTCACAAACTGTAAGATTTTGGAGTTGGAAGGGGCCTTTGGAGGATGCATCCCTGTACCAACAGGAAACAGAGCTCCACTCAAATAGTTCACCTGAAGACACTTTAATAAGGAGGCAATATTTACAGAGAGAGTGGCAGGATTAAAGAAGCCAAGAAGGGGTGCTGAAACACCCCAAGACCACAAACAGCTGGAGGCCACGCCCAGGCATCTAGGGTCAAGAGGAGGGAGTGTGGACAAAGTGAAGGTTCCTGTGGCCAGGATTCTCACCTGGCCCCAGTTGGCTAGCTCACTACACACGTGTGGGCAATACATTGTTATTGACTAAAGAGCCCTGCCCAGGCAACACGGTGGCACAGCTGCAAGGCTGCAGGAGAGCAGAGCAGAGGCCCACAGGCAGAGACCAGCCTGCTGCATGCAGACTCAATCTGAGTGAACAGGATTCTAGTGATTGACCTGCCACCATAGAAATAAAGTTGGGTATAACCCTTCAACCCAAGAATGTTCTACTGTCATTTCTTTGGTCACATTGAATCCATAGTGAACTTGTCCAGGGCTGAAACTGTTAGGCAGGAAAATAAAATATGAGCTGGGTGGAAAAAGAACAAGGTCAGTGTGGATAAAATGAGAGTTCCTGTGGCCATGATTCTAACCTGGCCCTGGTTGACTGGCTCACTGCACACCTGTGGGCACTACATGGCTGTTGACTATAAAAAGAGCCCCACCCAGTGCTCTGCACACGACACAGTGGCAGGGCTGCAAGGCTGCAAGAGAGCAGAGCAGAGGCTGGAGTGGTGGCAGCACCAAGGACAGAAGTCCAGAGGATGGCTGTGCGGGATGACTGTGCAGAGAGGCCCAGAGGATAGCTGTGTGGGACAACTGTGCAGGATGGCTGTGCAGGCAGAGAGGCCCAGAGGATAGCTGTGTGGGATGGCTGTGCAGAGGAGCCCAGAGGACAGCTGTGTGGACAGAGGGGCCCAGAGGCAGAGACTGACTTGCTGCATACAGACTGGCTCCAAGTGAATGGGATTCTAGTGACTGACCTGCCACCTGGAAATAAGTTGTGTATAACCCTTTCACCCCAATAACGTTTTGCTGTCATTTTCTTTGGTCACACTGAATCTATAGCAAACTTGCCTGGGGCTGAAACCCATTGGCAAGACAGTCAGTAAAGCCCCCTAGAAAGAAGTCAGTTAACCAGTTAAAACTAGAAATCCAGAAAAGACTCAGAGTTAATGAGTTAATCAGTTAGAGCTCAAAAGGTCAAGAGCAACTTGGCCTTGAATGTTTGAATATTCCCCAGACAAAGAGAAGTATATAAGCACAGCCCATGTTTTCATTGTGTCAATTAGATCATTGTAAGATTTACTCTAGCTGGCTAAAATGCCCATCTATAAACAGCATGATAAAGACAGGGAGATCCCACCTTGAAGCCAAATTTGCATTTTGAAAAAAACCCAGGAAGTTTAAGAAGATTTTTTTTATTAAGGTATGATTGATATACACTCTTATGAAGGTTTCACATGTAAAAACAATGTTGTTACTACATTCACCCATATTGTCAAGTCCCAACCAATACCCCAATGCAATCAATCACTGTCCATCAGCGTACTAAGATGCCACAGATTCACTATTTGCCCTCTCTGTGCTACACTGTTTTCCCCATGACCCCTCACACCATGTGTACTACACATAATACCCTTCAATCCCCTTCTCCCCGCCCCCCCACCCTCCCACACCCCTTCCCTTTGGTAACTGCTAGTCCCTTCTTGGAGCCTGTGAGTCTGCTACCGTTTTGTTCCTTCAGTTTGGTTCGTTGTTATACTCCACAAATGAGAGAACTCATTTGGCACTTGTCTCTCTCTGCCTGGCTTATTTCACTGAGCATAATATCCTGCAGCTCCATCCACGTTGTTGCAAATGGTAGGATTTGTTTCTTCTTATGGCTGAATAGTATTCCATTGTGTATATGTACCACTTCTTCTTTATCCATTCATCTACTGATGGACACTTAGGTTGCTTCCATATCTTGGCTATTGTAAAAAGTGCTGCAATAAACATAGGGGTGCATATGTCTTTTTGAATATGAGAACTTGTATTCTTTGGGTGAATTCCTAGGAGTAGAATTTCTGGGTCAAATGGTATTTCTATTTTTAGTTTACTGAGGAGCCTCCATATTGCTTTCCACAATGGTTGAACTAGCTTACATTCCCACCAGCAGTGTAGGAGGGTTCCCCTTTCTCTGCATCCTCACCAGTATTTGTTGTTCTTAGTCTTTTCAATGCTGGCCATCCTTACTGGTGTGAGGTGATATCTCATTGTGGCTTTAATTTGCATTTCCCTGATGATTAGTGACATGGAGCATCTTTTCATGTGTCTGTTGGCCATCTAAATTTCTTCTTTTGAGAATTGTCTCTTCATATCCTCTGCCCATTTTTTAATCAGGTTATTTGCTTTTTGGGTGTTGAGATGGGTGACTTCTTTATATATTTCGCGTGTTAACCCCTTGTCAGATATGTTGTTTACAAATATATTCTCCCATACTGTAGGATGCCTTTTGTTCTGTTGATGGGTCCTTTGCTATACAGAAACTTTTTAGTTTGATATAGTCCCATGTGTTCATTTTTGCTTTTGTTTCCCTTGCTTGAGGAGATGCATTCAGGAAGAAGTTGCTCATATTTATATTTAGGAGATTTTTGCCTATGTTGTCTTCTAAGAGTTTTATGGTTTCATGACTTACATTCGGGTCTATGATCCATTTTGAGTTTACTTTTGTACATTTGGGGTTAGAAAATCCAGTTTCCTTCTCTTGCATGTAGCTGTCCAGTTTTGCCAACACCAGCTGTTGAAGAGGCTGTCATTTCCCCATTGTACATCCATGGCTCCTTTATCATATATTAATTGACCATATATGGTTGGGTTTATATCTGGGCTCTCTAGTTTATTCCATTGGTCTATGGGTCTGTTCTTGTGCAAGTACCAAATTGTCTTGATTACTGTGGCTTTGTAGTACAGCTTGAAGTTGGGGAGCATAATCCCCCCAGCTTTATTCTTCCTGCTCAAGATTGGTTTGGCTATTCGGGGTCTTCTGTGGTTCCATATGAATTTTAGAATAATTTGCTCTAGTTCATTGAAGAATGCTGTTGGTATTTTGATAGGAATTGCATTGAATCTGTAGACTGCTTTAGGCAAGATGGCCATTTTGACAATATTAATTCTTCCTATCCATGAGCATCGGATGTGTTTCCATTTATTGGTATCTTCTTTAATTTCTCCCATGAGTGTCTTGTAGTTTTCAGAATATAGGTCTTTCACTTCCTTGGTTAGGTTTATTCCTAGATATTTTATTTTTTTGATGCAATTGTGAATAGAATTTTTTCCTGATTTCCCTTTCTGCTAGTTCACTGTTAGTGTATAGGAATGCAACAGATTCTGTGTATTAATTTTGTATCCCACAACTTTGCTAAATTCAGATATTAGATGTAGTAGTTTAGGAGTGGATCCTTTAGGGATTTTTATGTACAATATTATGTCACCTGCAAACAGGGACAGTTTAACTTCTTCTTTGCCAATCTGGATGTCTTTTATTTCTCTGTGTTTTCTGATTGCCATGGCTAGGACCTCCAGAACGATGTTGAATAAATGTGGGGAGAGTGGGCATCCTTACCTTGTTCCTGATCTTAAAGGAAAAGCTTTCAGCTTCTCACTGTTAAGTATGATGTTGGCTGTGGTTTGTCATATATGGCCTTTATGATGTTGAGGTACTTGCCCTCTATATCCATTTTATTGAGAGTTTTTATCATGAATGGATATTGAATTTTATCAAATGCTTTTCCAGCATCTATGGAGATGATCATGTTATTTTTTTCCTTCTTTTTATTGATGTGGTAGATGATGTTGATGGATTTTTGAATGTTGTACCATCCTTGCATCCTGGAATAAATCCTACTTGATCATGATGGATGATCTTTTTGATGTATTTTTTTAACTCGGTTTGGTAATATTTTGTTGAGTATTTTTGCATCTATGTTCATCAGGGATATTGGTCTGTAGTTTTCTTTTTTGTGGTGTCTTTGCCTGGTTTTGGTATTAGAGTGATGCTGGCCTCATAGAATGAGTTTGGGAGTATTCCCTCTTCTACTTTTTGGAAAGCTTTAAGAAGGATGGTTATAATGTCTTCACTAAATGTTTCATAAAATTCAGCAGTGAATCCATCTAGTCCAGAGATTTTGTTCTTATGTAGTTTTTTGATTACCAATTCAATTTAATTGCTGGTAATTGGTCTGTTTAGATTTTCTGTTTCTTCCTTGGTCAGCCTTGGAAGGTTGTATTTTTCTAGAAAGTTGTCCATTTCTTCTATGTTACCCAGTTTGTTAGCATATAATTTTTCATAGTATTCTCTAATAATTCATTGTATTTCTGAGGCATTCGTAGTGATTTTTACTTTCTCATTTCTGATTCTCTTTATATGTGTAGACTCTCTTTTTCTCCTGATAAGTCTCTCTAGAGGTTTATCTATTTTGTTTATTTTCTCAAATAACCAGCTCTTGCTTTCATTGATTCTTTTTATTGTTTTACTCTTCTCATTTTATGTATTTCTGCCCTAATCTTTATTATGTCCCTCGTTCTACTGACTTTGGGCCTCATCTGTTCTTCTTTTCCTAGTTTTGTTACTTGTGAGTTTAGACTGTTCATATGGGATTGTACTTCTTTCCTGAGGTAGGCCTGTATTGCAATATACTTTCCTCTTAGCATGGCGTTTGCTGAATTCCACAAATTTTGCAGTGTTGAATTATTGTTGTCATTTGTCTCCATATACTGCTTGATCTCTGTTTTTATTTGGTCATTGATCCATTGGTTATTTAGATGCATGTTGTGAAGCCTCCATGTGTTTGTGGGATTTTTCATTTTCATTGCACAGTTTATTTCTAGTCTCATACCTTTGTGGTCTGAGAAACTGGTTAGTACAATTTCAATCTTTTTGAATTTACTGAGGCTCTTTTTGTGGTGTAGATATGACCTATTCTTGAAAATGTTCCATGTGCACTTAAGAAGAATGTACATTCTGCTGCTTTTGGGTATAGAGTTCTGTAGATGTCTGTTAGGTCCATCTGTTCTAGTGTGTTGTTCAATGCCTCTGTCTCCTTACTTATTTCCTGTCTGATTGATCTGTCCTTCAGAGTGAGTGGAGTGTTGAAGTCTCCTAGAATGAATGCACTGCATTCTATTTCCCCTTTTAATTCACTTAGTATTTGTTTCACATATGTAGGTGCTCCTGTGTTGTGTGCATAGATATTTATAATGATAATATCTTCTTGTTCGATTGACCCCTTTATTATTATTTAATGTCCTTTTTTGTCTCTTGTGACTTTATTTTGAAGTCTCTTTTGTCTCATACAAGTACTGCAACACCTGCTTTTTTCTCCCTATTACTTGCATGAAATATCTTTTCCCATAACTTCACTTTTAGTCTGTGTATCTTTGGGTTTAAAATGAGTCTCTTGTAGGCAGCATATAGATGGGCTTTATTTTTTTATCCATTCAGTGATTCTATGTCTTTTGATTGGTGCATTCAGACCATTTACATTTAGGGTGATTATTGGTTGGTATGTACTTATTGCCACTGTGGGCTTTAGATTCGAGGTTATCAAAGGTTCAAGGTTAACTTCCTTACTATCTAAGAGTCTAACTTCACTCAGTATGCTGTTACAAACACAATCTAAAGGGTTTTTTTTTTTGTCCTTCTTTTTCTTCCTCCTCCATTCTTTATATATTAGGTATCATATTCTGTATTCTTTGTCTATCCCTTGATTGACTTTGGGTATAGTTGATTTAATTTTGCTTTTGCTTAGTAATTAGCTGTTCTACTTTCTTTACTGTGGTTTTGTTACCTCTGGTGACAGCTATTAAATCTTAGGAACACTTCCATCTATAGCAGTCCCTCCCAAATACACTGTAGAGATGGTCTGTGGGAAGTAAATTCTCTCAACTTTTGCTTATCTGGAAATTATTTAATCCCACCTTCAAATTTCAATGATAATTCTCCCAGATAAAGTAATCTTGGTTCAAGGCCCTTCTGCTTCATTGCATTAAAGACATCATCCTCTCCCTTCTGGCCTGTAAAGTTTCTGCTGAGAAGTCTTATGATAGCCTGATGGGCTTTCCATTGTATGTCATCTTATTTCTCTCTCTGACTTCTGTTAATAGTTTGTCTATATCCTTGATCTTTGCCATTTTAATTACTATATGTCTTGGTGTTTTCTTCCTTGGGTCCCTTGGGAGATCTGTGCACCTCCATGGCCTGAGAGACTACCTCTTTCTCCAGATTGGGGAAGTTTTTAGCAATTACCTCCTCAAAAACACTTTCTATCTCTTTTCCTCTCTCTTCTATTCTGGTACCCCTATAATGTGAATATTGTTCAATTTGGATTGTTCACACAGTTCTCTCAGTATTCTTTCATTCTTAGAGATCCTTTTTTCTCTCTCTGCCTCAGCTTCTTTGTATTCCTCTTCTCTACTTTCTATTTCATTTATCTTCTCCTCCACCATATCTAATCTGCTTTTAAACCTTCCATTGTATGTTTCATTTCTGATAGTGTTCCATAATGACTGGATCTCCAACCAGAATTCATTCCTGAGTTCTTGAATATTTTTCTGTACCTCCATGAGCATGTTAATGATTTTTATCTTGAAATCTCTTTCAGGAAAATTCATGAGGTCAATTTCATTTGAATCTTTCTCTGGTGTATTCATAATTTTGCTTTGAACCAGATTCCTTTGACATTTCATGTTTGTATATGGTGCCCCTAGTGCCCAAAAGCTCTACTCTCTGGAGCTTCTCATCCCCTGGAGCAATGTCGGGGGTTGCAGGGGAGTGGTGTTGGTGCCTGGGGGGAGGGAAGAGCTCTTTCCCACTTCCCAGCTACCTTGCCTGTCTCCACTGGCAGAACCAGTGGGTGCAGCACACAGGTATAAGCCTCTATTCTTTGCATTTGTAGCTGCTGTAGGCAAGGCTTCCCTCAGCTGGCCTAATACCAGGGTAGGATTTGCTGGTTTGCGAGCCAGGTGGGGCTGGCCAGGAAGAAGGCGCAGCAGGCTGCATGTCATGGAGGTGGGCCTTAGAGTTCTGTAGCCAGTCAGGGGGCTGGAGCACCTGAAGATGGTGAAAGTTCCCAACCTGCTGGGCAGAGTGCACCCAGACAATTTTGTCTACCTGTCCTTTCTCCTGAATAGTAAGCTCTGTACAATCCTTGCCCCTCTAGCAGCCCTCTCCCTGTTTGGACGTCTCTCAGACTGTCTGCCTTTCTATTGTCCCAGAGCAGCCAGATATGGATCCCTGCTTTCCACAAGCAGCTGGAATCTGTCTCTCCAGGTATTCTCCCTGTCTTAGCTTTCCAACCCCCCTAATCTCAAGAGCACCATGAAATGTAGGTTTGTGCTCCCAGCGCAGATCTCCAGAGCTAGGTGTCAGCAGTCCCAGGCCTCCACTCTCTCCCCGCTCAGTTTCTCTTCCTTCCACCAGTGAGCTGGGATGCGGGAAGGGCTTGGGTCCTGCTGGACCATGGCTTTGGTACTGAGACAGGGACTATGGGTGTAGTCAGAATAGGGTGAGGGCCTCCAGAAAAAGCAAGGCAAGATATTTACAGTCAGAGCAATGAAACTACATGCAAGGAAACCCCTTACCAAAACTCTGTGTTAAACATTAAGCTCTGGAGTCATCTTCAGTGAGATCAGTTGATACTCCCCAGATAAAGGAAGGTAACCCTATTTTTATCATGCTAATTGTTTGTAATCACATGTAAGATTCACTTTAGCATGCTAAGAGATTTAATATCTCATCAAGGATGAACATCCTAAGGCCACTTTTAACAAGTCCACACCCTAAGCCCTTTATCAGTTCCCAAAAATCCTCAACTGCATACTATAAGTCCCCTATACAATGCACCACCCTGGGCTCTCTTGTCCCCTCCTGGCATGATCCAGAAGCTCTGTTCTCTCACTGTATCTCTAAATAAAAGCTTCTACCCTGGCTCTCCTACCTTGGGTGTTTGCTAAGTTCATTCTTCAACTCTGCAAACAAGAACCCCCACATCAGTACGTTACCCTGTTCCATGAGGTTTATTCTTTTCTCCAGGTGTATGCAGACTGGAACAGCCCTCTTTCCTGTTGCTCTTTCAGGATTATTTGTATTAATTATATTTTCATATATAATTCATATATATTTTAGGAGGAAGCCTCTGTCTTACCTCTCACACTGCCATCTTTAATCCTCAGAAGAAAGATTCTTAATATACTCTTTAGCAAACAAATAACTCTGCCCACCTTGGAGGAAGTGACAGTCTTGACTGATATGCTCCCAAACTAGGAAGCTGCTATCCTGGGAGGGAATCAGAGCAGTACATTTCTTGTGTTAAGCTAATTTTGCAGAATTACCTAGAGGAGTGATAAGAAACTTAATGTCTCTATGAGAGAACATATTCATAAATGACAGATCCGATAAAGGATTGACATCCAAAATATACAAAGAGCTCACATGCCTCAAAAAACAAAAAGCAAATAATCCAATTAAAAAATGGGCAGAGGAGCTGAATAGACAGTTTTCTAAAGAAGAAATCCAGATGGCCAACAGGCACATGAAAAGATGCTCCACATCGCGAATCATCAGGGAAATGCAAATTAAAACCACAATGAGATATCACCTCATACCAGTAAGGATCGCCATCATTGAAAAGACAAACAACAACAAATGTTGGCGAGGTTGTGGAGAAAGGGGAACCCTCTGCTGGTGGGAATGTAAACTAGTTCAACCATTGTGGAAAGCAGTATGGAGGTTCCTCAGAGTGCTCAAAACAGAAATACCATTTGACCCAGGAATTCCACTTCTAGGAATTTACCCTAAGAATACAGCACTCCAGTTTGAAAAAGAGAGATGCACCCCTATGTTTATCGCTGCACTGTTTACAATAGCCAGGATATGCAAGCAACCTAAATATCCATCAGTAGATGAATGGATAAAGAAGATGTGGTACATATACACAATGGAATATTATGCAGCCATAAGAGAAAAACAGATCCTACCATTTGCAACAACATGGATGGAGCTAGAGGGTATTATGCTCAGTTAAATAAGCAAAGCGGAGAAGGACAAGTACCAAATGATTTCACTCATATGTGGAGTATAAGAACAAAGGAAAACTGAAGGAACAAAACAGCAGCAGAATCACAGAACCCAAGAATGGACTAATAGTTACCAAAGGGAAAGGGACTGGGGATGATGGGTGGGAAGGGAGGGATAAGGGCAGGGAAAAAGAAAGAGGGCATTATGATTAGCATGTATAGTGTGTGGGAGACACAGGGAGGGCTGTGCAACACAGAGAAGAAAAGTAGTGATTTTATAGCATCTTACTATGCAGATGGACAGTGACTGTGAAGGGGTGTGTGGGGGCTCTTGGTGAAGGGGGGAACCTAGTAAACATAATGTTCTTTCTGTAATTGTAGATTAATGATACCAAAATTTTTTAAAAAAGAAAGAAACTTAATGTCTCATCAAAGATACTTGAAAACTCTTAACAAGTCCACACCCCTGGCCCTTTGTCACATTTTCTCAGAAATCCTTAAAAGGGAGAACCCCCAACCTTTCAGTGTGCTCCTCTCTCTGAGGTGGTCTGCACTTTCTGAATGTGAAACTTTAACTTTTCCCAACCCTTCAGTGTGCTCCTCTCTCTGAGGTCACCCACACTTTCTAAGTAACTTTAAATAAAACTTTTACTCTGCTTCACTATTGTGTCTCTGCCTTTCAATTCTTTGTTGCAGCGGGGACAAGAACCGAGGAAAATACACAATGCCTCTCCCTCAACAAAACCCACTGGCAGGACAGGGAGTGTCACTGCAGCCCAGTGACAGAGGGGAAGGGCTGCCTGGCAGGAGCTTTGACCAAGCAGAGGGGCACTTCCACAAACCCTGCGACAAAGCAGTGAGGTTGGGAAGAAATGCTCTGATCACTCTCTTCTCTCCACTCCAGTCTCCTGCCAGCATCTTCCTCTGGCCAAACCAAACTGTCAAGGGCACCCTTTGATTAACTTCACAGGGGTCAGCCTCTGGAGGCACAGAGCTAGACAAAGAAGGGAAGAACTTAGATCAGAGGGGACAGAGAATAATGGCCTTATGGATCTCAATTTTTATGGTCTGTTTTTCCCAGAAGTCTCAGAGAGAATAGGCAACTTGCCCAAGGTCAGGCAGCAAGCTAGGATGGGGCCATCGGCCCCTATCCCTGGGGATCAAGGCTCAGCGTGTACTGGGCCGGTGCTGAAGACACCAGGGATGGCCCATCCTCCTGGAGCTGCAGTGTACACCCACATCAGCCAAGGGAAAGCAGCCCCAGGGCGGCAGCAGCAGGCAATGCCAGGGAGGGTGACAGCCTGCAGGCTGGAAGGTAACAAGTGCCTGCTTCCTTGGCTCTTTGTGACCTTCTGCCTGTCCCCGGGCCTGGTTTCCCTCTCTTGAGTCCTCCCTAGGCATGGGGACAGGAATTCAGTCCTGGGATTGGCAGGGACAAGGGGAGAAGACTGTGCTTCCTCAGTAGGCAGCCCTGCTCATTGATTCCCTAGAGCTGCTCACTGATCCAGCACAAGATGGTTTAATTGAAGTCATTACAAAAAATGGTGCAGAAAAGCATCATCCTTAGACTGCCAGGAGCCTCAGAGACATGAGGGAGGGCACTGGGAAACCCAGTGGCAACAACTGAAGTTAGGTCACAGCTGCCTGTGGTGGTAAAAGGATAGGACTGAGAGTCAGATAGTCTTGGGTTCAAACCCTGACTTGGTTGCTTGGAACCTGTGTGACCTCAATCAAGTTCCTTTATCTTCCTGAGCTTCTGTGTCCTTGTCCAGAAAATTGAAGATGGTGTTGCCTGTCCTCCCAGGCCATGCATGACCCTGAGCCCTGCCTGAATATCCTGCCCCATCTCCTACTACCTCCCACCCATCTCTTCACACTGTAATCAACCCAGTTGGTTTGCTATTTTCTGACACACCACAACCGATGCTTAACTCATATGGGTCCCTCTTCCTGAAATGCCCTTCCCACTTCTTCCCTGGGTAATTCCTGTTCACCTTCAGGATTCAGATCAAGGGTTCACCTCCTCCAGTTAGACATCCTTCCCCTACCTCCCATTCTCCTGAAGGCTTTTAGCCTTTCTAACTGTGACAGCCATTTGGCATTCAACATTCACTGTTGTACATACAATCTTTTCCTCTCCCCAAAGCTTGTCTTCTCATCTAGATGAAAAGTGGGAACTGTGCCTTCTCCTTCTCACCCTCACATGCCTAACGTCATAATTGTTCTTGAGGGAGAGCAGCAGGGTGGAGTGAGGGGGAGAAATTCAGAACCCAGAGGTGGAGGCAGAAAGCACAACAGGTACTGAAAGATGACGTTCCACCTTGAGCCCCCTCCCAGCTAATCAGGATGATGCAGCCATCACATTTTCAAGTCTTTGGCATAACTACAGCTCCCTCTGTGCCTAGGCCCTGCTGGCTCTTTGCTCAGCTTCACAGACTTGTATCTAATACAGTAGTGGAGGACAGACGATCCAGGCCATAAAATCAAAAAATTTTAGCATCAAAAGAAACCGAATCATGTACCAAGAGTCATGTCCTTGTACCTCCAAGTCCAGTTCTTAAGAAACCTTGCAGCTTCCACTTGAATGTCCTGAAACATCCCATCTTGGAAAGTTTCCTCTCAGAACACAGACCCCACACCATGAGAAGCCCAGGTCATGTGAAGAAGACATGTCTAGGTACTCCACTCGGTGGTGGCAGCTAAGTTCCCAGCTAACGTCAGCATCACCTGCCAGTGAGGAGCATGGACCATCTTGGGCACCCAGTTCTGCTGAGCCTACAGGACACCCCAGTCCCCATCACTATTTGATTCCCCCACATGAAAGTTCTCAAGAAAGAACCTCTCAGCTGAGCCAAGTCAACCCAAGGAACTGTAAGAAATAACAATAAATTGCTGTTTTAAGATCCTAGAAAGAATTTTGTCAAGAGATCTTATAGAAATGTCATTTTCCTGGGAAGAAACTAAATCTCAGAAATGTCATGTGACTTTAGTTCCAAAACCACAGAATGGATGAGAGGCAACAGAAAGTGCATTTAACCCGTTACCCCATTGTGACCATGAGAAGATAGAAATGAGCTCACTGGGGCAGGAGTGAAGAGGTAGAAAGGAAAGAAAATTGATTTTTTGGAAAAACCTCCCAAGTTAATTCTGTTTGGGAAGAAAACTATCCCTTAATACATATGAATTTTCCTTGTTTCAAAGAGCATTTCCTACCTTCTTGGAATTTATAGAGTTAACTGCCTGATTTCAGCCTTGGGTTGGTTTTCTTTCTCCTTCCACCTTGAGAAAATCAGCCTAAGCTTACCTGAGTACATTCGTCATGGCAAGAAGACAATGGCTTCAAATGAAAGGAAAGGTTCAGCAAAGAAGGCCAAGTGACAAAGTAAAACCTCCTGTGGAAACATTCACATTTCCTGAGTGATCTGTCATCAAAAATGCACGCTCAAACAGAAGGGCAAATGTCAGTGTCTGAGCAAGGGTTACCAGGCCAGCCACTGTGCTCACCTGTGTTCTGAGTACCCTGATCTGAACCAAACCTGTATCCAGGGCAAAAGCAACACCCCTCTCCTGGTTCACTGCCATCTATCTGGCTAAGCCATAGGCCAAAAGGAAAATCTTGAATCTGGGAAATTTTTTTTTCAGCTCTTTCAATGGAAGCAACATTATAATTTTTTGTAAAGGCCTGTCCTGGTCAGTATACTGCACTCGAGGCGGCAGAGAGGCTGCATTGCAGTGTAAGGGCAGACCTGAGCCATTTGGCCTTCATTTTTACCTTGGAGTTTATATGAAAATATTGTTTTCACATCTGAGCAGTCCTTGGTCTGGGCTCCATGGCCCCAGGCTGTTCATTTTGGACCATTGCTGTGAGAAGTCACTATTTGGGTGACATCACCTGTGATCTACACTGTGTTCCAAGGTCTTCCCAGCAACCCAATTAGGGAAGTATCACCTCACCTGATGTTTGATTGAGGTCACAGTCAAGAAGGATAAGAAAATTTACTTTCAAAAGGGAACACACTCAAATAACAGCTGGCATTCAAACTTAGGCCTGCCCAATTCAAAGAACCTCTCCTTCCTCTGTACTGCTCCTAGCACTTAGATATTGCCACAGTTATGTTGTGCAACAAATAACCCAAAAATCTCAGTGGTGTATGATAACAAGCATTTATTGGTCATGCATCTGGATAGTTAGGTAGGTGGTTCTGTTGACTATGGCTCAGCTCCCTAGCATGCCTAGGGGTTGCTTGGCCATTGAGTGATCTAGGGTCTCAGCTAGGACAGTTAGGGTGACTCAGCTTTGCTCCACAGGTCCTGCATTCTCCACTGGGCCAGCCAAGGCATGTTCCCATGGCACTGGCAGTGGCACAAGAAAGAAGGCAAACCAAATTGATTACACAAGTACTTTTCAAGCTTTTATTTACATCATGTTTGCTATTATCCCACTGGCCAGAGCAAATTACATGGCCATGCCCAGACACTGCAGATGACATGGCAAGAGGTGTGGGTGCAGGGAAGGATAAAATTAAATACCACTTTTGGGTCCCAATAAATTTTGGGACCACTTTTGCAATCTACCACACCAACCTTGGGCAAGTTATGACCCCATCTTGGAGCCACTATTCCTACATTTTCCTACATTAACTTGATCATATCTGCTTCATAGGGTGACTGAGAGCATTCAATAAGGTAAGCTCTGGAAAACACTGGCAAAGTTGGAAGGATTCTTTCTGCTGATTATTTCAAGTATAGCAGCCTGGGAGCATATGCACACATTAATAGAGGTACATGAAAAACACAGTTCCTATTTCTAGAGTCCAGAAGGTTTACACAAGTCTGAGGTGAAACAGCCCAGTCACTGAGATGATAAACAAGAATTGTAGGGAGAGAATAATTCAAGGAAAAACAATAAGTAAATGATGTAGTTAAAGTTACTGTTGAAGAAACTATCAAGGAGAGAATGAGTCAGCGACAAGTTTAAGCAATGAATCAGGCACAATGTCATGTTTCTAGAATTCTTGTCTATTTCAAGAAAGCCTGATGTCCCAGTTAAAAGAGCACCTTGAGCCTATAGCAGCACCATCTAGAAGGAAATGTACTCGTAATTTTAATTTCTCCTCAGCACCACCGCTAACAAGGGGGCCAACACTGAATGCTGGACACAGGGTAGGCATGCCATGAAATTTCATGTGGGAGGGACTGAGAACCATAGCATTACTTCAGATGTATTCAAGGGAATCTTAAATTATTTTTGCAAAAGAACTCCCTGTACTATATTTTGATTGTCAAAACAAGGCTATGAATTCACTGCAGGACAATATTAATTGCTCTATTCAACAAAGGAGGAAACTGAGACTTAAATGGCCTCTAGTTAATGACTGGCTGGGATTAGAAGGCAGGCTTCCCAGGTGCTCTTCCTCAACTAACAGAGAATCACATTCTGGCTATTGGTCACTGCATTCGAAATTTTTAATCTTTAAGAAATAACATCAAACAGTTATTGAATGCTCATGAGGTGGCAGCTTATTTAATTCTCACCACAAACTGAGAGGTCATATATGAGGGGTTCCATTCTACAGATAAGGGAAAATTTGAGCTTAGAAATTTCAGCCACTTGCCAGAGGTGACATAGCCCCATAAGTGGTGAGATATGCATCAAACCCTGGTCTGTGTGACCACCCCCGCACCCCAACACCACTTCCTACACTGCCATCGTGTTTTTCCAAACAGGACTGTATCATATTTTTCCAACTGTACAGATTATCTGCCCTCACACATACACACACACACACATATACACACACACACACATGCACACACACACACATTTTTGCCTCAGTTATTCAGAGAACATGTTTTCTGAACTGTACTTTCACTTCACTTTGCCTACCCAGCAGCTGCCTCTAACAGACACAATTCAAGGTGGAGGGGCAAGTGATATTGGTTCAGGAAAACTAAGATGTTGAGACAGGGACCATGGGCTTAGAATAGTGTGAGGGCCTCCGGAAAAAGCAAGGCAAGATATTTACAGTCAAAGCAATGTAACAATGTAAAGTCCCTATCAAAACTCTGTGTTTAGCATTATGCAAAGTTAAGGTCACACTAATTCTCTAGGGTAAAGATTCCAGACTAGGAATGTAGACATCTACATTGAGATCATTGAGATCAGTTAAAGGTCAAAAGGCCAGGAGCATCTTGGCCTGGAATGTTTGAGTGTTCCGCAAGGATATCTCAGCATAACCCGTGACTTCACTGTAAACAGCCCTAGCAAACAGACAATAACCTAGCCCACCTTGAGAGCAGGGCAGGTGGTACAAGTCTACACCCTAAGCCCTCAGTTCCCCCCAAAAGCACATTGGTAACCCAAATCCCCTAGACAATGCACCACCCAGGCTCTCTTGTCCCCTCCTGGTGATAGCCAGGAGCTCTTTCCTCTTGCTTTATTTCTAAATAAAAGCCTCTGCCCTGGCTCTCCTACCTTGGGTGTTTGCTAAGTTCATTCTTTGATTCTGCAAACAAGAATCCCGGCATCATCTTTGGGGTCTAATCTGGGATAACTTCAGAGGTGAGTATAAGAATCCAAGCCTGCCTTTTCTTTCACTTTCCTTATAGATGGAAGTCATAGATGGAAGACAACATTGGGCGCTCATCGGCCACTTAAATGGGACTAGCCCGGCTGCCAATCTCAAAGTCTCAAGTGACAAGTTCCCCTGCATCTCCCTCAGTGGATCCTCCATCTCCCTTGGGAGCCGTGAATGTCACCTGAGTGGAGGCCAGGATTCCCTTTCAGAGGCATCTCCTTGGATGCGAGGGACTGAGGAACGCTGTGGGCAACTGCGAGAGACTAGGCTGAGGCTACACTTCAGCAACTTCTCAAAGGTTTGCGTGTCTGCAATCAGACCCCCACAGCCCAACTGGGTATCCATGAGGAGTGACTCTCTGTCTCTGACTTCCAGCCTGCTTCTTCAGGCCACCCTGGCCTCTGAGTGAGGCAGGGGGCATTCCTAACTCTCTCCTAACTTCATCAGTTTCACGGAACCCAAATCTCACCACTGCAAGGTAGGAGATGTATGCTTCACTTTTATTCCTGACTTAATGCTGTACTCTGTATCTCATAAAATGTGTCTGGGCACCCATTAGCCACTTAAAAGATGATTAGCATTGGCTACCAGTCTTAAGTCTCAGGTGAAAGGTTTCCCGTGTCTGCCGCTCCTTGATCCCCCACCTCCAGATGGATGGGAATGTCAGGGAGTGGCTGAGCGAATTCTTACTTTCCTATCCTAATCTGCAGACTCGGAGGGCAGATCAGACTAGTAGACAGTGGGCCTTGGAACTCAGCCCCGGCGGATTGATCCGATGATGCTGAGTGAACCTCCAGCTAGGCTACTGCTATGCGAGAGTCGCAGATGACTCCTGACCTTTTTTCTCACAGATCATATTTCTTACAGTGAGTGACTAGCAGGATAATTCTCATGCAGTGGCAGAAACTGGTGTTTAAGAGTAAAGACTACCACCCCCCATAAACATCAGTGGCAGCCTCTGAATTTTATACCTGGTCTTCTAAAAGTTCCCTTGCTCCCCATTCAAAGCAGTCCTCTTAGGCCTGCACCACTTTCTCCTGTGTAATGTAAATGAAGTCTGTAAAGTAATCAAGCTGAAACCTTGAGCCCAACATGTAAATGGCTCTATTCTATTGATCTCCCTTTCTTAGAGGCAGTCATCCTGGGGCTAGGTATTTCCTTTTCTGCAGCCCCTGGGAAGTGAAACAGGTTTTTGACTCTGACCAAGGCTCTGGCAGCAAGAGGTCATCAGTCCCTACACTTAACGGACAGGCAGGAGGCTCCCAAGAAATGACTTAAGTTCATGCAGAGAAAACCAGAAAAACTCCCAGAAGGCATAATGTAGGAGCACATTGGTAAGGTCCCACTAAATCCAGAGCTCCGAGGCCACTCTTGCTGAGTGGGAAGGCAAGAGGGGAATTAAGGCAAGGTGCAGGCCAGGCTGGTAAGGAGTGGTTAAGTCCAGTAAGCCTGGCAGAGGAGGTGATTGACCACTGTCATCCAGGCTCCAAGGCAAGGGGACACCCTTACAGAGAAAGGCCAACGAGGTGTCACACACCTGTCTTTCTCTCTTCCAGATGGGAGCTTCCTCTTAAAGACAGACATGTCTCTGGCGTGCATTCTGAGGAACTGGGAGCAATTCAATCTCTAAACCCTAAAAACAGTGCCTTATCTTTTTCACACAAGCCTGGCCTCAATACAAAGTCTCTGATTCAAGAGATTTGGCCCCTGAAAGAAGTATACAATATAATAAGTTTATGCAGCTAAATATATTTTGCCTAAAGGAAGGAAAATAATCAAAAGTCCCATAGACTACTACAATATGGGACTAGTTTTCTAAATATTTTTTGGTGAAAATCTATTGTACTTACTGTAAGGCTGGAAGCAGTGGAGGGAGAAGGGCAAGGACAATGCAGGTGGAGACAGCACCAAGTAGCTCTGTGCCATATGGAGAAGGAAGGAACAGCTCTTCCTAGATTCCAGTCCCATGATGTGCTGACAAACTCCGGATGCAGACCCCCTCCATCTGGAAGGAGGAGACCTCTGACTGTCCATCACCCAGCCCTGAGCCAATAAATTCCCCACCTACCCTTAGTGCAGCCCACTTCCCCCTCCCTTCCCTGTTCTCTTAAAAACTCCCCACCTCCCCTCCTGGGAGTGACTTCCCCAGCCTGTGATAGCCAGACCGAGAGACCTCACCCGGGAATTGCCCTCAAATAAACTGCCTGGCCCTTTGTTGCCTCTCGTCACCTGCTTATTTCAGTTAGAATTTATCTTACATTTGGTGCTGAAATCCCAGGAGGGAGCATGAGCACGGGGCCCCAACCAGCCACTGGTAGCCCTGCCCCCTCCCTCCCTGACCCAGGACCTCAGCCTGCTCTCCACTGCATGGAATATTTTCTGGTGAGTCCCTCAGTTTCCCCTGGTCTGTTTCTCTTCCTAACTCCATTTCACCTGGTCCATTCAAAATCATAGCTATGTCCAGGTTGGGGCATCCAGCCCCTTGGCCATCCAGCCCACCCTCTGTGGGCATCTGGCCCACCCCTGGACCTGCAGTGCGGGAGATATCCCTAACCCAGGCCCCAAGATGTCTGCAGGCATCCGGCCCGCCCCTGGCCTGGCCCTGTGGTTTGGGAGACATCCCTTACCCAGGCTCCAAGGACATCTCCCCTGACTTGGCACACTTGGGATGCTGGGCACTCCTCTCAGTGGGATTAGTTGGAGAGGTGACACAGACATGGGGAACCAGCCCTCAAAAGCAGAGGCTCAGACCCCATTGTGGTGTCTCATTTCTAATTTGGCTACTGTATATTTGTCCCGGGAAGTTCACAAATGGAGCTAGTCTTCCTTTGCTCTGAGGCTGGGCCTCAGTATCCCTTGGACAATCAATCTCGCTGGCCCCATGAGGGAACTTTCGATTTTGGCCTCCTCACCGACTTGATTATGGCCACCAGAGTGGAGAGTGGAGTGAAATCCCATATGTGTAGGCTTTTTGGACATTGCACCAAACCTTTATGTTAAGTGTTCAATGACCCAGGTTTTCCTGGCCTGATCTCCAGTTAAAGATTGTCAGCCTCTTATTCTGCCCAGTCCTTCTTCCTTTTCAGATCTGCCGGAAGATCTTAGTCTCCCACCTCTCTCAGCTCGCTACCCCCACCCCTCTCTGCCACCATCTTTAAGTCCTTTGTCCTCCCCTGCATTGCTGCCATCTTCAGGTCCTTTGTTCCCAGCCACGCCGCCTTCCTGCTCCTCTCCTCTTCCGGTGGCTGCACCACCCCCTCACCCTCTCCTTCCACCTTTACTGCCCTCTGCCCTCTTCCCTCACCGGAACATGCTCCTCCCGCCCTCTGGTTCTGGAAGCTATGGACAAGAAGCTAAAAAGAAAGAAAGCAAATAAATATCAGTAACTCAAATCTTTATATCAGTTTGTCTGTCTGTGTATATGTTTTTATATGAAAAGTGTTGCTAACTGTAGTCATTATGTCTCTATTTGAATGTTTGTGTGTCTAAGTGCATAAATGAAAAATATTTTCCTACCTCTGGATGGTATTAATAAAAATTGATTTAAAAACAAGTGCTTGTGAAAATTGGGCATTCTAAAACTTCCAGAAAATCTAATAAAAAATATTAAGCATTAATGCTAATTTAAGTTTACCTGAAACTGACATGTCCTTATAGTCATCAGCTGCCAAAGTTTACTTAAAGTCATTTAAGTTGATGTTATCTGTTAAACATTTCAAGAAGATGCTTAAAGAAAAGCTTGACTTTGTCTAATGTTTAGTAAAAGTTTTGTAAGTAATCTAGCATGGTTGCTAAAAATAAGTAAACAAGTGTAGCAAATAAACATCTTAATAATAATACTATATTAATGTATAACAGTGTATATATATGCAAACAGCCTGAGAATTTTTGTGGTAGCCAAAATTCTTAAAGTTTGCCTAATGAGAAATTGTGCTATAAAGCATATTTCCAAAAATGATAATATACATTCATAGATGTATCAATCTGAAGAATGCTAGTGTAACAGTTTACAGTGGCCTATTTTTCAGTGTTCACTGAAGGTTAAAGTAATGGTTTTAAGTTCTAATGAAAACTACTTAATATAATAAGGAAAATATTTCTGTATGCTAAAGATGTATGTATTAATAAGTGAAAGTATAAAGAATGGAAATTCATTTTGTTGAGGGTAAAAGAAGGTAACTGTTGTAGAGTACAGCTACTTATTTAGATAGGAAGAGCACTGAATGTAAAGAGAAAGTTATAGAAAGCTTGTAGAAAAATTGATATAGTCATGCTATGTGAAATTAAAGCAAGTGAGTCTTGATATCAAGTACACAGCAAAATTAGAATTTTGTTTTCAGTTAAAAAGACAGTTTTCTTAAACTGTTAGTCTGCTTTTAATGTTAAAAGATTGCAAAAGGCTTCCTAATTGTTTTATCAAAATAGTTTCTCATGCTTAAAATCTCAATGAATTGTCTGAGTATTTAAGAAAATGAGATTCTAATATCAAAGCACTAAATGTTAAACTTTGCTAATAACAGTGTAACCTTCTGTATTTGCCTTTAAAATCTTTTATTGTCATTCTAGTTAAATGGATAAGTATTTCTTCATGGCAACCTATAATCCTATTTAAGCAAATGCCAAAGAAACTTTCTTCTGACAACTTTCCAAAATCAAATTCAAAAAAGTGCTTTTACCTCTAGTTAACTCTGATATTTTTCAGAGGGCCCCTAGAACATGTCAGAAGAATTTTTTCTCCTCATCGGGAAAAATATTTGGCTAATTTGGCTTATTTATCTGATATATATTTACCTAGAAAGCACAGTCAAAAAGAATGATGCTAAACTTTGTTACTGAATGTTTTGTGTTACAGAAATATCCAAATTTCCTTATGACAACTGTCTTACAGTAAGCTCTCATCAGATCTTTAACCATTGTCATTTGTAAGTCATTTGTCATCTATAATCACTGTTTTGTTACTCCTAAACTAGTGAAAAACTAGATTCCAGCAGAACAGGTATCAGTTACATAAGATTAAGTAAACTAAGGAAGATGATTTTGTGGCTTTTTGTTTCAAATGTTGTTGATAAAGTATTTAAGCTTTTTCTCTTAAGCTGACAACAGTTTAGTAAATAACTGCCTTTATAAGCAGAATTGAAACTTTATGAATTGAAACTTTATCTTTCTACCTGATCCCTCCAAAATTTAAAAACTCTCAGTGACTATTTTTGTATTTCATGGCAGTATGTTTATTTGCACAAGTTCAATAAGAATCTGCTTTCCTTGTAAGGGGACCAATTAAAAACACTGGTTATATTTCCAAAACTTTAACTGGAACGTCATACCTGAGAGATACGTGTGTAAACTCAAATATGAACACACAGCTTTAAGGAACTAAGATTGACTTTATAAAGCCAACAAAGCCCCTTAGAAGAACTGGCCTGGTACCTTGCTTACAGAGTTCCCAGCAGCCTTACCAGGTGAGTAAGGAATGTCACTTCCTGGCAGGTGCAGGAACCTCAGGAATGTCTTGAGAACCTCAAGAAGAGAATTCACCCAAATGTACAGGACGGCAAGCACAACCTGATGGCAAGTCTGGCTTAGCTTTCTGGCCTTGAAAGGCCTTTAAAAGTTCAATCTGAAATTCCTTACAAAAAGTTCCAGCAAAGCACATTTAAAAGATCCCATGTAATCAATTACTCTTCTTGCTGCACTTATGCAAATAATCAAGCCAACTGTTAATTATTTTCTTAATCTGGTTACTTCTAATAAAAATGAGGGTGATTTGAGAGAAAAGTATTGTTTCAATAATGCAGTCTTATCTATACTAAATCCTAATACTAGTCTAGTCACTGAGATGTAAACTCGATCCAGAATTCTAGTTTCCCCATGATACCTGGGTATGATTCTCAATTAGACTCTTCATATTTCTAGTTCTCATATTCAGCTATGCATTCTTAATCTCGTCAAGTTTGTCCTTCCAGAATGGAAAATCCAACTTCAGATGTTGCTACTTAACCTAATAACAATTTGTTCTATCTTGCCTAGAAGCCACAAAACTGCAAATAGTAATAGAAATGAAACCCAGAATAGAAGTGCCAACCTCCTAAGGCCCTCTCAACTGACCAGTGATGGAGACCTAGCTGCACCCTTTACTGCACACCCTCTCAGCATGAAGCAGCCAGAGTGTACTTTGCCCCTTTTCCCCAGCAGCAGCTAGAGTCTCTATCTGTAGAGAGGAGAATGAGACCAGGACCATAGGCTTAGACAGAATAAGGTGAGAGCCTCTAGAGAAAGCAAGGCAGGATATTTGTAGTCAGAGCAATGTAACTACATGCTAGGAAACCCCCCCTACTAAAACTATGTTGAACATTAAGCTCTAGAATCATTCTTCAGTGAGATCAGTTAATGTTCCCCAGATAAAGAAGAGTAGCACATGTTTTATTATGCTAATCATTTGTAATCATGTATAAGATTCACTTTAGCATACTAAAAGGCCCAGGCCTATGTGCTGTCTTTCCTCCTTCAGATCTGATGAGGTAATTTTGCAAACTGAGCAACTAACTGCAGACCCAGCTGTAGATGGCATAGTAAAAGACAGGATTCTTTAGCAAACAGACAATACCTCAGCCCACCTTGGGAGCTGGACAGGCAGCCCTTTGATATGCTCCCAGACCAAGACACCGGTATTCCAGAGAAAAATCAAGGCAGGAAATTCTTTATGTTAAGTTAATTTTTAATATTCAGAGAACACTTAACAAGTCCTTCCCCCAAGGCTTTAGAGATAGTCCCCACCTTTTTGGACAGGCTCTAACACAAGAGCTCAAATCCCTTACTCTCTCGAGCTCCACCCTCCTTCAATATGTAGATGATCTCTTCCTGTGCAGTCTCTCCCTACAAACCTCTCAACAAGATACTGTTCTCCTTTTAAACTTTCTCTCAGAACACAGCTAACAGGTCTCACCCTCCAAAGTTCAGCTGTCTGCCACTCAGGTCACATACCTGGGAGTTCAGTTCTCCCCGTGCTACAAGGCCATTACCACAGACAGGAAAACACTTCTCCAAACCATGCCCATTCCAAACACCAAGCAACACCATCCCTAACTCCCAAATGGCAAATATCATACACAGTAATCCTTTCCACACCAACTGCTGTTAAACTCCAGGGTCTTCCCCATTGGATACATAACTCCCACCTTAAGCCATTTGTCTCAGCTTATTCCCCTCCCACCAAATCTCCCACAGGTTCCTACTCCACCCTGACAGGACCTCTTACTCTCCACATTTTGCACTGCTCATCTCCACTTCCACTCATCACTGAAGAAGTTTCTGCCAGCACGGAGTCCTAAGACCTCCCTTACAAGCACCATGTGTCATGCCTCAGGATTGTTAACCCTCATCTCAACACTTATTCTCTCACCAGACCTATCTTCCCAACACCAGCTTTTTCTTCTCTTTCAGACTGTCCAAAAGATTGCACCATCAAGGATTCCCTTTGCCCTACAGGTCACTTTTCTGCCTACACATATGTCCCCCAAAAATGCTATTAATTCAGCCACCCTATGTAAACATAGCAATCAGCCCAAATGCAAAAAAAATTTCTAACCAAACCTTTAACCAGCTTATTGTAAGATAAATTTTAGCCGAAATAAGCAAGGGAAGAGAGGCAACAAAGGGCCATGTAGTTTATTTGAATGCCACTCCCGGGTGATGTTCCATGGTCTGGGTACTACAGGCTGGGGAAGTCACACCCAGTCAGGGAGGTGGGGGCTTATAAGGGGTTAGGAGGGGGAGGAGTGGGCAAGCTATCCTAGGGGGCGTGGAGAGGTATGATTGGCTAAAGGTGACATAATAGACAACTAGAAACTTTTTTTCCTTCCAAGAGGGAGGAGGCTGACATCCGGGTCTTAGTTGGCACATCAGAAGGATGGAATTCAGGAAGAGCTGTCCCCTTTCCATATAAGGCACGGACCTTGGGGTCTGGTCTGTTCTCCCCCTATGGCATCTCTGTTCTGTTTGTATGTCCTTGTTTTTCCTTCCTCCAACCTAACACTTATATTACAGGATTACCAACCCCTTTCCAAAGACAATGATCCTTATTGAACTTGGAACACGCCATCATCATTGCAGACCAAGGGCTCATCTGAGGACTTCCCCCATCAATACAAAAATGAACTTCATCACCCCTAATCAGCAAGAAGCAGTTACTGAAGACTAACTTTCACCCCTTCCCAAATCCTCTACCACTTATAAAACAGAAAAGGGAGGAATATAAGAATATAGTAATTTATCCTCCATTTACCCCATGGTCCCAAGCACATATGCCTGGGCTTGCCTGGGGCTTGCCTGGGCTTACCCGGCCTTGTCTCTAAACATCCTGACCCTCCCCCAAGGCAACAGGCTAAGCGGATCCACCACAATAAAAGGCACAACACTCTACACCACGCTGCTGCCCTCTCTTTGTCTCTGTCTCTCTGTCCCCCTGCTCTCCCTGCTCTCTCTTCCTCTCTCTTTCTCTCTCCCCACCCCCCTCTGGGGCAGCCACTCTCTCCTTCAGATAATAAAATTTCCTGCATGGGCCCTTGTCTCCTGAGTCATTCTGGGTAAGGAGGGTCATGGCGAGATACACTTTCAGAGTCATTACCTCTCAATCTGTATGTTTGTGTGTCTAAGCATGTAAATAAAAAATATTTCTCTACCTCAAGATGGTATTAATGAAACTCATTTAAAGACAAGCACTTGTGAAAATTGGGCATTCTAAAACCTCCAGAAAATTCTAATAGAAAATATTAAGCATTAATGCTAATCTTTAAGTTGAACTGAAATGGACATGTCCTCATGGTTATTAGCTATCTAAGTTTACCTAAAGTAACTTAAGTTGATGTTATCTGTTAAATCTCTCAAGGAAAAATGTTTAAAGTAAGGCATGGCTTTGTCTAATGTGAGTAATATAGCATAGTTGTTTGGAATGAGTAAACTAAGTGTAGTAAATGAACATCTTAATAATAATTGTGTGTGATAGTGTGTTGCAGTGTGTATACCTACCTACAGCCTGAGAATATTTGTGGTAACCTAAAACCTTAAAGTTTTGCTAAGTTAGGTAGACATATTTTGTGCTTAGTGAAATTGTGCTGTAAAGCATGTGGTTCCAAAAATTATAAAATGTGTTCATAAATTTGTCAATCTAAAGAATTCTAGTGTAACAGTTTACAATAGCCTACTCCTCAGTGTTCACTGAAAATTAAGGTACCTAATGGTTTTAAGCTCTAATTAAAACTACTTGAAGTAATAAGGAACTTCTGCATGCTAAAGAATTTGTCTTTTGATAAAAGAAAGTAACTTTGTTCTAAAGTACAGCTGTTTATTTAAAGAAGAAGAACTCTAAATGTAAAAAAAATTGTGGAAACTTTGTGGAAGAATTGATATGGTCATGCTATGTGAAATTAAAGCAAATGAGTCTCTATATCAAGTACACAGCAAAATTAGAATTTTGTTTTCAATTAAAAAGACAAAGTTTTCTTAGAGTCTGCTCTTAATGTTGAAAGATTGCAAAGGGTTTTCTAATTGTTTTATCAAAGCAGTTTCTTATGCTTAAAGTCTCAACGAGTTGTCTAAGTACTGTGTAACCTTCTGTATTTGCCTTTAATCTTTTGTCATCCTGATTAAACGGATAAGCATTAATTCATGGCAACCTATAATCTTATTTAAGCAAGTGCCAAAGAAACTTTCTTCTGACAATTTCCCAAAATCAAATTCAAAAAGGTGCTTTTACCACTAGTTAACTCTAATATTTTCCAGAGGGCCCCTGGAACATATCAGAGGAATTTTTTCTCATTGGGGAAAGTATTTGGCTAATTTGGCTTATTTATCTGATATATAATTACCTGCTTAATTACCTGGAAAGCAAAGTCAAAGGGAATGATGCCAAACTTTGTTACTGAATGTTTTGTGTTACCAAAATATCCGAATTTCCTTATGTGACTGTCTTACTGTAAGCTCTCATTAGATCTTTAACCACTGTCATTTGTCTTTTGTCATTTATATAGTCTCTGTTTTATTACTCCTAAAATAGTAAAGAACTAGATTTCAGCAGAACAGGTATTGGTTACATAGGATTAAGTAAACTAAGGAAGATGATTTTGTAGCTTTTTGTTTCATATGTTGCTGATAAAGTGTTTTAAGCTTTTTCTTTTAAGCTAACAACAGTTTAGTAAATGACAATATCTTTATAAGCAGAATTGAAACATTTATCTTTCTCTCTACCTGATCCCTCCAGAATTTAAAAACTCAGTGACTATTTTTATATTTCATGGCAGTATGTTTATTTGCATAAGTTCAATAAGAATCTGCTTTCCTTGTAAGAGGACCAATTAAAAACACAGGTTATATTACCAAGGCTTTGACTGGAATGTCATACCTGAGAGACACGTGCATAAACTCAGATATGAACAGTTTTAAGGAACTAAAGTTGACTTTATAGAGCCAACAAAGCCCCTTGGAAGAACTGGCCTGGTACCTTGCTTACAGAGTTCCCAGCAGCCTTACCAGGTGAGTAAGGAAGGTCACTTCCTGGCAGGTGCAGGAACCTTAGGATGTTTTGGGGACCTCAAGAAGAGAGGAATTCACCCAAATCTACAGGTACTGCAGGCACAACTTGATGGCAGGTCTGCCTTAGCTTTCTGGCCTCAAGAAGCCCTTAAAAGTTCAATCTGAAATTCTTTACAAAAAGTTCCAGCAAAGTACATTTAAAAGAGCCTATCAATTGCTCTTTTAAGAAGAGTAATCAATTGCTCTTCTTGCTGCACTTATGCAAATAATCAAGCCAACTGTTAATTATTTTCTTAATCTGGTTACTTCTAATAAAAATGAGGGTGATTTTAGAAAGTATTGTTTCAATAATGCAGCCTTATCTATAGTAAATCCTAATACTAGTCATAGGGACATAAACTAGATCCAGAATTCTAGTTTCCCCAAAATATCTGGCTATGATTCTCTGGATGTGTTAGTTTTCTCCCATCATTTCAATTAAAGTTTTACTATTTCTAGTTCTCATATTCAACCATGCATTCTTAATCTCATCAAGTTTGTCCTTCCAGAATGGAAAATCCAACTCCAGATGTTGCCACTTAACCTAATAACAATTTGTTCTATCTTGCCTAGAAGCCACAAAACTGCAGGCAGTAATAGAAATGGAACCTGGAATAGAAGTGCCCATCTTCTGAGGCCCTCTCAAATAACCACTGATAGAGACCTAACTGCACCCTTTACTGCACCCCTTCTCAGCATGAAGCAGCTGGAGAGGTCATTGCTCCCTTTCCCTAGCAGCAACTAGGGTCTCTATCTGTAGAGGAGGGAATGAGACAGGGACCATGGGCTTAGAGAGAGTAAGGTGAGGGCCTCCAAAAAAGGCAAGGCAAGATATTTACAGTCAAAGCAATGTAACAATGTAAAGTCCCTATCAAAACTCTGTGGTCAACATTATGCAAAGTCAAGGTCACACTAATTCTCTAGGGTAGATACTACACTAGGAATATAAACATCTTCATTGAGATTAGTTAAAGGTCAAAAGGCCAGGAGCAACTTGGCCTGGAATGTTTGAGTGTTCCACAAGGGTATCTCAGCATAACCCATGACTTCACTGTAAAACAGCCTTAGCAGACAATAACTCAGCCCACCTTGAAGGCAGGGCAGATGGTACAAGTCCACACCCTAAGCCCTCAGTTCCCAAAAGTCCTCAACTGCCTATAAATCCCCTAGACAATGCACCACCCAGGCTCTCTTGTCCCCTCCTGGTGAGAGCCAGAAGCTCTTTCCTCTTGCTTTATTCTAAATAAAAGCCTCTGCTCTGGCTCTCCTACCTTGGGTGTTTGCTAAGTTCATTCTTCAACTCTGCAAACAAGAACCCTGGCAATCAGACCCACAGAAAAAATTCATGAAATCTATGGACAGAATTCAGGAGACCTGTGAACTTGGATGAGGAAAAAATCATCTTTGTATTCACTGATCTCTAATTAAAAGTTAGCATTTCGTTCCATTATAAATGTAAGCTACAAACCACAGTAGTAGTTATAACAGGTATTTTCCTGTCACATATACTATTGCAAAAATCTCAGAATATCATTTTTGTTCATCACTACTTTGAATCATAGTGTTTATTTAATGTATTAATAAAGATGCATAGTATTACTATATCACCATTGGAGTTTTTTTATATTTTTAATAACTGTATTACAATTTCCTTTATAATCTTGTGTATATTTTTTGAGAGGGCATCTCTCATATTTATTGATCAAATCGTTGTTAACAACAATAAAATTCTATATAGGGGACTCAATGCACAGTCATTAATCAACCCCAAGCCTATTTCTCAACAGTCTCCAATCTTTTGAAGCATAACGAACAAGTTCTTACATGGTGAACAGTGCAAGGGCAGTCATATCACAGAAACTTTTGGTTTTGATCACGCATCATGAACTATAAACAATTAAGCCAGATATGATTGTTTGATTTTTATACTTGATTTATATGTGAATCGCACATTTCTTCCTTATTATTATTATTTTTTTAATAAAATGCTGAAGTGGTAGGTAGATGAAAGATAAAGGTAGAAAACATAATTTAGTGCTGTAAGAGGGCAAATGTAGATGATCAGGTCTGTGCCTATAGACTAAGGATTAATCCAAGCTAGACAAGGGCAACAAAACATCCACAGATGCAGAGGATTTCTTTCAAAACAGGGGGTGTGAGGTTCTAAGCCTCCCCTCTGTTGATCCCCAATTTCTCTCCTGATGGCCCCCCTGCGACTGTGCCTGTCTTAGGTTGTTCCTCCCTTGAGGAATCTTACCGTCTCTGGCTAACCAGTCATCTTCTGGGGCCATATAGAGAAATGTAAAGTTGGTAAGTGAGAGAAAAGCAATATTCTTTGAAAAGGTTAGCTTTTTACTTCTTTGCAGATTTATGCCCTGTGGCTTCTATGCCCAGCATTTGTCTTGAGGTATCTTTACCACTTGGAAGAATTATGATACTCGGTAATTTTTTATATGAGGCACGAATTCTACTAAAGGGTTGTAATTAGGAAGGAAGAAGAAAAGCTATAGAAGTAGCAGATGGAAGAAAACATGGGAAGATTGATTGTTAATTTGACATATCTTCTTGTAGAGTAACATAAGCATGTATAGGTTTTAAACTACTAATTAAATTGCGCACACACATTAACATAATAGGAATACAGCTACATAACAAAAGCAGACCTACAATTACCAGCCATATCCAGTGAAACCAAAGAAAACCAGTTAGGTACCCTAGGCATTTGTGAAAACTTATCAATGATGTGATGGATATTGTCTAACTGAATTTGAATAGTTTGAGAGAAATCAGGCAAATTAAAACAACACATTCCTGGGAACTGTTCCCATTCCATATGTTCTTTTAACAGTAGATAGTCTGTAGTCACACGATTTTGAAGCACTGCAACTTGCACTTCTCCTAATTCTTGGTTTGTGTATTTTTTTAATGTATTTAAATTTATATTTTTGAGAAGGGGTCTGTAGGTTTCACCAGACTGCCAAAGGGGTCTGTGGCACAAAATGGCTAAGACCCCCCTCCCTACCTTGGAGATTAGGTAGATTGTCGCTACATGCATGGAAAAGAAGTAGGTAGATACCCCAAATAGATGACCATCATAAAAAAAAGTATGCATAGGGATGAAAATGAGATGCCAGGGAAGGAAAGTGCATCCTCTCCCACCCTTGAGAGAGTCTCCTTGGCAAGATTAAGAACACATAGAGACTTTGTTAGCATAGTAATGCATCAGAGAAGTGGGAGAATAACTGATCTGCCTTAGACATGCTCTAAGAATTTGGAGAATTTAAATTCTTAAGGATCTAACACCTCCCCTGCAGGGTGGAGTCAGTACTCAGGAGAGACCTTCAAGAACCACAACCCCCTCCACATGAATCTCTGTTCAAGTTGATGCCAAGAAGAGGCCACCCACCTGCCCCTTGGGAACAGATCCTCTACATAGGAATAAGGCCACACAGTGTCTGTGGCTCGGTGTGGGGAGACCGGTGGATGACTCACTGGGACAAAGGATGCTTTCCACCATCCTTGGACACCAAGTGAATATGTAATCAGCTAACACTATGATTCTTGTAGAAAAATGCAACTGTGACAGCATGACCTCCCAGATGTTACAGACATAACAGAGGAGTGAGTACATGTTTGGGGACAGTGTAGAGGCCACCCTGGTTAGATCAGAGGGCTGGCTCAAGAAGTAAAGTTGAAGAGGGAAGTTGTGGAATGGAATGAAGGAAAGAGAAGCAAAGAATGACACTAGGATTTGAAGAGCCTCTGACATGATAGAGAAGTGAGAAGACGGGGGTGTGGGACAGATGACAGGGTCTGTTTGGAGGTGAGGTAACTTTAAAACATCTCAGGGAGAATGTTCAGGAGGCCACTAGCTACTCAAGAGTAGAATTCCAGGGAGGGACTTACATAGAATGGGGAGAGAACTAATGGAACAATCCACATAGAATAAAGGTAATAAAGTCCCCAGGAATAAAAGCAGTAGAGTAAAAAAAAAAGAAAGGGCTGGATCTTAGGGAATAATCACTAAATCAAGAGTGAGGAAAAAGTTTTTTTTATAAATAAACAAATAAGGAGACTCCTTCTGTGTCCCAAAGCCAAGAAGGAGAACATTTCAAGAAAGGGGTTGAGAGCAGCCTAAAGAAGGAGCTTTCACAAGGGCTCTGGATGTGTCCGGTGGGAGGTGCGCGGTAACATCTGAGCCCATGTTTCCCACGGAGTGGTTCAGGGTGGTCGACTGCTAACGAGTAGGTGGGTGGAGCCGCGGGAGGCGGGAGATGCCTGGAGTCAAAGAAATCAACCGAGAGAAGCCAGGGCATATGCTGGGCAACAGCGTCAAATTAAGTTTCTTTTTTCCAAGATGATCCAGATTTTCATTAGAGAAAGAAGGAAACTGCAAATCTGGGGTATTTAAAGGTCATGTGAAAATCATGGAAACCTCAAGTTTGAATCCACTCCTACCTAAATAATTTTTGTTTAGAAACCAGGCAAAGCCACTGAAACCATCTCAGCACAGCTCCCAAAATGGAATGACTCAGATGTCCTTGAAAATGTGTTGATGCTCTGAACCACTCTGCTAACATAAGGTCTGCCCACACAGAGCCCAGTGTCCGGGGCTGCCGAGGCGAAGGCCAGACTCTCCTGGAGGTTCTGTAGGGACAGGAATCAGGAAATGGGCTCAAGGGAAAAGCTGCTGTCACTGAATATCAGCTTAATAAAGCTGTCCACCATTTAACCAGCACTTACTGTGTACTAGGCACTTTACCTATATCTTCCTAATCCTTAACAACAACCCAACGAAGTACTTTTTTCTGTTTTTCTCCCCACTGTCCAGATGAGGAAACTGAAGTTCAGGAAGGTGAAGTAACTTGCCTTGAACTCACAGCTAGTGAAGGGTGAAGACAGTGTTGGGACCCAGGTGTTTCTGTCTCTAAATCCCAACCTGATTCCATCTGGCCTATAACTTCAACTGACCCCACCCATTCCCCATAAATGAAAGGGGGAAAAATGTGACATTACCATCTGTGGCAGCCAATGAAGGACAAATCCCCTTAATGTTAGCACAGCTTTTCCAGTGCAACCAATTCAAAAGTTCTGTTGTTTTTTAATTCTTCTGAACTTCACCAATTTTTTTCTGATTTGTTTTTTTTTTTAAGGAATTCATTTTTTCACTTGTTCCGCAGAGAGAAGCAATTGGGATGCCTCGGGTAGTCAAGGAAGTCTTCACAGAGTAAGAACATGAACCAAATCTATTTTATCAAAAGTTTTCATCAAAATATAACTAATAAATCTTTGAAAAGCCAAATAGTGCTAAAAGACAAGTAAAAGTAGCAGTTCTTGTTCCCATCTCCAACCCATCTTTCTCACCTTGCCCTCCCAATGCTGCTCTTTCTCTTATTTATCTCCCTATTTCTAAATAACAAGTGTATTCTTCCATCTCTTGAGTCATCTGAAACATCAATAAAAATCTTAGTGGGGTAGACAAGAAGTTTTTCTTCCATTCCCTCTTCCCCTCCCCCATCCTCCTAAAATACTTATTTCTTGTTTTTTGTTTGTTTGTTTGTTCTGTTTTTTGGTATCATTAATATACACTTACATGAACAACAATGTGGTTACTAGATTCCCCACATTATCAAGTCCCCACCACATAACCCATTACAGTCACTGTATATCAGTGGAGTAAGGTGCTATAGAATCACTACTTGTCTTCTCTGTGCTATACTGCCTTCCCCATGCCCCACCCCCTACATTATGTGTGCTAATCATAATGCCCCATTTCCCCCTTATCCCTCCCTTCCCACCCATCCTCCCCAGTCCCTTTCCTTTTTGGTAACTGTTAGTCCATTCTTGGGTTCTGTGAGTCTGCTGCTGTTTTGTTCCTTCAGGTTTTTCTTTGTTCTTATACTCCAAAGATGAGCGAAATATTTAATACTTGTCTTTCTTCACCTAGCTTATTTCACCAAGCATAATACCTTCTAGCTCCATCCATGTTGTTGCAAATGGTGGGATTTGTTTTCTTCTATGGCTAAATAATATTCCATTGTGTATATGTACCACATCTTCTTTATCCATTCATCTAACTAATGGACACTTAGGTTGCTTCCATTTCCTGGCTATTGTAAATAGTGCTGCGATAAACATAGGAGTGCATCTGTCTTTTTCAAACTGGGCTGCTGCATTCTTAGGGTAAATTCCTAGGAGTGGAATTCCAGGGTCAAATGGTATTTCTATTTTGAGTTTTTTGAGGAACCTCCATATTGCTTTCCACAAAGGTTGAACTAATTTACATTCCCACCAGCAGTGTAGTAGGGCTCCCCTTTCTCCACAACCTCACCAGCATTTGTTGTTGTTTGTCTTTTGGATGTTGACCATCCTAACTGGTGTGAGGTGGTATCTCATTATGGTTTTAATTTGCATTTCTCTGATGATTAGCGATGTGGAGCATCTTTTCATGTGCCTGTTTGCCATCTGAATTTCTTCTTTGGAGAGGTGTCTGTTCAGATCCTCTGCCCATTTTTTAATTGGGTTATTTGCTTTTTGTTTGTTGAGGTGCATGAGCTCTTTGTATATTTTGGACATCAACCCCTTATTGGATATGCCATTTATGAATATATTCTCCCATACTGTAGGATGCCTTTTTGTTCTACTGATGATGTCCATTGCTTTTTAGTTTGATATAGTCCCACTTGTTCATTTTTGCTTTTGTTTCCCTTGCCTGGGGAGATATGGTCATGAAGAAGTTGCTCATGTTTATGTCCAAGAGATTTTTGCCTATGTTTTTTTCTAAAAGTTTTATGGCTTCATGACTTACATTCAGGTCTTTGATTCATTTTGAATTTACTTTTGTGTATGGGGTTAGACAATGATCCAGTTTCATTCTCTTACATGGAGCTGTCCAGTTTTGCCAACACCAGCTGTTAAAGTGGCTGTCATTTCCCCATTGTATATCTATGGCTCCTTTATTGTATATTAATTGACCATATATGCTTGGGTTTATATTCTGGGCTCTCTATTCTGTTCCACTGGTTTATAAGTCTGTTCTTGTGCCAATACCAAATTGTCTTGATTACTGTGGCTTTGTAGTAGAGCTTGAAGTTGGGAAGCAAGATCCCCCCTGTTTTATCCTTCCTTCTCAGGGTTTCTTTGGCTCTTCGAGGTCTTTTGTGGTTCCATATGAATTTTAGAACTATTTGTTCCAGCTTGTTGAAGAACAGTGGCAGTATTTTGACAGGAATTGCATTGAATCTGTAGATTGCTTTAGGCAGGATGGCCATTTTAACAATATTAATTCTTCCAACCCAAGAGTATGGGATGAATTTCCATTTATTAGTATCCTCTTTAATTTCTCTTAGGAGTATCTTGCAGTTTTCAGGGTATAGGTCTTTCACTTACTTGGTTAGGTTTATTCCTAGGTATTTTATTTTTTTGATGCAATTGTGAATGGAACTGTTTTCCTGATTTCTCTTTCTGCTAGTTCATTTTTAGTGTATAGGAATGCAACAGATTCTGTGTATTAATTTTGTATCCTGCAACTTCTAGGAGTTTTGGAGTGGATTCTTTAGGATTTTTTATGTACAATATCATGTCACCTGCAAACAGTGACAGTTTGACTTTTTCCTTACCAATCTGGATGCCTTTTATTTCTTTGTATTGTCTGACTGTCATGTGTAGGACCTCCAGTACTATGTTGAATAAAAGTGGGGAGAGTGGGCATCCTTGTCTTGTTCCTGATCTTAGAGGAAAAGCTTTCAGTTTCTCACTGTTAAGTATGATGTTGGCTGTGGGTTTGTCATATATGGCATTTATTATGTTGATGTACTTGCCCTCTATACCCATTTTGTTGAGAGTATTTATCATGAATGGATGTTGAATTTTGTCGAATGCTTTCTCAGCATCTATGGAGATGATCAGGTGGTTTTCATCTTTCTTTTTGTTGATGTGGTGGATGATGTTGGTGGATTTTCGAATGTTGTACCATCTTTGCATCCCTGAGATGAATCCCACTTGGTCATGGTGTATGATCTTCTTGATGTATTTTTGAATTCGGTTTGCTAATATTTTGTTGAGTATTTTTGCATCTATGTTCATCAGAGATATTGGTCTGTAATTTTCTTTTTTTCTGGTGTCTTTGCCTGGTTTTGGTATTAGAGTGGTGCTGGCTTCATAGAATGAGTTTGGGAGTACTCCCTCCTCTTCTATTTTTTGGAAAACTTTAAGGAGAATTGGTATTATATCTTCTCTAAATGTCCGATAAAATTCAGCAGTGAATCCATCTGGTTCAGGAATTTTGTTCTTGTGTAGTTTTTTGATTACCAATTCAACTTCATTGCTGGTAATTGGTCTGTTTAGATTTTCTGTTTCTTCCTGGGTCAGTCTTGGAAGGTTGTATTTTTCTATAAAGTTGTCCATTTCTTCTAGGTTATCCAGTTTGTTAGCATATAGCTTTTCATAGTATTCTCTAATAATTCTTTGTATTTCTGTGGTGTCCATCATGACTTTTCTTTTCTCATTTCTGATTCTGTTGATGTGTGTAGATTCTTTTTTTCTTGATAAGTCTGGCTAGTAGTTTATCTATTTTGTTTATTTTCTCAAAGAACCAGCTCTTGGTTTCATTAATTTTTTTTATTGTTTTATTCTTCTCAATTTTATTTATTTCTTCTCTGATCTTTATTATGTCCCTCCTTCTGCTGACTTTGGGCCTCATTTGTTGTTCTTTTTCCAGTTTCAATAATTGTGAATTTAGGCTATTCATTTGGGATTGTTCTTCCTTCTTTAAATAGGCCTGGATTGCTATATACTTCCCTCTTAGAATTGCCTTCACTGTTTCACTGTGTCCCACAGAAGTTGGGGCATTGTGCTGTTGTTTTCATTTGTCTCCTTGTATTGCTTGATCTCTATTTTAATTTGGTTATTGATCCATTGATTATTTAGGAGCATGTTGTTAAGCCTCCATGTTTTTGTGAGCCTTTTCATTTTCTTTGTACAATTTATTTCTAGTTTTATACCTTTGCGGTCTGAGAAGTTGGTTGGTAGAATTTCAATCTTTTTGAATTTACTGAGGCTCTTGTGTGGCCTAGTATGTGGTCTATTCTGGAAAATGTTCCGTGTCTCAATTGCTTTTAATTATTATTCATAATCTTCACTATTACAATGACATAGATTTTATTCCTAGGCCAAGTAGTAAGACACTGATTCTATTTCCTTTCTTTTTTGCTTTTCCTGTTAGTCATTTACCTCATTTCTCATCAACTTAGGTCTGTCTTTGGTTTTTTTTTTTTTTCAAAACAATTGACTAAATCTTTCCATGTCCTCAGTATAATTTCCCACATGACCAAACCTGTCAGATAATTTGTCAGTCTCATTTGTTTTCCTGGGGACAAACTCCCTCACACCCTAGAGCCTTCTGACTTCCTGCTGTTTGGGACTGATTTTTCTCTGAGCCACAGCACAGCTGTCCTACTGACCTTCCCTCAGCTGTTACCCAAGGAATTCCCTTACCTCCTGTCTCCTGGATTGGATTTGCTATTCCTGGATCTTACAACTTCTTTTGTGGCTCTCTGATTTTAATTAAGCATATCCTTCAGTAGTTTCATAAGAAAAGGTACATGGGAGGGCAAGTTATTTTAATATATTTTATGTCTAGGAAAGCCCATATTTCCCCCTCATATTTAATTGAGAGTCTGGGTTGGTATAAAATGCTAGGTGGAGAAACTTTTTCATTCAGAACTTTTAAAGACATTGATTCCATTGTCTTCAAACTTCCAAGGTTGCTGTTGAGAAGTGTGATGCCACTGTTTTCCAATCCTTTGTGTGCAGGGCTGGGCCCAAGCTGAGGCAAGGAGAGTATTCACCACTGGAGCAAAATGTAAGGGAGCATCAAAACAATTCAGTGATCAAGATATATAATATTTAGTGCATATTTTTAAGTGCATATTTATAAAAATAAAAATTAATGCACAAAATCATGATGAATGAATGTCACTCTTAAATAATGACAATAACCTCACTTGCCTCACCCTACCCAATCTCAGCCCTGTTGGATCTGTCTTTATTTAATATTTTTCTATTTTGTTCATCATGGATTATTTTGCATTATTTTTTTTATCTTGAGTACTGACTTTTTTGGTACCCCCTTAAATTTTGCACAAAAGGCAAGTGCCTCATTTACCTTATCCTAATCCCATCTTTCTCAAGGAAGTCTGAATAAGTGCTTTTTATCTCTACATCTGAAATATAATAATGAGCTTGGATGTGGTTATCTTCTTCTTTCATAGAGTTGGATACTCAGTGGACCTTACCATCTGGAAACTCGTGTCCTTTAATTCTGGGAAATATTCTTACATTAGTTCTTTGTCAATTTCATTCTCTCCTCTCTCTATTTCTGGAACTCCTATTAGCTGAATGTTAGATTCCCCAAATTGATCCTCCAATTTCCAATGTTTTCTCTCCTGTTTCACCTCCAGTCCGTTTCTTTTTCTCTTTTTGTCAGAGAACATTCCTCAACTTCATCTCCCAACTCTTGACATTTTTTTAACTTTTGCTATCAGAGTTTTTACATCCAAGAAGTCTTTCTTGTTCTCTGATTAATCATTTTTAATTCCACTCTGTTACTTTTCTATGGATGCAATATGTTCTTTTATCTCTCTAAGGATATCATTTATGGTTTTTTAAAATTTCTGTCCTGCTCACTGAAAAATCTGCATTTCAGGGAAAAATGAGGGAAAGCTTCCCCCTGATGTCAGTGATCCTTGACTGTATGTTCACCTTTAAGAGTAGGCCCCCAGAAGGCCAGTCAGAAACCTGAAGTGTCTGAGTTTGACGTGTTGATTATATGAACTTCACTTTAGGACAGTCATCTCTGTTAATTTATCTGCTACAAACCCCTAAACATAAGCATATATTATTGTTCATTTCTTTGGGGCCATTTAGTCCCTCCAGAGGAAATATTCTTCTGTCTTCTTGTGGGGTTAGAGGTGGGGGGCAGATATAAGCCCAATTCTAATGCCATGGAGTTGGACAGGAGAAGGGGACTGGGAGTCTCTTCATTTATCTGTGGACTCAATCCCCCTGCTTACAGTAGGGCTCCCCATTCCTCCCATTATCTACATTTGGCCTCACTGAGACTAGAGCCTCTAGTCTCATGGGAGTAAGAGGGACAATCACCTGGCTTCACAGGATGGAGGTGAGAATTTGGATGTCTACCTTTTCGGTACACAGACTTTCAAATTGTTCCCCTGTTGTCAGCTCCTATCTCTTTCCCACTTCCTGTGGCACCTGGTGCCTCCAATCCCTGATGCTCTTTGGGTTATTCTACAGGAAATCATCTTGTTTCTATCCAGTACCTTCCTCACCCATAAGTCTGAAGGTTTGATCCTCCTCTCTGCTACATCATTTATCCCTTCTCTAGCATCTTTCTCCTGTATGTATTGAGATTTAGAAGTGTAGTCCCATCAAAGACAGGATTGAGGCTTCTGTTCCCATACTCCTGGTGGTTTCCACACAGTTTTCAGGAGGATAGATGGAAACATCTTTCTTCTACAATCTTGGGAAGTCTTGAGTTAAATCTCAAAGTGCATAAGAGCTGACCAGGCAGATGAGGCAGGAAAGTTGTTCCTGGCAGTGGGAACGGTGTGCTAACATGCAAGAGGAATAAAGAGAACTGTCTAGTTTTTCATGACTGGAAGCAAGGTTCAAGGGAGAAGAGTCTAGAAGGGGGCTAAGGAGGTGGATCATGAAGGGCCGTAAGTATGACTAGAAGTTTGCCCTGGTCGTGGGGCACATGGGGAGCATGAGGGAGAGAAGTTACATGTGCAGATTCGCCACTTGGGGCAGCAGAGCAGGGAGGGAGGAACCCATGAGGGAACATGACAGTGGCTCCCATGCAAGAAATGGCAAGGGGGTGAGCTCAGCAATGGTGGCTGCCATGTGAGAGGAAGAAACAGGAAAACTACTCAAGAATAGAATCAGCAGGACTGTAACTCATAGGATTGGGGCATGAAGGCAGAAGGAGGAGTCTAGTTTGAATCCCACGTTTCTGGTTTGGGCAACAGAGCCATTGGCAAGATGTTCACCGAGGTAGGGAAACACTGGAGGAGAAGCAGGTGTGGGGAAACTATATTTGCATTTATATTGCAATTCTCCAAATTCCAGTCTCTGAGAAGTCCACACTGGTATTACATAGTTGCAGCCAATATCCACATGGCTTTCTCTTTCCTCTTAGCAGTACTTTCCAGGTATCAATGGAATCCTCAAATGTCCTTAATTTGACTGCAGAGTATTCCATTACGTTGGGTTAATAAATACACATGCTTCACGTCCTCAGGCCTCCAGTGCAGACATCTATAGAGGATGAAACAGATTCCAAGGTGCTCTTGGCAGGGTCTGGCACAGGCATCCTGCTTCCTCCAAGGCTTAGGACCCCCAGAGGGCCAGGTCAATAGTATCTGCTGCATCTGTTCTGCCCCCTATAATGGGAGTATTGAGGAAGCTGCTCAACTCTACAGCCCTTGTAGCTCATTAACCCAAAATACCCTGGAACCTCATCCTTGGTCACTGAGCAGCAGTGACCCTACTGGGCTTGGAAGGAGAATAACCCCTCACTCTCCCCTCCTCTAGGCCCTCTCCCCCTCAAAAGCCAAGCTGCTTTCTGCTGCCAACCCCCAGGAATGACTCCCCTCAGATCTCCTCTCAAGAGGGTCCCAAAGCTCATAAGCCAAGTGACATCAAAGTCGCTCCAGACCATAGACCAACACCCCCACAGAGAAGCTGGAGGCCCTGTGGCAGGGTTGGGGGAAGAGGAGTGGACCACTGGTTGTTATGGCAACTGGGGCTCCCAAAATGGAGGGAAGGGAAAAAGCAGCCTGCTCAAGAGTTGCCATGGCAACCCAGATGCTTGAGGCCAGCTTAGAAGAACCACACACTCCTCATGTACAAAGAAGTACCCAGGACTCCTTAGAATCCTTTGCAGTCCAGTGAGCTGAATGGAATGGTTCATAGTCTCCTGGTCCCACAGTCAACTTCACAGACTTTTTAGGGAAAAGAGGGCTTCCACTTTTCTCTGGGAAGAGGGCTGGGGCCTGGAAACCCACCAATTCACTCAAAAAGCATTTATTGAGCCTACTCATGCCAGGGACACTGTGATAAATAAGACCCAGGCCTGTTCTCAAGCTAGGGAGACATTTAAACATCCGTGCAAGAATGGTACTGGCAGGGGTAAATAATTCAACATTTTCTGAAGACAGTTTGGCAGTATCCATTAAAAGTTTAAGTGCACACACTCTGTCATCTTTTCTGTGATCATTTATAAGACTTTGTCCACAGAAACGTTTGCATCAGAAGGTGGCTGTGGCAGTGTTATTTGTAACAGTAAAGAATGGGAAACAACACAAATGTCCCCCTGGTCAATGCTGTGAGACCCGGATGGGTGTCTGGTGGCAGAGAGCTGATCCAGGAAGTGCCTCTGTCACCTGCCTCTTTAGTGCTCTGCCCCATGCTGGGGAACAGGCATCACGGTGGCTCAGAGTACTAAACTCAGAAGTCAAGCCCTGGAATCTAGTGCCTTTCTGTCCCACCATTCCATAAGCTGGCTTTGATCCCATGTGAGAAGGCTAATGAAGGCACGGGACTCACACTGAGAAATGCTGCATTAAACATGGCCCTTTTCCTGGAGAGGAAAGTGAAGAAGCCCCCAGCATTATCAACAAGCTCCCAGTGTGTCTACACTTATCAGTTTAGTTGAAAGAGGAAATAGTGCTGATCGTCACCCCTGAAATGTGTGTGAGAAGTTCACGGCAGTTATACACATTATGTCCTCTCATTTGACTTAAAAAATAAATCAAATCAACACCCAGGGCAGGTGCAGCTATTCCATTTCACAGATGCAGGAAACAGGTCCTAAGACATCCAGATGTAACCCATATGTATTGAATGCCTGCCTCATGCCGACTCCTGGACACTGGTACCAGCAGCTGCTAGACTAGAGTAATATCTGTTAACACTGGTCTGAAAACCTCTCCATGAGGAGAGGGTTACCCTTCAAACAAGTTGGAAAAATACTACAAACTCTATTCCCACTTTGAAAAGCCACAATGCCTCTCTTAAATTATCAAAGACTCTGAGAAGTCCTGCAGTAATTCCATTTAACACAATATTTCCCAAACATGGCCATGAAACCCCCTTTTACAAAAAACTTATGCAGAACTTGGTTCTGTGAAACACATTTTGAAAACTACTGATCTGATCAATAGAAACAGAGCACTAACAGTGGGATTGCAGGCACTTGAATGAAAGATAGATCCTTGGGAAGTCTTCCACCTGTCCCTCAAACCACAACAGAAGTATCTGCCTCCTAGGAGGAGAGAGATCTGGTGAGGTGAGGTCTGCAGGACTCTGAGCTGTGGCCTTGGCTGGCAGTCAGAGGACCAAACCTCAGCTGTGGCCAAGTTTGTCAGTGACTCTGGGACCAGTGTTCTTCAGGCGGGCGGCAGGGGCAGGCATCTGGATCAGCCAAGACACAGATGTTCCAGCCACTCTTGGATCCCAGCCTGGGCTCCTGCTTTCCTTCATTCCAATATTTGGTGGCCACTCTTGCCTAATTTGTATTCCAATGTCAATACTGCATAATCTCCCCCAAATACTGACAGCCTTGGAGCTGGGAAAGGGGAAGGGACAGCTGATGAGCAGGGGCAGAGAGGCCAAGGGGGAGAGAAGGAGGAGGCAAGCAGAAGCTGGGAGGTGCCAGGAGCTCCCAGTGGGCAGCACTCCATCAGACACCACCACCCACACACACACACACACATGCTGGGCCAGTAGGATCTGTGGGCCTTTCTGAAGAGAAATGACTGTGGCCCCAGAGACACCCATCACTTCCCCCATGCAATCAGGGCCAACAGATGTGCCCCAGGCCTCTTGTGCTCAGAGAAAAGAACCAGGAGCCACAATGGCAGTCTCACTGGGCTGCCTAGGGAAGTGAATTTTTTATCATGGGCAGGAAAGAGTGCAAACCATATTCAGGACACTGGGGTCCAGCTCCATCTGTGCCTCCAACTGGCTGAATGACCTTAAGCAAGTCACACAGCCTCTCTGGGCTTCATTTCATTTATAAAATGAAGAGATTGCTTGTCTCTGAGACCCACTACATGCTAACATTTGGGGAGGAGGCAGGAGACCATCATGAGAAACCTCACAGGCCCGATGGCAAAGCTGACTCTGTCCTTGCTCTCACTCTCACAGGACTCCAGCATCCTCATCTGTAAAATGGAAGCAATATGGTGTCTACACTCATCTGTAAAATGGAAGCAATATGGTGTCTACACATCAGGACTAATGGAGAAAGAACATGTAAAGCATGGATTTACCAACTGGGCTTGGAACAGGTCACTTTCAAGCAGCCAGAACAAGTCATGCTTGCTGCCCACCTTCCCTCCCAGGTCCTCACCAGGCCATCTCGTACAGTACTCAGGAGAGCTCCATGAGGGAGAGATTGTCATAACTCATTTTACTGATGAGGGAACTGACACTCAGTAACTGGCCCACAGTCCACAGCTAGAAATGACATGGCTGGAAGGAAACAGGTCTAACACCAAAGCCCAAGTTCATCCCACTGCCCCACACTGTTGCACTGAGCTTCTGGAGCAGCTATGGAGCAGACCTGGATCGTAGGAGTGGCCCCACTGCCTGCTGGCTGATAGGGGACACAGGATGTGCAACTACAAGTCCCCTTGCCACCACCAGCGGAACCTGACACCTGTGCTTGGGTCTCCCTCCCCTCTTAAAGCCCATCCCCATCCCAGGCGGCCACCTCCCCAACCCCCACCGGGAGAGCTCAGCCCCACCCCACTCAGCCCCTCCCCGCTCACCCTACCACTTCTGCCTGCCTTCACACTTCCTCGTGCCCTCCCTCCACACCCCATCCCCATCAACTGCTCCCCTGGGTCTGACCACAAACTCCCTGTAATTCAGTGACCTCCACCCAAATTTTTCCCAGGGCCACATCCAGTCAGACTTCCTAAGGAGGGCTGCTAATAAATATGCATGAGATTTTCATACACTTAAAAGCATGTGGAAGGCAATTTTCAAGTGAAATATTATTGAGCCTGCTTTCCCCTCCATCTCTCTATTTCTTCCTGTTCTTTGAACCCACCCCCAGGAAATGGCCCTGCTTTCCTATTTCTGAATGTGTAACTAAATAGGAGTAATATTTTTAAAAATAACTGCCATTTATTGAGCACCTACTATGTACCAGGCACTGCCCCTCACAATAACCACCAAAGGAACTACTATCTGAGGAGGGTCTGAGGGGACCTAGTAAAGAGAACCCCTATTCCCAGCCCCCTGTTTAGAACCAACAAAGAGAGTGACACAGGCAAATGAATTTCAAACGGTCTCCTCACTATTGGTAAAGCTGATTTGAGACAATATGTCTTAGGTCTGTGGTTTCCTAATTCTGAACCCCAATATTAGATAAACCCACTTATTCCTAGGCTGCTGGACACCCCACCACCCAGCCTTCCCTGCCAAGACAGAGCATAGAAGAGCAAGAAGAAGAAGCATGCTCTCTGCCAGTGGGCAGACACCCAAAGAGAAGTGGGTGGGGAGGAAGAGGCTGGGCTGCACAGGGCAGTGACTTAGTCTCAAGTTTGCCAGTTGAATAAGTCACCCTTCCTCCCTGGGGAAGTCTGGGCTGGGTTGGGGGAGCCAAGAATGTCACTCGAATGGATGCTCACTCTACATGCAAGGCAACATCAGAAGTGCATGAGAAGTGTTCCGCCTATTTTACAGATGAGGAAACTGAGTTACTTAACAGAAAGGCCATGTAACTTTTCCAAGGTTAATCAGTAAGGAAATGAGGGGGTTGGCATTGACACCCAGGGCTAACTCCAGGCCCTGTGTATTTTCCACATCATCACAGTTATCCATCTGAGAAAAGCACACAGCCAAAGGAAAGGGAACAAAAGAGGGCATGAGAAGAGGACAGCGGGCAAGCTGAGGAGTGTGCAAATGTGAGTCAAATGCAGCTGAAGAAAACTGAGTCTCTGGGAGCCAGAGAAGGGAAGGCTTTGGGCATCATGGAGCCAGGGCCAAACTCTCCCAGCCCATAGGAGTGAGGCAGCCTGTAAAAGAGCTGGGGTAGAAGTAAAAGGGAGTGGTGGGGGTTGTGGTTAACTGAGCATGGGGAGGCCCAGCTCAACCTAATCCATCTGTTTTAATCCCAATAATTAAGACCAACTCCTAATTTTACACTGGACTCATCTATTAAACAATAGAGGCAAGTGGCAACAGAAGCCCAGGTTCACCAGATCGTATGAGTTTTCCAGAAATGCCAGGTACCAATTGTTACATGACATCTCCCTCTTTGTATATGTTGGCTCAATGTTTAAGAGAATGAACAAACACTATGCAGGCAAACAAAACATCACTGCTTCTTGGCTCCAGCCCATGGCCCACAGTCAGCAATGTCTAAAAATCCAGTCCCATCACCTCACAAATGTGCTCACTGCAGTGTGAGCTCCTGAGCTTCAGGACTGGCTGCCTTCTTGTCTCCTGCCACTTCCCCAGGCTGGTACAGTAGGTACTTTGTCAGTCATAGGGAATACCATGGAAGCCCATCCCAGAGCCAACAAGTGAAGAGCCAGGTCTCCTGATTCCTAATCCAGTGCCCCTTCCACAAATGTACAGCTATTCTCACTGTCTTCTGTTTCAGGAGATATTTCTTGAAAATGGAGTTAAAAATCCCTATAGGTAGAGGTGGAATCTGCATTTCCAGCAAGCCATCCCAGGGAATTCTGAAATACAGTAATGTGTAGGAATCATCACAAAGCAATTGAGTACAAAGATGGTAAATGTGTCTACTGTGGAACAGCTGTGTGACTGGAAGTTGTAAGGCTGGAGGCACCGGAGGGAGGAGTGAGCACGTCAGATGAGCTCAGCCCTCACTAAATAAGGAAAGGGGGCAGCAAAGCCCCTAACCCTGGCCTAGTAAGGGAAAGAGATCAACAGATTCTGGCCTGATGATGTGCCAAAATCCCTGGCTGCTGCCCCCTCCCAACCTGGAAAAGGAGTAGTAACTTTCTAGTCCTTTGTCTACTGTAAAGGCCAATGACACGTGCCTTAGGCTAGCCAATCCTCACGCCATTAAAGACCTATGCTCTCTCTCCCCCTAACTTCTTTGTAAATTCACTGCCTGCCCTGCTGGGCACGACTTCTCCAGCCTGTACCTAACCAGACCAGCGAACATTGCCTGAGATTGCACCCTATTAAACTTTTGGCCCCTTTGTTGCCTCCTCACCTGGCCATTTTGGCTTGATTTTACCTTACATCTGGTGCCAAAACCCAGGAAGGAGATAAGGTGTGGGGCTCCAGCCGGCCACCGGTAGCTCCCACCCCTCCTTCCCTGATCCGGGACCTCTGCCTACTCTCAGCACCTCAGACAGTGATTCAGTGAGTCCCTCCTTTCCCCCGGTCTGCTTTCCAGTCCTGTCTCCAACTGGTTCAGTTAACTCCAAAATTGTAGCTATGTCCAGGTTCTCCAGACATTAAGCCTGTCCTGGTCCCGAGATAGAGGAGATGTCCTCATCCGGACTCCTAGATATCCAGGGAAGAGTACGATACTTCCCTGTCTCCTCCTAACATGAGCGAGTTTGGGACACTGGGCTCGCCAGTTTAGGGGCTCCTGGAAATGGGTAACAGACATGGGGAACCAGTCCTCTAAATAGAAGGCTCAGACCCCTCTGTGGTATCTCATATCCTATCTGGTGACCCTAGATATAGTGGAGGAGATCTGTAAATGGAAACTGGTCCAACTCTGTTCTCAGACTTAGCCCCAGTATCCTCTGGACAATTAATCTCACTGGCCCCTGGAGGGAACTTTTGATTGTAGCCTCCTCACCAACCTAACTAACTTCTGTTACTGAACTGGGAAGTGGTCTGAAGTCCCGTATGTCCAGGCCTTTTGGACATTGCGCTCCCACCCTGACCTTTACGTTAAGTGTTCAATGACCCAGGTTCTCCTGGCCCGATCTCCAGTTAGGGATTGTCAGCCTCTTGCTCTGCCCAATCCTTCCTCCTTTTCAGACCCAACGGAGGACCTCGGTTGTGCGCACTCCTCAGCCTGCGATCCCCTCCCCCTCTTGTCACCGCCATCTTTAGGCCCTTTGTCCTCACATGTGTCACCGCCATCTTTAGGTCCTTCGTTCTCAGCTATGCCATCTTCCTGCTCCTCTCCTCTTCTGGTGTCTGTGCCACCCCCTCCCCTCTCCTTCTGCCTTCACCGCCCTCTTTCCCCACTGGAACAGGCTTCTCCTGCCCTCGGGTTCCAGAAGCCACAGACAAGACTCCTCCCAGCATAGACCTGCCTCCTTTCTCTCCCGACCCTACACCCCTCCCCACACCGGCCGTTCCCCATTTGTATCCTCCTCTTCCAGTGTTGCCACCATCTTGTCCTTCACTTCCTGTTCCCACCCTGCTGCCATCTTATGTGCCCATGCTGCCCTTAGTGCCCAGTTAGTCTAGCCCTCCAATCACCAGATCCAAGGCCCAGCGGCCACCCCAAACAAAGGCCCAACTAGTAGCCCCTCTCCGAGAGGTTGTGGAGGCAGAAAGGGTTGTCCGGGTTCATGCCCCTTTTTCCCTAGGGGACTTATCCCAGATTGAGAAATACCTGGGCTCTTTTTCCTCTAACCCCACAGTTTATACCAAAGAGTTTGACTACCTAACTCAGGCCTATGAACTTACCTGGCATGATATACATGTTATCCTAACCTCCACTCTTACCTCTGAGGAATATAACTGTGTTACCTCTGCAGCCCAACATTGTGCAAACGAGGCACATAACACAGATCAGGCCAAACCAATTGGGACAGAGGCGGTTCCTCTCATGGACCCCCAATGGGACTATAATACTCAAGATGGGGGAACTCAGCAGGACCGAATGCTCCAGTATTTACTGGCAGGTATGAATAAGATGGCTCACAAAAGGCCATTCATTATGATAAGATGAGAGAGATTACTCAGAGACCTGATGAGAACCCAGCCCGTTTTCTTAACCAGCTCACCAAGGCTCTCTCTATACATACCCACCTCGACGCCAACTCATCATTGGGGTCCATGGTGTTGGCTACTCATTTATTACCTAGTCAGCCCCAGACATAAGATGTAAGTTAAAAAAGGCAGAGGAGAGGCCCCAGACTCCACTCCATGACCTGGTAACCATGGCCTTTAAAGTCTTTAATACCCCAAATGAAGAACATGAGAGGAGGAAAGCATCCCAGACGCAAACCTTCACAGTGGCCCTACAACTGGCAGAACAGGGGTCTCATCCCAGCAAAGACCACTCCAGAGCTCGTGAGCCTCTGGGATCTTGCTTCCAGTGCATCCAGGAAGGTCACTGGGCAAAGAGATGCCCCAACACAACCAATAAGCCGACTAAACCCTGCCCAGTTTGCAGTAAGAGAGGTCATTGGAAGGTAGAGTGCCTGGCTGGGGAAGGTCATCCCCCCACAACAAAGTCTCGTGGGAGGCAGGCCCCCTGAGGGACTCCCCTCCAGACCTGCTGGGCCTACTTGAAGACTGAAGCTGCCTGGACTCAAACACCCCTATCACCCTTGCTGACCCCAGGGCCACGCTGTGGGTAGCGGGTAAGTCCGTCTCCTTTTTGGTGGACATGGGGGCTATCTGCTCTGTTTTACCTTCCTTTCAGGGGCATTTACATCCTTCCCAGGTCACAGTCGTGGGTGTCACGGGAATCCTCTCTAAGTCTCTGGAGACAGGTCCAGTAGCCTGCATGTTTGAGGGCCATCCTCTTACCCATTCATTTCTAGTCATTCCATCCTGTCCCATCCCTTTGTTAGGGAGGGATCTCCTATCCAAGCTCGGTGCCTCAATCTCCCTGTCACTTAGTCATCCTCAACCGAGTTCACTCATCACCTTAGCCAGTATAAGTTGTGGCCCTGAGGCCTCTGCAGACCCTCCTGTACCATCAACTGACGTTAACCCGATGGTCTGGGACACCTCTACTTCTGTAGTGGCAAGCCATCATGCTCCAGTCCTCATCTACCTCAAGGACCCGTCCCATCCTCCTTTCCTTCTAGACCCCAATTTCCTATTTCCCAAGCCCATCGCAAGGGCATCCAACCTATCATTAACCATCTTGTTTCCCAAGGGCTTCTGGTACTGACTAATTCCCCCTGTAACACTCCCATCCTTCCAGTCAAGAAGCCATTGGGGGCCTACCGGCTCATTCAAGACCTGCAGATAATCAACGAGGCTGTAGTCCCTCTTCACCCAGTCATCCCTAACCCTTATACTCTCTTGTCTCAGGTTCCCCCAGACACCTCCCACTTTACAGTTTTAGACCTTAAGGATGCATTCTTCACCATCCCTCTACACCCCGATTCCCAGTTACTGTTTGCCTTTACCTGGGAGGACCCAGACACCTGCCAAACCAGACAGCTAACTTAGACGGTCCTCCTTCAAGCCTTCTGGGACCATCCTCACCTTTTCAGACAGGCACTGGCAGAAGATCTGTCCATCATGACATAGGAGTCAGCACTCTCCTCCAGTATGTCCATGATCTCCTCCTATGTAGCCCCACAAAAGAGGCCTCTGTTCAAGACACAGCTTCCCTCCTAAACTTCCTGGCTCAGTGGGGATATAGAGTCTCTCCATCAAAAGCCCAGTTATCCACCCCACAAGTTACATACCTTAGAATGGCCCTAACTCCTTCTTCCAGAGCACTCATGGTGAAATGAACAGCCTCCATTAGAGCTCTTCTACCACCCACCTCAGGAGCTGAGATTTTGTCATTTCTCAGACTGGTGGGGTTTTTACAACACTGCATCCCTAACTTTGCCTTATTAGCTAAACCTCTGTATGCTGCTGCCAAAGAAACACCCTCTGAGTCACTCACCTCTCCTACAGCAGTGGCCCAAGCTTTTGAAGAACTGCAAAATTCCCTCCTCTCCTCACCCCTGCTTATGCTGCCTAACCCTAACAAATCTTTTCTCATATACTACAGAAAAGACGGAAATAGCAACTGGGGTGCTGGTCCAGCCAGTAGGACACAGACACCGACTGGTTGCTTTCCTGTCAAAGCAACTGGATCCCACCAGTAAGGGGTGGCAACCCTGCCTTAGAGCCCTGGCAGCGGTAGTGTGCCTCACCAAAGAAGCTCTGAAACTAACCCTCCTACAGGCGATAACCATATACTCTTCTCATCATTTACAGGATCTACTGGGCCACAAATCCTTGGCCTCTCTCAGCCCATCACGAGTGCATGAATTTCACCTCTTATTTATTGAACACCCCCAGTTAACTTTACAGGTGTCACCATCATTACACCCAACCAGCCTCCCTCCTTCCGCCAGTTCGTCTGCCACACCCAGCCACTCCTGCACAGAGTTGGTGGAAACTCTTTGACTCCTACACGAGGGTCTCCAGGACACGACTCTCACTGACCCAGACTTAACTCTGTTCGTGGATGGAAGCTCAGTCAGGGATTCAAATGGGTGTATGCAGGCAGCCTATGAGGTAATTTCCTCCTCCTCAGAAATAGTGGAGGCAGCTCCCTTGCCGATGAGGACCATCTCCCAAAAGACAGAACTAGTAGCCCTCACCTGAGCCTTACAGTTGGTGGCGGGTCTTAAGGTAACCATTTACACCAACTCAAAGTATGCTTTCCTAATCGCACACAGCCATGCGGCAATCTGGAAGGAAAGGTGATTCTTCACTACCCGAGGGACCCCAATTATAAATGGTAAAACAATTAATCACCTACTCCAGGCCTTACAAGAACCCAAGGAGGTGGCTATTGTTCATTGCCAGGTACACCAGACAGGTACTGACACGGTCACTAAAGGGAATGCTCCAGCCAATGCTACTGCCTGACAACTAACCTTGGGTCCTGATTATTCCCCAGTATTGTTTATCTCCCCCTCTATAACTCCTAATTATTCTAAAGAGGAAAAAAAAACAACTTTTGGACCAGGGTGGAATGGCTGGACAACATAGATGGATACATCTTAAGGACAGGATAGCCCTCACCCAGGCCCAGGCCAGGGAAATCATATCTGCAGTTCACTAATTCCTCCATATTGGTCCAGAGGCTATGTACAGGTTTCTCTCCCCTATTTTTGCCCCACCTGGGCTCCAAAAGACCATTAACCAGGTACATATGGCTTGCACCACCTGCCATCATGCAAGCCATCTTCTCAAGGCACCCTCAAATGCCATGCAGCCCTCCACCAGCTGCGGGGGGGCGCTACCTGGACAGGATTGGTAGATTGATTTTACTCACATGCCTAGATACAAAAAGCTCAGACATTTACTGGTCATGGTTGATACATTTTCAGGTTGGGTCAAGGCCTTTCCTACCTGCCAAGAGACTGCATCGGTGGTGGCAAAGACATTGGTGGAACACATTATCCCTCGTTTTGGCCTCCCAATGTTGCTCCAGTTGGACAATGGACCAGCTTTCATCTCAAAGGTCACACAACTGGTGGCTGACTCTCTAAATATCTCCTGGAAACTACACATACCCTATCACCCTCAATCCTCGGGTAAGGTGGAAAGGGCCAATGGCCTTCTCAAGGATCAACTTACCAAACTCTCCTTAGAGGTAAAGACCTCCTGGCCAGACCTACTCCCAATTGCTCTCACCCAATTGCGAGCAGCCCCCAGGGGACCAACCAGACTAAGTGCCTTTAAGTTAATGTATGGTAGACCCTTCTAAACACAGGCCTGCCTACAACTCCACCACCTCTAGCCTCCTACCTACTGTACTTCTCACTCCTAAGACATCTCCTCAGGGAACACGCAGACCACTTCCTGCCTCAACCTACCTCCCCCTCGGATCCAGGAATCATGGAGGTTCTATAGCGGGAGATGAAATCCTTCTTAAAGAACTCCAACCTCGGTCACTCTGACCATGGTGGATGGGACCATACACGGTGATCCTTACCACTCCCATGGCTGCCAAGCTATTGGGACACTCCCCATGGTACCACATCTCCAGGCTTAAACAAGTGCCCAGTCATGATAGGTGGAAGTCTAGAGAGACAGGGCCCCTCCGTTTGTGCCTTACTCGCACTGGTGCTGGCCACAACGACCCATCCAGCTCTGGCAAACTGGGTCTGTAACCAGTATATCATATCGGGCATGCTCCAACTACACCCATTGGTCCCCTGGACATGCTACTTTCAAAAAATACCTTGTCAGCAGGGAGACTAATTGTACTAGGCCACTATAATGTTAAAAGATTTCCAAACTGGCTGCCCAGGAGGAGTCAGCAAGACCATTTGCTTGGTAGAAAACCCTCCACCAAATCCCCAAGGAAAGATACCCCCTTGTCCCACCCAGTGCTCGTCTTTCCATTCCTTCGTCCAGGCTGCCTGCTATGAACGAGCCTTGGTCCAGATAACAGTACTGGAATCCAGAGTTTAGAGGTTACGGGGATCTTACATTTTATAACTGAGAACGCTGAAACCCACAGGGAGGGGGGACTTGCTCGCGCTCACAGCCAATCACCCCTGTTCTATCTCCCTACAGGGATTATGGTCAGGAATGGGGAGTAGGGGGGAACCTGCCATTGTCACTGTCTTGGTTGAAAAGGAAGGGACAAGGGAAAGTTGTCCTCCAGTTTTGTCAAACACTGTCCCTAACTTACTGTGACCCTGGGTATGTGCCTTGGCTTCTCTGTCCCTAAATGTTCTCATTTGTGAGGAAGTTGCTCTCCCTCATCCATATTCTCCAGTCGCTCAGGAGGCCCCAGACACACCCTTCTTGTGTGCATAAGCATCCATATCTTCCTCCCCATTCATATCTAATCTCAGCTGTCACCTCCCCAGACAGGCTTCCCCTGACGGTGCCCCACGCCATTACTATTTCATTTACACCACATTATTGCCACTTATTGCTTATTAAACTCCTTCGTTTGTTAAAGTGCTTACATATTTATTTCGTCACTTCTAGGAGAATATAAACCTCATAAGAACAGAGGCCTGGGGTGTCCTGTCCCCACCCCACTTCCACCTGGGGCACCCAGCACGTGCCTGGTGGGCCTCAGTACGGCGAATGAAGACTTCCCTCCCGGAAACGCAGCGTGAAGAGGCGGCCTCAGCTGTGTGCTCATGCTTCCCTCTGGTGGCGGTGGGTCTCCACTGCAGCTAACTTTCTCCTCTAGAGGGACTTTCGATCTCCCATCCACCTGTCACTGGGGCGCATCTCTGTGGTGCACTGGGGGTGAAGGAAAAGGGATCTTGTCTCCAGTTTCATCTCATTTGGATTCATATAAGTGAGGGACCCTCTCTGGCACCTAGTATTTGAACAGCCAGCTTCACATTTAATAGAGATGAACCTAGTGTTGGTTGTAGGCTCATTTGGGAAAAGACACCTTCAGGACAGACATATGACAGCCCTATCTCTACAAAGTCTGGTAGAGTGAGATAAGCCTGTCCAACTGTCCCATTTTATACATGAAGTCCCTGCCCAAACCAGGAGAGAAAGATAAAATTGCCTAGCCTAAGAAAAGCCTAGGGTAACTCACCCCCACTCCACACACTAATGCACAGGGCAGTCGAGTTTTATGCAAAGTTTGTGCTCCTGAAGACCTTGCATAATTCAAAACACGCATAATGCCAGACTAATTTTGCCATAGAAACGAATGCAAAGTAGAAAGGATGTGTTGCATAAAATCTACCCCCATTGTGGCATATTTTGCTTTAATGCTGCTTTTTATTGTCCAAGCATTATCTCTAATATCTTTTTATTTTCCAGGCATTATCTCTAATATCTCACCACACGCTCTCCACTAAATTAATAGCCCAGCATTTCCTGCAAGTGGTTTGGCCTCCTTCATAACTTCTTATCACATCTCACTTCCTTTCCAATGATACTGATTTCAGCATCACCACTTAAAGACTACTTGGATAGCATTGTTACAGGATATGGATCAAAGATTTAAAGACTATAGTAGCTGTGAATGTTGAGGAAACGGCACAATCATCTCCAGAATCCCCTGAAGAAATAAGAAATTCAGATGCGCACAAACAGTGCACCCATACAGAAGGCAGGTATTTCCATTTAATAACCAAAGTGATGTTGCCATGTGGCAGGTTTACAATTCCCAGTTCACAGATCACTTAGCTCCTCCAACTCCCCAAACTGGGTGATTCTAACCATCTTTTTTAACTGAGGGGATTTGTATTATTTCCACTTAGTGCATAAACGTTTATTAGCATTTTTACATGGCATCTTTCCAAAGCCACATAGTTCAAGTTCTCATAAACAGTGACCTCACCTTGGATGATCTCCGTTGCTATGTCCTTAACCCCAGAACGGTGGAAATGTATGACCACACCCAACAACTGCACATGTGGACTTAGGAAATTCCAGCCACCCACCTCGCACTCATGCAGGAGCCCTTTTGGAGGCAATGTCAGCAGAGGCCCCGGGGCCCAGCTGGGCAGCCCCATCCCTATCTCCAAGTCCACTTCCCTTGCAGGTTGGAGACGGGGCTTCCCTGGAAGAGTAGTCCTGTCTCTCCCTGTCCCCTCTCCCCAAGTTGTCTGTCATGTTGTTTCAGCTCTGCCTTTCCAGCACGGACCCTGAAGGGGCTTTAGAGCCATGATGGGGGAGGAAGAAGGAAAGCTAGGGCCGGATGTCAGGCATTTATAAGGCCATCAGACTTTCTGGATTGCCAAGAACAGTCTCTCAGTGTGACTGCTGTGAATTGTCTCTGGCTTCCTTCTGCCTGAGATTGCATCCTGCAAGTCTCCCTCAGCTCTCAGAAGAGACAGGGCCAGGCCCTGGGCAGGAGGAGAGGGACAGCCAGGGCAGGCTCTGACCCTGCCGCTGGGACTCCTATCCTGCCGGAGTCCAGCTCCAGCGAGTCCAAGAGTTCCTGAAGGATGGACGGCGTCGGCGCTTTTGAATGAGTGAGGACACAGACACTAGCAAAAGCTGAATCTGGCCTTTAATGAAAAGCAGAAGTTTGATTATATACTCTTTGATTACATAAAGTAAAGTACAGATATTAATCATATAATTGACACATAGCACGGTTACATGAGTTTGGAGAATGAGATTACATCATTTGGCAGGTCTTAGCAGTTAACTTGTTTCTAAGTAAGCTTGGTTTTTAGTTATTGCAGCCAGAAAATTTCACAAAGGTTAGGTAGGTGCCAGACTCTTGGTTTTTTTTTACAAATGACTATGTAAAGTTCACTATTTTATTATTTTGATGTAAGGCCCTCATTCTTTCATAGTTATTCTCCCATTCTTCATTTCCAGTAGGAAAGAGGGAGGCTCTCTTTAAAAGAACACGATGATTTTTTGGCAGGCAGGGACAAATTTTATGGACTGTGACTTAGACCCATTTTTAATAAGACTTACAATGGAGATTTTTCCAATCTAGAGTTAGGTAATGCCCTGTTCTCATTTGTTTTATTTTTTATCAGGCTGTTCTCTGGCTGGCTAACCACAGAATGGCATTTGTTCTCTGTACACACCTGTTGCCATTAATCATTGAATATGTTATTTGGAGGCCACATAGGGGCCGGGGAAGGAACCTTGACTCAGGTAAATTTCCCATATCTTTTTCCAGTAAATTTGGGGTCAGTTCTCATGGGGTCTCACTTTCCCATCATCGGGGGTGGTCACAGGGCAGTAGTGGTTTTTTCCAATTCCCTTTAAGGCCAGTACCTAAAATTTTCAGGAAGAATTAGATATGGACTCTTCCCTGAAGGGGCAGTTTGAATTGAAACCAAAATAAGCAAATTTATTAGGAGGGGCATTTTGAGCAGGAGGGATATGGGGGTTGCTCCTCTGGGAAGGCTGCTGTGCAGTCCCTTCCCTCCGACTGCCTGGACTGTGTCATCAGGCTGTCAGTTCAAACCAGCTCCTGACACTGTCCTGCTTCCACCCCAGGGCCACCATGAGCAAATCCCATCCAGGACACTCCCCTCGCAGCACCTGGCTCTCACCTCTGTTGGATAGGGAAAACAATACCACCTCCTCCCCAGGATTCCTGTGAGAATGAAATGCAGCCACCATGTGATAGTAGTGAGTACAGAGTAATGAATGAGGCAGATCCTCATTGAGAGCCTTGGATGCCTGAGGTCCAGCACACAATCTGGGAAATGCCACCCCTCAGAGCATATATTGTCCAATGTCAGACAGTGACCCAGCGACCCAGCCAGGAAGACTCTTCCCCTAACTCACAGATCCACCAGTGGAGGTGCATGGGGGACCGCTCAGCTTAAGGGCCCAGCTCTGACATTGCCAAATGTCTGTCACCTTCTGTCTGGCACAGGACCAAACTACATGACCCCAAGAAAGGCCACCTCTAAGATATGAGGGCATGGATCCGTGGATGTTTTGTTGCCCTTGTCTAGCTTGGATTAATACTTAGTCTATAGGCACACACCTGATCATCTACTTTTGCCCTCTTACAGAAAACTATGTTTTCTACCTTGATCTTACATCTACCTACCACTTCAGCATTTTATTTAAAAATAATAATAATAATAATAATAATAATAATAATAATAATAAGGGAGAAATGTGGGATTCACATATAAATCAAGTATAAAAATTAAATGAATTGGGGCGGAGCCAGGATGGCGGCGTGAGTAGAGCAGTGGAAATCTCCTCCCAAAAACACATAGAGCTATGAAAATATACCAAAGAAAAATCTTCCTAAAATAGAGACCACAGGACACAGGACAACATCCAGACCACATCCACACCTGCAAGAACTCAGCGCCTTGCGAAGGGGGTAAGATACAAGCCCCGGCCCAGCGGGACCCGAGCGCCCCTCCCCCCGGCTCACGGCGGGTGGAAAGAAACCGGTGCGGGTTTTTTTTGGCAAGTGCTTTTTGGAAGCCTTAAAGGGACGGGCCCCCGTTGCTAGGGAGGCAGGGTGGCGGGACCGGTGAGCAGGTGCCTGGGACCGGCGCCTGAGGACAAAGAATATCCCGCGTTTCTCCCTGCAGGACCGGCGGGCAGGTGCCTGAGACCGGCGCTTGAGGACGGAGGAAATCGCACGTTTTTCCCCTTTTTTTTTTCTCTTTTTGGAGAGCGCTTTTTGGAAGCCTTAAAGGGACAGGGACCCCGGTGCTAGGGAGGCAGGGTGGCGGGACTGGTGAGCGGGTGCCTGGGACCGGCGCCTGAGGACAAAGAATATCCCACGTTTTTCCCTACGGGACCGGGGGGCGGGTGCCTGAGACCGGCACTTGAGGACAGAGGAAATCGCATGTTTTTCCCCTTTTTTTTTCTTTTTTGCGAGTGCTTTTTGGAAGCCTAAAAGGGACAGGGACCCCGGTGCTAGGGAGGCAGGGCGGCGGGACTGGTGAGTGGGTGCCTGGGACCGGCGCCTGAGGACAAAGAATATCGCGCGTTTTTCCCTGTGGGACTGGTGGGCGGGTGCCTGAGACCGGCACCTGAGGACGGAGGAAGTCGCGCGTTTTTCCCCTTTTTTTCTCTCTTTTTGGCGAGTGCTTTTTGGAAGCCTTAAAGGGACAGGGACCCCGGTGCTAGGGAGGCAGGGCGGCGGGACTGGTGAGCGGGTGCCTGGGACCAGCGCCTGAGGACAAAGAATATCGAGCGTTCCTTCCCTGCGGGACCGGTGGGTGGGTGCTTTTTGGAAGCCTTGAAAGGACAGGGACCCTAGTGCTAGGGAGACAGGGCAGCAGGACCAGTGAGCGGGTGCCTGGGACCGGCACCTGAGGACAAAAAAAAAAAAAAAATTGCGTGTTTTTTCCTTTTTTTTTTTTCCTTTCTGTTCCCTCTCTCATTGCTGCTGTTGTTGTTTTGGTTTGGAGAGTGCTTTTTGGAAGTCTTAAAGGGGCAGGACAGGTCACTTAGACCAGAGGCAGGGAATCTGGGGATCTCTGGGCACTCTAACCCCCTGGGCAGCAGGGAGCACAGAGGCCCCTTACGGAGATAAATAGCCTCCCAGCCACTCCCCCTCCAGCGGGGCTCCACCATTTCGGAGGAACAGCCCCAGCCAGGCCAAGCCCACAGCAACAGTGGAGATAAACCCCAAAGCAACTGGGCAGGAAGCAGAAGCCCTGTCTGCGCACAGCTGCCCAGCACAAGCCACTAGAGGTCGCTATTCTCCCAGGAGTAGGCCACAAACCAACAAGAAGGGAAGCTCTTCCAGCGGTCACTTGTACCAGATCTGCAAACTATCTCTATCACCATGAAAAGGCAAAACTACAGGCAGACAAAGATCACAGAGACAACACCTGAGAGGGAGACAGACCTAACCAGTCCTCCTGAAAAAGAATTCAAAATAAAAGTCATGAACATGCTGACGGAGATGCAGAGAAAAATGCAAGAGCAATGGGATGAGATGCAGAGAAAAATGCAAGAGCAGTGGGATGAGATGCAGAGAAAAATGCAAGAGCAGTGGGATGAAGTCCGGAAGGAGATCACAGATGTCAGGAAGGAGATCACAGAAGTGAAACAATCCCTGGAAGGATTTATAAGCAGAATGGATAAGATGCAAGAGGCCATTGAAGGTATAGAAGCCAGAGAACAGGAACGTATAGAAGCTGACATAGAGAGAGATAAAAGGATCTCCAGGAATGAAACAACACTAAGAGAAATATGTGGCCAATATAAAAGGAATAATATTCGTATTATAGGGATACCAGAAGAGGAAGAAAGAGGAAAAGGGATAGAAAGTCTCTTTGAAGAAATAATTGCTAAAAACTTCCCCAAACTGGGGGAGGAAATAATCGAACAGACCATGGAATTACACAGAACTCCCAACAGAAAGGATCCAAGGAGGACAACACCAAGACACATAGTAATTAAAATGGCAAGGATCAAGGACAAGGAAAGAGTTTTAAAGGCAGCTAGAGAGAAAAAGGTGACCTATAAAGGAAAACCCATCAGGCTAACATCAGACTTCTCGACAGAAACCCTACAGGCCAGAAGAGAATGGCAAGATATACTTAATGCAATGAAACAGAAGGGCCTTGAACCAAGGATACTGTATCCAGCACGACTATCATTTAAATATGATGGCGGGATTAAACAATTCCCAGACAAGCAAAAGCTGAGGGAATTTGCTTCCCACAAACCACCTCTACAGGGCATCCTACAGGGACTGCTCTAGATGTGAGCACCCCTAAAAAGAGCACAGAACAAAACACACAACATATGAAGAATGGAGGAGGAGGAATAAGAAGGGAGAGAAGAAAAGAATCTCCAGACAGTGTATATAACAGCTCAATAAGCGAGCTAAGTTAGGCAGTAAGATACTAAAGAAGCTAACCTTGAACCTCTGGTAACCACGAATCTAAAGCCTGCAATGGCAATAAGTACATATCTCTCAATAGTCACCCTAAATGTAAATGGACTTAATGCACCAATCAAAAGACATAGAGTAATAGAATGGATAAAAAAGCAAGACCCATCTATATGCTGCTTACAAGAAACTCACCTTAAACCCAAAGATAAGCATAGACTAAAAGTAAAGGGATGGAAAAACATATTTCAGGCAAACAACAGTGAGAAGAAAGCAGGGGTTGCAGTACTAATATCAGACAAAATAGACTTCAAAACAAAGAAAGTAACAAGAGATAAAGAAGGATACTACATAATGATAAAGGGCTCAGTCCAACAAGAGGATATAACCATTATAAATATATATGCACCCAATACAGGAGCACCAGCATATGTGAAGCAAATACTAACAGAACTAAAGACGGAAATAGACTGCAATGCATTCATTGTAGGAGACTTCAACACACCACTCACCCCAAAGGATAGATCCACTGGGCAGAAAATAAGTAAAGACACACAGGCACTGAACAACACACTAGAACAGATGGACCTAATAGACATCTATAGAACTCTACATCCAAAAGCAACAGGATATACATTCTTCTCAAGTGCACATGGAACATTCTCCAGAATAGACCACATACTAGCTCACAAAAAGAGCCTCAGTAAATTCCAAAATATTGAAATTCTACCAACCAATTTTTCAGACCACAAAGGCATGAAAGTAGAAATAAATTCTACAAAGAAAACAAAAAGGCTCACAAACACATGGAGGCTTCACAACATGCTACTAAATAATCAATGGATCAATGAACAAATCAAAATAGAGATCAAGGAATATATAGAAACAAATGACAACAACAACACTAAGCCCCAACTTCTATGGGATGCAGCGAAAGCAGTCTTAAGAGGAAAGTATATAGCAATCCAGGCACACTTGAAGAAGGAAGAACAATCCCAAATGAATAGTCTAACATCACAATTATTAAAACTGGAAAAAGAAGAACAAATGAGGCCTAAAGTCAGCAGAAGGAGGGACATAATAAAGATCAGAAAAGAAATAAACAAAATTGAGAAGAATAAAACAATAGCAAAAATCAATGAAACCAAGAGCTGGTTCTTTGAGAAAATAAACAAAATAGATAAGCCTCTAGCCCAACTTATTAAGAGAAAAAGAGAGTCAACACAAATCAACATAATCAGAAATGAGAATGGAAAAATCATGACAGACTCCACAAAAATACAAAGAATTATTAAAGACTACTATGAAAACCTATATGACAACAAGCTGGAAAACCTAGAAGAAATGGACAACTTCCTAGAAAAATACAACCTCCCTAGACTGACCAAGGAAGAAACACAAAAGTTAAACAAACCAATTACGAGCAAAGAAATTGAAACAGTAATCAAAAAACTACCCAAGAACAAAACCCCGGGGCCGGACGGATTTACCTCGGAATTTTATCAGACACACAGAGAAGACATAATACCCATTCTCCTTAAAGTGTTCCACAAAATAGAAGAAAAGGGAATACTCCCAAACTCATTCTATGAGGCCAACATCACCCTAATACCAAAACCAGGCAAAGACCCCACCAAAAAAGAAAATTACAGACCAATATCCCTGATGAATGTAGATGCAAAAATACTCAATAAAATATTAGCAAACAGAATTCAACAGTATATCAAAAGGATCATACACCATGACCAAGTGGGGTTCATCCCAGGGATGCAAGGATGGTACAACATTCGAAAATCCATCAACATCATCCACCACATCAACAAAAAGAAAGACAAAAACCACATGATCATCTCCATAGATGCTGAAAAGGCATTTGACAAAATTCAGCATCCATTCATGATAAAAACTCTCAGCAAAATGGGAATAGAGGGCAAGTACCTCAACATAATAAAGGCCATATATGATAAACCCACAGCCAGCATTATACTGAAAAGCGAGAAACTGAAAGCATTTCCTCTGAGATCGGGAACCAGACAGGGATGCCCACTCTCCCCACTGTTATTTAACATAGTACTGGAGGTCCTAGCCACGGCAATCAGACAAAACAAAGAAATACAAGGAATCCAGACTGGTAAAGAAGAAGTTAAACTGTCACTATTTGCAGATGATATGATACTGTACATAAAAAACCCTAAAGACTCCACTCCAAAACTACTAGAACTGATATCGGAATACAGCAAAGTTGCAGGATACAAAACTAACACACAGAAATCTGTAGCTTTCCTATACACTAACAATGAATCAATAGAAAGAGAAATCAGGAAAACAATTCCATTCACCATTGCATCAAAAAGAATAAAATACCTAGGAATAAACCTAACCAAAGAAGTGAAAGACTTATACTCTGAAAACTACAAGTCACTCTTAAGAGAAATTAAAGGGGACACTAATAAATGGAAACTCATCCCATGCTCATGGCTAGGAAGATCTTAATATCGTCAAAATGGCCATCCTGCCAAAAGCAATATACAGATTTGATGCAATCCCTCTCAAATTACCAGCAACATTCTTCAATGAATTGGAACAAATAATTCAAAAATTCATATGGAAACACCAAAGACCCCGAATAGCCAAAGCATTCCTGAGAAAGAAGAATAAAGTAGGGGGGATCTCACTCCCCAACTTCAAGCTCTACTACAAAGCCATAGTAATCAAGACAATTTGGTACTGGCACAAGAACAGAGCCACAGACCAGTGGAACAGATTAGAGACCCCAGAAATTAACCCAAACATATATGGTCAATTAATATTTGATAAAGGAGCCATGGACATACAATGGCAAAATGACAGTCTCTTCAACAGATGGTGCTGGCAAAACTGGACAGCTACATGTAGGAGAATGAAACTGGACCATTGTCTAACCCCATATACAAAGGTAAACTCAAAATGGATCAAAGACCTGAATGTAAGTCATGAAACCATTAAACTCTTGGAAAAAAACATAGGCAAAAACCTCTTAGACATAAACATGAGTGATCTCTTCTTGAACATATCTCCCCGGGCAAGGAAAACAACAGCAAAAATGAGCAAGTGGGACTACATTAAGCTGAAAAGCTTCTGTACAGCGAAAGACACCATCAATAGAACAAAAAGGAACCCTACAGTATGGGAGAATATATTTGAAAATGACAGATCCGATAAAGGCTTGACGTCCAGAATATATAAAGAGCTCACATGCCTCAACAAACAAAAAACAAATAACCCAATTAAAAAATGGGCAGAGGAACTGAACAGACAGTTCTCCAAAAAAGAAATACAGATGGCCAAGAGACACATGAAAAGATGCTCCACATCGCTAATTATCAGAGAAATGCAAATTAAAACTACAATGAGGTATCACCTCACACCAGTAAGGATAGCTGCCATCCAAAAGACAAACAACAACAAATGTTGGCGAGGCTGTGGAGAAAGGGGAACCCTCCTACACTGCTGGTGGGAATGTAAATTAGTTCAACCATTGTGGAAAGCAGCGTGGAGGTTCTTCAAAATGCTCAAAACAGACCTACCATTTGACCCAGGAATTCCACTCCTAGGAATTTACCCTAAGAACGCAGCAATCAAGTTTGAGAAAGACAGATGCACTCCTATGTTTATCGCAGCACTATTTACAATAGCCAAGAATTGGAAGCAACCTAAATGTCCATCGGTAGATGAATGGATAAAGAAGATGTGGTACATATACACAATGGAATACTACTCAGCCATAAGAAGTGGAAAAATCCAACCATTTGCAGCAACATGGATGGAGCTGGAGAGTATTATGCTCAGTGAAATAAGCCAAGTGGAGAAAGAGAAATACCAAATGATTTCACTCATCTGAGGAGTATAGGAACAAAGGAAAAACTGAAGGAACAAAACAGCAGTGGAATTACAGAACCCAAAAATGGACTAACAGGTACCAAAGGGAAAGGAACTGGGGAGGATGGGTGGGCAGGGAGGGATAAGAGGGGGGAAGAAGAAGGGGGGTATTAAGATTAGCATACATGGGGGGGAGGGAGAAAGGGGAGGGTGGGCTGCACAACACAGAGAGGACAAGTAGTGACTCTACAACATTTTGCTAAGCTGATGGACAGTAACCATAATGTGGTTGTTAGGGGGCACCTGATATAGGGGAGAGCATAGTAAACATAGTATTCTTCATGTAAGTGTAGATTAAAAATTAAAAAAAAAAAAAAAAAAGAATGAAAGAAAGAAAAGGGGGATTACTCCTTAACAGGATAAAACTATTGGTAAATCAAAGATCAACGCATGCTTTAAATATCCTTAATGTTGATCACTTAAAGGGTGTCCGATGATCAGCTATGGAGGTACTTTTTTCTGATAATATTCCTTTCTCTTAATTAAAAAAAAAAAAAAAAAAGCAGTTATTGTGTGCTGACCTCCAATGAGTTCTGCACAGTGGTATAGAGGGCATGTCAAAGTGTGGGCAAAGGGTCTGTTTGTTTCTATGCAGAAGATCAAGGCCTAGCTTGGATACCCAGAAAATGAACTAAGATACGATATGAGGAGGAGCTTCCGGCATCAGCACTCTCTGGAGGACATGTGCCGGGGGATGATCATCAAAAAGCCTCCACAGGGATCCGGACGATGCTGCGGTTGTGGCTGCATCCAGCCCACCGTCTCCTGGACTTGCCATAGGAATGAGGAGGGAGATGTCTAGGCTGGCATGTGCATACAGTGAGACAACGAATTTGACCGGATCTGTACTGTTGGAACTCAACCAGGAGTTGGGAGGGGTGCAAGTTGTAGCACTCCAAAATCTCATGACTATAGACTATCTATGGTTAAAAGAACATATGGGATGTGAACAGATCCCAGAAATGGGCTGCTTTAATTTGTCTGATGGTTCAAGTACAGTTGGACAATATCCATCATATCATAGATAAATTTTCACAAATGCCTACGGTGCCTAAATGGTTTTCTTGGCTTCACTGGAGATGGATGGCAATTATAGATTTGCTTTGTTTATGTCACCGTATTCCTATTATGTTAATATGTGTGTGCAAATTAGTTAGTAGTTTAAAACCTATACATACTTAAGGTACTCTACAAGAAGATATGTCAAAGAAATAATCAATCCTCCCATGTTTCATTCATATGCTACATCTATAGCTTTTCTTCTTCCTTCCTAATTACAACCCTTAAATAGAATTCGTGCCTCATATCGAATTTACCAAGTATCATAATTCCTCCAGGTGGTAAAGATACCTCGAGACAAGTGCTGGGCATAGAAGCCACAGGGCATAAATCTGCAAAGAAGTAAAAAGCTAACCTTTGCAAACAATATGGCTTCTCTCTCACTTACCAACTTTACATTTCCCTGTATGGCCCCGGAAGATGACTGGTTAGCCAGAGACGGGTAAGATTCCTCAAGGGAGGAACAACCTAAGACAGGCACAGTCGCAGGGGGGCCATCAGGTGAGAATTTGGGGATCAACAGAGGTGAGGCTCAGAACCTCACCCCCCCCTGCTTTGAGAGAAATCTTCTGCATCCGTGGATGTCTTGCTGCCCTTGTCTAGCCTGGATTAATACTTGGTCCATAGGCACACACCTGATCATCTGATCATCTACATTTGCCCTCTTACAGCACTAAACTATGTTTTCTACCTTTATCTTGCATCTACCTACCACTTCAGCATTTTATTAAAAATAAAAATAATAATAATAATAGGAGAAATGTGGGATCAACATATAAATCAAGTACAAAAATCAAACGAATATTCATATTTGACCTGATTGTTTATAGGTCATAATGCATGATCAAAACCGAAAGTTTCTGTGATGAATGCCCTTGTACTGTTCACCATGTAAGAATTTATTCACTGTGTAAGAATTCGTCCACCATGTAAGAACTTGTTTGTTATGCTTCAGAAGATTGGAGACTGACGAGAATTAGGCTTGAGATGGATTAATGATTGTACATTGAGCGTTGACCCCCCTATACTGAATTTTATTGTTGTTAACAACCATTTGATCAATAAATATGAGAGATGCCCTCTCAAAAAAAAAAAAAATCAAACGAATAATCATAATTGACCTGATTGTTTATAGTTCGTGATGCATGATCAAAACCGAAAGTTTCTGTGATGACTGCCCTTGCATGTTTACCATGTAAGAACTTATTCACTATGTAAGAACTTGTTCACCATGTAAAAACTTGTTTGTTATGCTTCAGAAGATTGGAGACTGTTGAGAATTAGGCTTGGGGTTGATTAATGATTGTGCATTGAGTCCCCTATGCAGAATTTTACTGTTGTTAACAACCATATGATCAATAAATATGAGAGATGCCCTCTCAAAAAAAAAAAAAGATATGAGGGCATGGATACGAATTGGGGACCTCTTGGCCCACTACGTTATCCATTCAGTCCAGCCCCTCCCTGGACAGCCAAATCTGCCTTGTTAATATGTCGAGTAAATTCAAAATCACACTCCTCTTACCCCTCAGGAGACAATGGAATCACCAGGCCCAAAGGCAATGACCAAAGCCTGGGCTTGATCTTCTAGACACCCACTCACCCCCACCAAGCTCGATTTTCTTCCTTGGAGTCCATGTTATACTCCACAGACAATCCCTTGCTCTCTCTGGGTCTCAGCTTTCCCCTCTGAGAAATGGACAGCCTGAGCTTCTCCAGCACCTCTGGATAAGCCTTCTCAGCAGCAGGACTTCAGCCTCCACCTCCAGGGTCCTAAGGGCCTTGCCCCAGCCCTCTCCCTTGGTCCCTCTCCCCTCTTCTCCTCTGCTGCTCTGGGTGCCCTGCCAGAGGCTCTGAGGCTCTGGCTGGCTGGGCTCCAGGCACCAGAGTGGAGAGCCTCACAGAACAGCAGAAGGAAGGGGTGGGATTCTTCAGGAAGAAAGGATGGGCTGGCCTGGCTCCATCATGCCTAGCCCTAGGTTCAAAGCTCCAGGACACTCCCAGCCCATCCTTGCCCCTCTCCTGCTACATCGACGCATCTCCTCACATTGTTATCTCCTACCAGACCAGAAGCCTCCTGATGGCCAGGGGCCCCCAGCCTCTTCTCCCTGTATCCCCAGGACCTGGATGCTGGGACCTGTGTCCTGCCTGGAGAGGGAAAGAATGGGTGTTTCAGGGCAGTGCCAGGATGGTAATGTGGTCCTGGTCCATGGCCTATTCTGCATGTTCCAAGTGTCAGCACAGGACCAAACCATATGACCCCAAGAAAGGGGCGGCCCTGGGCTCTCCCTCTACTTTCTGCCCTCCCTTCTCAGCTCCTCAGTCTTGTACTTTCTTACCTCCCTCCACACCTGAGACCTTCTTCTGGAAAGCCAGTCACATCTGCCTCTTTCTGACTCACTTTGGAACAGAGAAACGGATGAGTTGGGGCTTTGGGTCATGAGGGTAGAGCAAAGAAAGTAAGAACTTCATGGTTGTCTGGCTTCTGGGCAAAGTATCTAAAAATCATTCAGAACTTTCTCTTAGAGGCAATTCACCTACCTGTGTAATTTTCATATCCAATTCTGCTGTAAGAATGCCTGTGTCCCCACCTTGAGTTACATTTCTAAAAACTTCCTTTTATTACTTGAGTCATGAGAAGTGCCAGGTTCCACAGTAAGTGTAGAGAACAGTAACATGGGAGGGGAAGGATATGCTGCCCCTGTAAACAGTAAGGACTCACTGAGTGTGGTTTCATTGAACTCAGATCTGGTGTCAGCCCTGAAATTCTTCCTCCTCCAGGAAGCCCTTCTGGACTGAGGGTGGGGTGGGGGGAGTACCATGATAGAGAAATCATGGATTTTCCCAGATATGCCTCTTGTGGTCCTGCCACTGCATCTTGCCACCTGGAGAGCCCTTCTTTCACATGTACCCAAATTCTTCCCCAGGATTAAATGGCATTACCTCCCAGGTCAAAGTGTCTGTTCCCCTGTCAGGGCTGCCCCGAGCACTTTCTGCCCTGGGCTGCTATGATCACAGGTGCCAGGAGGAATGGCCCATCCCAGGGGTCACTGGCAGATCCCAGCCTGGCTTTGCCCAAGTCTTTGAAATCATTTTCGGCCTCTGAGTCTCCTCTCCCACATGGAGGGGGACAGAAGCTTGAAAGCCACTTAAGCTAACTCACCCAGATGTCATCTCCTCACTAGCCTATGAACAAGATCCCTTGTCTATATTCATGGGACACTAAGGAATCAATATGCTTGTTGAGTGACTAAATGAATGAATTCATATCTTGGGGACACTGTGATCTGAAGCTCTCTCAAAGTTAAGCCTCTGAGCCTCTCAGCCCTACATCTGTCTTTCCTTTCCCTCACACCAGCCCAGTATCAAAATCACCTTCTAAGCCATCAGTCAGCCAGCCACCATGGCCAGCATGCCCCTGGGTGAAAAGGGGCACTTTTTCCCCAATGTAATTGTGCAGCATGGAGGTAGTAATAATAAACTGCAAATATTTATTAAACACCTATTCTCTCTCTGGCACTGGGCTCTAGGCTTTCACCTGAATTATCTCATTTAATCATCATAATAATTCATGAGGTAGGTTCTATTATTAGCCCCATGCCAGGAAATGAGGCTGAAAGAGGTTGAATTTGACCAAGGTCACATAGCAAGCTAGGGACAGAATTTAGGAATTTTTATGAAATCATTTTTTATGCCCTTATGCTTTTACATTTTTATAATCCTCTTTCAAATTTTGGATATTTGTTAATTTAATATCCTAATCTATTTGCAGTTTGTTATGCCCACTCTGTTTGGCAATATTTCTGTGAACTGTCAATTTTGTCTTCCTCTCTAAGAAAGTAGAAATATTCTGTGGAATTTGTAAAAACAGCTAAATAAGTAAAGTGGACATGGATGACTGAAAAATGAATTTTTAAAATGAAATAATATAGAAAGCAGACCAAACTGCTTTCAAAATGTATATGAAAATTGCAAAATCTACCCAGGGTTCAATGACCTTATCAAGACATGATCTAATGGCTATAAACATTCATTTCCAACCAAATTCCTTTCAGTTGATTCACTAAAACCTAAGCAAGAAACTTTAAAATTCATTATAATTTTGTCAGACAAATGCAAATTGCTGGAAAATTATTTAGAAATTAAAAGCCCAAAAGTCTGGAGGTAGGGGTGGAGAGTAAAGAGATGAAAATAAAAACTAAAATATACTTTTAAAGTTTCAGGGCTACCCACAGTACATAAATATTAATATGTGAGAAAGCAGGGACCAGAAATACTGTTTCAATCAACTTTTTAAAATCAGCTTTGTTGAAGTATAACTGCATACAATAAAATGCACAGATGTTTAAGTGTGGAATTTAAGTTCTAAAAAATATATACACCCATTTAACAGCCATGCAATCAAGACATTGATTGGTAATGACATTGATAGGGGACTGACCTTTTCCATCACTCCAGAAAGTTCCTTAATGCTTCTTTTTAATCAATCCACCTTTCCCCAGTCAACCAATGATCTGCTGTCTGTAGTCCGAGCTTAAGTTTGTCTGACGTAGAATTTCATATAAATGGACTCATAAGTATGTACTCTTTTGTGTCTGGCTTCTTTCACTCCATAGAAGTTCTTGAGAGTTATCCACTTTGCTGTTTGGACCAAGCAGTTCTTTCATTTTTATTGGGTAGTATTGCATTGTATGAAAATACCACTTTGTTTATCCAACCATCTCTTGGTGGACATTTGGAATGTCTCCAATTTTCTGGTATTATGCATAAAAAGCTTTCATGAAGATTTTTGCACAGGTCTTAGTCTGAAATTTTTATTTCTCTTGGGACCTACCTAACAGTCCCAAGATGGTGTTGGGTAATGTGGGAAATGTATGTTTAACTATATAAGAAATTACAAAATTATTTTCCAAAGTGACTATACCATTTTACTTTCCCCCAGAAGTGTGTGAGAATTCCAGTTGCTCCCCATCCTAGCAAATATCTTATAGTGTCAACTTTTTAAATGTTTTTAGTCTAGTAAGACATTGTATCTCATTGTTCAAACAAATTGTTTTTCATTCAACAGCCTGCTTGCTTCTCAACATCAAATGCTTATACACCTATATATTTGTATGCATGCACACATGAGTACATACACACACACACATACACCATTCCTGCCACCTCTTATGTCGTCAAGAATGCCCAGGATGAGAAAACAGGGTTGGAGTTTGGCTCCTGCACAAACACTGACTGACCCTGAACAGGTCACTTCAATGTCATTTTTTCAACAATGAACTGTGGACAGAAATCCTTGCTCACCAAAACCAAAACAATAAAAACACAATCCATGAAAGAAAAACTAATAATTTGAGTTTCATTAAAATTTAAAACTTCTGCTCTGCAGAAGAGAATAAAAAGATAACCCACAGACTGGGAGGAACTTTGCAAAACATGTATCTGATAAAGAACTTGGATCCAAAAAAAAAAAAAATGAACCGTCTGATAATGTGGGATCCCATCAAGCATACCAACATATGCATAATGGGTATCTCCAAGGAAAAAGAGAGAGGTGACAGAAAGAAACAGAAATAATATTTAAAGAAATAATGGCTGAAAACTTTCCAAATTTGATGAAAGATGTGAATTTATGAATCCTACAATTTCAGTGAATTCCAAGCAGGAAAATCAAAGACATCCACATCAAGCCACACTATGGTCAAGTTGCCAAAAAGCAAAAACAAGGACTCTTGAAAGCAGCAAAAGAGGAGCAACTCATTACAGACAAACGTTCCTCAATAAAATTAACAGCTGATGTCCTTTTAGAAACCATGGTAGCCAGAGGCAGTAGAATGACATTTGAAGTGCTGAGAGAAAAACTGTCAACCAAAAATTCTATATTGAGCAAAACTATCCCCTAAAAAATGAAAAAGAAATTAAGACACTCCTAGAGAAACAAAAATGGAGGGAATTGGTCACTAGTAATTCTATCCAACAACAAATACTAAAGGAAATTACTCAGTCTAAAATTAAAAGATACTAGACTTGAAGGTATCTGAAGAAATTTAAAAACAATGGTAAAAGTAGCTATATAGGTAAATATAAAAGTCAGTACTTTTGGATTTTTCATTTGCAATCTCTCATGTTCTGTAAAATTTAAAAGACAATGTGTAAAACAATAAGTATAAATCTATGTTGATGGGCACTCAGCATATTAAGATGTAATAATTAGTGACAATTACAACATAAATGGAAGGGGATGATCTGCAGAGGAGCCAAGTTTTTGTATACTGTTGAATCTAAACTAATATTTAGTCTAGATGTTTAGTATAGATTTAATAATATTTAATTGTAATCCCCCAGGAAAGCACTAAAGAAAAAAACATAAAAATATATACAGAAAAAGAAAAAGGAAGCAAACCAAAATAGCACACTAGGAAAAAATATCAACTAATCATAAAAGAAGACAATAGTAGGAGAATTGAGGAACAAAAACAAAATAAGGCATATAAAAAACAGAACAAAATGACAGAAGTCTTTCCTCCCAGTAATTACTTTAAGTGTAAATAGATTAAGCTCTCCAATTAAAAAGCAGAGATTGGCAAAATGAATTTAAAAAAAAAGAATATCATCAAACTATCTGCTGACTACAAGAGACTTACTTTAAATCCAAAGACACAAGAAAATTGAAAGTAAAAGGATGAAAAAGATATTTCATGCAAATACTACCAAATACAACTAGCTATAGTAATACCATACAAAATAGACTTTAAGACAAAACTGTTACCAGAGACAAAGAAGGATATTATATATTGATAAAGGTGTCAATCCATCTTGAAAATACTAGTTATAAACATATGTGTGTCTAACAACAGAGGCCCAAAATACATGAAGCAAAACAAACAGAATTAAAGGGAGAATAGTTGTATTAGTCTGCTCAGGCTACTATAACAAATACCCTAGACTGGGTGGCTTAAACTGTAGAAAGTTATTTCTCACAGTTCTGGAGGCTGGAAAGTCCAAGATCAAGGTGCCAACAAAAGAAGTTTCATTCCAGGGCTTTTTCTCTTGGTTTATAGGCAACCGCCATCTCATTATTTGCTCACACAACTTCTTCTTTGTGTACATGCAAAGAGAGAGAGCTCTCCAATGTCCTTTCTTATAAAGACACTAATCCTTTTGACTAGGGCCTTGCCATTATTCCCTCATTTAACCTTACTTACTTCCTTAGAGGCCCTATCTCCAAATAGAGCCACACTGTGGGGGATGGGAGGGAAGGCTATGGCTTCAAAATATAAATGTGAGGGAGACACAAACATCCAGTCTGTAACATCAATTCTACAGTAATAGCTGGAGACTTCAATATCCCACTATCAATAATGGATAAAGCAACGAGGCAGATGATCAATAAGGAAATAGAGGACTTTAACAACATGATATAACAACTAGTAATCAACTTATATAGAAAACTCCACCCCACAACTGCAGAAATTGAAACATATGTCCACACAAAAACTTGAACATGAACATTCATAACAGCATTATTTATAATATCTAAAAGGTTGGAAAAACAGAACATCCATTAACTAATGAGTGGATATATTAAATGTGGTGTATCAACATACTGGGACATATTATTAAGCCTGTGATGGTCAATTTTATGTTAACTTGACTGCCACAAGGTACCCAGATTAAATATTATTTTTAGGTATGTCTGTGAGGGTGTTTCCAGAAAATATTAGCATTCAAATTGGCAGACTCAGTAAAGTAGATTGCCACCCACAGTGTGGGTGGGCATCATCCAATCCATTGATTGAATGATGACTAGAACAAAGTGGGAAAAAGAAGAAATCTGCCTTCCTTCTTTTTTTCTGCCTCACTCCCTGAGCTGGAACATCTCATGATCTCCTGCCCTCAGACTGGGGTTTACACCATCAGCATCTCTAATTTTAAGGCCTTTGGACTCAGACTGAATTATACCAACATCTTTCCTGAGTCTCCAGCTTGCATCTGGCAGGTCATAGGACTTCTCTTATATTGCATGAGCCAATCTCTCATAACAAACCTTCTTTTGGTCCTGTTTCTCAGAGAATTCTGATTAATACACAGCCATAAAAAGGAATTAAGTACTGATACATGCTACAACATGAACTAACTTTGAAAACACTATATTCAGTAAAAGAAGCCAATCACAAAAGACCACATACTGTATGAATCCACTTGTATGAAATATAAGCAGATGGAAGGTAGACTGCTCTTTGCCTAGAACAAAGGAGTTCGAGAAAAATGAGAAGTGATCATTAAGGAACAATGAAGGGTTCTGCTGGGAGGATGAAAATGTTCTAAAATAATTGTCATAATGGTTGCACAAATCTGTGAATATATTAATCATTGAATTGTATACTTTAAGTGGGTACATGGTATGGTGTGTGATTTATGTCTCAATAAAGCTGTTCTAAACAGCTATTAGAATGTATTATTGAGTTAAGCAAGGTTACAAAATACCAGAGCAATATACAACAATCAATTGTATTCTATACATAGAAATAAAGTGAAAATTGAGTTTTTAAGTAGCGCTTATAATAGTAACAGAGAACATAAAATAGGGATAAATTTATCAAAATATGTGCAAGGTGTGTATGCTAATCAATGCAAAACATTGAGATGACAAAACCCTAAATAAATGGAGAGACATGTGGTATTCATGGATCAAAAGACTTAAAATTGTTAAGATGTTACTTCTCCCCAAACTGATCTATATATTAAATGCAATCTCAAGAAAACTCCAGTAGGGTTTGTTTTTTTTGGAAATTGGCAAACTGATTCTAAAATTTATATGGAAAAGCAAAGGACCTAGACTAGTCAAAAAGAAGATAAAGTTGGAGGGCTTACAGTACCTGACTACAAAACTAAATATAAAGCTACATAAATAAGTTTTATATTATTTATTCATTGTAAACATAATTATTTTTATATTATTTATATTTATGGTAAGAGGATAGATATATAAATCAATGGAACAGAACAAAGTTCTGAAATGAACCCACATACATGGTCAATTGTTTTTCAAACAAAGGTGCAATGTAACTCAAAACAGATTATAGCTCTAAATGGAAAATTTTAAACCATAATAAAGAAAACAGGAAAAAATATGTGTGATATTGGGCTAGGCAAAGATTTTTTTGAATAGAGTACAAAAGCACAAATCAAAAAAGAAAATAGTAATAAGTTGGACTATCAAAACTTAAAACATCTGCACTTCTACAGATACTGTTAAGAGAATGTATAGAGAAGCCAAGGACTGGAAGAAAATATTTTTAAGCATATATATGATAAAGGATTTTTATCTAGATACATAAAGAACTCTCACAACTCAATAATGAAAATAACAAGCCAGTTAAAAAACAGGCAAAACCTGAGAACAGGCATTTCACCAAAGAAGAAATATGAAGGGCACATAGGTACATAAAAAGACAGCATTATTGGCTGGAATTTAAGCATTATTAGAGGAATGCAAATTAAAACCACAGTAAGAGATCACTACACATTGATTAGAAAGAACAAAATGTTTAGACTGACAAAACCAAGTAGTGGTGAGGACAAAGAACAACTGGAACTCTCATACATTTCTGATAGGTACATCCATTTGGAAAAACAAATTGCCAGTCTCTTAAAAAGTTAAACATGTAGTTGCTGTAAGACCTAACGATCCCACTCCTAGGAACTTCCCCAAGTGAAATGAATACAGACCTCCAACACAGACCGTACACAAATGTTTATAGGAGTTTTATTCATAGTCTTCCTTCCCAAACTGGAAACAACCCAGAAGTCCAACAACTGATGACTGTATAAGTAAATTATGGTGCATAATGAAAGAACAAACTGACAAGTACAACATGTGTGAACCTTAAGAGCATTACACTAAGTGAAAGATGTCAGACACAAAAGGCTCTTTACTATATGATTTTATTTCTATGATGTTTTGGAAAAACTTAAACTATAGGACAGAAATCAGTTCACTCATGACCAGAGGGAATTTTAGCGGGTTATAGAATTGTTCCCTATCTTGATTACTGTAGTGGTTACACAGTTGTCAAAATTCATAGAACTTTACACCTAAAATGATAAATTGTATGTGATACATACCTCAATAAGCCTAACTTTAAGGGAATTTGACATTATGTGCAAAAATTCTACTTCCTCTCTACCACCAGCAGTTAAATTGCTTCCACACTAATATGCTGCACATTTTTCACATTTACTATTTCCTTTTCAACTGAGGTTAGTAGATCAATAAAATTGTATTTATAAAAAAGGGTGATACCTCTTTCTTTTAACCACCTTCCTTTTTTCTTTCATACTATTTATATGCTTTATCGTGTCTGAATGGAAGATAATTTATCATGGATTTTGTTGTACGTGACAGCAGAATTTTTCTTCCTTGTAAAATTTTGAGGTGGCAAATAGGTATTTTGCTTTTAATTGATCCCATAAGGTTTACTTAATTCCCAAATAGAGATTTTCTTGAAAGATGAATAATAGTCTAAATGAAATGAAATAACTACAACTTAAATACAGTGCTTAAAAGTTGTTTTGTTTAATATTAAAAATGCCATTCTGCCAAACAGTTATATGAAAAATGGAATTATAAAAGATAATTTAATCTTTATTATTCTGCCTAGTACTCTTATTTAAATTTGTATAAACATTTATTTGTTCCAAAAGAATAAAATGTTCTTCCTAAGGTTATCTAGCTAACACGTTCTCTCTTAATATTCATGTGAACTATTAATTTTCCTATTTATTTAAATTATTGAAACTTAGCAATTATTTTGCACATAAAGTTAATAGCTTTCAATTATCATTAATTATTGTACCATTTTACCCTAGATATAAATATATGTAAATACCAGCTGAAATAATCTCAAAATATAAGGCACAAAAGAATAGTTTTCAGTTTTAGTTACTTCTAAAATGCTCACCTATGTTTGAAAATGTTCAAATATTAATAATAAATTCAAATGACCTGCCTTATTTGTATTCCTGGGGTAATCATATTAGTAAACTGTGATGTCCCTCTCCTACTCACAGAATCATTGATCATGCACAGTATCAGATATGTCAGGAATGACAGTAAAACAGGCATTCAACTATTTCACCTTCCAAAGGCTGAAGTCCAGATTGGAGTTTGACTGAGTTGCAAAGTCGAAACCCAAATTCAGCGCATGCTGACTTAAGATTGGGATGTCTCTTACAGGAAGTCAGCAAGCCAGTTGGCTCCCCAGCATACCAGTAACAGCTCTACAGTCCACCTCTGCATTCATTCAGTCAACAAACCTTTACTGAATACCTACTATGTGCCAAGCCCTGTGCTAGGCACCAGGGACACAGTGATGAACAGGAGAGGGTCTAGTTAGAGAGAGAGAAGTAACCAGTTACACTGTAGTGTCCAGGATAGGTTTGATTGCATTAATGGCCCCAATTATGCTATCAGCATGCCAACATAAGGCATAAACCCCATAAGTCATAAGAACTGAACAATGAACCCTGCAGAGGGGATGGGTCAGAGAGGAAGATCATGCAGAAAGAGCTTTCAGAAGATGTTTGTTAAATTAAACCAATTTCAAATGCCCAGGTATCCACACCAGCCCGCCTCACCACCACTATGCCCCACCTAGCAGGTTTACAGCAAAGACCCAGAGGTAAAAGACAACCTTGACCTGCATTTACCCACTGGCAGCCCTTCTGCAAACATACCAGTATTTACACATCCTGGTCTATACTTCCTGCTGCCCCAATCTTTTCCTGTTTCCCACCCTGCTCTTAGAACCCCAGCACCTGGGGAGAAGTCTAGTTAAATCCATTTACTGGAGCTGGCCAGTTCCTGCCCTGATCCCTCTTCTTGGTCAGAAGGAAATGCCCACAGTAGCATTCTAGGGTTCTCTGATGGCAAGCAACAGATATAGACTCCAGCCTACTTATGCAAAAAAGAGGTCATTGGTAGAGTCCAGGGTTGCTCCCAGAACCAATGAAAAACCTGAAGAACAAGACGGAAGGACAAGCAAGCCAGGCAGCTCTGAGGGTCTCAGGGGCAGAAAATGGTAAATAGGTTTTCTGGGTGTTCCTGCCACAGTGAGTCAGCTGTAACTAATTTTAGGTTTGGTAGGGGTGGTGGTGGTTGTTTCTACCCCAGATTTCAATTCAGAGAAAGAAAAAGCAAGCAGTGTGCTCACTGGCCTGGCCTGTCTCATGTGCCCACCCCTTTGGCTAGAGAAACTCAAGCACATAGATTGATGGGCCCCAACAGCTGCAACAGCTCAGAAGGGGCAATTCCAAAAGGAGTTGGGGATATTCTTACCCAAAAAGGGAAAAGATGCCTCCTGTGCACACTCTCTTCACATTTCATCCACACAGGGAAAGAGCAGGAGTGCACATCAGGGAGACCTAGCCTAACCGGAGGGTCTCCCTAAGGAAGTGATTCCTGCCCTGAGTCTTAAAGGACAGAAAGTTAGCCGCGTTTAGGGGTGAATGTGGGGGAGCACTGAACAAAGTGGAACTACATGAGCAAAGGAAGAGGGGAAGAGACTGTGCAGTCTTCCAGATACCCTCTGCCCATCCAACACAGGCCCCTCCTAGCAGGGCTGTCCAGCATCCATTCCTTCTTCTGGCAACACCTCTTAATTTTCATTTCTGGCGCCACCCCTTCTCTACTCTCATACCACCTGTCTGGGCCCAGGGGTTCAACTTGCGATGCAAGGATTAAGCCAGAGGTTAGGCTTCTGAGAAACAGTAATTTTTTCCCCACCAGACTTAAACCTGAATGGTGTTTTAGGGCAGTGAAATGACTCTGTATGATACTATAATAGTGGATACATGTCATCCTGTATATATTTGTCAAACCCATAGAAGCTACAACACAAACAGTGAACCCTAATGTAAACTATGGACTCTGGGTAGTAACAATGTGTCGGTGTAGGCTGATAAATTCCAAAAATGTTCCACTCTGCCAGGGGATGTTGGTAGTTAGGGAGGCTATGCATGTGTGGGAGCAGAGGGGTTATGGGAAATCTCTGTACCTTTTGCTCCATTTTGCTGTGAACCTAAAACTACTCTAAAAATATATAACCTAAAAAAAAAAAAGTAATAACCTGAATGGTATAAGGTCTGGAATGCCTGAAGCCATTTTGCCATTACACAGTGCCTGAAAACAAAGCAAAGACTTGGAAAAGAGCCAAGAATAGGATGTGTTTGATGACACTGTCCACACTACAGAGTCAAGCTGCACCTAAAGTGAGCATCTCCCCCTGACACACACCACCCCGGACTTCTTAGAAACATGAGCCAATAAATTCAATTTTGTATCAACCAGTTCTCCCCTGCCACTCCACATACCAGCCAGGATGAGAATCAGAAGCTTACTTTAGGGACCATCAAGCCTGATTCCCCTCCCATTTCACTGATGGGAAAACTAACGTCCAGAAAGGTAGACAGATTACCCAAAGTCTCAAGAGTATAGTCACCAGGCCAAGAGCTAGAGGTCTGGGGAGCATCCCACCATGCCTCCATGTCTGCAGCAGAATTGCACCATCACCGAGGGGATTAAATATTAGATAAACTACTGGAACTCCTCCTTCATCTCCAGCCAAGACTGAGGAAAAGCTATTGGTCTCACAGTCCCCCTGGGATTTATCAGTCAAGCAGCAGTTTTGGGGTTTGTTTTCCACAGACCTATTATATTAGTGAGTATCTCAAACAACAGAAATTTATTCTCTCACAGTTCAGGAGGCCAGGAGCCCGAAATCAAGCTGTTAAAAGAGTTCTTCCTTCTGAAGGCTCTGAGGGAGAATTGGTTCCTTCTCTCCTAGCTTCTGGTGTTTTCCAGCAACCCATGGAGCTCCTGGACTTGTAGCTGCCTCACTCCACCCTCTACTTCCATTTCCAATGGAGCTCCTCCCCATGTGTCATCTGTGTCTCCAAATCTCCCTCCTGATAACGACACCAGTCATAGGATTTAGGTTCCATCATAATCCAGTGAACTCATTTTAACTTAACTAATTACATCTGCAAAAACTCTATTTCCAAATAAGGTCACACTCTGAGGTTCTGGAGATTAACTTGAGGGGAGGGGCACCATTCAGCCCAGTAGAATTACCATGTGCCACGCAGTCACATGTCATGCCATGAGGGATACTAAATACTACTAGAATGAAATAGTGTGTCTAATAATAATACAAGCACCAGACTCGCATTCCCTTAACGCACATTTCCTGAGCATCTACTCTGTGCAAGGTGCTATGCTAGGTGCCGAAGGCCCACAGATGCCTAGGGCACAGCCCCTTGGCTCACAGACCTCACAGTCGAGGGAGGGAGCTTGAAGTCTGGCGGGTGTAAGCAGTTAGGAGAGTGGAGTTCCTATCTGGTTTCACCCTTTCATAAACTGTGTAACCCTGAACATATCACATCCCCTCTCTGAACCTATTTCCTTGTCCGTAATGAGAAGAGTTTGGAAAAGACATTCTCTAAGGTACTTTGAAGCACTGATGTTCTGAGAACTGTTTTTTAAGTGTATGTGGAAATGCTTTGTAAACCTCAAAGTGCTATACACACGAGGAGAGGCAGTGTAATATTAATAGCTAAGTGAGTCAGTCAGTGAGCCTGGGTTCAAATCCCAGCTCAGCCACTCACAAGCCCCTTTAACCTTAGGTAGGTTATTTTATCTCTCTGGACCTTAAGTTTTCTCTGCCATAAAATGGGATCATAAGAATGCCTATCTCATAGCACTATCATGATAAGAGGAGGTAATTCATGCAGCACTGAGGCCAGTGCATGGCACATAGCAAGTGCCCAGTAACTACTAGCTACTACATCCCCAGACATGTTCTCTGCCACCAGAGAGCTTACAGTTTAGGGGTAATAAAAAACTGATGGGTAAAAAATCTACAGAAAAAGATCAGAAAGTGGACCAGTCAAAGGGCTCTCATGTGTCAGCGCAGAGAGTTTCCTGGAGACCAAGACTGTGCAGCTCTGGGTGTATATCATATACATCTATGCTCAACAACAGGACAGAGGCAGCAATGCAGTGTCACTCCATGGACCCAGGGGCCTGGGAGACCAGCCTGAAAACCAGGCTCAGAAATGAGCTTGTTGGGAAGGAAAGGACTTGGCTCCATGTCACAGGGAAGTCAGATACAGTGAGACAAGAGACCAAAGTCAAGAAAGCAAAGCAAGTTTTAATACACTCTGCATAGAGTAGCAGAGTGGGCCTGCCTAAGATAAGACAGGCAGGCATTGATGCTCATTCTGAGGCTTCTTTTATGTGGTTTCGACAGGGAAGAGAGGTACTTGACTGACAGCGGTCAGCTCTCTAGTCTTGTTCTGATTGGTGAAATGGGGACAGGGGCTGTACTGTGCTTGTCCCGCTGATATTTCTTATCTGGGGGACCCTGGATATTTCCTGAGTCACTTTTGGACCCTATGGCTTCATCTGATTAACTCTTTGGGGCATTTCTGGCTTTCTGGTTCTATTTGATCAACTCCCTGAGTCTTCTTTGGGAGGACCCTTTCTCCTTTTCATCCTGCTCATTTCTGTCTTTCTGCCTAACTGCTCTCCTGCAGCAGCTCAGAGATCAAACTGGCCTCTTCGCCAGTGGCCTTGGACTCATCATCTCTAGGGCCTCAATGTCCTCATCTATAATATAGGGACTGTAAGGTCAGACTGTCCCCCAGAGAATTGTTGTGAAGACTGACAAGTTGGATATAAAATATACAGCATGAAGCCTCCCTCCAATAGTGTTAGCTGTTAGTAAACACTCCCATCATGAGGGACTGACAGTTACTCCACACAGATTAGCTCCTAATCTGAAGGAGACATCATTCCTGCTGGGAGATTACCCAGATGCATATTACAGGGGCTTGGCTATTCTAGATCTAAAAAAAAAAAAAATAGTGTGCACCGTCCAAAACTAGGTGCTTACCTGCTAGATGTCAGCCCAAGAAATGAAGGCAATGTCTCTGGGAGATGCTGCTGATGAGGAGCCCACTCTTGACTAACCCTCTGCAGCTTTCCCACACTTACCTGAAGAACTCCTCCCCTATGTTGGACTTCTTTTTGTTAACAGGCCCTCATCCCTAGCCATGAATCCTCTGCTTTGGGGATTTGCCCATCCCGACATTGGCTCTCCCACTCCCATATCTTGTCTGGCAAATGGGACTTGACTTTGGAATTCTCCACCCCACTTTCAACTCTACAGCTTGGGTTCACTCTGTGATAATTGTATCCCTTGCACTGATGCCTCAGACCCACGGCCAGCCAATCCCATGCCTTCCAAGAACCTTAGACATGAGTTCAAGCAACAGTGAATTGCCCAGTAAAGCACTGTTTCAATCAGGAGTATGGGTGCCTGTGAAAAATAGAATACCATGCTGTAATAGCTTACACATCCATCCTCTATGCTGAAGAGTAGAAGTCCAGATCTGGAGGGCAACTCATCCAAGCTCTAAATGACCCAGGCTCTCTCCAGGCTTCCACTCTGCCATCCTTAGCTTTCCTCTTCGTATCTTTTGTCTTGTGGTTTCAAGATGTCTGCTGCCCTTCCAGACCTCAAATGTGCATTAAAGACCTGCATTAAAGAACATGTAAGAAAAAGCATCAACGAAGACTGTAACTATATCAAAAAAGCAAAAGCTTCCCCCCAAATCCTCAGCTTATGACTCATTAGCCAAAAGTATGTCACAAGATCACATTTAGCTGCAAGGGAGTCTGGAGAATATTTTTAAGTCAACACATAAACATACAAACAAAATACAGGTGATGCTAATAAGGAAGAAGGATAAATTAACAAAGAATAAATCAGGAGCCAGTGAACTATAACCAGTGAACCAAATCCAGTTGAGGGCCTGTCTTTATAAATAAACTTTTATTGAAACACAGTTGCATCCATTTGTTTACAACATTACAATAGCAGTGTTCAGTAGTTGCGATAGACCATATGGCCCATGGGATGTAAAATATTTACTCTCTGGTCCTTTACAGAAAAAGCTAGCCAACTTCTGGGGTAGATGATTAGTAGTATCTGCCACAAGAACCAGCAAAGGAAAGACATAATTTTTTTTCTGGAAAGAATGTATTACTTTCAAAAGAACAAACCTCATGAGAGAAATCAGAACATTTTTTGTTCTGCTTACATTTATTTGACTGTTTAGTATTACTTTTTATTTTGAATTACATATGGGGTAAATGAGGAGACTTATAAACTTTTCAGGGCTTAGAACCAATAAAGGTCTTAAATCAGCCTTGACTTTCAAGCACTCCTACCAATGATCTGACTCCCATTCATTCTGCAAATAGATACTGAAAATCAACTATGGCAGGCATTGTGCTAGGTCCTGGATAAGGACAGAAAGGATGGATGGATAGATAATAAACTGAGAGAGAGAAAGCAAGAGAGAGAGAGACAGAGATCAGAATTATGTCGTGCCTTCTCAATTTTGCCGAGAGAAAATGTATGTAAGCAGAAGGGACTATAGACTATAGTGAGTATGTGGGTAAAAGTCTATCTGTGATAACAAAGCAATCCCTTTATAACTGCATATGTACAGAAAAAGCATAAGTTGATTTCTCTCTCATATAACAGTCTCAAGGTAGGCAGTCCATGTTGGCAAATAGCTCTGCTCCATACAATCAAGGACCCTGCCTCTTTCCATCATATTGCTACCACAGTCCCTAAGACACTGGCCTCATCTGCATGTCATGGTTATGGGAAGAGGAGAAAGGATGGAGGAGTGCATGCCTAAAGCTCTAAGCCCAGATCTGGAAAGCAGCACGCATCACCTCCCTTTACCATCCACCAAGTCATATGGTTCACCTATCCACAAGGGAAGTTAGGAAATTAGTCTCTGGCTAGATGTCCATGTGACTAGCTACATCCAATTATTTTGGACAAATGGGAGACTGTATGTTGGTAGACAATTAGTAGTGTCCACTACATAGAAGAGGCTTATCAGTCCTTGTTGAACTTGGGGCTGAGATAGTTGCCATCTGTGTGCTCCTGGGAACTCTCAGGCCCTACTGGTACAGAGCCACTGTCTTCTATACCTGGGAGGTTAGTTCTGTTCACCCCATGTGGTAGAAACTGTCTTTTTCTGATATCACTTGTGGCTCCAAGCCAAGGCAAAAATAGGACCCCATAAACAGCCCCACTCCCTGGCTTATTACAGCCTTCCACCTGCCGCATTGATGACCTTATGTTCCATCTCACATTAAATTCACACCTATGTTCCACCTCACATTAAATTCATTCTTGACAAGACCTAAAACTTCACCCTTTAAAAATGGTTTAAACAATAGCTATTTCTTAAGGAAAACTCAAAAGCAAACAGTTTGTGCAAAGTGGATAACTCCTGAGGCCTTAGACTCCTAAGAAACATCCCCCCACCTCCTCTTTACCCCATAAGGAACAAAAAGGATTGGAGTCTGGGAAACATACTGCACTGGCCTATTACATCCCTAAAGCAAGGGAATGATGCTAATGGTGGAATTCCAGATACAATGTAAGGAGAAAAACTGAAGACAGGATATTTGCTCTCCTGGTCCATGGAGAGCCCAGACTATGCCCCATATACCAGCATGGACTGCTCCTGGTCTCTCTCAGTGAGTATACATATGTACTGTATATAGGCTCTGGCCTATATACAGTATATATATATAGGTATTCTATTTTTCACAGGCAACCATAGTCCTGATTGAAACAGTGCTTTACTGGGCAATTCACTGTTGCTTGAACTCATGTCTAAGGTTCTTGGAAGGCAGCTCAGTCCCTTTAAGTTTTTCCTTCCCCAAAGGGTCATTTGATCCCACAGATGACAAGGTGACCAGAGGGCATCCTCTGCTTGAAGACCAGCCCATAACCAGGAAGCAGGAAGTTCAATCTCTGGAGGAAGGAGGAGTGCAGGTACCGCAAATCAGGGGCCAGAGGACTAGTGGAAGACAATCGGGCCTGGAGGCAGTGCTTATTTCCCTGTAACACAAGTCCAGAAAGCCCACCAAGGGCTGTGTTAAGCTCGGACAATGTTTTATGCAGTTAGCATGTGAGACTTTAAATGTATGTCAAAGGTTTTACCACGGATATTTTCCAATATATGCAAAAGTAAGAAGACTCCTATAACCCCCATGTGCTTAAGCCTACTTCAACAATTTTCAATATTTTGCCCATTCTATTTTTGCCTATCCCTGAATTTTGTGTGTGTGTATACATATTTGCAAGCAAATCTCAGACATCTTGAAGCAGGCAGAGATTGAACAAGAGGGACTCCATTTTGGAATGAGCCTCCATCTTCCAACATGTTCCTAAATTGAAAACACATTCTTAGAATAGCACCTGTTCAAGCACAAGTTTCAGGTCACTTGACCTGTGACAGCAAATAGCACTTGATCAAGCACAAGTTTTAGGTTAATTTGACCTGTGATGATTTATTATTAATATTCTGTTTTCTGAAAGCCTCTGCTCTAGGGCATCAAATAAATCTTTTGACTAACAGGCTGTGAAATTAGAAACTGACGTGTGTTAAACGTCAAAGTAGTGCCTCATCTAGAGACATAACAGGCATGAAATCAATAAGAAAGATCAATCATCGCCATACCTTGGCACCCCTGGACCTCCAAACACTGTCATTATTAAAAACCCTCCATCTCCTTTCCATTAAGCCTGACTTCTATCTGTGGGCTCCCTTGTACGAGCTCTCTCTAATAAATTTTGCCTGCTTTTTCCTTTGCAGTTCAGTGTTCATTTCTTTAACACTGACACTCAAGAACCTGGTCTTTGCGGGGTGGGGAGAGTGTCTGGTAACACTCGCACCTGTAAATTAAATGGTACTAATTAAATGAACTTTTGAAATATATGTTTGAAATATAACAAACAGATGGTAGTTCCTACTTCAGCCATACCAGCTAGAGCTCTGACCAAGGAGGCTGAGACCCACCGGTATATTCCTTACCCTTTGGGGAAGGAAAAACTTAAAGGGACTGAGCTGGTCATCTGCACCCTACTTGGAGAATGGGTTGAGACCCACCGGTATATTCCCACAATGGAGAGAACTCAGGAGCAGGCCACTGACGATGGTGCTAGAGCGGGAAACTGGGAGAAGCTGGCCCTTGTGGCTGCCTGGTATGTTAAGGAGAGGGCTGGTTCCTGGGAGGGGACAAAGGACCCTCCACTCCCTGCCGGCAGAAGAATCTGGGCGGTCCCCCCGCGTACTTCAGAAGCGCAGGCTTGGGGAGAGCTACAGCCCAGGGATGCGGCCTGGTCCCGGGACGTGTAGGCTGCGGTAACTTGGATGGGGGTCCTCGACGGGACGGGGTACCGGCGTCTGGGGTGACGTTGTAAGAGGAAGGGGCTTGCTCCCAAGTCCGGCTGGACAACCCGGGGCCAAAGTCAGGCAGGAGAGTCTGGCACAGCGCCCACGCCCAGGGCTGGGAGCAGGAAGTCGTCTCCCGCGGGCTTGTCCCTGGGCGCAACGCTGCAGGTGCCAAGCACAGTGGCCTGAGCAGGCAGCCAGTGCAGAGGTGAGCGAGGGGTCGCCTTCGTGGTCCGGGAACACCTGCCCGGGGCCGGAGCGTGCAGCTGGACCCGGCGTGGGGAGGCGGTTTTCTGAAATGCTGAGGGTGCCCGAGATAGGGGGTGTGTTTGCGCTGAGGATTGGTGGCCACCAGTAGGGTCTCTAGTAGGATGACCGGGCGGACAAATTGAGGTCCGGAAGGGGTTATGTGGCCTCCGGCCTCTGGGAGCGCTGCTAGTGGTCTTGGGCTTGGGAGGAGGATGCGGGCGGCGATAGCGGGGTGGGGAGAGGGAAAGGGGAGAAGGGAGCTGTTTTGGAAGAGTAAGCTGGGACGCGGGGCTGGTGATGGGGTCCCCAGACGCAGGGGAACGCGGTGCGGTCCGGCCGGAAATAGGGAGGAGGGGTGGACCTGTGGAAGAGCCGAGTCGGGGGGAGTCCAGAGGAGACGCAACTGGGGAGAGGAAGGCTTGAGCACCCACAGGAACCTTCTGCAGCTGCCGAGATCCCCCCACCATCAGCGGGCAAGGAGCGCACAAGGTCTAGGAAACTCCCGGGATCCCACGCAAGCCTGACCCCAAAAGGCCGTTTCTCCGGGGCTGTGTCTTTAAGGGTGACGCCGGACGTACGGGCTCTTTGAGGATGACGGGGGCGTGTCAGGAAATGAGTCGTAGGCCCGCCTCGCCCTGGGGAATCCGTGTCAGCTGTCCGGAGGCTCCGAAGCTGAGCAAGAGCTGACGCCGGGGAAGGTCACGCCCTGTGGGCTTGCGCCCGCCCGGCCTGGTCCCGCGTCCTTCAAACCCCCGCCCTGATCACCTCTGACCTCCCTAGCACCCTCTTTCCAGGCCCTCTTTCCAGGCTGCTCTCTCTCCCTTCAGCTCCCTGCATGTCTCCCCTCTCCCTTCAAAACCCATTCTTCCTTTGGATCCCTTGCCTCCCTTTCTGTGCACCCGTTCCCCACGCTGTCCCCTGACCTTTTCTAGTACCTTCCTCCTGCATTCGTCTCTCCTCCTTCCCTACCAGACCCAAGACCCATTTCCCCTGACAGGTTATCTCTGTCCAGCCTTAGCTTATTCCTCAACCCCCTCAGGGTGGGAACAGGTTATAGGGCTCACCCCAAAGCAGAACCTCTCCACCAAGAGGACAGTGTGTAGGCCGCTACCCCCAACTACCACCACCACCACCACTACCATGTGACAGTTGAAAGCTGTGGCTTGCAGAAAGCAGAAGTAAGCTCACTACTCCATACTCCAGGAAATCAGTTCTGGCTGTAGGGTGACCCAGCTCCTTTGCTACTATGAACAGGGCCCCTCTGAAGCGCTCCAGGATCCTGCACATGGCACTGATGGGGACTTCTGATCCCTCTGGAGAGGCAGAGGCCAGCAAGGAGAAACCCTTTCTGCTGCAGGCATTGCAGATCACACTGGTGGTCTCACTCTACTGGGTCACCTCCATCTCCATGGTGTTCCTTAACAAGTACCTGCTGGACAGCCCCTCCCTACAGCTGGACACCCCCATCTTCATCACCTTCTACCAGTGCCTGGTGACCACAGTGCTGTGCAAGGGCCTCAGCATCCTGGCGTCCTGCTGCCCTGGGGCCGTGGACTTCCCCACCCTGCGCCTGGACCTCAGGGTGGCCTGCAGCATCCTGCCCCTGTCAGTTGTCTTCATTGGCATGATCACCTTCAATAACCTGTGCCTCAAGTATGTGGGGGTGGCCTTCTACAACGTGGGCCGCTCGCTCACCACCGTCTTCAATGTGCTGCTGTCCTACATGCTGCTCAAGCAGACCACCTCCCTCTATGCCCTGCTTACCTGTGGCTTCATCATTGGTGAGTGGCTGGCTGGGGCTACAGGGGAGGGAATGTATGGGGACCAAAACCCTAAAAAACATCCCTGCTAAGCATTTTTGGTCTCTATCTGACCCAGCTCTCTTGCTGAAAATGGTCAGATGAGGAGGAGCCTGGGGAGAGAACAAGTAACTTTCTTAAAGTCACCCAGCAAGTTGGGGGCCCAGCCAGGGCCCCTCATAACAAAATGGGATTATAATCTATATTTCACAGAGGGAAAACCAAGGCACAGAGAAGATCAGTAATTTGTCAAAGGTCACACAGCTAATAAATGTCAGAGCTGGGATCTGATCTCAAGCAATCTCACTTGAAATCATAAACTGGCTCCATAAGTTTGATACACTCTTTTGGCTCTATAAACTTGATGTAGTCTATTGCTTCTCAAGAGCTCAGCTGTCCTGACTCTAGTATTCTTCCTACAGATGCAGTGCATCTTTTAGTAAATAAACCATTATCCCTTGACCTGGCAGACTCACAGTAATGTCTGAGACAGTGGCAAGAGATGTTTTGAGAGGTCTTAGCTCGACCAGACTTGACCTCAGAAAATAAAAATTATTGATGGGGACATTATGCAAATCATTCACATATAACAGCTCCTTTGTATCCCAGAGATCCCTGGGTGGTAGCATCACCATGATCGACTCCATACAAACAAGGAAACTGAGGCTCAGAGAGGTTAAGTTACTTGTTCAGGGCCACATAGCTAGGAGGTAGCAGGGCTGGGATGCTAACCCAGATTGACCAGACCCCTGGGCTTATGCTCCAACCATTCTGCTCTGTTCTTGTCTCCTGGAGACTGGATCTGCACTATCCAAAATGGTAGCCACTGACCACATGTGTGTCTCTCAGTTTAAATTAATTCAAATTCAATGCCATTTTTAAAACTCAGTTCCCCAGTTGCAGGTTATGTACCCTGATTCTATAGCCACATTTCAAGTGCTCAGTAGCTACATGGGGCCTGTGGCTACTGTATTGGAGCACAGATTATAGAACATTTCCATTACCCCAAAATGTTTGATTGTGACATGCTGGGTGAAAGTGCTCCCAGCATCCCACTCCCTCAGAGTCCTCCTGGGGCTGGCATCCAGGAATGTCATCTTTCTTTGAAGCTGTTCAGGTTTTTGTGGTGCTGTAAAGTTCGGTCTTGGTTGACCTACATATTCTTTACTGATGTCTCAGAGTCTCAGGCCAAGTTGCACTGGTTGTCGGGGAGGAGCCCATCCCAGGCCACCTGTCCTAGAAAATGTTCTCCTCATGGAGAAGCTGCTCCATCTAAGGCTGTTAAGTCTAAGGCCCAGATGAGAGAGGGGAGAAAGGTGGAAGTTAGCATAGGAGGAGCTGCTAAGACCCCTGACAGGGCTCTCCACTTCAGTCCTGCTGACCCTGTCAGGAGCACAGAGATGAGGGGCCCTTGCTGGGAGAATTTGTATGCAGAAAATAAAGTCACTAGGGAAACTAGGCCCAAGTCACAAGGTAATCCAAATAGCTGGTGATGAGAGAGCTTCTGAGGAAATGCATTCACTGGCTGGCCTACAGGGCAGGGGCCAGAGAGGCGGGTGCTCTCTGATGGCCCAGGACCTGGCCCGTCTCTGCACTGTCTCCCCTTCCTCCCTCCTTGTGGGGGAAGCTGGGTCTCAGGTGACTCCCAGGTTGCACAGTACCTTTCAAAGCTCCTTCTGGCTGAGAGTCCCTCTGGGGTCTGGACCCTTGCAGTGGCAGTCCCTTCTGCAATCAGAAGGCAACCAGCAGGAAGGCTGAGGGTGCTCTGGCTAAGCCCCCCATGCCCTCAGAGCTGGGCTGTGAGTATGTGCCTGTGGCTCAGGAGGTGGCTTGGCTTCTGTAGTCCTCTCCACCACGTGCAGAGCAAGCTCCATTCATGCATTCATTCATTCATACATTCCATAGATACTAACAGATGGCCAAGCATGTGCCAGAGACTGTGCCAATCTTTGGTAATACAAATTTGGAATAGGTAGACCCATTTCCTGTGCTCCTAGAGGCATGGTGATTATGCGTGGCAGTAACTGAGTTATGCTGGAGGGGTGAGCCTGCCTCCAGTGTTTGGACAAGGAAAGCATTGTGGGAACCCTGGCGGGGCAGGGAGCAAGGAATCTAAGCAGGCCTACTGGAGGAAGTACTAGATGGGAGTAAGGAAGGAGAGAGGAGAGCATGTTTTAAGCAGAAGAAAGAATATGTGCATTCTTCATGGCTGAGCCAGAGAATGGTCACCAGACATGAGGCTGCCTAAGTTAAATAAGGCTGGAATATTTCAGGAATATTTAAATTCATAATAAGTAAGTCTGGAATATTTCCTGAGAGCAGCTAGGAGGCATGGAGGAGATTTAAGCAGAGACAGGATATGAGCAGATCTGTACTTTAGGAAGATCATTCTGGTTACAAGGTGGAGAGTAGATTGGTTGAAGTTCAGGGGAAGTGACCCAGATCTCTACAGATGAAGGAAATGGAAACTCAGAGAAGTTAAGTATACTTTTCCGAGGCCACCCAGCCTCTAAATAGCAGAGCCTGATTGGAACCCAAATCTCTCTGACACCAAAACTTTTCCTACTCCCCCATATTGCTGGATGCTGTGGGGCCAGGGTCGGGAGGAATACAAAACATGTAAGATTCAGCCCCTGCCTTCTGGGAAGGTGGGGTCTAGCTGAAGAGACTGTACTGTCCCATGGGCAGGTACCTAGCAGCCCAGGGCAGACAAAGGGGTCTTGAAGGAAAGGCTTCCTCCCTGGAGAAGCCAGCTTTGACCTTAAAGAAGGAGTAGACTCTCCCAGAAAGGAAGAGAGTGTTTCTAGTGCAGAAAACAAACAAGGACACTGAGCCCCAGTGTGAGAAGCAGGGAAGTGAGAGACAGAGGCTCCCGGGCAATCATGGGACAGAGACCAGGCTGGCAAGGGAGTGTAGACTTAATGGTAAGCAGTGGGAGGCCATGGAGGTTCTGTGAGCAGGAGGTTACACAGGATAAGAGTCACAGAAAGAACAACTGGCCACAGTGATTGTAACTCTTTGTAAGTTCCCAATTTGCAGACAGGAAGCCAAGGCTCTGAGACCTTAGGTCACTTGCCCGAAGTCACCTTAACCACTAAGCACTCATCCTTTAGAACTCATTTCAAATGCTACTTTCCAGATGCCCCAGGCCAGCACAGTCACCCAGTGTAGGTTCTCTTAGAATGCTCTACTGTTTGATGGACCTCATTACAATTATAATTAAGGAATTAATTGGGAAAGAAATCATTTTCTCTCTCCTCTACTAGAATGTAAGCTCTGTGAGAAAGGGTTAATGTCCTGGGGCCAATTCCCCAGACCTTGTTTGACACTTTACCTCTAGTAGAGACTTTGGATGTGTTTATTATGGGGAGGGGAGGGAGGATGGAATAGTGAGGGCAGCGTTAAAAGAGTCTGTGAGCTTCGGTGGCAAAATTCTCTGTCCTTCTTCCCTGTCTTCACTCTGCTTTCCCCTTCTCTTCTTGTTCCCCCTACAGGTGGCTTCTGGCTTGGTGTGGACCAGGAGGGGGCAGAAGGTACCCTGTCTTGGATGGGCACCTTCTTTGGCGTGTTAGCCAGCCTCTGTGTGTCACTCAATGCCATTTACACCAAGAAAGTGCTCCCAGCAGTGGATGGCAGCATCTGGCGCCTGACCTTCTACAACAACATCAATGCCTGTGTCCTCTTCCTGCCCCTGCTCCTGCTGCTGGGGGAGCTTCAGGCTCTCTCTGACTTTCCCCAGCTGGGCAGTGGCCACTTCTGGGGGATGATGACGCTGGGCGGCCTGTTTGGCTTCGCCATCGGCTACGTGACAGGACTGCAGATCAAGTTCACCAGTCCTCTGACCCACAATGTATCCGGGACAGCCAAAGCCTGTGCCCAGACAGTGCTGGCTGTACTCTACTACGAGGAAACCAAGAGCTTCCTCTGGTGGACAAGCAACATGATGGTGCTTGGGGGCTCCTCTGCCTACACCTGGGTTAGGGGCTGGGAGATGAAGAAGACTCAGGAGGAGCCCAGCCCCAAAGAGGATGAGAAGAACAGCATGGGGGTGTGAGCTCTCAATACCCAAACAGGGAAATGCCCAGGGTGGGGCTGAAACATCAGTGAAGGTGCCTCCCTGGACCCAGAGAGGGTAGTCTGGAGAGGGTATTGTTTACAGACCTCATCAGAATTTGGTGATTGAAATGGAACCAGTGTTTTTAAGTGACATCAGAAAATTGCCAAATTTATCTTGACCCCCTTTCCTATTTCTGGGTTTTTGTTCTCCCCTAGGGAGCAGGGACCCCCACAGGAAAAGCCAGTTAGATTCTCTGGAGGAGTACTAACTCTTGGAGAGTAGTAGGAGAGGGGCAGCACCCCTTCCTGTACCCCTTCCAGGTCCTTCTACCTCTACTTGACCTTAGGGTTGAAGAAGGGCCACAACCTTTATTGGCAAAGCCATTAAGTCTTCGTTTATACTCAGAGGAGGTGCACTATGACCCCATCACAAACCAACTGAAAGGATTTGGGAACCCTCGATCTCTGGGTCATGGAGTAGGCAGCATAGCTTTGGCCCCACAAACCAGTCTTCCTTCGGAGGAGAGTGGGCTGAGGGAGGAAATGGACACCTGTTTCCTCTTCTCTGCACTGACCAGCAGCCTGAAGGGGCAATGGAGCATGTGTACCAGTGAGTCTGGGCTGGCACCCCACTGCTGGGAAGTGGCCTGGGAATGGGATACATAATGGGAAGCATCCTTTTCCCACCATTTGCAACCCCATGTTTCCAGCTTTTGTACCATGGGGGAACTGCACATCTTTGACAGGTTAAGTAGTATCTTTAAAACCCACTCCCAATTGCTACACCAGTTTGTGACCTTGCTCTTCTGCCCTGAGGGGCAACTGACCCACCAGTCTCCCAGCACCTGGCACAGCTGCCTGACTCATGTAACAGCCTCCTGGAGTGGAGCCGCGAAGCTACTTCTGCTTCTCCCAACTCTGCCTTCCCAAGGGTCTGATGGAGCTAGGGCCCCAGCTCAAAGCCTCCCACTCAGCTATGCTGGGCACACCACCACACCCAGATCCTGATGCTGTGGGGCAGGTGGTATCACCTCATTCTAATGAAGGTGATAAATTAACACATACATTTTTCCATGAAGTTAGGGCTGAAAGAACCTTCCTATCCCTTCGCTGCCCTAACCTCAGGGTGGATTTTACAACCCCTGTCCTTTCTGTGGGGCATTCCATCCCACCCATCTCCTTGGAGTGATTCCTGGTGTTTTCAGTCCCCATAGGGAAAGGCTGTGGAGAGTGGACCATTTGGAGCACTTTTTTTTCCCCTTCCCACTCTTAAAATTCCCACCCTTATGTTTTAAACTCACAACAGAGAGTTCGTGAAACCTTATGCCTCCAACCTCAACCCCAATAAAAGAAGAACCCTAGGTCTGCATGCCTCTCTCTCCGTGACCTCATTGTGTGGTGCTGCAGGTGTGCTGTGTAATTTCCAGGTCCTAGAAGTAAGAAAATTTAATTTTTTCAAAGTTTTCTCATGGTTATTGCTGAGGGCATCTTGCAGTAATCCTAAGAACCACAAAGGCCAGGCCAGCCACAGTATCGCTTGTTGATCAGCTGAGACCAAAACAAAACAGACATCCTGTGCCTGTGGTAAGGGGCAGGCAGGGCCTGGACAGGATCTGAACAGGCTCTGTGGAGAAGCAAGGGTCTGTAGCGGGAGGAAGGATCCTCCCTGCCCTCACCACGCCAGGTTTCAAGCAGGGCAGCCCTTCTAAGAATCTGTTCTCTCTTGGAGCAAGGAGTGGCTCCAAATATCAAGCTTCTTCCTGGGAGGTGGAGAGCCAGACCTCAAGTTTCATATTGGTAACAGCTGCCATTTACTGGGCACTTGCTGGAGGCCAGACCCTTGCTAATGCTCTACATCCATCATTCATCTTCCCAACCCCTTGGTGCCCTATGAGGTGGACATCACTAACCCCCATTTTACAGATGAGGACACCAGGGCTCAGAAGGGACCATAGGAAGAGGCAGCAGGACTAGGTGGGGGTCTCTGCCTTCAGAGCATAGGTGCTTCACCACAGTGCCGTTAGCTATACCTAGCCTTTTTTTCATACTTTTTTTTTTGTTATCATTAATCTACAATTACATGAAGAACATTATGTTTACTGGGCTCTCCTACCCCAAGTCCCCCCCACAAACCCCATTACAGTCAGTGTCCATCAACATAGTAAGATGTTGTAGAATCACTACTTGTCTTCTCTGTGTTGCACAGCCCTCCCCTTTCCCCCAACCCCCACATTATACATGCTAATCATAATACCCCCTTTCTTCTTCCCTGCCCTTATCCCTCCCTACCCTCCCATTCTCCCCAGTCTCTTTCCCTTTGGTAAATGTTAGTCCATTCTTGGGTTCTGTGATTCTGCTGCTGTTTTGTTCATACAGTTTTTCCTTTATTCTTATAACCACAGATGAGTGAAATCATTTGGTACTTGTCTTTCTCTGCTTGGCTTATTTCACTGAGCATAATACCCTCTAGCTCCATCCATGTTGTTGCAATTGTAGGATTTGTTTTCTTCTTATGGCTGAATAATATTCCACTGTGCATATGTACCACATCTTCTTTATCCATTCATCTCTGATGGACACTTAGGTTGCTTCCATTTCTTGGCTATTGTAAATAGTGCTGCGATAAACATAGGGGTGCACCTGTCTCTTTCAAACTGGAGTGCTCCATTCCTAGGAGTGGAAATCCTGGGTCAAATGGTAAGTCTATTTTGAGCTTCTTGAGGAACCTCCATACTGCTTTCCACAAAGGTTGAACTAATTTACATTCCCACCAGCAGTGTAGGAGGGTTCCCCTTTCTCCACAACCTCGCCAACATTTGTTCTTGTTTGTCTTTTTGATGATAGCGATCCTTACTGGTGTGAGGTGATATCTCATTGTGGTTTTAATTTGCATTTCTCTGATGATTAGTGATGTGGAGCATCTTTTCATGTGCCTGTTGCCCATCTGGATTTCTTCTTTAGAAAACTGTCTATTCAACTCCTCTGCCCATTTTTTAATTGGATTATTTGCTTTTTGTTTGTTGAGGCATGTGGGCTCTTTATATATTTTGGATGTCAACCCTTTATCAGATCTGTCATTTATGAATATCCTACAGCCATACTGTAGGATACCTTTTTGTTCTATTGATGGTGTCCTTTGCTGTACAGAAGCTTTACAGCTTGATATAGTCCCACTTGTTCATTTTTGCCTTTGTTTCCCTTGCCCGGGGAGATATGTTCATGAATAAGTCACTCATGTTTATGTCCATGAGATTTTTGCCTTTGTTTTTTTTTCTAAGAGTTTTATGGTTTCATGACTTACATTCAGGTCTTTGATCCATTTGGAGTTAACTTTTGTGTATGGGGTTAGACATTGGTCCAGTTTCATTCTCTTACATGTAGCTGTCCAGTTTTGCCAGCACCATCTGTTGAAGAGACTGTCATTTCCCCATTGTATGTCCATGGCTCCTTTATCATACATTAATTGACCATATGTTTGAGTTAATGTCTGGAGTCTCTAATCTGTTCCACTGGTCTGTGGCTCTCTGTTCTTGTGCTAGTACCAAATTGTCTTGATTACTATGGCTTTGTAGTAGAGCTTGAAGTTGGGGAGTGAGATGCCCCCCACTTTATGCTTCTTTTTCAGTATTGCTTTGGCTACTCGGGGTCTTTGGTGTTTCCATACGAATTTTTGAACTATTTGTTCCAGTTCATTGAAGAATGCTGTTGGTAATTTGATAGGGATTGCATCAAATCTGTATATTGCTTTGGGAAGGATAGCCATTTTGATTATATTAATTCTTCCTAGCCAAGAGCATGGGATCAGTTTCCATTTGTTAGTGTCCTCTTTAATTTCTCTAAAGGGTGTCTTATAGTTTTCAGGGTATAGCTCTTTCACTTTCTTGGTTAGGTTTATTCCTAGGTATTTTATTCTTTTTGAATCAATTGTGAATGGAATTGTTTTCCTGATTTCTCTTTCTATTGGTTCATTGTCAGTGTATAGGAAAGCCACAGATTTCTGTGTGTTAATTTTGTATCCTGCAACTTTGCTGTATTCTGATATCAGTTCTAGTAGTTTTGGAGTGGAGTCTTTAGGGTTTTTTAAGTACAATATCATGTCATCTGCAAATAGTGACAGTTTAACTTCTTCTTTAACAATTTCTATTCCTTGTATTTCTTTGTTTTGTCTAATTGCCGCGGCTAGGACCTCCAGTACCACGTTGAATAACAGTGGGGAGAGTGGGCATCCCTGTCTTGATCCCGATCTCAGAGGAAAAGCTTTCAGCTTCTCGCTGTTCAGTATGATGTTGGCTGTGGGTTTATCATATATGGCCTTTATTAAGTTTAGGTACTTGCCCTCCTACCCATTTTGCTGAGAGTTTTTATCATGAATGGATGTTGAATTTTTTCAAATGCTTTTTCAGCAGCTATGGAGATGATCATGTGGTTTTTGTCTTTCTTTTTGTTGATGTGGTGGATGATGTTGATGGACTTTCGAATGTTGTACCATCCTTGCATCCCTGGGATGAATCCCACTTGGTCATGGTGTATGATCCTTTTGATGTATTTTTGAATTCGGTTTGCTAATATTTTGTTGAGTATTTTTGCATCTACGTTCATCAGGGATATTGGTCTGTAGTTTTCTTTTTTGGTGGGGTCTTTGCCTGGTTTTGGTATTAGGGTGATGTTAGCTTCATAGAATGAGTTCGGGAGTATCCCCTCCTCTTCTATTTTTTGGAAAACATTAAGGAGAAGGGGTATTATATCTTCTCTGTATGTCTCATAAAATTCCGAGGTAAACCCATTTGGCCCGGGAGTTTTTTCCTCAGGTAGTTTTTTGATTACCGCTTCCATTTCTTTGCTGGTAATTGGTTTGTTTAGATTTTGTGTTTCTTCCTTGGTCAGTCCTGGAAGATTGTATTTTTCTAGAAATTTGTCCATTTCTTCTAGGTTTCCAATTTCTTAGCATATAGGTTTTCATAGTAGTCTCTAATAATTCTTTGTATTTCTGTGGGGTCCATCATGATGTTTCCTTTCTTGTTTCTGATTGTGTTGATTTTCTTTTTCTCTTAATAAGTCTGGCTAGAGGCTTATCTATTTTGTTTATTTTCTCAAAGAAGCAGCTCTTGGTTTCATTGATTTTTTCTATTGTTTTATTCTCAATTTTGTTTATTTCTTCTCTGATCTTTATTATGTCCCTCCTTCTGCTGACTTTAGGCCTCATTTGTTCTTCTTTTTCCAATTTTGATAATTGTGACGTTAGACTATTCATTTGGGTTTGTTCTTCCTTCTTTAAATGTGCCTGAATTGCTATATACTTTCCTCTTAAGACTGCTTTCGCTGCCTCCCACAGAACATGGGGCTTTGTGTTATTGTTGTCATTTATTTCCATATTTTGCTGGATCTCCATTTTAATTTGATTGTTGATCCATTGACTATTTAGGAGCATGTTGTTTAGCCTCCATGTATTTGTGAGCCTTTTTGCTTTCTTTGTACAATTTATTTCTAGTTTTATACCTTTGTGGTCTGAAAAGTTGGTTGGTAGAATTTCAATCTTTTGAATTTACTGAAGCTCTTTTTATGGCCTAGTATGTGGTCAATTCTGGAGAATGTTCCATGTGCACTTGAGAAGAATGTGTATCCTGTTGCTTTTGGGTGTAGAGTTCTATAGTTGTCTATTAGGTCCATCTGTTCTAGTGTGTTGTTCAGTGCCTCTGTGTCCTTACTTATTTTCTTTCTGGTGGATCTTTCCTTTGGATTGAGTGGTGTGTTTAAATCTCCTAAAATGAATGTGTTGCATTCTGTTTCCTCCTTTAGTTCTGTTAGTATTTGTTTCACATTTGCTGGTGCTCCTGTGTTGGGTGCATATATATTTATAATGGTTATATCCTCTTGTTGGACTGAGCCCTTTATCATTATGTAATGTCCTTTATCTCTTGTTACTTTCTTTGTTTTGAAGTCTATTTCATCTGATACAAGTACTGCAACACCTGCTTTTTTCTCCCTATTGTTTGCATGAAATATCTTTTTCCATCCCTTCACTTTTAGTCTGTGCATGTCTTTGCGTTTGAGGTGAGTCTCTTGTAAGCAGCATATAGATGGGCCTTGTTTTTTTATCCATTCAGTGACTCTATGTCTTTTGATTCGTGCATTCAGTCCATTTACATTTAGGGTTATTATCGATAGGTATGTACTTATTGCCATTTCAGGCTTTAGATTCGTGGTTACCAAAGGTTCCAGGTTACTTTCCTTACTATCTAAGAGTCTAACTTAACTCACTTAGTATGCTGTTACAAACACAATCTAAGGGTTTTCTATTTCTCCTCCTTTTTCTTCCTCCTTTATTCTTTATATATTAGGTATCAAATTCTGTACTTTTTATCTATCCCTTGATTGACTTTGGGGATAGTCAATTTAATTTTGCATTTGCCTCACAATCAGGTGCTCCACCCTCCCTACTGTGGTTTTACTACCTCAGGTGACAACTATCCAACCCTAGGAACACTTCCATCTATAGCAGTCCCTCCATAATAGACTGCAGAGATGGTTTGTGGGAGGTAAACTCTCTCAGCTTTTGCTTATCTGGAAATTGTTTAATCCCTCCTTCAAATTTAAATGATAATCTTGCCAGATAAAGTAATCTTGTTTCCAGGCCCTTCTGCTTCATGGCATTAAATACATCATCCCACTCCCTTCTGGCCTGTAAGGTTTCTGCTGAGAAGTCTGATGTTAGCCTGATGGGCTTTCCTTTGTATGTGATCTTATTTCTGCCTCTGGCTGCTTTTAGCAGTCTGTCCTTATCCTTGACCTTTCCCATTTTAATTACTATGTGTCTTGGTGTTGTCCTCCTTGGGTCCCTTATGTTGGGAGATCTGTGGATCTCAACGGCCTAAGAGACTATCTCCTTACCCAGATTGGGGAAGTTTTCAGCAACTACCTCCTCAAAGACACTTTCTATCCCTTTCTCTCTTCTTCTTCTGGTATCCCGATAATGCGAATATTGTTCCGCTTGGATTGGTCACACAGTTCTCTCAATATTCTTTCATTTTTACAGATCCTTTTTTCTCTCTGTGCCTCAGCTTCTTTGTATTCCTCTTCTCTCGTTTTTACTTCATTTATTGTCTCCTCCACCATATCCAACCTGCTTTTAATACCCTCCATTGTGCTCTTCAACGATTGGATCTCCGACCTGAATTCATTCCTGAGTTCTTGGATGTCGTTCTGTGCCTCCATTAGAATGTTGGTTTTTATTTTGAACTCCCTTTCAGGAAGAGTCACGAGGTCCATATCATTGAAATCTTTCTCGAGAGTTGTGTTAATAATTTTACTCTGGACAAGGTTCCTTTGGTGTTTCATGTTTGTATATGGCACCCTCTAGTGTCCAGAAGCTGTAGTCTCTGGAGCTATTCAGCCCTGAAAGCAATGTCAGGGGTCACAGGGGAGCGGTACTGGTACCTGGGGGGAGAAAAGAGCTGTTCCCCATCTCCTGGCTCCTGTGCCTGCCTCCACTGCCTAAGCCAGTGGGCTGGTCACACAGGTATGTTTTTGTCCCAGAGCAGCTGGATATGGATCCCTGCTTTCCACAAGCGGCCAGAATCCCAGTCTCCCCAGGAACTCCACCTGTTCCAGCTTTCCAACCCCGTAATCAGAAGAGTATGATGAAAGCACCATGACATGTAGGTTTGTGCTCCCAGCGCAGATCTCCAGAGCTAGGTATTCAGCAGTCCCCAGCCTTCCACTCCCTCCCTGCTCCATTTGTCTTCCTCCCGCCCGTGAGCTGGGGTGGGGGAGGGGCCCAGGTCCCATGGAGCCACAGCTCTGGTACGTCACCCCAGTCGCTGAGGTCTGCTCTTTTCTCCAGGTGTGTGCAGTCTGATGCTGTCCTCTTTCCTGTTGCTCTCTCAGGATTAGGTGCGCCAATTAAATTTTCTAATTGTATCGAGTTTTAGGAGGAAGCCTCTGTCTCTCCTCTCATGCCACCATCTTTTCCACCTACCTAGCCTTTTTTTGAGCCCTGATATGTGCCAAGCACAGTGGTGGGTTGTATTAACATGGAGACCCAAATCTGCTTCTAGGGGTTCACATGAAAATACACGTCAAGACCCTGTAACAGATGCAATAATGGAAATAGTAACATATTGCCCTGAGGACCCAGCAGATGGACAGACCAAGTCTGGGGAGAATCAGCCAGACTTTACAATGGCCAGGATGTTTAAACTGAGCCTCACTGGGTGAGTAAGGGACTCCAGGAGGAAGAGCAAACTGGCTGGAGCAACAATGATAAGCAGGAAAATGAGCACATTCAGGGCATGATGAAAGGTTGTGGGAGCTAGAAAAGGAGGGTGGGCCATGGTATGAAGGGCCTTGAATGCAGTGGTCATCTCTACTTTAAGCCATTGCCAGTTCCCTTAAAGAGGAGGGACGTGATCATTCCTGCATCCTTTATGAGATCAGAAAATGGGGACATTTTTCATGTTGCTAGCACTTTCTTGGACAAGATTCAAGAGAAACCTCAATTTTAACTTTTTACTAAAATTTTTTAAATGCAGACAAAAATATGCATGTCTTTGGACTTTATCTCAAATTTCAAACTAATTCATAAATTTCAAAAAAATTCAGGGGGCGGCAACTCTCAGAATAGCCCACTCCACTGCAACATAACAACCCCACAAAACATGCACAAGGATAAGCAGTGTGTGTGGATGGACTTGGACCCACATGCTGTCCCAGACTCCAATTCTGATGCAGATGAAGCCCAGGGAAATGCTGGGTCAGGCTTCCAGTGCCCCAGCCTTCCAGTACCCAGCTAGCTCCCACAGTCAGCACCACCGCCCCCAGCTCATCTCTATGTTATTTACAGGGGCCAAGATGGCCTCCAACAATGCTTCCCTTGCAAGAAGGCTGAAGTGCTCCTTTCCCCACAAGGCCAGGCTGTCCCCTTTCTCTCTTGTCCCTTTCTGAAGGCAGGAATGTGGAAGTTGAGCTTCCCAGTAAAAAACTGGTGGATAGGCATGGAGAATTTCAGAAGTCACCTGACCCAACATTGACACACACCTCTCCTTCAGCATGTATTACTCTTGACTTCTGCTTTTGAAGAAAACTTGATCAGGAGTTATGAGACCTGGGTTCTACTTCTTAGAAGCTAGTTGGCCTCAGACAAGTCTCCTAACCTTTCCAGGCTTCACTTTCCCTCTCTGAGATATGGATAACCCTTGTCCTTCCTGCCACACAGCATCATTGTGAATTAATGCTCAGCATAGCTCCAGGAGCACAGTGTTACTGATATTATTGATATCAGCAAACAGCAATCTCTACTGAATGCTGACTATGCACCAAGCACTAGGGAGACAAATAGTGGACAAGTGGCTAAAAACAAGCAAACAAATAAATGTGGCATGGAAAGGAATGAAGAAAACAAACAAAAAAACCAAAATGGAGACTATCAGAGGGGTAACTCCTCCAGACATACGAGTCAGAGAAGCCTCTCTGTGAGTACATGTATCTTCAGCCCCAAGGGATGGGAAGGCACCAGCCATAGGAAGAACTAGACAAAGTGCAATTCAGGCCTAAGCTAAGGCCCATGCAAAAGCCTTGAGGAGGGCAAAGAGTTGGGTGTGGCTGAGGACAAAGAGAAGGCCAGCATGGCAGGAGCAGAGTTGGGGTTCTTCCACCCAGTGGGGACAAAACCCAACCCCAGAAATAGGAAAGGGGATAGAGACATCTGGCAACTGTCTCACATTACATAGAAATACTGTATCTTTTTTATTCTGCTCACAATGGGTAAGAGTGAAACGAGAGGAGGTCTACATGCAAGAGAATGAAACTGTATTATTGTTTAACCCCATACACAAAAGTAAACTCGAAATGGATCAAAGACCTGAATGTAAGTCATGAAACCATAAAACTCAAAGAAGAAAACATAGACAAAAATCTCTTGAATATAAACATGAGCAACTTTGTCCTGAACACATATCCTTGGGCCAGGGAAACAAAAGCAAAAATGAATAAATGGGACTACATCAAACTAAAAAGCTTCTGTAGAGCAAAGGACACCATCAGCAGAACCAAAAGGCATCCTACAGTATGGGAGAATATATTCATAAACAACTTATCCAATAAAAGGTTAACAACCAAAATATATGAAGAGCTCACACATCTCAACACCCAAAAAACAAATAACCTCACTAAAAAATGGGTGGAGGATCTGAACAGACACTTCTCCAAAGAAAAAATTCAAATGGCCAACAGGCACATGAAAAGATTCACCACATTGCTAATCATCAGGGAAACGCAAATTAAAACCACAATGAGGTATAACCACACCAGTTAGGATAGCCAATATCCAAAAGACAACAAATGCTGGCAAGAATGCAGAGAAAGGGAAACCCTCCTCAAATGTTGGTGGGACTGTAAATTAGTTCAACCATTGTGGAAAGCAATATGGAGGTTCCTCAAAAAACCAAAAATAGAAATACCATTTGCCCAGGAATTCCACTCCTAGGAATTTATCCAAAGAAAACAAGATCCCTGATTCAAAAAGACATATGCACCCCTATGTTTATCACTGCACTATTTACAATAGCCAAGATATGGAAGTAACCGAAGTGTCCATCAATAGATAAATGGATAAAGAAGATATGGTATGTATACACAATGGAGTACTATTCAGCCATAAGAAGAAAAATTCTACCATTTGCAACAACATGAATGAAGCTAGAGGGTATTATGCTCAGTGAAATAAGCCAGGTGGAAAAATACAAGTACCAAATGACTTCACTCATTTGTGGAGTGTAACAACAAAGCAAAACTGAAGGAACAAAACAGCAGCAGACTCACAGACTCCAAGAAGGGACTATCGGTTACCAAAGGGGAGGGGGGTGGGAGAGAGTGGGTGGGAAGGGAGAGTTGAAGGGGATTAAGGGGCATTATAATTAGCACACACAATACAGGCGAGTCACAGGGAAGGCAGTACAGCCTGAAGGAGACAAATAATAACTCTATGGCATCTTACTATGCTGATGGACAGTGATTACAATGGGGGCGGGGGTGAGGACTTGATAATATGAGTGAATGTTGAAACCACATGCTGCTCATGTGAAATATTTTTAAGATTGTAAATCACTGATAACTTAATTTTTAAAAAAAGAAGAAAAGAGAGGAGTCAGAGGCCAGGTTCCAGCCAAGGAACACTGTACTGACCATAGCAAGGAGAGCAGATTCATTCTCAGTGCTATGGAAGCCACCAGGGGTGCCATGAGTTGATTTCTATCTTAAGAAAATCCCTCTTGACAGTTGTGAGGAGAATGAATTGACAGAAGAGGCAAGGATCTCCACAGCACAGGTAGGGGGACCAGTTGGGGCTACAGTAGCGGCCAGGTGAGAAAGGATGGTGGCTCAATGGTGGTAGTACCAGTGGAGAGAGGACATATTTGAGAAGCATTCTGGAGGTAAAGTCAACAGACCTTTCAGAGGGATTGGATGTTGGGTAAAGAGAAAGGAAGAATTCAAGGAAATGCCAGACTCTGGTTACAAACTGGGAAGGAGGTGCCATTTATTGGACAGGATAGACTAAGGAATGAGAGGTGGGTTGGGACCAAGAGTTTCCTTTTAGACATGTTAACTTTGAAATACTGGTGGGTTGGGATGAGACATTCTCCAGTGGGGATGTCACATAGACTCTGGGATAACAGGATTCTGGAAGTCTTTGTGAAGGGGAAAGTACTAAAGAAATAACCTGCTTCCTACTAATGCCTAACATGTTACCCCAAAACTTGGCAGCTGAAAACAAACATTTTATTTTGATCATGCTTTTATGGGTTGGGAAGAGCACAACTGAGCAGTTCTTGCTTGGAATTTCTTACAGCAGCAGTCAAGATGCTGGCTTGGGTTGCCATTGTCTGAAGCCTCAACTGGGCTGAATGTCCAAGACCATCCAGTCTTGTGGCTGGCCGCTGGTGCTGGCTGTGGCCTGGGAGCTTCACTGTACTGGCAGCTGGAGCAACTGGACATGGCCTCTCCTGCACTGTGGTCTCAGGGTGTTTAGACCTCTTACCTGCTGCTGGCTTCCCCCAGAGTGCATGTCCCAAATAGAGGTGGTGGAGCTAGCTGGTCTTCTTTGATCCAGCCTTGGAAGTCACACAGTGTCACTTCTGCCTTCCTCTATTGGTTGAAGTCATACATGCTGTGGATAAAATTAAATTTCCTGTGACCAGGATTCTCACCTGGCCCTGGTTGGCTAGCTCACTACACACATGTGGTCAATATGTTGCTATTGACTATATAAAGAGCTCCTCCTAGTACTCTGGGTGACATGGTGGCATGGCTGCAAGGCTGCAGGAGAGCAGTGCAGAGCCTGGAGTAGTGGCAGTACTGAGGACAGAGGCCCAGAGGACAGCTGTGCAGGCAGGTCCAGAGGTTGGCTGTGAGGGCAGAAAGGCCCAGAGGACAACTGTGTGGGCAGAGAGGCCCAGAGGCAGAGACTGGCTTGCTTCATGCAGACACTCTGAGTGGATGGGATTTTAGTGGTTGACCTGCCACCATGGAAATAAAGTTGGGTATAACCCTTTCACCCCAAGAATGTTCTACTGTCGTTTCTTTGGTCACACTGAATCCATAGTGAACTTGCCTGGGGCTGAAATCCATTGGCAAGACAATTGGGATAGTTGGCAAGATTCATTGGTGACCAAGGAAAAAGAACAGGTTGCCCTCATGGAAGTGTTACAGAAAATACTGAAAAAAACCTGGACTAGATCACTAACGGAAGAACCAAGCAGCACTCAAAGGTTTTGGAGTTTTGAGGCTTTATTTCACACCAGTGGGCTCAGAGGGGAGTAATCTCCCAAAAGTCTGAGCCCCTAACAAAGGCAAAGGGAGTAATATATATCTTTCTACTTCTGTATCTGTAACATTCCTACGTTCACAGCAAGCGAGCAGGAAAGGGGGAGTGAGTTTAGGGAGTGAACCTAGGGAGTGGGTGCTCAGCAGAGCGGGGGGTGCTCAGAGAGGGAAGTTAAAGGAGTTTCTGTTGTCTTTGCTAAGAAGAGCAGCAGAAAGGAGCCACCTGGACTAGATTGCTGTCCTTGTAAGTTTTTCCCTATCCCCCCTCTGATGCCTCTTTAAACTTCATTTTAGGGGGCATCATCTCTTTGGCTTATGATAGGGTCATAACGGCTCTGCATATACATGAGCTGTACGGAAGAAATGCGTTCCCTGAGAAAGTTAATGAGCTCATTAAAGATGCACGGTATCACTAATAGTTTAAGGAGTAACAACCGCTGGCCCAGCAAGGCCAGTTAAAAGAGTTGTTAGCCCATGTAAGAGAATGAAACTGGATCACTGTCTAACCCCATACATAAAAGTAAACTCCAAATGGATCAAAGACCTGAATGTAAGTCATGAAATCATAAAACTCTTAGAAGAAAACATAGGCAAAAATCTCATGGACATAAACATAAGTGACTTCTTCATGAACATATGTCCCTGGGCAAGGAAAACAAAGGCAAAACTGAACAAGTGGTACTATATCAAGCTAAAAAGCTTCTGTACAGCAAAGGACACCATCAATAGAACAAAAAGGTATCCTACAGTATGGGAGAATATATTCATAAATGACAGATCTGATAAAGGATTGACATCCAAAATATATAAAGAGCTCACACACCTCAACAAACAAAAAGCAAATAATCCAATTAAAAAATGGGCAGAGGAGCTGAATAGACAGTTCTCTAAAGAAATCCAGATGGCCAACAGGCACATGAAAAGATGCTCCACATCGCTAATCATCAGGGAAATGCAAATTAAAACCACAATGAGATATGACCTCACACCAGTAAGGATGGCCAGCATTGAAAAGATTTAGAACAACAAATGCCGGCAAGGACACAGAGAAAGGGGAACCCTCCTACGCTGCTGGTGGGAATGTAAACTGCATCAACCATTGTGGAAAGCAATATGGAGGTTTCTCAAAAAACTGAAAATAGAAATACCATTTGACCAGGGAATCCCACTCCTTGGAATTTACCCAAAGAATACAACTTCCCAGATTCAAGAAGGCATATGCACCCCTATGTTTATTGCAACACTTTTTACAATAGCCAAGATATGGAAGCAACCTAAGTGTCCATCAGTAGATGAATGGATAAAGAAGATGTGGTACATATACACAATGAAATACTATTCAGCCATAAGAAAGAAAGAAATCCTACCATTCGCAACAACATGGATGGAGCTAGAGGACATTATGCTCAGTGAAATAAGCCAGGCAGAGAAAGACAAGTGCCAAATGATTTCCCTCATTTGTGGAGTATAACAATGAAGCAAAACTGAAGGAACAAAATAGCAGCAGACTCAGAGACTCCAATAAGGAACTAGTGGTTACCAAAGGGGAGGGGTGTGGGAGGGTGGGTGGAGATGGAGGGAGAAGGGGACTGAGGGGTATTATGTTTAGTACACATGGTGTGGGGGATCATGGGGAAAACAGTGTAGCACAGAGAAGGCAAATAGTGAATCTGTCCCATCTTACTACACTGACGAACAGTGACTGCATTGCGGTATGCGTGGGGACTTGATAATATGGGTAAATGTAGTAACCACATTGTTTTTTCATGTGAAACCTTCATAAGAGTGTATATCAATAATATCTTAATAAAAATTTGTAAATTATTATTATTACTATTACTACTATTGTTCTTACTAACACTCTGTTGGATACTCACCACATGCCAGGTGCCATTCTAAACACTTCGCGTGTATTAACATCTGAGACAGGTACTATGAACATCTCCATTTCACAGGTGAGGAAACGGAGGCATGGAGATGTTTAGCAACGTGCCCCAAACCGCATAGCTGGGCTCCCTCTCTGCACCTGGAGAGAATGAATATACAAATGGACATTGGCCAAACCGTAGTGACAATGTAACTCTGACCCACAGCCTCTGCTGCAATCAGCCCTGGAAGGCAAACCACACCCTCTGCAGCAACAGACCCGAAACACTCCGCACTGCCTGGTCAATGACTGCCAGTTTCCCTATTGCCCTCTCCTCCCTCCTCCACCCCGTCCAACTACTGACAACCAATCACATAATACTCCCCGCCCCCTTCTGGTTAGCCCACCTCCGCTTTCCCTTCCTACCAGCTTCCAGTTGAGGCACACCTGAAGCCTTCCGTGTCCTCACTGTAAAGCTCTCCCACTGCCTCTCTATGAGTCTTTGCCAAATTACTAGCGACGGTGGCTGACTCCCTCACTATCGCAAACTCTGATAGAATCGCATCAGTTTGTTCACATTTGAGTGGCCTTTGTTTATGTCTACAACCTCACTCCCCATTGACTTTCTGTCCAGATACAGGCTGGGTTGGGACGGGGAAATATTCTCAGAAGAGCCGCAGGCAGGTGGAAGGAACCCATGGGGATGCGGGTGAGGGCAGCTGCATTTCTACCAGGCTAGTTCTGGCCCCCAGGTTGTTCTGTAGCCACTGGAGGGTTCTATTGATTTTCTGTCCAGCTAGTGAGCCTTTCCCTGCTCCCTCTCCAGGTCACTGGGCTTCAGGTCCCTGCCTTACCTCATTTTTCAGTCCCCTTTGCAGAGGGAGGGAGGGAACTGCCCTGAGTGCCTACTGTGGGCTGGGTCCAAACTAGTCTCTTTACCTGTTTCAGTTAATCCTAAATAATCCTGTGAGGCAAGTCCATCTTTCCACAGCCTTGAGATACACTGGGCTTCAGCTGTGTGTCCAAAGTCCAAACCCCCACACAATGCCTCAGCTTCCTGTCTGTAAAACAAGAGGGAGACTGGATGAGATCAGTGCCTCTAGGAAGCTGGGGAAGCCCCTTAGAGCAGAACAGGAACCAAGGACCCCCATATTCCTGCTTCAGAAGGGCAGCAGCCTCAGGCCTGCCACTCATATATTTAGGGTGCACTTGAGATTTAGCTATGTTTATAAGGGTTGGGGGGCTTTGTGTACATTGCCGCACTAATAGGGACCATAGGGTCTCAGCAACGGGGGTGAGTAGAAGTCTCCATGGCACATAACAGTATCTTTGGACCCAATACCAGTCACTGCTCCTTTGTCCTTGCTGCCAAAGCCACAATTTTGTTCCTTTCTTTTCTGAGATGGCTTGTGGAGCAGGGGAGAGGAGTCACTAAATCTTGATTAGTGAGAATGAATCGTGATAATCCCAGTCTCCTTGTCAGTTTAAGAAGGATTGACCAATGAAATATGAGAATCTACTAGTGGCTTCTGGAAGGTTTCCTAACTCTTCAAAAAAGGCACAAAACAGGAATGTTCCTTCTCTCAGCCTCTTAAGAGATCCTCAGCATAATGGCTGGAGCTGTGGCAACCACTTGGGACCATAAGAGTAATCATTTTAGAGAATCAAGCTTGCGCACCAGCAGAGTAGAAAGATGGAGAGAAACTGGGTCCATGGTGACATCACTGAGCTTTGGAATTGACTACTTGGGCATCATTTAAGCCTCTTTTAGTAGGCTTTTCCATCCCTTGCAGCCAAAAGTGTAAGATAAATTCCAATAAATTCTAACCGAAGTAAGCAGGCGAAGAGAGGCCACAAAGGGCCAGGTAGTTTATTTGAATGCACCCCCGGGTGATGTTCCGTGGTCTGAAACACAGGACAGGGAAGTCACACCCAACAGGGCAGGCAGCAAGTTTTTAAAGAAGGCAGGGGGAGGGAGGGCAAAGGTGTACAGGGGCATGAGGATTGGCTCATCTAGGGTACATGGGGGTCTCTTATTGGCCTTTAGCCAGGTACTGGAAAGTTACCACTAATCCTTTAGCTTGGGGGAAGGGCTCTAGTTAGGAGGGTTATCCGATCAGGCTCTGGAATGTTGTCAGACCAGAGCCTGTTGGTCTCTTTGCCTCCTTTGGTGAGGCCTGAGCTTATCCATCAGGCTCACCCCTTACCCTGATGCCTGCAGCCTAACAAAAAGCACCTTAGCTGGCTTAGCACTCCATTTCTAGTTTGTGGTTAACATGGTCTTGTCCTAAATCTTGAGAACGCATGACTAAAACATTAAGATACTATATCCCTACCGGAGCTTGAATTGAACCTATCACCCAACAGCATCTGTTAGAGCAAGATCCAGGATACCTGCCTGGTTCTCAGTCTCCAACCAATCCCTTTCTTTTCCTTATTGAAGGGTCCCCACCAGTAAGATGGCAAACTTCCGGCTTCTTTTCGGGGTCCTCAGTTCCCGCCGGCACCACCTGAAGCCCAATCACCTCTCGCCCCCCTCCCAATCCCAGCACCTAGCCAACAGCCACCAGCCCCGTAGAAGTGACACGTCAATCAATTCATGCCCCCTCCTATATAACCCAGCACCTTTCCCTAATAAAGCGGAACTCTCCGGTGAATTGCTGCTATGTGTCGCTCCTTTCCTTTCATTGGTGCCGAAACCCAGGAGACGGGACACCCCAACTGGGCCCCGTCTTCCCCCGACACCAGCAGCAGCTTGCCCTCGTCCTCTTTTTCCGGCGCTGGCTCATCACACTCACCACTCCTCTCTGGCCTTTAGGTAAGTTTTCCCCCCCGGAGTGGGCCACTCTTCCCCGAGCTATCGCAGTGCCATTGACCGTGATCGTCCGGCAAGGCCCTGACGCTCGGGGATGAGGACGGAACGCTCCCCGCCTCAGGCCTTCACGGCTGTGGCGGACCCTCAGGCCCCTCCTCCAAAAGCCATAAATCCCTGCCTCAAGCCTTTACGGCTGCGGCGGACGCTCAGGCCCCTCCTCCGACAGTCAAACGCATTCACCATCCCTTCCATCAGTGCTGAAAGTTTTTAAGCAAAATTTCCCCGGAGTGGGCCACTCTTCCCCGAGCTATCGCAGTACCATTGACCGTCATCGTCCGGCAAGGCCCTGACGCTAGGGGATGAGGAGGGAACTCTCCCAGCCTCAGGCCTTCACGGCTGCGGCGGACCCTCAGGCCCCTCCCCAAACAGCCATAAATCCCCGCCTCAAGCCTTTACGGCTGAGGCGGATGCTCAAACCCCTCCTCCTACAGTCATAAAACCCCACCTCAGGCCTTCACGGCTGCGGTTGACTCTCAGGCACCCCCCTCCAACAGCCATAAACGAGGTGACTCCTTTGTGGATGAGAACGCTCCCTTTCCCCTCCCTCCTCCTTCTGCTCCGTCTGCCGAAAACGCCTAGCGCTAGATACCTCGTGACTCCGGCACTCTGCCTTCTTAGGGAAGTCTGGGTGACGACCCACACTTCCCAAGAAATTCCGACTCGTATACGAGTTTCCGCAGACCACGAAGGATCATCGGGGACGCCCTTTGTCTCCTTGTGGTCCGAGGAACTCCGTTCGTCTTCCCGTTTGTCTCCTTCTCTGTCCTTTAGCCATGGGAGCCTCCTCATCCCTCCCTGAAAGTTCACCTCTTGAATGCTTGCTTAAGCATCTGGCTAACCTCTCCCTGACGCCTGATATAAAACCAAAACTTCTCCGTAAATATTGCTCCCAAGATTGGCCGACATACCCCCCTAGACAATAACAAGCAATGGCCTGCAGGGGGAACTCTTGATCCTAACATCACTCGCGATCTTTTTAACTACTGCCAGCGCCTGAAAAAATGGAAGGAGATTCCCTATATCGAAGCTTTCTGCCTCCTCCTCTCCCCGCCCCCTCCCAAGTTCTCCTAGCCTGCAAGCCGCCGCCCCCGCAGAAGCCTCCTGTTCACTCCCTTCCCCTTCTTCTCCTACAACAGCCCCACTCCCTTCCTCCCCAACCATCTCCTCCCCCATCTCACCTCCTCCACCTTCATTCCCTGCAGATTAAGCCTGAGCCTTTCAGCCCCCCTTTAACTAAGTCCCAGGGGCCTCCTCCGTCTTTGCCCTCATCACCTGTTTCTCCCCTGTTAGGGACCACCTTTGTCTTCTCACATGTTTGTAGAGAGAATGGGAAAGCACCTCCCCCCATGTCTGAACGCAGCATGGGAAAGCACAAGCTAGAGAACAACCGGTGCAGTCCTTAGAAGTTATCTGTCCACAAAAACATATCTTGCCAAGACTCCTCACTCTGAAAATAGGGAGACCTTGAAGATGTGTAGAAACACCGCCCCTGCTTCTAGCTATGCCCTTCCCCCACTTGCCGATGTGGCAGGAATAGAAAACAACACATTCCATAAGCAATTAACTGGAGCCCTGCTGTAGCTCAGTAGAGCATGGGACTCTTAACCTCAGAGTCATGAGTTCAAGCCCAACTAAAGCAGCAGAGGCAAGCAGCTGGGCTGCTAGCTGGCGACATGTGGGTCTGATTCTATCCTTCTTTATTTTCTTTGCCCCCCTTCTGCACTTCAGCACCTGCTCGACTAGGCACGGCTAGACCGCGTCACTCCCTCACAGACTGAGCCAGAACCCTTCAGTCCCCCTCAGACTCAGTCCCGAGAGCCTCCCAAAATTATCGCCCCCCTCCGGGAGGTAGCAGGATCCGAAGGCATTGTGCGTGTTCACGTCCCTTTCTCCTTAAGAGATTTAGCCTAACTAGAGAAACGCCTAAGTTCCTTTTCCACTGATCCCATGACATACATAAGGGAGTTTCAATAGACCCTCCAGTCTTACAGCCTCACACATCATGACATTTTCATGCTCCTGGCCAATACTGTCCTCCCTGAAGAGCGTAGACGAGTTTAGGACTTCGCCCAAATGCAGGCTACTGAAACCCACAGGACTGACCCCACCTATCCCCCTGGCCCCACTGCTGTCCCCAAACAAGACCCACACTGAAATTATAACACCGCCATGAGTCTCCGCTCTTGAGGTATTTTTGCATCCTGCTTAATAGCAGGTCTGAAAAAGGGCAGCTTGTAAAGTCGTCAATTTTCAAAAGCTCCAAGACATAATTCAAAAGAGAGATGAAATCCCCTCCGAGTTCTTAGACAGACTCACTCAAGCCCTATTACAGTATACCAGCCTGGACCCAGAAACACCTGAAGGAAGACATGTCCTTATGACATACTTCCTAGCTCAAGGCTACCCCGACATTAAAGCTAAACTCAAAAAGTTAGAACAGGGCCCCGCTACCCCACAGACTGAGATCCTAACAGTGGCCTTTAAAGTCTTCCATAAGCGGGAGGAGGAGAAAGAATGCCGTAAACAAAAGGCTGATCAGGCCAATTTCCAGATGTTGGCCCAGCTGATAAAACCACAACCTGGGCGCCCCTCTACAAACAAGCCCCCCCAAGAGCTTGTTTCAAGTGCAGAAAAGAGGGACATTGGTCAAGGGCGTGCCCCTCCCCCAGATCTCCTACCACCCCATGCCCCAGATGCCACAAAAAGGGCCACTGGGGGTCTAATTGCCCAACCACCCGAAGGGGAGGCTGGACGAACAAACCCATCCTAAGCCCGCCGTAGTGGGGCTGGCAGAAGAAGATTGATGGGGCCCGGGGGCTTCTCACCTGACCATTTCCATCACCACAGGAGCCCAGGGTTACTTTAACAGTAGACGGTCACCCCATCTCCTTCCTCCTAGATACAGGAGCCACCTTCTCAGTCTTGTGAGAATACTGGGGCCCTACCACGCCAGCCATTACTCCTATAGTCAGAGTAGGAGGTAAACAGATTTTCCCATTAAACCCCCCACCCACCCTTTTATGCACAATCCAAGACAATCCCATACCTTTCTCCCACTCCTTCCTGGTTATGCCCCAGTGTCCCATCCCTTTACTAGGACGAGACATCCTTTCCCTCCTCCATGTTTCCATAACTATATCCACTCCCACAGCCCCCAGTAATCCCTTTCTGATGGCCCTCATAGCCGACGACCCCCCTCTACCCAATGAAAGCTCCGGTTCTGCCCTCATACACCCTGTAAATCCCAAAGTTTGGGACATTACAAGCCCCTCCGTGGCCCTATGTCCCCCTGCCTCTATCAAATTATGTGACCCCTCTCAGTATATCTGTCAGGCCCAATACCTCCTAACCACTTCAGCCCTCATAGGCCTCCAACCCATCATTCAAGCAGACGCACTCACTCCCCATTTAATACCCCCATATTAGCTGTTAAAAAAACCAACGGATCTTTCCGCCTTGTCCAAGACCTTCGCCTCATCAACATAGCCATTGTCCCTATCCATCCCTTAGTTCCAAATCCATACAGCCTCAGCATCCCACTTCTCAGTCCTAGATCTCAAACACATACCCCCATATTAGCTGTTAAAAAAACCAACGGATCTTTCCGCCTTGTCCAAGACCTTTACCTCATCAACATAGCCATTGTCCCTATCCATATCTTAGTTCCAAATCCATACAGCCTCAGCATCCCACTTCTCAGTCCTAGATCTCAAAGACCCATTTTTCTATCCCTCTAGACCCCTGCTCCCAAGATTTTTTCATCTTCACCTGGACGGACCCATACACAAGACATTCTAAACAACTCACTTGGTCAGTTTTGCCACAAAGCTTCCGAGATAGTCCCCATATTTTTACAAAGGTCCTAGCTCAGGACCTCAAACAGTTTCATCATGATCACTTCAAGTCCACCTTATAATACATAGACAATCTTCTACTCTGCAGTCTCTCGTGGGAACAGTCTCAACTTGACACTGCCTCCCTACTTAACCATCTAGCTTCCAGAAGTTACCGAGTATCCCCCGTCAAAGCTCAAATCTCTTCCCCTCCTATCACTTACCTCAGATTCCTTCTATCGCAACAAAGAAAGTCCATTACCTTAGACAGAAAATGGCTCCTCTCTGACCTGCCCATTCCCAAAACCAAGACAAAAATCCTTTCCTTTCTAGGCCCTTTCTAAGCCTAGCTAGATATTTTAGAACGTAGATCCCTAACTTCTCCCTGCACCCTGTTGGCAAGACCCCTATACAACCTCAGCAAGAGCCCCTCTAAAAAACCATTATCCTCCTCACCCCGACACTCCTTCATTAAGCTCCGTCAAGCCCTTGTAGAAGCCCCAGCTCTCCATCTTCCTGATTTGTCGAAGCCCTTCTCATTATACATTCATGAGAGGTCCAGTCAAGCTTTAAGAGTCCTAGGCCAATATTATGGCTCATCCTTTGCCCCAGTAGCTTATATCTCCAAGCAATTAGACCCCACAGTACAGGGATGGGCCCCCTGCCTACGAGCATTAGCCGCTAGACAGCTCTTGCAGAAAGAAGCTCATAAACTGACATTCAGAGCACCCCTTACCATTCTGTCCCCACATCACCTAAAAGATCTCTTAACCTACAAAAGTTTACAGACTCTCCCTCCCTCCAGACTCCTGATCTTACTGTCCTCTTTCCTCCAAAATCCCATTCACCCCCTTTGCCATCCATACCCGAATCATGACTTTTTCCTCCTTTACTGCTCTCTCGCTTTTTTTTCTCATTCCTATTGTCTTCCCCGCCACCCCAGCCTCCTTTGTATGGCGATTCAAAGTCAGACAGACTTACACACAGCATCAAACAAAAGTTACTGCCCTCATTGCCACACCAGAGTTCCCTCTGAAAAGCTGCTCTGAGCCTTTATACCTCCACTTTCCTCCCTCCACTGAAGTGTTCACTAGCAGCTACCCTTATTCTCCCTACCTCTGCTTCATCTATGACCAAAAACAAGCCTATTGCAGGCGATGGCCAGATACCTACAGGAGATGTCCCTACTAGTCTTGCACAATTCACTACATAGGTAACTTCCAGTACCCACAGTATTACTCCTCCAACCGTTTCATGAAATATCCCAACGGCTCATTCTCTTTATCAATCCCAGATCCCTGGGACTCTCAATGGGCTGCCAGAGTCACAGCCTCAGTTTACTACGGGGGGTCCTCGACCCTCCACAGTACCCTTCATATCTCTCGAAAGTATGTTCCCTCTCATTCCCAGATCTCTCAAGTTGCATCAGATAGCAGACATTCCAAAAAAGTCATTATCCAAACTCTTAATAGTGCCTCTTCATCTTCTTATCCCCACCCCTCTTCCCATTTCTCCTACTCTTCATTACAGCTCATTCAGGACACCACCATCTTTCTCAACCACACCCTTAACACAGACAATTGTTTCTTGTGCGCATCACTACAGCGCCCACTGCTGGCCGCCGTGCCCCTTAATATTTACAACTACTCCTTCCATGCAGAAAGACAACCCCTCTGCCCCCTGGCAGACATACCCCTATGGGAACCAGAATACGCAGATAATCTCACCATCCACCACTGTGTAAGCCCAACTCCACCCCCCTCCAGCGCACTTCACTGCCTCTCTATCTACACCCCTACCTCCGGCTCTAAGACTTTTACGCAACCGGGACACTTCTTTTAGTGTAATGGCAGTCTTTTCAACTCACTGCCTCTCAACTCCGATACACCCTGCATTCTCGTCACCCTAATCCCACAGTTAACACTTTACAGCATGGCAGAATTCCTTGAGCTCCAACCTCCCTTGCCCTCGTGCACAAAAAGAGCTGCTTTCCTTCCCATCATAGTCAGTAGCTCTTTGATCACCTTGAAAGGAAAGGAGCGACACACAACAGCAATTTACCGGAGAGTTCCGCTTTATTAGGGAAAGGTGCTGGGATATATAGGATGGGGCATAGGGTGATTGTGGTGTTACTTCTACGGGGCTGGTGGCTGTTGGCTAGGTGCTGGGATTGGGAGGGGGGCGAGAGGTGATTGGGCTTCAGGTGGCGCCGGCGGGAACCGAGGACCCCGAAAAGAAGCCGGAAGTTCGCCATCTTACTGGTGGGGACCCTTCATTCCCCCCTTTCTCCTCTATGGGTTTGTGGGCGTTGCTTTCTTTCTGACTGCTTCCTGCTGAACAGGGGCGGAGAAGGGAGTGAGGGTTTGAGGATTGGGAGGAAAGGGTTGACAGGACTCCCCACAGTAAGGATGAGTAGATGTGGACTTCTTCAGGTTGGAAATCAATGAAGGTTCCCTGTAACCATAGGTTGAGGACCTGTTGATTCCAATGGTGCCAAGAGGATATGGGTGTCAGGAGCCAGGCGTCTGCGGCCATTGTTTCCAGGAACAGTTTCCAGCGGAGAGAGGGGTCCATCTCAGCATGTGGTGAGGAGGTCACGTGAGGGTGAGGGGTCTTCCGTGGCCAGAAGCTGGTAGTTCCTGAGTAAAAGCTGGTTGAAAGCTTGATTAGAGATTTTCCCGACTTGGGATTTGATGAACTTTATTATACAGGGTAAGAAGAGACAGACAAGAAGAATGACTATTATGGGGCCTGCAATGGGCCAGAGCCAGGTGAGGAGGGGGTTTGTTAGTATTGACGAGAATGGGTTGGAATTGGAAGCAGAGTGGAGGCTGGAGGCAAGGTCAGTGAGTTTGGTGATGTCAGTTTCTACAATGCCGGATTCGTTGATGTAATAGCAGCACTCTTCCTGGAGGAAGACGCAGGTGCCACCCTTCTCGGCTGTAAGCAGATCTAGGGCCCGCCGGTTTTGAAGGGTGACTTTAGCTAGCGAAGTGACTTGTCTTTGGAGAGAGGCTAGGGAATCGGCAGTGGATGCCAGGGCTCCCTCAAGTTTGGCGTCGAGATCTCTAACTGCCCATAGAGAGTGACCCAAGGCTCCTCCTGAAAACCCCACCCCAATGGCTGAGGTGATTAAAGAGATACCGACCATGATGGGAAGGAAAGCAGCCCTTTTTGTGCGCGAGTGCAAGGGAGGTTGGAGCTCAAGGAATTCTGCCATGCTGTAAAGTGTAAGCTGTGGGATTAGGGTGACGAGAATGCAGGGTGTATCGGAATTGAGAGGCAGTGAGTTGAAAAGGCTGCCATTACACCAAAAGAAGTGTCCCGGTTGTGTAAAAGTCTTGGAGCCGGAGGTAGGGGTGTAGATAGAGAGGCAGTGAAGTGCACTGGAGGGGGGTGGAGTTGGGCCTACACAGTGGTGGATGGTGAGATTATCTGGGTATTCTGGCTCCCATAGGGGTATGTCTGCCAGGGGACGGAGGGGTTGTCCTTCTGCATGGAAGGAGTAGTTGGAAATATTAAGGGGCACGGCGGCCAGCAGTGGGCGCTGTAGTGATGCGCACAAGAAACAATTGGCGGTGTTGAGGGTGTGGTTGAGAAAGATGGTGGTGTCTTGAATGAGCTGTAACCAAGAGTAGGAGGAATAAGATGAAGAGGCGCCGTCAAGAGTTTGGATAATGACCTTTTCGGAATGTCTGATATCTGATGCAACTTGAGAGATCTGGGAGCGAGAGGGAACATACTCTCGAGAGATATGAAGGGTACCGTGGGGGGTCGAGGACCCCTTGTAGTAAACTGAGGCTGTTACTCCAGCAGCCCATCGAGAGTCCCAGGGATCTGGGATTGATAAGGAGAATGAGCCGTTGGGATATTTCATGAAACGGTTGGAGGAGTAATACTGTGGGTACTGGAAGTCACCCATGTAGTGAATGGTGCAAGACCAGTAGGGGCATCCCCCGTAGGTGTCTGGCCATCGCCTGCAATAGGCTTGTCTTTGGTCATAGAGGAAGCAGAGGTAGGGAGAATAAAGGTAGCTGTAAATGAATACTTCAGTGGAGGGAGGAAAGTGGAGGTACAAAGGCTCAGAGCAGCCTTTCAGAGGGCAGTCTGATGTGGCAATGAGGGCAGTAACTTTTGTTTGATGCTGTGTGTAAGTCTGCTTGACTTTGAATCGCCATACAAAGGAGGATGGGGCGGCAGGGAAGACAATAGGAATGAGGGAAAAAAGCGAGAGAGCAGTAAAGGAGGAAAAAGTCATGATTCAGGTATGGATGGCAAAGAGGGTGCACGGGAGATGCGGAGCTTCAAGGGATCAGAGGGATGAGGCGTGGTAGAGTAGACAGCGTCTTGGGCTGTGTCCGAAGGACTCTGGATTGTGACTGATGGGTCTTGGGTGTCCAGAGAAGGTGAGTCTTGGGTATTTGGTTTCAACCTGGAGATATGAATCCAAGGGGTGACAGAGTTATCAGGCAGTGAGAGCTTGGCAGCCGAGGGGGTGCAGAGAATAACTGGGTGTGGACCTTCCCATTTCGGGGTGAGAGAGGGCTGATCCTCTGGTGGCTTATAAAACACTAGTTGGCCGGGCTGTAAGACAGGAGGATTTTGGGAGGCGGATGGATCAGGAAGGAGCCAATCTTGATATTTCCACAATTCAGTGCGGAGGAGAGAGAGTAGTGGAAGGGCTATATTGGGAGGAATTGGTCCTTTGTGGGAAGGGAGCCCCGGGGGTAGAATCGGGCGGCCGTACATGATCTCAAAGGGTGACAAGAAGGAAGGTTTTTTTGGGAGGGCTCGAATGCGGAGTAGAGCTAAGGGAAGTAAGCGAACCCAGTCAAGGTGTAGTTCTAGAGATAGTTTGGTCAGGATGTCTTTTAGAGTCCTATTGGCTCTTTCTACTTTTCCTGAAGCTTGTGGTCGATAAGGACAATGTAAATGCCAGGGGAGCGAGAGCGACTTGGAGAGGTTCTGGATAATTTGGGCAGTGAACTCAGGGCCGTTATCTGATTGGAGGGAAGTGGGCATCCCGAACCTAGGAAAGATCTGGGTGAGGAGGATAGAGGCAACTACGGATGCTCGTTTGTTAGTGGTGGGGAAAGCTTCAACCCATCCTGAAAATGTATCTACTAGCACGAGTAGGTATCTGGTACGTCGTACAGGGGGCATGTTAGTGAAGTCTATTTGCCAATCTGCAGCGGGGACATTACCCCTTGCTTGATGAGCCGGGAAGGGTCGGGCTTTGAGGGGGGTATTAGGGTTAGTGCGTTGGCAGATGGTGCACTTGCAGGTTATTTGGTTAAGTAGGGTTTTGTCTTCAGGAGAGAGAGGAAAAAAAGATTGTAAAAAATGGATTAAGGATTGGGGGCTGGGGTGGAACAGGTCATGTAAGAGGCGGAAGAGAGACTCTTTGTCCTGAGAGCAGAGGGCATCTTGTGATAAGGCTAAAACTGCAAGGGCAGACGGATTGTTGCCTGGTGCGTTTTCTGATAGGGCAACTGACCGGGCTACTCTGTCGGCCTTGTTGTTACCTCTTGCAATGGGGGAGTCATCTTTTTGATGTGATTTGCAGTGGACTATGCCTAGTCGGTGTGGGAGTTGTGAAGCCTCTAAAAGTTTAGTAATTAAGGCTGAATTAGTTATGGAATTCCCTTTTGTGGTGAGGAGGCCTCGTTCTTTCCATACTGCCGCGTGGGACAAGAGAATGTGGAATACGTACTTGGAGTCAGTGTACAATGTGAGAGACGTGTCCCGGGCCAGAGTGCAAGCTCTGGTGGCTGCAATGAGTTCAGCCTGCTGATTGGTTGTACCAGGGGGTAGGGCTCGTGCTTCAATGACATCTTCGAGGGAGACTACTGCATATCCTGAGTAGTGGATGCCCTCATGTTTAAAGGAGGACCCATCAGTAAACCAGATGAGGTCGGAGTGTGAGAGGGCTCCTTCGGAGATCGTGGAGTGGCATGGAAGGAAGTTGTGAAGGGCTTCTAGGCAATCATGCGAGGGAGTATGAGGAGAGCAGGGTAGAGGAAGAAGAGTGGCCGGATTTAGGGGCGGGCAGGGGAGGAAAGAAATGTTTGGATTTTGGAGGAAAGAGGACAGTAAGGTGAGGAGTCTGGAGGGGGGGAGAGTCTGTAAACTTTTGTAGGTTAAGAGATCTTTTAGGTGATGTGGGGACAGAATGGTAAGTGGCGCTCCGAATGTTAGTTTATGAGCTTCTTTCTGCAAGAGCTGTCCAGCGGCTAATGCCCGTAGGCAGGGGGCCCATCCCCGAACTGTGGGGTCTAATTGCTTGGAGAGATAAGCTACTGGGGCAAAGGATGGGCCATAATATTGGCCTAGGACTCCTAGAGCTTGACTGGACCTCTCATGAATGTATAATGAGAAGGGTTTTGACAAATCAGGGAGATGGAGAGCTGGAGCTTTTACAAGGGCTTGACGGAGCTTAATGAAGGAGTGTCGGGGTGAGGATGATAATGGTTCTTCAGGGGGGCCCTTGCTGAGGTCGTATAGGGGTCTTGCCAACAGGGAGAAGTTAGGGATCCACGCTCTAAAATACCCAGCCAAGCCTAGAAAGGAAAGGATTTCTGTCTTGGTTTTGGGAACGGGCAGGTCAGAGAGGAGTCGTTTTCTGTCTAAGGTAATGGACTTTCTTTGCTGAGACAGAAGGAATCCAAGGTAAGTGACAGAAGGGGAAGAGATTTGAGCTTTGGCAGGGGATACTCGGTAACCTCTGGAAGCTAGAAGGTTAAGTAGAGACGCAGTGTCAAGTTGAGACTGTTCCCACGAGGGACTGCAGAGCAGAAGATCATCTACATATTGTAATAAAGTGGACTCGGGGTGATCATGGTGAAACTGTTTGAGGTCTTGAGCTAGGACTTGTCCAAAAATATGGGGACTATCTCGGAAGCCTTGTGGTAAAACTGTCCAAGTAAGCTGAACAGAATGTCTGGTGTATGGGTCCGTCCAGGTGAAGGCAAAAAAATCTTGGGAGGAGGGGTCTAGGGGAATAGAAAAAAATGCGTCCTTGAGATCTAGGACTGAGAAGTGGGATGCAGAAGCAGGGATCTGCGATAAAAGGGTGTATGGATTTGGAACTAAGGGATGGATAGGGACAACGGCTATGTTGATGAGGCGAAGGTCTTGGACAAGGCGGAAAGATCCGTTGTTTTTTTTAACAGCTAATATGGGGGTATTAAATGGGGAGTGAGTGGGTCTGAGGTAGTTTTTGTTTAAGAGATCTTGAATGATGGGTTGGAGGCCTATGAGGGCTGAAGTGGTTAGGGGGTATTGGGCCTGACAGATATACTGAGAGGGGTCACGTAATTTGATAGAGGCAGGGGGACATAGGGCCATGGAGGGGCTTGTAATGTCCCAAACTTTGGGATTTACAGGGTGTATAAGGGCAGAACTGGAGCTTTCATTGGGTAGAGGGGGGCTGTCGGCTATGAGGGCCATCAGAAAGGGAGTACTGGGGGCTGTGGGATTGGATATAGTTATGGAAACGTGGAGGAGGGAAAGGATGTCCCGTCCTAGTAAGGGGATGGGACACTGGGGCATAACTAGGAAGGAGTGGGAGAAAGGTATGGGACTGTCTAGGATTGTGCATAAAAGGGGGGGGGGTTTTAATGGGAAAATCTGTTTACCTCCTACCCCGACTATAGGAGTAATGGCTGGCGTGGTAGGGCCCCGGTATTCTCGCAAGACTGAGAAGGTGGCTCCTGTATCTAGGAGGAAGGAGATGGGGCGACCGTCTACTGTTAAAGTAACCCTGGGCTCCTGTTTGGTGATGGAAATGGTCGGGCGAGAAGCCCCCGGGCCCCGTCAATCTTCTTCTGCCAGCCCCACTACGGTGGGCTTAGGATGGGGGTTGTTCGTCCAGCCTCCCCTTCGGGTGGTTGGGCAATCAGACCCCCAGTGGCCCTTTTTGTGGCATCTGGGGCATGGGGTGGTAGGAGATCTGGGGGAGGGGCACGCCCTTGACCAATGTCCCTCTTTTCCGCACTTGAAACAAGCTCCTTGGGGGGGCTTGTCTGTAGAGGGGCGCCCAGGTTGTGGTTTTATCAGCTGGGCCAACATCTGGAAATTGGCCTGATCAGCTTTTTGTTTACGGCGTTCTTTCTCCTCCTCCCGGTTATGGAAGACTTTAAAGGCCACTGTTAGGATCTCAGTCTGTGGGGTAGCGGGGCCCTGTTCTAACTTTTTGAGTTTAGCTTTAATGTCGGGGTAGCTTTGAGCTAGGAAGTATGTCATAAGGACCTGTCTTCCTTCAGGTGTTTCTGGGTCCAGGCTGGTATACTGTAATAGGGCTTGAGTGAGTCTATCTAAGAACTCGGAGGGGGTTTCATCTCTCTTTTGAATTATGTCTTGGAGCTTTTGAAAATTGACTACTTTACGAGCTGCCTTTTTTAGACCTGCTATTAAGCAGGAGGCAAAAATATCTCGAGAGTGGAGACCCACAGCGGTGTTATAATCCCAGTGTGGGTCTTGTTCGGGGACAGCAGTGGGACCAGGGGGACAGGTGGGGTCAGTCCTGTGGGTTTCGGTAGCATGCATTTGGGCGAAGTCCCAAGCTCGTCTACGCTCCTCAGGGAGGAGAGTATTGGCCAGGAGCATGAAGATGTCATGATGCGTGAGGCTGTAAGACTGGAGGGTCCATTGAAACTCCCTGATGTAGGTCGTGGGATCAGTGGAAAAGGAACCTAGGCGTTTCTCTAGTTGGGCTAAATCTCCTAAGGAGAAGGGGACGTGAACACGCAAGATGCCTTCGGATCCTGCTACTTCCCGGAGCGGGGCGATAATTTTGGGAGGCCCTCGGGACCGAGTCTGAGGGGGACTGAAGGGTTCTGGCTCAGTCTGTGCAGGGGAAACAGGTAATGGGGGCAAAGCCGCGATAATTTTGGGAGGCTCTCGGGACCGAATCTGAGGGGGCAAAAATGGACGAGGCTCTTGGAACTTAGTTAGAGGGGGGCTGAAAGGCTCAGGCTTGATTTGCGGGAGGGGGGAAGGTGAGGGGGACAGAGGAGGAGGTGGTGAGGTGCAGGAGGAGATGGTGGAGGAGGGGGAAGGGAGAGGATGGGAGGCTTCTGCGGGGGTGGAGGCGGCGGCGGCGATAGAGGAAGGGGGAGGGGCTGTTGTAGGAGAAGAAGGGGAAGGGAGAGGATGGGAAGCTTCTGCCGCGGGGAAAGCGGCAGCGGTGGCGGCGGTAGAGGAAGGGGGAGAGGCTGTTGTAGAAGGAGAAGGGGAAGGGAGAGGATGGGAAGCTTCTGCCGCGGGGAAAGCGGCAGCGGTGGCGGCGGTAGAGGAAGGGGGAGAGGCTGTTGTAGAAGGAGAAGGGGAAGGGAGAGGATGGGAAGCTTCTGCTGCGGGGGAAGCGGCAGCGGTGGCGGCGGTAGAGGAAGGGGGGGGTGCTGTTGTAGGAGAAGAAGGGGAAGGGAGAGGACGGGAGGCTTCTGCCATGGGGAAAGAGGCGGCAGTGGCGGCGGAGGGTGGAGGGGTTGTAGGAGGGGGAGGGGCTGAAGGGGGAAGTCTGTATGGCGGAGGCTCGTCGGCCGGGTCAAAGGTAATTGAAGAGGGACTGGGAGTGTGTGGAGGGGAGGGAGACGGCTTGCAGGCTAGGAGAACTTGGGGCGGGGAGCAGGTGGTGCAGAGGCTGGGATTTTGAGCTAGGAGGCGAAAAGCTTCGATATAGGGAATCTCCTTCCATTTTTTCAGGCGCTGGCAGTAGTTAAAGAGATTGCGAGTGATGTTAGGATCAAGAGTTCCCCCTGCGGGCCATTGGTTGTTATTGTCTAGGGGGTATGTCGGCCAATCTTGGGAGCAATATTTACGGAGAAGTTTTGGTTTTATATCAGGCGTCAGGGAGAGGGTAGCCAGATGCTTAAGCAGGCATTCAAGAGGTGAACTTTCAGGGAGGGATGAGGAGGCTCCCATGGCTAAAGGACAGAGAAGGAGACAAACAGGGGAAGACGAACGGAGATCCTCAGACTGGAGGCAGACCACAAGGAGACAAAATGGCTAAAGGACAGAGAAGGAGACAAACAGGGGAAGACGAACGGGGATCCTCGGACTGGAGGCAGACCACAAGGAGACAAAGGGCGTCCCCGATGATCCTTGGTGGTCTGCGGAAACTCGTATACGAGTCGGAATTTCTTGGGAAGTGTGGGTCGTCACCCAAACTTCCCTAAGAAGGCAGAGTGCCGGAGTCACGAGGTACCTAGCGCTAGGCGTTTTCGGCGGGCCGAACAGGTTTCGGCGGACGGAACAGAAGGAGGAGGGAGCGGGAAAAGGAGCGTTCTCATCCGCAAAGGAGTCACCTCATTTATGGCTGTTGGGGGGGGGGGGCTGAGAGTCTGCTGCAGCTGTGAAGGCCTGAGGTGGGGGTTTATGGCTTTTGGAGGAGGGGCCTGAGGGTCCGCTGCAGCCGTGAGGGCCTGAGGCAGGGATTTATGGCTGTCGGGGGAGGGGCCTGAGGGTCCGCCGCAGCCGTGAAGGCCTGAGGCGGGGAGCGTTCCCTCCTCGTCCCCGAGCGTCAGGGCCTTGCCGGACGATCACGGTCAATGGCACTGCGATAGCTCAGGGAAGAGTGGCCCACCCCGGGGAAGTTTTGCTTAAAAAGTCTCAGCTGAGGTGGGGGTTTATGGCTTTTGGAGGAGGGGCCTGAGGGTCCGCCGCAGCCGTGAAGGCCTGAGGCGGGGAGCGTTCCCTCCTCGTCCCCGAGCGTCAGGGCCTTGCCGGACGATCACGGTCAATGGCACTGCGATAGCTCAGGGAAGAGTGGCCCACCCCGGGGAAGTTTTGCTTAAAAAGTCTCAGCTGAGGTGGGGGTTTATGGCTTTTGGAGGAGGGGCCTGAGGGTCCGCCGCAGCCGTGAAGGCCTGAGGCGGGGAGCGTTCCCTCCTCGTCCCCGAGCGTCAGGGCCTTGCCGGACGATCACGGTCAATGGCACTGCGATAGCTCAGGGAAGAGTGGCCCACCCCGGGGAAGTTTTGCTTAAAAAGTCTCAGCTGAGGTGGGGGTTTATGGCTTTTGGAGGAGGGGCCTGAGGGTCCGCCGCAGCCGTGAAGGCCTGAGGCGGGGAGCGTTCCCTCCTCGTCCCCGAGCGTCAGGGCCTTGCCGGACGATCACGGTCAATGGCACTGCGATAGCTCAGGGAAGAGTGGCCCACCCCGGGGGGGGGGGGGGGGGGACTTACCTAAAGGCCAGAGAGGAGTGGTGAGTGTGATGAGCCAGCGCCGGAAAAAGAGGACGAGGGCAAGCTGCTGCTGGTGTTGGGGGAAGACGGGGCCCAGTTGGGGTGTCCCGTCTCCCGGGTTTCGGCACCAATGAAAGGAAAGGAGCGACACACAACAGCAATTTACCGGAGAGTTCCGCTTTATTAGGGAAAGGTGCTGGGATATATAGGATGGGGCATAGGGTGATTGTGGTGTTACTTCTACGGGGCTGGTGGCTGTTGGCTAGGTGCTGGGATTGGGAGGGGGGCGAGAGGTGATTGGGCTTCAGGTGGCGCCGGCGGGAACCGAGGACCCCGAAAAGAAGCCGGAAGTTCGCCATCTTACTGGTGGGGACCCTTCACCTGGTGGGGACTGTTCCTGGAAACAATAGCCGCAGACGCCTGGCTCCTGACATCCATATCCTCTTGGCCAACCTATGGTTACAGGGAACCCTTCAACCTGGGCTTCTCTTGTAGACATCCTAGACTTTGTGGTTACTCTGGGTAACAACCAGTCCCATCCAGATTGACCCCAAACTTCTACCCTAAAGCTCAATTATGATCCTATTGATGCCGGGGTTCTTGTTCACAAAGCCAAAGAATGAGCTTCACAAACAGTCAAGGTAGGAGAGCAAGGTACAGGCTTTTATTTAGAGATAAAGTGAAATGACAGAGCTCCTGGCTCACACCAGGAAGGGACAAGAGAGTCCGTAGTGGTGCATTGTCTAGGGGTTTTATAGGCAGTTGAGAATTTTTTGTGAACGTGTAAAAGAGTTTAGGGGTGTGGACTTGTGAAGTGGTCCCTGAATATTAAAAATTAACTTAACATAAGGAATTTCTTGCCTTGATTTCTCTGCGCCTTGGTCTGGGAGCACATCAAAAGGCTGCCTGCCCAGCCCCCAAGGCGGGCTGAAGTATTGTCTGTTTGCTAAAGAACCTTGCCTCTTGAACTTCCTGGGTGTTAAAATGCAATCTTATCTTTAAGATGGAATTCTTCCTGCCTTTTACCTGCCATCTACAGCTGGGTCTGCATGCTAAGTTAGTTGCTCAGTTTGCAAAATCACCTAGTCAGATCTGAAGGAGGAAAGACAGCACATAGGCCTGGGCCTTTTAGTATGCTAAAGTGAATTTTACACATGGTTATAAATGATTAGCATAATAAAACATGTGCTACTCTCTTTATCTGGGGAACATTAACTGATCTCACTGAAGAATGATTCTAGAGCTTAATGTTTAACATAGAGTTTTAGTAGGGGGGGTTTCCTTGCATGTAGTTACATTGCTCTGACTGCAAACATCCCGCCCTGACCCCTCCAGAGGCCCTCACCCTACTCTGACTACATCCACCGTCCCTGTCTCACCATCCCCAGTGGGTTGTCTTGACCCCCCAGCCCCAGAAAATGAAATGAGCCACAGAGACCCCACACCTGACATAAATGACCTTTATGTAATAAACCCTGATCAATTTGGATTGAATCCCAAATGTAAAGAAATTATGTAAGACAGTAAAATCAGTTCACCCACCACCCCAGTGAACCAATGGATCCTGAAACCAATCTCATCCATCCTCCGAAGCTTGGGTTCTGAGGCAGCATCATGGCTATGGAGCTGAACCTGCACCCAAACCATATTTCATTGATCTCTGCTTTTGGCTCCCATAAAACCTGGTGGGATGGGGTCAAGAGAGGCAAACACAGATCTCTAGCTCTGTCCCAGCATCAGGAACTAAAACTCATCTGAGTTGGACTCTGTGGGAAGGCAAGAGGAAATGAAAAGGACATGAAGGTTGTCACCTTCTCCAGAGTCCAGGGAAGTAACATTCCTGAGGCAAGAGGTCAGGGTATGAGTCAACAGGTATTGGTGGGACCTGTGGCAAACTTGGGGCCGATAAGCAAAAGGCCCAAATTCCTAATTTCCAAAAATACAATTGGCCATATTAGTTTGTTCCGTGGCCACCAGTTTTCAACTTCTAGGCTTTGGAATCAACTGGACCAGAAATACAATCCCATCTCTGCCATCTGGGTGTCTTCACCTGAGCCAGTTAACATTTCTGAAGCCTCGGTTCATGCCCACTTCCTGGAACCACAGACAAATAACTTGGTGTCTCTGAGTCTTGGTTGCCTGATATACAGAGTGAAGATGATATTTTCTATTCTGGGGGCACTGCCATAATTGGATAAGATAATACATTTTGCATTCTTACCATGCTATCTGATATATAAACAGCAGAAGTGATTATTAGATGGAAGTTCACAGCAGAAAGAATGTGGGACTTTGCCCCCTCTGCCACATGGGCCTATGGAATCAGCTGAGGCCTGCCCAGAGCAGCCTCCCCACACGCTGGATGGGAGAGATGTGCCCTGACAGAAGCTAGATTTTCTTCTGGGAAGAAAAGCTTTCACAGGGAAGCTGCAGCAGTCATCCCTGTGGCCCACATGTGCAGAGCATATCTCTGCTCCTTCCCTCCTGCTGTGATAACAGGGAAGATGGAAACTTTTTCATCACAGGAGTGAACTCCTAATGAGAACCCTACTGGGGCAGCCAGTAACATAAATGGAGAAGGTGGGCTGGAAGGGGCCTGTGGTGAGCTGGTCAGTTCTAAACAGAGGAGCCACAACCCAGTTGCCATTTCTTGCCATTTGGGAGTATGGGCCTATATTACTAGAGATCCATATAGCTGGAAATCTGAACCTTTATATGCAATCTCCTGATTTTTAAACAATGGCTCAAATTTATAAAATACTGTGTGCACTGTGTGGCACCCACATGGACCAGATTCAGCCTCAAGTCACCATTTCTCAACCTCTTTCTTACAATATAGCTTCCTTTGCAGTGTTGTCACATCTGTGAGATGTTGAGTGGGACACAGAACCTGCAGGCAAAGATGGCACCAGCTCTCTGAGACAGAGCTAATGGTTTTGCACCTGTTTGGCCTGTCCCAGTTAAAACACCCTTTTGTCTCCATCTCCCCAGAAGAGAAGCTTCCTGCAGGGGATCACTCTACCTGTATCCATCATTTTTGAGCAGCAATGAGTATAATAAACACTTACAGGCCTTAGAGTGGGTAGAAAGGTTTCAATGCCCTTCTTTACTGTGTCCTTGCCAATGGGCAGTAAAGCAGGAGAGGACCTAGAGAGGCCTTCTGTGGTTGCTTTTGCTACTGTGAATCACAGGAATTGTTAACAATAATAATAATGAAGCCTTCCATTATTATAAGGAATATTTGTATATGCATCACCAGTTTATTTTGAGAGTTAATTCTATCCAATCAACTTCTTTCAAAAATTCCTCCAGGCCTATGATCTTGTTCATAGAAGGTGCAAATGTCAGGCACTACTGGCTGTTCACTATAAACCCCTCTTCCTAGCCAAAGAGCCCCCATTTTGTTCAGATAGCAAAGGACCTCTTTCCTTCCCGAGGCCAGCTCCATCCAAGCCCAGGAGTGAGTTGTGATTAGTCTAAATCACATCAGTAATGGATTGATCTGGGCAAGGGTATATGTGCAGCTCTGGCCATGAGACCTGGGAGTTGGTGGGGTGTCTGATGGGGTGCTTAGTAAGGACTTTTCTCTCTCCTACAAAAGAGTAGGAGGAAGGGTTCCTTAAGGTGTGAGGAGATGGTGCAGCCATTTTGCTACCATGAGAGAAGCAGCCTACATCTGAGGACAGATGAGCAGAAAGAGCGAACCTAGGTGCTTGACCTAGGGCTTCTTTCATTTAGCATCTAATCTTTTAGTTCAACTACTCAGTGCTCCCACCTACCTCAGGACCTTTGTACATGCTGCTCCTCAAACAGATCTCAGCTCTCTGTGAGAAACACACTCACTGGTCCAAATTCATTAAGTGGACATAGAGACAAAGAGAACAGCAGAGCAAGGCATTAATGATGGTCTTGCAAGATTGAGTGTCTGGTAGGCAGGCACACCTGGGGAGTTTGGCGCCAGTAATTTGTTTCCTAGTGTGTGAGTCCCTCCCCTGGTTCCTCACTGGCTGAGTACTACAGGGTTCACATACTTCCCCAGATGTCGCCTAAGCCCGTTATATCTTTCCTTTACATTTGTCTTAATCTTATTGGTAGGTTTAAAAAACTCAAACAGGTATTGCCAGGCCCTTATCAATTCCCCCACCCCCACCCCCACTCTCAGTCTGAGCAGCTTCCACCACATGGCCCTTTGTTAATGTAACGGAGCGCAGAGAGCATCAAGTCAGGAAAAAGAACTAATGACACTTAACCTGACTGCCTAGAGCGAGAGCCACCCAGTTTTTTCTTGTGTAACTTACCTGAGGCTTCTGAGAAATGCGCCTACCCTAAGTTAGATAACTAGAAGTGGGCAACAGCCAGAGAATGCCTGGGGATGTAACCCGTGATAAGTCACATAGACATGCTTGGCTAAGTAAGAGATAACAATTGAAGCGGGCAGGCAACTGGCGCGTTCCCTAAAAAGGTTACAATGTTTCCCATTGGTTACAATATAGAGTGTGTTTTAAACCTATTAGTTGTAGAACTGCGTGGGCTTTGATGTAACTGCTGTGAAGATCCTATATAATCAATACCCGAAGTTGCTTCGGGGTCGGCCTGCATGTCAGGGAAGTTGCTGTCAACCCCAGCTTGCTGGCTGAATAAAGACTTTGCTTGGATTTTCATCTCCGTGTCCATGTGTCTTGTTCTCTGGGAAACCCCGGAGTCCTAGACCCTAACATTTGGGGGCTCGTCCGGGATCCGTGTGGCTTCCCTGAGAACAAAGGACGGCTGGAGGCAAGGTCTAACTGTCCGGACGGGGCAGTGTAATTCAAGGGTCGCCCCCTCGTGTCTGCATAAATCCATTATAAAGCGGGAGTTGCCATCCCGTGTATGGTCTCGGGTTAGTGACCCCGAGTGAGAGAGTCCGGGTTGGTAGTCCCAGCCCCCGAGTTAGTGACCCTGGGTGAAGTCCAGGTGACTAATCCTGGCCCTAGGGTCTGAGTGACTCAGCCTTAGGAAAGCAAGTACGATCGGCAGGGACCTGGCGCCCGAGGAGGAAAGGATGGAGCTCGTCACCCTGCGGCAGTCTGAGTCGCTGCCTTTCGGGAGAATCATGAGAGTTTTTGAGGATCCTGAAAGTGGTGAGGGTGGTGCGCACCAGAGTGAAAGAAGGACTGGTCCGAACGAGTGCGATCAGATGTGGTGTGTGTGCTTGGTATTATCATTGATTGTTTTATTGTGTTTTGGTTTCGGTTTATTTATTTTTTTTTTTTGCGCTTCTCATTTTAAGTTTCCTTGTTCTAAGATTCTCCTGCTCTCTCCATTCCTCCTTTCTGCGACTACATCATTCCCCACGGGCACGGGTCGGGCAATTAAGAGCCATTAGGGCACCAGCCACTAGAAGACTCCCATGACAGGATAAGGGGGTCACAGCCGCGAATCCCAGATAAATTCGCGTCCCCCGCAGAAGAAAAACTGTGCAACAACAGGCACCAGTTCACAAGCACATACAACAGTCATCTTGTTTGAAGTGGCATCTTCATCCTTCACCTTTGTCTCCTTCATATTCTTTTTCTTCTTCTTTTTCACTATGGGTCAGACTCAGGCTACTCCTAAGAGTCTGATCCTTTCCCATTTCCCGGAGGTCAAGGAACAGGCCTTAAATATGAGCCTTGGCATCAAGAAGGGTAAGCTCGACACCTTTTGCTCAGTCGAGTGGCCTTTCTTTGGAGTAAGCTGGCCGACCCAGGGGTCTCTTTCCCTGGACCTTATTGGCAAAGTCAAAACCATTATCTCCCAACCAGACCCTGAGGGCCACCCTGACCAACTCCCCTATATCTTGGTCTGGGAAAATCTAGCTGAGAATCCTCCATCCTGGCTGAGGCCCTTTTTGGTGGGGAAACCTCATACTGACCCACTAAAGACCTCCATTCTAGTTGCTCAGGAAAAATTAAAGCCCTCTGATCGCAGGGCCAGAAATCCTGTGCGCCCGAGTGCGCCGCCTGTCCTCCCCGATAGTTCTCCTCTCTACCTCCTTCTGCCGACTGAGCAGCCACCCCTGTATGAGGAGGAGAGGGGCGAAGCTGCTGGGAGGATAGAAAATGAAGCTGGGGAACCCAGTGGGAACCAGGCGGCCGCAGCTTCCCCAGACTCTTCAGCAGAGGGAGGCAGAAGGCCGGAAACAGCTTCCCCACACTCCCCAACTCTGGCCCCACGCTGGGGGTCAGGTAGAAAAGGAGGAATGCAGTTAAGGTCTCGGGGGGCCAGGGAACAAGAAGGGGAGGCTCCTCCATCCAACTCAGAAGGAGCAGTGCCGATTCTGCCTGTGCGCGCCATCGGTACAGGCATGGCTCAACAATATCAATACTGGCCCTTTTCATCTAGTGACCTCTATAATTGGAGGACTCAGAACCCTCCCTTCTCAGAGCACCCCAAGTGTCTTATCGGTCTAGTGGAGTCTATTATGTTTACCCATCGTCCCACATGGGACGACTGCCAGCAATTGCTCTGCACTCTCTTCACTACGGAAGAGCGAGAGCGTATCCTCAATGAGGCCAGGGAAAATGTCCTCGGAGAGAATGGAAGACCCACTATCCTCCAGCCCATCATCGACGAGGCGTTCCCACTTACGCGCCCGGATTGCGACTTCGGGACTGCAGAAGGTAGGGAGCATCTCCGGGTCTACCGCCAGACTCTGATGACCAGTCTCCAGGTGGCTGTCAGACGGCCCACTAACCTGGCTAAGGTAAAAACTATTGTTCAGGGGGAAATGGAAAGCCCAGCCGCGTATCTGGAAAGGCTGTTTGATGCTTACAGGCAGTATACCCCCATAATCCCGGAAGCAGAGGAACATAGATCAGCTGTAGTCCTCTCATTCATCAACCAGGCAGCCCCCGATATCTGGAGAAAACTCCACAAGCGGGAGGACCTGGGGGAGAGCTCTATTGGAGAACTGCTGCAGCAGGCGGAGAAGGTCTTCAATGCTAGAGAAAATCCAGAGGATAGAGAAGAAAGGCTGAGGAAAGAGAAATGGGTAATGCAGGAGAAAAATAGGAAGGAAGACAGAGAATTTCAGAAGAGAGAGAACAAGAAGCAGAGGGAGGAGATGGCCAGGATATTCCTGGCCGGGGTGAAGGAGGGCCCTAGGCCACTTCGAGGAACAGGACCCCTCCAATCCTGACTAGCACGAGATCAATGCGCCCTGTGTAAGAGATATGGACATTGGAAGAGGGAATGCCCCCAAAGGAAAGAACAAGGAGGAGGGAACCCTGTTAAGACCCTGCACCTAGGAGAGGAGGATTGACGGGGATGGGGCTCGGCACCCCTCCCCGAGTCCTGGGTAGCCCTGTGCGTGGAGGGGACTCCCATTGGGTTCATGGTAGATACTGGGGCACAATATTCAGTTCTTAACCAGGCCCATGGTCCCCTGAACCCAGGACGCACAAGTATAGTCCAGGGAGTGACAGGGTCCAAGAAATGTGCCTGGACCACTAGCAGAAAAGTGGACCTAGGAAGGCATCAGGTCTCTCACTCATTTATGGTCGTACCTGAGAGCCCCACACCTTTGTTAGGTAGAGACTTACTAACCAAGGTTGGGGCGTGCGTTCATTTTGAACCCGAAGGGATAAAAATCATGGACAAAGAAGGGCAGCCCCTACAACTGGCGCATGTGTTAACTCTGTCCCTGGCCGACGAAAATCATCTGTTTCAGGTGGATCAAGAAAAGGGGGGCCAGGGAGAAATGGACTCTTGGTTACAGAGGTTCCCTTCCGCATGGGCCGAGACCGGAGGAATTGGTCTCGCTAAACACCTATCCCCAGTCATTGTTCAACTCAAAGCCGCAGGTCTACCCATCCAGGTCCGGAAATATCCAATGCCGGAAGAGGCTAGGAAAGGGATAGCACCCTATATCCATAGACTGTTAGAGATAGGCATCCTTAAAACCTGCCAATCTGCATGGAATACGCCCCTGCTTCCAGTGAGGAAGCCTGGCAGTAGAGATTACAGACCAGTGCAGGACTTGCGGAAAGTCAACGAGAGGGTAGAAGACATCCATCCTACAGTGCCCAACCCTTACACCCTACTCAGCCACCTGCCACCCATGCATGTGTGGTATACTACTCTGGACCTGAAAGACGCCTTCTTTAGTATCCTACTCTCTGAAGTTAGTTAGCCTTTGTTTGCCTTTGAGTGACAAGAGCCAGGGGGGGAAGAAAAGGGCAGCTTACCTGGACTAGACTACCACAGGGCTTCAAGAACTCTCCCACCTTATTCAATGAAGCCTTAAGCCAGGATCTGGAGCCCTTTCGCAGAAGCCACCCCTGTGTGACACTGCTTCAGTATGTAGATGACCTGTTGCTGGTCACGGAAAACCGTGAAGTGTGCAAAGAAGCCATGGGGAACTTGCTGGCTGAACTGAGCGAACTGGGATATCGAGCCAGCGCCAAGAAAGCCCACATCTGTCAGAAGTCAGTAGTCCTCTTGGAGTACAAAATATCAAATGGGGCCAGGTGGCTAACGCAGGCCATGAAACAAACTATCCTGACTACCCCCGTCCCTTCCTCACCCTGGGGAGTGAGAGAATTTCTTGGCTCAGCCAGGTTTTGCAGGCTCTGGATTCCAGGGTACACAGAAATAGAATGACTGCTATATGAAGCGACCAAAGAAGGGCCAGGCTGGCAATGGACTCAGGAACAACAAGAGGCTTTTGACAGACTAAAAGAAGCTCTCCTCCGGGCCCCTGCCCTATCTCTGCCAGACACAGAAAACCCTTTATCCTGTTTATAGATGAAAAGAAGGGAGTGTCCAAAGGAGTCCTGGCTCAGCAGCTGGGCCCATGGAAAAGACCTGTGGCCTATTTGTCCAAGCGGCTAGACCCAGTGGCCTCCGGGTGGCCACCTTGTCTGGGTATCCTAGCAGCTTTCGCTCTACTGGTAAAGGAGGCAGACAAGCTGACTTTTGGCCAGAACCTGAGAGTAACAGCCCCACATACCGTAGAGGGGATCCTCAAGCATCCTCCAGGAAAATGGATGACGAACGCAAGACTCACCCACTACCAAGGGCTCCTACTAGATTCTCCACGAATCGCCTTCTCTGACCCGGTAACCCTAAATCCTGCCACCCTTCTGCCCGACCCAGATCTGACGACCCCCATCCATGACTGTAGAGACATCCTTTCCGAAATTATACAGGTGTGAGCAGACCTGAAAGACACACCGTTACCAAACTGTGAGCTAAATTGGTATACAGATGAGAGCAGCTTTGTGCAGGAGGGGGTCAGGAGAGCAGGTGCAGCTGTAGTAACCCATGAAGGGGAAGTTGTCTGGAGCGCAGCTCTGCCCCCTGGCACCTCAGCACAGAAGGTGGTACTTATTGCTCTCGCTGAGGCCCTGGAAAGAGCAGAAGGCAAGCGGGCCAACATTTACACAGATAGCAGATATGCCTTTGGCACTGTCCATGTCCACAGTGCCATCTACCGAGAAAGAGGATTCCATTCTGCGGAAGAGAAGGGACTGAGGAATCTGCAAGAAGTCCAAAGACTACTAGCTGCTGTCGAAAAACCCAAAGCGGTAGCAGTTATTCATGTACCGGGCCACCAATCAAAGAAGACACCTGAGGCCATCGGCAACAGCCATGCTGATGCGGAAGCTAAGAGGGCAGCCCTCTCGGACTCCCTTGTACTTGCAGCCCTCGAAATACCCATACCTGAACTGCCCGCCTTGCCACCCAAACCTGAGTATTCCCCCCAAGATCTTGAGTAGATTAAGAAACAAGTCTCGGGGAAAGTGTTTGAGGAGGGAAATTGGAGTAGGGACCAAGAAGGTAGGTTGATCCTGCCTGAAGCATTGGGGCAGTACATGCTTGCTAATCTGCATAAGTCCACCCATCTAGGCTGGAAAAAGCTGCTCAGCCTTTTCCAGTCCGACCAGTTGGTGTTTCCCCACCAGAATGAGGCAGCTCGTCAGATCACGAATGAATGCAGTAGCTGTGCAATGCTAAGACCAGCCCCAAGATGGCTGCACCCAGTAGGTACCCGGGAAAGGGGGAGGGCTCCAGGGAGGAATTGGGAAATAGACTTCACCGAAATAAAACCAAGGAAGTATGGATACAAGTATTTGCTAGTTATGGTAGACACTTTCTCTGGGTGGGTGGAGGCCTTTCCAACCAAGCATGAGACTAGCCAGGTAGTAGCAAAAAGATTAATTGAGGAAATCATCCCCAGATATGGAGTCCCTGAAGCAATAGGTTCCGATAACGGCCCGGCTTTTGTTAGCAAAATCCTGCAAGGACTAGCCCTAGCTTTGGGAGTAGATTAGAAGTTACATTGTGCTTATAACCCACAAAGCTCTGGGCAGGTAGAAAGAATGAATCGGACCCTGAAGGAGACCCTTTATAAATTGGTATTGGAGACTGGCGAGGACTGGGTGACCCTCCTTTCCTTAGCCATCTTCCGTGCTCGGAACTCCCCCTATGTACATAGTTTAACTCCATTTGAGATAATGTACGGGGCCCCTCCACCCATAACCTGGCGAGTGCAGCTTCCTGGTGCAGAGTACCCATCCCCTGACTATCTGAATGTGTTGCAAGCTCTTGCTAAAGTGCAGCAGGAAATCTGGCCCCTGATCAGAGCATATTATGAGGGCAGGAAAATTCCGAGCCCGGAACATGGCATAGTCCCAGGGGATATAGTATGGGTCAAAAGACACCAAGTGAAGACTCTCGAGCCCAGGTGGAAAGGACCTTACGTTGTATTGTTTACCACCCCCACTCCTCTCAAGGTTGATGGTATCGCTCCATGGGTGCACCACACCCACGTTCGGATCCTACCTCATAACGATCCAAGGAACCAAAAAGAAGAGTAAAAGGTGCAGCAGCATCCTGCCAATCCCCTAAAACTACACTTAAGCCGAAGATGAAAGAGTTCCTGCTAATAAGCTCCTTAGTATGGATCTTCACGGGAGCCACATCTGTGGGGATCAAATGCACCAACCCCCATCAACCAAGGAACCTGACCTGGATGCTGATTGATAGCGACAATGGGGAAGTCATCAACTCCACACAACACAGTGTGCCAATCGGAACCTGGTGGCCTGACCTGTATTACTGCTTTCGGCAGATCAACCCCGTTTACCGATCCATCCCTCCAAACTTGGCTTACTCCCATGGGTTTTATGCTTGCCCAGGAACAAGTAAAGGAAGGCACTGTGGGGGAGGGCATGACTTCTTTTGTGCCAGCTGGGACTGTGTAACCTCGAACGATGGGGATTAGAGATGGACAGTTACAAAAATCGATTCTGTCAAATTTACTTATGTCAACAAGGGCATCCCTCGTCACCAGCCTATGACCCTTTACAAAACCAAGGCTTGTGACAAAATGGACCAGGATTGGGTAAGAGTTCAATTCACCTAGATGGGCAAAAACACTGAGGTATCGCGCTGGATAAATGGACTAGCATGGGGAATGGTGTATTATAAATATGGGGGGCATACCAGCTCGACCCTCATCATTAAATTAACCGTGTCAACTCCCATGGCCGCCGTAGGTCCCAATCCGGTTATAAATCCCCAGAAACCTTCAATCCAGGACAGGGCCTGAGCAAAAAGGATGAGAAAATGCCGACCACAATGCTTGCTCCAGAGCCCATGAGAGGACTGGGTCCATCGACCTCTGGGTTATGGGCCCAGCACACCCTCCGGGTTAGATAATCCCATGTGGGAAATAGTGCAGGCAGTAGTAGAGACTCTTAACCACACCACTTCCATCCCTGTTGGCTATGCTACCCAGGTTCACCCCTCTTCTATGAGGCAACTGGGATAAATGGCTCCTACACTATCAACAACTCCCATCCCACTTACTGGGACGGGAGACCATGGGGACTTACAATCACTCAAGTCTCAGTCATTGGTACGTGTGTAGGCACAGTCCCGACGACCCAGAGCCAGTTATGCTCCTCCTATATAACACTACATGGGAGCAAGGAAAGTGGATTATATACCCTCCTCGGGCTGGTGTCTCTGCTCAAAGACAGGCCTCACTCCGGCCCTATCCACCTCTGTGTTCAATGCTAACAATGAGTTTTGTGTGCTGTTGGCCATTCTACCTCGCCTAATATATCATTCTCATGAATCTCTCCTTTCTTATTGGGAAGAAAGGCTGAATCCCCACCGGAGCAAGAGGGAGGTTGTTACCGCCCTGACTATTGGGACCCTCTTCTCCCTAGGGATAGCAGGGGCAGGCACTAGGGTCGCAGCCCTTGTGACGCGAGAAAAAAGGCTCACAGCCCTGATGCTGGCAGTCGACAGGGACCTAGAACAGCTCCGACAGTCAATATCAGACCTGGAGCAATCCCTCACCTCCTTGTCAGAGGTGGTCCTACAGAACCAAAGAGGCCTAGACCTCTTGTTCTTAAAAGAAGGTAGGCTATGCGCAGCCCTAAAAGAAGAATGCTGTTTCTATGTAGATAAGACAGGTGCAGTCAGAGATTCCTTAGCCAAACTAAAAAAAGATCTTGACAGGCGGCGTAAAGAATATGAAAACAGCAGCAGCGAAGGCTGGTTTGAGTCCTGGTTCAAGCACAAGCCATAGTTTGCTACCCTCCTCTCGGCCGTTGCAGGGCCACTGGTCATCCTGCTGTGTTTGCTTACCATCGGCCCATGTATAATAAACAGGCTGCTTAAGTTTGTGCAAGAGAGGTTTGACACCGTCCAACTCCTGGTCTTTCACCAAAAATATCAGGCCCTAGACACTGCTGCGGAAGATTCCTTAGTCTGATCAAGAAAAGGGGGAAAATGTAACGGAGTGCAGAGAGCATCAAGTCAGGAAAAAGAACGAATGACACTTAACCTGACTGCCTAGAGCGAGAGCCACCCAGTCTTTTCTTGTGTAAATTACCCGAGGCTTCTGAGAAATGCACCTACCCTAAGTTAGATAACTAGAAGTGGGCAACAGCCAGGGAACGCCTGGGGATGTAACCCGTGATAAGTCACATAGACATGCTTGGCTAAGTAAGAGATAACAATTGAAGCAGGCAGGCAACTGGCGCGTTCCCTAAAAAGGTTACAATGTTTCCCATTGGTTACAATATAGAGTGTGTTTTAAACCTATTAGTTGTAGAACTACGTGGGCTTTGATGTAACTGCTGTGAAGATCCTATATAATCAATACCCGAAGTTGCTTCGGGGTCGGCCTGCATGTCAGGGGAGTTGCTGTCGACCCCAGCTTGCTGGCTGAATAAAGACTTTGCTTGGATTTTCATCTCCGTGTCCGTGTGTCTTGTTCTCTGGGAAACCCCGGAGTCCTAGACCCTAACAGTTAATACCTTACTGTTAAAAATGTTTAAACATCCTAGTGGGAATAAATCACATTTTGGTTTTATACTCTTTCCTAACAGTTCCCCCCTCTTTTTAGTTGAGAATTTCTGATTTTATTCCCAGCAATGTATTTTAATTTACAGTTGGTCCCTCCTAAAATTTCTCTAATAGCTTTTTACTCTCTTCCTCATAGTTCAATTTTTCTTCTAATAACATAAATTTTGGGTGTAGGTCATAGGTATTTGCTTGTTTATGGCTGCATCTATAAGCTTTTGAGTCAAGCCATTCACACAAGGGATGCTACAGCATCCTCCAGCAGTTACAACTCCCACAACTATAATAAGGGATGTTAAAACAGAGGCAACCATATCTTTCCATTTTCCAAACCATCCTTCCAACCTGTCTGTAAAAGGGTCACTGATGCCAGCGTTTTCAGCTAATTGGGACTCACTAAAGTGGTGAGTCCCTGTAGGGCTTCAGTAATAGTACCATCAGGGGCAGTATTATTTGGGATAAAAGTATATTTTCCTCCTAACATAACACAGACTCCTCCTTTTTCTGCCAACATCATATCTATGCTATTCTGTTTTCCCAAGACATCCTGCTGGTAGCATCTAGTTGACTAGTTACTCCTTGAAGAGCATCCCTGGTATAGTTACTCTTTGTTGATTATAGTAAATGTAATTGATCCAATCTACGTTTTTGTTGATGGTGGAACATCAAAATAGTGCTGATTCAAATCCTGCAGCTATTCGGTTTCTAGCTTTAAATTCATCAGGGACTCCCCTGGGGACTCCTACTGAGTCAATGTATACATTCAAATCAAAGGATCCTTGTAATGATCTGCGACTTCTATGAAAATTTTTTTCATTGGATGTGGAGAGAAATGCCAGGGTAAATGGAATGGCCAATTGGAGTAAAGCACAAGTCTCAATCTAGGTGGGTTCCCCTTTCCACAGTACCACCAAACATCCGCTCAGGGGATGCATAATTTTGAGAAGTTGCCCTTTAGAGACATTTAGGACATGGGTACAAGTCAGTAAGATCCACACAGGAGTTGTGAAACCTTCCCCTTGCCTAGAGAGGCATGAGGAGTGGTTCATCTTCCCTATGGAAAGGGGATTGCCCTCGGATCTGACTTCTTTAGTGCATGAAAGAGTAAAGACAAGCCCTTGCAAGTCTCATTTCCCCAAGCATCCTTGTCGTGGTACAGGGTCAACAGGCATTTCATCCTGGTGGGGTCTGTGTTCCAGCCTAGACTGAACGGGACCACCTGCACCTGTGGCCATCCAGCAGCACATGTGTAACAATCACTTTTTTTTTTGTAGATAATTATTTTTTATTGAAGGGTAGTTGACACACAGTGTTACATTAGTTTCAGGTGAGGTGTACAACACAGCGATTCAACATTTATATACATGATAATTTTAGGTACCAGCTATCACCATACAAAGTTGTTACAATATTTTGAATATATTCCTTATGCCATACATTACATCCCTGTTACTTATTTATTTTACAATTGGAAGTCTGTACTTTTTTTTTTGAGAGGGCATCTCTCCTATTTATTGATCAAATGGTTGTTAACAACAATAAAGTTCTGTATAGGGGAGTCAATGCTCAATGCACAATCATTAATCCACCCCAAGCCTAATTTTCATCCGTCTCCAATCTTCTGAAGCATAACGAACAAGTTCTTTCATGGAGAACAAATTCTTACATAGTAAATAAGTTACATGGTGAACATTACAAGGGCAGTCATCACAGAAACTTTTGGTTTTGCTCATGCATTATGAACTATAAACAATCAGTTCAAATATGAATACTCGTTTGATTTTTATACTTGATTTATATGTGGATACCACATTTCTCTCTTTATTACTATTATTTTTAATAAAATGTTGAAGTGGTAGGTAGATGCAAGATAAAGGTAGAAAACATAGTTTAGTGTTGTAAGAGAGCAAATGTAGATGATCAGGTGTGTGCCTGTACACTATGTGTTAATCCAAGCTAGACAAGGGCAATAAAATATCCATGGATGCAGAAGATTTCTCTCAGAACAGGGCGGGGGGGGTGAGGTTCTAAGCCTCACCTCTGTTGAGCCCCAATTTCTCACCTGATGGCCCCCCTGCAACTGTGTCTGTCTTAGGTTGTTCCTCCCTTGAGGAATCTTACCTGTCTCTGGCTAACCAGTCATCTTCCGGGGCCATACAGGGAAATGTAAAGTTGGTAAGTGAGAGAGAAGCCTTATTGTTTGAAAAGGTTAGCTTTTTACTTCTTTGCAGATTCATGCCCTGTGGCTTCTATGCCCAGCATTAGTCATGAGATATCTTTCCCACTTGGAAGAATTATGATACTCGGTAAATTCGATATGAGGCACGAATTCTATTTAAGGGTTGTAATTAGGAAGGAAGAAGAAAAGCTATAGAAGTAGCAGGCGGAAGAAAACATGGAAAGATTGATTATTTCTTTGACATATCTTCTTGTAGAGTAACTTCAGCATGTATAGGTTTTAAACTACTAATTAAATTGTGCACACACATTAACATAAGAGGAGTACAGTTACATAACCAAAGCAGATCTATAATTACCAGCCATCTCCAGTGAAGCCAAGAAAACCAGTTAGGCACCCTAGGCATTTGTGAAAATTTGTATATGATATAATGGATATTGTCCCTCTGTACTTGAAAAATCTGAGAGAAATCAGACAAATTAAAACAACCCATTCCTGGGAACTGTTCACATCCCATATGTCCTTTTAACAGTGGATAGTCTGTAGTTGTAAGATTTTGGAGTGCTACAACTTGCACTTCTCCTAATTCTTAGTTGAGTTCCAACAGTATAGATCCTGTCAAATTTGTTGTTTTACTGTATGCGCAGGCCAGCTTAGATATCTCCTTCTTCATTCCCATGGCAAGTGCAGGAACTGGTGGGATGAGTGTCTCTACAGCTGTAGCAGCGTGTGGATCTTTGTTGGGGTCTTTTGATGATCATCTTCTGGTATGAGTCTTCCAGAGAGTGCTGATGTTGGAAGTTCTTTTTCATATCGTATCTTAGTTCATTTTCTGGGTAGCCAAATTAGGCTTTGATCCTATATAAACACAAACAGACCCTTTGACTACACTTTTATATGCCCTTTATACCATTGTGTAGAACTCATTGGAGGTCACCACACAGGAACTGCTTTTGTTGTTGTTGTTGTTATCATTAATCTACACTTACATGATGAATATATGTTTACTAGGCTCTCCCCTATACCAGGTCCCCCCTATAAATCCCTTTACATTCACCATCCATCAGCATAGCAAAATGTTGTAGAATCACTACTTGTCTTCTCTGTGTTGTACAGCCCTCCCCTTTCTCCCACCCCCATACATGCTAATCTTAATACCCCCTTCTTCTTCCCCCACCTTATCCCTCCCTACCCACCCATCCTCCCCAGTCCCTTTCCCTTTGGTACCTGTTAGTCCATTCTTGAGTTCTGTGATTCTGATGCTGTTTTGTTCCTTCAGTTTTTCCTTTGTTCTTATGTTCCACGGATGAGTGAAATCATTTGGTATTTCTCTTTCTCCGCTTGGCTTATTTCACTGAGCATAATACCCTCCAGCTGCATCCATGTTGCTGCAAATGGTTGGATTTTTCCACTTCTTATGGCTGAGTAGTATTCCATTGTGTATATGTACCACATCTTCTTTATCCATTCAGCTATTGATGGACATTTAGGTTGCTTCCAATTATTGGCTATTGTAAATAGTGCTGTGATAAACATAGGGGTGCATCTGTCTTTCTCAAACTTGATTGCTGCGTTCTTAGAGTAAATTCCTAGGAATGGAATTCCTGGGTCAAATGGTAGGTCTGTTTTGAGCATTTTGATGAACCTCCATACTGCTTTCTACAATGGTTGAACTAATTTACATTCCCACCAGCAGTGTAGGAGGGTTCCCCTTTCTCCACAGCCTCGCCAACATTTGTTGTTGTTTGCCTTTTGGATGGCAGCTATCCTTACTGGTGTGAGGTGATACCTCATTGTAGTTTTAATTTGCATTTCTCTGATAATTAGCGATGTGGAGCATCTTTTCATGTGTCTCTTGGCCATCTGTATTTCTTTTTTGGAGAACTGTCTGTTCAGTTCCTCTGCCCATTTTTTAATTGGGTTATTTGTTTTTTGTTTGTTGAGGCATGTGAGCTCTTTATATATTCTGGACGTCAAGCCTTTATCGGATCTGTCATTTTCAAATATATTCTCCCATACTGTAGGGTTCCTTTTTGTTCTATTGATGGTGTCTTTCGCTGTACAGAAGCTTTTCAGCTTAATGTAGTCCCACTTGCTCATTTTTGCTGTTGTTTTCCTTGCCCGGGGAGATATGTTCAAGAAGAGATCACTCATGTTTATGTCTAAGAGGTTTTTGCCTATGTTTTTTTCCAAGAGTTTAATGGTTTCATGACTTACATTCAGGTCTTTGATCCATTTTGAGTTTACCTTTGTATATGGGGTTAGACAATGGTCCCGTTTCATTCTCCTACATGTAGCTGTCCAGTTTTGCCAGCACCATCTGTTGAAGAGACTGTCATTTTGCCATTGTATGTCCATGGCTCCTTTATCAAATATTAATTGACCATATATGTTTGGGTTAATTGCTGGGGTCTCTAACCTGTTCCACTGGTCTGTGGCTCTGTTCTTGTGCCAGTACCAAATTGTCTTGATTACTATGGCTTTGTAGTAGAGCTTGAAGTTGGGGAGTGAGATCCCCCCTACTTTATTCTTCTTTCTCAGGAATGCTTTGGCTATTCGAGGTCTTTGGTGTTTCCATATGAATTTTTGAATTACTTGTTCCAGTTCATTGAAGAATGTTGCTGGTAATTTGATAGGGATTGCATCAAATCTGTATATTGCTTTGGGCAGGATGGCCATTTTGACGATATTAATTCTTCCTAGCCACGAGCATGGAATGAGTTTCCATCTGTTAGTGTCCTCTTTAATTTCTCTCAAGAGTGACTTCTAGTTTTCAGAGTATAAGTCTTTCACTTCTTTGGTTAGGTTTATTCCTAGGTATTTTTTTTTATGCAATTGTGAATGGAGTTGTTTTCCTGATTTCTCTTCTGTTGGTTCATTGTTAGTGTACAGGAAAGCCACAGATTTCTGTGTGTTAATTTTGTATCCTGCAACTTTGCTGTATTCCGATATCAGTTCTAGTAGTTTTGGGGTTGAGTCCTTAGGGTTTTTTATGTACAATATCATGTCATCTGCAAATAGTGACAGTTTAACTTCTTCTTTACCAGTCTGGATTCCTTGTATTTTTTTGTTTTGTCTGATTGCCGTGGCTAGTAGCTCCAGTATTATGTTAAATAACAGTGGGGAGAGTGGGCATCCTTGTCTAGTTCCCGATCTCAGAGGAAAAGCTTTCAGCTTCTCGCTGTTCAATATAATGTTGGCTGTGGATTTATCATACATGGCCTTTATTATGTTGAGGTACTTGCCCTCTATTCTCATTTTGCTGAGAGTATTTATCATGAATGGATGTTGGACTTTGTCAAATGCTTTTTCAGCATCTGTGGAGATGATCATGTGGTTTCTGTCTTTCTTCTTGTTGATGTGGCGGATGATGTTGATGGACTTTTTAATGTTGTACCATCCTTGCATCCCTGGGATGAATCCCACTTGGTCATGGTGTATGATCCTTTTGATGTATTTTTGAATTCAGTTTGCTAATATTTTGTTGAGTATTTTTGCATCTACGTTCATCAGGGATATTGGTCTGTAGCTTTCTTTTTTGGTGGGGTCTTTGCCTGATTTTGGTATTAGGGTGATGTTAGCTTCATAGAATGAGTTTGGGAGTATCCCCTCCTCTTCTATTTTTCGGAAAACTTTAAGGAGAATGGGTATTATGTCTTCTCTGTATGTCTGATAAAATTCCGAAGTGAATCCATTTGGCCCAGGGGTTTTGTTCTTTGGTATTTTTTTGTTTACCGCTTCAATTTCGTTGCTGGTAATTGGTCTGTTTAGATTTTCTGTTTCTTTCTATATCAGTCTTGGAAGGTTGTAGTTTTCTAGGAAGTTGTTCATTTCTCCTAGGTTTCCCAGCTTGTTAGCATATAGGTTTTCATAGTATTCTCTAATAATTCTTTGTATTTCTGTAGGGTCCATTGTGATTTTTCCTTTCTCGTTTCTGATACTGTTGATTTGTGTTGACTCTCTTTTCTTCTTAATAAGTCTGGCTAGAGGCTTATCTATTCTGTTTATTTTCTTGAAGAACCAGCTCTTGGTTTCTTTGATTTTTGGTATTGGTTTATTCTTCTCAATTTTATTTATTTCTTCTCTGATCTTTATTATGTCCCTCCTTCTGCTGACCTTAGGCCTCATTTGTTCTTCTTTTTCCAATTTCGATAATTGTGACATTAGACCATTCATTTGGGATTGTTCTTCCTTTTTAAAAAATGCCTGGATTGCTAAATACTTTCCTCTTAAGACTGCTTTTGCTGTGTCCCACAGTAGTTGGGGCTTTGTGTTGTTGTTGTCATTTGTTTCCATAAATTTCTGGATCTCCATTTTGATTTGGTCATTGATCCATTGATTATTTAGGGGTGTGTTGTTAAGCCTCCATGTGTTTGTGAGCCTTGTTCCTTTCTTTGTACAGTTTATTTCTAGTTTTATGCCTTTGTGGTCTAAAAAGTTGGTTGGTAGGATTTCAATCTTTTGGAATTTACTGAGGCTCTTTTTGTCCCCTAGTATGTGGTCTATTCTGGAGAATGTTCCATGTGCACTTGAGAAGAATGTGTATCCTGTTGCTTTTGGGTGTAGAGTTCTATAGATGTCTATTAGGTCCATCTGTTCTAGTGTGTTGTTCAGTGCCTCTGTGTCCTTACTTATTTTCTGTCTGGTGGATCTGTCCTTTGGAGTGAGTGGTGTGTTGAAGTCTCCTAGAATGAATGCATTGCATTCTATTTCCTCCTTTATTTCTGTTAGTATTTGTTTCAGGTATGTTGGTGCCCCTGTATTGGGTGCATATATATTTATAATGGTTATATCCTCTTGTTGGACTGAGCCCTTTATCATTATATAATGTCCTTCTTTGTCTTTTGTTACTTTCTTTATGTTGAAGTCTGTTTTGTCTGATACCAGAATTGCAACACCTGCTTTCTTCTCTCTGTTGTTTGCATGAAATATCTTTTTCCATCCCTTGACTTTAAGTCTGTGCATGTCTTTAGGTTTGAGGTGAGTCTCTTGTAAGCAGCATATGGATGTATCTTGCTTTTTTATCCATTCTATTACTCTGTGTCTTTTGATTGGTGCATTCAGTCCATTTAGATTTAGAGTGATTATTGAAAGGTGTGTACTTCTTGCCATTGCAGGCTTTAAGTTTGTGGTTACCAAAGGTTCAGGGTTAGCTTCTTTACTATCTTACTGTCTACCTTAACTCGCTTGTTTAGCTATTATAACCATGGTCTGATGATCCTTTATTTTTCTCCTTTCTTATTCCTCCTCCTCCCTTCTTCATATGTTGGGTGTTTTGTTCTGTGCTCTTTTTAGGAGTGCTCCCATCTAGAGCAGTCCCTGTAGGATGCCCTGTAGAGGTGGTTTGTGGGAAGCAAATTCCCTCAACTTTTGCTTGTCTGGGAATTGTTTGATCCCTCCTTCATATTTAAATGATAATTGTGCTGGATTCAGTAATCTTGGTTCGAGGCCCTTCTGTTTCATTGCATTAAGTATACCATGCCATTCTCAAATGGCCTGTAGGGTTTCTGTTGAGAAGTCTGATGATAGCCTGATGGGTTTTCCTTTGTAGGTGACCTTTTTTTTCTCTCTGGCTGCCTTTAATACTTTGTCCTTGTCTTTGATCTTTGCCATTTTAAGTATTATGTGTCTTGGTGTTGCCCTCCTTGGATCCCTTGTCATGGGAGTTCTGTGTACCTCTGTGGTCTGAGAGGCCATTTCTTCCCCTAGTTTGGGGAAGTTTTTAGCAATTATTTCTTCAAAGACACTTTCTATCCCCTTTTCTCTCTCTTCTTCTTCTGGTACCCCTATAATGCGGATATTGTTCCATTTCGATTGGTCACTCAGCTCTTTTAGAATTCTTTCATTCCTGGAGATCCTTTTATCTCTCTCTGCATCAGCTTCTCTGCATTCCTGTTCTCTGTCTTCTAGTCCATTAATGGTCTCTTGCATCTCGTCCATTGTTTTGAAGTCCTTCCAGAGCTTTTTTTATTTCTGTATTCTCCTTCCTTAGTTCTTGCATATTTCTCTGCAAGTCCATCAGCATGGTTATGACTTTTGTTTTGAATTCTTTTTCAGGAAGACTGGTTAAATCTATCTCCCCAGGTTCCTTCTCAGGGGAAGATGTAGCAGATGCCGAAGCTGTCTGGGTTGGTTTTGTCTGGATCATATTTTTTTGCCTTTTCGTGTTGACAGGTGCTATTGACTGTCAGTTGGGAGGGCCAAACTTTTCACTTGCTACTGGCCTTTCTTTACTGGGACGACTGCGACACCTAGTGGCTTGTGTTGGGTAATTGCGTGAAGACTGGGTCTTTGTGTCTTGCCCAGCTGATATGGAGGAATCTCCCTTTCTGGGGGCATGTTCTGCCTTAGGCTGCCTCTCTGCTTTCGCAGCATCCGGAGTGGTAATGGACGGGGGTGGCTGTTTAGCTGTTTACCTCCGTGAGGGGTCTCAGAGCTGTTGCCCAGGGGGTTAGTGCGCCCAGTTTTCCCTGTAATTTCCAGCCACTGGGCTGTGACCTGCATTGTTTCAGTCCAGCTGTTATGTCCCTGTCCCTTTAAGACTTTCAAAAAGCACTCGCTTTTCTTTGTCACAGGGGCCTCAGCTTCGGAACCTGCTCAGAGGTCTTCCTGCCCTGTTTCCCTAGTTTCCAGCCCTCCACACATGCACTGTGTCTGCGCTCTGGTGCGGGTGGCTGGGGCTTGGAGTTTAGCAGTCCTGGGCTCCCTCTCCCTCCTGCCGGGAGCTGGGGGGAGGCGTGCTCAGGTTCCGCTGGGCCACGGGTTGTATCTTACCCCTTTCACCAGGCGATGGGCTCTCGCACGTGTGGATGTAGTCTGGCTGTTGTCCTGTGTCTTCTGGTCTCTCTTTTAGGATTAGTTGTATTTGTTGTATTTTCAAAAATATATATCTTTTTGGGAGGAGATTCCCACTGTCCTACTCATGCCACCATGTTGGCTCCACCTCAATAATCAGTTTTATTCAAAGCAAGTACTGAAAATTTAACCCACTCTACCCAGGCATTGGTGTCTCCATAACCTATCTCTATTTCAAGAGTCTGTTTTAGATCTTTTATCTCTGTTAAACTAGTCTAGGGTCATTATTGGGAAGCCCTGGCTCATTATTTCCCTCAAGATTGGGGGTGGCCACTATGGGTGAAGTTTTGTCTTCAATTAAATTAAGACCAAACCTTCCCAAAGGATCTACTCCAATGACATCTGCACCAAGTCTGTAAACACGGAGGGCAATTACAGGGTCTGAGTCTAAGTCTTGAGGTTTATGTATAGTTAATAAAAGGGGGTTACACTGTCTGTCCTGGAAATTATCAGGAGGAATTCCTTTAGCTAAGTGGAGCTTTCTTTTTAAAAGATTTTTCTGCTGCATGAGGGGCCATCCACCCTTGAAACTGGGTAGTCCACCAAACACTGCTCCACCCTGGACATGGGGGCTCACTTGCCTTTTTTATTCTTTTAAGATTTGTCCATTCAGAACAGAGATACTTATTATTTCCACAAAGCTGTCTTTGGTCATTTAGGTCACCACAAGAGAGAACCTGACAAGCATCAAACCTAATGGTTTGGGGGCTTGGTGTTTAGTATTGATCACCAGTTTGACAGGATAACCAGGAGTTCCTTCCCATTCTAGGGCTCCCTGGGAGTTGTCTGTGAAATACAGAGTTAGAAGGATAAAAGTTAACATTTTAGGTTCTTTTTCATTTTTTTCAGCCTTAAGGGTTGGTTAGCCACCTGGGACACTGGCCAATTCTCTATTCTGTTCCCAGATTCCTCAGTCAGTTTCTTTACTCCGGTGTAATGAGTCCAACCCTTTTCAGCCACCCTCACTGCAGTCTCTGTGATCAGGAGCACTTGGGAGGGTCCTTCCCAACTGGGCTGGAGTCCATCTTCTTTCCAGGATTTTACTAACTCCAGGTCCCCAGGCTGGAATCACTGAGCAAAGAACTCAAGTGGGGGAGTCTGGGCGAGGAGTCCTTTCAGCCTGAGAGAAGATAAGGTAGAAGACAAGGCCAGCACATATTCCCTTAAAAATTGATCGTTAGTTTCCATAGTAGGCAAGTCTGTTGCCCTTGCCAGATATGGCAGCCCACATAATAATTCATAAGGAGAAAGTCCCAAATCCTTTTGGGGAGTATTTCTGATCCTTAGGAGTGCTATAGGAAGACATTTAGTCCAAGGCAACTTGGTTTCTAATATTAATTTGGTTAAATGCTTCTTAAGAGTTTGATTCATTCTTTCTACCTTTCCAGAGGATGATGGATGCCAAGGAGTATGGAAATCCCACTGTACCTGGAGTGCCATCATTATTCCCTGTAGTACTTTTGAAGTAATATGACTCCCATTATCTGAATCAACATTTTCTATTAACCCAAACCTAGGAATAACTTGCTCTAAAAGTACCTTTATCACTGATCCTGCCATATCTGTTGTTAATGGGTGGGCCTCCACCCATCCAGTGAGATGGTCAACAAGCACTACTAAATATTTAAGCTTTCCCACTTTCAGCATCTCAGTAAAGACAATCTGAATACTTTGGAATGGTCTTATTCCTGGGAGTCTCCCTCCAGATACTGGCTTTCTCATACACTTCTTATTAATTCTTTGGCACATTATGCAGCTCCTACAAACCTGTTTAGCAATGGTGTAAATGCTAATACATCCATAAACCTTTAGTAAAGCATCACACATCACCTGAGGACCCCAGTGTCTGCCTCTATATAATATATTCATCAGCTCTCTCATAGTAGGCTGGCTGATCATTTCTCTCCCCTCTGGTAAAGTCCACCTCCGTTTCTTATCTCGAAATGCCCCCACCTCCTGTAGCTTCTTAATCTCCTTCTCAGAAAATTTTGGGATCAATGAAATTTTAGGGATATTTGGAGTGAGGTTCAAAAATCTAATTTCATCTTCAGATGCAGCCTCCTTAGCAACTACATCAGCAATCCTATTACCCGTTGCTTCATAAGAACTTCTACAAACTGAAGTTTGTTTCTAGAAAACCTCAACCCCTTTTGCCCCAGGAAGTTATCAAATCTATAGTGGCTTTAGACACTCTTGTCTTTTCTCTCCCTGAGATTAATAAATCATCTACACATTGTAAAAGTTCAAGGTCCTCTAAGATAGATTGCACAGGTTCAAGGTCCTCTAAGATAGATACTTAAACTTGACCAAACAAATTGGGGGCCTCTGTGAAGTCCTGTGGCAACACAGTCCAATGATATTGCTGTTTTCTTCCATTTGCGGGATTCTCCCATTCAAAGGTGAAAAGGTCTCTGCTATCCAAACTTAGTGGACAGGCCCCAAATGCATCCTTCAGGTCTACTACACTAAACCATTCATGCTCATATGGTATTTTGCTCAGGAGGGTCTAAGGGTTAGGGACTACAGGATGTCAGGTCTGGACTATTTGATTTATAGCCTGAAGATCCTGCACCAGCCAATAGAACCCATCAGGTTTTCTCACAGGAAGGATGGAAGTATTTTACTGTGACATACAAGGCTCCAACAAACCATCCTTCACAAGGCCTTCTATTACTGGCTGGAGACCTTTTCTCCCTTCAAGGGGAATTGGATATTGTCTCCTGCAATTTTTTTTACTCAGTTGCTTTAAAGTTATTTTTATTGGGGAAACTTGTAAACCTCCCCTATGTCATTCTTTAACCCATACCCTACAATCTACTTTCTTTTCTTCCTCCTCTGTAAGATATGCCACTAGAACCGTTATTTGGCCCTTCTCTATTCCTAGACCCAGGCCTAACTAAATAATTAGATCCTTTCCTAAGAGATTAGTTCCTGCTTCTGACACATACAAGAATGATCCCTCTGTGATCTCATTTTCCAACCTGATTACAGTTTTTTTCAAAAATAGGAACTTGGAATCCCTCCCCTTTTACTCCAGAGACCAACAGCTTTTTGGGCTGACATTTCACATTTTGTGGCTGAAAGGTCAAGGAAGAACAGGCGGCCCCTGTATCTACTAAAAAAAATTGTATCTTCTTCTTTAGGCCCCACCTTTAGATTTGTCAAGGGTTCCTGGTGGGGTTTAATAAAGGGGACCCCCTGACCTCCCTATTCCTCATTTAATGCCATGAGGGAAGTCACCACTTCTTCTTTTACCCATAAAGGGCACTCTCTCTTAAAATGGCCTGATTTCCTACATTTAAAGCATTTCTTGTCTCCTACTGTGGTCCTATCTCCCATTTATTCTGTCCTTTTTCATTCACTTGTCTCCTCTGAGGTGGTCCTCCACCTCTCTTCTCAATCACTTTTTCTACAGTAGTCACCATAATTTTTGCTTTCTGCTTCTACCTCTCTTCCTCTCTTTTAACAAACACTTTTTGAGCTTCTCTCAGTAACTCCTCTATAGGTTTCTCATTCCATCCATCTAGCTTCTGTAACAAAATAGCTTTTGGTTACAAAATTGACCTTTAAAAGACCCTGTCCTACCTGAGCTTCTGGCTCAAGTCCTGAATACTTTCTCATCTGGTCCCTGAGCCTCTATGAAAATGCATTTGGGGTTTCTTCCTTTTCCCATTGAACTTCAAACACCTTAGAAACATTTTGAGATCTTGAGACCAATTCCCTAATTCCTTTGTAATTAGCCCTCAAAGATCCTGCATTTTAGTTCTATTCCCTATATTGTTATTATTCCATCTAGGATGTACATTTGGGAACTTTTGTTCTGCTGGCTGGACACCCTGGCCAGAAGGGTGTTCTTCTGGTTCAGAAAGGGCAAGCTCCCAGATTCTATTTCAGCCAATCGGGACCTGGATCCTATTTCACCCAATCGGAGCTTGGTCTCTCCTCTCCAGTCAGCAAGGAGCTCACCCACCACCCTTAGACCCTGCCAATTGACCAGAGCCATGACCTATCACCCCACCAACTACCCCTAGATCCAGCCAATCAGCCAGAGCCACCACCATCACCCCACCAACTGCCCTAGAGCCCCATAAAACCTTTGTGGTATTGAAACTTGCTCTCTTTCTCTGGCATCTTGCCACTGCGTTGGTGTAGATGAGAGATTGAGCTCGAGCTAGCTCGAATAAAGGCTCTTTGCTTTTGCATTGGTGTTGGCTCCTTGGTGGTCTGGGATTCACGACTTTGGGCATAACATTTGGGGGTTCATCCAGGATCCCAGAGACCCCCAGGACTCCCAACCCAGAGGGCCCTGTGCTGGCTGGTGAGTGCACTCAGTTATCTGTCTGTCCTTGTCTACCTGTGTCTCACTCTGTCTTTATCTGTGTCTCACTGTTTTTGTTTGCAAACAATCCTGTATAAGCCTGTAGGAGCTCCAATCTGTATCTGGGTCAGCATTGACTTAGGCGGACACACTGGTGGGTCAGCGACTGGAGGTCTTGGGAGACGTCCCTCCAGACGCCCCGTCTGGAGGATGAGGTCCTCATCTGTGAGGAAAGTCTGCTGCTGCTGCAGTCCAACAGGCCCTCAACTTACTTTCAGTTGTGCCTCCGTGGCCACAGCAGATTCTTCTCTATAGGCGCCTCTTTGTTGTTTGTTGTGTTTGTCTTAGTCTTGTTGTTGACAGAAGAAATGGGACAGACTCAGACGACCCCTTTGTCTCTCATGACAGACCATTTTTCTCAGACGTTAGGGAGAGAGCTCACAATTTGAGCACAGACGTCAGGAAGGGAAAATTTCGTGTTTTCTCTACCTCCGAGTGGCCGTCCTTTAACTTGGCTGGCTGCCGAAGGGAACATTTAATCCAACCACTCTTTTACAGGTTAAAGATATTAGGGGGAGAGCTAACAACCTCAGTGTGGAAGTCCAGAAGGGTCGGTGGCAGACTTTTTGTTCTAGTGGGTAGTCAGTTTTCAATGTCAGATGGCTGCCAGAGGGAACCTTATCATTATGTCTCAGTCTGTAGGTTTGTGTGTCTAAGTGTGTAAATGAAAATATCTTTCGACCTCCAGATGGTATTAATGAAATTGATTTAAAGACAAGCGCTTGTGAAAATTGGGCATTCTAAAACTTCCAGAAAACCTGATAAAAATGTTAAGCATTAATGCTAATTTGGGTTTGGCTGAGGCACGCATGTCCTTGTAGTTATCAGCTGCCTAAGTTTACCTAAGGTCATTTAAGTCAATGTTATTTGCTAAATCTTTTAAGAATAAAATGCTTAAAGGCTTGGCTTTGTCTAATATTCAGTAAAGGTCTTGAAAGTAATCTAGCATAGTTGTTATGAATGAGTAAACTAAATGAGTGTGGCAAGTGAACACCTTTTTAATTGTGTGTTACAGTGTGTATACCTACCTGCAGCCTGAGAATCTTTGTAGTAACGTAAAATCTTAAAGTTTTGCTAAGTTGATATACTTTATGTTTAGTGAGAGATTGTGCTGTAAAGCTCAGTTACAGAAATTATAAAATGTTCATAAATTTGTCAATCTAAAGAATGCTAGTGTAACAGTTTACAATAGCCTGCTTCTCAGTGTTCACTAGAAATTAAGGTACCTAATGGTTTTAAGTTCTAATTAAAACTACTTAAAGTAATAAGGAAAACATTTCTGCATGCTGAAGAATGTGTCTTTTGATAATAGAAAGCAACTTTGTTCTAAAGTACAGCTGTTTATTTAGAGGGAGAACTCTAAATATAAGAAGAAAGTTGTAGAAAGTTTTGGAAGAATTTAATATGGTCATGCTATATAAAATTAAAGTAAATGAGTCTCGGTATCAAGTACACAGCAAAATTAGAATTTTGTTTTCAGTTAAAAAGACAAAGTTTTTTTAACTGTTAGTCTGCTCCTAATATTGAAAGATTGCAAAAAGTTCTCTAATTGTTTTATCAAAGCAGTTTTTCATGCTTAAAGTCTCAATGAGTTGTCAGAGTATTTAAGAAAATAAGATCTTAATATTAAAAAGACTAAAAGGTAAAGTTTGCTAACAACTGTGTAAACTTCTTTATTTGCCTTTGAGGTATTTTGTCATTCGGGTTAAATGGATAAGTATTGCTTCATAGCAACCTATAATACTATTTAAGCAAGTGCCAAATAAACTTTCTTCTGACAATGTCCCAAAATCAAATTCAAAAAGGTGCTTTTACCTCTAGTTAACTCTGATATTTTCCAGAGGGCCCCTGGAACATGTCAGAGGAATTCTTTTTCTCATTGGAGAAAGTATTTGACTAATTTGGCTTATTTATCTGATATATACTTACCTGCTTAATTACCTGGAAAGGACTGTCAAAGGGAATGATGCTAAACTTTGTTACTGAATGTATTTTGTTACAGAAATATCTGAATTCCCTTATGTCAACTGTCTTGCAGTAAGCTCTCATCAGATCTTTAACCATTGTCATTTGTAAGTCTTTTGCCATTTATAGTCACTGTTTTATTACTCCTACACTAGTAAATAACTAGATTTCAGCAGAACAGGTATTAGTTACATAGGATTAAGGAAACTAAGGAAGATGGTTTTGTGGCTTTTTGTTTCAAATGTTGTTGATAAAGTGTTTTAAGCTTTTTCTCTTAAACTGACAACAGTTTAGTAAATGACTGTCTTTATAAGCAGAATTGAAACTTTATCTTTCTACCTAATCCCTCCAGAATTTAAAAACTCTCAGTGACTATTTTTATGTTTCATGGCAGTATGTTTATTTGCATAAGTTCAATAAGAACCTGCATTCCTTGTAAGAAGACCAATTAAAAACACAGGTTATACTGAAAGGAAAGGAGCGACACACAGCAGCAATTCACCGGAGAAATCCGCTTTATTAGGGAAAGGTGCTGGGTTATATAGGAGGGGGCATGGGGTGATTGTGGTGTTACTTCTACAGGGCTGGTGGCTATTGGCAAGGTGCTGGGATTGGGAGGGGGGCGAGAGGTGATTGGGCTTCAGGTGGCACCGGCGGGAACCGAGGACCCAGAAGAGAAGCCGGAAGTTTGCCATCTTACTGGTGGGGGCTCTTCATTCCCCCCTTTCTCCTCTATGGGGTTGTGGACGTTGCTTTCTTTCTGACTGCTTCCTGCTGAACGGGGGCAGAGAAGGGAGTGAGGGCTTGAGGACTGGGAGGAAAGAGTTGATAGGACTCCCCACAGTAAGGACGAGTAGGTGTGGACTTCTTCAGGTTGGAAATCAATGAAGGTTCCCTGTAACCATAGGTCGAGGACCTGTTGATTCCAATGGTGCCAAGAGGATATGGGTGTCAGGAGCCAGGCGTCTGCAGCCATTGTTTCCAGGAACAGTTTCCAGTGGAGAGAGGGGTCCATCTCAGCGTGTGGTGAGGAGGTCACGTGAGGGTGAGGGATCTTCTGTGGCCAGAAGCTGGTAGTTCCTGAGTAAAAGCTGGTTGAAAGCTTGATTAGAGATTTTTCCGACTTGGGATTTAATGAACTTTATTATACAGGGTAATAAAAGACAGGTGAGAAGAATGATTATTATGGGGCCTGCAATGGGCCAGATCCAGGTAAGGAGGGGGGTTGTTAGTATTGAACAGAATGGGTTGGAATTGGAAGCAGAGTGGAGACTGGAGGCAAGGTCGGTGAGTTTGGTGATGTCAGTTTCTACAATGCCAGATTCGTTGATGTAATAGCAGCACTCTTCCCAGAGGAAGACGCAGGTGCCACCCTTCTCAGCTGTAAGCAGATCTAAGGCCCGACGGTTTTGAAGGGTGACCTTAGCTAGCGAAGTGACCTGTCTTTGGAGAGAGGCTAGGGAATCGGCAGTGGATGTCAAGGCTCCCTCAAGTTTGGCGTTGAGATCTTTAACTGCCCATAGAGAGTGACCCAAGGCTCCTCCCGAAAACCCTGCCCCAATGGCTGAGATGGTCAAAGAGATACTGACCATGATGGGAAGGAAAGCAGCCCTTTTTGTGCGCGAGGGCAAGGGAGGTTGGAGCTCAAGAAATTCTGCCATGCTGTAAAGTGTAAGCTGTGGGATTAGGGTGACAAGAATGCAGGGTGTATCGGAGTTGAGAGGCAGTGAGTTGAAAAGACTGCCATTACACCAAAAGAAGTGTCCTGGTTGCGTAAAAGTCTTAGAGCCGGAGGTAGGGGTGTAGATAGAGAGGCAGTGAAGTGCACTGGAGGGGGGGTGTGGAGTTGGGCCTACACAGTGGTGGATGGTGAGATTATCTGCGTATTCTGGTTCCCATAGGGGTATGTCTGCCAGGGGGTGGAGGGGTTGTCCTTCTGCATGGAAGTAGTTGGAAATATTAAGGGGCACGGCCTCCAGCAGTGGGCGCTGTAGTGATGCACACAAGAAACAATTGGCAGTGTTGAGGGTGTAGTTGAGAAAGATGGTGGTGTCTTGAATGAGCTGTAACCAAGAGTAGGAGGAATAAGAAGATAAAGAGGAGCTGTCAAGAGATTGGATAATGACTTTTTCAGAATGTCTGATATCTGATGCAACTTGAGAGATCTGGGAGTGAGAGGGAACATACTCTCGAGAGATATGAAGGGTACCGTGGGGGGTCATGGACCCCCCGTAGTACACTGAGGCTGTGACTCCGGCAGCCCATCGAGAGTCCTAGGGATCTGGGATTGATAAGGAGAATGAGCCATTGGGATATTTCATGAAACGGTTGGAGGAGTAATACTATGGGTACTGGAAGTTGCCCATGTAGTGAATGGCGCAAGACCAGTATGGACATCCCCCGTAGGTGTCTTGCCATCGCCTGCAATAGGCTTGTCTTTGGTCATTGAGGAAGCAGAGATAGGGAGAATAAAGGTAGCTGTTAGTGAACACTTCGGTGGAGGGAGGAAAGTGGAGGTATAAAGGCTCAGAGCAGCTTTTCAGAGGGCAATCTGATGTGGCAATGAGGGCAGTAACTTTTGTTTGATGCTGTGTGTAAGTCTGTCTGACTTTGAATAGCCATACAAAGGAGACTGGGGTGGCAGGGAAGACAATAGGAATGAGGAAAAAAAGCGAGAGAGCGGTAAAGGAGGAAAAAGTCATGATTCGGGTATGGATGGCAAAGGGGGTGAACGGGAGATGCGGAGTTTCAAGGGATCAGAGGGATGAGGCATGGTAGAGTAGACAGTGTCTTGGGCTTTATCCGAAGGACTCTGGATTGTGACTGATGGGTCTTGGGTGTCCAGAAAAGGTGGGTCCTGGGTATTTGGTTTCAACCTGGAGATATGAATCCAAGGAGTGACAGAGTTATCAGGCAGTGAGAGCTTGGCGGCCGAGGGGGTGCAGAGAATAACTGGGTGTGGACCTTCCCATTTTGGGGTGAGAGAGGGCCGATCCTCTGGCAGCTTATAAAACACTAGTTGGCCGGGCTGTAAGACAGGAGGATTTTGGGAGGTGGATGGATCAGGAAGGAGCCGATCTTGATATTTCCACAATTCAGTGCAGAGGAGAGAGAGTAGTGGAAGGCATATTGGGAGGAATTGGTCCTTTGTGGGAAGGGAGCCCCGGGGGTAGAATTGGGTGGCCGTACATGATCTCAAAGGGCAACAAGAAGGAAGGTCTCTTTGGGAGGGTCCAAATGCAGAGTAGAGCTAAGGGAAGTAAGTGAACCCAGTCAAGGTGTAGTTCTAGAGATAGTTTGGTCAGGATGTCCTTTAGAGTCCTATTGGCTCTTTCTACTTTTCCCGAAGCTTGCGGTCGATAAGGACAATGTAAATGTCAGGGGAGCGAGAGTGATTTGGAGAGGTTCTGGACAATTTGGGCAGTGAACTCAGGGCCGTTATCTGATTGGAGGGAAGTGGGCATCCCGAACCTAGGAAATATCTGGGTGAGGAGGATAGAGGCAACCACGGACGCTCACTTGTTAGTGGTGGGGAAAGGTTCAACCCATCCTGAAAATGTATCTACTAACACGAGTAGGTATCTGGTACGCCGTACAGGGGGCATGTTAGTGAAGTCTATTTGCCAATCTGCAGTGGGGACATTACCCCTTGCTTGATGAGCTGGGAAGGGTCAGGCCTTGAGGGGGGTATTAGGGTTAATGCGTTGGCAGATGGTGCACCTGCAGGTGATTTGGTTAAGTAGGGTTTTGTCTTCAGGAGAGAGAGAAAAAATAGATTGTAAAAAATGGATCAAGGATTGGGGGCTGGGAATAAACAGATCATGTAAGAGGCGGAAGAGAGACTCTTTGTCCTGGGAACAGAGGATGTCTTGTGATAAGGCTAAAACCGCAAGGGCAGATGGATTTTTGTCTGGTGTGTCTTCTGATAGGGCAACTGACTGCGCTACTCTGTTGGCTTTGTTCTTACCTCTTGCAATGGGGGAGTCATCCTTTTGATGTGATTTGCAGTGGACTATGTCTAGTCAGTGTGGGAGTTGTGAAGCCTCTAGAAGTTTAGTAATTAAGGCTGAATGAGTTATGGAATTTCCTTTTGTGGTGAGGAGGCCTCATTCTTTCCATACTGCCGCGTGAGACAAGAGAATGTGGAATATGTACTTGGAGTCAGTGTACAATGTGAGAGATGTGTCCCAGGCCAGAGTGCAAGCTCTGGTGGCTGCAATGAGTTCAGCCTGTTGATTGGTTGTACTGGGGGGTAGGGCTCGTGCCTCAATGAAATCTTCGAGGGAGACTACTGCGTATCCTGCGTAGTGGGTGTCCTCATGTTTAAAGGAGGACCCATCAGTAAACCAGATGAGGTCGGAGTGTGAGAGGGCTCCTTCGGAGATCATGGAGTGGCACGGAAGGAAGTTGTGAAGGGCTTCTAGGCAATCATGCGAGGGAGTATGAGGAGAGTAGGGTAGAGGAAGAAGAGTGGCCAGATTCAGGGGCTGGCAGGGGAGGAAAGAAATGTCTGGATTTTGGAGGAAAGAGGACAGTAAGGTCAGGAGTCTGGAGGGAGGGAGAGTCTGTAAATTTTTGTAGGTTAAGAGATGTTTTAGGTGATGTGGGGACAGAATGGTAAGGGGCGCCCCGAATGTTAGTTTATGAGCTTCTTTCTGCAAGAGCTGCCCAGCAGCTAATGCCCGTAGGCAGGGGGCCCATCCCCGAACTGTGGGGTCTAATTGCTTGGAGAGATAAGCTACTGAGGCAAAGGATGGGCCATAATATTGGCCTAGGACTCCTAGAGCTTGACTGGACCTCTCATGAATGTATAATGAGAAGGGTTTCGACAAATCAGGGAAGTGGAGAGCTGGAGCTTCCACAAGGGCTTGATGGAGCTTAATGAAGGAGTGTCGGGGTGACAATGATAATGGTTCTTCAGGGGGGCCCTTGCTGAGGTCATATAGGGGTCTTGCCAACAGGGAGAAGTAAGGGATCCATGCTCTAAAATACCCAGCCAGGCCTAGAAAGGAAAGGATTTCTGTCTTGGTTTTGGGAATGGGCAGGTCAGAGAGGAGTCGTTTTCTGTCTAAGGTAATGGACATTTTTTGTTGAGACAGAAGGAATCCAAGGCAAGTGACAGAAGGGGAAGAGATTTGAGCTTTGATGGGGGATACTCGGTAACCTCTGGAAGCTGGAAGGTTACGTAGAGAGGCAGTGTCAAGTTGAGACTGTTCCCACGAGTGACTGCAGAGTAGAAGATCGTCTACATATTGTAATAAAGTGGACTCGGAGTGATCATGATGAAACTGTTTGAGGTCCTGAGCTAGGACTTGTCCAAAAATATGGGGACTATCTCGGAAGCCTTGTGGCAAAACTGTCCAAGTAAGTTGTTCAGAATGTCTCATGCATGGATCCGTCCAGGTGAAGGTGAAAAAATCTTGGGAGGAGGGGTCCAGAGGGATAGAAAAAAATGCATCCTTGAGATCTAGGACTGAGAAGTGGGATGCCGAGGCAGGGATCTGCGATAAAAGGGTGTATGGATTTGGAACTAAGGGATGGATAGGGACAACGACCATGTTGATGAGGCGAAGGTCTTGGACAAGGCGGAAAGATCCGTTGGTTTTTTTAACAGCTAATATGGGGGTATTAAATGGGGAGTGAGTGGGTCTGAGTAAATTTTTGTTCAAGAGATCTTGAATGATGGGTTGGAGGCCTATGAGGGCTGAAGTGGTTAGGGGGTATTGGGCCTGACAGATATACTGAGAGGGGTCATGTAATTTGATAGAGACAGGGGAACATAGGGCAATGGAGGGGCTTGTAATGTCCCAAACTTTGGGATTTACAGGGTGTATGAGGGCGTAACTGGAGCTTTCATTGGGTAGAAGGGGGTTGTCGGCTATGAAGGCCATCAGAAAGGGAGTACTGGGGGCTGTGGGAGTGGATATAGTTATGGAAACATGGAGGAGAGAAAGGATGTCCCATCCTAGTAAAGGGATGGGACACTGGGGCATAACCAGGAAGGAGTGGGAGAAAGGTATGGGATTGTCTTGGATTGTACATAAAAGGGGGGAGGGTTTAATGGGAAAATCTGTTTACCTCCTATCCTGACTATAGGAGTAAGGGCTGGCGTGGTAGAGCCCCAGTATTCTTGCAAGACTGAGAAGGTGGCTTCTGTATCTAGAAGGAAGGAGATGGGGCGACCGTCTACTGTTAAAGTAACCCTGAGCTCCTGTTTGGTGATGGAAATGGTCGGGCAAGAAGCCCCCGGGCCCCGTCAATCTTCTGCCAGCCCCACTACAGCGGGCTTAGGATGGGGGTTGTTCGTCCAGCCTCCCCTTCAGGTGGTTGGGCAATCAGACCCCCTGTGGCCCATTTTGTGGCATCTGGGGCATGGGGTGGTAGGAGATCTGGGGGAGGGGCACGCCCTTGACCAATGTCCCTCTTTTCCACACTTGAAACAAGCTCCTGGGGGGGGGGGGCTTGTTTGTAGAGGGGCGCCCAGGTTGTGGTTTTATCAGCTGGGCCAACATTTGGAAATTGGCCTGATCAGCCTTTTGTTTACAGCGTTCTTTCTCCTCCTCCCGGTTATGGAAGACTTTAAAGGCCACTGTTAGGATCTCAGTCTGTGGGGTAGTGGGGCCCTGTTCTAACTTTTTGAGTTTAGCTTTAATGTTGGGGTAGCTTTGAGCTAGGAAGTATGTCATAAGGACATGTCTTCCTTCAGGTGTTTCTGGGTCCAGGCTGATATACTGTAATAGGGCTTGAGTGAGTCTGTCTAAGAACTCAGAGGGGGTTTCATCTCTCTTTTGAATTATGTCTTGGAGCTTTTGAAAATTGACTACTTTATGAACTGCCTTTTTCAGACCTGCTGTTAAGCAGGAGGCAAAAATATCCCGAGAGCGGAGACCCACGGCGGTGTTATAATCCCAGTGTGGGTCTTGTTCGGGGACAGCAGTGGGGCCAGGGGGATAGGTGGGGTCAGTCCTGTGGGTTTCGGTAGTGTGCATTTGGGCGAAGTCCCAAACTCATCTATGCTCTTCAGGGAGGAGAGTATTGGCCAAGAGCATGAAAATGTCATGATGTGTGAGGCTGTAAGACTGGAAGGTCCATTGAAACTCCCTGATGTATGTCGTGGGATCAGTGGAAAAGGAACCTAGGCATTTCTCTAGTTGGGCTAAATCTCCTAAGGAGAAAGGGACATGAACGTGCATGATGCCTTTGGATCCTGCTACCTCCCGGAGGGGGGCAATAATTTTGGGAGGCTCTCGGGACTGAGTCTGAGGGGGACTGAAGGGTTCTGGCTCAGACTGTGGGGGGAAAACAGGTGATGGGGGCAAAGACGCAATAATTTTGGGAGGCCCTCGGGACCAAGTCTGAGGGGGCAAAGAAGGAGGAGGCTCCTGGAACTTAGTTAGAGGGGGCTGAAAGGCTCAGGCTCGATCTGCGGGAGGGGGGGAGGTGAGGGGGACAGAGTAGGAGGGGGGGAGGTAGGGGAGGAGATGGTGGTGGAGGGAGGGGAGGAGGGGGAAGGGAGAGGACGGGAGGCTTCTGCGGAGGTGGAGGCAGCAGCAGCGGTGGAGGGTGGAGGGGTTGTAGGAGGGGAAGGGGCCGAAGGGGGAAGCCTGTATGGCGGAGGCTCGTCAGCTGGGTCAAAGGTAATTGAAGAGGGACTGGGAGTGTGGGGAGGGGAGGGAGAGGGCTTGCAGGCTAGGAGAACTTGGGGTGGGGAGCAGGTGGTACAGAGGCTGGGATTTTGAGCTAGGAGGCGAAAAGCTTCGATATAGGGAATCTCCTTCCATTTTTTCAGGCGCTGGCAGTACTTAAAAAGATCGTGAGTGATGTTAGGATCAAGAGTTCCCCCTGCGGGCCATTGGTTGTTATTGTCTAGGGGGTATGTCGGCCAATCTTGGGAACAATATTTACGGAGAAGTTTTGGTTTTATATCAGGCGTCAGGGAGAGGGTAGCCAGATGCTTAAGCAGGCATTCAAGAGGTGAACTTTCAGGGAGGGATGAGGAGGCTCCCATGGCTAAAGGACAGAGAAGGAGACAAACAGGGGAAGATGAACGGAGATCCTCGGACTGGAAGCAGACCGCAAGGAGACAAAGGGCATCCCCGATGATCCTTGGTGGTCTGCGGAAACTCGTACACGAGTCGGAGTTTCTTAGGAAGTGTGGGTTGTCACCCAGACTTCCCTAAGAAGGCAGAGTGCTGGAGTCACGAGGTACCTAGTACTAAGAATTTTCAACAGACAGAACAGATTTCGGTGGACGGAACAGAAGGAGGAGGGGGGAAAAAGGGAGCGTTCTCATCCGCAAAGGAGTCACCTCGTTTATGGCTGTTGGAGGGGGGCCTGAGGGTCCGCCGCAGCCGTGAAGGCCTGAGGTGGGGAGAGTTCCCTCCTCATCCCCGAGTGTCAGGGCCTTGCCGGATGATCACAGTCAATGGCACTGCGATAACTCGGGGGAGAGTGGCCCACCCCAGGGAAATTTTGCTTAAAAAGTTTCCGCACTGATGGAAGGGACGGTGAGTGCGTTTATGACGGTCAGAGGAGGGGCCTGAGGGTCTGCTGCAGCCGTGAAGGCCTGAGGCAGGGAGAGTTCCCTCCTCGTTCCCGAGCGTCAGGGCCTTGCCAGACCATCACGGTCAATGGCACTGCGATAGCTTGGGGAAGAGTGTCCCACTCCAGGGGGAAAACTTACCTAAAGGCCAGAGAGGAGTGGTGAGTGTGATGAGCCAGCGCCGGAAAAAGAGGACAAGGGCAAGCTGCTGCTGGTGTCGGGGGGAAGATGGGGCCCAGTTGGGGTGTCCCGTCTCCCGGGTTTTGGCACCAATGAAAGGAAAGGAGCGACACACAGCAGCAATTCACCGGAGAAATCCGCTTTATTAGGGAAAGGTGCTGAGTTATATAGGAAGGGGCATGGGGTGATTGTGGTATTACTTCTATGGGGCTGGTGGCTATTGGCAAGGTACTGGGATTGGGAGGGGGGCAAGAGGTAATTGGGCTTCAGGTGGCACCGGCAGGAACCGAGGACCCCGAAGAGAAGCCGGAAGTTTGCCATCTTACTGGTGGGGGCCCTTCATATACTACCAAGGCTTTGACTGGAATGTCATACCTGAGAGACACGTGCATAAACTCAGATAATGGACAGCTTTAAGGAACTAAGGTTGACTTTATAAAGCCAACAAAGCCCCTTGGAAGAACTGGCCTGGTACCTTGCTTACGGGGTTCCTAGCAGCCTTACCAGTTGAGTAAGGAAGGTCACTTCCTGGCAGGTTCAGGAACCTCAAGATGTCTCAGGGACCTTGAGAAGAGAAGAATTCACCCAAATCTACAGGTACTGCAGGCAAAACCTGATGGCAAGTCTAGCTTGGCTGTCTGGCCTCAAGAGGCCTTTAAAAGTTCAATCTGAAATTCCTTACAAGAAGTTCCAGCAAAGCACATTTAAAAGAGCCTATGTAATCAATTGCCCTTCTTACTGCACTTATGCAAATGATCAAGTCAACTGTTAATTATTTTCTTAATCTGGCTAAGTCTAATAAAAAGGGTGATTTTAGAGAAAAGTACTGTTTCAATAATACTGTCTTTTCTATACTAAATCCTAATATCCAGAATTCTAGTTTCCCCATAATACCTGACTGTGATTCTCAATTAGAGTCTTCATATTTCTAGTTCTCCTATTCAGCCATGCATTCTTAATCTAGTAAAGTTTGTCCTTCCAAAATAGAAAATCCAACTCCAGATGTTGCTACTTAACCCAATAACACAATTTGTTTTATCTTGCCTAGAAGCCACAAAACTGCAAATAGTAATAGAAATGAAACCCAGAATAGAAGTGCCAACCTTCCGAGGCACTCTCAACTGACCAGTGATGGAGACCTAGCTGCACCCTTTACTGCACCCCCTTCTCAGCATGAAGCATCCAGAGCGGTCATCGCCCCTTTTCCCTAGCAGCAGCTAGACTCTCTATCTGTAGAAGGGAGAATAAGACAGGGACCCATAGGCTTAGACAGAATAAGGTGAGATCCTCTGGAGAAAGCAAGGCAGGATATTTGCAATCAGAGCAAGGTAACTACATGTTAGAACTACCCCCTACTAAAGCTATGTTGAACATTAAGCTCTAGAATCATTCTTCAGTGAGATTAGTTAATGTTCCCCAGATAAAGAGTAGCACGTTTTATTATGCTAATCATTTGTAATCGTGTATAAGATTCACTTTAGCATACTAAAAGGCCCAGGCCTATGTGCTGTCTTTCCTCCTTCTGATCTAACTAGGTAATTTTGCAAGCTGAGCAACTGACTTAGCATGCAGACCCAGCTGTAGACAGCATAGTAAAAGGCAGGATTCTTTAGCAAATAGACAATATCTCAGCCCACCTTAGAGGCTGGGCATGCAGTCTTTTGATGTGCACCCAAACCAAGGCACCAGTGTCCCAGAGAGAAATCAAGGCAGGAAATTATCTTTAATATTCAAGGACCCCTTGCCATCCTACTCCTTTTACTAACTCTTGGGCCCAGTATCATCAACAGGCTGGTCCAGATTGTCAGAGACCACGTGGGAGCCATCCAACTGATAGTCCTCCTTGCTCAATACAAGCCCCTAGTAATCTTGTTACTCCTGCTTACCTGGTAACTTTTATTAAAGATAGAATTAATACAGTCCAGCTAATGGTGCTAAGACAACAGTATCAGCCTTTATCTCCTTACAACTGCAAAACCTTATTAGACCCATGATTGGGTCCCTTAGGATCCAGAGAAAGGGGGGAATGAAAGGGCAAGCTCCCAGATTCTATTTCAGCCAATCGGGACCTGGATCCTATTTCACCCAATCGGAGCTTGGTCTCTCCTCTCCAGTCAGCAAGGAGCTCACCCACCACCCTTAAACCCTGCCAATTGACCAGAGCCATGACCTATCACCCCACCAACTACCCCTAGATCCAGCCAATCAGCCAGAGCCACCACCATCACCCCACCAACTGCCCTAGAGCCCCATAAAACCTTTGTGGTATTGAAACTTGCTCTCTTTCTCTGGCATCTTGCCACTGCATTGGTGTAGATGAGAGATTGAGCTCGAGCTAGCTCGAATAAAGGCTCTTTGCTTTTGCATCGGTGTTGGCTCCTTGGTGGTCTTCTGGGATTTGTGACTTTGGGCACGACATTCTCATTCCCAAATGGACACAGCAGCTCTCCTGATCACCCCCTCTCTCACCACCAGCGAATAGGGTATTCATGATGGACATTGTAAAGGAGGGCAGAGAGCATCGAGAGTCAGGAAAAAGGACTAATAACACTTAACCTGACTGCCTAGAGTGAGAGCCACCCAGTTTTTGTATAAACTACCCAAGGCTAAGCTTAGAAATGCGCCTGCTTTAAGTTAGACAACTAGAAGTGGGCAACAGCCTGGGGGCGTGATCCGTGATAAGTCACATAGACATGCTTGGGTAAGCAAGAGATAACAATTGAAGCGGTCAGGCAACTGGCGTGGTCCCTAAAAGGTTACAATGTTTCCCATTGGTTACAATATAGAATGTGTTTTAAATTTATTGGTTGTAGAAATGCGCGGGCTTCAGTGTAACGGCTGTGAAAACCCCATATAATCCATACCTAAAGTTGACTGGGGGTCGACTGCTCTGACCCGGCCTGTGTGTCAGGGGAGGTGCTGTCGGTCCCAGCTAGCTGGCTGAATAAAGGCTTTGCTTGTACTTACATCTCCGTGCCTGTGTGCTTTGTTCTCTCGGGAAATCCACGGATTTCTGGACCCTAACAGACATCAGTTCAAACTAAGTATATATATTAGGTCCCAGGAATTGATCTAGTCGGTCCACTGGGCCAAGGGGATCTTCTAGCAATGCTTAAAATTTCTCACCTTGTAAGAATAGAAATAGGTTAGCATACGAGTAGCCATCTTAAGGGCCTAGAAGCCATTTTCTGAGTGTGTGTGTGACTAAAAAGAAAAACTGGAACTGGGTAAGGCCTTGAAAAACAAGTTAATCAATCATGAACACCGGAATAAGGCAGCAGTGACCCTTGGTCAGCTAACCTTGGTCAGTTAATTCTACATACCAAGCTTATCGTGCGGAACTGCCCTGACAATTGAGGAATGGTCTTATCTTGCTCTTGCCTAACCCCAGGATGTATGTCTTGCAAGAATAATGTATAGCTGTGGAAAATTACTATGAGTTAAGTGCTTTGAAAATGCTATATAAACCCTTGGCTCTGAGTGCTCGGGGTCCTTGTTGAAACCTGCTGTGTCGGGTGGACACTTGGACCCCAGCTAACTGGAATAATAATAAACCTCTTGCTTGTTGCATCGATCTGCCGTTGCCTTCGTCTCCTCACTGTGGGGGAAGCGCAGACTGGAATAAGGCCGTTGGGTCTTACAACCTCAGTACCCGTGAGGGGAGCATTAACAAATTTCTCCTTGGGATTCCTGATGGATTCCCCAGAAGGCAAGGGGAAATTCTAAGTTCTTCTTACATTGCTAAGTCTGGGGAGAGGAAATCCTGGGGAAAAACACCTCTAAAAACTGGAATCAGTCAAAGGGAGAAATAAAGTTTAAAATCCATTTATTGCTCACAAGCTGCAGTCTGGGGCTGTTTCTCTCTTTCAGGCTCCAGCATCAGCCAAAAATCGGCCCTCCCCCTCACCTCTCAGGTACTGAATAGCCCTCCATTGCCCAGATCATTACCCATTGATATGCAGATGAACTTCTCTCCACCCCTGAGGAAAGATGCAAATAAACTAACATCTTTCCACCTCTGAACACCTGTTGATATGTAGATGTACCAAAGTCAGGTGAGATGTTCTGGAAATGTTACAATTTTACCCACAGGGAGGGAAGCAAGAAAGTAGGTCCCAATGTTAAATAGATATGAGTGGGGTGTTAAGACAAAAAGGCCAGCAAAGTCCACTAAAAAGATCCGGAGTTAATTAAAGCTCAAAAAGGCAGGAGCAACTTGGCCTGGAATGTTTAAATGTTCCTCAGGTAAAGGAAGGTACCTCACCATAGCCTATCTTTATTATGTTAATCATACAGGCCCAGCTTCTTTTCTTTTTTAAGTTTACCTATATGCTATTTTTTTCCCTCCAAACCCCAATCAAATAGTCTGCAACCCAGGCAATCAATTCAGCATGCAGGCGCAGCCATAAACAACATAGCAAAAGGCAGGAAGGATTTCATCCCAAAGATAGCATTTTAGTACCCAGGAGGTCAAGAAGCAAGACTCTCAATTTACTCATTAGCAAACAGACAATTACTCTGCCCTGCTTGGAAGAAGGGCAGCCAGTCCTGATATGCTCCCAAACCAAGAAGCTACCATCCTGGGAGGGGACTAAAGCAGTTAATTTCTTGTGTTAAGCTAATTTTGCAGAATTACCTAGAGGACTGATGTCTCATCAAAATACTTGAGACCACCTAACAAGTCTCCACCTCCAGGTCCTGGCCACACTCCTAAAGAATCCTTAAAAAGGGAACCCCCATCCTCTGGACGCTCCTCTCTTCCAGGCCACTGGAAGTCTCTTGTAGTTCCTCCTCCTTCGCTTTCCCTTCTCTGGTGTTGAGGGGAAATAAGGGAAGCACCCGTGGTAACCAGCAGATTCCTCAGGTGAACTGGAGTCTTTATTACTATCAAAAAAATAACTTAAACCTGTCAGAGCCAGTTTTCATCTAATCCAACTTTAATCCAGACAAAACAGCAGAATTTGATTATCTTCTGTTTGTCCTTAACCTGGTACAGGAGGCATCCACCCAATACCGTAACCTTCACCCCAGCAGGCTCTCTGGAGGAATTCCAAAGGATCTCATCTGGTTCCCTTTACCTGCTTCCCTAGGCCTAGAATTTGTATTTCCCATCTTTCAAGAGGTCCCTGTGTCTGAGTTCCCTGTGTACTCAACCCCTCATAATAGAAGTTTCTTGCACACACCCCGAGATTTGCTTCATCCGTCTTCGGCCATTTCCCTCGCAGGAGAACGGAACTGTGGATTGGGACTCCACACTCGCTTTATATCTAGGATACATCTCAGCCACACACACTTGACCTCCAAAAAATGCCCAACCACCAAGGCAGTACTTATAGCCCAATTTTACTACTTTGGCTCATGCATGAGGTTGCCTGGTTGCCGTGGTGCCTGGTTTTCTCCACTGTATCAATCACGCTGTCTCTGCACAATAGTCTCAGGTCTCCCCTTGGCTTCTGTGTGAAGGTGAGATGCCCAGACAGAGTGGACCACCCAAAGCCAGGCGGAATGCATCTTCCCACTCCACTTGGGCCCCCACCTCGCAGAGGCAAGAGGATCTCAGACGAGCCCCCGAATTGTGAGAAACACACTCACTGGTCCAAATTCAATAAGTGGACATGGAGACAGCGGAACAAGGCTTTAATGATGCTCTTGCTGTTGTGCCCAAATTCACGAATCCCAGAAGACCACCAAGGAGCCAACACCGATGGAAAAGCGAAGAGCCTTTATTGGAGCTAGCTTGAGCTCAATCTCTCATCTATACCAACGCAATGGCAAGATGCCAGAGAAAGAGCGCTCATTTTTCCCAGAAAAAAGGTTTTATGGGTTTCCAGGGCGGTTTGGGGGGGGTGATGGCCATGGCCCTGGCTGATTGGCTGGGCCTGGGGGTAGTTGGGGGGTGATGAGTCGTGGCTTTGGTCAGTTGGCAGGGTCCAGGGGTGGTGGGTGCTCTTGCTGACTGGAGGGGAGAGAGGGACTAAGCTCCGATTGGGTGAAATAGGATCCAGGTCCCGATTGGCTGAAATAGGATCCAGGTCCCAATTGGCTGAAATAGAATCTGGGAGCTTGCCCTTTCACTTGCAAGATCAGGTATCTGGTGGGCAGGCACGCCTGGGGAGTTGGTCCCAGTAATTTATTTCCCAGTGCATGAGTCCCTCCCCTGGTTCCTCATTGGCTGAGTACTACAGGGTTCATATTCTTTTGCAGACGTTGCATAAGCCTGTAAAGGAGGGCAGAGGGCATCAAGAGTCAGGAAAAAGGACTAATAACATTTAACCTAACTGCCTAAAGCATGGGCCACCCAGTTTTGAATAAACAACCCGAGGCTAAGCTTAGAAATGCGCCTGGTTTCAGTTAGATAACTAGAAGTGGGCAACAGCCTGGGGGCGTGATCCGTGATAAGTCACGTAGACATGCTTGGGTAAGCAAGAGATAACAATTGAAGCGGTCAGGCAACTGGAGTGTTCCCTAAAAGGTTACAATATAGAATGTGTTTTAAAATTATTGGTTGTAGAAATGCGCGGGCTTCGGTGTAACGGCTGTGAAAATCCTATATAAGCAATACCTAAAGTTGCCTGGGGGTCGGCAGCTCAGACTCAGCCTGCATGTCAGGGGAGGTGCTGTCGACCCCAGCATGCTGGCTGAATAAAGACTTTGCCTGTACTTACATCTCCATGCCTGTGTGCTTTGTTCTCTCGGGAAAACCCTGAGTTCCAGGACCCTAATATTTGGGGGCTCATCCGGGATCCGTGCAGCTTCCCTGAGAACAAAGGACAGCTGGAGGCAAGGTCTAATTGTCCGGACGGGGCAGTGCAATTCGAGGGTCGCCCCCTCATGTCTGCATAAATGCATTATAAAGCGGGAGTCACCATCCCGTCTATGGTCTCGGGTTAGTGACCCCGAGTGAGAGAGTCCGGGTTGGTAGTCCCGGACCCCAGGTTAGCGACCCTGGGTGAAGCACAGGTAACCAATCCTAGCCCAAAGGTCCGAGTGACTCGGCCTTAGGAAGGCAAGTCCAATCGGCAGAAAACTGGCACCCGAGGAGGAAAAGATTGAGCTCGTCAACCTGAGGCGGTCCGAGTGGACACCTTTCGGGAGAATAACGAGAGCTTTTGAGGATCCTGAAAGTGGTGAGTGTGGTGCACACCAAGTGAGAGAAGGACCGGTCCGAACGAGTGTGATCAGATGTGTGTGTGCTTGGTGTTTACTTTACTGTGTTTTGGTTTCGGTTTATATTTTTTTATGCGCTTCTTATTTTAAGTTTCCTTGTTCTAACGCTCTCCTGCTCTCTCCGTTCCTCCTTTCTGCCACTACATCATTCCCCGCGGGCATGAGTCGGGCAATTAAGAGCCATTAGGGCGCCCGCCGCTAGAAGACTCCCGTGACAGGATAAGGGGGTCACAGCCGCGAATCCCAGATAAATTCGCGTCCCCCGCAGAAGGAAAACTGTGCAACAACAGGCACCTGTTCACAAGGACATATAACAGTCATCTTGTTTGAAGTGGCATCTTCATCCTTCGCCTTTGTCTCCCTCATATCCTTCTTCTTCTTCTTTTTCACTATGGGTCAGGCTCAGGCTACTCCTAAGAGTCTGATACTTTCCCATTTCCCAGAGGTCAAGAAACAGGCCTTAAATACGAGCCTTGGCATCAAGAAGGGTAAGCTTGACACCTTTTGCTCAGTCGAGTGGCCTTCCTTTGGAGTAAGCTGCCCGACCCAGGGATCTCTTTTCCTGGACCTTATCGGCAAAGTCAAAACCATTATCTCCCAACCAGGCCCTGAGGGCCACCCTGACCAACTCCTCTATATCTTGGTCTGGGAAAATCTAGCCGAGAATCCTCCATCCTGGCTGAGGCCCTTTTTGGTGGGGAAACCTCATACTGACCCACTGAAGACCTCCATTCTAGTTGCTCAGGAAAAATTAAAGCCCTCTGATCGCAGGGCCAGAAATACTGTCTGCCTGAGTGCACCACCTGTCCTCCCCAACAGTTCTCCTCTCTACCCCCTTCTGCCGATTGAGCAGCCACCCCCGTATGCGGAGGAGGGGGGTGAAGCTGCCGGGAGGATAGAAAATGAGGCTGGGGAACCCAGTGGGAACCAGGCAGCCGCAGCTTCCCCAGACTCTTAGGCAGAGGGAGGCAGGAGGCCAGAAAGAGCTTCCCCACACTCCCCCAACCTGGCTCCACGCTGGGCACCAAGTAGAACAGCAGGAATGCAATTAAGGCCTCGGGGGGCCAGGGAACAAGAAGGGGAGACTCCCTCCTCCACCTCAGAAGGAGCAGTGCCGGTTCTGCCTGTGCACGCCATCGGTACAGGCATCGCTCAACAATATCAATACTGGCCCTTTTCATCTACTGACCTCTATAATTGGAGGACTCAGAACCCTCCCTTCTCAGAGGACCCCAAATGTCTTATAGGTTTAGTGGAGTCCATTATGTTTACCCATCGTCCCACATGGGACGACTGCCAGCAATTGCTCCGCACTCTCTTCACGACGGAAGAGCGAAGAGTATCCTCAATGAGGCCAGGAAAAATGTCCTCGCAGAGAATGGAAGACCCACTACCCTCCAGCCCATCATTGATGAGGCGTTCCCACTTACGCACCCGGATTGGGACTTCGGGACTGCAGAAGGTAGGGAGCATCTCCGGGTCTACCGCCAGACTCTGATGACCGGTCTCCGGGAGGCCGCCAGACAGCCCACTAACCTGGCTAAGGTAAAAACTATTGTTCAAGGAGAAATGGAAAGCCCAGCCGCATATCTGGAAAGGCTGTTTGATGCTTACAGGCAGTACACCCCTATAAACCCGGAAGCAGAGGAACACAGATCAGCTGTAGTCCTCTAATTCATCAACCAGGCAGCCCCCGATATCCGGAGAACACTCCACAAGCGGGAGGACCTGAGGGAGATCTCTATTAGAGAGCTGCTGCAGCAGGCAGAGAAGATCTTCAATGCTAGGGAAACTCCGGAAGATAGAGAAGAAAGGCTGGGGAAAGAGAAATGGGTAATACAGGAGAAAAATAGGAAGGAAGAAAGAGAATTTCAGAAGAGGGAAAACAAGAAGCAGAGGGAGGAGATGGCCAGGATCCTGGCCAGGGTGAAGGAGGGCCCTAGGCCACCTCGAGGAACAGGACCCCGCCAATCCCCACTAGGACAAGATCAATGCGCCCTGTGCAAGAGATATGGACATTGGAAGAGGGAGTGCCCCCAAAGGAGGGAACAAGGAGGAGGGAACCCTGTTAAAATCCTGCACCTAAGAGAGGAGGATTGATGGGCACGGGGCTCGGCACCCCTCCCCGAGTCCTGGGTAACCCTGTGCGTGGAGGGGACTCCCATTGGGTTCATGGTAGACACTGGGGCACAATATTCAGTTCTCAACCAGGCCACGGTCCCCTGAACCCAGGATGCACAAGTATAGTCCAGGGAGCGACAGGGTCCAAGAAATGTGCCTGGACCACTAGCAGAAACGTGGACCTAGGAAGGCATCAGGTCTCTCACTCATTTCTGGTCGTACCTGAGAGCCCCGCACCGCTGTGAGGTAGAGACTTACTAACCAAGGCTGGGGCATGCATTCATTTTGAACCCGAAGGGATAAAAATCATGGACAAAGAAGGGCAGCCCCTACAACTGGCGCATGTGTTAACTCTGTTCCTGGCCGACGAACATCGTCTGTTTCAGGTGGATCAAGAAAAGGGGGGCCAGGGAGAAATGGACTCTTGGTTACAGAGGTTCCCTTCCACATGGGCCGAGACTGGAGGAATTGGTCTCCCTAAACACCTATCCCCGGTCATTGTTCAACTCAAAGCCGCGGCTCTACCCATCCGGGTCCGGCAATATCCAATGCCAGAAGAGGCTAGGAAAGGGATAGCAACCCATATCCATAGACTATTGGAGACAGGAATCCTTAAAACCTGCCAATCTGCATGGAATACACCCCTGCTTCCAGTAAGGAAGCCTGGCAGTGGAGATTACAGACCGGTGCAGGACTTGCGAAAGGTCAATGAGAGGGTAGAAGACATCCATCCTACAGTGCCCAACCCTTACACCCTACTCAGCTACCTGCCACCTGCACATGTCTGGTATACTACTCTGGACCTGAAAGACGCCTTCTTCAGTATCCCACTCTCTGAAGTTAGTCAGCCTTTGTTTGCCTTTGAGTGGCAAGAACCAGGGGGAGGAAGAAAAGGGCAGCTTACCTGGACCAGACTGCCACAGGGCTTCAAGAACTCTCCCACCTTATTCAATGAAGCCCTAAGCCAGGACCTGGAGCCCTTTCGCAGGAGCCACCCCCGCGTGACACTGCTGCAATATGTGGATGACCTGTTGCCTCCTACAGAAACCCGTGAGGAGTGTGAAGAAGCCACAGGGAACTTGCTGACTGAACTAGGTGAACTGGGATATCGAGCCAGCGCCAAGAAAGCCCACATCTGTCAGAGGTCAGTAGTCTACCTGGGGTATGAAATATCTAATGGGGCCAGGTGGCTAACGCAGACTATTAAACAAACTATCCTGACTATCCCCGTCCCCTCCTCACCCCGGGGAGTGAGAGAATTTCTTCGCTCAGCGGGGTTTTGCAGGCTTTAGATTCCAGGGTATGCAGAAATAGTCTGACCGCTATATGAAGTGACCAAAGAAGTGCCGGGCTGGCAATGGACTCAGGAACAACAAGAGGCTTTTGACAGACTAAAAGAAGCTCTCCTCCGGGCCCTATCTCTGCCAGACCCAGAAAAACCCTTTATCCTGTTTATAGATGAAAAGAAGGGAGTGTCCAAAGGAGTCCTGGCTCAGCAGCTGGGCCCATGGAAGAGACCTGTGGCCTATTTGTCCAAGCGGCTAGACCCAGTAGCCTCCGGATGGCCACCTTGTCTGCGTATCCTAGCAGCCATTGCTCTACTGGTAAAGGAGGCAGACAAGCTGACTTTTGGCCAGAACCTAAGAATAACAGCCCCACATACCGTAGAGGGGATCCTCAGGCATCCTCCAGGAAAATGGATGATGAACGCAAGACTCACCCACTACTAAGGACTCCTACTGGATTCTCCATGAATCACCTTCTCTGACCAGGTAACCCTAAATCCTGCCACCCTTCTGCCCGACCCAGATCTATCCATGACTGTGGAGACATCCTTTCCGAAATTATCCAGGTGCGAGCAGACCTGAAAGACACACCGTTACCAAGCTGTGAGCTGAATTGGTATACGGATGGGAGCAGTTTTGTGCCGGAGGGTGTCAGGAGAGCAGGGGCAGCTGTAGTAACCCATGAAGGGGAAGTTGTCTGGAGCGCAGCTCTGCCCCCTGGCACCTCAGCACAGAAGGTGGAACTTATTGCTCTTGCTGAGGCCCTGGAAAGAGCAGAAGGCAAGAGGGCCAACATATACACAGATAGCAGATATGCCTTTGGCACTGTCCATGTCCACGGTGCCATCTACCGAGAAAGAGGATTCCGTTTCGTGGAAGGGAAGGGACTGAGGAATCTGCAAGAAGTCCAAAGACTACTAGCTGCTGTCAAAAAACCCAAAGCAGTAGCAGTTATACATGTACCGGGCCACCAATCAAAGAAGACACCTGAGGCCATCAGCAACAGCCATACTGATGCGGAAGCTAAAAGGGCAGCCCTCTCCGACTCCCTTGTACTTGCAGCCCTCGAAATACCCATACCTGAACTGCCCGCCTTGCCACCCAAACCTGAGTATTCCCCCCAGGATCTTGAGTGGATTAAGAAACAAGTCTCGGGGAAAGTGTTTAGGGAGGGAAATTGGAGTAGGGACTGTAGGACCCCAACCTCCCTGAGAAATAAGTTAGCCTAAGAGTGGCCATCTTGAAGCCTAAAAAGCCATTCTGATATATGACTCAGAGGGAACAACTGAAACCAGGTAACTCCTCTGGAAAAACAAGTTAATCAATCATGACTGCTGGCAGCGCTAACCTTTCGGTTAGTTAATCATAAATGCCGACCCTACCTTGCTAAATCACCCTAGCAGTAAGAGAATGATCCTATCTTGCTACACCCCCAGGACGTGGCACCAACCCAGAAATCATAGGTTTGAAAAATTACTGCCTTTGTAGAATTGTTATCTAATCTGTAACCATGGTAATCCTTTAGGGCTGAATGCCTCGGAAATCCTATATAACCCCTTAGTTAGAAGTGCTTGGGGTCCTCGTTGAGACCCACTGCGTCGGGCTGACTTGGACCCCAGCTAGTTGGCTTCTGAATAAATTCCTCTTGCTTGTTGCATCAAGAAACGTCTTTGGTGAGTGATTTGGGGCGGCGCCTTCCTCAGGGGAATCCAACATTTGGGGGCTCATCCGGGATCATGCGCTCACCCCGCTTCACTCCCGAAGTTGCTCTTGGAGGAAGAGGTAAGATTAGTGGCGCCTTGAGTTGTCTGTGTTCTGTCTTCTGTTTTTCAGTGAGACCGGTCAGAATTCTGAAAGGGGGTACCCACTGTCTGGCAGCTGTCCCGATCCCGTAAAGGGGTCGAGACTGCGGTCGGTAGACGTACTAGGAGCACCGCAGGCTGCAACCCTGGGGGACGCCTCGGGGAGGTTGGGAGGCCAGGGATGCCTGGTAGCCTCCAGTCTGTTTTTCTGGCAAGGTGAATCTGATGAGATAGGGTTGATTTTCAGGCGCCAGGAATATCAACCCTCTGATTCCTTTCGGTTTCTGTTTGAAAATCTGAGAAAAAACAAAAAGCGGCCACTGTGTGTCTAATCTGTGTGTGTCTCTGTTTTTTGTGTCTTTCATGTGCCTAATAATTGTTATACTGACAATGGGACAGACTCAGACAACCCCCTAAGTGTGTAAATGAATATATCTTTCTACCTCCGGATGGTATTAATGAAATTGATTTAAAGACAAGCGCTTGTGAAAATTGAGTGTTCTAAAACTTCCAGAAAACCTGATAAAAAAGTGTTAAGCATTAATGCTAATTTGAGTTTGCCTGAGGCGGGCATGTCCTGGTAGTTGTCGGCTGCCTGAGTTTACCTAGAGTCATTTGAGTCATGTTATCTGCTAAATCTTTTAAGAATAGAATGCTTAGAAGCTTGGCTTTGTCTAGTGTTCAGTGGGGGTCTTGTGAGCAGGCTAGCATAGTTGTTGCAGGTAGGTGAGCTGGATAAGTGTGGCAAGTGAACACCTTTTTAATTGTGTGTTGCAGTGTGTATGCCTACCTGCAGCCTGAAAATCTTTGTAGTAACTTAAGGCCTTAGAGTTTTGTTAAGTTGAGAAGATGTGCTCTGTGTTTGCTGGGAGATTGTGCTGTGAAGCTCATGGTTGCAGAAATTGTAGAATGTGTTCGTAAGTTTGTCAGTCTAAGAAATGTTGGTTTGACAGTTTGCAGTGTCCTGCTTCTCAGTGTTCACTGGAGCTTGAAGTTTCTAATAGTTTTGAGTTCTGGTTAGAACTGCTTAAAGTGATAGAGAGGGCATTTCTCTATGCTGGAAGATGTATGTTTTAATGAGAGAAAGTGTAAAGAACGGAAATTCGTTTTGTTGAAAGTAAAAGAAAGTAACTTTGTTCTAAAGTACAGCTATTTATTTAAATAGAGACAAAGAGAGAAAACAGCGTGGTGCCTTTTGTTGTGGAAGATCCGCTCAGCCTGTTGCTTTGGGGGGAGGGTCAGGATGTTCAGAGATAAAGTGAGATAAACCCAGTCAAGCCGCAGGCAAGCCCAGGCATAATTCTCACCGGCTTATGTGCTTGGGACCATGGGGCAAATGAAGAATAAATTACTATATTCTTACAGATATAGTCGTGCCTAGTGAAATTAAAGCAAGTGAGTCTTGATATCAAGTGCACAGCAAAATTAAAATCTCGTTTCCAGTTAAACAGTTTTCTTTAACTGTTAGTCTGCTCTTAATGTTGAAAGATCACAGCAGTTTCTCATGCTTAAAGTCTCAGTGAGTTGCCATGAAATCGTAATGTTAAAGGGACTAAAAGCTAAAGTTTGTTAACAACTGTATAACCTTTATTTGCCTTTGAAATATTTTGTTATTAAAAATGATTGCATGGCCTGAAAAATTGAATTCCTAAGCAGAATAGTAACAAAGCTTTTTCAGCTGATTAAATGCACTTAGTTAACAAACCAAAATTTATTAAACTGTAGAATCTGGACAAGATTATGTTTCTCCCAGAAAAACAGGTTTCACTGTAAAAGTTTAGATAGACGAACGTGTGACCACTTTTGAGAAAAGTTGTAATAGATTTTTTGAGAACCACCAGGTCTTCTTGTTTAATTTATATGCTGTATGTTTTAAAAAAACATGGGGGACTCTCCATATTTTTTAATGCAAATAATCTTAGAGCTTTTAATAGAATTTGCATAGCAGCTTATATCTACTATTAAAGAGTAAAACATTCTTGAAGCTTTCAGGGAAGACCTGTAAACTTAAGCACTTTCTCTGCTTTTTTGTATCTGGTCTTAGACACTTATGCTGAGTTATGTTCTTATTATTTTCACTGTTTGTAAGCTATTGATTGTAAGCCAAAGGTCATCATTTCTCAGTCCCTAAATGAAGAAGTAAAATGCCTGATCTCTTTCATCTCAAATCATATTTCTGGTCATATCTGAATATCTGTGTGAAAGAAAGAGACATTTAAATTTGAGATTCTGCTTAAACTTTTAAGTTAAATTTGACTATAGCCATATTCATTCTTTGTATGTATCTCTAATAGGTCTTTTGTATGCCTGGTGATATTATACTCTGCCTTGAGTTTAGACAGTTCTTTCAGCTAAATATGAATTCTTATTGTAGCTTTTTTCCCCTCCTGAAGATGAAAGCAGAAGAATCTACCATCTACTACCATTCTCTCAAGAATGCTTAGTAACCTAGAATTATTTTGACTTTCTGTATGTTGTCTTTAAAAATTGACAGCAGCAGTCTCCCCTGCTGCCCCACCTTTTTAAGATATCTCGTTTACTGTGCTGAGTATATAGACAATAAATGTGTAATGATAGTTCTAAAAAAATTAAATGCAAAAAGGTGCTTTTACCTCTAGTTAACTCTGATATTTTCCAGAGGGCCCCTGGAACATGTCAGAAGAATTTTTTCTCACTAGAGAAAGTATTTGACTAATTTGGCTTATTTATCTGATATATATATATATATATATATATATATATATATATATATATATATATATATATATATATATATATATATATATTTACCAGGAAAGCACTGTCAAAGAGAATGATGCTAAACTTTGTTACTGAATGTTTTGTATTACAGAAATATCAGAATTTCCTTATGTCAACTGTTTTACAGTAAGCTCTCATCAGATCTTTAACCATTGTCATTTGTAAGTCTTTTGTCATTTATAGTATTATCCCTAAACTGGTAAAGAACTAGATTTCAGCAGAACAGGTATTAGTTACATAAGATTACATAAACTAAAGAAAATGATTTTGTGTCTTTTTGTTTCAAATGTTGCTGGTTAAGTATTTTAACCTTGTTCTCTTAAACTGACAACAGTTTAGTAAATGACTATCTTTATGAGCAGAATTGAAACATCCTTCTCTCTACTTGATCCCTCCAGAGTTTAAAAACTTTCAGTGACTGTTTTTGTATTCCATGGCAGTATGTTTATTTGCACGAGTTCAATAAGAATCTGCTTTCCTTGTGAGAAGACTACTTAAGAACACTGGTTATACTACCAGGGCTTTGACTGGAATGTCGTACCTGAGAAACATGTGTATAGACTCAGATGTGAACAACTTTAAGGAACTAAGATTGACTTTATAAAGCCAACAAAGCCCCTTGGAAGAACTGGCCTGGTACCTTGCTTACAGAGTTCCCAGCAGCCTTACCAGGTGAGTAAAGAAGGTCACTTCCTGGCAGGTGCAGAGACCTCGAGAAGAGAAGAATTCATCCAAATCTACAGGTACTGCAGGCAAAGCCTGATGGCAAGTCTGGCTTGGCTGTCTGGCCTCAAGAGGCCTTTAAAAGTTCAATCTGAAATTCCTTACAAAAAGTTCCAGCAAAGCATATTTAAAAGAGCCTGTGTAATCAATTGCTCTTCTTGCTGCACCTGTGCAAATAATCAAGCCAGCTGTTAATTATTTTCTTAACCTAGTTACTTCTAGTAAAAATGAGAGTGATTTTAGAGAGAAGTATCGTTTCAATAATGCAGCCTCCTTCCAGAATAAAAAATCCAACTCCAGATGTTGCTACATAACCTAATAACAGAATTTGTTTTATCTTGCCTAGAAGCCACAAAACTGCAAATAGTAATAAAAATGAAACCCAGAATAGAAGCGCCAGCCTTCTGAAGCCCTCTCAACTGACCAGTGATGGAGACCTAGCTGCACCCTTTACTGTGCCCCCTTCTCAGCACGAAGCAGCCAGAGCGGTCATCGCCCCTTTTCCCTAGCAGCAGCTAGAGTCTCTATCTGTAGAAGAAAGAATGAGACCATACCCATAGCCTTCCCTGGTAAAAACAGGTATTTAATCCCTCCTCCCAAGGGATGGTGGGCTTGTAACACTAGAGTGACCCCATGTGTCTCTACTTCTGCCTTCAACTCCTCCCGTGATTTCTGTATCATGGTCCAGTTAGTACCCAGACTAATGTATCATGATGACTTATCATTCGTGGCAGAATTAGAACCTAAACTAAGGTATAAAAGAAAGCCAGTCTCACTCACTCTAGCTGTATTACTAAGAGTAAGAGTCACAGCCAGAGTAGGACCAGGGGCAGCTGCAATTATACAAGGAAACCAACATTACGAAGGACTAAGAATAGCTATCGATGAAGATTTGAGAACTATAAAACAGTCTATTTCTAAACTTGAAAAGTCCCTAACCTCTCTCTCTGAAGTAGTGCTGCAAAATAGACGAGGGTTAGATTTACTATTTCTAAAAGAAGGTAGATTGTGTGCAGCTCTAAAGGAAGAGTGCTGCTTCTATGCAGACCATACTGGAGTAGTAAGAGACTCAATGTCTAAATTAAGAAAAAGATTAGATCAGCGAAAGCAAGAACGAGAAGCTAACCAGAGCCTGTTTGAATCCTGGTTTTCTAGATCCCCATGGCTTACAGCTCTAATATCCACTTTGGCAGGACCCCTGCTTATTTTAATATTGCTCCTCACCTTAGGTCCCTGCATTTTAAATCGAGTAATAACCTTTATTAGAGAAAGAGTAAGTGCTGTGCAGGTGCTAATGCTGAGACAACAGTATCATACCCTCACACAACAAGAAGAAACCAACATTCCATGATTAGAATGTTCAGAAAAAGAAGTGGGGAATGTAGGACCCCAACCTCCCTGAGAAATAAGTTAGCCTAAGAGTGGCCATCTTGAAGCCCAAAAAGCCATTCTGATATATGACTCAGAGGGAACAACTGAAACCAGGTAACTCCTCTGGAAAAACAAGTTAATCAATCATGACTGCTGGCAGCGCTAACCTTTCGGTTAGTTAATCATAAATGCCGACCCTACCTTGCTAAATCACCCTAGCAGTAAGAGAATGATCCTATCTTGCTACACCCCCAGGACGTGGCACCAACCCAGAAATCATAGGTTTGAAAAATTACTGCCTTTGTAGAATTGTTATCTAATCTGTAACCATGGTAATCCTTTAGGGCTGAATGCCTCGGAAATCCTATATAACCCCTTAGTTAGAAGTGCTTGGGGTCCTCGTTGAGACCCACTGCGTCGGGCTGACTTGGACCCCAGCTAGTTGGCTTCTGAATAAATTCCTCTTGCTTGTTGCATCAAGAAACGTCTTTGGTGAGTGATTTGGGGCGGCGCCTTCCTCAGGGGAATCCAACAGGACCAAGAAGGTAGGTTGATCCTGCCTGAAGCATTGGGGCAGTACATGCTTTCTAATCTGCACAAGTCCACCCATCTAGGCTGGAAAAAGCTGCTCAGCCTTTTCCAGTCTGCGCAGTTGGTGTTTCCCCACCAGAATGAGGCAGCTCGTCAGATCACGAATGAATGCAGTAGCTGTGCAAGGCTAAGACCAGCCCCAAGAGGGCTGCACCCGGCAGGTACCCGGGAAAGGGGGAGGGCTCCAGGGAGGAATTGGGAAATAGACTTCACCGAAATAAAACCAAGGAAGTATGGATACAAGTATTTGCTGGTTATGGTAGATACTTTCTCTGGGTGGGTGGAGGCCTTTCCAACCATGCATGAGATTAGCCAGATAGTAGCAAAAAGATTAATTGAGGAAATCATCCCCAGATATGGGGTCCCTGAAGCAATAGGTTCCGATAACGGCCCGGCTTTCATTAGCAAAGTCCTGCAAGGACTAGCCCTAGCTTTGGGAGTAGATTAGAAGTTACATTGTGCTTATAACCCACAAAGCTCTGGGCAGGTAGAAAGAATGAATCGGACCCTGAAGGAGACCCTTTATAAATTGGTATTGGAGACTGGTGGGGACTGGGTGACCCTCCTTCCCTTAGCCATCTTCCATGCTCGGAACTCCCCCTATATACATAGTTTAACTCCATTTGAGATAATGTACGGGGCTCCTCCACCCATAATCTGGCGAGTGCAGCTTCCCGGTGTAGAGGACCCGTCCCCTGACTATCTGAAGGTGTTGCAAGCTCTTGCTAAAATGCAGCAGGAAATCTGGCCCCTGATCAGAGCGTATTACGAAGGCAGGAAAATTCCGAGCCCAGAACATGGCATAGTCCCAGGGAATATGGTGTGGGTCAAGAGACACCAAGTGAAGACTCTCGAGCCCAGGTGGAAAGGACCTTATGTTGTATTGTTTAGCACCCCCACTGCTCTCAAGGTTGACGGTATCGCTCCTTGGGTGCACCACACCCACGTTCGGAAGATCCTGCCTCATCAGGATCCAGGGGCCCGCAAGGAGGAGTGGAAGGTGCAGCAGCATCCTGCGAATCCCCTGAAACTACACCTAAGCCGAAGATGAAGGGGATCCTGCTGATCAGTGCTTTAGTATGGACCTTAAAGGGAACCACATCTGTGACCAGCCCCCCCCCCCTCCCAGCCATGGAGACTGACCTGGGTGCTGGTCAACGGCGCAACTGAGGAAGTCATCAGTACCACAGAACACAGTGCGCCACTCGGAACCTGGTGGCCTGACCTGTTTTTCTGCCTTCGACGGATCAACCAAGGTTACCGGACCCTTTGGGGGATCGCCCCTTCAGCTGGCACCCAGGCCCAGGGATTTTATGCCTGCCCAAAAGCAGGTAAAGGCGAGTCATGTGGGTGGGGGCCCTTCTGGTGTGCCAAATTGACCTGTGTAACCTCGAACGATGGGGGTCAGAAATGGCCTGTTACAAAAGGGGATGCTGTCAAATTTTCTTATGTCAACCAGGGCCTCCCACGTCACGTGCAAAGGGACAGGGCTTGTGACCGGGACCGAGATTGGGTATGAATTCAATTCATTGAGATGGGCAAAAAGACTGAGGTATCACGTTGGATAAGAGGGCTAACATGAGGGATAAAGTACTATAAATCTTGGGGACATGAGGAAGAAGGCTCAACCCTCACCATTAAATTAACCATGTTAGCTCCCACAGCCGCCGTAGGTCCCAACCCGGTTATAAATCCCCAGAAACCTTCAATCCAAGATAAGGGCCTGAGCAAAAAGGATGAGAAAATGCCGACCAGGACGCTTGCTCCAGAACCCACGAGAAGACCGGGTCCATCAACCTCTGGGTTATGGGCCCAGCACACTCCCTCCGGGTTAGATAATCCCATGTGGGAAATGGTGCAGGCAGTAGTAGAGACTCTTAACCACACCACTTCCTCCCTCACCGATCCCCGTTGGCTATGCTACCCAGGTTCACCCCCCTTCTATGAGGCAATCGGGATAAATGGCTCCTACACTATCAACAACTCCCATCCCACTTACTGGGATGGGAGACCGGGGAGACTTACAATCGCTCAAGTCTATATCACTGGTACATGTGTAGGCACAGTCCTGACAGCCCAGAGCCAGTTATGCTCCTCTTATAATAGCACCCCGTGGGAGCAAGGAAAGTGGATTATACCCTCCTCAGGTTGGCGGCTCTGTTCAAAGACAAGCCTCACCCTGGCCCTATCCACCTCTGTGTTCAATACTAATAATGAGTTTTGTGTGCTGGTGGCCATTCTACCTCGCCCAATATATCATTCTCATGAATCTCTCCTTTCTTATTGGGAAGAAAGGCTGAATCCCCACTGGAGCAAGATGGAGGCTGTTACTGCCTGACCATTGAGATCCTCGTCTCCCTAGGGATAGCAGGGGCAGGCACTAGGGTCGCAGCCCTCGTGACACGGGAAAAAGGGCTCACAACCCTGAGGCTGGCAGTCGACAGGGACCTAGAACAGCTCCGACAGTCAGTATCAAACCTGGAGCAATCCCTCACCTCCTTGGCAGAGGTGGTCCTACAGAACCGAAGAGGCCTGGACCTCTTGTTTTTATAAGAAGGTGAGCTATGTGCAGCCCTAAAAGAAGAATGCTGTTTCTATGTAGATAAGACAGGTGCAGTTAGAGATTCCTTAGCCAAACTAAAAAAAGATCTTGACAGGCGGCATAAAGAATATGAAAGCAGCAGCAATGAAGGCTGGTTTGAATCTTGGTTTAAGCACAAGCCATGGTTTGCTACCCTCCTCTCGGCCGTTGCAGGGCCACTGGTCATCCTGCTGCTTTTGCTTACCATCGGCCCGTGTATAATAAATAGGCTGCTTAAGTTTGTGCAAGAGAAGTTTGACACCGTCCAACTCCTGGTCCTTCACCAAAAATATCAGGCCCTAGATACCGCTGCGGAAGATTCCTTAGTCTGATCAAGAAAAGGGAGGAAATGTAAAGGAGGGCAGAGGGCATCAAGAGTCAGGAAAAAGGACTAATAACATTTAACCTAACTGCCTAAAGCATGGGCCACCCAGTTTTGAATAAACAACCCGAGGCTAAGCTTAGAAATGCGCCTGGTTTCAGTTAGATAACTAGAAGTGGGCAACAGCCTGGGGGCGTGATCTGTGATAAGTCACATAGACATGCTTGGGTAAGCAAGAGATAACAATTGAAGCAGTCAGGCAACTGGAGTGTTCCCTAAAAGGTTACAATATAGAATGTGTTTTAAAATTATTGGTTGTAGAAATGCGCGGGCTTCGGTGTAACGGCTGTGAAAATCCTATATAAGCAATACCTAATGTTGCCTGGGGGTCGGCAGCTTGGACTCAGCCTGCATGTCAGGGGAGGTGCTGTCGAACCCAGCTTGCTGGCTGAATAAAGACTTTGCCTGTACTTACATCTCCATGCCTGTGTGCTTTGTTCTCTCGGGAAAACCCTGAGTTCCAGGACCCTAACAAGCCCATTATATCTTTCCTTTATATTTGTCTTAATCTTATTGGTAGGTTTAAAAAACTCAAACAGGTATCACCAGACCCTTATCAATTCCCCAGCCCCAATCCCCACTCTCAGCCCAATCAGCTTCCACCACGTGATCCCTTGTTAATACCTTACTGTTAAAAATGTTTAAACATCCTAGTGGGAATAAATCACATTTAGGTTTTATACTCTTTCTTAACACTGTCCAATAAAAACAAATCTGGACACGGATAGGGAGAGACTTTTGTTAGAAGGAAAGACTGTTGCAATAGAGAGAATACCCCAGCCTCAGAAATCTCTGAGCATCTCAAATCAAGTAGAAAAAGGTTTTTGTTTTATAGGATAGAGGAGGAGGCAAGAAGAATCTTGGGAGGGGAAGCCAAACAAGCAATGGGAAATGACCAGTGAGGTCTGGTAGCAGAGTCTGGCTGCGGGTCAGTGAATTCCCAGGGGAAGCTGATAAAGGGAGGCATGATCTACTTTTGTTGTGCTTGCCTCAGGCTTGGGGCAAGCAGAGTTCAATGGGGCCTGAAGGCAAGAAAGAAGCCTGACCAAAGTTTGGCCAAGACAAAACAGAAGGTAAGAAATGAACAACTTCGTGAAAGGAAAGGAGCGACACATAGCAGCAATTCACCGGAGAGTTCCGCTTTATTAGGGAAAGGTGCTGGGTTATATAGGAAGGGGCATGAATTGATTGAGGTGTCACTTCTACGGGGCTGGTGGCTGGTGGCTAGGTGCTGGGATTGGGAGGGGGGCGAGAGGTGATTGGGCTTCAGGTGGCGCCGGCGGGAACTCAGGACCCCCAAAGAGAAGCAGGAAGTTTGCCATCTTACTGGTAGGGACCCTTCATTCCCAACTTTCTCCTCTATGGGTTTGTGGACATTGCTTTCTCTCTGGCTGCTTCCTGCTGAACAGGGGCGGAGAAGGGAGTGAGGGCTTGAGGATTGGGAGGAAAGGGTTGATAGGACTCCCCGCAGTAAGGACAAGTAGATGTGGACTTCTTTAGGTTTGGAAATCAATGAAGGTTCCCTGTAACTATAGGTTGAGGACCTGTTGATTCCAATGGTGCTAAGAGGATATGGGTGTCAGGAGCCAAGCGTCTGCGGCCATTGGTTCCAGGAACAGTTTCCAGTGAAGAGAGGGGTCCATCTCAGCATGTGGTGAGGAGGTCACATGAGGATGAGGGATCTTCTGTGGCTAGAAGCTGGTAGTTCCTGAGTAAAAGCTGGTTGAAAGCTTGATTAGAGATTTTTCTGACTTGGGATTTAATGAACTTTATTATGCAGGGTAAGAAGAGACAGGTGAGAAGAATGACTATTATGGGGCCTGCAAAGGGCCAGAGCCAGGTGAGGAGGGGGTTTGTTAGTATTGATGAGAATGGGTTGGAATTGGAAGCAGAGTGGAGGCTGGAGGCAAGGTCGGTGAGTTTGGTAATGTTAGTTTCTACAATGCCAGAATAGCAGCACTCTTCTCAGAGGAAGACGCAGGTGCCGCCCTTCTCGGCTGTAAGCAGATCTAGGGCCCACCGGTTTTGAAGGGTGACTTGAGCTAGCAAAGTGACCTGTCTTTGGAGAGAGGCTAGGGAATCGGCAGTGGATGTCAGGGCTCCCTCAAGTTTGGCGTTGAGATCTCTAACTGCCTATAGAGAGTGACCCAAGGCTTCTCCCGAAAACCGTGCGCCAATGGCTCAGGTGATCATAGAGCTACTGACCATGATGGAAAGGAAAGCAGCTCTTTTTGTGCGCGAGGGCAAGGGAGGTTGGAGCTCAAGGAATTCTGCCATGCTGTAAAGCGTTAACTGTGGGATTAGGGTGACGAGAATGCAGGGTGTATCGGAGTTGAGAGGCAGTGAGTTGAAAAGACTGCCATTACACTAAAAGAAGTGTCCCGGTTGCGTAAAAGTCTTAGAGCCGGAGGTAGGGGTGTAGATAGAGAGGCAGTGAAGTGCGCTGGAGGGGGGTGGAGTTGGGCTTACACAGTGGTGGATGGTGAGATTATCTGCCTATTCTGGTTCCCATAGGGGTATGTCTGCCAGGGGGTGGAGAGGTTGTCCTTCTGCATGGAAGGAGTAGTTGGAAATATTAAGGGGCATGGCGGCCAGCAGTGGGCGCTGTAGTGATGCGCACAAGAAACAATTGTCTGTGTTAAGGGTGTGGTTGAGAAAGATGGTGGTGTCCTGAATGAGCTGTAATGAAGAGTAGGAGAAATGGGAAGAGGGGTGGGGATAAGAAGATGAAGAGGCACTATCAAGAGTTTGGATAATGACTTTTTCGGAATATCTGATATCTGATGCAGCTTGAGAGATCTGGGAATGAGAGGGAACATACTCTTGAGAGATATGAAGGGTACCATGGGGGGTCGAGGACCCCCCCCCCATAGTAAACTGAGGCTGTGACTCTGGCAGCTCATCAAGAGTTCCAGGGATCTGGGATTGATAAGGAGAATGAGCCGTTGGGATATTTCATGAAATGGTTGGAGGAGTAATACTGTGGGTACTGGAAGTTACTCATGTAGTGAATTGCACAAGACCAGTAGGGACATCTCCTGTAGGTGTCTAGCTATCGCCTGCAATAGGCTTGTTTTTGGTCATAGAGGAAGCAGAGGTAGGGAGAATAAGGGTAGCTGCTAGTGAACACTTCGGTGGAGGGAGGAAAGTGGAGGTATGAAGGCTCAGAGCAGCTTTTCAGAGGGCAGTCTGATGTGGCAATAAGGGCAGTAACTTTTGTTTGATGCTGTGTGTAAGTCTCTTTGACTTTGAATCGCCACACAAAGGAGGCTGGGGTGGCGGGGAAGACAATAAGAATGAGGAAAAAAGCAAGAGAGCAGTAAAAGAGGAAAAAGTCATGGTTCGGGTATGGATGGCAAAGGGGGTGAACGGTATTTTGGAGGAAAGAGGACAGTAAGGTCAGGAGTCTGGAGGGAGGGAGAGTCTATAAACTTTTGTAGGTTAAGAGATCTTTTAGGTGATGTGGGGACAGAATGGTAAGGGGCGCCCTGAATGTCAGTTTCTGAGCTTCTTTCTGCAAGAGCTGTCTAGCGGCTAATGCTCGTAGGCAGGGGGCTCATCTCCGAACTGTGGGGTCTAATTGCTTGGAGCGATAAGCTACTGGGGCAAAGGATGGGCCATAATATTGGCCTAGGACTCCTAGAGCTTGACTGGACCTCTCATGAATGTATAATGAGAAGGGCTTTGACAAATCAGGAAGATGGAGAGATGGGGCTTCCACAATGGCTTGACGGAGCTTAATGAAGGAGTGTTGGGGTGAGGAGGATAGTGGTTTTTTAGAGGGGGGCTCTTCCTGAGGTCGTATAGGGGTCTTGCCAACAGGGAGCAGGGAGAAGTTAGGGATCTACGCTCTAAAATATCTAGCCAGGCCTAGAAAGGAAAGGATTTCTGTCTTGGTTTTGGGAATGGGCAGGTCAGAGAGGAGCCATTTTCTGTCTAAGGTAATGGACTTTCTTTGTTGAGATAGAAGGAATCTGAGGTAAGTGACAGGAGGGGAAGAGATTTGAGCTTTGACGGGGGATACTCGGTAACTTCTGGACGCTAGAAGGTTAAGTAGGGAGGCAGTGTCAAGTTGAGACTGTTCCCACGAGAGACTGCAGAGTAGAAGATTGTCTATGTATTATAATAAGGTGGACTTGGAGTGATCATGATGAAACTGTTTGAGGTCCTGAGCTAGGACCTGTCTAAAAATATGGGGACTATCTCGGAAGCTTTGTGGCAAAACTGTCCAAGTGAGTTGTTCAGAATGTCTTGTGTATGGGTCCGTCCAGGTGAAGATGAAAAAATCTTGGGAGCAGGGGTCTAGAGGGATAGAAAAATGGGTCCTTGAGATCCAGGACTGAGAAGTGGGATGCTGAGGCTGTATGGATTTGGAACTAAGGGATGGATAGGGACAATGGCTATGTTGATGAGGCGAAGGTCTTGGACAAGGCGGAAAGATCCGTTGGTTTTTTTAAACAGCTAATATGGGGGTATTAAATGGGGAGTGAGTGGGTCTGAGGTAATTTTTGTTTAAGAAATCTTGAATGATGGGTTGGAGGCCTATGAGAGCTGAAGTGGTTAGGGGGTATTGGGCCTGACAGATATACTGAGAGGGGTCACATAATTTGATAGACGCAGGGGAACATAGGGCCATGGAGGGGCTTGTAATGCCTCAAACTTTGGGATTTACAGGGTGTATGAGGGCAGAACCAGAGCTTTCATTGGGTAGAGGGGGGTCATCAGCTATGAGGGCCATCAGAAAGGGAGTACTGGGGGCTGTGGGAGTGGATATAGTTATGGAAACGTGGAGGAGGGAAAGGATGTCTCGTCCTAGTAAAGGGATGGGACACTGGGGCATAACCAGGAAGGAGTGGGAGAAAGGTGTGGGACTGTCTAGGATTGTGCATAAAAGGGGGAGGGGGTTTGAATGGGAAAATCTGTTTACCTCCTACCCCACTATAGGAGTAATGGCTGGCCTGGTAGGGCCCCGGTATTCTCGCAAGACTGAGAAGGTGGCTCCTGTATTTAGGAGGAAGGAGATGGGGCGACCGTCTACTGTTAAAGTAACCCTGGGCTCTTGTTTGGTGATGGAAATGGTCGGGCAAGAAGCCCCCGGGCCCCATCAATCTTCTTCTGCCAGCCCCGCTATGGCGGGCTTAGGATCGGGGTTGTTCATCCATCCTCCCCTTCGGGTGGTTGGGCAATCAGACCCCCAGTGGCCCTTTTTGTGGCATCTGGGGCATGGGGTGGTAGGAGATCTGGGGGAGGGGCACGCCCTTGACCAATGTCCCTCTTTTCTGCACTTGAAACAAGCTCCTGGGGGGGCTTGTTTGTAGAGGGGCGCCCAGGTTGTGGTTTTATCAGCTGGGCCAACATCTGGAAATTGGCCTGATCAGCCTTTTGTTTACGGCGTTCTTTCTCCTCCTCCCGGTTATGGAAGACTTTAAAGGCCACTGTTATGATCTCAGTCTGTGGGGTAGTGGGGCCCTGTTCTAACTTTTTGAATTTAGCTTTAATGTCGGGGTAGCTTTGAGCTAGGAAGTATGTCATAAGGACATGTCTTCCTTCAGGTGTTTCTGGGTCCTGACTGGTATGCTGTAATAGGGCTTGAGTGAGTCTAAGAACTTGGAGGGGGTTTCATCTCTCTTTTGAATTATGTCTTGGAGCTTTTGAAAACTGACTACTTTACGAACTGCCTTTTTCAGACCTGCTATTAAGCAGGAGGCAAAAATATTTCGAGAGCAGAGACTCATGGCGGTGTTATAATCTCAGTGTGGGTCTTGTTCAGGGACAGCAGTGGGGCCAGGGGGATAGGTGGGGTCAGTCTTGTGGGTTTCGGTAGCGTGCGTTTGGGCGAAGTCCCAAACTCGTCTATATGCTCTTCAGGGAGGAGAGTATTGGCCAGGAGCATGAAAATGTCATGATGTGTGAGGCTGTAAGGCTGGAGGGTCCATTGAAACTCCCTGATGTATGTCGTAGGATCAGTGGAAAAGGAACTTAGGCGTTTCTCTAGTTGGGCTAAATCTCCTAAGGAGAAAGGGATGTGAACACGCACGATGCCTTCGGATCTTGCTACTTCTCAGAGGGGGGCGATAATTTTGGGAGGCCCTCCAGACCGAGTCTGAGGGGGACTGAAGGGTTCTGGCTCAGTCTGTGGGGGAGTGACGTGGTCTAGCTATGCCTAGTCGAGCAGGTCCTGAAGTGCGGAAGGGGGGCAAAGAAAATAAAGAAAGAATCGGGCCCACATGTCACCAGCTAGCAACCCAGCTGCTTGCCTCTGCTGCTTTAGTTGGGCTTGAACTCATAACTCTGAGGTTAAGAGTCCCATGCTCTACTGAGCTACAGCAGGGCTCCAGTTAATTGCTTATGGAATGTGTTGTTTTCTATTCCTGCCACATCGGCAAGTGGGGGAAGGGCATAGCTAGAAGCAGGGGCAGTGTTTCTACACATCTTCAAGGTCTCCTTATTTTCAGAGTGAGGAGCCTTGGCAAGATATGTTTTTGTGGACAGATAACTTCTAAGGGCTGCACCGGTTGTTCTCTAGCTTGTGCTTTCCCATGCTGCATTCAGACATGGGGGAAGGTGCTTTCCCTTTCTCCCTACAAACATGTGAGAAGACAAAGGCGGTCCCTAACAGGGGAGAAACAGGTGATGAGGGCAAAGACGGAGGAGGCCCCTGGGACTTAGTTAAAGGGGGGCTGAAAGGCTCAGGCTTAATCTGCAGGGAATGAAGGTGGAGGAGGTGAGATGGGGGAGGAGATGGTTGGGGAGGAAGGGAGAAGGGCTGTTGTAGGAGAATAAGGGGAAGGAAGTGAACAGGAGGTTTCTGCTGGGGCAGTGGCTTGCAGGCTAGGAGAACTTGGGAGGGGGCGGGGAGAGGAGGAGGCAGAAAGCTTTGATATAGGGAATCTCCTTCCATCTTTTCAGGCGCTGGCAGTAGTTAAAAAGATCGCGAGTGATGTTAGGATCAAGAGTTCCCCCTGCGGGCCATTGGTTGTTATTGTCTAGGGGGTATGTCGGCCAATCTTGGGAGCAATATTTACGGAGAAGTTTTGGTTTTATATTAGGCGTCAGGGAGAGGGTAGCCAGATGCTTAAGCAGGCATTCAAGAGGTGAACTTTCAGGGAGGGATGAGGAGGCTCCCATGGCTAAAGGACAGAGAAGGAGACAAACAGGGGAAGACGATCAGAGATCCTCGGACTGGAAGCAGACCACAAGGAGACAAAGGGCGTCCCCGATGATCCTTGGTGGTTTGCGGAAACTCGTATACGAGTCGGAATTTCTTAGGAAGTGTGGGTCGTCACCCAGACTTCCCTAAGAAGGCAGAGTGCCGGAGTCTCGAGGTACCTAGCGCTAGGCGTTTTCGGCGGACGGAGCAGAAGGAGGAGGGGGAGGAAAGGGAGCGTTCTCATCCACAAAAGAGTCACCTCGTTTATGGCTGTTGGAGGGGGGTGCCTGAGTCTCGGCCACAGCCGTGAAGGCCTTAGGCGGGGATTTATGGTTGTCAGAGGAGGGGCTTGAGGGTCCGCTGCAGCCGTGAAGGCCTGAGGCAGGGAGCATTCCCTCCTCATCCCCGAGCATCAGGGCCTTGCCGGACGATCATGGTCAATGGCACTGCGATCGCTCGGGGAAGAGTGGCCCACTCCGGGGGGAAAACTTACCTAAAGGCCAGAGAGGTGTGGTGAGTGTGATGAGCCAGCGCCGGAAAAAGAGGACGAGGGCATGCTGCTGCTGGTGTCGGCGGGAAGACGGGGCCCAGTTGGGGTGTCCCATCTCCTGGGTTTCGGCACCAATGAAAGGAAAGGAGCGACACATAGCAGCAATTCACCGGAGAGTTCCGCTTTATTAGGGAAACGTGCTGGGTTATATAGGAAGGGGCATGAATTGATTGAGGTGTCACTTCTATGGGGCTGGTGGCTGTTGGCTAGGTGCTGGGATTGGGAGGGGGGCGAGAGGTGATTGGGCTTCAGGTGGCACCAGCGGGAACTGAGGACCCCGAAGAGAAGCCGGAAGTTTGCCATCTTACTGGTAGGGACCCTTCGCTTCGAACCTTGGGTCAACATCAGTTCCTCAGAGAAGCCTTCCTTCATCCAGCCAACTTGGATACTGGAGCCAGACTGCCTGGATTAATCCAAGCTGGCCACTGACTAGCTGTGTGAACTTGCATGAGCCCCTTAACCTTCCTGTGCCTTGGTTTGTGCATCGGTACAACAGTGGTGATAAAATGTTCTATCTCACAAATCATCATGGGGATGAAGTGAGTTGAGTAAGTCTCTAGCACACAATGAGCTCTTAAAAAATGTTGGTTATTGTGATGTAATCTCTGAGCCCCTGTGCATTTCCTCCATAGACCATCTCCGACTCTGGACTGCTTGGTCCTTGATGGCAGAAATCCTCAGTACTGGCAAAGTGCCTATTGCATAGAAGTCTCCTAACAAATATTTTTTAAATGAACCCCAGCACACAAAGAGCTGACAGCATAGGAGGAAGACAATGAGAGAGCTGGAGGTATTTTGCCCTGCAGACATTCAGGGAGAGCCTTGGAGAATCCTCTGCTACCTCAGGATCTCCCAAGCTTTGCCCAGATGTTGAGTCAATTCTCCAGAGAACTACCACTCTGGGTCCAGCATCTGTGGCCTGCAGAAGCCCCTGCCCCTAATAGAGTTCCCACTTGTGCCTCCACAGGAAGGCAGTGTCCATGAAATACCTTGCCCTTATAGTCTTCATTACATTGTTCGGTCCCCAAGTGAAAGGTTTCTTTTTGTTTCTCCTGCTGAACAGGTCTGCTTCCTTGCTCCCAGAAAATGAGGGTTTTCCTGCGCTGGGTTTCTTTGCCTGGGCTCTGTAGTTTGGGCTCAGTGGTGGACACTTTTATTGACCTGGATTCTTGACATCAATGTCTCCCTTTTTTGTTCTTTCTCTTTTGGGGCCTGTATCAGTTCACAAACCAGAAAATTCACCTCAAAGGGCCTAAGTCAGTAGTTCTCAAACTTTTTCTGTAAAGGGCTAGATAGTAACTGTTTTTGGCTTCTCAGGTCACAGATTCTTTGGCAACAACTCTGCTTTTGTAGCTCAAAGCAGCCATTGTAAACAGATGAGCAGGGCTGCCTTTCTAATAAACTTTTATTTATTAAACAGGTGGCAATGGAGGAAGCTTAAAGATATTATGCTAAGTGAAAGAAGCCAGGTACCAGAGACCACATAATGTAAGATTCCATTGATATGAAACGTGCAGAATAGGCAAATCTCTAGAGACATAAAATAGATTAGTGGCTGCCTAGGGCTGAGGGTCAGGGGTGAGGGAATGGAAAGTGATTGCTAATGGGTATGGGTATTCTGTTTGAAGTCAGTCAGGAAAATGTTCTAAAATTATACTGTGGTAGTAGTTGTACAACTCTGTGAATATAACAAAAAGCATTGAATTGAACACTTCACTTGGCACATGTTTTGGTGTGCAAATTATGTCTTAATAAAGCTGTTTAAAAAGAAGTATTCCAATGTTCACAATAGCCAAAAGGTAGAAACAACCCAAAAACAGTGGTATATCTATATAATGGAATATGATTCAGTCATAAAAAATGAATGACCATCTGATATAGGCTACAACATGGATGAACCTTGAAAACATTATACTAAGTGAAATAAACCAGATACACAGGACAAATATTGTATGATTGCACTTACATGAGTTTCCTAGAAAACACAAATTTATAGAGAAACAAAATAAAATAAAGGTGATGGGGCTAGTAAGAGGGAATGGGATTTTTTGTCTGGTTGGTACAGAGTTTCTATGTGAGATGATTCAAAAAAGCATTGCAAATGGATAGTTGTGATGTTTACACACTGTGAATGTACTTAATGGCTCTGAATTGTGTACTTAAAATGGATAAAATGGTAAGTTTTCCCTCAATTAAAAAAAACGGGAAAAAAAAGAAAATGAACAGGAAAAAACCCACTAGAGTGGCTGGCCCATGCAGAAGGAAAAGAAGAGAGGAAACTGACAAGTGAACTGGGTCAATTCCAGTCCAGGAGAAATGGACAGATTCTGAGAGATGCAGATCAGGGAGTGAGGGCCTGTGTGCTGCACAGCTCCTCAACAGCAGGGACCAGTGGAAGAAAACAACAGTCCCCACTGACCCACACAGACACCTCATGGGACCCCAAATCCCTGCACAGGGTCTGCACACAGTGAACACTCAATAAATGTTTGCTGAGGAGGGACTCAAGATGGCAGCATGAGTAGGGCACCAGAAATTTCCTCTCAAAACCATGTATATTTTTGATAATACAACAAATACAACTACTCCTAAAAGAGAGACCAGAAGATACAGTGTAACAGCCAGGCTACATCTACATCTGCAAGAACTCAGCATCTCACAAAGAGGGTAAGATACAAGCCATGACCTGGTGGGACCCGAGCACTCCTCCCACCCCAGCTCACTGGCAGAAGGAAAAGAATCAGAGTGGGGAGGGAGTGGAAGCACAGGACGGCTGAATAACCAGCCCTAGTAACCTGCACTGGGAACACAGACACACATAGCATGCTGTACTGGATATTAGAGAAACAGAAAAGTAAAATCCAAGACAGAGACTCTGGGTGGATCACTACAGCCACCTCCCCTGTGACAAAAGAAAAGTGAGCACTTTTTAAAAGTCCTAAAGAGACAAGGGCTTAACAGCTGGACAAAATTGTCCTGGCACACTCAGCTCCAGCTGTCTGGGAATCCTAAGGAGCTTCAGGAGCCCCAATCCCCTGGGGGGTAACCCAGCCCCAAAGCAGCCTGCCATTCGTTCTCCCTGGCCAGTGCTGCAAGCAAACTGGCTGACCCACCACAGCTGCAGAGCAGCTGGAGAACAGCCCCACCCACAGCAACCACCCAGAGTTTCCTCCCAGTGTGCAGCTAACTGGCACAGACCCAGAAGCTGCCGCCAGTGTGTAGCTGCCCAGCACAGACAGAGGAAGCCAGAACAAGGTCCAGAGGACAGGAGGGGGCACCATTCTCACAGGAGAACACACCTGACATGCCGGTGACCCCCCACAGTGCTCTAGGCTAGCCTGAGGGCTGCCTCACCCATAGCAGCTCAGGGAATTATCCCAGAGACTGCTCCCAGTGTGCAGGTAACCAACACAGGCAGCAGAGAAGGGTAAGGTGGCCAGCAAGCAGGAAGGGACTTTGTTCTCCTAGCTGACACATGCACTACCTGTCTGTGACCACTTCTATCACATGAAAAGGCAGAAGAACCTGATCCAGTCAAAAATCACTCAGACAACCCCAGAGAGACAGCCTGCTGAGATAGATATAACCAACCTTCCTGATAAAAGAATTCAAAATAAAAGTCATAACCATGCTGATGGACCTGCAGAGAAATATGCAAGAGCTAAGGGATGAAGTCTGGAGAGAGATAATAGAAATGAAACAATCTATAGAAGGACTTAAGCGCAGACTGGATGAGGTGTAAGAGACTGTTAATGGAATAGAAATCAGAGAACAGGAATACAGAGAAGCTGAGGCAGAGAGAGGTAAAAGGGTCTCTAGGAATGAAAGAATATTAAGAGAACTGTGTGACCAATCCAAACGGAATAATATTCCCATTGTAGGAGTACCAGAAGAAGAAGAGAGATAAAAAGGGAAAGAAAGTGTCTTTGAAGAAATAATTGCTGAAAACTTCCCCAAGCTGGGAAAGGAAATAGTCTCTCAGACCATGGAAGCCCACAGATCTCCCAACACAAGGGACCCAAGGAGGACAACACCAAGACATATAATATTTAAAATGGCAAATATCAAAGACAAGGACAGAGTATTAAAAGCATCCAGAAAGAGAAAAAAGATCACCTACAAAGTAAAACACATCAGACTATCAGATTTCTCAACAGAAACCTTACAGGACAGAAGAGAATGGAATGATATATTTAATGCAATGAAACAGAAGGGCCCTTGAACCAAGAATACTGTATCCAGCATGATTACCATTTAAATATGAAGGAGGGATTAAACAATTCCCAAACAAGCAAAAGTTGAGGGAATTTGCCTCACACAAACCACCTCCTCAGGGTATTCTAGAGGGACTGGTCTAGATGGAAGCACTCCTAAGGCTAAATACATGTCACCAGAAAAAATAAAATCACAGCAAAGAAAGCAGACCAACCAAATACTAACTAAAGGCAAAAAATAAAATCAACTACCCACAAAAGCAGTCAAAGGAAACATAAAAGAGCACAAAATAAAACACCTAACATATAAAGAATGGAGGAGGAGGAATAAGAAGGGAGAGAAATAAAGAATGATCAGATGGTGTTTATAATAGCTCAATAAATGAGTTAAGTTAGACGGTAAGATAGTAAAGAAGCTAACCTTGAACCTTTGGTAACCACAAATCTAAAGCCTGCAATGGCAATAAGTACATATCTTTCAGTCATTACCCTAAATGTAAAGGGACTGAATGCACCAATCAAAAGACACAGAGTAATAGAATGGATAAAAAAGCAAGACCCATCTGTATGCTGCTTACAAGAGACTCACCTCAAACCCAAAGACATACACACACTAAAAATGAAGTGATGGAAAAAGATATTTCATGCAAACAATAGGAAGAAAAAGTCAGGTGTTGCAATACTTGTATCAGACAAAATAGACTTCAAAACAAAGAAAGCAACAAGATATAAAGAAGGACATTATGTAATGATAAAGGGGTCAGTCCAACAAGAGGATATAACCATTATAAATATATGTGTACCCCACACCGGAGCACCAACATATGTGAAACAAATACTAACAGAATTAAAGGAGGAAATAAAATGCAATGCATTCATTATTAACAGACATCTACAGAACTCTACACCCAAAAGCAGCAGAGTACACATTCTTCTCAAGTGCACATGGAACATATTCAAGAATAGATCGTATGCTAGGCCAGAAAAATGCCTCAGTAAATTTAAAAAGATTGAAATTCTACCAAGCAACTTTTCAGATCACAAAGGTATAAAACTAGAAATAAATTATACAAAGAAAACAAAAAGACTTACAAACACATGGAGGCTTAACAGCATGCCCCTAAATTATCATTGGATCAATGACCAAATTAAAATAGAGATCAAGCAATATATGGAAACAAATGACAACAACAGCACAATGGTCCAACTTCTGTGGGACACAGTGAAGGTAGTTCTAAGAGTAAAGTATATAGCAATCCAGGCCTATTTAAAGAAGGAAGAACAATACCAAATGAATAGTCTGAAGTCACAATTATTGAAACTGGATAAAGAACAACAAATGAGGCCCAAAGTCAGTAGAAGGAGGGACATAATAAAGATCAGAGAAGAAATAAATAAAATTGAGAAGAATAAAACAATAGAAAAAAAATCAATGAAACCAAGAGCTGGTTCTTTGAGAAAATAACGAAAATAGATAAACCCCTAGCCAGACTTATGAAGAGAAAAAGAGAATCTACACACATAAACAGAATCAGAAATGAGAAAGGAAAAATCACGACAGACCCCACAGAAATACAAAGAATTATTATAGAATACTATGAAAATCTATTTGCTAATAAACTGGATAACCAAGAAGAAATGGACAACTTCCTATAAAATACAATCTTCCAAGACTGACCCAAGAAGAAACAGAAAACCTTAACAGACCAATTACCAGCAATGAAATTGAATCAGTAATCAAAAAACTACCCAAGAATAAATGTTTGTTGAATGAAAAGAACTAATGTACACATCAACTCCATTGTGGAATGCTGGGATTACTTGAAATGTTTATTTTCTGGAAAGTGGACTTTCCAAATTGTCTAAAATAAACGCTACTTTTACCATTGGTAAAACAAAATCCATTAAACAACAAAACAAAAATCCAGGTGTATCTGTTGGCTCTACCATCTCCAGGGGTATTTGTTTTCTCTGTTCTTCTCGAATCTCCAGGTCGACTCTGCTTCTTAAATCTGAGCACACATCCTCCTACTCCATTTCCACCCCCAAACACATCAGTTCCCGCATTTAGGCCAGATTTTTTTGGGTCAGTCTCCATGATCGCACCCTCTATCCTTCAGATCTTTAGCCCCTAGCTCAGTGTTTCTCAACTGGGGCAATTTTGCCTCTCAGGGGAGATTCGACAGTATTGGGAGACATTTATTAGTCTGTCATTAAGGGTTGCTATAGCATCTAGTGGACAGGACAGCCCACTAGAAGTTGAGAAAGCCATGGGCCTCAGCCAACAGCACTATGTATCAACAGTCTGAACCACTGTTTATTGAGAGCCTTCCAGGTGAAAGTTACTGGGCAGGATGCATTACACAATTCAGCAAACATATCCTTGTAATAACCCTAGCAGGGAGGTAAGAGTACTACATCTGTTTTATAGCAAAGGAAACTGCAACCCGGAGAAGTTAAGTAATTTGCCCCATGCCACAGAGCAGGGATCAGAGATGGGATTTGAATTCAGGTTGACCTAACTCCAAATCCTATTCAAGGCCCTGAGTGACTCAGGCCCATCCTATGAGACCTCCATACCAGAAAATGGTCGTTATCAGGCTCTTGCTGGGCTGGGGTCTCTGTAGCATTTGAAGAAGACAAATTATAACGATGATCACTCACCAGCATGCAACATCTTCCTCAAGGGTTGGACTCCCGCTGTCAGAATGGATGGAGGTCTGGGACCCCAGTTGCCAGGGCACTGTGGGCAGCCCTGCAGCCTGGACTTCTACAGTGCTCTGCTTCCTAACCAAGCTTCTTCCATCCTCCCTTACCCTCATGTTTGGCATGCCTTTTTGAAGGCCACATTGACTCATCAAGTTACCCCTGTGAGGACTGGTCTTAGCATTGTGATTCATTTCTCCGGGTCAGCCAGATTTAGGTTTGAAACCTGGCTCTGCCCCTGGGTGACCCTGGGCAAATTGTTTAGCCTCTCTGAGCCCCAGCCTCCTCCTCTGTAAAGAACAGATAATGTACCAACTTTATGGGTTTTTCTGAGAATAAACAAGATGTTAAATATACTCAGATATGTTGCTTAGTAGACGAACTGGCATAGAACAAGCTCAATAAATTATTCTGAGCTCTCATTTTCCCACCCATGCCCCAAGCCAGAGTGAGAGGGCTCTGCTCAGTGTTGACTCCCTCTCTCTCCCTCAGCCAGTGTCACTAAAGTCCCAGTGTGCCTCTTCCTGAGTCTCCAAAGTCATATAACCAGAGTTGTGGTGGGATTAGAAGAGGTGCTGGGAAATACAACACTGGCAGGCCTGCCCTAGCTCAGTGATTTTCTTATCCCTCCCAGCTTGACAGGGGGACTGCAGAGCCTTGGAGACCCAGAGTATCCCAACCATGGCTTAAAGCAGTGTTTTCTGGAGGGTCATCCATGCAGGACCACCTATGTCTTAGTCTCTGCATGCATCATTCAAAATGAGGATCTCCAGGCCTCATCCCCGACCTCTTGAGTCAGACTTCAGGGATTCTGCATTTTGAACACCTAGGAACACTTATGTGTAACAAACTAGAGAGGCAAGAATCTAGTTCCTGGACCCTACTCAATTGTTGTTGAGTGTAGGAAGGGCCACCCTCTTTCTCCTCTCTCCCTAAAAGGAGCTGGGCCACAGGGCTTCTGGGAGTAAAGTGGTGATGTAACAGAGGAAGCTGAAGTCCCCATCCCTGGATAAGATGTCCCTAGCCATGGAAGGGAAATGTTAAATTTGAATGAGGACTGAGCAAGTTGTGTTGTGCCCAAAGTCACGAATCCCAGAAGACCACCAAGGGGCCAACACTGATGCAAAAGCAAAGAGCCTTTATTCGAGCTAGCTCGAGCTCAATCTTCATCTACATCAACGCAGTGGCAAGATGCCAGAGAAAGAGAGAGCATTTTCCCCAGAACAAAGGTTTTATGGGTTTCTAGGGCAGTTTGAGGGGGTGGGGGGGGTGGTGATGGCCGTGGCCCTGGCTGATTGGCTGGGCCTGGGGGTAGTTGGGGGGTGATGAGTCGTGGCTTTGGTCAGTTGGCAGGGTCCAGGGGTGGTGGGTGTTCTTGCTGACTGGAGGGGAGAGAGACTAAGCTCCGATTGGGTGAAATAGGATCCAGGTCCCGATTGGCTGAAATAGAATCTGGGAGCTTGCCCTTTCAGTTGATGTCTTTGGCATAATTTTTTCTTTTTTTTTTTTTAAGTGAACTTGTCAACCTAATAGCTTTTGAACAATGTGCACTTTAGAAATTCAAGTGGTACAGAAATGTGTGGGTCAATTTTTCTTCTACCCCATACCCCCACTCCAGTAACCCATTCCTGAAAACACAATTGCATCTGTATCACCCTCCCTAATGTAAAATCCTATTACCTTTTAAAATGTGTTTCTGAATCATTATTTCTTTGTTTTTATAAACGTAGAGACCTTTTTCCAAAAAGAAATATATATATACATATATATATATATATGTATATATATATATATATATATATATATATATATACACACACACACATATATAAATAATGACATAGGATCATCCTACACATGTTATTTTATAGCTGGCTTTTTTTATAATTTAAATTTACATTAGTTTTATTGTCTTTTTAGTTGGTATATAATTGACATATAAGTCCTTGACATTTTCTAAAATTTTTGTTGATGGAGTGGGAAAACCTTAGGCTTTGGACTCAGACAAACCTGTGTTTGAATCCCTGCTCCTCACAATCTAGCTAGGTCACTTAGGGCACTAAGCCACTCCACCTGTTTCTTTAGCTACTAATTAGGGATGACACTAATAGGATGTCAAGGGTAGCATAAAGTAGCTAGCATAAAGAAAAAAGCTCAACAAATGTTCTCTGTTACTTATAGTCCTCTGTGAGCTTATAATCTTAGTATTAAACTCTATTATTATACTTCTCATGAAGCATATAACAAGAAAAAGATGTGAATTTGCTGGTTTCCTTTACTAGATTATAAGCTTCTCAAAGAGTGAGAATCATGCCTAACTCAACCCTGTATACCTGAGAGCCTCCTTGGATCCTGGCCTAGCAGGCACTTGGTCAAGTTTACCCAGTGAATGATGAAGGCCCTCAGAAGCAAGTGTAATGTTTCCAAATCATCATTAATGTCTGCTCAGCACACAAACCTCCGTCTCCAAGATCCTCCTCATTTACACCATTTATGCTGGCTCCAGATTTGATCCACAGGCTCCTGCCCCCTGTCCACTGCTGACTGGACCAATGTCCTAAGCCAATCACCATTCCCAAATCAGGTTTCAAAGGACACTGTCAGTCCTCTCTTAGAAGTAGCCAAAAGTTATAGGACAACCATGTTTGGCCTTGTGCACAGAGAAAACTGGTCTTCAGAGAAACCAAATGGAGAAAAATCCAGAGAAGCAAATAAGAGTCCATTCAATCCTACAAAAGAAGGAACCAGAGAGAAGAGAGCTGTCCTATATCCAGTGGCTTTGTGATTCCTGGTTTCAATTCTGGTGAAGCAGGATCCATGTTAGGTCTTGGTTTGCACAAGATGTTCCTGTTTTCCCATTTATGTGTGCTTTTCCCTTAAGCTAACTCTGTCGGTCCCTCCCTGTTTCTGACCCACAGATAAGGGAGGAGACACGATGAGATATCGAAGACCTGAAAGGACCAGCCAAGGGACTCAAGGTGTAACAGCGCAAGAGTGGTGCTGAGAGGGCACTACTCATATTTATTGATCAAATGGTTGTTAACAATGATAAAATTCTATATAGGGGACTCAATACACAATCATTAATCAACTCCAAGCCTAACTTTCAACAGTCTCCAATCTTCTGAAGCATAACAAACAAGTTCTTACATGGTGAACAATGCAAGGGCACTCATATCACAGAAACTGTTTCTGTTTTGGTCACGAATCATGAACTATAAACAATCAAGTCAGATATGATTATGCATTTGATTTTTATACTTTATATGTGAATCCCACATAGCTCCAAGAAAGTTTTGGTCACCTGACACCAAAAAGACTTTGGCCAACGTCATAAACACGGTTACCCAGCTTGACTCATGGGCCAGAGGAGTCTGAGGCATAGGGATGGCAACTATTTGCACGCAGCTCATCCCAACACCCTGCACCAACCTTTGGAAAGCATACTCCAGCCCCCTGAAAGTGAGCATTCACCAGAGGCTTCCTTCACGGGAGGGAGGCAACTTCCAAAGGCTTTGGGAAAGTTCTTCTAAAATAAAAAATACTTTAATCAGAATGGAAGGGAGGATGAAAAAAGTGCTAGTATTTTAAAGACTATGATTCTACCTTAGTGGCCAAAAGCCCACTCATGGGGGTGGCAGTGGTTGGGACTGAATGCCTCCAACAGAGGCTGCAACTGAGGGCAGACCAAGGCAAGTCCCTGGGCAACCCATCATCCCAAATGCATCACCTCTCCCAGAGCCCCAGCAGACAAAGTCTTGGCAATAACATCCTTTTTCTGCTGGCTGAGAGGCCCCTGCCGCACACAGACCTGCAAACACACACACTACACTTGCCTCCCTTGACCGTAAAGAACAGTGACCATTTTCTTGAGCAAGAACCTATGAAATTTCAATCTTGAAATTAAACAAGGTCACACACCCTCCTCCTGGTTTTTCTTTCTTGAGTTTGCTCTTCATCACTGTAGAGTCCACCATCTAGGCTGGGCCCTTGCCTCTCAGGGCAGAATGGAGTGTGGCTTTGCTCAGTGATGGAAGTGACTGAGGTCTCAGTCTTGGGGAATCTGTGCACAGCCCCCTCCTTGCCAACAGCCACTGGCTGGAGGTCTGACAGCCACACCTCCTCTGCAAAGGCACATCATATAGGCTCTTAGTTTGCTGTGGCAAGGATTGGAAAAGCACTCACTTGCCCATTTCTGTGTCTTTTTGCTCAAGGTTACCAGAGAGTTTCCATGGTGGCCCATCAGAAAGTTAAGCTGCCCTCCACCCAAAGTTACCTCCTCCCTTGGTGTTCGACAAATCATGCAAGTCCCAGTAGGGCTTAATAAAAAGATGACAGTGGCTACTTCCTGCCTCAGGTGGAAACTCAGGTGTGTCTATAAGAGCCCAGATCCCACCAGTCAGGCTTCCTCAACTCCTTTGGCCAGAAGAAGAGTTGGGCAACCCTCAGAGAACCACCAGAAGCTGGTGGCCAGGGGCTGTCTCAACCCCACAGAACTGTGGGCATTGCAGGAGGCAGCCCTAGGAGCAAACTCTTTGGGGACAACACAGCCAGAGAGGACAGAGACAGATGGGGGAAATTCTGGGCTCACCAAACCCAATAAGAGCTACCAGCTTGTTTTCCTAAACTTCTAAAGTGAAGTGTACCATACATACAAACTAGGAGATGAGTCATAAACATGTGCAGCTCAGTGGATTACCACAAAATGAGCACATCTTTGTAAGCATAGCCCAGGTCAAGAAACAGAATGTCACCAGCACTCCAGAAAGCACCTAGGCACCCCCATCACCATCCCCTCCCTTCTAGGCAATGGTCACCACTATCCTGACCTCTGATGTTTAACAATATAGGTTGGTAGGTTTTTGTTCTTGTTTTTATTTAGGAATTTAAGATCTTTTTAACACAGATACAAATACATTAGTCTACTTAAAACATTGTACATGCTAATCCAATGCACATATTGAGGAAAATAAAGGGCTGCTGAACATCAGTGAAAAACTATTACTATATATGAAGATTTGATATAAACAATGCCTTTTGACTTTGGAATTTCTGAGTGGGATACCTATCATTTAAAAGTCCTGCTCTGGTGTTCATTCTTATTTTACTTTTTATTGACAATGCTCTATAATTTTTTAATAATAATTTTACTGAGATATCATTCACATACCATACAATTTGCCCATTTAAAATGTCGGTATTAAAATTTTTGTAACATAGTAAGAGTATGCAACCATCATCATAATCAGTTTTAGAACACTTTCATTATCCTAGCAAAAAACCCCATGTCCATTAGCTGTTATTTCCCATTTCTTCCAGCCCTCCCTGTCTTAGAAAAACATTTTCTATCTCTATGGATTTGCCTATTCTGGACATTGCATATAAATGGACTCCTACAATATGTGGTACTTTGTAACTGGCATTTTTCACGTCTTAGCACATTTTCAAGGTTCATCAACATTGAAATATATACCAGTAATCCCTTCTTTATGATTGCCAAGTGACATTCCATTGTGTGGATATACCACCTTTTATTCATCCATTCATCAGGTGATGGACATTTAGGTTGTCTCTACTTCTTAGGCTATTAACACCATGTGTTAGTTTTGCTGGTTATGAACTTTATATAGTGGATGTATACATACAACGTTTTCTTTTGTGTCTGGCTTCTTTTGTTCAATATTAAATTTGTGAGCTTCAACCATGTTGTTGCAAATAGCTATAGTTTGTTCATTTTAATTGTTGCATGGTTTTCCTTTGTTTGAATATACCATAATTTATCCATTCCACTGCTTATATACATCTGAGTTGTGTTTTGGTTTAGGACTGTTACTAACAATACCACTGTGAATATTTTTGTACATGTCTTTTGGTGTACATGTACACAGATTTCTGTTAGGTATGTGATAGGAATGAAATTACTGGGTCATGGGGTATGTCATTCATGATCCATAGAGTATTTCATTTTTCAAATGTAGTATATAACACTGGACAGTTTTCTAAAATGGTTGTGTCAATTTACACTTCTAATAGCAATAAGTGTTTCATCACTCACCCCCAACACTTGGTTTTGTCAGTCCTTTTAACTTTATCCATTCTGGTGGGTCTAGAGTGGGTTTCATTGTACTTTTGTTTGTATTTCCCCAATGAACTAATAAGGGTGCACACTTTTTCATGTATTCATTGGCCCCTAGCATATCCTTTGTGGGGGAGGGGATGGGAAGTGCCTGTTTAAATCTCTGGCCAAGTTTCATATTAGCTTGCCTGTCTTCTTTTTCTTTTTTCTTTGTAAGGGTTCTCTAAATATTCTGACACAATTAAGACTTATAAGCATTAACTATTTTCTTTAATTCTGTGGCTTGCCTCTTCCCTCTCTAAGTAATGTTTTTTCATAAACAGAAGTTCATAACTTTAATGTAGTTCAGTTTATCGATCTTTTCCTTTATGGTTAGCACTTTTCATGTCTTACTTAAGAATTCTTTGTCTACCCCCAAGGTCATAAGGATATTCTTTAAAATAATCTTTTCAAAACTTTACTGTTTTACCTTTTACATTTAAGCATATAATCTACCTGAATTGATTTGTGTGTATGCTCTGAGATAGAGGTCAAGTTTCACGTTTTACACTGGGATACCTGATTAACCCATTTCCATTATAGGAAAGACCATGTTTACACCACTTCTTTACAGAGAAATCTTTGTAATGAATAAATATTCAGATATGTAAGGGTCTGTTTCTGGATTCTCAATTCTGAGACTTATGTCCATTTATCTTGTTCCAATTCCATGCTGCACCTGTATCACCATCATCATCATCATCCCCATTTCATAAATGAGGAAACTGAGGCACAAAGAGGCTAAGTAACTTGTCCAAGTAATTTGCTAATTAATGGCAGAACTGGAAATAAAAACACAAGGAGTCTGGTTTTTCTTGCCATGCTCTCACCAAGTTTAACAGCTTCTCAGGATGAACAATTCAGAGAACAAAGTAGCCTTTGTGTGAAGTCTTGGAAATAGGAATGCCAGCGCAGCACGCTGCATCTAAGGGAGGAAAGTAGTACCCTGATGATCCTGGCTCAACCCTCATCTGAGGCCGGCGCTTTGTCTCCCAGCTCCACCACTAGAGGGCGCGGAGGATTTAAACTCGCCGGACACGTCCCTCCCTCCCGCCACCTGTTTACCTTCAAATATTTACCAAAAGCGCAGTTCAAAGGGAATGTAAAAGATTGCCTGATCCACTCTCCATGCAGCATTATAACAAAAAAGACAAAAAGGGACTGATTTCTGTTTTCTTAAATATCGTCATCAAAGAAAGAAACCTCCCACTACCTAATTTGTCTCATTCCTAAACCACTTTATACTCAGTCCCTCCTGAAATCTCTTACTCCTCTTACCATAAGCCAGATTCTTTTGTTCCTCCCTTAAAGGAAACAGGAGCAACTGTTTGGCATCCTCGTGGCAACTATTCTTCAGAGATGCTTTTAAAGAAGGAGATGTCGGCTCATTCTCATTTCTCTCAGACATAATAATACATGATTACTGTTGGGTCCGTGTAATCGACCTCCAAATAACTGGGAGCCGCGTGGATGCAAAAGCAGGAGCGTTTATTGGGTAGCCAGTGAAGGGTCCCCACCAGTAAGATGGCAAACTTCCGGCTTCTCTTCAGGGTCCTCAGTTCCCGCCGGCGCCACCTGAAGCCCAATCACCTCTCGCCCCCCTCCCAATCCCAGCACCTAGCCAACAGCCACCAGCCCCGTAGAAGTGACACCTCAATCAATTCATGCCCCCTCCAATATAACCAAGCACCTTTCCCTAATAAAGCGGAACTCTCCGGTGAATTGCTGCTATGTGTCGCTCCTTTCCTTTCATTGGTGCCGAAACCCGGGAGATGGGACACCCCAACTGGGCCCCGTCTTCCCCCGACACCAGCAGCAGCTTGCCCTCGTCCTCTTTTTCCGGCGCTGGCTCATCACACTCACCACTCCTCTCTGGCCTTTAGGTAAGTTTTCTCCCCGGAGTGGGCCACTCTTCCCCGAGCTATCGCAGTGCCATTGACCGTGATCGTCCGGCAAGGCCCTGACGCTCGGGGATGAGGAGGGAACGCTCCCCGCCTCAGGCCTTCACGGCTGCGGTGGACCCTCAGGCCCCTCCTCCAAAAGCCATAAATCCCCGCCTCAAGCCTTTACGGCTGCGGCAGACGCTCAGGCCCCTCCTCCGACAGTCAAACGCATTCACCATCCCTTCCATCAGTGCTGAAAGTTTTTAAGCAAAATTTCCCCGGGGTGGGCCACTCTTCCCCGAGCTATCGCAGTGCCATTGACCGTGATCGTCCGGCAAGGCCCTGACGCTCGGGGATGAGGAGGGAACTCTCCCCGCCTCAGGCCTTCACGGCTGCGGCGGACCCTCAGGCCCCTCCCCAAACAGCCATAAATCCCCGCCTCAAGCCTTTACAGCTGCAGCGGACGCTCAGGCCCCTCCTCTGACAGTCATAAATCCCCGCCTCAGGCCTTCACGGCTGCGGCAGACTCTCAGGCACCCCCTCCAACAGCCATAAATGAGGTGACTCCTTTGTGGATGAGAACGCTCCCTTTTCCCCCCCTCCTCCTTCTGCTCCGTCCGCCGAAAACGCCTAGCGCTAGGTACCTCGAGACTCCGGCACTCTGCCTTCTTAGGGAAGTCTGGGTGACGACCCACACTTTCCAAGAAATTCCGACTCATATACGAGTTTCCGCAGACCACCAAGGATTATCGGGGATGCCCTTTGTCTCCTTGTGGTCTGCTTCCAGTCCGAGGATCTCCGTTCGTCTTCCCCTGTTTGTCTCCTTCTCTGTCCTTTAGCCATGGGAGCCTCCTCATCCCTCCCTGAAAGTTCACCTCTTGAATGGCTGCTTAAGCATCGGGCTACCCTCTCCCTGATGCCTGATATAAAACCAAAACTTCTCCGTAAATATTGCTCCCACGATTGGCCGACATACCCCCTAGACAATAAAAACCAATGGCCTGCAGGGGGAACTCTTGATCCTAACATCACTCGCGATCTTTTTAACTACTGCCAGCGCCTGAAAAAATGGAAGGAGATTCCCTATATCGAAGCTTTCTGCCTCCTCCTCTCCCCGCCCCCTCCCAAGTTCTCCTCGCCTGCAAGCCGCTGCCCCCGCAGAAGCCTCCTGTTCACTCCCTTCCCCTTCTTCTCCTAAAACAGCCCTTCTCCCTTCCTCCCCAACCATCTCCTCCCCCATCTCACCTCCTCCACCTTCATTCCCTGCAGATTAAGCCTGAGCCTTTCAGCCCCCTTTAACTAGGTCCCAGGGGCCTCCTCCATCTTTGCCCTCACCACCTGTTTCTCCCCTCTTAGGGACCGCCTTTGTCTTCTCACATGTTTGTAGAGAGAATGGGAAAGCACCTCCCCCCATGTCTGAACGCAGCATGGGAAAGCACAAGCTAGAGAACAACCAGTGCAGTCCTTAGAAGTTATCTGTCCACAAAAATATATCTTGCCAAGACTCCTCACTCTGAAAATAGGGAGACCTTGAAGATGTGTAGAAACACCGCCCCTGCTTCTAGCTATGCCCTTCCCCCACTTGCCGATGTGGCAGGAATAGAAAACAACGCATTCCATAAGCAATTAACTGGAGCCCTGCTGTAGCTCAGTAGAGCATGGGACTCTTAATTCAGAGTCATGAGTTCAAGCCCAACTAGAGCGGCAGAAGTAAGCAGCTGGGCTGCTAGCTGGCGACATGTGGGTCCGATTCTATCTTTCCTTATTTTCTTTGCCCCCCTTCTGCACTTCAGCACCTGCTCGACTAGGCACGGCTAGACCGCGTCACTCCCTCACAGACTGAGCCAGAACCCTTCAGTCCCCCTCAGACTCAGTCCCGAGAGCCTCCCAAAATTATCGACCCCCTCCAGGAGGTAGCAGAATCCCAAGACAGCATGCGCATTCACATCCCTTTCTCCTTAAGAGATTTAGCCTAACTAGAGAAACGCCTAAGTTCCTTTTCCACTGATCCCATGACATACATCAGGGAGTTTCAATAGACCCTCCAGTCTTACAGCCTCACACATCATGACATTTTCATGCTCCTGGCCAATACTCTCCTCCCTGAAGAGCGTAGATGAGTTTAGGACTTTGCCCAAATGCAGGCTACTGAAACCCACAGGACTGACCCCACCTATCCCCCTGGCCCCACTGCTGTCCCCGAAAAAGACCCACACTGAAATTATAACACCACCATGAGTCTCCGCTCTCGAGATATTTTTGCCTCCTGCTTAATAGCAGGTCTGAAAAAGGGCAGCTTGTAAAGTAGTCAATTTTCAAAAGCTCCAAGACATAATTCAAAAGAGAGATGAAATCCCCTCCGAGTTCTTAGACAGACTCACTCAAGCCCTATTACAGTATACCAGCCTGGACCCAGAAACACCTGAAGGAAGACATGTCCTTATGACATACTTCCTAGCTCAAGGCTACCCCGACATTAAAGCTAAACTCAAAAAGTTAGAACAGGGCCCTGCTACCCCACAGACTGAGATCCTAACAGTGGCCTTTAAAGTCTTCCATAAGCGGGAGGAGGAGAAAGAATGCCGTAAACAAAAGGCTGATCAGGCCAATTTCCAGATGTTGGCCCAGCTGATAAAACCACAACCTGGGCGCCCCTCTACAAACAAGCCCCCCCAAGAGCTTGTTTCAAGTGCAGAAAAGAGGGACATTGGTCAAGGGCGTGCCCCTCCCCCAGATCTCCTACCACCCCATGCCCCAGATGCCACAAAAAGGGCCACTGGGGGTCTGATTGCCCAACCACCCGAAGGGGAGGCTGGACGAACAACCCCCATCCTAAGCCCGCCGTAGTGGGGCTGGCAGAAGAAGATTGATGGGGCCCGGGGGCTTCTCGCCCGACCATTTCCATCACCAAACAGGAGCTCAGAGTTACTTTAACAGTCGACGGTCACCCCATCTCCTTCCTCCTAGATACAGGAGCCACCTTCTCAGTCTTGTGAGAATACTGGGGCCCTACCACGCCAGCCATTACTCCTATGGTCAGAGTAGGAGGTAAACATATTTTCCCATTAAACCCCCCACCCACCCTTTTATGCACAATCCAAGACAATCCCATACCTTTCTCCCACTCCTTCCTGGTTATGCCCCAGTGTCCCATCCCTTTACTAGGACGAGACATCCTTTCCCTCCTCCACGTTTCCATAACTATATCCACTCCCACAGCCCCCAGTACTCCCTTTCTGATGGCCCTCATAGCCGACGACCCCCCTCTACCCAATGAAAGCTCCGGTTCTGCCCTCATACACCCTGTAAATCCCAAAGTTTGGGACATTACAAGCCCCTCCGTGGCCCTATGTCCCCCTGCCTCTATCAAATTATGTGACCCCTCTCAGTATATCTGTCAGGCCCAATACCCCCTAACCACTTCAGCCCTCATAGGCCTCCAACCCATCATTCAAGCAGACCCACTCACTCCCCATTTAATACCCCATATTAGCTGTTAAAAAAACCAACGGATCTTTCCGCCTTGTCCAAGACCTTCGCCTCATCAACATAGCCATTGTCCCTATCCATCCCTTAGTTCCAAATCCATACAGCCTCAGCATCCCACTTCTCAGTCCTAGATCTCAAAGACCCATTTTTCTATCCCTCTAGACCCCTGCTCCCAAGATTTTTTCAACTTCACCTGGACGGACCCATACACAAGACATTCTAAACAACTCACTTGGTCAGTTTTGCCACAAAGCTTCCGAGATAGTCCCCATATTTTTAGACAGGTCCTAGCTCAGGACCTCAAACAGTTTCATCATGATCACTCCAAGTCCACCTTATAATACATAGACAATCTTCTACTCTGCAGTCTCTCGTGGGAACAGTCTCAACTTGACACTGCCTCCCTACTTAACCTTCTAGCTTCCAGAAGTTACCGAGTATCCCCCGTCAAAGCTCAAATCTCTTCCCCTCCTATCACTTACCTCAGATTCCTTCTATCTCAACAAAGAAAGTCCATTACCTTAGACAGAAAATGGCTCCTCTCTGACCTGCCCATTCCCAAAACCAAGACAAAAATCCTTTCCTTTCTAGGCCCTTTCTAAGCCTAGCTAGATATTTTAGAACATAGATCCCTAACTTCTCCCTACACCCTGTTGGCAAGACCCCTATACAACCTCAGCAAGAGCCCCCCTAAAAAACCATTATCCTCCTCACCCCGACACTCCTTCATTAAGCTCCGTCAAGCCGTTGTAGAAGCCCCAGCTCTCCATCTTCCTGATTTGTCAAAGCCCTTCTCATTATACATTCATGAGAGGTCCAGTCAAGCTTTAAGAGTCGTAGGCCAATATTATGGCTCATCCTTTGCCCCAGTAGCTTATATCTCCAAGCAATTAGACCCCACAGTTCAGGGATGGGCCCCCTGCCTACGAGCATTAGCCACTAGACAGCTCTTGCAGAAAGAAGCTCATAAACTGACATTCAGAGCACCCCTTACCATTCTGTCCCCACATCACCTAAAAGATCTCTTAACCTGCAAAAGTTTACAGACTCTCCCTCCCTCCAGACTCCTGACATTACTGTCCTCTTTCCTCCAAAATCCCATTCACCCCCTTTGCCATCCATACCCGAATCATGACTTTTTCCTCCTTTACTGCTCTCTTGCTTTTTCCCTCATTCCTATTGTCTTCCCCGCCACCCCAGCCTCCTTTGTATGGCGATTCAAAGTCAGACAGACTTACACACAGCATCAAACAAAAGTTACTGCCCTCATTGCCACACCAGACTTCCCTCTGAAAAGCTGCTCTGAGCCTTTATACCTCCACTTTCCTCCCTCCACTGAAGTGTTCACTAGCAGCTACCCTTATTCTCCCTACCTCTGCTTCCTCTATGACCAAAAACAAGCCTATTGCAGGCGATGGCCAGATACCTACAGGAGATGTCCCTACTGGTCTTGCACCATTCACTACATGAGTAACTTCCAGTACCCACAGTATTACTCCTCCAACCGTTTCATGAAATATCCCAATGGCTCATTCTCCTTATCAATCCCAGATCCCTGGGACTCTAGATGGGCTGCCAGAGTCACAGCCTCAGTTTACTACGGGGGGTCCTCGACCCCCCACAGTACCCTTCATATCTCTCGAAAGTATGTTCCCTCTCATTCCCAGATCTCTCAAGTTGCATCAGATAGCAGACATTCCGAAAAAGTCATTATCCAAACTCTTAATAGTGCCTCTTCATCTTCTTATCCCCACCCCTCTTCCCATTTCTCCTACTCTTCATTACAGCTCATTCAGGACACCACCATCTTTCTCAACCACACCCTTAACACAGATAATTGTTTCTTGTGCGCATCACTACAGCGCCCACTGCTGGCCGCCGTGCCCCTTAATATTTCCAACTACTCCTTCCATGCAGAAAGACAACCCCTCTGCCCCCTGGCAGACATATCCCTATGTGAACCAGAATACGCAGGTAATCTCACCATCCACCACTGTGTAGGCCCAACTCCACCCCTTTCCAGTGCACTTCACTGCCTCTCTATCTACACCCCTACCTCCGGCTCTAAGACTTTTATGTAACCGGGACACTTCTTTTAGTGTAATGGCAGTCTTTTCAACTCACTGCCTCTCAACTCCGATACACCCTGCATTCTCGTCACCCTAATCCCACAGTTAACGCTTTACAGCATGGCAGAATTCCTTGAGCTCCAACCTCCCTTGCCCTCGCGCACAAAAAGAGCTGCTTTCCTTCCCATCATGGTCAGTAGCTCTTTGTTCACCTCAGCCATTGGGGCAGGGTTTTCGGGAGAAGCCTTGGGTCACTCTCTATAGGCAGTTAGAGATCTCAACGCCAAACTTGAGGGAGCCCTGACATCCACTGCCGATTCTCTAACCTCTCTCCAAAGACAGGTCACTTCGCTAGCTAAAGTCACCCTTCAAAACCGGCAGGCCCTAGATCTGCTTACAGCCAAGAAGGGCGGCACCTGCGTCTTCCTCTGGGAAGAGTGCTGCTATTACATCAATGAATCCGGCATTGTAGAAACTGACATTACCAAACTCACCGACCTTGCCTCCAGTCTCCACTCTGCTTCCAATTCCAACCCATTCTCGTCAATACTAACAAACCCCCTCCTCACCTGGCTCTGGCCCATTGCAGGCCCCATAATAATCATTCTTCTCGCCTGTCTCTTCTTACCCTGTATAATAAAGTTCATCAAATCCCAAGTCAGAAAAATCTCTAATCAAGCTTTCAACCAGCTTTTACTCAGGAACTACCAGCTTCTGGCCACAGAAGATCCCTCACCCTCACGTGACCTCCTCACCACACGCTGAGATGGACCCCTCTCTCCACTGGAAACTGTTCCTGAAAACAATAGCCACAGACGCCTGGCTCCTGACACCCATATCCTCTTGGCCAACCTATGGTTACAGGGAACCTTCATTGATTTCCAACCTGAAGAAGTCCACATCTACTCGTCCTTACTGTGGGGAGTCCTATCAACCCTTTCCTCCCAATCCTCAAGCCCTCACTCCCTTCTCCGCCCCTGTTCAGCAGGAAGCAGCCAGAGAGAAAGCAACATCCACAAACCCATAGAGGAGAAAGGGGGGAATGAAGGGTCCCCACCAGTAAGATGGCAAACTTCCGGCTTCTCCAGGGTCCTCAGTTCCCGCCGGCGCCACCTGAAGCCCAATCACCTCTCGCCCCCCTCCCAATCCCAGCACCTAGCCAACAGCCAACAGCCCCGTAGAAGTGACACCTCAATCAATTCATGCCCCCTCCTATATAACCCAGCACCTTTCCTTAATAAAGCGGAACTCTCCGGTGAATTGCTGCTATGTGTCGCTCCTTTCCTTTCAGCCAGCATGCTGGGGTCTCACACTTGCAGGTGGAGAGACCCCAAAGTACAAGTTCATTTTTTTTTTATACACAGGAATGGGGTCGTTTGCAGGCGGGCCGTGCGCAGAGCAGAACGTGCGCAGAGCGGGCCTTGATATGACCTGACCTTCACTGCAATTGGTCTCAACTTGTTTACCAACCATTTGGACGGGTTCCTTCTAGGTGGAATGACACTCCTGACCGTCGGGTGGGCAAGCCGTCCACCTTCCACTGGCCGGGAGCATCCAGCCAGCTCTGGCAACTGTGTTGGTTAAATTTTTGTAACTCTTGTAACTTCCTCTTGATGTGACCTGTCTCTTACAAAATAAAGTCACTTATAAAATGGAGTAGCTTATGCCAAGGCTCTTTAGCAGGACTCCTCAATTACATTTCACCTCTTTACACTGCATCTTGCTTTGATTAAAGCTGTAAAAATATGTAGACAAATTCTAGAAGGCAACATGAAGATAAAAGATAATTGATTTGTTTGGCTTTGGTTTTGAGTGATGGGGATTACTTCTCTTTGTTTTCATTACTGGTGTAATTTTGAGGACTTCTAAAAACTGATTAAAATATTCCATTCATTCAGCAACATATGGAGCACTCATTATGTGGAATACTCAGGGCCAGGTGTTGCAAGGAAGACAAAGCAGGCACAGATCCTGCTGTTCAGAATAATAGTAACTGACTCTTTTTAAACGATCAGTATATCCTAGTTACTATGGTCATCCCTATTGTATAGACTGAGAAAGTGGGGAGCAGAGAAGTCAATTAGTTTTCCCAAGATCACACAGAGTAAAAGCAGAATCAGAATTTTAAAACATCCTTCCCAAATATGCTAGACCTTGGACTTAGCCATTATACCACACTGCTTCTCATGATAGCCTAATAAGATAGAAAGAGATAAATCACATTCACTCATTCAGCAAATACTCATTGAGCACCTACTACATGTCAGGCACCAGACTAGGTGTTGGGAATACATCAATAAGCAAAATAAGCACAGCCCACAGCCCTTGCCTTCTCGGAGCTCACAGTCTACAGAGAAAGCATCACAAGAATTCAGAGGAGATCCAACAGGCACATGAAAAGATGCTCCACATCGCTAGTCATCAGAGAAATGCAAATTAAAACCACAATGAGATATCACCTCACACCAGTAAGGATCACCACCATCCAAAAGACAAACAATAACAAATGCTGGGGAGGATGTGAAGAAAGGGGAACCCTCCTACACTGCTGGTGGGAATGTAAATTAGTTCAACCATTGTGGAAAGCAGTATGGAGTTTCCTCAAAAAACTAAAACTAGAAATACCGTTTGGCCCAAGAATTTCACTCCTAGGAATTTACCCTAAGAATGCAGCAGCCCAGTTTTAAAAAGAACATATGCACCCCTATGTTTATCTCAGCACTATTTATAATAGCCAAGAAATGGAAACAACCTGTGTCCATCAGTAGATGAATGGATAAAGAAGATGTGGTACATATACACAATGGAATACTATTCAGCCATAAAAAGAAAACAAATCCTACCATTTGCAACATATGGATGCAGAGGGTATTATGCTCAGTGAAATAAGTCAGGCAGAAAAAGACAAGTATCAAATGATTTCACTCATCTGTGGAGTATAAGAACAAAGAAAAAAACTGAAGGAACAAAACAGCAGCAGACTCACAGAACCCAAGAATGGACTAACAGTTACCAAAGGGAAAGGGACTTGGGAGGATGGGTGGGAAGGAAGGGACAAGGGGTGAAAAGGGGCATTACGATTAGCATACATAATGTAGGGGATGGGGGGCACGGGGAGGGCTGTACAACACAAAGAAGATAAGTAGTAATTCTACAGCATCTTACTACGCTGATGAACAGTGACTGTAATGGATTATGTGGTGGAGACTTGATGATGGGGGGAGTCTAGTAACCATGTCACTCATGTAATTGTAGATTAATGATACCAAAATAAAAAATAATAAATAAATAAAAAGAATTCAGAGGAGAAAGAGAGAAGAGTACCCATCTTTGAAGTTATAGGGAAGAACCATCTCTTTACACTCTCAGTTCCATTCTTAGAAGAACATTAACCATGTGGAAAGAAAAGGGGGTAGGAGGAGGGAAGCACAGCATCCCAAAAGAAGTGAAAGGTGGCACCTCTTCATTCAGCAAGCATTTAGAGACGGGATTCAAAAATAAAGACAGAGTCAGGACTGGCAAGACCTTTAGGGTTCTTGTCAACCTGAGACTCTAGTCCCTGTTCTACTTTTACTCAAATAATCATCAAGTATTAAGTGCCAACCACTGAGCTGGTCCCTGGAAATACAGCCGTTAAGTAGCCATGGCCCCTGCCCCCCAGGAGTTTGTAGTCCAAAGGGGCAGGCATAGCAGTAAGAAATTCCAGTACCATGTATTAAGGCCAGTGATAAGAAGCAGCACAGAATATATGGGGCACTATGCAGACTGGGATCAGAGAGCAAGAAAATGACATCAATACTGAGCAGTGACGCAGAACAAATTGGAGTTAGAAAGGGGATGGGGCAGGGAGAGTGTTACTGACTTGAGGGAACAGCTTGTATAAAGCCCTAGAAATGAGACCCTAGACTGTAATGATGCTGTGCTTTTAAAGTTGTGCCATTAATACCACTAAATTGCTGACTAAATTGCTAAATTCCTTCATTGCTCAGTCTCAAGTTCAGGAAGGGTTCTGAGCATGGGTACACAACCTAGGGCCAAATTGAAACAGACACTTCACTTAACAATCCTAGAGCTCTAACCTGAGGAGGCTATTTTAGCCCATCACCAACACTTCCCTGCAAGTGTACCTATGCTTCTCTGACCATTCAGTCAGGCAATCAACAAGCCCTGTGCTAGACTCCTGAAGAGTAAGAGGGTTCCACCTGGCTCCTCAGGGGAGAGTGGGGACAGTGTCCTCCACATCTCAATCCCCCAAGGAACCAGTTAAGTGCCTTGCACACAGAGGTACCATTGACTCTACTTAACATAGAACTAAAAGAAAAATTACTCGGATAACAAATTACTATCTTAACCTATGCCCTCCGCATCCCCAGTCCCCACTCCCAACCCCTCTACTGCTGCACATCAGGACACTCCTCCCCCTCTTCAGACTCTGCAACTTACAAATGCCAAGGAGCTTGGTGCAGATATAAGTATAGCTTTGTGGATAAAAGTAGAAGCTTTGGGTGCAAAATAACGTGGGTGGAATCCTTTTATTAGCCTTAGTATACTGAGCAAGACGCTAAACCTGCAGTAGAATCAGTTTTCTTCGTCCATAAAATAATTAACAGCTCTTTCAATAGGGCTCATAATACAACTGGGCTGAGTTGAGGGAAGTAAACGAGACAGTCTGTGTAAGGATACTATCACGTTGCCTAAATGTAAATATGCACATAAAATGCACTCAATAATTGGTAGCTGTAGTAGAATGTTGTAGATGATGCAATAGAGTTAGACGATAACGATGATGATGATATAAGACAGCGGGTTGTCAATCCCATAAATCACTGGCTGCAGTCATAGCAACTGCCGCCAGGCCAAACAGCTTCCAGCTGCAGGCCTTGAACAGACTGCACGTAGGAGGGGTCGCTGTCCCCACAGACCGAGTCCACGTCCAGAATTCGGCGGGGAGCGCCAGTCTGCGTCAACTGCCCCGCCAGTCTACTGCTCCATTGCTGGCGGACACATGGTGGGAACGTGAGGAGGCAGGGCCGACTGCGCTGCTGGGCCAATCGCCCGACGGGAGGCTTTTCAGAGTACGAGGGGCGGGGCCACAGAGAGGAGTTGCTGCGTCATAGGTCACTAGGCGGGCTAGGGGCGGTGCCCGCAGCGCGGACAGGCGGAGCGGCGCTACCGTGAGCAGTCCGGGCGGTGATGGCGGCGGCTGTGGTCACCGCTGCAGCGGCGGCCACAACGCCAGCGGATGGCGCGGATGGCGCCTCCTCAGTGCACTGGTTCCGCAAGGGGCTGAGGCTCCACGACAACCCGGCGCTGCTCGCGGCCGTGCGCGGCGCGCGGTGCGTGCGCTGCGTTTACATCCTCGACCCTTGGTTTGCGGCCTCCTCCTCAGTCGGGATCAACCGATGGAGGTGAGGGGGCCCGGGGCGGGGTTGCGGGCTCGGGGGACACAGCCTGGCCTCTGGGGCGTCCGAGTACAGGCCAGGTGCCCCCACCTCGCCGGGGACGCTGGGCCCTCCCTCAACTCTCTCGTCCCCACGGCTTCCCGTAAGACTCTGGCCTGAAACCTGGGGCAGGGAGACAACCGGGTCTCCAGAGGGGAGAAGCCAGGAGGGGAGAAGAAATTAAGTCGTCGTAGCAATCGCCTTCTGACAGAGAGCGTTTACTCTGTTATTTCCTTTGGGGCCTCACAACGTTCTTGTGGAGCAGAGTTAGTGACCCTATTGTACAGATGACACTTGAGCCTTAGAGGCACAGAGCTGCCCTGCCCAAGAATTTGCACGTAGTGAGTGGCAGGACCTGGTCTAGGGCTCTTAGGGTGTGCCCAGGGAGGGAAAGAAAGGAGAGATTGTAGTGTGAAGGCAGGGATGGGTTTCTGAATCACTAGCACAGCAGATGCCTGCATTCTTCAAGTAAAACAGCCCGTTGCTGGGCTCCAGAAGGTCATTTTTAAGCCTCTGGTTTGTTTGAATCCATCCATTCACCCATCCTGATTTCCCTCCACCAAGACCATTCGGCCTCTGGAGGTCTAGAGACTCTGGCTTAGCATTTTTAGAGCAGCAAGTGCCGTTTTCTCTTATAACAGATAAAGACCCCAATGGCATGTTCAGTTCGAGGCACTTTGGGTCCTGAGCTAGAGAGTAGTAGTACTTAACCCATTTTGGAGAATTCCTTCAGCAGCTATGAGCTTGCTAGGAAAAATAAAGAAACCAAAGTGTAACTTCCTTCCTCTTAAGACTGGTTTTAAAGGACAGTTGAGCCACTGTAGATGAGACTTTTATCAACAGATGCACTAAGGTTTGGGAGCAAGAAAGCTGATATCAAGGACCTCTCTTTGATAACTCCCAGAAAATAATCAGCAGGGTCATGGGAAACGATTAACATATATAGTTGATGTATTTTTTTCTGTAACGAGTGTTTAAAACCAATTTTAACACTGGAGAATGTTTAACACTGGTGTACCCATCTTTCTCTAAAACGCCGTGAAGCAGCAATCATTCTGTTTGTTTGCATTGTTCTGGAGGATGTTTGCTTGTGGGCTTGTTGCGCTGATGGGCAGGGTTACTTCCAGGATATGGTAGCTCTCAACACACTGTTCTTCCCTCTCCAAGGAGTGTGCCCTCCTAGGAGAGTGAGTGCTCCTATAGTGGGTCTACTATATGCCCCACCTGCCACATTTATATAGAGAGAATGACTGAAGATAGCCCTGTGGAGAGCCTGCCTACACAGTTTTCAGGGTGCTCTATTGCTCTGCCTCTGCTCCAATTTCTACAGATAGGAGGCTGGGTTTGATAGACATCCTCAAATGACCATCTATTAGCATGGACATTAAGCCAAGCCTCAGACTTTGCTCCTCTCCCTATGGCAGTGTGCCAGAGGGGACATTGCTTCAATAGGACTGCCTACTCCTTTGTGGTAGTGAAGATTAAAAATCAACAAAAACTCTGTTTCTGATTAAACTTAGATTTGCTAGGAGCCTGGTGCTTATGAATTTTTGTGGGTCATCCTTTTGTGATTGTGCTTTCAAGTGAGTGAAGGAAGAATGAAAGAGAAAAAGAGTGTGGCAGCTCAGATGCCTGAGTCAAATTGTGAAGTCAGAGGCCATGTAGGAATGCAAGTGTTAACTGAGCAATTATTTAATGAGTGTCTACTATCTGCTGGGCACTGCTCTAGGTATTTCTAAGGACACAGCAGTGAACAAGCAGTTGCAGTGTTTCCAGAGCTCCCAGAGCCTACATTGTAGTGGAGGAAGACATGTAAATTTAGTAGAACTAAGTGCCAAGAGATAAATAAAGTAGTGGGACAGACTAAAGCAGTGTCAGTCTTGCTGTACAAGAGAATCACTTAAGGATCTTTCAAAGACGTCTTGGTCCCCCTCTCCCCCATTTCTGATTTAATTGTTCTGGGTTATGGCCTGGGCATTAGGGTGTTTAAAGCTCTTGGGCTAGGAACCGACATCTTGGGACATGTGTTGCATTATTACCTTGCAGCTCAGGAAGCCTAATTAGTTTGGGCATTCAGAAGAAAGAGGTGAGAGAAAGCAAAACAGATCAAATATAACTGCTACTGAGCCTGGAAACAGACATACTCCTACTACTCCCACCATAGTCTTTATCTTTACCATAGTCTTTACCCACATGATCAGATGGAGGGCAGAGCTGCAAACTGAGACCCTCAGTTAGGGTGTGGGAGGAGTGATGGAGCCAGCCGTACCTGGGCATAGCTACAACATATGTAATCTTCCAGTGGTTGTTTCTGTATCTGGGACTGATCTGGTCAAATTGTGCTGCAGCATTAATGTCCTAGCTTGGCAAATACTGCAGTTGCTGCCTCTGAAAAGCCTCCTGAGGGAGTTAGGTCCCTGGGCCATCTGCAGGAGATGGGGGGAAAGTAAAATCTGTGATCTCTATTATCCTTCTGCATTTCCTACACTGACTCCCACACAGTGTTTTTTGGCACATGAATCAGATTAAAATAACCATGAATGTCACTTTCTAAGAGTAAAACGACAGAGAGAGGTGGCCAAGAAAAAAGTATTTATTAGCACAGAAAAAGGGCTAGGACACTCCTTGCCATGTTGATATAGGGCTACTTGTAGCTCTATTGTAGCCATATGAGCCTCAAGATTTGTTTGTCAAGCACTAGTTGGCTAAGCCCTTTGCCATTTTCCTCAGCCCCACCTTCTCCAAATTTGCTGCATCGGGAAGGAGGTGCTGCAGTGAGACCCAAAAACCAAAAAAAACAAAACGGGGGATGTAAGCAGCTTCTAGATTTGAAAATGGGTGCTCAAGATAGGCCTTTGCAGTTTTCCATTACGCTTCTTTTCCTGCTACTACTTAGACAGATATTGGCAACCATTTACTGCACCCTTTATTTAAATATTTTTCTCCCCAGCTCTGTACTACACCTGCATTTAGGAGCTTCTGGGACAGAGAGAGTTGGTAGAAATAAAATACCAGCTCATATTGCTCAGAATCAATAAATGAGGTGAACTGGGAACTTCCTGAGATGCCTGGTGCAAACAAGTATGCCTCTCTTCTCAAAGCTGGGAGTTAAAAATGTTGGACTTTTAATGTGGGTGGTTCTTTCCTAGAATTTGGTCAGCAAGAAGGGAACTGAGAATTACAGTCTATAGGCAGGAAAATTTGAATTTTTCTGAGCTGTTTACCCTGGTGCCCAGGCAAGTCCCTTTAGTGTCCTGCTGCTGAGGCAACGTTGCCATTTGCCTAAAAGGGATGACATCTTCATCTTCATCTTTCTCTTTGGAACTAGGAAAGAATAAATATATTTTTATATCAGTCAAACTTAGAGATCAATTCCTAATATGGACTGTGGGTTTGGGTTATCCTTTTCCATGGGTCTTAAGCTCCCTTACTTAGAAGAAATTGATTTATATTAGTATCCTGTGTAGCTATGGCCCAGGCTATGATAGTCTGACCCAGCCTGTGATGCTATCATCATCGTTAAGATGACCTTGACTTGAAGCAGAGAAACTTGGTCAAGCGTGATCTGAACCCAAAAAAGAGTCCACTTTTTAACAACAAATAAAATATTCCTCAACACAGAATCTGCCATCTCTAGAGAAGGCTTCCCCTAAAGATCTGCCTGTCTTATTCTTAACCAAAGTATCTGCCTGTCTTCTCCGAAAGAGCTAGCCCTATGGAGTCTCTGACTTACAGAGTCCTTTTTGTATTTTTGAAAATTCCAATTTGGTTTTCTCCAGTTCTGCCTGCCTCTGGCTCCAGCGCACTTACATAATGTAATTCAGTTGCACATGCCGTCTGATCCAAAGGGTGAGCTTTAACTGATCACACAGGACCATGTGCTCTGAATTTTGGCCGTGTGAGCTCAGCTCGGAGCTGCCAAGGGTGAGCTGCCAGCCCCAAACACCACCACGTCCAAAGCCAGGCCACTTTTCTTTAGAGTCCCCCCTCATTGGAGTAAAGAGAAACTGGTCATGTGGAGAGGAGGGCTCCAAGAGAGCACAGAAGACCCAACGTTCTCTCTGATGAAAGAATGCATAAGCTTGCCCTGCGGAGCATTTGCCCATTAGCAGCCCTGCTCTGTGTTCCTTTGGCGTTACACAAAGCTGTCATCTGGTAGGCCTCAAAGGAGCCATAGCAGAGGCTTCTTTTTCTCTGACTGCCTGAAGGCTGGGACTTCTGGGGCCTGTTGCCTCCTGTGGGGGCCATCCTGAGGCCTCCTTTCTGGAGAAGCCCTGCAAGGGCTTGACTTAGAAGGGAAGTTGGAAGTAACAGCATTTCTAGAGGGCCAAAGAGAGGCATAAACCAGGACCTCAAGAGAGAAAGTTTAGTAGAATCAAATTAGAAGGAAAGAAAGGCAACTTGTTAAATACAAGCTAGAAGTAAAGTTCGGTTTTCTAAAATGTGCTTCAAAAACTATAATGTGTAAAAGAATGACCAGGGTATCTTAAGAAAATGCAGATTCTGATTCTGGTGGTCAGCTTCTGGGAGATTCACAGCCTGTTGATCCTCAGAGGAGCAAGGATCTGGTAGCAGAGTTGTCTTTTGAGTTGTGCTATAGTGCTCCCTGAAGGTTGAGTCTTGGGCAGGACAGCCTCAGTGTTCAGGTGATGAGTTCTGCACAAGAGATGGAGCTGATAAGGTTAAGAATGCAGCCCCTGAGACACACTGCCTGGGTTTGTATTCTGGCTGCTTATTAGATGTATGATGTTGGGCAAATTACTTAAACTCTTGGTGCCTCTGTTTCCTCATCCGCAAAATGGGAATAACCATAGTATCTACTTCATACGTTTTAGACTTAAATGAGGTAAATGTATGAAGCATGGTACCTGATTCATTTTAAGTGCTCATTAAATGTTGTTGCTATTTTTATTATTTGGTTGCTGAGTTCAGAGTTGGGCCTTCTGCTCCCTGCCTCAGCTATAGACATCTCTTGTCAAAGAAAAAAAGAGCTCTCATGGGGTTATCTTCAGAGATCCTGCAAGGATCTCTCCTTTTAGTAAATGAGATCTAGAAATAGAGGTGTATAGAAGGCAGCTTTCACATGTATGTCAACCTTATTTATAATTTCAAATCAAAGTCCTAATGTGAAGGAAGAGACCCCACAAGTACATGGCAAGACCATACCTGGGAGCGATAGAGAGAGGACCCTTTGACCTGGGGTTGCAGAATTTAAGTCGCCAGTTATCTGTTGGCATTTCTACCTAGCAGGGCCCAGATTTCAGGTGGCAAGAGGCTGTGTACATGGGCCTCTCATTTTCCCCTGAGAGGAGTAGGGCCGCCTGGGAGGAGGCCAAAGCAAGTGCGTCACTGATGTCTCAGCTTTCCTTTTCTGAGAGTGTAAGTTTTTCAAAAACAGAAATCCACAGAGGCGGAGCTTTTGGTTTGCATAAAGCAACATTCAGCCCTGGAGAGTCTGCACGCACTCTTAATTAGCATGATATTTGGGCCGGCTTGGACTCAGCTGTGATGGAATGTGGGTCTGTGGCCTTCCCTGCTGCTGAGGAAGTGTCCTGTGGAAGTCAGAGGCAGCAGTGGGGGATGGTTCTAGCTGGCAGCCTAGGAACAGTCACTGCTCTGTAAGCCTCCAATAGCCGGGGTGGGTGTCATGCAGCAGAGGAGGCATGGGGCTTCATTCTGTTCAAAATCAAATCTGGTGATTCCCATTGCTGACAGAGATGGGTGGGAGGTGCCAGAGGGTAGATAGCAGGAGGTATCTGAACCAGGTTACCTGTCAGAGCTTAGTTTCTGAGGAAGATTAGAAAGTCAGTGTTACTTAAAGACAGGTTTATGTTTATCAGAGGGATTCCAAACACATGAGGTCCTGCAGAATCTCTGCCCCAGAGCAGTGTCTGGTATGCTACTAAAAGGCTTTAGCAGTGAGGCACAGAGAGGAAAACAAGGCTTCAGAGTCTGACTCACCTAGATTCCCACCCCAGCTTTGTCACTTAGTAACTATGACCTGTGTAGACAAATTAATCCCTTCTACCTTTTTCCTCATCTATAAAATGAAGATAATATTTCCCTTCAAAATATGTTGAGAGAATGAAAAAGAGGACACATTTAAAAAGCATAACAGTTGTATAATAACATTGATAATACTGTTAGCCTCTGGGGAGGGGAATTAAATTCCTGGGGATGCAGGGAGAGACTTTTTACTGTGTACTTTTTTATAACTTGAATGTTGAACCACATGATCTGTTCAAAATGTTAATTTCAATTAATTTAAAAGCAAAACATACCATAAAATGTGTTGATTGAATTTCTCAGATAGGGGATTGTGCCCAACTAAATAGTTAATAAATTTTGTGATCATACAAAAATAAACAAAATGCTGAAGGCACTCAGCAGCAGCAGATGTCATCTCCTTTCCCTCTCCCAGGGTGACCCAGCTCTCAGGCTAGGTCACTTGAGTATATTGAGTCCCCTCCACTCCATCCTAACCCTCACCCCGGACGGCATGTAGGGATGTCATATAGAGAAGGACCTTCCAAGGCCTTCTCTGTCTTAGGATGAGAATCTGGTAGCCAGAACCCTGGAGAGGCTTGGAGAGTGAGCCACCTGTGAGAAGAAATCCCAGGAGCTGGTGACCCAGCCCACACTATGGGGCAATGGCAGTAGATAGATACACAGCCCAGAGCATGAATTCAGAACATCAGGGAGTTTGCTCAACCAGGGCAGGTAGGATTTTCAGGGCTATTTCAGTCTTGTTCCTCTGCTAATAGGACCTCAGGCTTCCATACCATAGTCCTGCCTTTGGTTTTCAAGTGGCTTTCTCATCTGTTCTCCCTGTTGATTATCACAACAGCCCATTGTGATGGACTAATATTTACACACAGGACCTGAGACTAAGAGGGTATAAGTGACTTGTCTCTGATCACAGAAAAACAAGAGCAGGAACTGCACTGTATAAGTGCCAAGCACTGTACTAAATGTTTTTCATGCATTATTTGATTTTCTTAGCAATTCTATGGGATATGTATTAATATCAATTCCATATTGCATATTAGGAAAAAAAGCTCAAGGTGCTGACTACCTAAAGTCATGCAGCTAGTGAGTGGCAAAGCCAGAATTTCAGTTGAGGTGGTGCTGATCCCCTGCCATCTCACACCTGGACTCAAATCCAGGCCTCTCTAGTCCTGGTCCTAATGATGCTACTTGTTTGGCATACATAGTACACCAGCTTCTCCCTGCTTTGTTAGGAAAAAGAGCAACTTTTTATTAGGTTACCACTAACAAGGCCTGTGTGGACTCTGCAGATTCCTCCTTCAGTCTCTGGAAGATTTGGACACAAGTTTAAGGAAACTGAACTCCCGCCTGTTTGTGGTCCGGGGACAGCCAGCTGATGTGTTCCCAAGGCTATTCAAGGTAAGTATGCAGAGGCCTAGAGAAGACAGTGAGATTCTGCTCCCTAGGCTTTTTCACAGACTGAATGAGGTGATACTCCGAGTAAATGGAAATTGTCGGTGTTGGTCTGACTGTCGCTGCTAGGGAAGTTGGGAGCAAATGCCACCAGTCAGCTTGCCAACAGAATGGAAACTGTGTTAAGGTAAAAATTCTGTGAAGCCAGTATCTTGTTGGAAAGTTCCCAGCTCAGTCCAGACGTGGTATGTGGTGAGGTATTCCACCTTAGAGGCCACTGGCTTCCTTAGATGTATTCTTGGCTCAAGCCAGCAAGATTTATTAGGGGCTCTTGTAATGCCAGGAGTTTAAGGACAAGATTTCCTGTTGGCAAGTGGTGTTTACTGCCTTGCTTTGCTCTGCTTATTGGGGAAAAAAATCAACCTTTCTGAGGGAACTTCCCTGCTTTCCTGGGGGTATGTGATGGACAAAATCTTCATTTGGGTACCCCATAGGCCTCTGTTTGCTATGTCAGGTAGCCAGCTCACTTCCCCTGCCGACTTCTTTCTTTGTAAAACATTTTGTTTATTATAATTTTTTATAATTTAAAAAAATTTTTTCAAATGTACATCACAGTGGTTCAACGCAACCCCCCCTCCGACTCCTCTACCCCTTGGTAACCACTAGTCACTTCTCAGTGTCTATGAGTCTAATGCTGTTATAAAACACATTTTAAGGCCCAGAGGCAAAAGTACTCATGGACAGAGGGCTCCAGGACAGTCTCTCTTCTTCCTCAGCAGCACATGGTTTTTTATGCTCCTCTCCACCCCAGCGTTCTTCTCTACTCTTTCTGGGGGAAAAGACGGGAGGAAAGGTCCCATGTGAAGGCAAGCAACTAAGTTAACATTTCATCATTCACTTCAGCTCCACACACCCCGACACATACACGCACATGTACAAATCACACAATGATAATAGCCAATGATGAGGGCTGACTGTGAGTCAAGTATTGTTCTAAGTAAGTGCTTTACATACTTTCATGTACCTACTCTTCACAGCAGCCCTGAAAGGTAGATACTGTTGTCCCTATTCTCCAGGTGAGGAAACAATACCTTGCCCATGACCAGCAAGCTGAGAAGTAGTGGTCTAAGATTTGAGCAAGGGCTCTCTGACTGCAGAGTTGTGTTCTTAACCACCATGTCATTATACACATTTGCCTCTCTTCTCCCTCTGCCTTGACCTCCTCTCTCCCAGCCCCTCAGAGGCCAACCAAATAGTAGCCTAGAGATACAAACAGATCGTTCATTCAGTCATTCTGTGTACACTACTCCCCCTATTTGTGGTTTCAGTTACCTGTGGTCAACCACAGTCAGAAAGCAGATGATTCTCCTTCTGGCGTATAGTCAGAGGTCAGTTGTAGCCTAATGCTCTGTCACGGTACCGACGTCATTCCCCTCACTTCACTTCACCACGTGGGCATTTTACCATCTCACATCATCACAAGAGGAAGGGTAAGCACAGTACAGTAAGATATTTAGAGAGAGAGAGAGAGAGAGAGAGAGAGACCGAGACCATATTCACATAATTTTATTACAGTATATTGTTATAATTCTATTTTATTATTAGTTATTGTTAATCTCTTACTGTGCCTAATTTGTAAACTAAAATTTCTCCTAAGTATGTATGCCTAGGAAGAAACAGTATATAGGGCTTGGTACTATCTGCAGTTTCTGGCAACCACTGAGGTAGCAGCATATCCCTCACAGATAAGGGGAGACTACTGTATATTTATTGACTTCTACCCATAATAGGTACTAGGGTAATGACGAATGTGACAGCATGGTTTCAGCTCTGAGAGTTCACACTGTAGTGGAGGAACAGGCAAGTAATGGGAAAGTTCACTGCCATATAATAAATGCTATGATGGGAAAAGGGCAAGGTGCAGGAGAACCATATTGAAGGAGAAGGTAAAGGAAGGCTTCTTGGAGAAGGTGTCATCTAATTACATTTTTATTATTATGCACAAAGCTATGAGTACTTAACAGTGTAATCTGTATGCACCACTAAGCATGGTACTTGATTCAGTAAGGACTCAATAAATGTTGGTGCTGTTGTCCTTGGAGGAGGGATGACCAGCCCTGCTCAGGAGCTACACCCCATTTGCCATGGGGTTCAGAGTTTTAAGGGAACATGACCAGAGACTGGTTGGAATGTAGTTTTCTTCTTGCCAGTTGCATGCTCTAGGGCTTTCTGTACAACCTTTCACTGGGCCAGCTTTCTCCCATCATTGCAAGGATATCTAGAAATTTCTACCAGAAATGACTGAAGACTTGGAAAAGAATTCCCTTCTTTTTTACTGTGAGGCCTTTCTAGTCTAATTTCTCTGACCTCTGCACTAAAGATTGCTCCTCCTTCCCTGAATCTGAGAGCTGGAATCTATTAGCTCTGTTTGCTGCTGGCTTCAGGAGTGTTGCTGTGGAAACCACTAGGACACTTCATATAACACAAGCCTGCCAAGAAAACTAGGCCAGAAGTTTGCAGCACCATGAGGAGCTCTGGGAAAAGCTTGCTGAGCTGGGGAAGGGCAGGGGGGTTGGGGTGGTGATCCTGTCCCCCACTGTTTCCACTAGTGAGTCAGGGCCTCTTTGGGGACTAGGGGCTCCCCTGGGAGCACTGTATTTATAGCTTCTTGCTGCATTCTTCTACCTCAAGGACACAGCCAGTGCACAGGGCTGCCACCTGTCTCCTGACTCCATAGAGAGCACGCTGGCCTTGGGCTCCGCTGTTGTGGTGCTCTTGGCCTCACCTCAGAGGCCTGCCCTCTTCAACCCCTGTGAACCTCAGATTGTTTGCTTTCCCATTTAAGTCATTGCCCCTAGCTTGCTCTGCAGCCCATTCTGACAGGTCTCTGGACTTGCTGTCTTCCTTCCCAGGAAAAAGCTGAGGGCCCAGCTTTTCCCCCTCCCCCAAGCAGTGTTTAGCATAACAGATTCTCTTTCCACAGGAATGGGGGGTAACCCGCTTGACCTTTGAGTATGACTCTGAACCCTTTGGGAAAGAACGGGATGCAGCCATCATGAAGATGGCGAAGGAGGCGGGTGTGGAGGTGGTGACCGAGAATTCTCATACTCTCTATGACCTAGACAGGTAAGAGCTGGGTTACAAGGGGTCAGGCTGCCAGTTGTGGGAGCTGGTGATTTGGACACCTGCCTAGCAGAACTTGGGAAGGTTTAGCAATAGGGCCACCTGGCACATGAGATGTGGCATCTTTAGAGGCTGGAGGAGAATGAGCCAGAGTTAGGGTCTGTAGAACAGGTCATGGAGAGCTCTACCTGATTGGGGTACAGAGAGGCTTATTAGGGAACAGTGAGGCTCCCCATGCAAGATCTTTATAGATCTGTTCCTGATATGCTCCTGTCCCATCCACTACTCATGCTCCCACTTCCCTCCTGCTCCTCAAAGGCTGCCCTCTGACCTCAGTGGGCCCTATCTGTTATCTTCCCAACAGAATGCCTGTTCTCATAGGCCCAGTTACTATACCTAATATGAGTTCCCCATGCTCCCTGGCTATCTGGGTTTCCAGGCCATATTTGAATGTTACTCAGGAGCTGATAATTACAGAGTAGCCTCCTTCCCTGGGGACAAGCTTCCGTGCTTTAGATGTCTAGGGGAAACCTTCTCCTCGCCTACCCTGGCAGAGCAGTCACCTTCCTGCTGCTGTTGTCAAGCCAGCAGCTACCACTGTTCCCTGCCCCCCTCTCCCCAGCCCAGAGGTGGCTGCCAGGAGGCCACATCACACAGCTCTGCACGTGAGCTGAGCTCTCATGCAGAGACGGAGATGCGGGGTGTGGAGCTCCTCCTCCTGCCACGTGCCAGAGAAGCAGGGAGTTACTACAGGGCAGCAGCCAACCTTCTGTCTCTGCTAGTGGAGGAGAGCAGGAGCCAAACTGAGAAATGAACTCACCCATCCAGCCATGTCTTGTGTAAGCTGCTTCCTGGCCAACAGAAGTCCCAGGAATGTGGCTCCAAACTACCCCAATTTTTCCTCTATGAACAACCTAAGTTCTCCTCCTTATTCCTCTTTCTGTTGTCTTCTTACCTGAGTGCAGCTGTGTTTCCCTTGTTCATGAAAAAATATCTTGCAAACCAAAACACCCTTTAAATATTAGCTGTTGCCATTAGCCCCAGCCCCAGTCTGATTTAGAGAGGATAGGCTATTCTCCACCTCTCTGCTCTAGTAAATAGAGGCCAAGAAGGAAATGATTTTCCAATAAAGGAACATGTTTGCAGCTCTTACCAAAGAACATCCTCAAGGCTTATGCTGGGATAGAGAGAAAAGTCCGTGGAGATTCCCATGGCTTGGACTGACGCCAGGTACCAAGAAGGCTAGTGGGGACTTTTCTGTGGTTAGAGAGATATGGTCAGTCTCTGTCTTTAGGTGACTCCACATTGACACCAGGGCCTGGAATTGAGTCCCAGCTTTGGCCCCACCTTGCTCCATTACCTGAGGCACCTGCTTCAGCTCTCTGGGCTTCATTTTCCTTCTCAGTAAAATGGAGATGTAGCCTCCCTTGCCCCTTCCTTGTCACTTAGGGTGGGACCCATGAGCTGATGAGGAAAGCCACCATCCAAGCCTTCAAAGTCTGGGCTCTTTTCTGGGTGGGTGGGAGCCTGAAACAAAGGGCCTTGTGAATGATATTAGGTGTGCTTTGGGGTTCCCAGGATCATTGAGCTGAATGGGCAGAAGCCACCCCTAACCTACAAGCGCTTTCAGGCCATCATCAGCCGCATGGAGTTGCCCAAGAAGCCCGTGGGTTCCATGACCAGCCAGCAGATGGAGAGTTGCAGGACTGAGATACAAGAGAACCATGATGACACCTATGGCGTGCCCTCCCTGGAGGAGCTGGGTACATACTTCCTGTTATAGGCCTCTTAGGCCAGAACCTCCTTTTTTGTAAAATAAGTTACAATCTGATTTTTATCCTTCTTTGTCAAAGTAATGTATGTTGTTATAGATCGGTTAGAAAATACAGAGAAACAAAAGTAGAAATAACAATCACTTTTACCCAACCACCCAGAGAGAACTGTTGATTTTGGAATATGTCCTTCCGTCTTTTTTCTGTTCATGCTCATATATATAGTCTATTTCTAATTCATGCCTCTGTTTTTGTTCTTTTCCCTCTCAGATGATAGAGGCACAGTCGGTGCTGGCATCCATGGGCTTTCCAATACCAAGATAACTAGTATCACTTCTGTTGAAAGGGGGTCTGTCAGCCTCTTGGGTTACTGACTATCTCCTTTCTCCCCTTCCCTTTCTTCCCCTGGTCCCCCTTTTTTGGTCTGAACAAAGTTAGCCTTTCTCACCTGAAAACCACAGTCATTGCCAACTAACCTAAAAGGGCTAGCAGCCCAGGATTGTTCTCACCTGCCTAGAATAGTGACTGGTTGGGATGGGAAAGCAAGGGAAAGGAGACAAAAATGTCACAGTGGAAAAAGAACCTGGATGACCTAGAGAACACTGTTAAAGATTAACATTTAGGTATAAGGTATAAGCCCCAGGAGCACCAAGAACACCACTGTTCAGTTCCCACAGAGCTCAAAGAACAAACCAGCTGAGCCCATTGAAATGGCCTGACCTCTAGTCCTGTGACCTACTCTTCTTCTTGCAGGGTTCCCCACTGAAGGACTTGGCCCAACTGTTTGGCAAGGAGGAGAGACAGAAGCTCTGGCCCGCTTGGATAAGCACTTGGAACGAAAGGTATGACCCCTGTTTCTGAGACACAGAGGTTCAAATGCTAGCAATGAGGCAGTGGGGGACATGGAGTCAGGTTCATGTCCCTTATTGCCTCTTAGTTCAGAGTGGTTGGAAAATGGAAAATGTTCCTGACAGCAATAGCACCAGCAGTAATAGCAGCCACCATTCAGTGAGCGGCTCACTGCTTTTTGGTCACTGGGCTGAGCATTTCTGGGTTAAATGCCTGCTTGCATTATTCCCTTTAATCTCTCCAACAGCCTTACAAGGTAGGTGTTAAGCTCTTCCTTTTACAGGTTAGGAAATTCTGTTTGATTCTAAAACTTAACATTGGGTTGCTTTTCTTTCACCTGTGGGCAAATTCCCCTTACTATGAGGGTATCTGGTCAATAAAGTCCATAAAATTAATTATTTTGTGTTTTTGTGTCCTCTCCCACCCCAGCCTTCTGCTAGGACTCCTCCAAGGCATTGATTTCCATTTGCTTAGATACAGAAACCAAAAGGCCTACCTCCCAGTGAAGTGGGAATTGGCAAGGGGAAGGAAAGAGGCTGAGGTCTCAGAGGCACTCCTCAGCAATGTCACATGGCCCCCACCATCCTGGAACTAAAGGAGCAGAGAAGGTTCTTATGACTAAACACAGTCAGCTCCTAGTTCCCTATCCCCTGCAGCTGGTTTATAGGACTGGGTCCCTACAATCACAAGTTTTTATATTCCTGCTCAGATGGCAAAGCATTTGACCCAGCAGCCAGCTAATAACAATGGAACAGGGAGGCCAAGGCAGGCCTTAGAATGCTTTCCAGCCCCAGAGGTGCCTCGCCGGCAATGAAGTCATGCCGTGGGCTCAGCCTTCCTCAGGCCTACCAGCCTTGATGTCCCATCTGGGTGTTAACTATCAGCCAAGACCAAAAGCAAGCCCCACCACTTTAAAAGATGAAAACCAATGTCCAAGGGCTATGGCTGAAGTACCTGTCTCTGTCCACACCAGGAGGTTCATTCACAGATTCTTGGAATCAGTTTGAAGACAACGGCTGGGCCAAGGGGGCAGAAGGATGGAGATGACAAAGGGGATGGCTGGAGTAGAATAAGACTTAAAAGGGAAAAGAGCTAACTCATGTTCCCACAGCTTATCATCTTAAAAGCATTTTGTAGTAGAATGCCTCTTAGATCACAAAGTCAGGGCTTCTTTTCCATATGCTCCTGGAGGGCCTCATCTGTCATGGGGCCTTATATCTGCTGGTGGTGATATAAGAGTCTGTGGTGACCAGAGGCAATACTGTATCCTACACTTTTGGGAAAACAAAGGTGCACGAAAGGAGTATAGCCTGATTTCAGGAGGTTTAACTTCTTCAGCTCTCTAAATGTGAAGTGAGCACTTACTCCTGTCAGAATGGTCTGGCTACTAGAAAGACTGCCCCCCAAAAGGCATGCAGTCTGTCTCCGAATAAGCTGTTGGAGATGATAGAATAAACAAGGAATTACAGTCTGCTGAGGGTTAGGAAAGGAATAGATGAGAGGGCTATGGGAGCAAAGAGCAAGAGGATTATATTACTCAGTTCTTGTATAAGTCAGCTTTTGGAAACAGGAGTTTCTGAACTTGGATAACAATGAATGAGTCCAAGGTGTAGCCTTCAAGCACAGCTGGATTCAGGTGTCCAGATAAGGTTACCAGAACACATTCTCCATCTCTCAGCTCTGCTTTCCTCTATTATTTCATTCTCAGGCAGACTTTCCTTGAGCACTGGCAAAGTGGTCACCAGCAGTTTATTACCAATCTGCTTAGCAAAACCACCAGAGGAAGTTATGTGTCTCTTTTCCAAAAGCTCCAGAAAAAGCCCCAAAGAATGTTTTCATTGGTCTGGCTTATGTTATCTTACTATCCCTGGCTCAATCACTATAGCCAAGGAGAGGGTACTTTCTCTGGGCAGACTTGCATCATGAGCCCACTCCCAGAGGCAGAAGGTGGACTTAGCTCTAATTTACCTACTTGGACAGAGATTAGGGAAGGCTGAGTTACCACAAGAAAATTTGCTGTTACCAAAAAGGTGAGGCAAACTGTATAATCTGTACCACTGGGTTACCCAATAGTACAGAGGGCAAGCATCTCTTCATAAAAGTATCCCTATTATTAAATGAAAAAGGAATGATGGAATTTTTATTCCACCATTTTGCAACCCCCAGTGATGATTCATTAATGACTGCTAATCCCATACAGAGACATCAGGCCTTATGTTCCACCACCATAGTCTTGCCAAAGAGATCAAACGTGAGTCCAGTCCAATCTGTGGTACCAGCCACCGATTTGCAGGCAACACACAGGACAGAGGGATGTGTTAGACTACACTGTAAGTTCCTAGTCAGTAAACTCTGGACCATGAGAGTCAGTATAAGTCAAATATCCTGGATTCTTCCACAGAAAAACTGAAAGGAAAAGGAAAAAATGGCAGGAAATACATAAAGTAAAAAAAAAAAACATCTTAAATAATGTATCAAAGTTTCTTAAGTGGCCAAGGCTACACTATACTGCCTAGGGATATACATTGGGATGAGAAAAAAAAAATACTTAAAAATGCCAGGAAAACTGTGAAAAGATAAAGCTCTCCCTCCCAGATATGCTTTGCAAAAATAGATAAAAATGGAAACATTTTTTAATGTAAGAAAGTGATTGTTATGAAATTTGTGCAAATGGTCACTTAGGGCAGAGAGCACACCATGACTAGGACAAGCACTTTTCTGGGCTTCTGGGGTGGCAGGCAAAGTTCTGATTCTTGAACTTTGGTGGTGGTTGCATGGGTGTTTGTCTTAGAGTAATTCATTAAGCCATACACATCTATGTGATTTGTGTATCTGCATTTCACTTAAAAAGATTTTCAAAGAGAGGTGGGCAAGGATATGAGCAAGGAGATGGCCTTTAGGTTGAGATTTGAAAGAAGAGCCAAAATTAGCCAAGAGAGGTGAGTGGACAGCATTCCAGGCCAGGAGAGCTGCACATGGAAAGGCTAGTGAGAACATGGTACTTAAGAAGAGTGGCAAAAGATGAAGCTAAAAAGATGGGCCCAGCCAGGTTTGTAAGCCATGTTTGAGATTTGCTAGTCTCCTAAGATCAACAGGAAGCCCATTGTATATGTTATATGGAGGGACAGGCATTTTTAAATAATCACTCTGCTCCTGGTATGAAGACTGTCTTAGAGAGGAAAAGGAACCGAGGCAGGAAGGGCAGTCGGGAGTCTGTCACTTGTCCAGTCTAGATTACAGTCTTAGCCTGAACCAGGTTGGTAGTAGTAGGGAGTGGAAAGAAAAGGACAGATTTGAGAAATATTTGGACAGTAGAACTGACAGGACTTGGTGAGGGAAGATCAAAGGTGATGGCCAGGCTTTTGGTGTGGCCAGCTAGGTGGATGACAGTGCATTTTCTAAAATCAGGATGCTAGTGGAAGGTGGTTTAAAGAAAAGAACCTGTTACACCGAGATGCCTGAACGTCAAGTAGAGATCTATGGCAGGGAGTTGGAGGAGCAGCCTGGGATTTAGGTGAGTGGTCTGGGCTAGGACCACAGACATGGTGGTCATGTGCAAAGAGAGTTTTGGGAGCCATGGGGCTAGAAGAGCTCACCCAGGAGCAGAGTTGATAGAAGAGCTGGGACAGAACCTAGGGCTGCCAGCACTTATTATGAGGGGAGGCAGCCAGCCAGGTGGGATGCAACTGTGAGAAGGTAGAGTACAGAGGCCAAGAGAATAGAGGTTTTGGAGATGGGAATGCTCAGCAGAGTGATTGTGCTGAGAAGTCCAAATACACAAGGACAGGAAACACGTGCAGGATTCAGTGGCATGGAAATCACAGAGACTCTGGTAGGAGTTGGCTTGGGGGTAGTGTTGAAGACTAGATTGGGCTAGAAAGTGGGGGGTAGGCATGGGGAAGTGGAGAGAGTCTGGCTCTGAAGGAAGGAAAGAGGACCCAAGGGTAGAGATCTGCAGAATTACTAGAAGTCCTTTATTTTTGTTTTGTTTTATGTATAAAGAAATGAGATGATTTTCCCAGTGTTCTTAGAGTGGAAACTGTGGAGAGGGGGAGATGGAAAGTGCAAGAAAAGAGGGGAGGGCTCCCTGGCCAGGTGGAGGCCTTGGCCTTGGGCAGGGTCACAGGAGGGGCCTGGGGTAGGTGTGGGTGCAGATAACTTCGTAGATGAGGTGACTGAAAGTTGAGGAGTTTCCCACCTGAGAGCTTCTGTTTCCTTATAAGGAAGAAAGGTCATCTGCTGAAGGGTGGTGGGAAATCATGGAGTAAGCGGTCTAAAGAGGTTGTAAAGTCATCATGAAGATAAAGAGGTTGTTAGGAGTTGAGAAAGAGAAAATAGTTATATATACTGAGAAAAGACTAGAATCATGTCAGAAGTTAAGTTGCCACCTGCCCTGTTTCTCACCATCTCTGTAACCCTGGAAGAGTAACATAACCCTTTGAGCTTCATTTCTTCATTCTCAAAAGGAGGAAATAATAAATGCTGCCTCAGGATTGTTGAGATCAAATGAGAGAACTCAGATAACCATGAGTTGCAAAGCATGCTGCCAGCAGCATTTGATGATAAAAACAAGACCTATGTGACAAACGGCCCCAGAATTGAATGACATCGTGAATCCCCAGAAGGATTGAGAGTCCCTTCTTTTGCAGCCACTGTTGAACAATGGTGATAAGTCCCTGGGCAGTCACGATACAGCAGCCTCAGGAGCCCCTGTGAGGAAAGAGGGGACTGAGATAGGGCGCTTTTTTTTTTCCTGTAAAGTAGAAGCCTTATTGCTTTTCTTCTGTATCATTCCAGACCATTCAGTGCTTTCGGAATTCTTTCATATCTGTCATTTTATTTAATCCCCAGGAGGTGGGAAGTTTTGTTCTCATTTAATAGATAAGTAGCCGAGGGACTAAGTAGCCTGTTCGTGAGCATACCTCATATTAAACAGCAGTCAGAACAAGAACGTAGGCCTCATTGTCTGGTCTGGTGGTAGTTCCATCAAAGATGCTGCTAACGTGAAAGAGTAGAATGAGCAGTCTTCAAGTTGAGGCTCCTTGACTCTCTGTTCTGTGACCTTAGGCAAATTGCTTAACTTCCTAGCACCTCAGGCCTTTTTCTCTGTAACATCCAGGTCTTTCATTTCTTCACCTTCTCCTCCTTCTGCAGGCCTGGGTTGCCAGCTATGAGAGACCCCGAATGAACGCCAACTCCCTGCTGGCCAGCCCCACGGGCCTCAGCCCCTACTTGCGTTTCGGTTGTCTCTCCTGCCGCCTCTTCTACTACCGCCTGTGGGACCTATATAAAAAGGTGAGGGCACAGTAAGGGCAGCACACCCCATCCCAAGTTGTGGCCAAGTGGATCAGGGCCTCCTGCGCCAGTTTGTCACCCTGAAAAGGGGTCCTTCCTTCTGACCCTGGGTGTGGAGACTGGGTTATGGATTCTAGAGGTGCTTACGTGTGCATAGAGTCCAGAGAAAGTGGGGTAGAGCCACATCCAAGAGCTGGCAGAGCCCAGCACAACCCAAACTGATGATCTAAATAAAATCGAGGTTGTCAAGTAGAGCAGGACAGGCAGAAAAGCCAGCATCAGAATGTGACCCTAGAGGTGGCAGATCTGCTGGCAGCAGGGGGACAGGGGCAGGCACTCAGGGTGGGAGGCAGGGAGGGGAGGCTGGAGCCAGGCCTAAGCTGAAGAACACAGCAACCCTCTGTGGGACTTTAAAGGGTAAGTCCCTTTAAAGGGGGAGTCCAGAAATAGCTACCCATTAGTGCTGAGGAAATGACCCGGAGGGCAGAATGCAGGGCCATGCCATACAGACAGAAGGCAAATAACCCTGTGGTGATGTACACAACCCCAGAAGGAGACAGGGCAACACATCCAAGTATTCAGAATCATCAACTCATTCTTATGTCTGCATTGTTTCCCCATCCTTGCAAATACCAGGATTTTGTGGCATGGGTGGCTTTTCCAGTTTGGTGGGTAGTCTTGTGATTTTAGGAAAATCATCATTTGCTCAGGGGGGGATCTGATCTCTTAATTGTCTCATGGTCCCCAGTCCAGGCTATTGTGTAGAACTTACTTAACCAAAATCCAGACTGAGCAATTTAAAAAAAAATTTTTTTATTAAGGTATGATTGATATACACTCTTATGAAGGTTTCACATGAAAAACCAATTGGATTACTCATATTACATTTACCCATATTATCAAGTCCCCACCCATACCCCAATGCAGTCACTGTCCATCAGTGCAGCAAGATGCCACAGATCCAATATGTACCTTCTGTGATACACTGTTCCAGACTGAGCAATTTTTATGCATGCTGTTAGGAAAACACTCTTTGATGTTCTAGAACATGGAGCCAACAAGGACCCTTGAGGGCAAAGATTATGAGCCAGTCCTGAGAGTTTGGTTCCCGTGCAGTCCTGCAGTGATATCCCTGCCTTAACTCTCTGCAGCCCAGCTTATTGCTCAGAGCAGGGGCATGGCCCTGCCAGGGCCTGGGGTTTCAATCTGCAGGCACACTGGGCCACTTCTTGTAGGGAATAGTCCCTGCACATCCCCAGGGAATTTGAAGCCACCAAGTCCATGGCAGCTCCAGATTCCTTTGTGGGTGAGGCCTGAGTCACACGGTGCCAAGAGCTGGGCAAGTGCTCGTACCCACATGCTCCCTCCTCTGCAGGTGAAGCGGAACAGCACACCCCCCCTCTCTCTGTTTGGGCAACTCCTGTGGCGAGAGTTCTTCTACACGGCAGCCACCAATAACCCCAGGTTTGACCGCATGGAGGGGAACCCCATCTGCATCCAGATCCCCTGGGACTGCAACCCAGAGGCCCTGGCCAAGTGGGCTGAGGGCAAGACAGGCTTCCCTTGGATTGACGCCATCATGACCCAGCTGAGGCAGGAGGGCTGGATCCACCATCTGGCTCGGCATGCCGTTGCCTGCTTCCTCACCCGCGGGGACCTCTGGGTCAGCTGGGAGAGCGGGGTCCGGGTGAGTGCTCTCAGTGGGAGGCTGGCCTGTATGCTCTTGCTAGCCCAGCTAAGGGATGGGGTAGGATCCTTTGGTCCAGGAGATCCCCTCCATGTCCTCCATGGTTTGAGCTCTTCTCCAAGGGGCACCTGGTGACTCGGGGAGACCATGGCAGCAGGTCCACAGGAAGGCTGACTGCCCTACTCTCCCCACCCAGGTATTTGATGAGCTGCTCCTGGATGCAGACTTCAGTGTGAATGCAGGCAGCTGGATGTGGCTGTCCTGCAGTGCCTTCTTCCAGCAGTTCTTCCACTGCTACTGCCCCGTGGGCTTCGGCCGCCGCACAGACCCTAGTGGAGACTATATCAGGTGAGAGTGCAGAGCAGGCCTGGCTTCTGACCCTCTGTGGCCTCCTTCTAGGGTAGGATACCCTTAGCCCCTGAAGATGCCCAGTGTGCTGATGAGTTGTGTTGTATGTGTTTTCAGGCGATACCTGCCCAGATTGAAAGGGTTCCCCTCTCGATACATCTATGAGCCCTGGAATGCCCCAGAGTCAATTCAGAAGGCAGCCAAGTGTATCATTGGTGTGGACTACCCGCGACCCATTGTCAACCATGCCGAGACCAGCAGGCTCAACATTGAGCGAATGAAGCAGATTTATCAGCAGCTCTCCCGATACCGGGGACTCTGTAAGGAGCCACTACTCCCGCCACCACCCCCTAGGACAGCACCTGTGGGTTCAGAGGGTATAGGTGGGAGATTCCCAGATATTTGCAAAGGAAGACCTCATGCTGTCTGCCAAGCTAAGTTGACTTTGACAGGGCACAGGACACTGCAGGTCCAGCTGGATCGGGCCTTTCTGAGGACTTGTGGCCAGTGGGCCAGTTGTAGCTCAGTGTTATGGCCAACACCCCTCACTTTGTTTCCACCTGTCCTGTGGCCCTCTGCCACAGTCCGTGAGATTGCATTCTGACCACTACCCTGCCTCTCTCCCAGGTCTGCTGGCATCTGTCCCTTCCTGTGTGGAAGAGCTCAGCAACCCGGTGGCAGAGCCCAGCTCAAGCCAGACTGGGAGCATGAGCAGTGCAGGTGAGTAGCAGCTGGCTCTGTGGGGCCTGTGCCCATCCCGAAAACACTGCAGAATCACTGAGGGCTGAGGACAAAGGCCAGAATGAGCCTGTGTCCTTTAGAGCTTATATTTCACCTGGGGGGACAGACAGTGAAGGAACCGAGCAAGATCATTTCACATAACAAGTGCTTTGGGGAAAATAAAATAGAGTGATCTTGTAAGATGAGAGGTGAGGAAGGGGGGTTGGTTCAGGTAACTTTAGATTGCAGTAGTCAGGGAGCACTTTCTGAGCAGGAACCCAAGAAGTGAGCCGAGCCAGCCTTTCCAAGAACTAGGGGAAGACATTCCAGACAAAGCAGATAGCAAGCAAACAATCCATCCAAGAATGGAGAAACAGAGGTCAGTGTCACTGGTGTGTCTGAGGGAGGAGCTCAAATGAGGTAAGGATGAGATGTAGCAGGAGTAGCATCTTGAAGGCTCTGTCTACGAAAGGGTTAGGGTTCTGTCATCAGTGCACCGAGAAGGCACTGACAAGTGGTCAGCATGATCTGACCTATGTTTTAAAAAACTCAGTCTGGCTGTTGTATGGAAGGGACAGTGTGGGCAGGAGTGAGTATAGGTTGGCTAGAAAAGAGCCAACTGTAGTTGGCTAGAAAGCATTCCATGCCAGGCAGGAGATGGCAGCATAGTTTGGGTGGTGACAGAAAGGGAAGAGAAGTAAACAGAGTTGCCATATTCTTAACCTCCTCCCTTTGGCTCTGGGATGAAGGGCCATAAGGTGAGACTGGTAAGAGCTCCAGGGGATTTTTTAGTTTGCCCAGCCAGGCTGGCTCCATAGGTGAGGTGATGCTTGTTCCTGCCTCAGGAGGCTGAGAAGGGTGGCAGAGGGAATTCCTCACCTTTAAAGCAAGGACAGCAGAGAGACTAAACCAGGAGCCCATGGCATCCAGGGCCTGACAGCTGGCCCTGCCACTAGCCGTCCTGGTTGTGTTCTCCTTGGATGTTTTCAAGCAGGGTCACTGCTGTGAAAGGGAGGCTGAGAAGAGGGGCAGGCCTGAGGAGCAACATGCTACCATGGGTATGACAATCCTGAGCTGAAGAGCTGCCACTGGGCATTTCAGGCTCATCTTGGCTCTCCACCCAGTCTGTGTGACACTTTCACCTGCTTCCCTCCAGGCCCAAGACCCAGTGGCCCAGCATCCCCCAAACGCAAGCTGGAAGCAGCTGAGGACCCACCTGGTGAAGAATTCAGCAAACGGGCCAGGGTGGTAGAGTTGCCTACCAAGGAGCTACCAAGCAGGGATGTCTGAGAGTGAGTGACAGAAGCTTAGATTCAGCTTCAGGAAGGCAGATGGGAGAGAGGTGGGGTGGCTTTGGGAAACTGCCCTGCCAGCTAAAGGTTAAAACCCACCAAACTGGATTAAAACCTGGTGGGGATTGCATGCTTTTTTCAGGATTTCAGCTCAAAACTCTACCATTCTGACTTCTATACCTTTAAAATGCAAAAGGAAATTTAAAATTAAAGCCCTTCTCTTTCTTTGCCAGCAAAGAAAAAATTGTTTTTGACTTATCTACCTCTCAAAGTGAATCAGACAAAAGAAAGCAGAGACCCAGCTGTGAAGCTGTGGGAGAAATGGCCCCCTGTGGCAGGGTCTGAGGTTGCTCTAGGCCCCTCTGCCATCACTCGAACAGGCAGTGTTCTGTAGGCACCAGTGGAGGGCGGTACTTACCCTCAGCAGGCAGGCACAGGGCTCACTGGGCCCAGCCACACCTGAAGCCCAGTGCCTCCTGCAGCTGCACCTCCATCCTCACCTTTTCTGTGACCTTCCCTGCACTTCCCTGTAAACACTCAACTTTTTTGGAAGCCCCCTGAATGTCATTAAAAAAAAAAAGTTCCTACTTCCCCAGAGTAGGAAGGCCTTTGATGCCTTTCTTGGGGAACTATAAACTACTGTCCTTTTCAAGTCATCATCTCAGGCTGTTCCTCTTGTGCCATGTGTGTCATTAGATAGAAGGGTGATTTTCTCCAAGGAGCTGATTGATTTTATTTTCCTAAACCCCTCCAACCTCAGAGCCAGGCATAACCATCTAATTTGAGATCTAGTCTTGAATACCGGATGAGACAGTGAGTGTCTGATGCTCTGCCCTTTAACCTACTAAGCTCTTTGTCACAGGTATTGCTGATGGACAAATTTGTGCTAGTTTGTTCTAACAGCACCAGCAACCTTAGAAACTACTCTCTTAGTTACCGTTTAGTTCTGTGATAGATACTAAGCAAAAGACATTTTTTCTTATAAATCTGGAACTTGCCAGGGTGATACTCTGACTTTTACGTGAAAGGACCGAAGAACAGAGAAATTAAATTTCTGGGTCAAGGTTGCTCAGTAAGCTGATGGTATCTGATTCAGCATCAAATTGTTGCCAGCAGGTATGTAAAGAAGGGGAGCATAAGACATCCAAAATGTGATAGGATGCCCAGCCACAAGGATTTAACAAATCTGCTTAGAAAAAGAAGACAAATAACCTATATTTCCTAGATAAATGATACAGGCTACAAGCTTATCAAAAGACAGCTATGAATGGACTAGAGTGATCAGGGAACACAATGCAGAAGTTTACACTGGAGGGCCTAGAAGATGAGTTGGAGATCTAGGCTTGAATACTGGGCAAGACAGTGAGTGAGTGATGCTGCCAACAGCAGCAGTGTTTGATACTCCTAACAGCAAGGAGGGTGTTTGGGGGCAAGAAAAACAGCTTTAATGATTATGTGATCTCACACAAATTACTAACCAGTATGAGACCTGGTTTCCTCACCTATAAATTAGGTTGTGGTTGCAAATATTAAATAATTAAATATATGTGTAATTTAGGAAATGTGTGGGCCTGCTGGGAGTAGAAAACTTAACTACTGTGGTAAAAACAAGTAGGGATTTTTTTTTTCTTTTTTAACTCAACAGGAGGCCCAGTGCTGGGTGTTACTGGTTTTAGTTTGATGGCTCAACAGTGCCAGAGCCTGTTTTTCTGGTATTCTCTTGTTTAATGGTCTCAGGTGGCTGCCACAGCCTCAGCCATCAATTCCTCAGGAAAGAAAAGGAATAGCCAAGACTACTGTATCATTCATTCATTCAGTAAACATACATCATGTGATCACAGTTTGCCAGACACTGTTAAAGGCAGTGGAATATAATTGTGAGCAAGATTGACAAAGTCCCTCCCTCCTGGGTACATCTTAGGAGGAGACACATACGAAACAGATCCATAATATGTTAGGAGTACCTCAGTGGTATGAAGGAAAACTCTGGGGAAGAAGATAGAAAGTAAAGGTTGGGGCACAGTGGAGGTTGCAATTTTATATACTGTAAGGGTTGTCAGAGTGCTGCTCTTTATTTTATCAAGAAGAAAAAAGCTTTCTCAGAATGCCCCTCCCCCAGATTTTCACTTGGTCTATTGATCCAAAACTGAGTCACAAAGCCACCCCCAAGGTGAGAAATAAGTAGCTGGATTGTCAGGATTGGCTTAAACCTTTGGTTTTTCCAACTTGAGTGAGCAAGAGAGTCCCCTAGAGGACTTGTTAAGCCACTAGTTAACAAAGCTAGGCCCACCTCTAAAGTTTCTGATTCAGTAGGCCTCCGGGGACATGAGAACTGGCATTTCTAACAAGCTCCCAGCAGGTGGTGCTGCTGTCCTCAAATGTACTGTGAGAATCACTGACTTAGACCAATTATGATTCACTGTCTGGGCCAGGCCCATGACCCAGTGAACAAAATCTAGGTTCTGTTATTTAGGAAGAGTGGATACTCAGTCGTATCCAGTTATGATTCATTTGTCTGGGCCAGGCCCATGACCGAGTGAACAAAGTCTAGGTTCCATTTTTAGGAAGTGTAGGTACTTGGTAGACAGCTTACATTGTCTACATAATATACAAGGCAGCCCAGTGCCTAGCTCGTAAGTTCATAAGTACCCAGTAAATGGTAGCTATTATCATTATCATGGACATTGTTAACATTATTATTTTAGAAGAACATATGGTTGCAGTTGGGTCTGATCATGGAGAGTCAGGCAGGTTAGACATTGGTGTACTCTATGGGAGCTAAGGAGCATTTTGGAATAGGGGAGTGAAATTATCAAACTGGCATCTTTGGAAGATTAGCCATGCATTGGTTAATTCAGCCTATGAGAAATTCGCAGAGGAAATGGGGGTGGGGAGGTAGGGGGAAGCCAGCTGACAGGCTAATAGGGTTGATTCCAAGTGAAGACATTACAAGAGTGCAGAGGTAGGGCTATCCCTTGCGTTATAGGAGATTGCCCATCACCTACTGGAGAATATATTCATAAATGACAGATCCAATAAAGGGTTGACATCCAAAATATATAAAGAGCTCATGCACCTCAACAAACAAAAAGCAAATAATCCAATAAAAATATGGTCAGAGGAGCTGAACAGACAGTTCTCTAAAGAAGAAATTCAGATGGCCAACAGACACATGAAAAGATGCTCCACATTGCTAGTCATCACAGAAATGCAAATTAAAACCACAATGAGATATCACCACCATCCAAAAGACAAACAACAACAAATGTTGGCAAGGTTGTGGAGAAAGGGGAACCCTCCTACACTGCTGGTGGGAATGTAAATTAGTTCAACCATTGTGGAAAGCAGTATGGAGGTTCCTCAAAATGCTCAAAATAGAAATACTATTTGACCCAGGAATTCTACTCCTAGGAATTTACCCTAAGAATGCAGCAGCCCAGTTTCAAAAAGACATATGCACCTCTATGTTTATTGCAGCACTATTTACAATAGCCAAGAAATGGAAGAAACCTAAGTATCCATCAGTAGATGAATGGATAAAGAAGATGTGGTACATATACACAATGGAATATTATTCAGCCATAAGAAGTAAACAAATCCTACCATTTGCAACAACATGGATGGAGCTAGAGGGTATTATGCTCAGTGAAATAAGCCAGGCGGAGAAAGACAAGTACCAAATGATTTCACTCATATGTGGAGTATAATAACAAAGAAAAACTGAAGGAACAAAACAGCAGCAGACTCAGAGAACCCAAGAATGGACTAACAGTTACCAAAGGGAAAGGGACTGGAGAGGATGGGTGGGAAGGGAGGGATAAGGGGGAGGGGGAGAAAGGGGGCATTATGATTAGCATGTATAATGAGGGGGGGCATGGGGAGGGCTGTACAACACAGAGAAGACAAGTAGTGACTATAGCATCTTACACTGATGGACAGAGACTGTAATGGGGTATGTCAGGGGGACTTGGTGAAGAGGGGAGTCTAGCAAACATTGTAATTGTAGATTAATGATACCAAAAAGAAAAGGTAAAAAGCAATAAGTGAAATTAATTTAGCAATATATTTTTTCCAACCACATACAGACATTGGCCCTTAAACTTTTTTGGGGTTACCCATGCTTTGGAGAAGCTGGTCAAGGATGGAGCCTCTCCCCAGAAATGTGTATCTATTCGCCCACAGAAAATTACACAGGATTTCAGAGTCTTCGTGGATTGGCCCATAAGCCTGTCTTTGGAGCCCTGCAGGGTCCGAGAACCCCAGAGTAGGAGCCCTTGCTCTAAGGAATCTTGAAGCACTCTTCATCTTCTCCCATCGCTGAAGGAAGAGAAAAACACAAAAAATGGGGATATTAGGGAGTATACCTGCTGTGGTATACTCTCTAGTCCTGAAATTCTCAGTTTCAGAAGGATGATCATCTCTTTGGCTTAATAGTAGGGGCTGTGTGTAAAATATATATCACAGACAGCATGTTTTAATAATCATATATACCCATTAGTAACAAATATAGTGAAAAGTTGGCTAGGCTATTATAGTACAAGCTTACAGGGAAAATTTGTTGAAAATAATACATTTTTTAGAGAATGAAGCCTTCAGCACTGACTCAAACAAGTGCACATGCCTATATTTGCACTGCATTTTACCCAGCTTCTGGAAAAATCATCACCACCTAAATGAAATCTTCAGGTTTAACCTTTGTGTTAAAAGGGTTGCATGAGTCAGAAGACTAATTTTGAATCTCTGACTCCAATGTCTTTGACTCTCGAGAGTGTTTTCCCTTTTCTGTTAACATCTGAACTTCCATTTATATTGCTCGGATATTAGTCTTCACACCACCATGTTGAATTTCTTTTTATATCCTCTGAATGTTTTCATGAGCAATACTAATATGGAGACTACTTAGTGGCAAAAATACAGGTTTTGGAATGAGACAGACCTGGGTTTCTTGTCTTGGCTCTGCCACTTCTGACTGCTCTTGTCTTGGACAACTTACCTTCTCTGGCTTCAGTTTGCTCATCTGGAAAAATGGAGACAATTATCAGGGTTAATGGGATCACAAGCTATATTAGTTTGCTAGGGCAGCCATAACAAAGTGCCGCAGACTAGGTGACTTAAACAACAGAAATTTATTCTCTCACTGTTCTGGAGGCTGGAAGTCTTGAGGTCAAGGTGTTGGCAGGCTTGGTTCCTTCTGAGGCCTCTCTCCTTGGCCTAGGTGGCCATCTTCTGTGTCTTCACATGGCCTTCTCTCTAGGTGTATCTGTCCTTATCACCTCTTATAAGGATACCAGTCATATTGCTTTAGGGCCCACCCACCCTAATTGCCTCATTTGAACTCAGTTACCTCTTTAATGACCCTGTCTCCAGAAATAGTCACATTCAGAGGCACTGGAAGGTAAGGACTTAACATACAGATTTGAGGGGTTGGGGGACACAGTTCAGCCATAACGTAAGCATGTAGTGCCTGACGCATTATAGACTCAGCCTTCTTTTTATTATTGACCTCAGCATCATTGAAACTGCACAGACTTTTAAGGGCACCCTGCATGTGTCTACTGTTAGGCATGCTAGACCTATTGAAACAGGCAACCCTGTATTATGGCGGGCTTACCCTGGCCTCTGTCATTAGGCATGAGGCCATTTCTTCTGCCTTAGATTCTGGATGTTATATCTTTAAGACAGTCATCTTTGTGTCTGCTCTTCCACCTTCAGTCTCCCAGCACAGTGCCAGGGTTCTTTTGCTCACCTGCTGTTTCTAAACTCAGTCATTGCCTTCATCTTCAGAATTACTGGCCCCAGCTGGCTTCCCTTCCAGACACTTTTTTCTGATCATTCCATCTCTGACAGCAGCCCCCGTGCCTTGATTTGGAAACTGCCCTTGTCATATCTGAGCAAGTATCACCCAAAGCCTCAGGTTAGTCCTATGTGGCCTATCTTCCTTCTCTGCTGCCCTCAGCCCTGTAGCAGAGGAGGCCCAGAGGGTCTGCAGAAGATGTTTGTCCTGCACCGGCACCTCAGAGAGGCAGTGCTCAGGCACCCAGTGGTGGCCCAGCAACAACCTGTCCCCTGGGACTGTTCACTCTAGGCTCTTCCCACTTCAGTCTGAGTATCCCCAGAGAAGCAGCCAGAAGAACTTGTGTCCCTGGGCAACTGAGCAGCTCCTGAGTGCTCCTTTTTGCACTTGTTTTTTTTTTTCAGCTGCAGTGCTGTGGCTCCGTGAGCAAAGCCTGGGTGCCTGAGCAGCCACCCTGGCAGCAGAGTGCAACCTGCAGAAAAGCTGATCACTGACAGAGATTGAGCGAACATGTGTGCATGTGTGTACGCGTGTGCAGAGGAAGGAGTGGTGTGTCTGCGTGTGCATGTATTTGTTTACACTCTTGAAATTCTGAACGCTGCCTGGGTTGGAGCAGTACCTGCAGCAGCTTCACCTGAGCCTCCCGACACCAGGCTTAGAGGTCATGGCAGTGACTTTCAGCCAAGACTTGTCCCTGCTAGCCAGTCGCCTTCACTGAATAGATGAGCAATGGGACCCTAGCTGGGATTCTGGCATCAGCCTTCCCTGCAAACCAATCCCCTAAGTCCTCCCTCCCTTCCTGCCTCTCTCACATCAGACTGAGGAGCAGGAAGACAACACTGCTGGCTCTTGTCCAGAGCCTGGGATTTTAGAAGGAGCGAGAGCCCTGCTAAGGCTGGGCAGGTTGAATGTATGGATGCTGTCCAGACACAGTCACCTGGCCTGGCTCCTTTCTTTTTTTAAAATGCCCTGTCACTGGGTCCTTCAGACCCTTTCTCAGGCATCTGGGACTGATCACAAGGCTGTGAACAGATCTGGTAGGTCTCTACCACCATGCAGAGGGACCCAGACACCTAACTGGTGTGCTGTGTGCACAGTACTTAGATGGTAGCTCAAGAAGTGTATCTCCCTTTTCAGGGCTGAAAGCCTAAGGTGAGGATAGAATCCCAGCTCTCACTCTTCCTTTCCCAGAAGCAGAGAGCCAGGCTCAGCTGACTGGAGAGCCTTAGTTCCTCCACCAGTAGGAGGCCAGGTTCCTGATGGTGGAGAGCCCCCTGGTTTCTCTGGCCACCCTCCAGGGCACAGTGCTGCCACTGAGGTCAGCTGACACCCAGCCAGGGAAGCCATTCTAGTCTGTTCTTTAGCTTCCAGGGCTTGCCTAGGGCATGTCAGCTGCCATGTCAGCTCTCCCAGTAGCTGGACATCAAGGACCCACGCAGGTGGACTCAGGTTGGGACTGCCAGGGATAGTTGGAAAAGGTCCAAGTAGAGATCCCACTCAACACACCAATCCTTCTAGAAGCAGCAGGTGGGTGGTTTGATCCAGAGAAGCCTAGGTCTTGCATTCTAGGAGTGGCCTGTGCCTCCCACCTCAACCATCCCACTATTGAAGGCCTGTATTGAGAAAGACATAATGAAAAGTTGGAATGTGTGGTCAGCTGGAGCAAGTCTTCCTTTGTGGCCTGCTTTTGAGCCACAAAGAGTGAGAGAATGTGTGTGTCTGTGTCTGTGTGTGCGTGCACGCACACATAGCTGAGAGGCTAAATCCTCTGGGTTTTTGTCCTCACATATAACATAAAGTTGCCCTCTGGGCCTTCTCCTTTCTACCTCCCCTGTGACCTTTCCTAGCCTCATAGCTATTAAATCCCTTGGCTTCAAGCCTGTTCCTCACTGTCCTCTGTCCTTAGACCAGAACCCTGGGGTCAGGCCCGTGTCTTTTACAGCTGACAGCACATTTCCAGGCTTCTTCCTGAGTTGTCCTCAGGTTTTCTCAGCCAGAGAGCTGTCTTTAGAGTCCAACTATTGTATGTATGTCACCTCACTAGAAATATCCCATAATCATGTCGGGAAGAACAGGGCACAGGTGATGTCATGTATTCATTTCACAGCACTGGGTTGGGGGCTTCCCTGTTCCCCTTAGCCCCAGCCAGGAGGAAAGAGATTCAGGGGTTACTGCCAGAGTGGGGTAGAGGGAGCCTGGAAGGGCTGGTCTGAGAAACTGAGAAGGACAGAGTCAGTAGTCCTGGGCACTTCAAATACCATGATGACTCCTTTTCCTGCCTCTTTGGTAATGGCCTTCTTCCCTAAAATAGAAATTGTCAGAACCACCTCCCTTTACTTCTCCACCAGCCCTGGCATCTGACTCATTCCCACTGGAATGAAGCAGTCCAGCCCCAGAGCTGGAGGAGCTTGGGGAGGAGAAGGTGTGTGCAGTGGCCTGGAGCTCCACGATGGCTTTGTGCTGCCCTTCTCCTGGCCCAGGTATCCCTCGGAGCTGCCGCAGAGCATTGCCCCAAATCCTGATGCATGGGCCAGCATGGGGAAGAGATGGTCGCAGGCAAAATGTACTTTATACAGAGATTTTCTATTGCTGGGAAGGTGTGTTTCTCCCACAGATTGTGAATATTCACTTGTTTCATAAATGTCTGATCCTGTCTGAGCAAAGCTGTGCTGTTGTCAATCTTGTGGGAGATCTGGGGACTGGGAGTCAGTAAGGCTGAGCCTGAGTGACTCCATCTTGGCCAGACCATCTTGGTCCTGCTGGAAACTAAGAGCCTCTACCCTTTCTTGGAGGTGGCAGGGAATAGAGGAGTGGGGAGAGGGGAGAGGCTCCTAAGTGAGCAACTGGAACAGACTAGTGGTGGCTCCAGAGCTTGGTCGGAGTTGGGAGTCAGTTGGCCAGAATGGTGCAGAGCACTCCAGGTCTGGAATGAGGATCCTGGGTGCTATCCTGGAGTGACCCAGCCCTGAGCCCACTTAAACCCTCCAGGCTAGAGACCAGTCAGCAGCAGAGTCCTCTCCAGGCCCTCAGTCCATCCTTCAGCTCACCTCAGCCACTTCAGCACTGTATGGTTTGAAGGATTATAAGCCCTCTGGCTCTGGCTAGAGGGTTGAGATCTGTGCACAGCCAAGCCCAGGGCCTGGATGTTGACCTTGTGTCATGCCGTCTGGCCAGAGCGGCCCCTCTCGTGCAGTGTGCATGGGCTTTCCTGTGAGGGTTTCTAGTTTTGGACCACTGGAAGTGAAGATTTGTTAGCGCACACTCCAGCTTCCTATAGAATAGGGCTCAAGCAAGGCCTGAGAATATCACAAGCTGCCCACACAGAATGAGAAAGGGAAAAAGGGGTGGGGGGGGCTTGACCCTGGAATTCATTCTTGGCTGTACTCTGAAGCTCCTGATGATCCTTTCTCACCAAAACCTGGACCTGCCCTTCCCTCTCTCCCTTCTCCCAGCTTCTCTAATTTTGCTTCAGCTTGACCTCAGGAGCTAAGATACCTTTGTTCTCGAGCAAAAGATTCTGGAAGATGGAGTTGTCTTACACACACATGACCCTGACCTGAGGATGCTCCTTAGTTGAGACAAGCACACAGTCTAAGCAACAATTATTAGCCATTATAACAAGACTGCTCCCAGGGAGGAAAAGCCAGGCAAGTACCAGCAGGTGGTTATTGTTTGGGCCTAGTGAACAGAGCCTGAACCAAGAGAGCAGGAAAGGCAAAGTGGCCAAGGTATTGGGCTGGTCTCGGGGCTAGAGCTGGGGGCTTGTTTATTGCAGGGCAGGTGTCTGCAGCTCCTTTCTGGGTGCTACATTGGAAAAGGGAGTGGCATGACAAATCGGCTGTCCAGGTTTGAAAATAGGATTCCACAAGCTGGGAAACAATTTGCTCTGCCCCTTCAGAGAGAGAGAGGTGAACACAGAACCTCTGCAGTTCTCTCTAGTGACCAAGAAGCCAGTGAGGTTTAGTGAGAGGCTCTGTGACCCACCAAAGCTGGGGCTGTAGCCTTGGCTGGTATCAGAGTATCCAGCAGTCCATGCTCTGTGAAGGAACTCACAGGCTTATCCCTCTTAGGGGGAACTAGCAGGAAACCATGGCCCGAACTTACCAGCAGTAGAGGTGCTGGAGGGAACAGAAAAAAGAACACCAAAAGAATCCCAATAAGTCAACTGTGGGGGCAGAAGCAAAGGCCCCAGGTCTTAGAATGTAAAAAGCCAGCTATGGTATGTCTGTGGGTGCAAAAGAGGAGTGCTCTGCAGGAAATGCTGTTGTGCTAAGTGAGAAGAGGGAGAAATCTGGGAAAGTCCTGATATGACAAAGGAGAAGCTGAAAGAAGGCAGAAGTTCAGCTCAGTAGCTACTACTGGGGGCTGAAGGGTGGTTTGGGTCAATCTTTAGAGGAGACCCTCTAGGGAGAGTCCTCGGGAGGGTCCTCTCAAGGTAAGGTAACAGAGGGTGAGACCTGGATCCCAGCAGGAGACGGGGTGTTTCTGGCCTCTGGTGACAACACATTTGTACTGCGTTTCATTCTCACAACAGCTGTGAGAGGGATCTTTACTGTCCCCATTTCACAGATGAAAAAACAAAACCCTTCGGACTGTTAAGTCACTAATGCAAGGAAACACCACCTTTTCACTGGAAAAGCCAGGCTGTAACTTCACACCACCTGATTCCAAACCTGTCTGTACCAGAAGCCCACTCAGGACACCCTCTCTCCTTTTTCTGCCTTCCTCCACGACCCTCTTCCTGTCCATCTTCTTTGCCTTCTATGAGTAGCCAACTAAGGCCCTGGGACCAGGTTCCCGCCATTAGTTACCTGATACCCAGGCGATAGGTCCATCCGGAGGTGCACAGTCCGCATGGACACGGGGGCTTCGCGGAAGGGGAAGGGGACAGACGAGTCAGTGTAGGATTTAGGGCGGGGCGGGCCCAAGCCTGGGAGTCGCGACTCCAGCACCTCGGAGAGCGCCTGCTGGGCGGGGCTGGGGCGGGGCGCACGAGCCCCCGGCCGGGACCCGGGGACGCGCGCGGGGGCGCTCGCGCCAGCCCCGAGAGCGGCGCGCGGTCCGGAGCCGCGCCCAGCCCTGCGCAGGTGCGCCCGCGCGCCTCCCCAGCCAGAGCCCCGCTCTCGCCGCGCTCCCGCCTCCTTCCCCTCTGCCACTGCTGCCTCCGCGCCGCGCTCCGTCCGGATGGCCAGGGCTGTGCCGGAGAATGGCGGAACGAGAGAGCGGCGGCCTGGGCGGGGGGACTGCATCCCCGCCTGCCGCCTCTCCGTTTCTGGGGCTGCACATCGCATCGCCGCCCAATTTCAGGTGAGGATCGACCGCCGCTGCGCCCCGCCCTTCAGCCCGGGCTAATCTGCCCGGCCCTTCTCCCCCAACCTCGTCCCCACCACACACACCCCAGGCCCTGGAACAAGAGGGCGTCGTGGGGTTGTGGCCTCTTTCCTGGACGGGGCCCCCAGAATCCTGCTCAGTCTCAAGTCCAGAATGATAGCCGCTGCATATCCATGGTGCAGTGCCCTCCGCCATTCCATATCCTAAGCTAGGAGATTCTGAGCTGGAATAGTTGGAGGGGGCTATGGCGGGGCCTGGGTCTAGACTGAGATCCCAGAGGAAGCAGACAGAGGGGGGATTTGCCTGTGCACAATCCGAAGGGCTCTGAATAGAGATGGGAACAGACTGGGGTGCTCCACGGGTGCCAGTTTCTTGGGGCAGCCAACAACCTTGGTGCTGGAAGGAGGGAGTCGTGGGCCACTCCCCAAGCCCTGCCTGGCTAGAGAGGTCTAATTCTCAGGCCTGGCATGGCCAGGTCCCCTCTGTGGATTTGAGAAAGTACCGACCTGGTCAGGTGAGCAGGTGCAGAAGACAGCCTCCACCGCTAGATCCTCGGCTTGGCTGTGGGTCAGGGAGTCTGGTTTGGGTGACCCAGGAGTAGTCAGGTACATTGGGAGGGGAGGGGGCCATGCTGGGGTTCCCTTCCTGATCCAAGCTTCCTTTCCCCTTTCCCTGATTCCTGTCTGGTGTTAGAGAGGTGGATTTCAGGGAAGTGGCCAGTGGGTTGTGGGGGAAGGGATGGGTGGTCCTCCTGCATAATGGGGCCCCAGCTGGAGAGGAGGAAGAGAAGGATGTAACTGCTCTAGAGCCTAGGAGAAGGAAGCCTAGACATACCCCATTGTTTCTCCATCTAATGAGCCGGTGCCTTCCCCTCTCCTGGGGCCCCCACCCAGCCAGGCCCCAGCTGGGCTCTGGCACCAACCCCTGTTCTGATCAAGGGGTTGCTGACTCCCTGGCCCTCAGGTGGGCAGGAACCCCTGGGGACTTCTAATGGTATCATCAGGACTAGAAACCTCCCCGGAGGCCCTGAGCTGAGCTGGAAGACCAGAGCGAGGAAGCCAAGCCTGAAGGTTCAGGAACTGGGGCCTTGGTGGTTAATGCCTCAGAGCAACAAGGCTGAAGGCCAAGACAGACCTAACCTGACGTGACACATGCTGCCTCCATGCAAACACTGCCTTCCTCAGAGGAGGCCCCTGTGCAGAGGAAGACCACGGAGTTCCGACGACCCTGAGTTCGAGTCCTAGATCCACCATGTCTAGCCACCTGACCTGAGCAGGTTTTTGTCCTCTCTGGGTCCCACCTGGTAGGTGAGCTAATTAATATTGATTCCTTAATGCACATCAAGTCAGCGCTCAACTAGTGTCAGCCCTCTGTGCTAGCAGACATTTATATAAGCTCATTACGGTTCCAAACATTCCCACTGCTGACTCACTTAACCCTCATAACCACCCTAGGTCATTGGTCTGACCATTATGTAGAAGAGGAGGTTGAGATTGAGGAAGGCAGTGGAGTGGATTGCTTGAGGATCCCAAGGAAGTCAGAGCCCAGGGCTGGGCTGGAACTTAGGTCTGTGCATGCTCAGTCCACTTTACCTCCAGGCCCTGCTTCTGGCCCAAAGGACAGCTTTGCCTCCCCTGGCTGCTTCCTGACCCCCAGGTGACAGGGCTTTCCATCCTGCCCTGCCCCTGGCAGGTGGATGCCAGCCAGTGAGGGTGTTCAGCCCTGGGCCTGGTGGGCAAGGGTGGCATTCTGCCAAGGCTGAGGCATGGGCCAGCCCTCCAGGACACCGTGGCCTGGCTGCAGAGACTAGGCCAGCACGTGGGAATAATAAGGTCAGTATCTCTGGCCCCACATGGCCTGCCCAGCAGCCCCTGCTGCCCTTTCCCTTGTACCACCTCTTATGCCCTTGACCCCAGCTCGCTTTAATCCTGCGTGGTTACTGCTATCTCATGGCTCTTTTGTGGGGCTTTGGATCCAACTGGACTGGGTTTGAGTCCTGGCTCAGCCTTAGCTGTGTGCCCCAAGACCAGGCACCTGCTCAGGGCAGTCCTGACTTGGATAAGATAAGTTGTTAAGTGTTTCAGAGCTGAGGAGAGCTGCATTCCTGCAGGGCTGTTCATGATGATGATGGTGGTGATGATAGTGGTGGTGGTGATGATGTGTGCCCCCAGCACTACTGTCAGCTTCCAGAAGGAATAAGGGGTCAATACCTAAACTTTGGTGTGCTCACAGTGCCCAGCACATAGTAAGTGCTTGGCAATGCCTTATTGGTCGATTATTCAGTTAAGGATAAAATTGGATGCTGTCCTCCTAGAGTACAGAGCCTAACAGTGCACAGGGTTAGAGAATGACGGTGGTAAACCACTGACACTTGGGAGATGCACACTTTGCCCCCCACCACTGTAAGCATTTTCTGTACAAGAACGTTTAGTCCTCACCAGAACCCTATTATCATAAAGAGGCAAAAAGAGGGTAGGTAAGTAGCAGAGCTGGGGTTTGAATGTAGGCAATCTAATTTCAGAGCCACCTGCAGCCCTGGGGGAGAGTTTGCGGAGGAGCGAGCATGATGCCACCTGGCAGGGTGGCGAGCATTTGTTTGTTGGTAGTTGGTTTAAATAAATGGTTTTATTTTCTGGTCATAGAAACGCTACAACCAGTTATTAGTAGTTACCTCTCGATCTGGTATGGGAGCAGGGAATTTCACTTATTTTACATGCTTCTGGATCATTTTATTTCTCCAACAAGCATAGGCTGATTCTGTAACTTAACAAAATAATAAAATAAAATTTAAAATTAAAGTGACACACATGTTCTTTATAAGGAAAATTCTAGAAAAGAGAATTTAGAAACTTATTCAATAGATATATTGAGCTGGGTGGGTGGAGCCAAAGGGAGGACAGTGGGACAGTCCACGTGGGAGGGACAAAGGATGGAAAGTAGAGGGAGCAGCCTGCCATGTGTATGGAAGGGGAGTCATGGATTACAGAGACCTTAGAAATTGGCTCATCCAAACCGACTCTCTCCCCTTTAACTTAGGAGACAAGAGAGGGTGTGTGGCTTCCTTGAGAACACACAGCAAGTCACTGGCAGAGCTGGGACAGAATCCAGGCCTCATGATTCTGTGTTAGTGGTTTTCCTTCCTCACACTGCCTCAGGAATGAGAGGCAAAGCCACTGAGAGATGCAGAGACTCCTTACTTGCCTCGTCACAAGGGTGTACACACTTGGCTGTTTCTTCATTCACTCAGCAGATACTTGCACTTTACTGGGTTCACTGGAGAGACACTCCAGACATGGTACAGCGTGTGGCCATCATGCAGGTGACAGTGTAGAGGGGAGACAGACAGACAAGGCCTTACCAAACAGGCTGATAAGTATAATGGTGACTCAGCTCAGAGGCCTGGGGGAATCCAGGCTCAGCAGGTCAAAAAAGGCTCATCTCAGCTCAGACCTGGTAGGTGATTAGGGAGCAGCATGGAGACTAGAGAGGGAGGGGATGGGCGGGGGTGCAGCAGCCTGGTGGGAGTGAGACTGGGGCACGCCAGAGCCCGAGGCCTGTTCACTGACAAGCAGTGGGAACCAGCCAGCGTTTAGGCAGGAACAGCATCTGATTGCTCTCTTGGGAAGGTCACTCTGACTGATAGATTGAGTGTGGGCAGGGGGCTGGGAGACCACTGGGAGCCGCCACGCTGGATGTGAAGAGAAGGAGGGGTGGGAGAGCATGTGCCTGCAAGGAAGGTTAGCCCACTTGGTGAGGGACCTGGTAAGGGGAGGGCAGGCCGGAATCTGGGATGATGCTGGGCCCCTAGGGGAGGGGTGCCCTATGAGAGATGAGAGGCAGGCAGGGAGGTGACATTATTAAGATACCTGCTGAATTTGAGGTTGGTGATTACTGGGGGACCCAATTTGAGGATTCAAACAGGCAGTTGGTTTGGGGTCTGGGACTCACTGTTAGAATTGGGCTAGAGTGAGAGACCCTGAGAGTCTCCATTTAGAGAGCGACATGGCCACTGAAGCCTCAGAGAGAATCTTGCTGGCCAGGAGACAGAGAGTGAGGCAGGAGGCCTGTGACCAGGCTGCAAACTCCAGCTCCATGACCTGTTCAGCTAGCCATGTTCCCATGGCAGGAAGGCTGGTGGAGAAGCTATTGCTTCAGAGCCAGCCCACCACCTGCCATGTGGGAGCAGAGATTTGCCTCACACAGCCTGGACATGGTGAAGGCAGGATATCAACCAGTTATTGATGTCAGAACCTTAAAGTTGGTCTCTGGATTCTTGGGAATGGGCCACAACCCAATTTTGGCCTGGGACCCCAGTGAATCCCACAAACTGGGTCCCTGCCACCATCCACCCCCCAGGATTCTTACCCATTCTAGGATGCCATCTCTGCCCCCTAGCACTACGCTAGTGTAGCTGGGGGCCTTGCCCACTCCAGCACTAGAGATGCATGTGGTGTGGTCACAGGGCTCTTGGGGTTGCAGCCAACCAGCACTTCCTCTGGTAGACGTCTCTTTAGTGCCTGTGGCATGTAGGGTCTTGGCTTTGTGCACAGATCAGAGCAGAGATGGGGAACTGGTGCCAGTTGGAGCATGGTGGCCCCCATACCTGGGAGACATGGCTCTGTGAGAGGGCGGGCAGCCCCAGAACCAGGCTGGAAGCCGGGCCTAGGGTGGTGTGACCCCATACAGAACGTTTGTCACGGGGAGCAGAAAAGAAAAGATATCCCCAGATCCCATCACATCTCACAACCATTTCCATGGTAGCATCTCTTCCTGTGAAACCATAAGGTTGTAATTTGTTTTTGTGCATTACATTGGCTGCCATTTTCCATGTTCATGCACAGACTTTATGCCTGCATAATGTTCCATCCACTGGATGACCGTGGCTTCGCCAGCTCCCTGGTGCTGAGCTGTTGGCTGTTTTCACTCGTTTGCTGTTATAAGAAATACATATCCTTGTGTGTAAAGGTTTTTCCACATGTGGGACTGTTTTCTCATGGCAGTTTCCCAAAAGCCAGATCACCAGATCCCAGAGTGCTTGCTGCCTATCAGTAGCCAAGGGTTTCAACAGGTCAGACACACTATAAACCCAAGTAGGGGTTGTCCTCTGGGACTTGTTTCCTGGGCTGGATTCAGTTTTTCACTACATATGTCTCCAGTGTGGATTTGGTCAGGAAGAGAATTCCAGGCCAGAGGAACAAACCCAGTCTGCTCCCAGAGTCCCCCCACAGCTGGGGGGGTATGGAGAGAGGGTTCTGAGGGTGAGGTTGGGCCTGGCTGGCCCCCACTTCATGTTTCAGTCAGGGCCACCTTCCCAGGGGCTTACACATCCTACCCAGGCTCTGAAGTAGGTGGGGACACAGGAAGCTGGGCTGAAAGGGGAACTGGCCTTGATATGTCCAAGGGGAGAGTCTAGACGGACCCAGAGGCCCCAGTGGCTCATTCACTGAGAAGCACATGCAGGTGCCCATGAGGCACCACACATTGTTCATCAAGAGAGACATGGTCCCACCCTCGTGCACCAGCTGCCTCTGAGCAGAGGCAAAAGTTTGAAATGTTAGTAATCCAGAACTACCAGTAAGAGTGGCCAGGAGAGCCAGTAGCGGGCTGTTTGGCTTACTCAGGGAGGTCAGAGGAACCTCCCTTCATTGCAGGAACCGGCAAGGCGGGAGCCTACAGAGTTGAGGGGTGGGATGTGGGGGCTGGGGGCGAGGTACAGGCTGGAAGGGAGGGGAAGTTGTGCTGAGTCTTTAGGCCACAGGTGAGAATTTTGGCCCCTTTTCCTAAGAGCTAGGGGAAGCTGTCAGAGGATTCCAAGCTGGGGAGGGTTACAAGACCAGATTGGATGTCAAATGTCAGTTTGTTAAATGTCAAATGGCTGCTCAGTGGAGAATGGCTGGTAGGGGAACCAGAGGGAAATGGAGAACCTGTTCAGATGAGCAGGCGACCCACAGGTGTCCTGAGGCCCCACTGGGAGCCAGCTCTGCGCTCAGCATTCCCAGGGGGACAGAGAGATGGGCTGGATATTAGGACCATAGGTGCTCTCTGTTGCCAGAGGGGTCCGTGAGGCACCATGTCCAGGACTCAAGGTCACTTGGCTGGCATCCTTACCTCACTCCAGTGGAGCCAGGAATGGCCTCTGGGCAGTCAAACACTTGACTCAGGTTTGGCCTGGCTCAGCTAAATTCTCGGCACTTTACCACTACCCGTTACTTTGCACACACTTCTAACTCAGCCTATTACTGGGTTGAAATAGCAAATTAGAAAGTGTGAGGGCTGCTATGAGTGGACCAAAGGCAACAGGGAGGCGTGACTGCACATGCCAAGGGAAAAGGCCACAGAATAAACATCAGAACACAAATGGCATGTTTGTTCATTTAGGAGAGCTCAGCTCAGGAGCGAGTGGGAAGCAGAGAGGATGGTGTGTTCAGAATGCAATGCAGAGACTAGCTTGACCAGAAGAAAGGACTGGGGGCCTTGAATATAAAGAGACTCCAAAGGTCAGGGAGGTCTTGAGAGACCAAAATCTTACACATTTTCCAAATGTGAATATGGATGAGACCCCTGGAATTGGCTCACCTGAATGGGCAGCAGGTCCCATGGATCGGCAGTGGCTGCTTCCAAGGGAAGCTGCTGAGGTCTCCAGGTCTGGAAGCGAGGGATGCTGACCTGCGACCCGACCATTTGGAAGCTTGTCCTGTTCAGCTTGAGGTGGCATTGTGGTGGTGGTGGTGGGTGATCAGCTTGAGCAGTAGGGAACCTCCCTCTCTCTCTTCCTCCCCACAGTTACCTTCCTTGAGCCTGGAGAGACCAAGGGTCTTCCTGGCTTTCCTTCCACAAAATGTCTCCCAGGACTTTGGCTGGGAGGCCCAGAACATCTGATGCCTGGAGAAGCCAGAGGAAAAGGTGGGAGGTGGGGGGCGAGGACGGGCATGGGGTGACTTTCAAAGGGAATTCCTTGTACAGTCTATCCCCTTGATCTTGATTGTGACCTCTCAACAGCATTTTGGGGTTCATAAACACTCCACTCTGTTAATCCCCACTAGCACCCCTGAAATGGGTGGGCAGGTATAGGTGGCTTCATTTTATATGTGGGGAAACTAGACCTATGACACCTTTTATCTGAGCCTTAGTGCTCCTCATCTGTAAAATGGGCAAAATAAAACCCTCTCCCAAGGTTGTAGTGATTCAGAGAGATACAGAGCATAAAGGAGATTGGCAGCCAGGGCATGGCAGCTGCTCAGGAGATGGAGCAGCTGACCCTCATAAGCACAGGAGTCAGGATTTGATCTCAGGCCTTCTGCTGCCAAGCCTGATTTGGTAGCTGTTCCACCTTTCTGCCTTGCTTATGAGAAAAAAATCAGAGGAGAAGCTGTTCCCTTAACCCCCAAGTCCCCAGAGCCAGGCTTGAGTGCAGGCTTGTGAGCCCCAGCCCATGCTGGCCCCCAGATCTGCTGTCCCAGGAAGCAGGATATCAAGTGATATTGAGGGTACAGCCAAGAAGCCCCCAGCCCACACCCAAGTCAGACCTGGCTGACCTGGCCTGAACACTTTGGTTTGAAAGGAGGAGGTGGAGGCTCAGAATGCCCTTTGACAGCATCTTGTGGGCATGTGCTGAGTGCCCAGTGTGTGCAGGATGGCCCGCTAGCCCCGTCTTCCAGAAGCATATGGTCCAGACAGAGCGGGGAGGGAGGCGGCCTGTATTCTTCATCCATGGGGTACATCCACCTTTGAAGCAGCCAGTGTGGGGGCGTGTCTGATGGAGACGTGGTTCTTTGTGCTCCACCACACTGCCTTGAGTCCACACATGGCGACACCACCACAAGTGAGGCGATTACAGGTGACCAGGGAGTATTGCCAAGAGGGCTGTGAGGCACTGGTGCAGGGGGCCAGGAGGGCTTCCCGGAAGAGCAGGCTTGCCTGGGCCTTTTTCTAGCAAGCGCAGGTTGAGAGCCTGCCTGTGCTCCACCCAAGCCCTGGGCTAGATGCTGCGGAGGCAGGTGTGGGAGGCACAATCAACCGCACATGCAGTTGAAGATCTTGAATGCCAGGCCAAGGGGTCAGCTGCTGACAGGGAGCCCTGGAGGATTTTGAGTGGGGGACAGAAGGGTAGTATCCTAGGCAGCATTGCCTGGTAGTGATGCATGGGATAGAGTGGTACAGGCATGGGAAAACTGAGGCAGGCAGGCCAGTTGGGTAGTCTGGGACTGCAGAGGCAGGCTGGACCAGTGCTGGGCAGTGAGGAGGAAAAACAGATATGTGCAGGGGTGACTGGCAGAGCAGAAGCATCAGAGGGCACCTCTTGGTCAAATGTAGCTCCCTGATGCTGGCTGGGTCCCAGGGGTGCCTCCTCTGTGACTGTCCAGGCAGCTGGTGTGCGATGGCCATTTTACTTAGTACCAGCCACTGTGTTCTCACGTCTGTGCTGGCCAGAGGTGCTGAGCTGCTCTGGCCTCTCGCCTGGGCCGTCCTCCCCACTTCCACCCCCCCAACACCCCCACCGCAGTCCTGGGAACCTACCACCCTGGTTATCCAGGTGAGAAGAAGCCTTAAAGAGCTCTCTGTCCCTGCAGCCCCCTTGGCCTGGCCAGAATCCCTCTCTGCCATTCCCTCCAGGAGCCTTCCAGCTTCTGTGTGTGTGTGTCCTTAGTGACAGGAAGCTCCTTATCTCCCAGCCCACTCTTCCAGTCCTGCTCCAAGTCCTGGCTGTGGAGCCTCCTGTGCCCATAGGCACTTCTGGGTGCTGAAGGATGGAGCCCTTGAGAGGAGGCAGGATCTGTCAAAAACCCAGGGGGGGCAATAGAAGCAGCCTGAACCCAGCCAACGCTGTCTGGACATGGCCTGGGTCACAGAAGCTTCCTGGATGAGGTTCAGGGAATAAGCATGCCCCTGTGGATGAGACATCCATTTGTGGAGAAATTTGGAAGCCCTCCCATGTCACCACTAGGCAGCCTGAGTGTGGTGCTGGCCCTTTAAAACAGATCAGGGGCTGGCTTCTGGGGCGAAACATCCCAGGTTTCTGCCATCTGCTTACAAAGCCTGAGACAGGAAGGGGGGCCGTCCCAGCCCTGACTGGGGCATCGGAAGGGCAGGTGGAGCCAGTGGCATTGACTGCAGTAATCTGAACCTGAGGGGGAGGCAGCTACGACAGCGCCAGAGCTACTGGCCAGGAAGAAGCTGCCTGCCGCTGAGGGCTGGACCCGGGAGAGCTGGGGTTGGGGCAGGTCGGCAGTCACTGCCTTCTCTCCTGGCCCATCTATATTTAATGAGCTCCTTCGGCTTCTGCAGTAGACAGGACGCAGAAAGGCAGGCCTGGGCAGTGAAGGCCCAAGGCCCCAGCCCTGCCCTGAGCCCAGGCCCCCCATCCTTCTGGGCATGAGAAGGTGGACCTGGGGCCCCGTAGCCCCTCAGCTGGGCAGGGTTCTCCATGCAGCTGGTGCTGAAGATGGATTCGAGCCCAGACAATGACAGCTGGTTGGAGGATCAGTGGGAGCGCTGGTAGGGAATGTGGAGTCTGGCTGGGGGAGCTGTTGGGGCAGCTCCGGTGAGCTCTGGGCTTCTATGTAGTCTGGTGGCAGTGAGAGGTGGGGGTGTGGGCCTCCTAAGTTCCCCAGGGGGCTGGATCACCACCTCTCCTTGGTGACCTTGGACTAGTGGGTCTCCCTTGCTCTATGCCTCAATCTCCTGGTCTTATTTTGGAAAAAGCTCAGAATTCTCCCCAATCTCTCCAGCAGAATTCTCCCAAATGTCCCACTCACACCGAACAGGACAGGTGGAGTCCCCAGGGCTGGAGGCGAGCAGGTGCAGGGGGCAGGCAGGCAGACACAGCAATAGCTGGCACAGCCCTGTGCTCTGGGGTGGGGCCACATGGGTGGCCTGCGAAGAAAGGGTTCTAGTACTGGCAGTTAGAATTACAGCGCTGAAGTGCTTTGGTCTGCCTCCTGAGCTCATGACATCCCAGCCTGAGGCTACCCCTGACCCCATCCACACAGCCTCCTATTCAGGGTCTGTAGGCTGGGCCAGGCAGTTTTGGGTTAAAGAGGTGAGATCAAGAACACAGAATGGGGGCATAGTCTGTCCTGGAATGGGCTGAAACTACCCACATCTGCTTGCTCCCAAGCCTCAAGAGGCATTGGTCTTCCTGGGCTGGGACATGGCTCACTCCTCTGAGGCTGGGGAGGGCCTCTGCCAGCACCTTGGGTTTTATTGCTGCAGGAATTACGCAAGGAGGCCTCCCCCAACCCACCACCTCCACCTCCACCCACTCCAACATCACTTGGAGTCTCTTCTCAACTTTGTGTTCTCTGTGGATGAACTGGCCATGGTACCTGCCTTGACCTGGGAAGCATTTCTCTGGCAGAGCTGATGCTCTGACCTGCTGGGCCTTCTAGGCACTACCTCCTGGTTGGCAATAGGATGAACAGCTCCCAGCTGGGAGGAGCCTCCCATCCCACCACTACCCCGGGAGGGGGTATGGTGGCATGAGTCCAATTCCTGCCTGTTATTTACCCCTTGCGTTGGTGCTGGTGGACCCTAAGTCTCATTCTTTAGGAGCTCTGATCTGCTTTTGAGGGGCTGCCCCTTGGAAGAAGTACTAGGGAGATATCAATGGGCTGAGCAGTCCCCCTGTGTTGTAACTTTGGCTTTCTGTCCCTACCAGGCTCACCCATGACATCAGCCTGGAGGAGTTTGAGGATGAAGACCTCTCAGAGATCACCGATGAGTGTGGCATCAGCCTGCAGTGCAAAGAAACCCTGTCCTTACGGGTAAGAGCTGGCTCCCAGGAATCCCTAAGGCAGGATGGGTAGGGACAGGAGTGAGGGCATCCCCATATCTACAAAGGGGCTTTCAGGGGCTATAGGGAAGCCACATTAAGTGAAATAACATGCAGGAAACGTGCAGGAAGTACAATGCTTGGCACATCTTGGGTGCTAGATCTCAATTTTTTTTTTTTCGGCTAGGGGCTAAGTCTGGAAGCAACTCCCTCAACCTCCCACAAGAAGGAAGAGCGGGGGTGGGGTAGGGGGGAGGTCTTGAGAGCTAGGATAGTAGCAGTTAGGGCCAAAGTTAAGGGATGGCTCAGAACTACCCTAAATCCTTTCAAGAGCAGCCTTGGCAGAGGGCAAGAGGCAGAGCAGGGTGGAGTCTGCTGGAGTATGCGGGGCTTTGGGGCAGGAACAAGAGCCAAGGCACTCCCTCAGCTGCCACTGCCCCAGACCAAGCCTGACATCTCCTCTGGCCCACAGTCCTGAAGATCCCTCTGCAGGGTTAATAGCATCACTGCTGCTCTGGGCTCCCTGGCTTGGTCATGCGACAGATGCCCCCTCTATCCCTAAAGTTCTGAATCTTGCTAAGAGGTCCTTAGCATATGGGAGCCTGAGGTAGACAGGGGTCCCCAATGTCTTCAGGACAGGAAGAAGGGGCCACTAGCCAGGAAATGGAAGGTAAAGCACATGTTTAGGTTGCTAAGCCCAGAGCTTCACTCAGGCCCCAGGAGGGTGTGTGGCCAAAGTAGGCACAGTATTAGGAGAATGGATAGCAAAGGAGAGCTACATTGTGAGTTGGGATCATGTGCCTGTCTCTGTGTTGACCTCCTGTTGGCCCCAGAGATTCTGTAAGCTCTGCCAGGCAAGAGGAAACCAATACCTTAGACCCCAAACCCCACCCTCTGGCAAAGCCAGGAAGGGAAGGAAGCAGAGGCTATTTATTCTGGACTTGGGAGATGGTCCCAGGACCCTAACATGGTCTGTAAGGTCACGCACCTGTCGGGATAACCACACTGCCCTCCCTAGCAACATGAACAAGCAGGCCTTGGAGAGAGTGGTCTCTGCACCCAGGCAGTTCTAGCTACAAGTGTCCCCTGATTCGCCTTAGACAAGCTCCAGGGGGCTTTCACACACTCTTGCCTGTGAGTCCTCGCCTTTCTGGGAAGCTGGAAGACAGTTAACTGGTGAGAGAATTGGAGGTACAGGGGATCCATCCAAGATGCCAGGGAGTTAGTGGCAGAGATGGAACTAGAACAGGACTCTGATTATTAAGGTGAGGCTGGCCTGAGGGAAAATCTCAGGTAGAAGGGGTCTCGGCCTGTGGACACAGGAAGGTGGGTGATCCCACTACCTCATCCAGGTGCCCCCCACCCCACCTGCCGCTCCCACCATCCTGTTCAGCCATACCCAGGTTCTCCTGTGCGCACTGTGCCCCTCCTGTAATCCCTCGCCTGGCTGAGGCTGTTTTCCTAGTCTTTCTCACAGACCCCTTCAACACAAATCTACCCCCAGACCAATCAATCCCTTGTGGGGCCCCAACTCCTTGGCGACCCTGCGTCCCCATGGCAACAGCGGTGACCTCACTCTGGGCTCGGCTTACAAACCGGGGTTAGGTCACCGGCCATTACCAAGGGAACGGGAGGGTGCAAAGAGTCTGGAATGGGGAACCGTGGGGAAGGGAGAGGTGTGCATTGTGAAAGACACGGACTGAAGTCGGTAGGAGGTGGTCTCGCGCATCCTCCTGGAGGGCGGGCGTGCGGGCGTGGCCCTCTCGCTGGGCCCCTACCCCGTTCCCTGTCTACCCCTCCCCCGTTTGGGGGCGTGGAATGGACTCGCCCGAGAGGTGGGCGGTGCGCGGTGGCTTAGGCCCCGCCCCGCCCCCGCCCCCTGACACCCCTCCGTCCGCGCCGCTCAGCCCCCGCGCGCCGGACTCCTGTCTGGGGGAGGTGGCGGCGCCGGGAGCCGGCTACAGGCAGAGATGCTGCAGATGGACCTGATCGACGCGGCGGGGGACACTCCCGGCGCCGAGGACGACGAGGAGGATCGCGCGGCGCAGCGGCTGGTACCGGGGCGGCCCGAAGCCGAGCACCGCCAGGAGCCCGCTCCGCGCAGCCAGAGCCAGGGCCCGGGCGGCGGGGACACTTACCGGCCCAAGCGGCCCACCACGCTCAACCTCTTTCCGCAGGTGCCGCGGTCTCAGGTGAGGTGCGAGCAGGTTGGGGCGGGGTTTGGGGGGCGGTGCCCTAGGCCTGGGCCCGGGAGGTGTAAGGAGTGCCAAGCGCCTCAAGGCCCGGGCCGGGCGGCAGGGTGGGAACGAGAGGGGCTGCGGGGGAGGGACGTACCTGTCCTGCGTTGGGAGGTCTCCGGCTTGATGAGACTTCAAAAGGCTTCCTAAGAAGGAGGTCCCTGGGGAGGTGGTCTCGGAGGGCAGGTAGGATCTGTCCTAAGGGAGAGTGGCCCGGTGGAGTTGGCCTGGGTTTGCAGGCCTGAGAAGGGGTTGAAGGAGTGAAGGGACTGAGAGGGACAGCGGAGGGACCCGGGTAAGGAGACGCAAGAGATGAAGAGAACCGGCCTTTGAGAGTTTGCAAGTGTGTGGAGGTTGGGTCCTCAGGCTGTGGCAAGATCTCCCCTTTTGGGTATGGGGTTCCGGGTGAAGGTGAGGTAGAAGCAGGGCCTGGAGACAAGATGTCTGAAGTGGTCGGCATGGGGGAAGGTCAGGGAAATTGTGAAGAGTTGGGGATGGAGTGCAGAAGCAGCAGCCAATTTTAAATGTGGGCAGCTGGGAATTCCCAAAAGGCAGGGAAGAGAAACAGGAGGTGGGGCTGCTTGGCTAAGTTAGGGGCCTTGGGCTCTTGGGCTAGGTGGCTGGATGCCGAGGGTTGAATAAGGTGAAGGAGAGCAGGCTGTGGTCCTTTGTCTTCAGGCCCGATCAGGAGAGAGACTGAGGAAGCAGCTCAGGGAGGTGGTTGGTGGAGGGTGCAGGGGCTGCAGGGAAAGCACTGGTGCTTTTCCCAGGATCCTCTGGGGTGCATTTTGGCAGCCAGACTCATGAATGTGAGGGCCTCTGTGGTGTTTCCAGGGGAGGGGGCCTAAGTTTTGTGTAGGGCCTTATATATAAGCATTGTGGAGAGGAATCCTGGTGGGTGGGGGCTAAGAACATCGATGGGCAGCCCAGAGATCCAGGGAAGAGGGCTGCTGACAATATATCTGTCATTCCTCAGTCATGTGCTCTTGGGGAGTGGGGGAACCATGTTATGGGATTCATCATTCACATGTTTCATCCCAGTCCCCAGGCCAGTTGCTGGGGAGATCCTTCCTCAGGCTCTACTAGTGTCTTTGCCTATAGCCTCCCGAGAGCCAGAGAATTTGGGCTGGAAGTGAACATCTTTCATGTAAACCCTCAGTGCTTGGGACTGGTTGTCTGGCTATGTCCCCAGACTGTTAGGGCTTCTGTTCCTCCCCTACTCACCGCACACACTGACCATTACCACTTTCACTGAAGCTGATAAGAGGATCTCCGTAAGTGTTGACCAGCTTTCCTGAGCCAGGAGGAAAGGCTGTCTGCAGCCAGCAGCCTGGCTAGGAGGGCTGTGTCTTGCTACCACTCCTGTCTGCTCCAGAGGAGGGTTAGGGGTGAGGCCCTTGGCAAGCACTGGGGAGGATGCAGCAAATGGCCTAGGGATGGCCTCATGGGGGCAGGGCCAGGGCCTCCCTGTGCTGGGCACTGTTGACTGGTTCTGTCACAAGAGCCTTTTGTTCCCTGCACAGGACACATTGAATAATAATTCTCTGGGCAAGAAGCACAGTTGGCAGGATCGGGTGTCTCGATCATCCTCACCTTTGAAGACAGGTAAGTCAGGACTTTTTCCCTTATGGACCTTCATGTGCCCACAGTCCCCACTGCAGAGAGCAAACCTAACAGTCTCCAGCTTGCTGGGCAGAGGTAAACTGCCTGTCCCACAGCCCTGGGCGGGCCCATCTGAGGTCACTTGTAGCATGAGAGGACTCACCCCAGAGCCCGCCATGGACCTGTTGCCCCAGGGAGGCTTTGTCATAGTTTCTGTATCCACATGCTGAGTAGAGGGAGCAGGCAGGTAGCCTGGGAGTCAAAGGTAAGGGCACCTGCCTTCAGCACTGAACTGCCCACTCTCCAGTAGAGCAGACACCTCCACATGAACACATCTGCCTGAGCGATGAGCTGCCACCCCAGAGCAGCCCTGCTCCCACCAAGGACCGAGGCACCTCCACAGACAGCCCTTGCCGCCGCAGTGCTGCCACCCAGATGGCACCTCCCAGTAGCCCCCCAGCTGCCCCACCTAGTGGCCGGACCCATTTGCATCGAGACCGCATCCACTACCAGGCAGACGTGCGGCTGGAGGCCACTGAGGAGATCTACCTGACACCTGTGCAGAGGCCTCCAGACCCCACAGAGCCCACCTCCGCCTTCCTGCCACCAGCTGAGAGCCGGATGTCTGTCAGTTCTGATCCAGACCCTGCCGCCTACCCCTCAACAGCAGGGCGGCCACACCCCTCCATCAGTGAGGAAGACGAGGGCTTCGACTGCTTGTCTTCCCCTGAGCGAGCTGAGCCACCAGGTGGAGGATGGCGGGGGAGCCTTGGGGAGCTGCCGCCACCTCCACGGGCCTCACTGAGCTCTGACACCAGCGCCCTGTCCTATGACTCAGTCAAGTATACGCTGGTGGTGGATGAGCACGCACAGCTGGAGCTGGTGAGCCTGCGGCCATGCTTTGGAGACTACAGTGATGAGAGTGACTCTGCCACCGTCTATGATAACTGCGCCTCTGCCTCCTCGCCCTATGAGTCGGCCATTGGAGAGGAATATGAGGAGGCCCCCCGGCCGCGGCCCCCAGCCTGCCTCTCAGAGGACTCCACACCTGATGAACCTGATGTCCACTTCTCCAGGAAGTTTCTGAATGTCTTCATGAGTGGCCACTCTCGCTCCTCCAGTGAGTCCACAGTGGGGAGCTGTGGGGGGCCCAGGTGGGGAGAGCCAATATGAGGATGTTCCAGAGAGGTTGGCCTCAGGCCCATGCTGTTCAAAGTGTTAGGACTGAGGGCTGGGGCCACCCTCCTCCAGCCCGTGCCCTTCAACTCTAGGTGCAGAGTCCTTCGGCCTCTTCTCCTGTGTCATCAATGGGGAGGAGCAGGAGCAGACCCACCGGGCCATATTCAGGTAAGAGCACAGGGTCTGGGGGACTGGGCAGCAGCTGGGACCACCCCCTCCTTGCTTCTACCATCAGTGCATGGCCTAAACACAACCCCCACCCTCCAGCCTCCACCACTGGCATGCATTCATTCACTCAGCCCCAGGGTTACAGTGCCTACCTTCTAAGAACTCAGAGTACGGTGACAGAGTGGATGGTTTCAAAGCAGTGTGGCCTTTGCTGTGCTGCTGGAGCCCAAGACTGAGCACCTAACCTGGCCAGGGGCAGAAGCCTTGAAAGACACCCAGCAGAGATGATCCTGACCACACACAAACCCACATTGCACCTTCCTCCCTTGGCCCTGGAGTTCCTTGATGGCAGATGTGTGCCTCATTAACATCGGTCTCCTCCAGAAGCTAGCATTGTGACAGTCACTCAGGATGCTTTGCAAATGTTTATTGAACCAACGTTGCTTATATATCTCACCATTGCCAGAGCAGGGTGGGTAGTGGATGGATGGCCTGGCTGGAGAGGCCCTGGTGATGAATTCCTCACTCGCTCTTGCTGGGAACAGGTTTGTGCCTCGACATGAAGATGAACTTGAGCTGGAGGTGGACGACCCTGTGCTGGTGGAGCTGCAGGCGGAGGACTACTGGTATGAGGCCTACAATATGCGCACAGGTGCCCGGGGCATCTTTCCTGCCTACTACGCCATTGAGGTCACCAAGGAGCCTGAACATATGGCAGGTAGCGTTCCTTCCCTGCTACCTGGTGCCACCTGCCCCAAGTGAACATATGCTCCAGATTCAGCCACTTGGGGAGGGGGCCAAGCAGAGGTAACATTAGGTCCATTTCACAACTGAGAAAAATGAGGCCAAACCATGTTAGGAAATCTGTGGATTGTGGCCCCCTCTGATGGCTCTGCCTTCTCACTTCCTGCTTGCTTTCCAGCCCTGATCAAAAACAGCGACTGGGTAGACCTGTTCCGGGTGAAGTTCCTGGGCTCAGTCCAGGTTCCCTATCACAAGGGCAATGACGTCCTCTGTGCTGCTATGCAAAAGGTACTGCTCCCTGCTCACTTTGGATGGAGCAGCCCAGTCCCTGTCTTCTCCTGGGGAGATGGACATCCAGATCTTGACATCCCATCTCTTACCCACAGATTGCCACCACCCGCCGGCTCACCGTGCACTTTAACCCACCATCCACCTGTGTCCTGGAGATCAGTGTCCGGGGTGTGAAGATAGGTGTCAAGGCTGATGACTCCCAGGAGGCCAAGGTGAATGCCCCAGGCATAGCCCCTGACTCTCCCACCAGATCTCCCAACTTGTGTCCCTCTGTAGACTGAAAACCACCTTTTTCTGTTTTCCCTCCTGTAGGGGAATAAATGTAGCCACTTTTTCCAGTTAAAAAACATCTCTTTCTGTGGATACCATCCAAAGAACAACAAGTAAGTGGGATGGGACAGAGGTGGAAGCATGGAGGGGCAGTCTGGGGCCCTTGTGGCAGGGTGTTATGGCAGGATCTGGGTCCTGTCCTGCCCATAGCAGGCTACTGTCCCCACGCCCAACAGGTACTTTGGATTCATCACCAAGCACCCCGCTGACCACCGGTTTGCCTGCCACGTCTTTGTGTCTGAAGAATCCACTAAAGCCCTGGCAGAGTCTGTGGGGTATGTATGTGTGTGTATCCTACCAAGCACCTGGCCTGGGAACAAGCCCCAGCCTCAGACCATGGAGCACACGTCTCATGCTACCCATCATTCTCTGGGGCTTTCCTACAGCTGTGCACACTGCTCTGTGGTCTGGAGATAGACCTGGGTGGTCTTAAGGAGTGGCTTTCAAACTTACCGGCTGCTAGTTGAAATCTTACTCAGTAAACACAGTTTGTAGAGACTGGAGCTGAGCAGCTCTGGCTGAGAGAACTGGAGCCCCTGAACCCAAGGTTTGAAAACTGTGGGTAGAGACTCCGTTTCTCCCCAGTCATCCGTGTGTCTGCCTACCTCCTAGGAGAGCATTTCAGCAATTCTACAAGCAGTTTGTGGAGTACACCTGCCCCACAGAAGACATCTACCTGGAGTAGTAGCGCTGACCACCTGCTCCATCCCTGGGACCCTCAGCCAGTGCCAGGACAACTGGCTGCTCACAAGAAGTGTTACCACTTGAGGAGGGGCGCCAGTCACCACCAGAGGATGGGGATATGGGGGCCTTTGGCCAAGGGTGGGGGAGGGGAGGGGTTATTATAGGGAAAGGCAAATGCAGTTTATTGTAATATATGGGATTAGGTTTGTCTGTGGAGGACACAGAGGGCTGGAAGGGGTCAGGCCTCCTGCCAGGAAAGATGCCCATCTGAGGAGCAGTCCCATCTTGGCCTCACTTCCCTTGCCAGGCCCTCTGGCTCTCTGGCTAATGGCTCCTGCCTTGATGAAGCTCATGCCACCACGCAGTACCCACCCTACCACCTGCCCCCAACTTCCAACCCTGACTGAGGGCCTTGAGCTCAGGTTGAGCCCAGCCACCTCCTGAGGACTTTCTAGTAAGAAACAGCCACAGGTGGGGTGCAGTTCTGCCCAGCTCTGTCACTCGTAGCTTCTGGATGGCTCCCATGCAGGCCCCTGGTAGGCATGGGGTGTCACTGGGGAAGGAGAGCTGCAGCAGGGCAGGCCCCACCCTGGCAGGAAAAGGCGGCTTCTGGACTGGCCCAGGCTAACCAGGGCCTCTTGGCTGCTTTAGCTGTAGCCCTATCTTGGTCACATCACCCCAGCCACAACTATTAAAGTGCCATTTCCTTTCTGGATCGCAATGGGTGTATCTACCTGGATCCCCTCCCATGCCCAGCTTGCTACCATCCCAGAAAACCCAAGCCTTTGCTGCACAGAATAGCTTTATAAGGGGTTCCCATCACAGGTGTGTGTCGTAGAAATACTCAGCCATGTCTGGCCCATCCCGCTTGTGCTGCTGGGCCCTGGAGAGGAGAGGTCGAGACCCCTGTGGCCATGGGTGCTTGGGTCGAACCCCATAGTCTTAAAGAGAGAGGAAGAGGTATGGGTGGGAGAATCTGGTTTTGAATCCACTGAAGTCACCCCTGAATTGATGCTGTTTGGGGATGAGAAGACCCTAAGGCTAGACCTGAGTGCCTTTGCCTGGGGCACATCTCCATTAGATGGGGCCCAGAAGGGGAGGTCAGGGGAGGGGAGGGATGAGAGATACTACCATCCTCCAGACTGGAAAGTGGCTGCAAGAGTTCCAGGGGGGCTGAAAATTCCTCAGGAACAGACTGCTGAGGCCTGTGGGAGACTTTGGGGACTCAGCACTAGCTCCAAAGGCCACTACCAACACCCAAGACAATGGTGCCAGCCTGTCATCCTGGGAAGGGAGAGACAGCACAGCAGACCACCACCCTACCCGCCCCAGGTGGCCCCACTCTTCTGCCTCCAGGAGTTACCTTAGTGGCTGCGGGCGGAGGAGTGTAGCTCCCAGGATGAGGTAGAGGAGGAAGAGGCTCAGCCTGGCCCTAAGATACAGAACCCCCAGCATGGCCAGAACCATCTACTCAGGTCCTTGCGTCTGGCTTCTGCCTGCCCCTCCCCCAGCAGGAGGACGGAACTGGCAGCCTGCTCTGTGGCCACCTCACAAAGGGCATTAGTTCCAGGGCTCAGTGTCAGCACCAACTCCATGGCTAGTCCAGAAGTCTCTGTGCTGAGGTTTCATTTTTGTTTTATTTTACTGGCACTGTAGGCCAACAGGTGCCAAATCTTGTTCTAGTGTCAGTGCCCAAGGATTAAGGGCAGAGACTTTTGAGTCAGATCTCAGTTCAAACCCAACCTTGCCTCTTGCTAGGTTGAACTCTGGGGGCCTCTTTCCTCATCTGTGAGATAAGGTACATGCATAATGTGCTCAAGGTTTGGCATTTAATAGGTCCTCAGCAGAAGTCAGGGTCACGGACTCCTCACCACCCACAGCCTCATCCATTCCCACTCAGCCTCTTCCCCACCTCCTGCCACTACCACCACCCCCTCTCCTGTGACATCTCAATAGTCCCAGGAAGGTCCTGCCAGCTGAAGAGGCGTGGTCTGCTCAAAAGAGCTCACTCTGAAAGACTTCCCCATTTAGCTCCTTGCAGCTTAGAACAGCCTGGCTTGGGCTCCACAGGCCCTGCTGCCACCCGAGGTTAGACAAAAGGATTTCAAGTAAGGTGGCAAAGCCTGGGACCCACACCCCTAGAGTGTAAGCTTTCCAAAGGACAGGAACTGGTTCACTGAAGGATCCCCCAGCACTCAACACCTAGTGGGTGCTCAATAAATGTTTGTTGAACGAATAAATGCAGTGTGACAGTATGCTGGAGACCAGTTTTGGCAGGCCTGAGGCATAGCTGTGGGGCCTTCCATCTGGTTCCTTCCCAGACCCTTGTCAATGCCGTGCAAATCTGTCTCATTTCAGAAACATGCAGGCTCTAAACAAACCCCTGGCACCACCTGAGAACTGTGGGATCAGAACCCCAGGGCTGAGCCTAGGATCTGCACTTCAGAAACCCATTTGCTCCTAAGAACAGACCTACTGGGGTCCAATCCCCCTCCTTTAACTGCTGAGGTGCCCAACCCCAGAGAGGGAAGTCCCTTATTTCCAGCCTCGCTCATGATCGTATGTAACCCCAAGGCTGACAAGTTCTGGCATCTCCTTCAGTCTATAGTCTTTCAACACTGTGCTCTAAGTCCACATGTGGATTTCTCCCTGATCATCTCCCTTTCTCTGTCAACACCACCGACTCCCAAAAACCTGTCTTAGCATCCTCTGTCCCCACCAAGGGTCACCCCTGCTGGGACACTGTCCAACTCCAAACCCTTGTCCTTCAACCTCCTGCCTCCAAGATGCCACTCTCTATCTGTCTATCCACAACCAGACCCAAGGCCTGCCTGGGTTAAACTTCAGCCTCTCCATCCCCACTGCCATTGCCTTACTTCAGCTCTGTCTACTGCTACAAGTCTGCTCTTGCTGTCACTGCTCCCATCCTCCATCTCTGCCCACCACCCCGCACCAAACTTGGATGAGGTTTAAAACAGGCCTTTTGCCCACTGCCTCCCAGAGGCAGGTCCCAGTTTCCTGCCTGGTATGAAATGGCCTGCTTCCTTTGGCCCTAACCTTCCCTCCTAGACTTACCCACTTTGTTCCCATCCCTCTACTCCTGCCCTAGCAATGGCTTCACTCTGCAGTGACGTGCTTATTGTTTTCTATTCACACATGGCCACCTCTACCAGCCTACCCAATAAAAAACTGATGTCTTACCAGTTTAAAAGCCTCCTTGAATGGAGGCTTCCCTGACCAGTGCACCCTCATCAGTCTAGTCAAGCAAGCACCCCTGCTTGCCCACCTGCAACAGAGACTACCTTCGGTATCCACTTTTGCCCACTGCAGGGATGTGCAACATTCACATATTTACACATAGTCTCCACTGGTCAGTGAGAGCACAGCAGCAGGGGACTGTGCATTTCTCGTTTCTTGGCACACGGCATGAGGCAGAGCCACTACAGAGCAAGGGCCCAGGCAATGCTTTTTAGACTCAATTGAAGCCAAGGGCCTCAAGCTGTGATGACCCGAAGATTCCTTGCTGGCCCAGGATCTTCTCAGAGGCACTTGGGCAAAGCAGGAGGCTGCCTCCCAGGCTGGCCCTCTACCCAGGGTGCCCAGGAGTGGATGCTGTGCAGGTGCAGCCCTCTCAGAGCTTCAGGGACCACCCATCTGGCTAGAAATCCTAGCAGAAGAGTGTCTGCTCACAGGGCAAAGGGAGCAGGGACAGAGGTTCAGGAAGGGGAAAAACCAGCCTGAGGGCACCAGATCTAGGGCCCTCTTCCCTCCCCAGTGGTATTAATGGCTTCAGGCAGATTTGGCCACTGGCGAGCCAGCCAGGGACAGTGTTGAAACCCCAATTTGTACCCCAAACCTGCACCTTTCTCCCAGAGCCTCAGGCTCTCCTCCTCTCCAGCTAGCCTGTCTTTCTTTTCTTATGAGAGAAAAGCCTGCTCTCAACTAGGAGTTTAGGGCTTGAGATGCCACTCCACACTGAGCTGGCCCCCATTCCTGGAGCCTTGGGCAGCACGGCCCTGTAGGAGGAAGGACCAGAGGCTCTAGCCAGAAGATCCATTGCCCAGGTTCAGCCTTATTTGCCATCAAAAGGGACCAGTGACAGAGCAGTGGAATTTAATCCCGCAGCTGCTATGACACGCAGCTTTCCATGCTCGATAAGGTTAAATCCCAGCCTTCTTTGTGGCTAGAGAAGCCTGGGTCCCAGTCCTAGTGAAGGTTAGTCAGCCCAGTGGCAAGGCACAGGCTGCTCCATCACTGGAGGGTACAAAGCCAAGAAGTGCTAGGGAGCTCTGGTGGCAACCAGTGTGCAGAGCCTGGCTAGCGTAGGGGTGCCAGGCATCCTGGGCACGCAGAGGCCACATGCTTGGACACTGACAAAGACAGTTTTATTAGGGCAGAGGGGCCCAGGGCACTAAAGGGCTAAGGTACCCCTGCCCATAGCAGCAAAGCACACTATCCCACCCCTCCCCACACCTCACTCCCAGGATGTCTTGTCAGCCCCAACTGTAGAAATAAATTTTCTGCCAGGTAGGCAAGTAATCCATGAGCGGCCCTGCAATGAGAGAGAGGGGAACAAGGTCAGGGTTGAGGGCCAGACTCCAGTCTGGTTCTGTTCTATCCATGGCCGTCCTTAGCCACTGCCACTCAAATAAACTCACATCCACACAGCCAGGAACCTAACCTACTCTCCCACCTCTTCACCACTAGCAGGAGAGCAATGGCAGTGACCTTTGTCCCCATTTACAGACAAGGACTCAGGCTTGGAGAAGCCACTTAGTTTGTCCAGCCATAGATGCTGACAGCCCTGATCTAGCAGCTCTCCATTGAGGCAGGGCTCTAAACAGTCTAGTAGGTCTCCTACTTCTCCAGGATACAGAGGAAGGACAGTGTGGTCTAACTGCCCACAATGGATACCCTCCTTCCAGCCACGCATGAGGCTCTATGGGCCAGCCAGGCCCACACTCAGGAACCTGACCATAGAGCTTCCTCACCCAACTGTGCCAAGAATCAAATCACAAGGATTACAAGGAGACAAAGAGAAAAGAGGGAGAAAGGGCCATGCACAAGATCTGTGACACTCAGTCATCATCATGCCCCTGCTCATGCTTACTTGTGACCAGGCCAATGCCCGGGACGTGGTCTGCCAGCAGCTGGAGTAGGAAGAGGATCCTGGCCCTGCAAAGAGGAGGTAAACAGGGAGCAGGCTGGGTAAGGGGCCTGAGTCCCTGCGAGTGAGGGTGCTGAAAAGCCTTCTGTGACCATGTGACTAAAAGGTAGTGCATCCGTGACACTCTGCCACTAGGAGAGACCCTGACGCCAAAGGCCGAGACCTCTGGTGGAGCTCTGATCCTGCCTTCCCTAGCCACAGGCCTGGGGTGCTGGGGCTTACAACACCCCATCACAGACGCCTCCTCCCATCTCTCCCCCATGCCTGCCCTTCCTTCCACTGAGCCAACACATGCCTATGGAGGGTCATGCAGAGGGCAGGGCCAGTGCAGGGAGCATGAGGGCCCAGAGGGGAGGACAGCCCCACCCTGCTCTCCTTGAGAGCCCAAGTCTGGGAAAATTGCTGAACCACACCGAAACCTCACATGCCAATGCTGAGAGTTGTCAGGGTTCCAGAGGGAGACACAGCCTGAGGAGGGCATGCTTTTGGCTCAGAGGAAGGGGTAAGGGCCTCCCTTTTCTCTAAGAAAATGGGTTTTCTACAGAAGAACCCACAGTGAGATGATGATGATTTGAGAAGAAAATGATGATGCAATGTGACGTGCTTTAAGTGCTTACTCTGCCAGGTACTGTCATATGCAGTAAGCCATTTAACCCCTATAACAGGCCTGGTAGGTGGGTACTATTACGTCCCCATTTTATGGGTTAGGAAACAAAGCACAGAGGCGTTCAACAACCTGCCCAAGGTCACACAGCTGAAAGGCAGCCTAGCTCCAGAGATAATCCTCTCCCTCTGACAGTAAGAAAAGGGGAACAGAAGACTGCTCCTTCACAGATGGCATCCCATAGTTCCTCAGCACCCTGCTCCCTGTCCTCAGGGGAAACAAGGAATTTCTCTGACAGGTTTCTAGATGCTTCTCAGTCTGGACCTTTGCCTTAAGGGTGCTAGGTTGGTCAGGTCAGCAGGAGAGTGAGCCATCCTAAAGGCTTGCAGCCTGGGAGTCACCTCTGCAATTCTGTCACCTCAGAATTCCTTAGTTCCCTGAGTTACTGGGGTGACAATGTTTCCTCTGTAAAGTACAAGTGATTTGTGGGGAGAGGTCATATGATTCATTTAAGTATCTGGGATGTTTTCTCTGGAATATGGAATAAGATTAGTACCTTATGAGCTTTTGAACTTATCTGAAAATAGGAACTCCAGGCAATTATGTTCACTGGGGTGGTATTAAATATGACCTGTTTGCTTTCTGTTGCCTCAGAAAAAAACAGATTGTATGGCCATAATGTTCAATGCAATTCTAGTTAATACTCCAGTCTTTAAGCAGCGTACTTGCTGAGACCCAGTCACCGTACAGAGACCTCTCCTCAGATCTGGGTCTGACCTGTCACCCAGGCAGGCCTTTGGGAGACTTGGCCCAAACCAGCTCCCACCTGCCTCCAGGAGGCCTCTCTGTGTCTGTCTGAGGCAGAGAGCTCTCTCCCTCACAGGTGACACACTAAGGGCTGGGCAAAGTAGAGACAGGCCAGCAGAGAACATGCATGTGGGATCTGATTTTGACCCTGGCAGTTTAAACAAAGCCATCCAACCTCTCTGAGTCTCAAGTGCCTTGTCTGAGCAGTGGAGATAACCCAAACTCTTTGACAGCAAGATGTGCAGATCAGCCAGAGGGTGTGGGAAGTCTGCATGCATCACCAGCCCCCGCAGCCCTGTCCTTGGTGTGTCTGCTGCCAACAAACGCATAAGCTCCTGAACATGGGCTGATGGCCTCGGGAGCTTTGAGGGCAGGCTGGCCTGGCCCCCAGTAAATAAGGGTGTGGCTGTACCACAGAACCACACACAGTGGGTGCTCAGTGAACTGTGGATGAGGAAGAAGCGGGGAAGGAACAGGCATGGACAGGGGTTGGAGAACCAGTGCCCCACCCTGTTCCCTCCCTCAGGCTGAGGGTGGGCCACGCCATCCCTCCACAGGGGCTGGGTCCTTACTCAGAGAAGTGGTCATAGAATGGGGAGCGCAGCAGGTAGTAGAGCAGTAGGATAGTCCGGCGCCGCAGCTCCAGCTGCTCCCTCCGGGTCAGGCCCTTCCTGTCACCCAGGAGGCTCAGGCTGGGGGTAGGAGGGGACATGGTGAGGGCCAACAACAGGAGAAGCAGGGGCCCCTGCCTGCCCAGGTGAGGACAGGCCTGCAGCACAAACTGGTGAAGGGCGAGGAGCCTCCAGGCAGGCTCAGGCTCACCTGGTCACATCCACAACACCAGATAGGAGCCAGGGTGCCCACGACCGCTGACCCCATAGGCCCAGGCTAAGCACTGATGGCCAAGGTGTCAAGGATGTCTCCAGCACATGGCCCACTCCCCCACCCCACATCTGTTCCCACCCAATGCTGGCCCCACCCCATGGTAAGGATACAGTGCAGCAGGGGCCTGGCAATATACAGGGACTCTGCGATGGTCTCCTGCAGCCCCAGTGGGGTGGGGGTGACACTCAGCTCCTCATGGCGCTGCTGCCGTCGTCCCTCCCACTGCTGGGGGGCTCCCCAGTGCCTTGAGTGCAGGGACGGAGCTAGAACACAAGGCCAGCAGATGAGCAAACTGGGGTGGGGTAAGGGTGCAAGCTGGGGCAGGAGACTGGCAGCAGTGAAAGCCAGGCCCTCAGGGCCCAGTCCAGCTACACCCTGTACTTACTATTCTGGAGGGTTCGCACTACTCGGTTGGAACGTTTCCCCACGTATGACTGATCCTGGCTGCCAGGGCTGCGGTCACCATCTAGCAGGGACAGACAGAACGACCCACTGTCAGAGGATTATGTTTCCAGCAAAACCTAAAAGAACATGTGTGCAGTGAATGTTCATGGGCTAAGGGGTGCATGAGCTTGTGCTGAGGCAGCAGCTGAGTCAAGGACACTGTAGCCAGAGGTTGTGGCTCAACATTGGAACATTCTACAGCCCTCCCTGGCCTGTGGGAAGGTCAGCAGCACCAGTGGCAGGTCAGCCAGCCAAGAATCCTGGCTTCTCCAGGGCCTGAAGCAAAGTAGGAAAGCCCAGCCCAAACACCTCTATGGACACCATAGTACCATAGGAGCCATGTCCTCTCAGATCTCTGCTGTCCATAACCATGAGGAGAAGCAAAGAACTGCCCCCACTCAAGGCCAGGAGAGTGAGACCCAGAGGCCACTATGAGATGGGTCCTGAGCCCTGAAGGGACATATTTGCTGGGTGCCCTCCCTCATGAAGCTGTGGTTTGATACAAAATAAAGCCCAGAGAGAAGGACAGTAGGACCTTTGTCGCCTGCTGATGCTCTGTCCCTTCTTCCTGCTGCCCACCCAAAAGAAAGAGGACTCTGACATCAGAAGTCCTGAGTTCAAGTTCTGATTCTGCCCCTAACCTAATCTATCTTCTTCTTCTCTGTAAAATAAAGGGTGATGAGAACAAAAAAAATGGGCTGATGGGGATAGATGTGCTCCATAAATGGACAACACTGTATTCAAGTCAGTCAGCTCTAAGTCCACAATTTAGTCCCATGCCCCTTCCACTCCAGAGCCCGGAAGCAGCTTACTCAGTGAGTGTGCCTGGGTGTCCCTGTCCAGTGGAATGATGGGGGGTGAGGTCTGGAGGCCAGCTTTGAACCAGATCAGCAGAAACATCCGTAGTACACACCTGGGTTGAGAATACAGCAGGCTGGGGCAGGGGTTGGGGGTGTTCTGCTGAACACCACCTGTACAGCTGGTCTTGGTCACCCCCACCCAGGGCCTACCCTCCACAGTCCACACATACTTGGCCAGCTGGATGAGGGCGATGGCGAGCCACTTGCCCACTTCGCCCCACACCTTGGCAGTCCCCATCTCCATGAACACCTCCACGCACTCCAGCACACTCAGCCACATCAGCAGCTTCTGCTGGGACAGTGACTGCAAGAATCCCAGGCCAAGAAGTCAGGAGGAGCTCCCCCTAGTCCTAGCCCCCATCCCCCCAGGGGACTCCTCTGATAGGAGATAGGGATTGCCCTCTTTCTGAGACTAAATGTGTAAGCTTGAGCTCTCCCAAGACAGTCTACTCTACCTCTCTGAAACTCAGTCTCTTCATTTGCGATGGGGACATGAGCACCTTGACACTTCACCTGATGAGATGGCCTGAAAGATAGGCATATCTATACCTATGAGACCACAGCATGTGCTACCCACATGGGCTAGTTGTTACTATTTCATTCACAAGTCCTGTGCTTCCCACTCAGTTTCTGACAGAATTCTCACCACAGGCAACTTTTTCCGAAGCTCCTTCCGCAGGATCCCGTCATTGAGCAGCACAAGCAGGTTAGAGGCGGAGTACACTGAGGGGTGGAGTGTGGCCTTGAGAGGCTGGCTCTGCAGCCTGTAACCCCCAACTCCCCAGGGCTGCAGGGATCACCTGTGACCTACTGTGCTCAGCCACCCACAGACTATGTGGAAACCAACCTGCCTCCCCGCTCACTTGCTCAGAGCTCCATGCTCCCCAATATGATCTCCTGTGGGCAGCTGGAACAAGAAAGGATGGTCTGATCTCAGTGACAAACCAGCTACTGCCCTGCTGGATATCACTGATCATCCAGCTGCCCAGAATGGCCCATCATGCTCTACACGGCCATGGATGTGTGGTCTCACCTCCTGGCCTTTGCTCTCTCTGCAGACTGTCTCTGAAAGTCTACTCCATCCCTACCTTTCAAAACCCAATTCAACCTTTCAAGACTGTCATGTCCAATACTCATGGGGCAAATACTACTGAGGCCTTTACAGTCTGGGGATCCTGTAGTCTGGGAGGTCTAGATTTGAATCCTGGTTCAGGGATCATCAGTGGCTGCGCCCTAATCTCATGAACTTCTGTTCCTTTAAATGGACACTTAGAACAATAATAGGACCCACCTCATATGACCATAGGATCGATCAACTGAGCAAAGGCAGAAAAGGTGCTTGGCCCAGCCTCCTGGCCAGTCAAGACCTCCAGACTTGTCTCTCGACTATGGAGACATGGGACTATGGAGACATGGAGGGCCCAAGAGAGTAGACGCTGGGCCTTTGACTCCATCACAACACAGCACAACACAGAACGATTTAACGGGAGGCCTAGAACCGCGAGCCAGGGTAGTCACCCCTTCTGGAAGCCCTCCTGGTCCTTCCCGCCCCCCAGCCACCCCAGTGCCCAGCTCACCCAGCTCTGACAGCTCGTGGGAGTCGGTGAAGCGACCTGGGGAGAAGGCACAGAACGAGGCATCGGTGAACATTTGTCTCACCCTGAGGCTTCAGGTCATCGGACGTCCCCTCCCTAGGTCCTATGAGAACCTGGAAGGAACTTCCCAAGCACAGCCATCACCACCCTAATTCCAAAGGGAAGGGGGCCCGTGGGGTCAGAGGTCAGAGCCCCGAAGGGATGGGTCAAAGGTCAGGGTGGCACCTGCTAGCAGGTAACTGAGGCCCCGCACTGCCGTCTCCAGCTGAGCCGTGGCGGCCGGGTGACGAGTCACGTACTCCTGATAGCGAAGGCCCAGGAGCCGCAGCTTCTCCATCCCGGCCTCGAAACCAACAGATTCACAGCCCGACACTACGACTGGCTGCAGCGCCTTGTTGCCTGAGCCCTCCTTCCTCCTTCCGGCCCTAGACCCGCCTCTCCGTTGGTTAACTTCCGTGAGCCAGAAGGATGGTGAGGTGAACGGCCATTGAACCACCCTTCACCCCATTTCTTAAGTCACCTCCCATTTAGGGGTAGCGCTTAGCAACTGCGGGCCTAATCCCGCCCTCCCTGCTCCTTCAGGTCTAGGTCTGGCTAACACACTCTCCTCCTGATCCACTAACGCTGACTGAGCCGGGTTCTTCCGCCTTCCGGTTTGGCCACCCTCGCGCTTGCGCAGTTAACAGCTCCAAGAGCGCTCCCGCAGTAGTCTTAAATTCATTCTAGAGCAGGGAATAGAAGCTTAGTTTTTTTAATAGAACGCCGAGAGGCTCGAACAGAAGGCCCGGACTTTAAAGGGCTGGGAGGTAGCCCGCCTAAAGGAACCTTGTTCACATTTCGGAAGGACCGGTAAGAGACTGAGGACTCCCGGTCTGTGTCTCGGCAGGCGTGCCTTCAGCCAGTTGCCTCCTCTCACGTAAGGTACAAAGCTAGTGCTGGGGAAACTAACCAGTCCACTCTCTCTCCCACACAGCCTCCATCAACTTGACCTGTAACCCTGGCTTCGGCCCCGGCTCCCAGGTGTACTGTGTCCTCCAAGAGCGCGAACCCGCACTCCCCACTCCGCGGAGAAAACCTGGCCGGGACTTCTGCTCTCAACTCGGGGTGACCTTGGTTGGGTGTTTCCCTTCCCTGGGCCTCTAGTTTCCCCACTTGTAAAATGGTTTGAGGGCAGACTTGGTCCTTGAGCCCAGGATCAGTCTCAAAGCGTTTTTCGGCCCTCGGATGCACCTCCCGATCCTCAGCTGCTCCCAAAGAGTTGGGGAGACTCCTGCGGATACCTCCCCAAACTGGGAAGCTTTCTCGAATGGGCGGCGGCGGGATAGAGCGGACAGAGGTGGAACACTCAGAGGAGGCAGCCCCTGATTGGCTGTGGGAAAAGGGGCGGGACATAGGTGGGCTGAGGGGCGGTGCCGTTGGGGACCTGACCCGCAGGTTTAGGTACCCAGAGAATAATGGTACGTTGTTTTACTTAATCCCCTCCATTTAAGGATCCGTTTAAGAATGCCCAGTCAAGATTCCAATACTAGCAATTTACTATAATTAACAAAAAAAGATTTCAATCTTGGTCTAGTCTTGATAAGGAAAATATTCAACACAGCCGTCAGGGTCAGTAAACCACTTTTTTCCTCCCGTTGGCAAAGTCAGCAGAGCACCCCCAGCTGTCTCCTCCCCTCTTTCTCTGGGCTCTTCTTTTGCCCTGCTAATGCCAAAATGCCACACATCAAAATAATATAAATTGTTCCCCTTGCTTGTGCTTAGGGCTCAGACCTTGGGAGATTACTCCCCTCTGAGCCCGCCGGTGTAAAATAAAACCTCAACACTCCAAGACCTCCGAGTGCCACTTGGTTCTTCCATCAGTGATCCAGTCCAGGTTTTCCAGTATTCTCCATCACAGTCTGATCACAGAATCAAGGCATTTTCGGCAACATACCTAATGGGGAAGCCACAAGGCCCTCCTTGCCTCCCTCCACCTCCTCCCTAGCTTAGTTTTTTTTTTCTATATGGCATGGGGAATCATAGCTGCCCTCCCTACTCATGCCACAGAATGATGGCCCAGGGAGATATGTCCAGGAGCCTCAAGAAAAGCAAAGGTCTTGGAGAACAGAGCTGATGGCATGGGCATCATCAACTTCCTCTTTCACCACCTCCTGGGTACAGGCTCACTCATACTCTACTCCTCCAGCAACCTTGCCAGCTTGGTGTGAACTTTATCACAGATGGGGAATAAGAGGCCCAAGTAGGGGAAAGGACTTGTCCCAGGTTAGACAGGGTGCCATTGGCCAAATAGACCATGATAAGGGCCTCCAGTTGACAGTGCCCTCTCTCCTATAGCAAGTAAAAGCAGTGAAAAGTTGAGGCCACTTGGTCATGAGTGAAATTAGCAACTGGGATTAAGACCAGGGCTCAGGGCATTCAGTGTGGGGCTCTTTTCCCCTTCCTCCCTGTACCCCATTGTCTTAATGAACTTGTCCCCCAAATCTCACCAGTGGGAATTCCTCCAACCCCTCCCTCCGAAGCTGTGGAGGGAGTGAGGGGTGGGTGGGTGTGAGGTTTTGATAGTACTAGTGCTGGGGAGAAGAAAGAGGTGTGGAGGACAGAGGAGCAGCCTCCCACACACACAGTATGAGGGCCGCTGTGGTTGGAGCCTGTTTCTCCTCCCTCCCTTCAGGCCTGGGAGAGGAGCATGGGCCCTGCCAGGTTGGCAGCTTTAGGGCTGCCTGAATTACCTATCCAGATCCTGAGTCTGATTAGGTTCCAGAGACAAAGAGTGCTAGTGTGTGCAGAAGGTGCCCAGGGAAGCCCCTCCCTACCCGGCCCTTGCCTGGAATTGGTCACCTGGCTTGGCCGGAAGGGCCTCTAGGCAGGTTGGGCCAGATCCTCCCTCCTTCATTCTGCCTGGAGCCACAGGGGAACAAAGCTGGATCAGTCCAACAGGTACAGATGAGGACACTGAGGCCCAGAGAGGGGGCCTGACTTGTCTAAGCTCACACAGCCTGGACAGAGCTGGGCCAAACTGGGTCTCAAGCCTAAACAACCAGCACCTTTTCACATGCCCACACCTGTTTCCCTTTCTCCCCCAACACCCTTGAACTTCTTAGAGGCCCAGCAGGCATCTCAGCACTACAGTCTACCCTGAGTGGGTTAAGTTAAGCAAGGTGCAGGGTCAGCATTGTGAGTGACCACAGTGAGGTCTGCAAACCCAGTTCCTGGCACAGACCCCCTGGCCAAGCCCTATGTACTATACCTGCTCCCTCACATTTACTCCATATACTCTACTAAAGGTCTTGGGGAGGGATTCACCCACCCCCACCCCAGCTCCAGCCTAGAGATGAGGGTCAGGTGTCCTGGAGGCTCAAAGTTCCAGAGGCCCGGATGGCCCCTGCTTTCCCTTATCTCTTCTTAATCTCTAGATGTGCAAGGAGCTGCCACCAGTCTCCATGGCAAACGTTGCCCCTGGCCTCCAAAGGACCACAGCCCAACCTTCCTTCAGACCCCCATCTTCCAGAAAAAGGCATCTGGCATCTTGGGAGAGGAGATTTGAGGGGTTGTAAGGGTCTCAGCCTGGGCCGTTTTCCACAGCTTCCTTTGGGGTTGGGGCCTTTCAGGACCCTATTTTTATAACTGAAGTTGGGCTAAAGGGCCCCTGGCACAGCGAGGTACTGGAAGGCTTCCAGCACATACTTAGCATTGGGTCTGTGCTGGGCCCTGGCTGGGCACTGGGGACCCAGCACAGGGCAAGACAGGCAGGGCCTAGTCCCAGAGCAGCTACCTTCTGGGGGTGGGGGAGCAGGCTATAAACAAGTCAACAAGGTCAACTTTGAAGAAGTGCTGGGAAGAAAACAACCCAAGGGATGTGGAAAGAGGAGCCAGCCATAGGAAAATCTTGGCAGAGTTCTGGCAGAGGGAACACCAAGGGCAAACCCTGGTCAGGAAACCCTCAGGGAGGAGCAGCAGGAAGCTTTGCCTGAAGGGTAGAGGCTGGCAGGGGTCTGGGAAAGGGGCCAGAGGGTGTCCTAAACGGTCACTGCATCTCTGGGGGCAGTGGGGAGGAACGCCCATGTCACAGGACTGAGGGGAGTTAACTGAGGGCCTGGCGCTGGAGTGTATATGCTCAATCAACTGTGGCTGCTTTTTGTTCCCCGTCCAAAGTGCCCACCACTCGCTCCAGGGCCATGGTCTAGGTGGGGCCTGCTATGGGTTTCCACGTGGATAGGTAGGAAGAAGAAATCCAGGCCGGGCACAATTGTACAGGTCCAGGCAAGGGTTGGGGATCCCCAGCCCTGCCCAGGAGGCCCAGGCCAATGGCGTCATTGAGGCCCCTCGCCAGCTCCGGGGCAGGAGGCGACTTTCAGGAGGACGCTTTGTCTGGGCTGCGCCAGAGTCATCGCCAGGCGGGCCGGATCACCTGGACTTAGCCGAGGTGGAGCAGATGGGGGAGCAGGGGTTTCCAGGTGCTCCACAGCACCGGGCAGGTCTCGGCCAGCCCCGCCTCCCGTCCTCGGGGCAGGTGTCTCCAACCCCCGTCGCCCTGCTTTCCAGCCTTTTCCCCCTTACTCCGGCCATCCCTTTGATCCCGGGCTCGCGGTCACGGACCCCTCCTTCAGGGGCAGGTTAAGGGGAGGAGTCGGAGCTCCAGAACACGGAAGAGGGGGATGGGCTCAGAGCAGGTGGCAGGGAACGAGCCTTCCTGGGAGGTTGCTCCCGCTCCCTCCAGCCGTCCCATGGTATCCGGGGGTCCGTCCTCTCCGGCTGCTGGAGGAGGGCGTCGGATCCCGGGGAAGGAGGCGGGCCAAACCCCCAGGGGTCTCCCCGCCCCTTCGGGTTCAGTCAAGCGGAGGTGAAACCTGAACTCTGGTTGGGGGCGGGGCTGGCTCTTTCGCCGACAGGACTGGCCTGCGCCTCCATTCCCGTTTTCCTTCTACCCCTCTTTTCCCTGCCCCCGGGCCAGCTTCTGAAAGAGTAAAGTCGGGGTCCTAGAGCCGCTGGAGCAGGTGAGGTGGGACTCAGTGCGGGAGGGAGGAGCGGGCGGCCGTCGGGCCCTGCCGTCCGAAGCCGACCCGCTGCTCCCCTTCCCGCGTGCACAGGGCCGGCGATGGAGCCCGAAGCCCGGGGGCGCTCCCCGCCCTGAGGGCCCCCGCAGGTGGCCATGATGCCCCGAGGGCGCCCCCGGGCGCTGGGGGCAGCCGCGCTGCTCTCGCTGCTGTTGCTCCTGATTGGATTCTTCCTGTTCCGCGGGCACCCGGAGTGTGAGCGCTGCGACCTGGGAGGCGAGGGGGTGCTTAGGGATCCTTGTCCTGTCCGCTGACGCCACGTGTCCCTCCAGACGGGCGGCCGCATGGGGTTGCTGCCCTGGAAGGAGACCCACCAGCGGACCATAGGGGCCACAACAGCTCGGACTGCGTGCCTCCGCGGCCGCTGCTGCCCAAATGCGAGGTCAGTGCGCGGCCCCTGACGACGGGAATCTCGGGCGCCGCTCCCCGAGCCCAGCCTTCTGGGCATCTGAGGGAATCACATTACCAGGCACAGGCTCCGGCACTGACCAGCGCTTCGGGTCTCACCTGCTCTGCTCTCGGCCTCAGTTTCCCCAGAAATGAGGGGTTGGACCCCCGCAGCCACCACCACTCTTCCCTAACTCTGATGCTGGGGTGGGGCTACACTGCCATAGACCAAGGGTCCTCATGTACTGGAGCAGGGAGCTGCTGCTGACCTTTCTGTGCTCCCCCACCCCTCAGCTCTTGCATGTGGCCATCGTGTGTGCAGGACATAACTCCAGTCGAGAGGTCGTCACCCTGGTGAAGTCCATGCTTTTCTACAGGTACAGTCGTGTGTGTGTGTGTGTCATGGGCGGGTAAGGGTGCAGGGTGGTCAAGAGTGGGTAAGGTAACAGTCTCTGGCAAAGTCTTGAGTTCCCTGCTGGGATCTCAGAGCTCTAGCTCCCCCATTCCTGACAGTGTCCCCTTCCTTCCTTGAAGGTGGTTGTAAAAATATCCTGAGCTGGATATGGAAAGGCTCTTTGCAGAAGTTGGTGCTTTCACTTCTGAGCCCCTCAGGGTGGGCTTGTCTCATGTTGTTCCTTGGACAGCCTACAGCTTTCCGCCTCTGTCCTTCCCAAAGGAAAAATCCACTGCACCTCCACTTGGTGACTGATGCTGTGGCCAGGAACATCCTGGAGACACTCTTCCACACATGGATGGTACCGGCTATCGGGGTCAGCTTCTATGATGCTGATGAGCTCAAGGCAGGAGCCCTGGCCCTTTTGTATACCTTTCAGCCATCCCAGCCCTCTCCTTCCTCCCAGGGTTTAGGGGGCAGAGGAAGGAGAGGTTAGAGTTGCCAGGATCCCCAGGCACATCATACTTAAGTTCAAATCCCTCACCCCTCTGGAGCTCACTCCTCTGCTGTGCTCAATGCCCTGTCCTTCCCATCTACAGACCCAGATCTCCTGGATCCCCAACAAGCACTACTCTGGCCTCTATGGGTTAATGAAGCTAGTGCTGCCTGGGGCCCTGCCCCTTGACCTGGCCCGTGTCATTGTCCTAGACACAGATGTCACCTTCACCTCTGACATTGCAGAACTTTGGGCACTCTTTGCCAACTTTTCTGGTGAGAGGCCTGGGACCCCATCCCACCAGCCCCACTCCCTGGCCTGTCCAGGCCCCCTGTTGCCTAGCCCTGAGCCAAGGTCCTGTGGCAGCCTCAGGCAATTCACTCATGCCCTCCCTCCCAGACAAGCAGGTGATCGGTCTTGTGGAGAACCAGAGCAACTGGTACCTGGGCAACCTCTGGAGGAACCATAGGCCCTGGCCTGCCTTGGGCCGGGGATTTAACACAGGTGGGGACAGTGGTGGGGGGCATGCAGGAGGGGTGGCCTGAGGCACTGGGCAGGGCACAGAGTGCTGGGAAGCCCCTTACGAAGCATAGTGCTATGGAAAGAACACTGCGAGAAGAGCCAGTTCCAACCTTGGCTATTGTGCTGGATGGCACTGGCCAAATCACTTGGTCCCTCTGAGCCTCAAGTTTTCTCATCCATTAAACACGGGTGATTTTACCAGCCCTAGGGGTACCAAGTGCAAGAAGATGGCCATAGAGATGTTCTATAAGCTGTGTACCTCCCCTTACTCCCAAGAGGATTGACGGCAGTCAAATAATAACAATAAGTCAAAAATAAAAAAATAAACCTTATGACCGCTGGCTCCAGGAGCTAGGTCATCCCAGGTGGGCATGACAACCTCTCCCCATGGGCAGGTGTGATTCTCCTGTGGTTGGACCGGCTCCGGCAGGCTGGCTGGGAGCAGATGTGGAAGCTGACAGCAATGAGGGAACTCCTCACCCTGCCTGCCACCTCTCTGGCTGACCAGGTCTGTGGGAGCCTTTGAAAGGAGAGGTGGGGCAGGCCCAGGGCCAAGGAGTGATGGCTGTCTCTGCCCAGGACATCTTCAATGCTGTAATCAAGGAGCACCCAGGGCTGGTGCAGACCCTGCCCTGTGTCTGGAATGTGCAGCTGTCAGACCACACACTGGCTGAGCGCTGCTATTTGGAGGTGTCTGACCTCAAGGTGAGTGGGGCAGGGGGCTGGGGGCTGGTGGTGGTGCAGGGCCAAGGATGGGGACTCCTGCTGCCCGCTCCCATTCCCCCACCAACACTCTCCTGGGCCCCAGGTGATCCACTGGAACTCACCAAAGAAGCTGCGTGTGAAGAATAAGCACGCAGGATCCTTCCGAAACCTCTACCTGACCTTTCTGGAGTATGATGGGAACCTGTTGCGGAGAGAGCTCTTTGGGTGCCCCAGCCCACCCCCACCTGAGGCTGAGCAGGTGAGGAGCACCTTCCCTTGCCATGGGGAGGCTCTGCTCCTCTCTCGGGTGGGACCTGGCCCTGTCTGGGGACTGTCCTCCTGCTCCAGCCCTGCCCCTCCTCTCTCCTGGCCCCCTCAGTTGCAGCAGGCCCTGGCACAGCTCGATGAGCAAGATCCGTGCTCTGGGTTCCGGCAGCAGCAGCTCAGTGTGCACCGTGTGCACATCACCTTCCTGCCCCATGAGCCACCACCCCCCAGGCCCAATGATGTTACCCTAGTGGCCCAGCTCTCCATGGACCGGTGAGGGTACTGAGGGCAGCCCCAGGGAGCATAGCCTGGGCTGGGACTGGGAATTTCTGAGAAGAGGGCTTCATTTGGTAGAAGAGCTCTCACTGTCTAATGCTTGAGGAGTTCCTGAAGTTGGAGACGCTGGGTATGGTGGAAAAAACTTGGGCTTTGGGAGTCATTCAGGCATCTGGAACTGCTCTTCATAGTTGTGAGACCATGGGCAAGTCTTAATCTCCCTGGACCTCAGTTACCTTATCTGTCAAATGAGGGAGTAACCACTTTGTCAGGGTAGTTGTTAAGGTTAAGAAAGACCTGCTCAAAAAGTACTTGGAAGGAGCTAAGTCACTTACCGGGGTGCCCACAGCAGCTAACCTGGGGAGGCATTCCAGCCCTCCCTGGGCTGACCACCTCCATCACCCCAGGCTACAGATGCTGGAAACACTGTGCAGGCACTGGCCAGGCCCCATGAGCCTGGCCTTGTACCTGACAGATGCAGAGGCCCAGCAGTTCCTACATTTCGTCGAGGCCTCGGTGGTGCTCTCTGCCCGGCAGGACGTGGCCTACCATATGGTTTACCGCGAGGGTCCCCTCTACCCTATCAACCAGCTTCGCAATGTGGCCTTGGCTCAGGTCCTCACGCCGTATGTCTTCCTCAGTGACATTGACTTCCTGCCTGCCCACTCCCTCTATGACTACCTCAGGTAGGCCTGAGGGAGAGGAACGGTGTGTGGGGGGTGTGGCAGGGTGGCAGGCACCTGCAGGACCCAATGCAGTGTGTCCCAGCTCCTTTCTGGGCCTCAGTATTCTCCCTGAAATGGGGTTCATATTTGGGCAGGAGGGCCACATTGTTTCTCTGGGCTGCCACAGGAGAGCAGGGGAGGCTGGAACCTGCTTCCCATAGCAGCTACACTTGTGCCTGTCTTCTACAGGGGGGGTCAGGGTGAGCTTGACTTGGAAAGTTATGCCACTAAGAAAGTAAGCAAATCACCAGGTCCAGAGCTGGAAACAGTCTTCTGTTTTCTCTCCTGTCCACAATACACCTTCCTCAGGGCCTCCATCGAGCAGCTAGAGCTTCGCAGTGGGCGGAAGGTAGCTCTGGTTGTGCCAGCATTTGAGACCCTGCACTATCGCTTCAGCTTCCCCAGTTCCAAGGTGGACCTGCTGGCCCTGCTGGATGCTGGTGCTCTCTACACCTTCAGGTGGGGGAAGCCACTGCTCTACTCCCCTCTGTCACCCTCTGCCCCCCAATGAACTCCTAGCTTCAGCTTGGCTCCTTGCCCTATCCTGCTCCACAGGTACCATGAGTGGCCCCAGGGCCACGCACCCACAGACTATGCTCGCTGGCGGGAGGCTCAGGCCCCGTACCGTGTGCAGTGGGCCGCTGACTATGAGCCCTATGTGGTGGTGCCGCGTGACTGTCCCCGCTATGACCCCCGATTTGTGGGCTTTGGCTGGAATAAAGTAGCCCATGTCATGGAGCTGGATGCACAGGTGAGGGAGTACTTTGCTGCCTCCAACTTCAGTTTGAACACCTCCAGGCCCAGGGAGCTCACTGTACCAGCCCAGTGTGACACACTGTATCAGTAGGCAGCCCTTTTACAAATTCCACACTTCTGTAGAACGAAAACTAAAATTGCCTGCCTCCGGGCCCTTGCTTTGGCTTTCAGGGGCTACTGAATAAGCCTGCTCCCATCCCTGGAGCTGCCATCTTCCCTAAGCTCAGGCAATGACTGTCCCTCTGCCCCTACCTCCACAGGAGTATGAGCTCCTGGTGCTGCCCGAGGCCTTCACCATCCACCTGCCACACACCCCAAGCCTTGACATCTCTCGCTTCCGCTTCAGCCCTACCTATCGTGACTGCCTCCAGGCCCTCAAGGATGAGTTCCACCAGGACTTGTCCCGCCACTATGGGGCTGCTGCCCTCAAATACCTCACTGCCCTGCAGCAGCCCCAAAGCCCCACCTGACCTTAGGCTGGGCCTGCACAGTTCACCCTTACCCTTTGCCTTGGCTCTTGTGCACACTCCATGAAGACATTGGGGCAACCTTGCTGCCCTTCTCACCAGCCCTGCTATGTAAATTATTTAAGTCTCTGTGGGAAGGGCTGCAGTGGAGCACCTGTGAGTTGGGTTTTAGGGACTTCCCTTGCTGCTATCTATGCCTGGGGTCTAGTCTCTGCCCCCACTGGTTTGGGGCTCATTTCACCATCCCCAGCTCTACATCCCCTTTTCATAGTTAAAGTTTTAAAAGCACTTTTTCATGTTCCCCTTGGCTTGGGGCATGAGGGCATCAGTAAGCCCTGGGAGGTGCTGGTATCACTAGGGTCACTGGAGGGCCTGGCCATCCCCTGGAGGATGACTGGAATATGTCTTGTCCACCCTTCCCCTGCCCCAAACCCATCATCATGAGGCTGAGAGACTTTATTTGGCTTTATTTAGTAAAATGTTAAAATAAATAAATACAAATTGATCAGCTGCTCTGTATTCACCCCCCACCCCACCCCACCCACCTGCTCAAAACAAAAATCAAACAAACAAAAACAAAAACTTTGAAGCACAAAACTCCAAATACAAGTTCTACCAAGACTGAAATCACAAAGGGTGTGGACAAGAGACAGGATTGGGGGTTGGCTGGCTCTTTTCTGCTCAGAGCTTGCTGACTTCTGACTGCCTGTCCTATCCTGTCTGACTACAGCTTACCCTGGGCTGAGGGCCCAGTGACCCTGGCCAAGTGCAGGGCCCAAGCTGCTGTGGGGGACAATGGGGTCCTCAGGGAGGCAGGAGCAAAGCAGAACTTAGGAGCCCTGCCATCCCTCTACAAGGGCTATTTTTTAAGAGCTCCACCCTGGCTCTCTGGAGGGGATAACCCCCAGCTTCCTCCCTTTTACTCTTGGGGGAGGGCCAGAAGAATCTTCCCTGGGGCCACCCCCTCCTCTCCTGGAGGGTAGCTGACTCTGAGAAAGGCTGTAAGTCAGTGTGACTATGGGTGTCCTGTTTCTTGCCAAGGGTGCCCAGCTGAAGGGTGGGGGTGAGGCTCGCAGTCATTTACACAGAGCAAAGCTGCCTCCATCCAACAGAAGCCTTGGAATTTGGAGAACCCAGGGTTTGGAAGATGTACTTGGGCCACCATCCATCCTATTATCTGAAGAGACTTTTGCCCCTGGGGTAAAAGTCTCCTAAATTAATAAGCCCTTTGTATAAATAAGAAAGACCACACCCTGAAAGGGAGTGAACGGAGGAACCAGTTAGAATGTGTTGTGTGGGTGAGGAGTGAGAGCCCAGGGAGGCTGCTGGCTTCAAGAGAGGAAGTACCAGAAATGACTGGAGAGGCAACTATGTGCAGAGACAGGTAAGCTGGAAACCCAGTTGCCCTCATGGAGAGGTGTCGGGGAAATGCTGTGCCCCTTCCCACTACCTGCTGAGCCTGAGCCAAGAAGCATTGGGGACAGAGGCAGGCCCTCTAGGGAGACCGGGCACTCGGATGGTGCCAGCTGGAGGCTGCCGTGGCCATGCTGCAGGCCCTACACAAGGGAAGCCCCACTAGGGGCTGCCCCAAGCTGGGTCTCCTTGCCAGCAGGCTTGCCCCAAAGGACCTGATAAGGAAGAAACCAGAATTCTGGATGAGCTCAGCAGAGGTGAGCAAGACCCAGCAGGCTCTGTGGAAGAAAAGGCCTGTGGTTGGCACTGCCACGAATGCAAGCTGGGAAGATGATGGCAACGTGACAACACCGCCTCTGGGGTGCAGTGCCTGAGCTTGGTGCTGACAGGGGGCTTCTGACTAAGGGCCCTGTGGGCAGCCTCTTCCTAGTCCAGCTGCTCCCTGGCCTGAAGTGACTACAAAGCCAACTGGTCTCAGGTATGTCCGCCAGGCATGGGAAAAGAGCCACACATGGAAGCAGAAGAGGGTGGTGGAGGCAGCTCAGGCGAGGCAGTCTTTCTCAGGTGGTCACAGGCACCCACAAGCCTGGGGAGACAGACACGATCGATCGTCTCTGGGCAGAACAGCGAAGCAAGAGACTGGATGACCAGAGCCTTTTCTCTGCAGTAAGGAAAGTTCTGGAATTTGAGTCCAGAATGAGGGTTTGGGGGTAGGATTGATTTTGTATTGCATACTAGCTCACACCTGAGCTTCAGTAAGGATCCATATCCCAACCTTAGACAAGGTCAGAGTGTGAATGCTCACGGCAGCAGGCAAGACTTAGCTCTGCCTCCACCCGCTGCCCCAGCCCCAGACTCCTCAGGCAGCTCCTTTCTGAGCAAAGGCCTCAAGTGATGGTACTTTCTAACTTCTTTCAAGAAAAGATGGATATTATGCAGCCACCCCCAGCCTCTATGCCCAGATAAGTCAAATGGGAGAGCTCTAAGACAGGGCCTACAGCCCACTGCTGGGTTCTGAACCACTGCCAGCTATTCCTCCAACTAGTGCAGGCATCGCCAAATCTCCCTGACTAGACATAGCACCTTGGTTTCTGCATGAGAAAAGGGAGCTCCTCTCTGTCCCCCAGAGGCAACCAGTGCCTGAATCTGAGGCCTGTGCAGCCACTCTTAATCCCCTCTTCTGACATCCTTGGGAAGCTGAATGGAGAGGGCTGGTAGATGAGACAGATGTTACCTAAGAAGTGTCTCTCAGTTTCAGGATCCATCTTGGTCTCTCTGAGCCTCCCTGAATGAGGGAGAAACCAAGGGGAGCTTTTCTGCCCCTTCTAAACTCTGGCAATTACAGGGCATGGGGCAGGCTTGGGAGAGATGGTCTGGGAGGGCTGGGGTGCAGAGCCTCTGCCTCCCTCTGTTGGCCAGGTATGTGCAATGGGCAAAGGCCTCCAGTGGAAGCACAGATCTGACAAAGTTTATTTCTTACAAGGCAAGATGATAGCAATGGTCTAAGCCTTTCCGAATGTTGGTTTTCTTAAGAAGACAGGCCAAGCCAAGACAAACGCAGCAGTTCTGACTAAAGGTCACCCAGGAAGTCTGTGGGTGGACAAAATGGAGTAAACTCCCTCTCTGGTACCTAGAGCCTGCAGGCAGAGAAAGCAGATGGAGATTTAGACCTCTCTTCAAAGGCAAGACAGACAGGAAGGCCACCCAGGGGCTCTCTGTCTCAGAGACATCATGTACCTCAAGACACATCACTCCTCCTTTGTTCTTTCTAAGCACCAAGGACTGATGCAGACAGCCTGCCCCCTGCACCCTCCTGCCAAGGCCAGGTGCATGGGCACCAGTGAGCTTCACTGGCTATTTCCTTCAGACTTGTCCCCCAGGCACTCATAATGCTGGTGGCTGAAAGACCGAGAACAGCACCAAAGAAGGGATCTTATTTAGGCACCAGCCTTTTGCTCTAGCAAAATCCGAGGAGACAATGGGTAGGGCCCTGATACCATCCACACTCCATTTGGGCTTCAAAAACAGGAGTCCAGATCCCTGCACCAAGAAGAGAGGACAGTCTTTCTGAGGAGGGGAGAACACGGGGAGGGCTCCAACCCTGCCCACAGGCTGCAGCACCTGGAGGACAGAAATCGTGGAGACTAGCCCACCAGTCTCGAGACACAAACACAGCAAAATGTCATCATGATCAGCAGGTTCTGTGCTAAAAAATTATAACTACACAGCATTTTCTCCAGTTCTGACACCTTTTTAATAGAAATCACTGTTTTTAGGAAACAAATAGCACTTTTGTAATTTTTTTTACAATGTTTCTTACCTTGATCTTAAGTAACACTAGGAAGACCTCAATATCCTTTATTTTCCTTTTTAATTTAAAAAAAAAGTTGTTGTTTTCCCCAGATACAAAGATTTTTGCCCTTGCATAAAAAAAAAACAGTGCCCCAAACGATGACACAAGGACTCACACAGACTCACTGGACCTCACTGACACTATGACGCCTATTCTACCATGCAAGGTCTCGACTACCCTTAATTGGACTGTCAGCCTGAAAAACAGCTTTTCTATTCCATATTTTAGTTTTTGTTACCAAAAAAGTAAAATAAAGAACAAAATAAAACTTTAAAAGAAAAAAACAAAACCAAAAATTTTTTAAAAAGGGAAAAGAAATGTCTCCATTAAATTCACACACACCTGGGTTGTGTGCTGCTTTGCTCAGTATCTTCTCTTCTTATAAATATAGAAAAGGGATGGAGCTTGTTTTCAAGTAAAATCACCGATCCACCTTCAGTTCCTTCCCCAATACACACACCCTTCTTCCCTGCTCCCCGGCAAGGGCCCCGGGAGGCAAGCTCAGAGGCAAGGCGGCTCTGCTTGTTCTCAGGGAAGGGAACGGGTCACTCACAGGATGTGTGCCCATTTGCCAAAGCAGGGAAGGAACTTTGGGAGCGGGGTTGTGGGGGGCCCATGGCGGAGGAGCAGAGTGCTTGAGAGAAGAACCTGGTGGCTTTTCTTGGTGTCCATCTCTCCGTGCACCATGCCCCACCCCAGACAATATGAAATACTGCTTATTTGATTTACTTTTCCTGTCCCAGCTCCCTTCCATTCTCTCCCCATCCCTCCTCTGGGCACTAGGGTTGGTTAAATCTCAACTTCCTTTTTTTGGTTTTATAGTAGTGAAAGTTTAGAAACAGGAAAGCCCACACACTCTTTGGACTTGTCTTCTCTACCTCAACAAACGGCTCAGCAAATAAGGATCTGAAACCTGCTCTCCTCCCTCCGCCCGTCCCTGCTCCCCACCCAACAAAACAAAAACAAACCCATGGTGGCTGTGGAGGCTGCTGCAGGCACACACTGGTGTATAATAGAGAGAGTAAATATATTATTTCACTTGGCATGGTGCTGGCAAAGAACCTCCAGCTGGCACTATTTCATGTAACATGGTCCAATCTTTGCATGTACACACAGAATAAGAAGGATCAATTGGCAAACTCTGGTGCCCCCTGGCACAAGCATCTTCTCTCTCTCTGGAACCAAAGAACCAAAAGAATTCTGTACTTTCCAGAAGAAATCCGGCTTTGCTTTTCTAGAGTCTTCAGTGTTTGGCTCTCTTGGCTGCCGGGATCCCATGGCTGTCCCTAACAGGGCTGTTATTTAGTCTCTTCTCCCTGGTTACAGTTTGCTGTGCAGCTCTGGGAGGAGGGGGAAGGGGCCGGCGTAGAGGTGGCAGCGGTGGCAGGGGATGCACAGTCTGGGCCATTGGAGATGGCCTCCACAGTGGCCTCAGAGTCTACAGGTTTGGAGAGGTCAATGCCGTGGATGAGGCGGATCAACTGCTTTACCTTCTCCAGGGAGCTGTGCATCTCCTTCTGCCGAGCCAGGATGGTATTCTTCATTTCCATGCATTTCTGCAGCCAATGAGAAGGGCAGTGGCACTGAGCCTTCGTGGCCTTTCTGAAAGACCTGGAAGCCCTCTCTAGGAAAGGAACCCCTACTGGCCACTGTACAGCCCTAGACTTGCTTCTGCAACACAGGAGTGGGTGCTACAAAGAAGAGACCCAAGTGGAAAGCTAGACAGGGCAAGTGAGTGGTTGAAAAGCAGCTCTACTGCACACTAGGACTTAAGACTAAATGTAAATTACTGCTAGAATACGATAAAATAAGAGTCATTAAAAACAAAGTTCCCAGAGCTGTGCTGAAGTTGGCTAGGGCAGGTTTTGGTAGGCTTCTGCCAGGGCAATGAGTGCTAATGCGCTCAAGACCAGACAGCTTTCCAGGGTAGAAAAGAAGCCTGTGGTATCTGGATTCAATCTGAGTACCTACTGAAGATCATTTGGATAGCAAGAATGTAGAGGCAGAACCTGGGGCAGGTCAGTGATATTTAGAAGAATCAAACACCATAGCCAACAAAAGCCCTTCTGCTTTGATCATGGACTTTAGAGTCTTTTGCCCTTTTGCTCCCTGCCTCCCACACACCTGCTGGCAAATACAGAATCCCTGCTGATACAGGGATACAACCTCATTCCCACTGAACAGGTCAGGCTGTTCCAGGCCAGTATTTACTTCCAATACTTGTCTCTAGAAACCCCTCTTCCTCAGGCTGCTCAGGAAAACCTGGAAATGCTATCGGCAGGGTCTGGAAGAAAGGGCAGGAAGGGCCATGTGGATCAAACTACCAGCTAGGGTGACGAGAAAGAATCCCACACAGTAGTCTACTCTGCATCTGCCGCCATCAGGGGCTCCACACAACCTCCCACCAGGAGCACACAGGTGGGGACTAGACCTGCAGTTGGTACTTTATCTCTTCAGCCTGGAGACTGAAAATCCTCTCTCAGATCAAAGCTAAGAGAAGGTTCCAGAGCTTGGCTGAGGTACCATATTCCAATGGCCACCAGTTCCTGAGGGCCCAAACTCTGAAGCAAACTTTGCATCCACCCAGGTTAATCTGTGATAATAAACTGAAGGACCTGAATCAGCCCTGGGAGTGTATATACTGTTATGTACACAAAAAGTTCTGCATCTCCGTATCTATCACTCAATGCATGAGGTTTACTTACACTTATAGAATTGCTGAGCTGTTTCACCTTCTGCTCTAGTTGTTCTCGTTCTTGTTTTAAATCTGAACTCCATTTAAGTAATTTTTGTTTCTCTTCTTCTTTTGCTGAAACAAAACAAAACAAAAAAACAATAATTTTTTAAAATTTTGGTATCATTAATCTACAATTACATGAGGAACATTATGTTTACTAGGCTCCCCCCTTCACCAAGTCCCCCCCACAAACCCCATTACAGTCACTGTCTATCAGTGTAGTAAGATGCTGTAGAATCACTACTTGTCTTCTCAAAACCAGAATAATTTTGACAACAAATTACTTGAAAAGGCCAGTGGTCAGAAAGCTTGCCAAGAAGTCATTTTTACCGAGTTCCCCCCTGAGCCCCACAGCCACTGTACAGAACCAGCCCACCTGGACTTCCTTTTATATGCATTAAGTACATTAAGAAAATTCAGTGGATTGGGTCTGGCTTTACATAAATAAGATCCTACTTCTCATTGGTCCTCCTCAAGAAAGTACCATACAAACCTTTCACTTCATTCAATATTAACTTTAAATTTCCTTTTGAAAACAACACAAATACTGTCTTCCAGTACTTTTATTTTTTGAACAAGGGGAAATTTACACAAAAGGAGGTATGGATAATTCTTTACCTGCTTTGTAGGCAATATAGGAATGAACAATTGCTAAAGTTCCAGGCCATGGAATTGCTTCTTCCTTCTTTAGCATCTGAAAAGAGTTTTAGGATTTTACCTTGAGAAGGAGGTATAAACACACATTCTGTGTAATAACAAGCAATGTTTTCTTAGCTATTGGCAGACAACCAGGAAGCATTTATGGCGGCAGTGTTGCGAAGCCCTGGTCTATAGTTTCTGGACTACAAAGTTCCAAATAGCCTGAGAACAAGGTTCTGTAATAGCAGGAGCCAAGCCACATGAGCCCTGGCTTACAAAGAGGCTAAGCCTTGGCTGGTAATGCCTATCTTTTTACATATGCCACACGACTCCCAAATACTCCCACAGCCAGAACAGTTAGCACACAAACTGCAAGTATGCACGATGGCAGCATCTACTGGCAATTTTGTCCTTGACCTGACATGGGCTACCTGTCTCAACTTTAGCTTTAAATGTCCCACAAAGACAGCCTGACCAAGAAAATGAGGTATCAGCTCCAAATACTACAAGATAATCTATATCCTGTGTAGAAAATTATCTGAGGATCACAAAGCAGCATGAGGAAGAGAGCAGCACAGAGAGAAGTGTTTCTACTACATCAGGGAAACAGTAGGATGAGGACCAAGATTAAAAGGGGAAAAACCAGAATTCTCTCAAACAGGATTCCAAAGAATCCTAAGCTATTGGGCTTATTTATTTATTATTAACACCTTACCTAATTCCAAAAAGAGACAACTTGTAATAAAACATAAAGACACATGGACAGTTGAGAAAAAGAGATCAGAAACCAAACAGAGGAGGAGGGAAGAGGTTAACACAATTGATAATATGTCTGGCTTTCAAGTCCATGAAATATTATATTACAACAGCACTTTATAGTTAGTTCTCTGATCCTGATGATACCACAAATTAAAAGTGAAACTGTTGTTACTTACTTGAATTAAACAATAATTAGGAATCTTCCTTTAAGGATTTTATTTCCAAAGAGGAGTTTCAAAGTCACATACTGGGTTTGGGCCATTCTTAGAGACTGAGGCAGAAAGCCAGATGGACTTTTAAGAATGTAAGTCATTTCAAATAGGGGGACAGTTACTGTCTTGTAGTCACTGTTGTCACTGTCTCATGAACAGGACAGAGAACTTCTGAGAGGATGGATGCAGTGTGGGTGGGGGCTGTGCTGTGAAAAGATGTAGCCTAGAAAACTACCAGAGAGAAAAAGACTCAGCCATTCCCCCAGCTTAGAGGGGAAAGAAGTCCTTCTGAATGAGTGGTCTTCCTCTTCCCCATGCCTGAGCCACCCACAGTACCTGGTCCTGACATCTGGGACAGATCCACATGCCCTTTGGAATTGTTTTCAGAGGAGGGTCTAAGCAGTCCAGGTGATACACACGGGAACACGTGTCACACATCAGCAACTGGCCACTTTTTCTGCATATGCTGCAAAAATCCTCATGAATATCACCCTATGAAATTGAGAGGAAAGGTAAAAGAAGGAATAAAAAAGGTAAAATTTGAATGTTAACATGCATATTCTGGGTACATACGTGTTTTAGGATAATCAGCTGTGCCCCCTCCAATACTAGAGTATTCAAGAAAAGAATGAATTACTAATGGCACAAACCCCAACTGCTCCACAAAGCTGAGGTTCTCCAGGCAGGGACAGTATTCTCATTTTAAAGTAGGGTTTACAGGAAAGCTCTGTAGTCACCTGGGACAAAATTAACTTTACAGGTGATAGCTCAGCATATTAAGCTTTGATAGAGTCCAACCAACAAATTAGAAAGTTTAAAGACATCGAAATCCATTCATCAAAGTGTTTCACAATACAATACAGTTCAAACAATTATTACCTATCATTTTGGGGGAAGTTTAGAAGGACTGGGAAAGAAGACAGATAAGAAATGGAATTATACTAAACTCTTTACTTGCTCGGGGAGAGAAAAATACAGTGAAAGTTCAAGTGGGAAAAGATTAAGTCAGGAGCAAATTAAACTCCTATAAGATTTCCAACCTGAAGAATTTAAAAAGCCAAAGCAACAGCTGAGGATACTCTTAAAACTAGTATTTGGTATTTGCTGTTAAATGGACCATTCTATTTTGTGATGCTTTATTCCTCCCTGCAAAATACTTCACCAGACGGAAAAAGAAGAGCAGCCCCAGTGCACATTCTGCCTGTCTCCCCACCCCATCAGGGCTAGTTTTGGTACTCAGGTAAGTCTGCTGGAGCTCTCTGAACAGAAGGCATCATCAGAAAAAAAGTAGATCTACTTAAAATTTGGAGGGAGAACACCTGGAAAAAAAATGAGGTTTTTCAGCAAGTCAATCTCTGGCCTGATCTCTGAACAGGATTAATGCTGCTGATAAAGACACCAGGGATGGGAAGACTGAAGCAATGTGACATAGGTTAGAGAGCAAGGCATCATCACAGCTAGCAGCATACCCTTTCCACTTTTACTGTGTTGTTTTAGGTTTCTAGGCTATACTGTCAGAAGGCCTAATTGCCTAATTCTGCACAGAAAGCAATGACACAGAGAGCAATGCTCAAGTTTTCCTTTGACATAACCCCTCAGCCATCACCACTAGAAGGAACCCGTCCTCCCAGACCTTCTCTCTGAAGCAAAGGAAATATTCTCCATGATTCCCTAGGGTACTACCTAGCAGCAGAGAAAACTGGATGTAAAAAATTGTAAGATAATCAGAGTGTGGATGGATTTTTAATCTTTTTAGTGAAAAAAAGTTATCTGTGGGCAGTAAAAAAGATACTCAGTACACATGCAAAAATACTCAAGAGAATGCAGCCTCACAGTTCACCTTGAAGGCCTGGAAAGAGGTTAAGGTTTCATCCCTCAATTAAGTGTAAGATTAACTGTAACTTTTCAGTCTTAAAATCAGGCTAAGGGGTGTGTCTCTTCACTAGAGAGTTAGTTTTCCTTGAACCTTAGCCTCATGCTGTAAGTCTGCATCTTTATAAAGTTTACATGAATCACAGATAAAATTATCAGTGATGAAATAAATGAGACAAAACGGGGATCTTATTCTGAGGGCTTTGTTGGGTAAAGAGTTCTGATTACTTTCCTTTGCTCTTGAGTAAGGAGAACATCAAGAAGTGGAAGGCAGAGGGTACAAAAAATAAAGGTTAAATAATTTTAGTTTTCTAAAGGAAAGAAAACTTCCTATCCTATTATATTCTATAGCAGCAGTTCTTAATCTTTGTGGTATCAGGACTCCTTTACACTCTTAAAATTACTAAGGACCTCAAGAGCTTTTGTTTATTTGGGTTTTATCTATTGATATTTACTGTATTAGAATGTTTAAAACTTTAATTTTGAAATTATAGAATCATAAGAAATTACAAAAATAGTGTTATTAAAAAATTTTTAAACCCCAGAACATCCAAGTGCACAATTCATTAGCTATCAGAGAGATGACATCATCACATGTAATACAGTATCTGGAAAACCCACTGTTCATTCTTGAGAGAATGAGAATGAAAATGGTAATATTTTAGTATTATCATGAAAATAGTTTTGATTTTATGAACCCCCTGAAAGAGTCTCAAGGACCCCAGACCACACTTTTAGAACTATAGAGATGAATATAAAATGCAAAGACACATCTATTCATGACAAAAACTCTCAGCAAAATGGGTATAGAGGGCAAGTACCTCAACATAATAAAGGCCATATATGATAAACCCACAGCTAACATACTGAACAGCGAGAAGCTGAAAGCTTTTCCTCTGAGACCGGGAACAAGACAGGGATGCCCATTCTCCCCACTGTTACTCAACATAGTACTGGAAGTCCTAGCCACAGCAATTAGACAAAACAAAGAAATACAAGGAATCCAGATTGGTAAAGAAGAAGTTAAACTGTCAGTATTTGCAGATGACATAATATTGTACATAAAAAACTCTAAAGACTCCACTCTAAAACTACTAGAACTGATATCGGAATACAGCAAAGTTGCAGGAGACAAAATTAACACACAGAAATCTGTGGCTTCCCTATATACTGACAATGAACCAATAGAGAAATCAGGAAAACAATTCCATTCACAATTGCATCAAAAAGAATAAAATACCTAGGAATAAACCTAACCAAAGAAGTGAAAGACCTATACCCTGAAAACTGTAAGACACTCAAGAGAAATTAAAGAGGACACTAACAAATGGAAACTTATCCCATGCTCTTGGCTAGGAAGAATTAATATCATCAAAATGGCCATCCTGCCCAAAGCAATACACAGATTTGATGCAATTCCTATCAAATTACCAGCAACATTCTTCAAAGAACTGGAACAAATAGTTCAAAAATTCATATGGAAACACCAAAGACCCCGAATAGCCAAAGCAATCCTGAGAAAGAAGAATAAAGTGGGGGGGGGGGTCTCACTCCCCAACTTCAAGCTCTACTACAAAGCCATAGTAATCAAGACAATTTGGTACTGGCACAAGAACAGAGCCACAGACCAGATTAGAGACTCCAGACATTCACCCAAACATATATGGTCAACTAATATTGGATAAAGGGGCCATGGACATAGAATGGGGAAATGACAGTCTCTTCAACAGATGGTGCTGGCGAAACTGGACAGCTACATGTAAGAGAATGAAATTTGACCAATGTCTAATCCCATACACAAAAGTAAATTCAAAATGGATCAAAGACCTGAATGTAAGTCATGAAACCATAAAACTCTTAGAAAAAAACATAGGCAAAAATCTCTTAGACATAAACATTAACGACTTCTTCATGAACATATCTCCCCGGGCAAGGAAAACAAAAGCAAAAATGAACAAGTGGGACTATATCAAGCTAGAAAGCTTCTGTACAGCAACGGACACCATCAATAGAACAAAAAGGTACCCTACAGTATGGGAGAATATATTCATAAATGACAGATCCGATAAAGGCTTGACATCCAAAATATATAAAGAGCTCACACACCTCAACAAACAAAAAGTGAACAATCTAATTAAAAAATGGGCAGAGGAACTGAACAGACAGTTCTCCAAAAAAGAAATTCAGATGGCCAACAGACACATGAAAAGATGCTCCTCAGCACTAGTTATCAGAGAAATGCAAATTAAAACCACAATGAGATATCACCTCACACCAGTAAGGATGGCTACCATCCAAAAGACAAACAACAACAATCGTTGGTGAGGTTGTGGAGAAAGGGGAACCCTCCTACACTGCTGGTGGGGATGTAAATTAGTTCAACCATTGTGGAAAGCAGTATGGAGGTTCCTCAAGATGCTCAAAATAGACTTACCATTTGACCCAGGAATTCCACTTCTAGGAATTTATCCTAAGAGTGCAGCACTCCAGTTTGAAAAAGACAGATGCACCCCTATGTTTATCGCAGCACTGTTTACAATAGCCAAGAAATGGAAGCAACCTAAGTGTCCATCAGTAGATGAATGGATAAAGAAGATGTGGTACATATACACAATGGAATATTATTCAGCCATAAGGAGAAAACAAATCCTACCATTTGCAACAACATGGATGGAGCTAGAGGGTATTATGCTCAGTAAAATAAGCCAGGCAGAGAAAGACAAATACCAAATGATTTCACTCATCTGTGGAGTATAAGAACAAAGGAAAAACTGAAGGAACAGAACAGCAGCAGAATCACAGAACCCAAGAATGTACTAACAGTTACCAAAGGGAAAGAGACTGGGGAGAATGGGAGGGTAGGGAGGGATAAGGGTGGAGAAGAAGAAAGGGGGTATTATGAATAGCATGTATAATGTGGCGGGTTGTAGAAAGGGGAGGGCTGTGCAACACAGAGAAGACAAGTAGTGATTCTACAACATTTTGCTATGCTGATGGACAGTGACTGTAATGGGGTTTGTGGGGGGGACTTGGTGTAGGGGAGAGCCTAGTAAACATACTATTCTTCATGTAATTGTAGATTAATGATAAAAAAATAAAGGGGGGGATTACTCCCTGATAGGATAAAATTAACTGCAAATCAATGATTAATGCATGCTTTACATATCCTTAATTTTGATCTTTTAAAGGGTGTTAGATGATCAGCTATGGAAGTACATTTTTCTGATAATATTTCTTTCTCTTAAAAAAAAAAAAGCAGTTTCTGTGTGGTGGTCTCCAATAGGTTCTTCACAATGGTATGAAGGTCATATCAAAGTCTGTGCAAAGGGTTTGTTTGTGTTTATACAGAGGATCAAAGCCTAATTTGGCTACCCAGAAAACGAATTAAGATACGATACGAAGAAGAACTTCCAACATCAACATCTCTGGAAGAGTCATTCCAGAAGATGATCATCAAAAACTTCAACAAAGACCCTGGTGCTGTTGCAGTTGTAGCTGAATTCATCCCACCGGTTCCTGGACTTGCCATTGGAATGAAGAAGGAGATATCTAAGCTGGCCTGTGCATACAGTAAAACAAATTTGACTGGATCTATATTGTCGGAACTCAACCAAGAATTAGGAGAAGTACAAGTTGCAGTGCTCCAAAATCGTGTGACTATAGACTATCTACTGTTAAAAGAACATACAGGATGTGAGCAGTTCTCAGGAATATGTTGTTTTAATTTGTCTGATTTTTCTCAAACTATTCAAATTCAGTTAGACAATATCCATCATATTACTGATAAGTTTTCACAAATGCCTAGGGTACCTAACTGGTTTTCTTGGTTTCACTGGATATGGCTGGTAATTGTAGCTCTGCTTTTGTTATGTATCTATATTCCTATTCTGTTAATGTGTGTACGCAATTTAATTAGTTTGTTAAAACCTATACATGCTTATCGACGGTTAAAAGAACATATGGGATGTGAACAGATCCCAGAAATGGGTTGCTTTAATTTGTCTGATTTCTCTCAGACTGTTCAAGTACAGTTGGACAATATCCATCATATCATAGACAAATTTTCACAAATGCCTAGGGTGCCTAAATGGTTTTCTTGGCTTCACTGGAGATGGATGGTAATTATAGATTTGCTTAGTTTATGTCACTGTATTCCTATTATGTTAATATGTGAGTGCAAGTTAGTTAGTAGTTTAAAACCTATACATGCTTAAGGTACTCTACAAGAAGATATATGTCAAAGAAATAATCCTCCCATGTTTTCTTCCATATGCTACCTCTATAGCTTTTCTTCTTCCTTCCTAATTACAACCCTTAAATAGAATTCGTGCCTCATATTGAATTTACCGAGTATCATAATTCCTCCAGGTGGTAAATATACCTCGAGACAAGTGCTGGGCATGAAAGCCACAGGGCATAAATCTGCAAAGAAGTAAAAAGCTAACCTTTTCAAACAATATGGCTTCTCTCTCACTTACCAACTTTACATTTCCCTGTATGACCCCGGAAGATGACTGGTTAGCCAGAGACGGGTAAGATTCCTCAAGGGAGGAACAACCTAAGACAGGCACAGTCGCAGGGGGGCCATCAGGTGAGAAATTGGGGATCAACAGAGGTTTTGGGGATCATCCCCCTGTTTTGAGAGAAATCTTCTGCATCTGCGGATGTTTTGTTGCCCTTGTCTAGCTTGGATTAATACTTAGTCCATAGGCACACACCTGATCATCTACATTTGCCCTCTTACAGCACTAAACTATGTTTTACCTTTATCTTGCATCTACCTACCACTTCAGCATTTTATTAAAAATAAAAATAATATTAATAATAAAGGGAGAAATGTGAGATCCACATATAAATCAAGTATAAAAATCAAACGAATATTCATATTTGACCTGATTGTTTATAGTTCATAATGCGTGATCAAAACCGAAAGTTTCTGTGATGAATGCCCTTGTACTGTTCACCATGTAAGAATTTATTCACTATGTAAGAATTCGTTCACCATGTAAGAACTTGTTCGTTATGCTTCAGAAGATTGGAGACTGACGAGAATTAGGCTTGAGATGGATTAATGATTGTGCATTGAGCATTGACCCCCCTATACAGAATTTTATTGTTGTTAACAACCATTTGATCAGTAAATATGAGAGATGCCCTCTCAAAAAAAAAAAAACCTATACATGCTTATGTTACTCTACAAGAAGTTATGTCAAAGAAATAATCAATCTTCCCATGTGTTCTTCCATCTGCTACTTCTATAGCTTTTCTTCTTCTTTCCTAATTACAGCCCTTTAGTAGAATTTGTACCTCATATCGAAAATTACTGAGTATCATAATTCTTCCAAGTGGTAAAGATACCTCAAGACAAATGCTGGGCAAGAAGCCACAGGGCATAAATCTGCAAAGAAGTAAAAAGCTAACCTTTTCAAAGAATATTGCTTCTCTCTCACTTACCAACTTTACATTTCCCTGTATGGCCCCGGAAGATGACTGGTTAGGAGAGACGGGTAAGATTCCTCAAGGGAGGAATAACCTAAGACAGGCACAGTCGCAGGGGGGCCATCAGGTGAGAAATTGGGGATCAACAGAGGTGAGGCTTAGAACCTCACCCCCCCTGTTTTGAGAGAAATCTTCTGCATCTGCGGATGTTTTGTTGCCCTTGTCTAGCTTGGATTAATACTTAGTCTATAGGCACAGACCTGATCATCTACATTTGCCCTCTTACAGCACTAAATTATGTTTTCTACCTTTATCTTGCATCTACCTACTACTTCAGCATTTTATTAAAAAAAAAATAAGGGACAAATGTGGGATTCACATATAAATCAAGTATAAAAATTAAATGAATAATCATATCTGACTTGATTATTTATAGTTCATGATGCATGATCAAAACCGACAGTTTCTGTGATATGACTGCCCTTGCACTGTTCACCATGTAAGAACTTATTCACTATGTAAGAACTTGTTCACCATGTAAGAACTTGTTCGTTATGCTTCAGAAGATTGGAGACTGTTGAGAATTAGGCTTGGGGTTGATTAATGATTGTGCACTGAGTCCCCTATACAGAATTTTATTGTTGTTAACAACCATTTGATCAATAAATATGAGAGATGCCCTCTCAAAAAAAAAATGCAAAGACACATATTTCATCCACAAAGAATTGGTTCCTTGCTTAAAGAGAGCAGAGGAAGTCCTACATAGGCGCTGCTCCACATCAAAAGACTTAGGCTTTGGTGACTGACCAAACTATTACCATGGACTGATAAGCTGGAAGATGACTGATTCATGATTCTTTGCTAGGAGCCGAGGACATGTTTTTCGGAAACACCCTGGCCATGTTAACTGCAATTTCATCATCATGCTAAAAAAATTTCATTACTAAGTCAACTCATAAAAATGATGACAGTGGCAACAAGGTACATACATCCTGAGGATTAGCGTCCAGCAGGGTATTAACAAGTCCCTCTAGATATGTGATCCCCAGGAAATGCTTGCCTCTCAACTGTGATTGTTTAATTAACATTGTTGGGGCTTATGTTAACCAGCAGCAAACATACAGAGAGCCCTGTGTGTTGATTTTAATCACCACTGCTGTTGGGATACTGTAAAAGTAGAAGTCAATTATCTTAAAAAACATCCATTCCACTAGATTCAACTTAGGAATTTCTCAACATATTTTGTGTTTTAGAAAAGTTTTCTTTTACTTTTAGATTTCTGAAAAGAACAATGCTTGCAGTTTAAGATGAAACCTGCCAGAAGCATTTTAGTTTATGATTTGATCTGAGTAGGCTTGGTCTCTCAAAGAAAACCATCAACCCCCTCAGCCAAGGATCACAAAAAATAAAAGAGTGTTTTAGAAAAGAGACTCACATGCAGAACAAACTCATCTGTTCCCTAGCATTTGTACACCACCCTGTGGGAGATCCCTACAAAGAAGCTCTCAGCTGGCAATCCCCTTAGCAATGCTTCAAATAAAGTTGGGACAATCTTCGATGCCAGCAAATAAGATTTCTGATAGGGACTCCTGGTATTCATCAGCGGGACAGGGAGAAAACCTGCATCAATTACTAATGCAAAAGTTAGGAAAAATGGACAAAATGCTGAATCTTGAGAGCAAGGCTTGGTCTGCAGCCACCAGCAGTGTCCAAGGAAGGAAACCTGCTAGAGAACAGAACTCTTCTATGACCCCAGTCCTCCAAGGTGACTTCCTTTGTTGCTTCTGGACTTTTAATTCAGGATATGCACATGGTATTCTTTTGCTCACTGGAAGGGGGTAGACCATTATTAGTAAGTGCTGAGATTCAAGTTCAAGGGACATTTTACCTGAACATGATCCTATAGACAAGCTCTGTAATTCACAAAAGAAATGGGCATTTTTTGGTTTCCCTCTTGGTTTCCTTCCTCAAACCTGCTCCTCTTGTCATCTCCAGTAAATGACAGCTTCATTCTTCTAGTAACTTAGGTCAAAAACTTTGGATTCACCCTTGACTAGTCTCTCTCCTCATACCCCATTATCTAATCTTGCTGGCTCTTCAAAATATATACAGATTCAATTACTTTTCTCCATCTCTACTTCTACCATCCTATTAGGCCAAGCCATCGTCAGCTCCTGGCTGGATGACCACAGCAGCCTCCTAGCTGATCTCCTTGATTTCATCCTGTCCTCTGCACAGTCTCTTCTCCATGTTTCAGACACAGTGATCCTTTTAAAATCCAAGCCAATTTTCCATACACCTTAAAAAATAATGCAGGCAAGGACCACGAAAGGATACTAAAACCACTGGGCAACAGTTTGTTAGGAAAGTGGGTATTTATACAGACTTAAAGCTATCTCCACCAGAGGAAACCAGACACCTTTACAAGTAGAGAAATTTGATGGAATCTTAAGAGATCCAAGTTAACATCACCAAAAATGAGACAGACTGACAACACATACCTCTTGTGAGAAGGACTCATCATCACTTACTAATGCCCCTACAAAAATGTTGGAATTATTCCTATTCTTGAGCAATCAGATCATCCAAATGGAGAGACACTCCACCTAGCAACTGGACTACCTTTTACAAAATGTTGATGTCATGAAAGACAAAGAAAGGCTGAGAAACTGTTCCAGAGTAAGGAGACTAAAGAGAAAATATCAATGATGATAAATATCAAGGGTGCTTTTTCTGCAGGTTGCACGGGGGTGGAGGCTCAGGTGCATTCAAGATTGGGTTTCACTCATAATCCACCAACATGGCCGAGGAAGGCATTGCTACGGGAGGTGTAATGGGCATTAATACTGCTCTACAAGAGATGCTGAAGACTGCCCTCATCCATGGCGGCATAGCACAAGGAATGTGTGAAGCTGCCAAAGCCTGAGACAAGTACCATGTTCATCTTTGCATGCTTGCATCCAACTGTGTTGAGCCTGTGTATGTCAAGACAGTGGAGGCTCTTTGTACTGAACATCAAGTCAACCTAATTAAGCTTGATGACAACAAGAAATTAGGGAAAACAAGGCCTCTATAAAACTGTCAGAGAGGGAAAACCCCATAAAGTGGTTGGTTGCAGTTGTGTGCTGGTTAAGGACTATGGCAAAGAGTCTCAGGCCAAGGATATTATCAAGGAATACTTCAAATGCAAGAAAAAAACAAATAAAACACTTGGTTTTTATTCCTCAAAATAACTAAATAGGTAAATAAATATCAAGAATGATCTCATATTGGATCCTGGATCAGAGAAAACAAAGTGCTACTAAGGCAATTATTGAGATAACTGGAGAAATCCGAGTATGGACTGTATACTATTTAATAATGTCTTATCAATATTGAAATTCCTTAATTTGATAACTGCACTGTGGCTGTATCAGATATTATCTTTGTTCTTAGGAGATATACACTGAAGTATTTTGAATAAAGATGCATGATGTCTACAACTATGTCACATTTAACTATTTTTTAACTATTCAGCAAAAAAGTGTGTGTGTGTGCACAGGGAGTAAGCAAGCACATGTGGCAAATGGTAACAAGTGTTGAATCAACAATGTAACAACTGATGAAACTTGTGAAGGGTATAATTTGTTCTTTGTATTATTAATGCAACTTTTCTGTACATTTGAAAATTGTCAAGATTAAAAGTGGAAAAATTACATCACTCCTCTACTCAAAACCCTCCAGTGGTCTCCAATGTCACGCAAAGTAAAAGCCACAAGCCCTGCATGACTGACCCTGCCACCTCTGGGGTGCCATCTCCCACCACTCTCGCCTGTTCCCTCCGCCCCAGCTCTCTGGCCTTCTTGCTTTTCTTCTAGGCCATGTTCCCTCTGCACGGAATGCTCTTCCTTCCACATATTTCACTTCCTTGCAGAGAGGGTTTCTCTCACCACTCTTCATAAAACAGCAACCTCTTGCTGTTAACTCCTTATCTCCTTATTCTGCTCCATTTTTCCTCACAGCATTCATCACTGCCTGGCATTTTATGAGTCTGTCTGCTCATTGCCCACCACTGACCATGTGCGATGAGCTCCTCGTGGGCAGGGAGCTGGTTTTGTTCCCTTTTCTATCCCCGGCCTCAAGAATAGCGCTTGCTTGGCAGAGTAGTGCTCAGTAAGTATTTGTTGGGTGAATTCACCACTTCGTGAATACTCATTAAAAAACTTAGGGCACCCATTTACACTCTGACAATTTCTGGGTGAAGGGCTACTAAATATTTGAGACTTTTCCAGAAACCTGTTTCTGATCAACTCTGCTGAATAAAGTTGCTTTAAAGAATAGTTTTCCACTTTAATTCTACTCGAGGCAGAAACAAGGATTGCCAGGGGGACATATGCCTTGTTCATTTTCCCCACCCCCAAAACACTGACAATACAAACCCACACACTTTTCAATTGTATGAGCTGACTTCCCTCTCCATCCCCCATCCTAAGAACTGATTCACAGTGATCAAATCTAGACTCTGAAAACTCTGACTGAGCCTCCTGATATTATATTTAACATGATTCTCAAGGACATGGCAGAACCTGGGACCCCAGCAGAAAGCTGTCTTACATGACATACAGTCTCTTGTAGGGATTACTGCTGTTCCAGGGTTAGTCAAGTAGATTTTGCTGGTAAGGAGACAACATACGTAACGGTTTCCCCAAATAAGCTCTCGGAAAGAGAGCCAACGTTTCCCAAGTTACTTACGTCTGTGGAGGTGGGGCTAGGCAGGGACACAGGCTGAACTGGTGCAGGGAAAGTGAATGTGGTCTCTGTCTTTTCATTTTCAGGGGAGTCAGGATGACTGGATGGGGGGGATGTTGGGGTAAGAGCTCCAAACCCCAGTACTGCATTGTATTTTGGAGGACGACCTATATACCAAGAGAAGGGAACAAAATGGAAAAGGGGGAGGGAAGAAAGGGGGAAAAATGATCTTACATACCTTTGGCCAGTGCTCCTCATTGGCTAGCATGGAAAAGAAAGTGAGGTAGCAGACAGAAGGTTAATACAACAGTCCCAAAGAGAGGAAGAAAAGCAAAGATTTAAATGCTATTAGAAACAACTACGTGAGTCTCAAAAGAAGGGAGGATAAGTGAGTCTTGAAGAATGACAGGAGGTGCTGGGTCATGTTAAAGGGCCTCTTCTGGGGCAGACTGTGGTGACACTCCTGGACTATTACGATTTCAGATTTCTAATGAAGAACAAGATGTCAAGCTCAATGGGAGCCAAGGCCAGGAATAGGAATTTATTTTATTTTTCTTTATCTTTTACATATTGCTTTCTAGATTTCTCTGCAACCATCATTCTTAAAATAGTAATGATTCTCAGTTCCCACTACGGGATTTATTTGGGAATTCTGCATTTCCTTATCTCTCTTATCTACATTTTGGTCATTTCACTTCTTGTGAGAGTGGAGAAAAACAAAGAGAGGAAGCAAAATTCAAGTTAACTATTCTTATGCCTTGCTGGTGGAGTTAGTAAGAGATATGTTCCAGCAATAGCAGGCACCTAAAATATGTTCTGAATAACAATGAATTTAAGTATGTCTGGACTCATACCCTCCTCCAGTTGATTAAGAACTGTTTCCCTGCTTTCCACCACAAATACTGTTCCAAAATCTCAGGAAAGGCCCCATCATCAGCAACACTGCCAAATGAGAGACCTGACTTGAGCAAGAGCATTCTGATTCAAATTTCACGGTTACAAAAGATTAACAAATGAGCCCTGATGGGTAGTGTGGAAAGTCCAGGTCAACCATTCTTGTCTAATGATATACTCAAGTTAGGGTCTTTGTCTTCTAACGGCTAGGGGTCATAGCTTCTAAGCTGTGAGTGATCCAGTCCATATCCAGCATATCCAAGGGGAGACAAAAGCACCAGAGAGGTACACAACTGCCTCTGAGCACTGATGGATGACAATGTAGGCTCATGACTTTATGTCAGGATTACGCACAAGAGTCATGATTCTGTCAAACATGACAGAAACATTACCTATCTGTGTTAAACTAAAAATGTCTACAGCATAAAACATTGTACAAGTTTGTCTTTTCTGGGGAATTTAGTGCTGCTAGAAGGGGAAGTGGAAGATGAATGCTGTTGGTTTACCCATAGAAGGCACATCCTAGGCTTTATGAATGCAGTCATTCATCCTCTGACCTTACCATCTTTCTGCCTCATTTAACCCCTGGCCCATTAGCAGACACTTTCCAACCACAGACCAGACCAATTAACTGTGGCTTCTGAATAGCGGCTCCTTTCTGAGAGGGAAGGTAAGAGTTCACTAAAAATTGCCAAAAATAAAACAACAAAAAAATAACCCACGACACTTGTTGTTGTGGCCCAGGAATTAATATGCAGCAATGACTTAGGGTTTCCCATTACATGTTTTTGGCTACTTGAAGGACAGGGCTAATGAAACATTAGCATGGGTCGCTAAGGGGGTATGCTGTCTCTTTTGGGGAAGAAGGTGGTAATGGTACAGCTGTAGTAGTTGTAGCCCTGCCTAAGGTAGACAAAGGATGACCTCCCAAGCTTCCAACGGCTCTGAGATTGTGTGTGTACATGCAAAAAAATAGTATGCTAGTCCACTCATCCTGCAACCTTTTTAGCCTGGAATGATAATTCAGGGACACATTATCATATACAGAAAGGGACCATGGGATGTATTACTGACATCAAAGAACAATTTCAGAACCTTGTTTATGAGCTCAAATTCTTGAGCTATTAATACCTATTTAAACCTGCAGAGAGAGAGCTGCTGCTGCCTTGGTCTCTGCCCCGCCTCTGAGTAAGCTGGACGGCCTACCCTGGCACAATCTAAGATAGGGGGATGAGTTCTTTAGGAATTTCTGCTTTGGGGAGCCTGCTGGGAAGTCACTTTTTCTTCCTTGGTTGGAGATGCCTCATCCTACAGATGCTAAGCTCTCGGTATGGCTACCTCTCCTTCCTGGAAAGTCTGTAGCTCATGGCAACTTAAGACTTGTGCTCTGGTCTTACTGGCAGTAGGACAACTTAGACACCACTAAGAACACCTTGGCAACAGCAGAGTTCTGTTCTGCTCAATGACGCTACAATGCTTCCTTCTATACAGTGTTCCATTCACTGTGTTATTCAGGGACACCCTGGTGGGTCTGAGACAGAAATGCTGCCTTAAGTCATCCCTTAGTCAGCTTTGCCAGAATCCGAGGAAAGGCAGCTTTGGTTTAGCATACAGAACTCTAACAAGAAATTTCACTCTCTTTTTCTTCCATTCTCAGAGAACAACACAAAAGAACTATTTTCAAGGAATATAGGAGTTAGACAGGTTATAGGACAATGGGAGGAGGAAAGGGGAAGAAACACAACACAAAAAGCAAAAGCATCAGCAAGGGAGAGATACAAAAAGGTAGTCACCTCTCTTCCGGGTCCCGGGATGCATGGTACTGTTCAGGTATGTGACTGCACTCTTCTTACGCTTTGAGAATTGAAGAAGGAAAGGTGACTGGATGAATAGCATGGTCACTACTAATACTGGCACAAGCTAAAGACCAAACACAGCATGGCTGTCAACATGCCAACTACTTAGTGCGAGTCACCCCAAGTTCTTGGTGCTAACAGGTTTTATTACATGTACTTGGCTCTGAGAATATTCCAAACAGGTCAGGCTCTGATTCAGATGACAGTTGTATTGAAGCCAGGATGGGTCACATTTTTTTTTGGTATAATTAATCTACAATTACATGAAGAACATTATATTTACTAGGCTCCCCCTTCACCAAGTCCCCCCCACAAACCCCATTACAGTAACTGTCCATCAGCGTAATAAGATGCTGCAGAATCCCTACTAATCTTCTCTGTGTTGCACAGCCCTCCCCATGCCCCACACACACATTACACATGCTAATCGTAATGCCCCCTTTCTTTTTCCCTCCCCTTATCCCTTTCTTCCAATTCATCCTCCTCAGTCCCTTTCCCTTTGGTAACTGTTAGTCCATTCTTGGGTTCTGTGAGTCTGCTGCTGTTTGGTTCCTTCAGTTTTTCTTTGTTCTTATCCTCCACATATGAGTGAAATCATTTGGTACTTGTCTCTTTCTGCCTGGCTTACTTCACTGAGCATAATATCCTCTAGCTCCATCCATGTTGTTGCGAATGGTAGGATTTTTTTTCTCCTTATGGCTGAATAATATTCCATTGTGTATATGTACCACATCTTCTTTATCCATTCATCTACTGATGGACACTTAGGTTGCTTCCATTTCTTGGCTATTGTAAACAGTGCTGTGATAAACATAGGGGTGCATCTGTGTTTTTCAAACTGGGCTCCTGCATTCTTAGGGTAAATTCCTAGAAGTGGAATTCCTCGGTCAAATGGTATTTCTGTTCTGAGCTTTTTGAGGAACCTCCAAACTGCTTTCCACAATGGTTGAACGAATTTACATTCCCACCAGCAGTGTAGGAGGGTTCCCCTTTCTCCACAACCTCGCCATTAACATTTGTGGTTGTTTGTCATTTGGATGGTGGTGACCCTTATTGGTGTGAGGTGATATCTCACTGTGGTTTTAATTTGCATTTCTCTGATGATTAGCGATATGGAGCATCCTTTCATGTGTCTGTTGGCCATCTGAATTTCTTTTTTTTTTACATTCTTTTTCCAAATATTTATTTATTTATTTTTTATTTTGGTATCATTAATCTACAATTACATGAAGGACATTATGTTTACTAGGCTCCCCCCTTCACCAAGTCCTCCCCACATACCCCTTCACAGTCACTGTCCATCAACGTAGTAAGATGCTGTAAAATCACTACTTTTTTTCTCTGTGTTACACAGCCCTCCCCGTACTCCCCACCTACTATACATGCTAATCATAATGCCCCCCCTTTTTTTCTCGCCCTTATCCCTCCCTTCCCACCCATCCTCCCCAGTCCCTTTCCCTTTGGTAACTGTTAGTCCATTTTTGGGTTCTGTGATTCTGCTGCTGTTGTGTTCCTTCAGTTTTTCTTTGTTCTTATACTCCACATATGACTGAAATCATTTGGTACTTGTCTTTGTCCGCCTGGCTTATTTCACTGAGCATAATACTCTCTAGCTCCATCCATGTTGTTGCAAATGGTAGGATTTCTTTTCTTCCTATGGCTGAATAATATTCAATTGTGTATATGTACCACATCTTCTTCATCCATTCATCTACTGATGGACATTTAGGTTGCTTCCATTTCTTGGCTATTGTAAATAGTGCTGAGATAAATAAAGGGGTGCATCTGTGTTTTTCAAACTGAGCTGCTGCATTCTTAGGGTAAATTCCTAGAAGTGGAATTCCTGGGTCAAATGGTATTTCTATTTTGGGCATTTTGAGGAAACTCCATACTGCTTTCCACAACTGTTGAATGAATTTACATTCCCACCAGCAGTGTAGGAGGGTTCCCCTTTCTCCACAACCTCACCAACATTTGTTGTTGTTTGTCTTTTGGATGGTAGCCATCCTTACTGGTGTGAGGTGATATCTCATTTTGGTTTTAATTTGCATTTCTCTGATGACAAGTGATGTGGAGCATCTTTTCATGTGTCTGTTGGCCATTTGAATTTCTTCTTTGAAGGACTGTCTGTTCAGCTCCTCTGCCCATTTTTAAATTGGATTATTTGTTTTTTGTTTGTTGAGGTGCATGAGCTCTTTATAAATTTTGATTGTTAACCCTTTATCGGATCTGTCATTTATGAATATATTCTCCCATACTGTAGGATACCTTTTTGTTCTATTGATGGTGTCCTTTGCTGTACAGAAGCTTTACAGCTTGATATAGTCCCATTTGTTCATTGTTGCTTTTGTTTCCCTTGCCCGGGGAGATATGTTCAAGAAGAGGTCACTCATGTTTATGTCTGAGAGATTTTTGCCTATGTTTTTTTCTAAGAGTTTTATTGTTTCACGACTTATGTTCAAGTCTTTGATCCATTTCGAATTTACTTTTGTGTATGGGGTTAGACAGTGATCCAGTTTCATTCTCTTACATGTAGCCGTCCAGTTTTGCCAGCACCATCTGTTGAAGAGACTGTCATTTCCCCATTGTATGTCCATGGCCCCTTTATCGAATATTAGTTGACCATATATGTTTCGGTTAATGTTTGGAGTCTCTATTCTGTTCCATTGGTCTGTGGCTCTGTTCTTGTGCAAGTACCAAATTGTCTTGATTACTATGGCTTTGTAGTAGAGCTTGAAGTTGGGGAGTGAGATCCCCCCCCCACTTTATTTTTCTTTCTCAGGATTGCTTTGGCTCTTCGGGGTCTTTGGTGTTTCCATATGAATTTTTTGAACTATTTGTTCCAGTTCATTGAAGAATGTTGCTGGTAATTTGATAGGGATTGCATCAAATCTGTATATTGCTTTGGGCAGGATGGCCATTTTGATGATATTAATTCTTCCTAGCCAAGAGCATGGGATAAGTTTCCATTTGTTAGTGTCCTCTTTAATTTCTCTTAAGAGTGTCTTATAGTTTTCAGGGTATAGGTCTTTCACTTCCTTGGTTAGGTTTATTCCTAAGTATTTTATTCTTTTTGATGCAATTGTGAATGGAATTGTTTTCCTGATTTCTCTTTCTATTAGTTCATTGTTAGTGTATAGGAAAGCTACAGATTTCTGTGTGTTAATTTTGTATCCTGCAACTTTGCTGTATTCCAATATTAGTTCTAGTAGTTTTGGAGTGGAGTCTTTCGGGTTTTTTATGTACAATATCATGTCATCTGCAAATAGTGACAGTTTAACTTCTTCTTTACCAATCCGGATTCCTTTTATTTCTTTGTTTTGTCTAATTGCCGTGGCTAGGACTTCCAGTACTATGTTGAGTAACAGTGGGGAGAGTGGGCATCCCTGTCTTGTTCCCAATCACAGAGGAAAAGCTTTCAGCTTCTCGCTGTTCAGTATGATGTTGGCTGTGTGTTTGTCATATATGGCCTTTATTATGTTGAGGTACTTGCCCTCTATACCCGTTTTGTCGAGAGTTTTTATCATGATTGGATGTTGAATTTTCTCGAATGCTTTTTCAGCATCTATGGAGATGATCATGTGGTTTCTGTCCTTCTTTTTATTGATGTGGTGGATGATGTTGATGGATTTTCCAATGTTGTACCATCCTTGCATCCCTGGGATGAATCCCACTTGGTCATGGTGTATGATCCTTTTGATGTATTTTTGAATTTGGTTTGCTAATGTTCTGTTGAGTATTTTTGCATCTATGTTCATCAGGGATATTGGTCTGTAGTTTTCTTTTTTGGTGGGGTCTTTGCCTGGTTTTGGTATTAGGGTGATATTGGCTTCATAGTATGAGTTTGGGAGTATTCCCTCCTCTTCTATTTTTTGGAAAACTTTAAGGAGAATGGGTATTATGCCTTCTCTGTATGTCTGATAATATTCCAAGGTAAATCCATCTGGCCCGGGGGTTTTGTTCTTGGGTAGTTTTTTGATTACCGATTCAATTTTGTTACTGGTAATTGGTCTGTTTAGATTTTCTGTTTCTTTCTGGGTAAGTCTTGGAAGGTTGTATTTTTCTAGGAAGTTGTCCATTTCTTGTAGGTTTTCCAGTTGTTAGCATATAGGTTTTCATAATAGTCTCTAATAATTCTTTGTATTTCTGTGGGGTCTGTTGTGATTTTTCCTTTCTCATTTCTGATTCTGTTGATGTGTGTTGATTCTCTTTTTCTCTTAATAAGTCTGGCTAGAGGCTTCTCTATTTTGTTTATTTTCTCAAAGAACCAACTCTTGGTTTCATTCCTTTTTTCTATTGTTTTATTCTTCTCAATTTTATTTATTTCTTCTCTGATCTTTATTATGTCCCTCCTTCTGCTGACTTTAGGCCTCATTTGTTCTTCTTTTTCCAATTTCAATAATTGTGATGTTAGACTATTCATTTGGGATTGTTCTTCCTTCTTTAGATATGCCTGGATTGCTATATATTTTCCTCTTAAGACAGTTTTCGCTGCGTCCCACAGAAGTTGGGGCTTTGTGTTGTTGTTGTCATTTGTTTCCATATATTGCTTTATCTCTATTTTTATTTGGTCATTGATCCATTGATTATTTAGGAGCATGTTGTTAAGCCTCCATGTGTTTGTGAGCCTTTTTTTGCTTTCTTTGTACAATTTATTTCTAGTTTTATACCTTTGTGGTCTGAAAAGTTGGTTGGTAGAATTTCAATCTTTTGGAATTTACTGAGGCTCTTTTTGTGGCTCAGTATGTGGTCTATTTTGGAGAATGTTCCATGTGCACTTGAGAAGAATGTGTATCCTACTGCTTTTTCATGTAGAGTTCTATTAGATGTTCTAATAGATGTCTATTAGGTCCATCTGTTCTAGTGTGTTGTTCAGTGCCTCAGTGTCCTTAATTTCTGTCTGGGGGATCTGTCCTTTGGAGTGAGTGGTGTGTTGATGTCTCCTAAAATGAGTGCATTGCATTCTATTTCCTCCTTTAATTCTGCTGGTATTTGTTTCACATATGTTGGTGCTCCTGTGTTGGGTGCATATATATTTATAATGGTTATATCCTCTTGTTGGACTTACCCCCTTATCATTATGTAATGTACTTCTTTATCTCTTGTTATTTTCTTTGTTTTGAAGTCTATTTTGTCTGATACTAGTACTGCAACACCTGCTTTTTTCTCCTTGTTGTTTGCATGAAATATCTTTTTCCATCCCTTGACTTTTAGTCTGTGCATGTCTTTGGGTTTGAGGTGAGTCTCTTGTAGGCAGCATATGGGTCTTGCTTTTTTATCCATTGTATTACTCTGTGTCTTTTGATTGGTGCATTCATTCCATTTACATTTAGGGTGATTATTGAAAGGTATGTACTTATTGCCATTGCAAGCTTTAGATTTGTGGTTACCAAAGGTTCAAGGTTAGCTTCTTTAATATCTTCCTGTCTAACTTAACTTACTTATTAAGGTATTATAAACACTGTCTGATGATTCTTTATTTCTCTCCCTTCTTATTCCTCCTCCTTCATTCTTTATATGTTGGCTGTTTTATTCTGTGTTCCTTTGTGTTTTTTTTTATTGCTTTTGTGGGTAGTTGATTTTATTTTTTGACTTTAGTTAGTATTTGGTTGGTCTGCTTTCTTTGCTGTGATTTTACCGTGACATCTGTTTAGCCTTAGGACTACTCCCATCCAGAGAAGTCTCTCTAACATACCCTGTAGAGATGGTTTGTGGGAGGCAAATTCCCTCTACTTTTGCTTGTCTGTGAATTGTTTAGTCCTTCCTTCATATTTAAATGATAATCGTGCTGGATATAGTATTCTTGGTTCAAGGCCCTTCTGTTTCATTGCATGAAATATATCATGCCATTCTCTTCTGGACTGTAAGGTTTCTGTTGAGAAGTCTGATGATAGCCTGATGGGTTTCCCTTTGTAGCTGACCTTTTCATTCTCTCTAGCTGCCTTTAAAATTCTGTCCTTGTCCTTGAGCTTTGCCATTTTAATTATTATGTGTCTTGGTGTTGTCCTCTTTGGGTCCCTTCTGTTGGGGGTTCTGTGTACTTCTGGGGTTTGAGTGACTATTTCCTCCCTCAGTTTGGGGAAGTTTTCAGCAATTATATCTTCAAATACACTCTCTTCTTGTTACCCCTATAATGCGGATTTTATTCCTTTTTCATTGGTCACACAGTTCTCTTAATATTGTTTCAATCCTGAAGATCGTTTTATCTCTCTCTGCATCAGCCTCTATGCGTTCCTGTTCTCTGGTTTCTAATCCATCAATGGCGTCTTGCATCTCATCCATTCTGCTTTTAAATCCTTCCAGAGATTGTTTTATTTCTGTATTCTCCCTTTTTAGCTCTTGCATATTTCTCTGTAAGTCCATCAGCATGGTTATGACCTTACTTTTAAATTCTTTTTCAGGAAGATTGGTTAGGTCTATCTCCTCAGATTTCTTTTCAGGGGAGACTGTGTGGGTTAATCTGGTCTGTATCAAATTCTTCTGCCTTTTCATGGCGATAGAGACAGCCATGGGTTAGTTACCACGTGTCAGCTGGGAAAACGTCCATCCTTGCTAGTTTGTGGCCTTCCTCTCCCGGGAGAACAGAGACCTCTAGCGGCTTGTGCTGGGCAGCTGTGTACAGATGGGGTCTCTGATTCTTGCACGGCCGCTGTGAAGGAGGCTCCGTGCATGGTTGCCGTGGGCTCCGCTATGGTGAGGTCGCGCCGGAGTGGGAATGGGCGGGAGGCTGTTTATCTCCGTGAGGGGCCTTGGAGCTGTGCTGCTGCCCAGGGGCTTAGGGTGCCTGGAGTTCCTCACATTCCCAGCTCCTGCGCTGATTGCGCTGGGACGCCTCCGTCCAGCTGTGAGGTCCCTGTCCCTTTAAGACTTTCAAAGGGCACTCGCTTTTCTTTGTCCCAGGAGCGCCGGCTGCGGGGACCTGCTCGCAGATTTTACTGCCCCATTCCCCTAGTATCCAGTACTCCATGCACTGTGTGTCTGCGCAATGGTGCGGATGTCTAGGGTTGGGTGTTTAGCAGTCCTGGGCTCCCTCTCCCTCCCCGTTCCGACTTCTCTCCTCCTGCCAGGAGCTGGGGTGAGGGGTGCTCGGGTCCTGCCGGGCCGCGGCTTGTATCTTACCCTCTTTGCGAGGTGCTGGGTTCTCACAGGTGTAGATGTAGTCTGGCTGTTGTCCTGTATCTTCTGGTCTCTCTTTTCGGAATAGTTGTATTTGTTTTATTTTCAAAAATATGTATGTTTTTGGGAGGAGATTTCCACTGCTCTACTCATGCCGTCATCTTGGCTCCACCCACCCCCAGGATGGTTACATTTTGAAGGTAGGTTTGTATCTACTCAAACTTATAGGAAAGCAGCAAATAGTAAAAATTAAATGAAGTGATTGGGCAGAGAAAAATCCATCATCTTACAAAACTGGCCAAGTACAATTAGAGTACTGCTCTTAAGCAAGTTTTCAGGAGGAAAGTGCTGAGTAAAGTCACAAATAAAACTAGACCAGCAAAGGAAGGACCAAGTGCTGGCCAGGAATACCTCTGGCTCAAAGACCGCTCCACTGTATACAGGATTTGCTGTTGTTCTTCGTTTTCGTTCTTGCCTCTTGCTTTGGATTTCTTGGAGAAGCAAAAGGTTTGGATTAGAAGAAAGGCATGCAGAACCTTAAAAACTTAACTTCACTGTTTATCTACTTCATTGTTTCCCCATGACAAATTAGAAACAGGGGCAAGTCTCTCTGTTTTACTGCAGATTCAGCAAATGCAAGCACACTGATGGGAGCAAATATGTAGGACCACCCACTGTCACCTCTCAGAAAGCAAGACCAGGCAGTGCCACAATGTGGCTCTCTGTGATCAAGAGCTTAATAGTAAACAACACTTGCAAATAAGCTGCCCTGGTTTACTTTTAGATCACTGTAATATAGGTGTGAATGAACTTTACTCATAGACCTAGACTGAGTAACCATAGGTCACCATTCTTGAATTACATAGCTAGGACAGGTGTAGCTTTGTAACTGTTCTCAAGCTTCTGATAACCTAGAATGACTGGAAAATAAAAGACTTGTCAGAGGGGCATTTGCTACTTTGTGGCATCAGGTAAAAAAAAAAAAAAAAAAGAGTTCTTCTAAGGGAATAGAAGTCCCCTTAGTATAGGCAACTGTGGAGTTTCCTCTGGACAGCAATGTGGATAAATAATGATAGGAAGGGGAGAGGCTGAACATTGGATAGAGGGAAGGCAAGTATTACTCCAAAAGAAATAAAGTGCACACTAGCTGAACCATGCTCTATTTGCATTTCAATGTTCTATTCTAGCAATAAATCCAACACCATTTTCAAGGACAAAGCTCTGGGTCAGAAGCAAGGCAGCACCATGAATATCTTCTCTTACCTTCTAGATGGTCATGTGTCACCAATCCTAGAGACACCATGAAGGCAAGTTTCTGCCAGAGAAACAAAAGAATATACTTCAGTCTAGGTTCTCACAAAGCCCACAGCATGTTCCTTATTATACACGGCAGGAAAGCCAGCCCAATGAGCTCTTTGAAGGAGGCCAGGTTCAGGTCTTAACAACTGGAGGCTTTCTGGTCTTGTAGGGATCAAAGGAGAAGGACTGGGGGCTGCATTTTCTACTTTCTCTATGCCAGAAATCAGCATCACAAGTGACCTAAGTTTTTTTTTTTTTTTTGAAAAATCATCCTACAGGGTAGAGGATTTCATACTCAAAAAACATACAGAGTTAAACAGCCCCCCTTATAAGCTCCAATTCTAAGTACTTCACTTGTCATATAAGAGGTCAGTGAAAATGTAAGGAATTTTTACTACCACTGGTTGGACAAGGCTAACTCAAAGCTAAATGAGTTTTAGGACTGACAGCAGGCAGTTTGGCTTAAAGTATGAGTTTTTCAATCACATACCTAAAAATTACAGAGCAATTTCTCTCTGAAGACCACTCTCAGGGCTCAGTCAGAAGCTATATTAAAGTATTATACTCCAAAGATGCTTAAAATTGGAAAGTGCAACAGATTGATTCCTATTATTGCTCTTTGGTGACATGTGGTCTAGAAAGAATGTCTTCATTTTTTGCTGTACCACTGCATGCAGTTGCTAAACATGCCAAATAATATGTCATCAATTTGTCTTGCCAGTGAATAAAGAATCCAATTGTGAGAAGACATATGCCTGTATAATTATTTATACCATGGTTTGGTCTTTAAAAACCTTGACATTTTACCCTCAACATTAAATATCAAGATATTTTGCCTGAGGTGATAGGTTCAAGTATTGAAGATATTGAGTGTTTTATGAAGATGATACAGTCCTTGAACAAGCCACCTGAGAACAAAGAATATCCTTTACTGGTATCCACAGAGTCCTAAAGAAATGTTTTTACTTCTTATTTCAAAACCTACATGGGACCTGCCCCCAACAACCAGGGTACTCCCCAGGGCAGGGGGCTCACTGAGGCGGGGGGACCCCCCCTAAGGAGAGGAGGCCTTGGACTCGCAGCCCATTCCCATGCTGCACACTGAGGTGGCACACAGCTTGTGGCTGCCAGTTAACTACATACCTAATTCTCACCACTCCTTCAAAACTTAATCAAGATTAGAAGGTTGTTTTCCAACTGTTCTCTGTTAATAAAGCAGTGTATGGACTGCCATTCAGATGCACCTTCTCTCAGTCAAGTGACAGCACCCTTCCTGGTCACTCATATCCAACTTATTTTTGCCAGTATAGATCCAACACACAAAAGAATTACTAAATGAAAAAAAGGCTCCTTTCCTGTGGAAAAGAATTTTAGTGATAAACAGTAAAAAGTTGTTGAGAATTTTTGCGTTATCAATGTATCACATGTATGCCAAAACTGATTTATTCTTTTTGTGGGAATGGTTCCATCCAACTAGGTGAAATATCTGCGACTACACATGGTGGCACTTGTTGGCCTACATGGTGCCACTGTCATAAAATATCCTTCAGTTTCTTTTGATAAGGAAATTCTGCTAATAGCTTGTTATATTTTTCCTCCTCTAAGCATTAATATTTGTCATTAATTTTGTGGATGATTTTATAAGTTTCTCAGCAATTTGCATGAGTGGTACTCCTTTTCAGTTCAAGTTTTGGTCCCTTCTTTAAAGATGAACTAAAAATTAATCTACTTCATATCAGAAAAAATTAAAATTTGTAGTTTTAGAAAAACCTGATCTGGCTTAAAAAATCACTACTTAAAATAAAAAATGACATGAAGCTTTGATGGCTTCATGCCACCATACCTGACATGGTCTCATAGTAAGGAGGGCACTGAAGACAGAAGGAAACGGACTGCTAGTCTAATAGAATCCAACTATTAGGTAGTCATCGTGTTCCTTGTCCATATTTTTCTTTTTATAGCTTCTTGTGCAAAAGCATCTAACTAAAAAATTCCCTTTTCTAAGGATATACAAATTGACATTCTATATTTGTACCAGAGTCTTGTTTGCTATTTAAAATAGTTCATAATTCTACCCCAAGTTGTACTTTAGATGTTACTATTTTCATCCTTACTCTTATGTTTCAATGAACTACTTCTGAGCTATTTATTCGTTTGAGATTTGGGGGTCTAATGTAATACTATGGTAACAACAAAAAATGCACATGTAACAACTATAATTGATAGCTAAACAGACCCTGGCTGAGTGAACTGGACATCTTATCTTTGTTCACTGAGACAAACAAACATAATGGTCATGAGGAATGCAATGGAATAACTGGAAAAATGATCATTAATCTTATTATTTCAAATGTGTAACATGTGTATGAAATACCCATTATGACAGCTCATGGACTTAAATCTGCCCTGGGCCAACCTGAGTTGAAAATATCATTACTAAATAGTGAAAAAGAAAAGAAAAGGAAAATCAAGCAATTCAGAAAGTAAGTACCTTTCCTGGTATGTGGGAATAAGTCATATTTCACAGACCAAGCCATGACTTTGGAGGGCTGGGCCTACCTGAGGGTTCTCCTCCCGTTTTGGTTTCGGTGCAGCAGGTGGAGTGATGGTGCGGTTCTCTGCTTGTTTCTCATCAGTTTCTGTATGGGATTTAATTGTCTAGGAGAGGAAAATTAAACGAAAATTTAGAATTCACTTTTTATTAAAAGCATGAAAACAGTGTTTGTAGCCAACAAGAAAGTAAAGAATATATTCAAATTGTAAACATAATAAAGAAGGTAATGTGGATTTCATTTTGGAAGGGGAAAAAGTAAAATGTAAGCTTCCAACTGACGTGATTAAATTGCACAACTAAAGTAGATATGAAACTATAAATACAACAGTCTAACTTACACAAAAAGAAAAATCCACAATTTAAATCTTGTGTATAAAAATAAAGTATAGGCTGCTACTCTGATTTCAATGTATTTTAGGAAGTAGAGACACTTTCACAGAAGAAAGTTTGTTCTTGCTACGTATGGGTCAAGCTCCAGTCCAGTGTGCTTAATATCTGAACAGTATGAAAAAGAAAAACTTACATACACATTCTTTTATTTCAGAACAATTATAATCATAACCTAAGAGAAGTTGCAGAACTACCCTCCCTCACTTGCAGTATTAAAAACCTGCCTGTATCATCTATTAGAGGAGCGATGCTATTGCCAAGGAAAGGTCACCTTGCCAAGAGGCTGACATCGTGATTATCCCCAACCTTGTCTTCCAGATATACCCATTCAAACAAAAGAAACGCCAGTAGCATTACCATCTTTAAACACAAATGGCAGTGAGCAAATTGGTAGACTGGGTTTGTATTACTAGTCTCATCATGACCCAATGGCTAATTCATTTATGAACCCCTCTGTAAACACTGAAATGATATTAGAACAGTAGGTATAAAACTGTAAATACAAACCTAATTGCTTTTTCAAATTAAAATAAATGCAGATGATAATGGTCTTTTGTATGGTAATCAATAATTAAATAAATGAGAATGAAACTGTCTGATTATTGTTGAGTAAGGAGCCAAATGAAAGACTTTGGTCCTACAGGCAGGATATACAAAATTCTTGAAAGTGACTATGTTGAAAAATATTTACCAAATCTGAAAAACTAAAAAATTACAAAGATCTTTCACTTTCTTTCCTGGCTATATTCGTATTTTCCTTCTGCTTTTCATATTATTACTTAAGGACAGTGTTAAGTATCTGCCTTACTAATACTGTGGCAGCCACTATTCTGGGGCACAAATGCTGCCTTACATATATATATATATATATACACACACACATACATATTTTTTTACCAGTGTCCTGTCATATTTCCTCCTTTATACTATAATAAGTACTCGAGAGCAGAGATTGTTCTATACCTTTTCTGTGCCCCTCTTTGCCTAATATACAGTGCCTCATGTAGAGCAGGTATATATGATAAAGAGATGTTCATCTTCTGAGTTGGGGCTATGACTTTACCAGAAGACAGAAGAATCACTCATACTGTGCCTCTCCCATGCACACACATTTTGTAACCAAAAGAACACATCTTCTCCATAAAACAACCAAAGGAACATAATGGAAAAGTTATTTGTAGTGTATATTTAAGGTTCTGGGTGTCCTGAAAGCTTATTTTCACAGTTTTCTGAATGCAGAAGGACAGGAGTCTGAGGAAGAAGGGAGAAGAGAAGACTGACTACAAGAATTTGCTGCTCTTTTCCATAGTAGTGTGAAGTTCCTTGGGGTCTCTTACTTCCATCTCTAAGGCTGAGTAAAGCACATAATGGTGATGTCTCCAGGGAAGGGCAAACAAATTCTTCTCCACTAAGTATTTACCCAGGGTTCACATTTTTTTCTCATACAAGAAGAGATGACTGCAACCCTGGCCAACTAGTTTGAATGTAAACTCATGAGGGACCGTGAGCCAGAATCACGCAGCTAACCCTGATTCCTGACCCTCAGAAATTTTATGGAATATACTGCTACTTAAAACAAATAAAAAACATTAGAGTGGGGAGTGACATCACAGAAATGGCAGAACAGAGAGCTCTAAGAATCAGTTCTTCCACTGAAGCAACCATAAAGCTGACAAAAAAGAATCAACCTTTTAGAACTCTGGAATCTAAAACAAACAAAATACCCAGAGGTGCCTTTACTGAAAAAGAGGCTGCTATATTTCACTAAGGAAGCAGCTTTCTTTACCACCTACAAACCCCCATTCCCTAGCCAGACAGATATTTTGGGGATGTCAATCTGCATTCCTGGTGTGGCTTGCTAGCACCGGGAGGAGCATTATGGACCTTGTTGTCAAAAACTTGTTGTGATAGTACTGGAGGTCCTAGCCACGGCAATTAGACAAAACAAAGAAATACAAGGAATCCACATTGGTAAAGAAGATGTTAAACTGTCACTATTTGCAGATGACATGATATTGTACATAAAAAACCCGAAAGACTCCAACTACTAGAACTAATATCGGAATATAGCAAAGTTGCAGGATATAAAATTAACACACAGAAATCTGTGGCTTTCCTATACACTACCAATGAACTAATAGAAAGAGAAATCAGGAAAACAATTCCATTCACAATAGCATCAAAAAGAATAAAATACCTAGGAATATACCTAACCAAGGAAGTGAAAGACCTGTACCCTGAAAACTATAAGACACTCTTAAGAGAAATTAAAGAGGACACTAACAAATGGAAACTCATCCCATGCTCCTGGCTAGGAAGAATTAATACTGTCAAAATGACCATTCTGCCCAAAGCAATATACAGATTCAATGTAATCCCTATCAAATTACCAACAGCATTCTTCAACGAACTAGAACAAATAGTTCAAAAATTCATATGGAAACACCAAAGACGCCGAATAGCCAAAGTAATCCTGCGAAGGAAGAATAAAGTGGGAGAGATCTCGCTCCCCAACTTCAAGCTCTACTACAAAGCCACAGTAATCAAGACAATTTGGTACTGGCACAAGAACAGAGCCATATACCAGTGCAACAGAATAGAGACTCCAAACATTAACCCAAACATATACGGTCAATTAATATACAATAAAGGAGCCATGGACATACAATGGGGAAATGACAGTCTCTTCAACAGATGGTGCTGGCAAAACTGAACAGCTACATATAAGTGAATGAAACTGGATCACTGTCTAACCCCATACACAAAAGTAAATTTGAAATTGATCAAAGACCTGAATGTAAGTCATGAAACCATAAAACTCTTAGAAAAAAACATAGGCAAAAATCTTATGGACATAAACATGAGCGACTTCTTCATGAAAATATCTCCCTGGGCAAGGGAAACAAAAGCAACAATGAACAAGTGGGACTATATCAAGCTGAAAAGCTTCTGTACAGCAAAGGACACCATCAATAGAACAAAAAGGTATCCTACAGTGTGGGAGAATATATTCATAAATGACAGATCTGATAAAGGGCTGATATTCAAAATATATAAAGAGCTCACACACCTCAACAAACAAAAAGCAAATAATCCAATTAAAAAATGGGCAGAGGAGCCGAATAGACAGTTCTCTAAAGAAGAAATTTAGATGGCCAACAGACACATGAAAAGATGCTCCACATTGCTTGTCATTAGAGAAATGCAAATTAAAACCACAATGAGATATCACGTCACACCAGTAAGGACGGCCACCATCCAAAAGACAAACAACAACAAATGCTGGTGAAGTTGTGGAGAAAAGAGAACCCTCTTACACTGCTGGTGGGAATGTAAATTAGTTCAACCATTGTGGAAAGCAGTATGGAGGTTCCTCAAAAAACTCAAAATAGGAATACCATTTGAGCCAGGAATTCCACTTCTAGGAATTTACCCTAAGAATGCAGTCACCCAGTTTGAAAAAGACAGGTGCACCCCTATGTTTATCGCAGCACTATTTACAATAGCCAAGAAATGGAAGCAACCTAAGTGTCCATTAGTAGATGAGTGGATAAAGAAGATGTGGTACATATACACAATGGAATATTATTCAGCTATAAGAAGAAAAGAAATCCTACCATTTGTAACAACATGGATGGAGCTAGATGGTATTATGCTCAGTGAAATAAGCCAGGGAGAGAAAGACAAGTACCGAATGATTTCACTCAAAAACAGCAGCAGAATCACAGAACCTGAGAATGGACTAACAGTTACCAAAGGGAAAGGGACTGGGGAGGATGGGTGGGTAGGGAGGGATAAGGGCAGGGAAAAAGGAAGGGGGCATTACGATTAGCATGTATAATGTGTGTGGGGGCACGGGGAGGGCTGTACAACACAGAGCAGACAAGTAGTGATTCTACAGCATCTTACTACACAGATGGACGGTGACTGTAATGGGGTTTGGGGGGGGACTTGGTGAAGGGTGGAGCCTAGTAAACATAATGTTGTTCAGGTAATTGTAGATTAATGATACCAAAAGAAAGAAAAAGAAGGAAAAAAAAAACTTGTGGTTGTGCATTTTGACTCTGTCTGGTGGTTCCGTGAAGACTGGTGTAGAGGCTGACCTCTATTTTGCCCATCTTAGGTTGCAGTGGTTTTCCAGGTGGCATGTGATGAATTATATGAAGACATGCTACCCATAGTCACCTGATACAAGGGATGGTGGATGGAGCAGTACATAGACCAAAGGCCTGGGAAGGAGGAGGCTGGGGAAGAAGATTCTTGGAGGAGTCAGGGCTTTGAAGGGCTATCAATGTATCCTGGAGAATCTGAGTGCACCACACATTCCCAGGGCTGCACGCATGCTTAGAAGAGATCTGAGAGCATCCTACATTTGCACCTCTTGCTGGTCTTTGAGCTCTGTACAAAAAAGAGGTGAAGGCTAAGTCAGAGTTGTAAGTGGCCTGACTTAGCAATGAATGAGTGCCCCTGCTAAAAGCCAGTCCACAAAGACTGGGAAATGTTTTTTAAAATATACTTATTACTACTTTTTTTTCTTTTTACCTCAAGTTGCTTAAGGGAATTTGTCAGTTGACCACTGAGATAACAGAACAGAGATTTCAGTGACAACACATGACAAGAAATACAGTCTTCACAGAAATGGTTTGGAAAAGGCACTAACAAGACAACCACAGCCCTTAACAATCAACAACAGTAAACCCTGGGATGGAATGAGTATCATTATTACATTGTAATTTCAAAATGAACAACTTTCAATAAAATATTAGAAGGCACACAAAGAAATAGGAAATTATGGCCCATTCATAGGAAAAAAAGAGATGAACTGAAAGTGGCCTTTAAGGAAGTCTAGACATTGGACTCTCTAGAGAAAGTCAACTGTTTTTAATATGCTCAAAGAGCTAAAGGAAACCAGGGACAAAGACCTAAAAGAAACCAGGAAAACAATATTTCATCAGAAAGGGGCCAAATAAAAACCCTGCAGCTGAAAAGTATAATAGCTGAAATGAAAAATTCACCAGAGGAGTTCAGGCAAAAGAAGGAATCAGTGAACTTAAAGGACAATTGAAATTATCCAGTCTGAGGAGCAGAGAGAAAAAAAAAATCAAGAGAAATGAACAGAGACTAAGGGGCTGTGGGACATTATCAAGCATACCAACATGTGCCTTATGGACTCCCAGCAGAAGAAAGAAAGAAGCAAAAATAATATTTGAAGAAGTAATAGCTAATATCTTCCCAAATTTTATGAAAGACAGGAAACTATACAACCAAGATGCTCAGTGACATCAAAGTAGGATAAACTAAAAGAAATCCATGCTCAGACACATTATAATCACAATGTTGAAAGCCAAACCAAAGAGAGAGTCTCAAAAGCAGCAACAGGGATGTGATGCATCACATAGAAGCATCCTCAGTAAGATTGATAGTAGGTTTCTCATCAGAAACCGGAGACCAGGAGGCATTTGGGGTGACATATTTAAACTGCTGAAAGAAAAAGCTATCAACCAAGAATTCTATATCTTACAAAAAGCTATGGGAGTTCACTTCTAATGGACCTGCCCTATAATAAATGCTAAAAGGAGTTCTTCAGGCTGAAATAAAAGGACACTAGTAATTTGAAGCCATATGAAGAAATAAGAATTCCAGTAAAGTAACTACATAGGTAAATATAAAATCCAGTATGATCTTATCTTTGATTTATAACTACTTTTCTTTTGTTTCCTATGATTTAAAAGAGGAAATGCATAAAAAAATTAACTCTAAATCTACGTTAATAGGCACACAATATAGAAAGATGTAATTTATGAACATAATAATGTAAAGGGAGGGACAGAGTAGTCTAGAAAAGTTTTTGTATTAAAGTCAAGCTAAGCTGGGATCAATTCAAATAACAATGTTAAAAATTTATGGATGTTAACTGCAATCTCCACAGTAACCACTAAGAAAATAACTAGAACAGAACTGGAACAAACAATCCTAAAATCGGTATAAAACCACAAAGACCCTGGAGAGCCAAAGCAATCTTGAGAAAGAAGAACAAAGCTACCTGGATTTCAAACTATACCATAAAACTATGGTCATCAAAACAGTATAGCACTGGCAGAAAAATAGACACATAGATCAATGGAACAGAATAGAGCACCCAGAAATAAATCCTCACTTATACAGCCAATTACTATGTGACAAAGGAAGCAAGAATATAAAATGGGGAAAAAGACAGTCTCTTTAATGAATGGTATTGCTTCAACAAGTGGTATTGGAAAAACTGGACAGCTACATGCAAAAGAATGAAACTGGACCACTTCATTACATCACACACAAAAATAAACTTAAAATGGATTAAAAACTTAAATGTAAGACCTGAAACAATAAAACTCCTAGAAGAAAACACAGACCAAAGACTCCTGGACATCAATTGGTCTTATTGATACTTTTTTGGATGTTGTTTCAGGCAAGGACAACAAAAGTGAAAATAAACAAATGGGACCATATCAAACCAAAAAGCTTTCACACAGTGAAAGAAACCATCAATAAATGAAAAGGCAACCTACTGTATGGGAGAAGATATTAACAAATCATTTATCTGATAAAGGGTTAATATCTAAAATATATAAAGGACTCAAAGCTATCAAAAAACCCAAACAATCCATTTAAAAATGGACAGAGGACCCAAATAAGTATTTTTCCAAAGATATACAGATAGCTAACAGGCAAATGAAAATATGCTCAGAATCACTAATCATCAGGGAAATGAAAATCAAAACCACAATGAGATAGATATCACCTCATACCTATTGAATGGCTGTTATCTAAAAGATAAGAAATAACAAGTTGGCAAGGATGTAGAGAAAAGGGAACCTTCATGGACTGTTGGTGGGAATGTAAATTGGTACAGTCACTATGGAAAACAGTATGGAGGTTCCTAAAAAAAATTAAACAGAGAACTATCATATGATCCAGTAGTTCCAATTCTGGGTATTTACCTGAAAAAACAAAAACACTAACTTGAAAAGATATATGCATCCCTATGTTAATTGCAGCATTATTTACAACACCCAAGATATGGAAGCAACTTAAGTATCCATTGATAGAAGAACGGATAAAGGAGATATGGTAAATATATACATGGAATATTATTCAGCCATAAAAAAATCTTGCTATTTGAGGCAACATGAATGGACCTACAGGGTATTATGCTAAGTGAAATAAGTCAGAGAAAGAGAAATATTTTATGATTTCACTTATATGTGGAATCTAAAAAATAAACAAAACATATCAGAAACAGACTCATAGTTAAAGAGAACAAAGTGATGGTTCCCAGAGAGCAATGGGGGTTGGGGGGATGTACTAAGTAGGTGAGGGGGATTAAGTACAATCTTCCAGTTATAAAATAATAAGAAAATGAAGATGGCATCATAAGAGCACACCAGAAAAAAAAAAACAAACACAAAAGAAAGCAGTAGTACTGGAGTATTTGAGTAATAAAAAAACATGTAAGACATATAGAAAACAAATAGAAAAATGGCATAAATCTGTCCCTCTCAGTAATCAATTTAAATGTAACTGCATTAAACTCACAATTATAAGACAAATAAGTAGCAGAGTGGATATAAAAGCATGATCCAAATATACACTGTTACAAGAGACTCATTTTAGAGCCAAAGACACAAAAAGATCGAAAGTCAAAGGATAGAAAAAGATATTCCATGTAAACAGTAACCAAAAAAGTATGGAGATGGCTATGCTAATATAAGACCAAATTTAAGTAGGGAATTGTTACAAGAAACAAAGAAGGTAATTATGTATTGATAAAAGTCAATTCATCAAGAAGATATGACAATTTTATATATATATACAACGGGCAAGAGAGTCTCAAAATACATAAAGCAAATCTTGATAGAATCAAAGGAAAAAATAAAGTTCTATAATAGTAATTTGAGGCTTTAATATCTGATTTTTAAGTAATACAACATGAAGATAGAAGATCAATCAGGAAATAATGGACTTGAACAACATTATAAACCAACTAGATCTAACAGACATATAAAGAGTTCACTCAACAATACAATATATATTCTTCTCAAGTATACACGAAGCATTCTCCATGATAGACCATATTTTAGGCCATAAAACAAATCCTAATAAATAAATTTTAGAAGCCTGAAATCATAAAAGTATCTTCTCTGACCCCAATAGAAAAAAGCTAGAGATCTTATCATAAAGGAAAACTAGAAAATTTAAAACTATGTAGAAATTAAACAACACACTCTTAAACAACCTATAGGCCAAAAAAGAAACCACTAGGTTAATTAGAAAATACTTTAAAAGAAATGAAAATGAAAACACAACATACCAAAACTGATGTGATGCAGTGAAAGCAGTGCTCGGAGGAAAATTTATAGCTACAGCAATCTATATTAAAAAATAAGAAAGATCTCAATCAATAACCTAACTTTATACCTTAAAGAATTAGAAAAAGAATTAAACCCATAGCTAGCATAAGGAAGGAAATAATAAAAATTACAGTGGAGATAAATGAAATAGAGGACAGAAAAACCATAAAATTAATGAAACTAAAAGTTGATTCTTTGAAACAATAAAACTGACAAACTGTTAGTGAGACAAAGAAAAAAGAGAGAAAGCAAAATAATGAAAATCAGAAACGAGAGTGGGGACATTACTGTCAATCTTACAGAAATTAAAGAATTATGAGAGCATATACTGAACAAATTGTATGCCAACAAATTTAAAAATACAGATGAAATGGAAAAATTTCTAGACGTAGGCACCCTTGTTTATTGCTGCATTATTTGCAATAGCCAAGATATGGAAGCGACCTAAGTGTCCATCAATTAATGAATGAGAAAGAAGCTGTGATACATATACACAAAGGAATATTATTCAGCCATAAAAAGAAAAGAAATCCTGCCATTTGCAACAACATGGATGGAGCTAGAGGGTATTACGCTCAGTGAAACAAGCCAAGTGGAGAAGACAACAAATGATTTCACTTATTTGTGGAGTATAAAAACAAAGCAAAACAGAAAGAACAAAACAACAGTAGACTCAGACACTGAGAAGGGACTAGAGGTTACCAAGGGGGAAGGGGAGCGGGGAGGAGAGAGGGAGGGTGGTAGAGAGGGGGAAGGGGATAAAGGAGCACAATAATTTGCAATGACAATATAGGTTGGTCACAGGGATATAGTACAGCACAAAGGTTACAGTTAATGATTCTGAAATGTCTTACTTCGTTGATAGACAATGACCACACTAGAGGGGGTGAGGATTTAATAATATGGCGTAACTGATGGACCACTGTGTTGTACATTTGAAAAGAACCTAAGATGGTATATCAATGATACTTTAATTTTTTAAAAAATGGATGGAAATGGAAAAATTCTTATAAACACAAAATTACCAAAATTGACTCAAGACAAAATATAAAATCTCAACAGATGTAGAATAGCTAAAGTGATTGAAACAGTAATCAAAATCCTCCTAAAAAGGAACACTCTAGGATCAGACAGTTTCACTGAATTCTACTTAACATTTAAAGAATTAACACTAATCCCCCCAAAAAGCATTAATCCCTTTCAAATTCTTCTAAAAAAAAGAAGAAAAATACTTTTTAACTCATTCTGAGGTTAGAATTGCCTTGATACCAAAGCCAGACAAAGACATAAAAAAATAGAAAATTACAGACCAATATCCCTTATAAATATGGATGCAAAAATCCTCAATAAAATACTAGCACACTGAATCCAACAGTATATTCAAAGGATGATATACCATGACAAAGTGGAACTTACCCAAGGAATGGAAGATATTAAGAAAACTGATGTAATATGAAGGCAAAAACAAAACAAAAACAAAAGAACCCCACATAATTATCTCAATGCAGAAAAAGCATTTGGCAAAATTCAACACCCACTCACTATAAAAACATTCAGAAAACCAAGACTAGAAGAGAACTTCATCAACTTCTCAAGGGCATTTATGAGAAACCACAGCTAGCATCATACTAGATAGTGAAAGGCTGAAAGCTTTCCCTCTGATATCAGGTGTAAGGTAAGTTTGCCCACTTTCACCACTACTATTCAACAATAGCAACTGAAGAGGAAGTTCTAGCCAGAGCAATTAGGCAAGAGAAGAAATACAAGGCATCCAAATAGGAAAGGATGATGTAAAACTATCTATTGTCAATTTTATCAGGTTTGCCTTATTATTTCAAAGAGGAATTAAGAGTAAGTGGGATATTTCTTGTGCTCATGTTCCCATCAAAAATGGAAAAATTTAAAGTCCACTTGTTTACTTCCAGCCTGCTTTACTAATTTTTATTTCCTATTTCACACCCATAGCTATTCGAGTTTACAAAACTCTTGTCATTTTGGTATTATAAAAATAGAAATCAAGAGTTGCGGACAAGACTAGAACTAAGTTAACCATTTATACCCTGAATTCCAAAGTCACCAAATTCATGGCTGCATGAATAATCAAAATTAGACACTTACAAATAAATAAATATCCAAATAGTTTCATCAGTCAAGGTGAAATAAATGTGAACTGACAGCAAAGCAAAATCTAATGTCTGGTCACTTACATCTATTTTCTCTCCCACAACACTAGTACAAAATGGAGCAAAAAAGTAACCAGCTCAAGCTTACTAAGAGGAAAGCCTGGGATGTGAGGATAATACATTGGACAATATTCTTATCTTTGAAGAATTCCTTTTCAGAAGGATACTATGCATATTTCTATGCTAGACATATATGAAAATAGGAAATGGGTGGCAATCTGGCAATTTTTACCACAGAGCCTAGGTTTTATTCAGTAGCTTAGCCTTGGGGACCCTAGGTCTTCCTTGCAGGGAGTGGGACAGATAAGAAATGAATATAATTTCTTAGAACTGAAGTCTAAATGCTTTATCTTATTCCGGCATCCACAGGTGTTTAGCCCCATTTGAGAGTGTTGGAGAGGACAAGGACACAAAAGGCAGCAGTATGGGGGCTATGTTTGTCTGGCTTTATCTACCTTTCTGCCTAAAATGTTTCTAGCCTCAAAGCTCTTTAAAGCCTACCACTCATTTTCTCAGAGACACAATGTAATGTGGTTTCTAATAGAGGATAAAAAAGGGGACTTCTTACCTGGGATGGATAAAGATGTTGGTAACACCTGACAGGGGGACGGAGAAGTGAGACCACTGTTGTTCTAACTGTCATTGCCTTTTCCCTTTCCTATGCCAAGGTAGGAGGCCTTCGAAATTATATAACTTGCCATGCTTCCTCCCCTCTGTGCCTGTTCCAAATGCACTAGAGATTGAATTCTGTGAGGGTAAAGGCTTTGATTTATCCACCCTGCAACATGCAACATAGCAGCTGGCCCATAATCAAGGCATTTTTTATTAAACAAATGTTACCGCCCTAAAGTAAACAATAGAATGCAGAGAGCAACCCACCTAGCCTGGTCACAGAGAGAATGTTGGACACAGGTTTTGGTAACTATGAGCAGGCTGCAAACGGTACTTTGGTGGCTACATATTTACATTGCTTCACTCTTAGCCCATCTATGATATCTCTTAAAGGCTATAAATTTGATACTGGAAATTAAACAGAAAGTAGATGTAAAGTAAGAGAATTGTGAGAACAGAGTCCAGTCTAAAGAGTATCCCCGCTGACTGAGCTTAGTAATATGTAAGACTGTCACACCAGGTGGTCTGCTAAACTAAAACAGCAATGACTGAACTCCGTTATTAGATCAACAAGAGAAATTATGGAATTTACTGCTAGAAAGAAATTTATATATTTTTTAGTTTTTAAGAATTCAATGTTACCTTTTTATAATATTACCATTAAAACTGAAAGCTCTATTAAGATGTAAGGCCAGGACATGACCAAATATTCAAGATCGAATAAGAGAAAAATCAAATTACAAAATACATGTTGTTTGATTTTTGGTTTTTGCTTTACAAATGGTAATATGTGCATAGAAAATATGTGGAGGCTTATAATCTAAACTGTTAGTAGAAAAATAATATAACATTTAACTGAAAAAATTGTCTCTTAAAAGTATCTTTATCAAAAAGGAGATCAACAGATGTAATATTCAGTAACCTAAAGTAGTGGTTTGAAAACATTCTTTGGAACACTAAGGCTCATCAGAGATTCTCTGAGCATCAGCACAGGACATGAGGGCAGATGATCTCCAAACATGCCTTTATGTAAACTCCTAAGGTTGAGCATTTTACTTTCAATATTCTAATACTGGAGTTCTGCCAATAATAAGTTTTAAAACTTCTTATCTAAAGTAGGTATAAGTAATTTATCTCTGAATGTTCCTTAAAGCATTTCCTGGGGTCTGAGTAGGCTCCCCAGGAAGAGAAATGTGTTCTCTCTCATGTTTTCTGAGGGCAAGATTTTGGCACCCAGCTTCTTCGCACAAGATCTGCTGCATTTATAAGCTGCCTAGGTAGAAAGGTGGATGCTCCGTGCTCATTGTCTACCATCCGTTCATCTCCTCTGAATCACGGTCAGTCATCCAGGAGCAGAAGATTCAGGATCACCAGAGACTTTTCAGGTGAATGAGAATTCAAGCCTGAGCCCATTAGAAAGAGGTCAATTCCTTTCTAAAGCAACTTCCTTGAAACAGGATGCTTTTTCTTTGCAAAATTCTTCTTTTTTGTTACTGCTCTTTCTTTAAACAGAATATAGTGACTGCCTATAAATCCTTTGTTTTGTTTTTAGAAGTTTTTCTGTCATAGAAACTTAAAGTAGTTTTGGATGTTACCTGCATTTCTCTAGCCTGTTTTTAAGAGAAAATTTGGTTTTAGAAATATAAATGAAAGACTTCAATATTTGAGCTAAAATGTTTACATCCCCTAGGGTGAAAAAAACGCTTTTTAGAAATGTCAGTTTTTTCATTTGCTTCTTCATTATCTGTAATAACCAGGGAAAACCTTTGAAATGAAATCCCTTTCTTTGTTTTTCTTATTCTTTCTGAATTTCATAGTCATATCCCTCATCTGTATTCTTAATGGGTCAAACCTAACATGGCATTTTCTGTTTACTAAACTTATCTGTGCTTTCTGACTGAGGGCAGCAGAATCGCTCTGTGAATTTCTATTTCAGAACCAGCACAGGGAGCTCACTCACATAGGAATCTGAATTCAGATATAAGGGGATGCAACCCAACTTTCTTCAGTAAAGAATGGCCCTTTTGCATTGTAGATAAAATTATCACACAATAAGCAACAGGTTATTAAAAACAGTGGTGAGATAGAGCCTTTGATAAGATATATATAGAGACAGTCCAGTCTCAATGGCAAGGCTACTGGCCAAACAGGTGCATATGCTGCCTGTACCTGTTTTTCAAGGCTTGGCTTGCTCAGCTGTACAGTTTGAGGTCCAGAGAGTCTGGTCCCCGGAGTAGCTATCACAATGCTGGTGAGCTGGGCCATGGGGAACGTTTTGGCTATGGTTGCAGTCTGCCCATTGACGACACGGACGGGGTGGATGGAATTCTGGGAGGTAGGGAGTGTTGTGGGGGTGAACTTGGTCAGCATGACAGGTCTCTGGATTAGCTGAGGAGCTGCAAGCATGGGAGGAGGTGCTGGGGCAATAGGAATGTTATTCTGGGCCACAGGCTTGGGTCGAACCTATGGGGAAAGAGAGAACAATCACCATATTACTTAAAGAAACTTCTCAAGTGCTGTAAGTCTAAGACATTGCCAGATCTTCCACACTATATATGTGAAATGGCATTTAGTAAAAATATTAATATTCATTTTAGTATTATTAATTCTATAGCTCACAGGATATATAATCTTATAAAAAAAGCCTCCAGCTCTTAAGAGAGTCCAAATGCTACCCTACAGAGCAGTTCTGATTCCAAACCTTAGCTCCCTCTCCTACACCATGCTGCCTCTTCAAGCTGCCATCAAATGTCTAATCCAGAGACTGGTCCCACAAGAATTTATGCCCAGTTATGGTAATAATGCTGCCAATGGTCTTAGTTCACAGTCTAAATGTCTTCATATCCACAGCTTCAATTTACTCCCATTTCTGGCCCTCTAACTCCCTGTTCTTGGTCACTCCTTCTGTAAGTCTCCTTTGTGGCTTCCTCTGCCTAATCCTAAATATAAGTATTTTCTCAGGACTTTGTTCTGGAACCCCTTTCTTTCTTCCCAATGTCCTCACTCCTCGGAGCTCTCACTCATCCTTGGCTTCAATTACCATCTATGTACTCAAGACTTCTGCACTTGTATCTCAGGATCAGATATCTCCTTAACTTCAGAATCATATATTCAACTGCCTATTGGACATCTCTACTTGGAAATCTCACAAAAAGTTCAAAATCAACATGTCAAAAATTAATCAGTTTCTTCCTCCAACCCACTCTTCCTCCTATATAATCATCCCTAGTAAATGTTCTTTTCTTGCTAAATAATCTTCAGAATTATTCTTGATGCTTCCTACTCCATCTTTACTTCCTAAATCCTTCTCAAAAACATCTACTTTTTATCTTCACTGCTACTACTTTAACCTTGTTTGGCTTACTGAAACAGTGGCAGAAAACATGGGATCATCCTTGCCTGGGTTAAAATCTTCGTTCTAGCATTTACTAGCTATAAACTTCAGGCAACATACCTGATCTCTCTAAGCCAGTATATTTCAAACTTTCTAACCTGGGACCCTGCAGGCAAAATCCTTCCCTGCTATGTATGAGAGTTTCACCTTTAGTTAACTCTCTAGCTCTGTTCCCCTGGAAACCTGATAGGGTAAGAATGTCAACTATGTTACCAGGCAACACTGCTTATGGTAAAAATGACCCTTCATTGCTAAACTGAATCTGAATGGGGAGGATTATAAATACTTTGATGGGCCATCTTGCTTTTGGCTTCCCAAAGCGGGTTGACTTGAAACTGGGCATGCCCATTGTGGGGAACTTGAAAGTCATGCCTATGGAATTGTTACAAGATATATTTGGTCCCTGTGAGGCAGAGGCTTCTATACCAGGATGGCTCTCCTACTGCCCTGATAAAAGAGCTCCTTTCCTCACACCTGAATCATCCCTGGACAGCTGTAGTGACTACTATCAGAGCTACTATAGGGACTCCCACTGAAGAAAACTGCCTGATGCTGTCTGTTGGCAGGCTTTAGTTTCTGTCCTTTGTTGTTCCAAGTAGACTGGTATCAAGTGTGGCCCCTGAAAGTCTTGTGAGTCTGAATGTTAGCTGAACTTAAGAGAACCCTGTAGGGGCTGCTGCAGACCCACAGTAGAAAATACATTTCACAATGTAACTAATACACACATACAGATATATATCTATAGCTCTATAAAACAAAAACTTCATGAAACAATACTTGTGTGCTATGTAATCTAGTATTTCTGACTGTTTTGTTCATTTTATTTAGAAACTCTGGTTACAACCCATTAAATTGATTTAATAGCCTACCAATGGGTCATAACACACCATCTGAAAAACATGGAACAAACCTTAGATTCCTTATTTTTAAAAACTTTTAAAACCTACTTTCAAAGGGTTGTTGTGAGGATTAAAATAGATAACCCAAGTAAAGCACCTAGCATAGTAAGTGACACAGAGCAAGATTCTCTAAGCATTAGCTATTATTATTGTTTGCAATGTCTTAACTCTTCTTCATGCCCAGTCTCAACAATCTCCAATCTGTTCTCTACACAGTAGGAAGAAGTACTTTTCTAAAACAACAATCTGATCATGTTACGTACTGTTTGAAATGCTTTATTAGATTCCCACTGTTCCTGGGAAGGCCCAAATTCCTATATAGCCTACAAGGTTCTACAGGCTCTGGCCCACTGGGCTTCTCCAGTCTCACCCTTTACTCTAGCCAGAGTCAGCCACATGGTCCACTGTGCTCAGCCACACCAAATCTCCTTTGGTTCCTTAAGCTTCTATGAATTTCTCTATTCTGGGCTTGTGCTTCCGTGCCCTCTGCCTCGGACATTTCTATTCTTCCCCCAAAACCTTGTCAGGCTAACTTTACCAGGATTTTAAGTCTTAGATTGAATATCAACTCTTCAAGGAAACTTTCTGTAATACTCTTAAGAAAGAGTTGGGTGTCCTTCCCATGTGTTCTCAGGCTTCCCTGTACTTCCCATGATGGACACTATAATTGCTTGTATATATGTTTTAAGTTCTCTGAGGGCAGAGAACTGTCTGTCTTGAAAATTGGCATATCCATAATACTAGGTTCCTTTTTTGATACACAAGGTATTTATTAAGGATTTATCTGATAAATAGCTGAAATTATCTTACCTTATGTTAATTAGCACTGGCTATTCCCTACCCTGGGATAATTCAGAAATCACTTATGGTCACTGACCACAAAATCCCTTTTTCTTCTTTCTGTCTGAAATTTGGGATCTCAGATAGGAACTCCCAGCAACTGGACCAGGCAAGTCAACTCCCTTCATGGCCCACACTAGGGCAATCCTGACCTGCCATGAGAATGGTGAACTCAGCTCAAGTGCTAGAAGAATACTCTGAGGAGCATACAGACAGACACAGATGCTTGGGCCTAGGTAAAAAGCTCCCTGTGTAGACTCCTAGTCTAAATCTTAATAAGCAAAGCTCTGTGTTTAAGTATGGTGCTCAATACTATCATTTTCCAGAGTAGAACTGAATGGCTTCCCTTTCGGTTTAGCTGCTCTTTGGCTTCCCTATTCTCTTTGGTAGATGGAGGGGGGGAAAGTGGTAATTGCATTTCTTCCTCACTGGCAGGCAGGTTTTGGCTAAATTCTTCCAGTATATTAACATTATAAGGTTTAAAATAGTGGTATCTTATTTTAAACTTAAGAAATTTTCCTTTTCTTCATATCTCCCTGCTACTGCCTTTGGTCATTGCTAAGAAACCCTGATGATAAAATAAGCTTCTTCATGGTATAGAAATCGGCAGCTAGAATCTTTATCTAGGATCTGAATACAGCTGAGTTGACAAGCAAATTATAGGCTGCTCAGAAAGGGCCCAGAGGATTTTTGTCTTAAAAATCTATCACTGGGCTTGTCATTGGTTTACTCACCTGTGGAAGAAAGTTTGGACGTGGAGTGAGTCTGGGAGGGGGGATAAACTGTGGTACTTTGATGGGCTGAGGAGGTGTTGCCTGAACCTGCTAAAATATGGGAAAGATAAATAAACCAAAGAAGACAATAATTGTTCAATAAATATCAAAGCTAGGCATTCACAAAGTATTTTCAGCATCACTATTCTGCTCATTGTACAATTAGCCATCTGAATTAATACTGCCTTAAGAAAACTTTTTTATTCTCCTACCTGCATGCTTTACTACATAAAGTGAGCCAATCACATTTGTTTCCTTACATATCTAATATAGAACAAAGCAGGCTTGCCAACCCTAGACAAATTCCTTTGACACTCAAGAACTTTGCACTTACATATTTTAAAAATCAAGACTAGGTCCAAAGTAAAATCAATCATGCTGCCTGACCAAATTTTTTTTCTTAATATATGAACTTAATCTAACAGTGAATGGCTTTATTCCTTTAGGGAATTTTGTAACTCTCAGCATCTGGCTGAGTTACCTGGTTGCTTCTCTAATTCTTGGGTAAGTGGTGAAGTCTGACTTTACTACTCTGGTTTAAATCATCATTAGCCATCATTCAAAAGCCACCAAAGAACTCGTAGCTGCCATTTTAGAACAGACTTTTAAACCACAATTTGGGTATATTTTCTCCAAGATTCACAGAATACCGGTTTCTAAATGGTTTTACTCTAGAAATCTCATGAACAATTTTTATTCAACTACTTCCTTCAAGCAATCTTTTTTCTGATAGACCTTGGACATGGACACTGTTAATTTGTGAATTTCTTAAATGTTTTTAAAGTGCTCCAACTAACTAACTCTGCTACTTCCTGGGTGCAGTCAATTTCAAGGGTCAGTGAACTATGAGAATTCAGCAAGGAGTTTTCTCCAAATTGGTAATATAGCACCAGAGAGTGTAAACACCCAAGTTTCACAGTAAGGACTGTAGATAACATGTAGGGAGAGAGACCTGAAACAGTGTGTATGCTTTTGTGAAGGACACTTTCCCCTCCTCAAGTCAAGTGCACTGAGTGTGTTTTGGTCCTTGGTGTCAAGTTACCTCTACAGTTATTTGAGAAGACAGTAGGAATGCCATTCAGCCCTGAAGGGGAATTTCGTATGGTAGAAGAGGGATGGAAACTGAAAAATCCAGCAAGAGCATACAATGGATATACTCTACAAATGCATAGCTTGAACCCTCTCATGTAGACACACATGAGTAGCAGCTGCTGGCTTACCAGAGTGACTGTGTTTTTTGCCACAATTTGGACAGCCTCTGCTCCTGGCCCAGTGACCTTACTAGACGTCTGGAGGTTGACTGGTGTGTTCTGCACATCAGTGCTGAGCACAGTCTTCTGACTGTTGATGGCGGTCACCATAGCAATGGTAGGCCGCTGGCCCACGACAGAGGCAGGCATAGTTGCAGTTGCTGCTTTCAAGACGAGAGGTAGTGTCTTTGTGGTAATCATAGAAGCTGTAGTTACAGTCTTCTAAGAGACATAGAAAACATACATTAGGACACTACAGTGTGATCCCGTCGATATGCTGCTAACCCCACCCCAGAAGAAAGCAAAGCAGTAATTCTCATAATCAACCAAATTTCTCAGTACATTTCTTTTGTGTACATGAAGCACACTTCTTACTACAGGGAAAGACAATCTCTAGTTAGCCAGAGTTCTCAAATTTAGCTTTAAGTTCATAGTAATAACTGTAGATTAAGATGGGCACAAGGTTTTCAACAATGAATGGAGTAGGTTTACAGATTTAGAGTATGAGTGTGTACCTATTCTAGTTTTTCAAATTATTTGCCTACTCTTAATTTAAACTTTGTAGAAGTTGCAAATCAATGAGATACACACTATCTCTATCCTTAATTGCTACAACCTCATCAATATGAAGAAAGTCATCATGTAATTTTGGTTATTTGCCTCTTTTGACATAAAAACTGAGATGAAAGGACAGGATCTTTTCATTCTTTTGGGCATCACCCCAGAGAGGGGGAAGGAGACTCATATGAGGATCAGCACAATTGTCACCTCAGAGGCACTGAATCCCAAACTCCAGATAATGAAGCCTGTTAACCAACTAGTACAGTACATAGCAGTGATTGATACCAAAGGTATGAGTCACTACCCATAATCTTTTCCCTAAGGAACTGCTATAGAAAGTGATCAAAGATCCAGTGAAATGTGACAATGTGGAAACAAACACCTTTGTTTCAAAAAGCCTATAGACCAGAGAATGAACAGAGGTGGGAAGACCTGACTGATGCTCTATAATTGCTATTACAGTTATGAAACTATTATTCTAGACTTCTTGCTAGAGTAACTAAAGGAGCCATTTACAAAACAACAAAACAAGCAACCTTATCACACAGCATACACATCTATCCAGGGCTACTAGTTACTCAAGACACCAGTGTTTCAGGAACATGAAAACTGATCTGGTTCAACTTACTGGTTCTGATTTTGATACTACTCTACTTTTTTCTTCTTAAGGAATACTTGCACTGTTCAATACAGTTGCTACTAGCCACCTATGACTATTTAAATTTAATTGAAACACCAGTTCCTCACACACTAGCCACATTTCAGTGTTTAACAGCCATATGTGGCCAGTGGCTATCAAATTGGAGAGTGGAAATTTCCAATGCTACAGAAGATTCTATTGGACAGCAATGCATTAGACGAGTGAAAATGATCCCGCTCTCGCTAAAACAGATTTGGATAAATCCCCTTGTGAATTTGTGTATCAGTGTCTATATAAAGTAATTGTGTATTAAGTTGTTTGGTTCTAGGTAATTCTTTTTTTGTGTGTGTGAATACATTTTATTTTATTTATGTTTTTGTGTATATATCCATACATCTAAAATATCTAGATGGGACACAAAAAACTGATACAAAGGGACTAACAAGGAGGAAACCTTGTTTACCATATACCTTTTGCACTGTTTGAAAACTTATTTTACCATGTGCACATTTTGCCTTTTACAAACAAAATGTTAGGGCACCAGCAGGAAAAACTGCCTATGTAGTGCTCCATGGTTTACGAAACACTTTTATTTCCATTGTTTCCTGTGGTGCTCACCCCATTTTATGTATTTATTTTTATTAGAGTATCATTGATACACAATTTTATGAAGGTTTCACATGAAAAACATTGTGATTACAACATTCACCCATATTATCAAGTCCTTACCCCGCCACTGCAGTCACTGTCTATCAGCATAGTAAGATGCTATCGAGTCGTTAACTTGTCTTGTCTGTGCTGTACTGCCTTCCCTGTGACCTACCTGTATTGTGTTTGCTAATTATGATGCCCCTTAATAATCTCTTTCTTCCTCCCTCCCTACCCACCCTCCCAACCCCTCCCCTTTGGTAACTGCTAGTCCCTTCTTGGAGTTTGTGAGTCTGCTGCTGTTTTGCTCCTTCAGTTTTGCTTTGTTGTTATACTCCACAAATGAGTGAAGTTATTTGGTACTTGTCTTTCTCCACCTGGCTTATTTCACTAAGCATAATACCCTCTAGCTCCATTCATGTTGCAAATGGTAGCATTTGTTTTCTTCTTATGGCTGAATGATATTCCATTGTGTATATGTACCACATCTTCTTTATCCATTCATCTCTTGATGGACACTTAGACTGCTTGCATTGGCTATTGTAAATAGTGCTGTGATAAACATAGGGGTGCATATGTCTTTTTGAATCAGGGATCTTGTTTTCTTCAGGTAAATTCCTAGGAGTGGAATTACTATGTCAAATGATATTTTTAGTTTTAGTTTTTTGAGGATCCTTCATACTGTTTTTCCCAGCAGCTGAACTAATTTACATTCCCACCAGCAGTGAAGGAGGGTTCACTTTTCTCCACATCCTCTCCAGCATTTGTTGCTGTTTATCTTTTGGATGGTGGCCATCCTGACTGGTGTGAGGTGATATCTCATTGTGGTTTTAATTTGCATTTCCCTGATGATAAGTGATGTGGAGCATCTTTTCATGTGCCTATTGGATTGGCCACCTGAATTTCTTCTTTGGAGAAGTGTCTGTACAGACACCCATTTTTTAATTGGGTTATTTGCTTTTTGGGTGTTGAGGCATGTGAGTTCTTTATACATTTTGGGTGTTAACCCCTTATCAGATAAGTTGTTTACAAATATATTCTCCCATACTGTAGGATGCCTTTTTGTTCTGCTGATGTTGTCCTTTGCTGCAGAAGCTTTTTAGTTTGATATAGTCCTACTTGTTCATTTTTTATTTTGTTTTCCTTGCCTGAGGAGACGTGTTCAGGAAAAAGTTGCTCATGTTTATATTCAAGATATTTTTGCTTATGTTTTCTTCTATGAGTTTTATGGTTTCATGACTTACATTCAGGTCTTTGATCCATTCCAAATTTATGTTTGTGTATGGAGTTAGACAATAATCCTCTTACATGTAGCTGTCCAATTTTGCCAACACCAGCTGTTGAAGAGGCTGTCTTTTCTCCATTGTATATTCATGTCTCCTTTATCATATATTAATTGGCCATATATGTGTAGGTTTATATCTGGGCTCTCTATTCCCTTCCATTGATCTATGGGTCTGTTCTTGTGCCAGTACCAAATTGTTTTGATTACTGTGGCTTTGTAGTAAACCTTGAAGTTAGGGAGCATAATCCCTCCAGTTTTGTTCTTCCATCTCAGGACTGCTTAGGCTATTCAGGGTCTTCTGTGGTTCCATAGGAATTTTAGAACTATTTGTTCTAGTTCATTGAAGAATGCTGTTGGTATTTTGATAGCTATTGCACTGAATCTGTGGATTGCTTTAGGTAGAATGGCCATTTTGACTATATTAATTCTTTCTATCCATGAGCATGGGATGTATTTCCACTTATTGGTGTCATTCATTTCTCTCAAGAGCTTCTTGTAGTTTTCAGAGTACAGGTTTCATCTCCTTGGTTAGGTTTATTCCAAGGTATTTTATTCTTTTTGATGCAATTGTAAATGGAATTGTTTTCCTGATTTCTCCTTCTGCTAATTTGTTGTTAGTACATAGGAATGCAACAGATTTCTGTGTATTAATTTGTATCCTGCAACTTTACTGAATTCAGTTATTAGTTCTAATAGTTTTTTGGTGAAGTCTTCAGGGCTTTCTGTATATAATGTCATGTCATCTGCAAACAGTGACAGTTTAACTTCTTTTTTACCAATATGGATGCCTTTTATTTCTTTGTGTTGTCTGTTTGTTGTGGCTAGGACCACCAGTACTATGTTGAATAGAAGTGGTGAGAATGGGCATCCTTGTCTTTGTTCCCAATCTTAGAGGAAAAGCTTTCAGCTTTTTGCTGTTAAGTGTGATGTTGGCTATGGGATTGTCATATATGGCCTTTATTATACTGAGGTACATACCCTCTATTCCCATTTGGTTGAGAGTTTTTATCATGAAGAGATGCTGAATTTTGTCAAATGCTTTTTCAGCCATCTACTAAGATGATCGTGATTTTTGTCCCTTTTGTTGATGTTGTGGTTCAAGTAATTCTTTATTTCCATTTTCTGCCTTAAACACACACACATTATCAGATCTTTTAATGTATTTTTTTCTTGTAGCCAAAAAATTTAATGATCTGGCTTCATCTATCCCATCATAGCCTAATCAACAATCCTTATTAATGCCTGTGACTAAAATCACCCAAATCTGTTTCCTTTTCTCTAAGTCAACACCACAGGAGTGTTTATTCTCTTTGCCATTGCCTCCTCAATTGTGAACTGGGAGAAAAGGGGAACACTGATGTTTATTTGGGGGGCTGGCAGGTCTTCTACTATTAGTTATAAAAACCAAATAAAAGCTAAATGCTACTTATCATTAGAAAAGTTACACTAGTATAGTTGCAAGGACTGACTTTACATTGCCAGCTATTTGTAACAAATGTTCTTATCCCAGTATGATATTAGCTCTTTCTTTCAATTTAAAACATTTAAATGAAAAGAATTTTTGAAGTGGTAAGCAAGTCATACCATATGACATTCAATCCTGGTGCCACCACAGATTATGGAAGTAAAGCTCTAATCAGCAGAATTCATTGACATGGATTTTTAAAAACAGTTGTGCATGTCAGGGAAGACAGTGTAGCTCAGAGAAGACAAATAGGGACTCTGTGGCATCTTACTACACCGATTGACAGTGACTGCAATGGGGTATGGGGGGGACTCGATAGTAAGGATGAATGTAATAACCATATTGTTTTTTTTGTGAAACCTTCATAAGAGTGTATATCAATGATACCCTAAAATAAATAAAAACAAAAACAGTTGTGCATGTTATTACTGCTTTAAAAGAGGTCAATGTACTTTTGTTTGAAGCATCCTGGGTTCAGAAATCAGGTAAATCACCAGTATTTTGAATAACTTTCAAGTAACTATTTTAAAAAAAAGCGAGTAAAACCTCAAACCCACCTGAATTATACACTGACCATTAACTGCAACACTTAAAAAACATTGAAACCTAACAAGTTTGTTCATGTCTTAGGTTAGCATTTTTATTCTCTTTTATCAATATGTAGGTGTGGCTAATTTCACTACACGTATTTTAGCAGCTATATAACTCTTTGTATATATAGGCAGAAGACCTAATACTATATGCATCAATGAAAAGTTTTTGAGGAATATTTCTTGACATCAGATGCTAACACAGGTATTGCTCAGATCTTTACTCCTGGTCTGGTGTTTGTTCTATTCTAAATACTAGGGAACATAAACCAAACTCTCAGGGTGTTAGAGTCAGATGACAAAGAGAATCTAGAATTTTGAAATCCAAGCCTAGTGAAAACATCTGAACTCTTCTGGCAGGAAGTAGAGAAAACACACAAAGGAAAGGTATCTAACAACAAAGAAAACTAGTTTTATGGAAGCTTTGATTAGTTCTTGGCTGGTTGATGTTGTCCAAGTATGATTACCTTCAAGATAAGGTAGCAATTTTTCCAGTTTCATGAAGGGGCTCTTTAATTTTGGCAAAACCTAAACTGCATAAACTAGAAGTTAATGCAGAAATACACGGCAAGAAGCACTAACAGGAAAATCCTTTTTAATATTTTTGGTAAGTTACAATTGTTGTTTCCTTACAAAGCACTAAGGTACTGATTTAAAACAGACTCCAATGTACAAATCAGAACACAGAAGGATAATTATTATGGGCTATAATTAATTTCCACATCTATTCTAGACTATTTCTTTGTTTAAATTTGAATGGAAGGTAATTGTTGCATACTCAAACAACTACAAATAGAACCCCCACTTTTTGTCTATAGGATTTACTTTGTTTTATTAATTACATGCTTCTATACATCTGTATTACATCATTAAAAATGACAGGGTCGTGTATATAAATTCAGGGTATCCCTGCATTCAGTTGTTCGATTCTTTCATGTCTTTCTGTAGACTAGGAAAATTTCAAAATACATATAACAAGTGTGAGTTGGAGTTAACTAAATAAAAGGAACTGGTTCCCCTACTCTCCTATGCCTTGGTAGATGTTAATCAATCATCTGACTTAGAATACAAACCTTTCTCTTCTGAGTATCTCCTCTCTGCCCATTGCTGATTGCTTCTTAATAGTTATTTCTTTCTGAACTTAAATATTTAATATATGCCATATACTACCTCTTCCCATTTGTCTCTGTATTTATGAACCTTTATGATTCCCCATGACTGCCAAAAACCCCAGAAGTTTTATCATGCTTCCATAAGCTAGCCTCCTTTCTGGCTTTATCCCCCTCTCCATCATTTCCTGGAATCCACACTCCAGCCATATCAGCCTCCTTGCTATTCCCAGGGCTAGCATTCACTCTTTCGACTCCATGCTTTTGCTCATATTGTTCTCTACACCTGTTATGCTCCTACCCTTCTGGTCTATCACTGAAACCACTTAGTTGTCAAGGCCCTGCTTAAATGCCACCTCCTTCATGAAGCATCTCTGAACCCTTGAGTCAAAATTACTCTGGTATTTTCACAGTTCTTTCTTGGTACTTTCATTTTATTCTCCTTTGTTAGCTGTTTTTATCTTCTCCTTCTTTAAATGCTTTAAATTCTTGAAGACAGAAAGTCTGTCTTAAATGTGAATCTATCTTCTTTACATTTCCTAGTACAGTGTGTGCATATAATAGAGACTTGATAATATTTACAGAATGAATGAAAATAATTATCGTAATGTACCAGATTCTAGGCAGGGACCATTACTATTTCTTTGTATAATAGAATCTAGCACATGGAGAGTGCCTAATAAATACTGATTGACAGTTTACAGTAAAACAAAAAAAAAAGCCAAAATACTTACAGCATCTTTTGGCTTTTAACACTAAATATTTGCACTAAATGAAACAAATTAATATAAAACAAGTTTTAGCTAAATCAATTAATGTATCAATGGGCTACCAGATGGACAGATGCCACGTAAGACTGTTTTGGGAAATCCCTAGGCTCCTCACTGCCATCATGCCAAAGCAGCACAGAAGTCTGATTACCAGGGAAGGGAATAGCTTTGTAAATATCAGGTAAGTATTTTGTCTGATTTATACCACATGGTAAATTACCTGAACTGAAAGTTTCCATGTATAAAGAGTGAAAAGAAATGAATTCTACCATACTCCTTCCATTTAAATACACTTTCTGATGAAGTTGTACTTTGGAAAGAGAACAACCTAATCCAACTGTTTAAAACTCCAACACAAGTAATTTGATAAACGATCTTTCAGAAGAAATGCAGGTCCTGGTCAGGGAGTTTTAAAAGTCAGTTTGAATCCTTGATTTCCAAATTGTTTTGGGGTGGAGATTAGGGTAAAACTGATGTAGGCTGCTCTCGCTATCTGGTCTATAATAGGGATTCTTGTTTTTCCTTCTTTGTCACTTTATATAATGTTGGCATTTCTTTTTTTCTTATTGTGCAGCAATATAGAAGAGTAGTAAATGGACAGATTTTTCAGCCAGATTATCTGGGTTCAAGTCTTGGCTCCACCATAAATGATTTTAGGTAATTAGTTAATCTCTCTGTGTCTTTTCTGAAAAAGAGGTGGTAATAATAATAATAATAATAATAATAATAATAATAATAATGCCCTCCTTATTAGGATTAGAGTAAGTATTATGTATGCATGTAAAGCACTTAGGACAGTGCCAGTATATAGTAACCTCTACTAAATGTTAACTATCTTTAGGAATCTCTAGTATTTTTGTAAGTAATGCATTCTTCATTTGCAAAATGTTACAGGTTAACCAGCCCAATAACCACAAATAGTGAATAACCAAGTAAAGTATCATCTTTTTCTCTACATATAAAGACACAGTGAAGACTTGGTGTTGGTGGTAAGAGATGTCCATGCTTAGGTTTCAAAGTATTCAAAAGTCCTTGAAATCATGCGTAAAAATGAGTATATTTTGTATTTTTCCCAGAGGGGGTTCCACAGCTTACAACAGAGCCTTAAAGGGGGGGGGTCTGTGACCACCAAGAACCACTGTTCAATTGTCCCATTTTAAAAGGTATGTCCACATTACACATAGGTGTGTGGAGAGCAAGCATGGATAATTTTCTAATTGAATGTCATTAACCAAATATGCCCTTTTTGTAACTTAACTGCCTCACTATCCTTACATTATATGCTAGTTTAAATGCCCTTTTCAGTAAAAAGTCTTTGTACAGCTACACCAAGTTAGAACATTAGTAAGCTTCCACTTCTTAGTTCTTGTTTTGACCTGTAGCTTCTGCTTCAAATTTCCTTCAGTGTATTAGAACAGATCCACACTCTCATGAATATGGACTTAGAAATGAGTATTTTTGTTTCTATGAATAATGGAATACATCACCCTTCTGGATGCCTCTTTCTATCTGGTTTCAAGGTCAAAGATCCTGGAATATTTCTATGTCTAACTGCTAAGAATTGCAGAAAACAATTCTAGAACAAGTGGAGTTACAAAGACTTTTAGAACAAGTGCAAATAAATAGTTTCAGAACTTCAAAATAAGACTATAATTCTGTTCTAATAGAGAAAAGCAATTTTTCTTTGTCACTACCTACCTTTTCCCTCTTCTTTGGACAACTGTGAAATCATTTAACTTTTGCTCCTACTTCAGTAATGTTATTTCCCTCTGTCAATAAATTTCAAGCGATTCTTATCCCAGTTTATAGTATTAAAAAGTAGCCAAAATAACTTCTGTTTAGTGCTAGTTGGGCTCAGTATAGTGTGAAACTGGACCCAGTCCTATGTGCCCAATAGGAAGTCCATCTTTAGCATGAAACCCAAGGCTCTGTGCACACTGTACCTGGGAAGCGGTCAGGCCAGGGGAGGGCGTGGCCGGCTGGGTGTGGTGGTGGTACTGCTGTGGCTGCAGCTGCTGTGCCGTGTGCAGCTTGTTTTCAGATTGTGGCAATGGCTGTATTTGGAACTTGTCCGGTTGTTCCTGCTTTACTATCAGGTTCTTCCGTAGCTGTTCAACTACTCTTTTCTACCAAATGAAAACAAAAAGAAAGTAAATCAATCAGAATATTATTCTACCAGCTGTATAAAATATGTAGTCTGTTACTAGCTTATCTGCAACTTGTTACATCTAAAATTTACAGATTCGATATATGAAGAGAAACTGATGGCATAAGGAGTGCTTTATATATAAAGGGAAACTGAGCCACACAGATGAGAAGACAAACTAATAGAGGGCACAAAAAGGAGTTCATTCAGATTTCTTGACTGTCATTAGCTTAGCATGCTAGGCCAGAAGGGTGGTAGAGCGCAGCAGTGAAGATGTGACTCTGGAGAGAGAATGCCTCAATTCACATTTCAGTTTTGCTACTTACTGGCTATATGATATTGGTCAAGTTACTTAATCTATCTGTGCCTCAATTTCATGTTCTGTAAAATGAGGTGGTTAAACAATATCCTTATGTTTCTCATAAGTACCAAACAAGCAACCAGATGTGAAGTACTCAGAACTGGCACACTGTTGGTCATTTTTTTTTTTTGCATCTGGTCACATAGATACCAGTCATACTAATTTTCATTAATCGAATAAACATCATATGTCTATCTGAGTTTCAAACATTAAACATATTTTTGAACAAAGAAACCTTGACCTCAGACATAGTCAATAATAAACAACATTCTAAAATATAAGTATGTATAACTCATGAGCAGGACTTCTTTGCTGGGATAGGATCAGCAGAGATGCATACATTTGTTTAGGCAGAGTAGGGACTTGGCTGTATGGGATGAAAATTTAAAATTTATGTTTCTTGAATTTTCTAGACCTTGTTCAAATCCAAGAAAACTGTGATTTTGATACTTTCACTACTATAATAATACATGTCAACAAAATGTAAACTCCATGAGGATAAGGACCTATTTTGCTGTATCGAGTATAAAACTATACTCTGAGCTTCAAACTATGAGACTAAGTAATTTCTCATCATGTGATGTGTAAGTAAAGTGATGGGACTGAACAGCAGCAAATGACTTAGAGAATATATAATATAATAACCATCTGAGTCAGACTTGGGCTCTTCTCATCCCCTCCACCTACCCCCACATTAATGGCTAGAAGAAAGTATAAGCAGCACTCCCCTCATACATTTTCAAGTGAGTTCACCAGCTCAGACTTGCTATTTCTGATATAGATGATAAATAGAGAAAAAGAAGTGAATGGAGATCTTTAAATAAAGGGTTAAGTGAAACCATAGGAGTAAACATAGGAGTAAGTTGATTTGCAAATTCCTGCTTATGATTCTAAACAACTTCATTGTACATATTCTTCAAAGAATCCAAATCTTGTTTAATGTATTTGAACATTAAAATATTTATAATATGCATTTTTTAAAACTTTCAATAAGTCAATACAATATACATTCCTGAGAGAATTTTTAATATTTTTATTATTGATTCTTTTTAGGCAATGAAAATATCACTTAAAGGCCAATTGTTGGGGGGAGGTCTGCTGTACTTTATACTCTGCTAGCATTTCTTCTTTTTCTCCTTTTTTTAAAATTAAAGTATCATTGATATACAATCTTATATTGGCTTCAAATGTACAACACAGTGGTTTAACAGTTACCCATATTATTAAATCCTCATCCCCTCTAGTGCAGTTATTATCTATCAACATAGAAAGATGTTACAGAATCATTGACTATATTCTCCATGCTGTACTACCATCCCAGTGGCACTGTTTCTTGGTTATACATTAAAAAGGAAAAAAGGGGATGCAGAGTCCAAGGTCTTTGTAGAAACCATCTGCAGCACAATAAAAATGCAAACTAATAAAAATATCAAATGCTTATAAAAATTAACTTTCAAGTCTTCAAAATCCTATTTCTCAAGTATAAAAGGCATAATTGAACTGATTGGGTTTTAGGTGAAGGACAAGTATTATGGCGGTGCTATGGATAATTCTGAGTATCACATGTAGATTTTACTCCTTGGTTACTGCCAGAAGAACATTTAGACATTTAACAATTAAGAATAATTATTCAGAATTGCTTTCAGTCCTCCTCCCCAACATACAATCAGCATTAATCAAACATATTAACAAACTGGCTAAAGTGGAGCAGCAGCCAAAGAAAGGGACTCCAAGAACATTTACCAAAAACCCCAGCTCAAATCAGGGGAGGGGAGAACCCAGGAAGAAATAATACAACACAGTTGTGAAATGTGACACCTGCCAAAAAATAACTTTTAACAAAAACAGCACAGGAAACTAAATAATTATTATATGAGGCACAAAAGGAAAGGGTATTTTTCTCTTCTACAGCCATCCTTTGGAAATACAGTGTGCTATCCTACTCACTGTCTAACTGGGGTAAACTAGAAGCAAGAGACAAAGCCTGGAACCTGTTCCCAGTGTTAGTACAATAGAAGGTAACAGTGGAGGAAAGAATGAGAAAGGGATGCAGGATACAGTAGTCCGCAGCCATATGGCAGAGCCAGGTGAGAACCAATCAGAACCAGAATCAGGAAAGTGAGAGTCAGAGTGAGCCACTTGGCATTCACAACTGTCCCTCCCTCAGGACCTGAAACAAAGACTGTGGAACCTGTGGAGCGGGGCAGGGGTTTGTCCAGGGGCAAAATACTTACAAACTACATTAGTCCTTCAGAAGAGGGGAGAAACATAAAGAAGAAAGAGAGCACAGTGCTGTGCAGATTGGATACAGGTCAGATCATATAAAATTCATGTAAAATTTCCTTTGAAATAAGACTCTGGTATAGTTCAGAGTGCCACTCAGAAATGCATTGCCTCTGTGCTCCTTGTGGTCCTCACCAGAGGATCAGAAAAATACCAAGCTCATAGTTGTGCATGTCTATGAAATTTTTAAAAAAATCAAGGTTTGGGGGAAGCACTTAAATATCTATCACTGCATTTTGAAAACCAACAATCTAAAGTTAGGTGAGTTCTGTTCCTTAGGTGTACAGAAGCCCTGCACACTCTTTTAAGAACTGGCTAATAAAGGAGAGTTGATCTACATATTAGCTGGCTTTTCTAAGTCCCACAATCCAGTCTTGCTCTAGCTCAGTCTTGCAGCTCTGGCAAACACAACAGTCACATAAACTTTGTCAGGACCCTCCTCTGGGTCAGTACCAGTTTTGAATGACAGCAAGAAAATACAGCTATAATATTTCATGAATCTTAGCTATGTGGTATTAAGCAAAGTTCTGAAGTATCCTCTCATCTGCACGGAAGTGAGTCTATACTTCTACTATTTTAAACAAAGGAAACCACGATTTCTGCTTCATTAATGAAGGTTATACAAAATAAACAATTTGGTATTTTCAATGTTATTCACATTACAGGAGGACTTTTAAATGTAGCTGATTATCTTAGAATATTATCCTGAAGTTTTGAGAAAAGGCTAAGTCTCACAAACTGGCCATTTATCATATGCTAACAAGTTAAGGAAAGTTAAAAGGAGAAAAAAATGAAATGGAAAAAGGAAAAGCTGGAAAGAATGAAGAGAGGAAGAAAAAAAAGCTAATAACTATCATCTTCTCTCCTTAATGTATTTTCTACAAACAACAGTCCAATGTGTCAGGCATTCGGAATGGCTAGTACCACCCCCTTCAATCAATCCATCTGTCAAGAACTGCTCCATAAACCCAGCATGTAATTCCAAGCCTCAGATTCCCCCGACATTCACATCACTAGGTTTCATTAGGGCTTGTTCAGGCAGAAGAGTTCACAGAGCCTCTGACACTTCAAGTCACAGTTTCTGAGACAGGTAGTCACAGTGATCAATAATGCGACATGCAGTGATACTATCAGTGTGTTCACAACAGCAAGACAGATCCCAAAGAAAAATACACAAGTTTATACGTCTGATTCAACAGAAAGCAGGCTCTTTTTCCTACTATTTAAGTCAATCATTCCAAGTTCCATGGTCTTGGTCAATACAGAAAGGAGAAGGGAGAGATGGAAAGCCAGCCCCCAGCCCTCCAAACAAGCCACCAGTTTATTTCCATGAAATTCTCACACAAATTTTAGAAATTTTCTCTCAAAAGGAACTCCAAACAAAAGCCTGCCCTCCACAACTGAATGTCTCTACTTTTCCACACAGTCACTCACTCAACTTGTTTGCATTCTATTCTGTAGTATGTTTTATAACTACAAGAGAAACACCCACTCAGACATCTTATATAGTATATTGCCTTAAAAATTTATCCTTTTTCCTCCATGAATTAACTATACAATTTGAAAATGAAACCTTTACCCTTTATATCAGAGGCTGATAGAGACTTGTAACTTTTCATAAATCCAGAAAGTCATGAACAAACCTTATCCATCTTCATACCTAAAATACACTGAAAAATCTTTTCAGGTTTCAGACTTGGAAATTGTTCGAATGAACCCAGGGATACTAAATTTTTTTGTGGGCAGAAAAACTGACATGGAGAAATTTACATTTGTTAATGAAGTCAAAATTTACTCAAAGAAGAAAAAATACCCTACTGTCCAAAATAAATTCAACCACTGCATTTACAAGTTACACCAGTATTCATCAACACTGAAAACATAGGAAGGAGATATGATGGCAGCCTTCAGAACTACCCACAACTATGTCTATCACCATGAAAAGGCAGTAGAATTTGATCTAGACCAGAATCACACAGACATCCTTCCCTGAGAGGAAACCTGGGGAGATAGACTTAACCAATCTTCCTGAAAAAGAATTCAATAATTATCCTCTAAAGAATAGGGTATGTGTTACAGGCATAACATTAATGATAAAATTACAATCCTTAGGGCCAAGATGGCAGCATGAGTAGGGCAGCAGAAGTCTCCTCCCAAAACCATTTATATTTTTGAAAATACAACAAATACAACTATTCTTAAAAGAGAGACCAGAAGATACAGGACAACAGCCAGGCTACATCTACACTGCGAGAACCCAGCACCTCACGAAGGGGGTAAGATACAAGCTGCAGCCCAGTGGATCCCAAGCGCCACCCCTACCCCAGCTCCAAGGCGGGAGGAGAGGAGTCGGAGTGGGGAGGAAATGGGAGCCCAGGACTGCTAAATACCCAGCCCTAGTCATCTGCACTGGGAGCGCAGACACACAGTGCATGGTGAGCTGGATACTAGGGAAACGCAACAGTAAAACCTGCAAGTGGGTTCTCACAGCCGGTGCCCCGGGGACAAAAGAAAAGCGAGTGCTTTTTGAAAGTCCTAGAGGGACAGGAGCCTCACAACAGGACGGAAATATCCCGGCACACTCAGCCCAGCAGCTGGGAATCCTGGGGGACTCTGGGAGCCCTAAACCCCTGGGCGTCAGTGCAACTCTGAGACCCCTCACAGCGATAAGCAGCCTTCCACCTGTGCCCCCTCTGGCGTGGCCCTGCCACAGCGGACCAGGAGCCTGAGACCGGATATGCCACAGAAGCCATACAGAGCTTCCTCCACAGCAGCCCAGGCAAGAATCAGAGACCCCATCTGCGCACAGCTGCCCAGAACAAGCTGCTAGGGTTCACTATTCTCCCAGGAGAGGAAGGTGAGGAGCAAGCGGGAAGGGACTTTATTCTTCCAGCTGACACACATGCAAACTGCCCATGACTACCTCTATTGGCATGAAAAGGCAGAAGAATTTGACCCAGACCAGAATCACACAGACATGCTACCCTGACAGGAAACCTGGGGAGACAGACTTAACCAATCTTCCTGAAAAAGAATTCAAAATAAAGGTCATAACCACACTGATGGACTAGCAAAGAAATATGCAAGAGCTAAGGAGGGAGAATACAGAAATAAAGCAATCTCTCAAAGGACTTAAAAGTAGAATGGAAGAGGTGCAAGTGGCTGTTAATGGAATAGAGATCAGAGAACAGGAACACAGAGAAGCTGATGCAGAGAGAGATAAAAGGATCTCCAGGAATGAAAGAATATTAAGAGAACTTTGTGACCAACCAAAACAGAACAAGATTCGCATTATAGGGGTACCAGAAGAAGAAGAGAGAGAAAACGGGATACAAAGTGTATTTAAAGAAATAATTGCTGAAAACTTCCCCAAACTGGGGGAGGATATAGTCACCCAGACACGGAAGCACACAGAACTCCCAACACAAGGGATCCAAGAAGGACAACACCAAGACATATAATAATTAAAATGGCAAAGATCAAGGACAAGGACAGAGTGTTAAACGCAGCCAGAGAAAGAAAAAAGGTCACATACAAAGGAAAACACATCAGGCTATCATCAGACTTCTCAACAGAAACCTTATAGGCCAGGAGAGAATGGCATGATATATTTAATGCAATGAAACAGAAGGGCCTTGAACCAAGGACACTGTATCCAGCACAATTATCATTTAAATATGAAGGAGGGATTAAACAATTCCCAGACAAGCAAAAGTTGAGGGAATTTGCCTCCCAAAAACCACCTCTACAGGATATTTTAGAAGGACTGCTCTAGATGGAAGCACTCCTAAGGCCAAATAGATGTCACCAGAAAAAAGAAAATCACAGCAAAGAAAGCAGAATAATCAAATACTAACTAAAGTAAAAAAAAAAAAAAAAATCAATGACCCACAAAAACAGTCCAAAGAAACACAAAAGAGCACAAAATAAAACACCGAAAATAAAAAGGATGGAGGAGGAGGAATAAGAAGGGAGAGAAATAAAGAATCATCAGACTGTGTTTATAATAGCTTAATAAGAGAGCTAAGTTAGACAGTAAGATAGTAAGGAAGCAAACCTTAAACATTTGGTAACCATGAACCTAAAGTCTGCAATGGCAATAAGTACTTATCTTTCAATAATCACCCTAAATATAAAGGGACTGAATGCACCAATCAAAAGACACACAATAAAAGAATGGATAAAAAAGGAAGACCCATCTATATGCTGCCTACAAGAGACTCACCTCAAACCCAAAGACATGCACACTCTAAAAGTCAAGGGATAGAAAAAGATATTTCATAAATACAATAGGGAGAAAAAAGGAGGTGTTGTAGTACTACTGTCAGACAAAATAGACTTCAAAACAAAGGAAGTCACAACAGATAAAGGACATTACGTAATGATAAAGGGGTCAGGCCAACAAGAGGATATAACCATTATAAATACATATGCTCCCAATACAGGAGCACCAAAATATGTGAAACAAATACTAACAGAATTAAAGGAGGAAATAGAATGCAATGCATTCATTTTAGGAGACTTCAACACACCACTCACTCCAAAGGACAGATCCACCAGACAGGAAATAAGTAAGGACACAGAGGCACTGAACAACACACTAGAACAGATGGACCTAATAGACATCTACAGAACTCTACACCCAAAAGCAACAGGATACACATTCTTCTCAAGTGCACATGGAACATTCTCCAAAAGAGACCACATATGAGGCCACAAAAAGAGCCTCAGTAAATTCAAAAAGATTGAAATTCGACCAACCAACTTCTCAGACCACAAAGGCATAAAACTAGAAATAAATTGCACAAAAATATCAAAAAAGCTGACAAACACATAGAGACTTAACAACATGTTCCTAAATAATCAATGGATCAAAGACCAAATCAAAAGAAAGATCAACCAATATATGGAAACAAATGACAACAACAACACAAAACCCCAACTTCTGTGGGATGCAGCAAAAGCAGTTTTAAGAGGAAAGCATATAGCAATCCAGGCATATTTAAAAAAGGAAGAACAATCCCAAATGAATACTCTAAAGTCACAATTATCAAAATTGGAAAAAGAACAAATGAGGTCTAAAGTCGGCAGAAGGAGGGACATAATAAAGATCAGAGAAGAAACAAACAAAATTGAGAAGAATAAAACAATAGAAAAAATGAATGAAATCAAGAGCTGGTTCTTTGAGAAAATAAACAAAATAGAGAAGCCTCTAGCCAGACTTATTAAGAGAAAAAGAGAATCAACACACATCAACAGAATCAGAAACGAGAAAGGAAAAATCATGACGGACCCCTAAGAAATACAAAGAATTATTAGAGACTATTATGAAAACCTATATGCTAACAAGTTGGAAAACCCAGGAGAAATGGACAACTTCCTGGAAAAATAGAACCTTCCACGACTGACCCAGAAAGAAACAGAAAATCTAAACAGACCAATTACCAGCAATGAAATTGAATCAGTAATCAAAAAACTACCCAAGAACAAAATCCCCGGGCCAGAAGGATTTACCTCGGAATTATATCAGACATGCAGAGAAGATATAATACCCATTCTCCTTCAAGTTTTCCAAAAAATAGAAGAGGAGGGAATAATCCCAAACTCATTCTATGAAGCCAACATCACCCTAATACCAAAACCAGGCAAAGACCCCACCAAAAAAGAAAACTACAGATCAATATCCCTGATGAACATAGATGCAAAAATACTCAACAAAAAGCATTCAACAAAATTCAACATCCATTCATGATAAAAACTCTCAACAAAATGGGCATAGAGGGCAAGTACCTCAACATAATAAAGGCCATATATGACAAACCCACAGCTAACATCATACTGAACAGCAAGAGGCTGAAACTTTTCCTCTGAGATCGGGAACAAGACAGAGATACCCACTCTTCCCACTGTTATACAATGTGGTTGGTAATGGAGGTCCTAGCCACGGCAATCAGACAAAACAAAGAAATACAAGGTATCTACATTGGTAAAGAAGTCCAACTGTCACTATTTGCAGATGACATGATATTGTACATAAAAAACCCTAAAGACTCCACTCCAAAACTACTAGAACTAATATCAGAATTCAGCAAAGTTGCAGGATACAAAATTAATACACAGAAATCTGTGGCTTTCCTATACACTAACAATGAACTAATAGAAAGAGAAATCAGGAAAACAATTCCATTCACAATAGCATCAAAAAGAATAAAATACCTAGGAATAAACCTAACCAAGGAAGTGAAAGACCTATACCCTGAAAACTATAAGACACTCTTAAGAGAAATTAAAGAGGACACTAACAGATGGAAACTCATCCCATGCTCTTGGCTAGGAAGAACTAATATTGTCAAAATGGCCATCCTGCCCAAAGCAATCTACAGATTCAATGCAATCCCTATCAAATTACCAACAGCATTTTTCAATGAACTGGAACAAATAGTTCTAAAATTCATATGGAACCACCAGAGATCCTGAATAGCCAAAGCAATCCTGAGAAAGAAGAATAAAGTGGGAGGGATCTCGCTTCCCAACTTCAAGCTCTACTACAAAGCCACAGTAATCAAGACAATTTGGTACTGGCACAAGAACAGACCCACAGACCAATGGAACAGAATAGAGTCTCTGGATTTTAACCCAAACATTAATTAATATTCAGTAAAGGAGCCATGGACATACAATGGCGAAATGAGAGTCTCTTCAACAGTTGGTGTTGGCTAAACTGGACAGCTACTTGTAGAGAATGAAACTGCATCACTGTCTAACCCCATACACAAAACTAAATTTGAAATGGATCAAAGACCTGAATGTAAGTCATGAAACCATTAAATTCTTAGAAAAAAACATAGGCAAAAATCTCTTGGACATAAACATGAGCAACTTCTTCATGAACATATCTCCCTGGTCAAGGGAAACAAAAGCAAAAATGAACAAGTGGGACTATATTAAGCTGAAAAGCTTCTGTATAGCAAACAACACCATCAATAGAACAAAAAGGTATCCTACAGTGTGGGAGAATATATTCATAAATGATGATCCGATAAAGGCTTGACATCCAAAATATATAAAGAGCTCACACACCTCAACAAACAAAAAGCAAATAATCCAATTAAAAAATGGGCAGAGGAGCTGAACAGACAGTCCTCCAAAGAAGAAATTCAAATGGTCAACAGACACATGAAATGATGCTCCACATCGCTAGTCATCAGAGAAATGCAAATTAACACCACAATGAGATATTACCTCACACCAGTAAGGATCGCCACCATCCAAAACACGAACAACAACAAATGTTGGCGAGGTTGTGGAGAAAGGGGAACCCTCCTACACTGCTGGTGGGAATGTAAATTAGTTCAACCATTGTGGAAAGCAGTATGGAGGTTCCTCCAAAAGCTCAAAATAGAAATGCCATTTGACCCAGGAATTCCATTTGTAAGAATTTACCCTAAGAATGCAGTAGCCCAGTTTGAAAAGGACAGATGCACCCCTATGTTTATTGCTGCATTGTTTACAATAGCCAAGAAATGGAAGCAACCTAAGTGTCCATCAGTAGATGAATGGATAAAGAAGATGTGGTACGTATACACAATGGAATATTGTTCAGCTGTAAGAAGAAAAGAAATTGTACCATTTGCAACAACATGGATGGAGCTAGAGCATATTATTTTCACTGAAATAAGCCAGGCGGAGAAAGACAAGTACCAAATCATTTCACTCATATGTGGAGTATAAGAACAAAGGAAAAACTGAAGGAATAAAACAGCAGCAGAAACACAGAACCCAAGAATGGACTAACAGTTACCAAAGGGAAAGGGACTGGAGAGGATCGGCGTGAAGGGAGGTAGAAGTGGGGGAAGAAGAAACTGGGCATTATGATTAGCATGCATAATGTGTGGGGGAAGGCACGGGGAGGGCTGTGCAACACAGAGAAGACAAGTAGTGATTTTACAGCATCTTACTATGCTGATGGACAGTGACTAATGGGGTATGTGGGGGGAACTTGGTGATGGGCGGAGCCTAGTAAACATAATGTTCCTCATGTAATTGTAGATTAATGATACCAAAAAAAATGTTAACCGATAATAAAGAAAAAAAAACAATCTGTAGTAAAACATATGTGTTGTTTAAAGGAAAAAAAAATTAAGCGAGGATTCCACCATTTTATGAAAACACAGGGAAAAGCAGCAACAAATAAAAAAGAAGCTCCTTCTTCCTGCAGTAGATAAAATTCAATGGGAAAATACACACTGAAGTGATTAGAGGGAATGTTCCAAGAGAGACACATGGGACAGAATTCTGACAGAGGAGGAGGAGAGGGAATATTGGTGGCAGCAGCTTAAAAAATATATTTAGCTAAAAATAACTGCATTTTATTTGTTTTGTAAGGCCCAGAAGATTTTCCTCCAACTCTCTTGATATTCAGTTTCAGGGTTAGAAATAGACAAATAGCTTCTAACCTTTTAAGACTTTTTAAAAATAGGATATACCCTTTAAAATAAACCACCTGTTTGACAGAAGCAGTATCTACAACCTCATACAATGAACTATGTATATTGTCCACTAAAGAGGATTTGTTTGGTCTTGGGACAGTTGGGAACATAGATAATTATTTTATAGGTCTGTAAGGTGTCATGGAATTTGTACAGTACAATATAAACTAATTAAGGAACAGCAGCGGTTGCAATTATCCAGAGTTTTTTTTATAAACTTCAAAATTCTCTCAATGGTTGCTTAACAGATGGTAGAGAATGCATATGTCATAGTACTGATTACACTTGTGCTTATAATTTTTAATTAAAAAATGTTCTTTGGGGTTTACTGTTCCTTCAAAATACACACACACATAAACACACAGACACATGCTGATATTTACATCAATAGGTTTTACATCCAATCTCCACAGATTAGACCTTTTACTCATATCAGTGGGATTTATATTCCATCTCCATAGGGGATTAGACACTGTATTTGATAGCCTGATTGAAACGCGGTTTACATTTTTCTTTAGTTTATTCAAAGTCTAATAGATAAACTCAACCCCTCCTTAGGTATGACTATAGCCAAATCTTGCCAAAATCTAGGTACCCTTCTAAGAAACTGGGGACTGCCTTTCACCTGCATCATATAAGAAAGAGTGTAGCTGGTGTACTCAAGAGAGGTGTGGCCCCTGGAGAACTACAGTTCTCTAATATGTAATATTCAGAAGCTAGGGCAAAATAGCATAAACACAGAGGCTCACTAAAAAAGAGCACTGCATGCTGGGAATGGCAGTTGTAATACCTTTCTCTATAATAGGACAAAGGAAGCCAAAATCAGAACCCAGTAGGCTTACATTTAAGTTCTCTGTGTTTCTCTGAAGCACTAAGCTATATTGTCCTGCTTGCTTCAGAAAAATATTTAAGATCAAATTAACTAATGGTGGGGAATGCTTAGGAAACTGTTGAGGGCAATGTAAATATAAGAGATGATACCCAATGAATTATAGTTTCTCTAGTATATATATTTTCTTACATTTTTATATTGGTATCATTAATGTGCAATTACATGAGGAACATTATGTTTACTAGGCTCCCCCCATCACCAAGTCCCTCCCACAAACGCTATTACAGTCACTGTCCATCAGTGTAGTAAGATGCTGTAGAATCACTACTTGTCTTCTCTGTTGTACAGCCCTCCCAATGCACCCCCACACATTACACATGCTAATCATAATGCCCACTTTCATAACCCCCCCATATCCCTCCCTTCCCACCCATCCTCCCCAGTCCCTTTCCCTTTGGTAACTGTTAGTCTATTCTGGGTTCTGTGTTTCTGCTGCTGTTTTGTTCCTTCAGTTTTTTCTTTGTTCTTATATTCCACATATGAGTGAAATCATTTCATACTTCTCTTTCTCTGCCTGGCTTATTTCACTGAGCACAATACGCTCTAGCTCCATCCATGTTGTTGCAAATGGTAGGATTTCTTTTCTTCTTACAGCTTAACAATATTCCATTGTGTATATGTACCACATCTTCTTTATCCATTCATCTACTGATGGACACTTAGGTTGCTTCCATTTCTTGGCTATTGTAAACAGTGCAGCAATAAACATAGGGGTGCATCTGTCCTTTTCAAACTGGGCTACTGCATTCTTAGGGTAAATTCTTACAAATGGAATTCCTGGGTCAAATGGCATTTCTATTTTGAGCTTTTGGAGGAACCTCCATACTGCTTTCCACAATGGTTGAACTAATTTACATTCCCACCAGCAGTGTAGGAGGGTTCCCCTTTCTCCACAACCTCGCCAACATTTGTTGTTGTTCGTGTTTTGGATGGTGGCGATCCTTATTGGTGTGAGGTGATAGCTCATTTGGTTTTAATTTGCATTTCTCTGATGACTAGCGATGTGGAGCATCTTTTCATGTGTCTGTTGGCCATCTGAATTTCTTCTTTGCAGAACTGTCTTGTTCAGCTCCTCTGCCCATTTTTTAATTGGATTATTAGCTTTTTGTTTGTTGAGGTGCATGAGCTCTTTATATATTTTGGATGTCAAGCCTTTATCAGATCTGTCATTTATGAATATATTCTCCCATACTGTAGGATGCCTTTTTGTTCTACTGATGGTGTCGTTTGCTATACAGAAGCTTTTCAGCTTAATATAGTCCCACTTGTTCATTTTTGCTTTTGTTTCCCTTGCCCAGGGAGATATGTTCATGAAGAAGTCGCTCATGTTTATGTCCATGAGATTTTTGCCTATGTTTTTTTCTAAGAGTTTTATGGTTTCATGATTGACATTCAGGTCTTTGATCCATTTCGAATTTACTTTTGTGTATGGGGTTAGACAATGATCCAGCTTCATTCTCTTACATGTAGTTGTCCAGTTTTGCCAACACCAGCTGTTGAAGAGCCTGTCATTTCCCCATTGAATGTCCATGACTCCTTTATTGCACATTAATTGACCATATATGTTTGGGTGAATGTCTGGAGTCTCTATTCTGTTCCACTGGTCTGTGGGTCTGTTCTTGTGCCAGTACCAAATTGTCTTGATTACTGTGGCTTTGTAGTACAGCTTGAAGTTGGGGAGTGAGATCCCTCCTACTTTATTCTTCTTTCTCAGGATTGCTTTGGCTATTCGGGGTCTCTGGTGGTTCCATATGAATTTTAGAACTATTTGTTCCAGTTCATTGAAAAATGCTGTTGGTAATTTGATAGGGATTGCATTGAATCTGTAGATTGCTTTGGGCAGGATGGCCATTTTGACAATATTAATTCTTCCTAGCCAAGAGCATGGGATGAGTTTCCATCTGTTAGTGTCCTCTTTAATTTCTCTTAAGAGTGTCTTATAGTTTTCAGGGTACAGGTCTTTCACTTCCTTGGTTAGGTTTATTCTTAGGTATTTTATTCTTTTTGATGCTATTGTGAGTGGAATTGTTTTCCTGATTTCTCTTTCTATTAGTTCATTGTTAGTGTATAGGAAAGCCACAGATTTCTGTGTATTAATTTTGTATCCTGCAACTTTGCTGAATTCTGATATTAGTTCTAGTAGTTTTGGAGTGGAGTCTTTAGGGTTTTTTATGTACAATATCATGTCATCTGCAAATAGTGACAGTTGGACTTCTTTACCAATGTAGATACCTTGTATTTCTTTGTTTTGTCTGATTGCCGTGGCTAGGACCTCCAGTACTATGTTGAATAACAGTGGGGAGAGTGGGCATCCCTGTCTTGTTCCCGACCTTAGAGGAAAAGCGTTCAGCTTCTCGCTGTTACATGTGATGTTGGCTTTGGGTTTATCGTATATGGCCTTTATTATGCTGAGGTACTTGTCCTCTATACCCGCTTTGTTGAGAGTTTTTATCATGAATGGATGTTGAATTTTGTTGTATATGCTTTTTCAGCGTCTATGGAGATGATCATGTGATTTTTGTCCTTCTTTTTGTTTATATGGTGGATGACGTTGATGGATTTTTGAATGTTGTACCATCCTTGCTCCCTGCGATGAATCCTTGGATACACCTTGGTCATGGTGTATGATCCTCTTGATGTATTTGTGAATTTAGTTTGCTAATATTTTGTTGAGTATTTTTGCATCTATGTTTATCAGGGATATTGGTCTGTAATTTTCTTTTTTGGTGGGATCTTTGCCTGGTTTTGGTATTAGGGTGATGTTGGCTTCATAGAATGAGTTTGTGAGTATTCCCTCCTCTTCTATTTTTTGGAACACTTGAAGGAGAATGGGTATTATGTCCTCTGTTTATGTCTGCTAAAATTCCATGGTAAATCCATCTGGCCTGGGTGTTTTGCTCTTGGGTAGTTTTTTGATTACTGCTTCAATTTCATTGCTGGTAATTGGTTTATTTAGATTTTCTGTTTCTTCCTTGGTCAGTCTTGGAATGTTGTATTTTTCTAGGAAGTTGTCCATTTCTTCTAGGTTTTCTCTAGGATAAATTTTTAACTCACAGCAACAGCTAATTAAATGTCTTTTATTTCCAATGTCAACTGTATTTCAATCACCTGATTTTTAGCATCCAGTCAAACATTTTTGTGTTTGTTCCACCTATGTTGTTTTTTTAAATGAGCATCACCAAAAAAGTGTAGGATTAGGAAAGAAAATGCTACCTATTGCCTTATTATCTCATAAATCAAACATATTAGGGAATATTTCCTGTGTAGAAATCTTGGTGTCAGCCCAGATTTCTCATACCTCTGTAGTGCTTCAGGCCAATATTCTGAATGCATAAAACAGATGTTCAATTCTGGTTACCTGACCCAGCAAACACCCTAGGTACAGTAATGAGGACAGTAGAAAAAACATGTAAGAACCATTTATAATCTGCACATTTTAACTGCTTGGTAATACAAAAGTGCCTGAACCATTGTGTTTGTACCACAGATGACACAGAGGTTGTTCCCACAACTTAAAAGGCAGCACTGCTTGTTAATGGCATAGTTGTTAACATACACTACACAAGTTATCCCACTGCTGTTCCCTGAAGCTGCTGGGATTTGCCTCACAGGAGAATTATGACCAGAGACTGCTGCACAGTAGCTGACAAGTTGGACATGCAAAACAACTTAAGCACAGTAATGATCCTAAAATGGGGAGATGGAGGAAGAGGAACAAAACTGAAAACATCTACCATTTTATGGGACACTGATCACATAAAACAGGTTGTTTATCCTACTCCAAGCCCCTGGTATAATGTGAGATAATGTAGGAAGCCCTCTTTTTCACAGAAACACAAAACAGAACCAGACGCTGGAAGAGGTAAATATAATAGATTTAATCAAATTCTACACAGAATAAATATCACTAAGACATGGATCAATCATTTCCAAAAGTGAGGATATCTTTCAACAATCCTCAATTCTGCAGTTTTTTTCTTAAAATAGAGAAAAAGACAAACAGCATTAGAACACTATACTTTGCTAGACAGGATACACCAAGTAGAAAAAATTCTGTGAGTAAATGTAGTATTCTATGAAGAAATGTAGTATTTTCCTTACATTTAAATGAAAGTAAATTTTAGAATTCACTAAACACTGACATTTTGCATTGGGAAGTATTTTAATGAAAGTACACCCTGAACAACACTCTTGATGCTTACAATACACAATTTTTCTCATCTACCATAACAGCATAAGTACATAGAGTTAAATGATTCCAAAACTACTGAATATCTCTTAATTTCACAAAGTAATCACTATTTCAGTAGTTTAATTTATCACCAAGTATCTGTGAAAATCACTTAAAAGAGAAAAAGGAACATGTTAAAAATTTACTTTCTGACAAGACCCCACCTAAAACAAGGATCAATTCCACTGCTTTTCATCACTTAGGCAGGCTGGCTGCCAAAATGAGGGACGGTTAACTTCAAGGTATTGGATCTTCCAAAACACGTGACAAAGGATGATTTGCACTACTATTTAGTCTGAGTTCTCTGCACTAGAGACAGAAGAAACCTGGACTCATTTTTCAGAATTTCAGAGCAAGTTGTTTTTCATTTTAAATTGTCAGCACTAGAAATTTTGTTAGAGATTAAGGTCCAGCAACATAGAGGAAAAGCATGAAAATCTCTTAATTAATAAAAAGCATTTGGTTTAAAATTTATTTTATTAAACCTTAAATTTGAAGAAAAAACTTTTCACAGGCTATGAAAACCAGTAAATCCAGTCCACAAATCTATATATGAACATTTCGTCTTTACACACACATACACACACACACACACAGAGGCACACACTCTTCAAGTTGTAGAAAAGATGGAATAGCTCTGCATTAAAAAGATGGTTATTTTTATCTTCTTTTAGCATACTTCTTGGTACTAAAGAAAAGCTCACTCCTTTATTACCATGCACTTTTCCAGATTCCACATCCAACAAAATTATGGAGGTGAAGGGTCAGAAGAGAATACACTGTACAGAACATAAGATCAGTCCCTGATTTTTTAAAAAAATAGCCATTTTTAGAGTTTTAAATTCACAGTAAAATTGAATGGAAAGTACAGAGAATTCCCAGATACCCTCTGTCCCCATGGCCCACAGCCTCCCTCACTATCAACATCCCCATCATTATAGTATATTTGTTAAAGCTGATGAACCTACATTGACATATTATCACCCAAAATCCATAGTTTATACTAGGGTTCACTCTTAATGTTGTACATTCTATGGGTTTTGACAAATGTATAATGACACGTGTCCATCACTGTAGTGTCATATGGAATAGTTTCACTGCCCTAAAAATCCTCTGTACTCTATCTCTTCATCCCTCCCTCCTCCCAACCCCTGGCAACCACTGATTATTTTACTGTCTCCATAATTTTGTATTTTCCAGAATATCACAGTGTTGGAACCATACTAGATTTTCCAGATTGGCTGCTTTCATTTAGTAATATGCACTTAAGGTTCCTTCTGAATTTCTGAATGATAGAGCTCATTGTCAGATCATTCTTTTTCGCAAGGAATAACATTCCATTGTCGGAATATACCACAGTTGTCTCTGATTTTTTAGATACAGTCTAATGTGGCAGCTGGTTAGGTTCTATAATGGTTACAATAAAAACAACAACAATAATATCAGATGGATATTAACCTACCAATAGAACCTGAGGCTCTAAGCATGTAGTAGAGTGACTTAAGACCTAGGTCTCAAGTCAGGGTAGGGGTAGAGTTAGACTTAATCACTCTAGTTCCTGATATCTAATTCTACATCATTATTTTACTTGCTGATAAGGACTTGGAGCCCTCACATCTATGGACTGCACAAGATAGCAAACCACAAAAGCAACAACTGAAAACTTTATATAACTCCCCACTCCCCTGCCCCCATTCTGCTTTTAAGTAAATAAGTAGAGAGGCAGTATTATGCAGCAGAAATAATACAGAAGGTCAAGAAATCAGGATTATAGTCTTATATCTCTCACTGAGCTAAGTTATTTACCAGTTCTTGGGCTCAACATCCCCACTCAAAGTCTCCAACATTCTTTTCTGATTAAAATTCTAAGAATTTCTGAATGGTAAAAACACAATCTCTTGATCTCTACTTTCTACCTCTGTAAGCACTATACGTAGAAAACTAATGTTCATAATTATGATCTTGACACACTAAAAAGAAGTTAAATCATTAAAGAACAGTGTCATTTAGGGATTCAAAAGGGGTCAGGCAGGTAATGTATGTGAATCAGGCAGCCCAGCTACGAAAGAACAGCAAGTGATGGGGACAAATATCAACTGGACAGTGCCCCATCTAAAGGCAGTAATGTAAGAATTGTTTTAACATTGTGAGTTAGAACATCTTTGCTGGTTAGATTGAGACCAGAGGCTACCAGTTTTCAATCCCCAGACAGTAATTACATTCACTGAACTATAGTTACTAGAAGAGGAATCACCGATTACTTAGAAAAATTTTCCAAAATAGCAAGTGAATCAAAAAGGATTTCAGATAACCAGAAAATTAAAATGGCTTTATCATAAAAAGCATGAGCTCCCCATGCCCCCCATGCACTATACATGTTTTTCATGATAGAGCTCATTATCAAGCTAAAAAGGACAGTGTCGGCGAGTGAGGAGATGAGTGAGGAGACTAAACACCTGATCAAGGTTGTAACATCTCCTGACATTAAGCGGAAGGGTCTTTATTTTTATACCTTTTTAGTTTACATAATGTTAAACATTTTTCTTTAATCATGAACGGTACAATTCTTTTCCTGTCAATCTACATAATTCCAGCTTGTTACCCTTAAGTAAATATCATCATTTCTTTTAACTTTCCCCTAGTCTATTGTGATTAGTTATTCATAAAAGCTACGTGCTAAGTGCTAAACAGGAAATGGCGTAAGACAGTATGTGAGCTAAGCATGTGGACTATGATTTTTAGTTTAAGCAGGTTAAGATTATATAGTGTTTAATGTGAGCTAAGCGTGTGGGCTATGATTTTTACTTTAAGCATGTAAGATTATATAGTGTTTAAGATACATGTCTAAAATATGTCTAAGACTATATAAAATTTAAGAAGATCATATAAAATGCAAGCTATATTAAGTGTAACTATATTATTAATTAAATCCTATCCTACACATGTGGATTGAGGCTTACATCTAAAATCTAGGGATGGTACTCCCATCACCTATTCCTCAACTTTCCTAAAAATACAATAAAAACACCTTATTCTTTCATAATATTCATTCCACAACTTCAGATGTTATACCTTTCCTCCTGTATCTATAGGCACCAGGGCCTTGTAGTCCTTTTTATCTTTTATTTTATTATTATTATTATTATTTTTTCTCTGTGTCACATTTTATTTTTTATTTTTTATTATTATTTTTTTAAGTGTGGGATCATAACCTTTTTATTTTCATCTTTTTCTTTGCTATCATTAATCTACAATTACATGAAGAACATTATGTTTACTAGGCTCCCCCCTTCACCAAGTCCCCCCCACATACCCCTTCACAGTCACTGTCCATCTGCGTAGTAAGATGCTGTAAAATTACTACTTGTCTTCTCTGTGTTGCACAGCCCTCCCCGTGCCCCCCACGCACTATACATGCTAACTGTAATGCCCTCTTTCTTTTTCCCTGCCCTTATCCCTCCCTTCCCACCCATCATCCCCAGTCCCTTTCCTTTTGGTAACTGTTAGCCCATTCTTGGGTTCTGTGATTCTGCTGCTGTTTTGTTCCTTCAGTTTTCCTTTGTTCTTATACTCCACAGATGAGTGAAATCATTTGGTACTTGTCTTTCTCTCCCTGGCTTATTTCATTGAGCATAATACCCTCTACTCCATCCATGTTGCTGCAAATGGTAGGATTTATTTTCTTCTTATGGCTGAATAATATTCCATTGTGTATATGTACCACATCTTCTTTATCCATTCATCTACTGATGGACACTTAGGATGCTTCCATTTCTTGGCTATTGTAAATAGTGCTGCGATAAACATAGGGGTGCATCTGTCTTTTTCAAACTGGGCTGCTGCATTCTTAGGGTAAATTCCTAGAAGTGGAATTCCTCGGTCAAATGGTATTTTTATTTTGAGCATTCTGAGGAACCTCCATACTGCTTTCCACAATAGTTGAACTAATTTACATTCCCACCAGCAGTGCAGAAGGGTTCCCCTTTCTCCACAACCTCGCCAACATTTGTTGTTGTTTGTCTTTTCGATGATGGCGATCCTTACCTTTTTATCTTTTATATAATAACACTACATTAGCACTTACTACTTTCCTATTAATATAATATTTTTTTAATTTAATTACTCAGTATTTATTGAGTAACTGCTATATACTATGTAAAAGGAACAAAAACAAATTGTCTAGAGCCACTTTTAACTTTCATCAACATCTGAGTCTTCATCATAAAAAAAATCCATTCTGTATTCATTCATTCTTTGGTTAATCTTCAAGCACAGTTTTTTCAAGTGTACTTTCAAATATTGCATAATGCTGTAGACCATTAAATATTCCAAAGGTGGTCTGAAAGACTAGAGGAATTACCATTGCTTTTATCTCTGATTGACAAAGCAGCAGCCAATAAAGTAAAACCCTTCCTTTTGGTGGCAGTGGAACAGTATGATACTTGACTACGAGATGTCCATTTTTAGAAAAAGCCAAAGCACTGGGATACAAAAAACCACACACTATGCCAATCAATGAACTTCTCAGAACACAATTTTCCTTGCTTATATTACCTGAATATAAAGCATCTGTTACAAGGAGCTTGTAAGAAACTATAGTAGACAAAAATGGAAGCGTAGTTAAGATGCATACATTTTCAAACCATCCTGTTTAACCTTGAAGCAGTGTCTGAAAATTAAGTTTGCCAACATTCCAGAGAAACCAGCTGTTGTGCCAAAGAACACTGTTCCATGTGTATTTAAATCTTTTTCTTTTCTAAGATCATCAATTTTTTTTTCTATCATTTCAATGACTGTTGATCTTTTGAGTTTTGTATTTTGTAGAGAAAGACTGGGCTGACCACGTGTGTTTGTTGCCATCTTGATGTCCTTGGGCACTTCCCCAGTTCCCACCAGCACCACACCTGCTTCCCTTGGGTCAGCCCCGGCCTCCCGCCCCAGCACCGCCATCTTGGCAGCTCAATATAATAATATTTTGTCATAAATTTATTGTAAACTTCTATATATGGGATAATGTAAATCTTATTTTACTCATAACTTCTTTCTTCAAGGGGAATACTCTTCTAATATTATAAGCAACATAAAAGGGGGGCCCTGGGTAGTGGGGACTATTAATCTCCTTATTACTTTGCTATTTCATATAAATTTCTTGGGAAAATGATTTTTTTTCCATGGGGGATTTTCTATGCCTAAGGTTCCCATAATTTCTTCTCTGCCAATATTCTAAAGAAATTCTGGTTAGTCAATTGTTACAAAGAAAGGAACAAACTGCATCTAGTTTTGGGAGGCCTGGGTTGTTCTGCCTCACTTCTTCATGGCAGTATGCCTGGAACAGTTGGTCCTATAATACTGCTTTCGTTTCTGGAATTGCTGCTTTGATCAATATTTTGGGTTATGTTATTTACTAAAGATGAATAAATCTTAAATACATAAGATTTCCCATATATGAGCCCAATCAACAACATTATAACTGCAAAAATAAGTGCGGGAATTAGCAGGGGCCAGCTATGAGGTTTCCTGTTTTCAGGATTCCTCCTTGTGCCCGGACCTTGTCAAACAGCATGAGCAGCATGGCCCACGCCAGCCTATCCTCTGAAAAACTAGTTTGAATGATGCTCTGTTCACTGAACAAAGAACTGGAGCTCATTTGTCTGAGCTAGCACTTCTGGAGCTGATAAGGGGTTGGGTGATATCCAAGCAGACTGACTAAATGTAGAGTATACTGGAGTGGGGAGCTGGGCCAAGGAGAGATGTCCTTTGCTGTACACTAGATACAGAAAACTGCCAGGAAATAAAGACAGGCCATTGAAAGCCAAGGAAGAAGAGTAACCTACGTGGCAAACTGAATTGAGCAAAGCAGGAGAAGAGCCAAAGAAGGTAATCAAGGTGGGAAGTGGGACAGAGATGAACATGGACAGCTCAAGACATGGGTCTGGAAACCAGTATGTCCATTCTGAGACAAACTGCCTGCAAGTTGTTCTAAGCATTTAGAAGGGCTGGGAGTGTTGCTATATTTCTGCCCAGTGCTGGATAACCGGCTCCAAAATGCCAGAGAGACTATACTTCTGTCATCAAAGATAGTCTCTCTGGCAGCTGAGCAGGGGATACATGCTGGAGTCAGCAGAACAAGAATGATGTCCTTCACCATTATGGAATATGATGCCCCGTTTTTTTTTTTTTTTTTTGTGTGTGTGTGTGTGTGCTTACTGGCCATTGGTATATATATATATTCTATCATTAATCTACAATTACATGAGGAACATTATTTTTACTAGGCTCCCCCCTTCACCAAGTCCCCTCCACAAATCCCATTACATTCACTGTCCATCAGCATAGTAAGATGCTGTAGAGTCACTACTTGTCTTCTCTGTGTTGCACATCCCTCCCCGTGCGCCACCACATTATACATGCTAATCATAATGCCCCCTTTCTCACCCCCTAACATATCCCTCCCTTCCCACCCATCTTCCCCAGTCCCTTTCCCTTTGGTACCTGATAGTCCATTCTTGAGTTCTGTGATTCTGCTGCTGTTTTGTTCCTTCAGTTTTTCCTTTGTTCTTATACTCCACAGATGAGTGAAATAATTTGGTACTTGTCTTTATCTCCCTGGCTTATTTCACTGAGCATAATATCCTCTAGCTCCATCCATGTTGTTGCAAATGGTAGGATTTCTTTTCTTCCTATGGCTGAATAATATTCAATTGTATATATGTACCACATCTTCTTTATCCATTCATCTACTCATGGACACTTAGGTTGCTTCCATTTCTTGGCTATTGCAAACAGTGCTGCAATAAACATAGGGGTGCATCTGTCCTTTTCAAACTGGGCTGCTGTACTCTTAGGGTAATTCCTAGAAGTGGAATTTCTGGGTCAAATGGCATTTCTATTTTGAGCTTTTGGAGGAACCTCCATACTGCTTTCCACAATGGTTGAACTAATTTACATTCCCACCAGCAGTGTAGGAAGGTTCCCCTTTCTCCACAACCTCACCAACATTTGTTGTTGTTTGTCTTTTGGATGGTGGCCATCCTTACTGCTGTGTGGTGATATCTCATTGTGGTGTTAATTTGCATTTCTCTGATGAATAGCCATGTGGAGCATCTTTTCATGTGTCTGTTAGCCATCTGAATTTCTTCTTTGCAGAACTGTCTTGTTCAGCTCCTCTGCCCGTTTTTTTTTTTTGAGAGGGCATCTCTCATATTTATTGATCAAATGGTTGTTAACAACAATAAAATTCAGTATAGGGGGGTCAATGCTCAATGTACAATCATTAATCCATCTCAAGCCTAATTCTCGTCAGTCTCCAATCTTCTGAAGCATAACGAACAAGTTCTTACATGGTGAACGAATTCTTACATAGTGAATAAATTCTTACATGGTGAACAGTACAAGGGCATTCATCACAGAAACTTTCGGTTTTGATCACGCATTATGACCTATAAACAATCAGGTCAAATATGAATATTCGTTTGATTTTTGTACTTGATTTACATGTTGATCCCACATTTCTCCCTTTATTATTATTATTTTTTTTATTTTTAATAAAATGCTGAAGTGGTAGGTAGATGCAAGATAAAGGTAGAAAACATGGTTTAGTGCTGTAAGAGGTCTTCTGCCCATTTTTTAATTGGATTATTTGCTTTTTGTTTGTTGAGGTGCATGAGCTCTTTATATATTTTGGATGTCAAGCCTTTATCAGATCATCATTTATGAATATATTCTCCCATATTGTAGGATGCCTTTGGTTCTACTGATGGTGTTGTTTGCTGTACAGAAGCTTTTCAGCTTGATATAGTCCCACTTGTTCATTTTTGCTTTTGTTTCCCTTGCCCGGGGGAGATATGTTCATGAAGAAGTCGCTCATGTTTATGTCCAAGAGATTCTTGTTTATGTTTTTTTCTAAGAGTTTTATGGTTTTATGACTTACATTCAGGTCTTTGATCCATTTCGAATTTACTTTTTTGTATGAGGTTAGACAATGATCCAGCTTCATTCTCTTACATGTAGCTGTCCAGTTTTGCCAACACCAGCTGTTGAAGAGGTTGTCGTTTCCCCATTGTATGTCCATGGATCCTTTATTGTATATTAATTGAGCATATATGGTTGGGTTAATGTCTGGAGTCTCTATTCTGTTCCACTGGTCTGTGGGTCTGTTCTTGTGCCAGTACCAAATTGTCTTGATTACTGTGGCTTTGTAGTAGAGCTTGAAGTTGGGGAGCAAGATCCCTCCCACTTCATTCTTCCTTCTCAGGATTGCTTTGGCTATTCGGGGTCTCTGGTGGTTCCATATGAATTTTAGAACTATTTGTTCCAGTTCATTGAAAAATGCTGTTGGTAATTTGATAGGGATTGCATTGAATCTGTAGATTGCTTTGGGCAGGATGGCCATTTTGATGATATTAATTCTTCCTACCCAAGAGCATGGGATCAGTTTCCATTTGTTAGTGTCCTCTTTAATTTCTCTTAAGAGTGTCTTATGGTTTTCAGGGTATAGGTCTTTCACTTCCTTGGTTAGGTTTATTCCTAGGTATTTTATTCTTTTTGATGCAATTGTGAATGTAATTGTTTTCCTGATTTCTCTTTCTATTGCTTCATTGTTAGTCTATAGGAAAGCTACAGCTTTCTGTGTATTAATTTTGTATCCTGCAACTTTGCTGAATTCAGATATTAGTTCTAGTAGTTTTGGAGCGGAGTCTTTAAGGTTTTTTATGTACAATATCATGTCATCTGCAAATAGTGACAGTTGGACTTCTTCTTTACCAATGTAGATTCCTTGTATTTCTTTGTTTTGTCTGATTGCTGTGGCTAGGACCTCCAGTGCTATGTTGAATAACAGTGGGGAGAGTGGGCATCCCTGTCTTGTTCCCAAACTTAGAGGAAAAGCTTTCAGATTCTCGCAATTAAGTATGATGTTGGCTGTGGGTTTGTCATATATGGCCTTTATTATGTTGAGGTACTTGTCCTCTATACCCACTTTGTTGAGAGTTTTTATCATGAATGGATGTTGAATTTTGTTGTATGCTTTTTCAGCGTCTATGTAAATGATCATGTGATTTTTGTCCTTCTTTTTGTTTATGTGGTGGATGATGTTGATGGATTTTCCAATGTTGTACCATCCTTGCATCCCTAAGATGAATCCCACTTGGTCATGGTGTATGATCCTCTTGATGTATTTTTGAATTTGGTTTGCTAATATTTTGTTGAGTATTTTTGCATCTATGTTCATCAGGGATATTGGTCTGTAATTTTCTTTTTTGGTGGGATCTTTGCCTGGTTTTGGTATTAGGGTGATGTTGGCTTCATAGAAAGTTTGTGAGTATTCCCTCCTCTTCTATTTTTTTGGAACACTTTAAGGAGAATGGACATTATGTCTTCTCTGCATGTCTGATAAAATTCCGCAGTAAATCCATCTGGTCCAGGGATTTTGCTCTTGGGTGGTATTTTGATTACCGCTTCAATTTTGTTGCTGGTAATTGGTCTGTTTAGATTTTGTTTCTTCCTTGGTCAGTCTTGGAAGGTTGTATTTTTCTAGGAAGTTGTCCATTTCTTGTAGGTTTTCCAGCTTGTTAGCATACAGGTTTTCATAATATTCTCTAATAATTCTTTCTATTTCTTTGGGGTCTGTCGTGATTTTTCCTTTCTCGTTTCTGATTCTGTTGATTCTATTTTTCTGTTAATAGTCTGGCTAGAGGCTTATCTATTTTGTTTATTTTCTCAAAGAACCAGCTTTTGGTTTCATTGATTTTTTCTATTGTTTTATTCCTCTTAATTTTATTTATTTATTTTTTGACCTTTATTATGGCCCTCCTTCTGCTGACTTTAGGCCTCATTTGTTCTTTTCCAATTTTGATAATTGTGACATTAGACTATTCATGTGGGATTGTTGTTCCTTCTTTAAATATGCCTGGATTGCTATATACTTTCCTCTTAGAAGTGCTTTCTCAGCATCCCACAGAAGTTGGTGCTTTGTGTTGTTGTAATTTGTTTCTATATACTGCTTGATCTCTTCTGTTTTAATTTGGTCATTGATCCATTGATTATTTAGGACCATATTGTTAAGACTCCATGTTTTTGTGAGCCTTTTACCTTTCTTTTTACAATTTATTTCTAGTTTTCTACCTTTGTGGTCTGAGAAGTTGGTTGGTAGAATTTCAATCTTTTTGAATTTACTGAGGCTTTTTCTATGGCCTAGTATGTGGTCTATTCTGGAGAATGTTCCATATGCACTTGAGAAGAATGTGTATCCAGTTGCTTTTGGGTGTAGAGTTCTATAGATGTCTATTAGGTCCATCTATTCTGGTATGTTGTTCAGTGCCTCTGTGTCCTCACTTATTTTCTGTCTGGTGGATATGTCCTTTGGAGTGAGTGGTGTGTTGAAGTCTCTTAAAATGAATGCATCGCATTCTATTTCCTCCTTTAATTCTGTTAGTATTTGTTTCACATATGTTGGTGCTCCTGTATTCGGTGCATATATATTTGTAATGGTTATATCCTCTTGTTGGACTGACCCCTTTATCATGTAGTATCCTTCTTTATCTCTTGTTACTTTGTCTTGATGTCTATTTTGTCTGATACTAGTACTGAAACACTTGTTTTGTCTTTGTTGTTTACATGAAATTTCTTTTTCCATCCCTTGACTTAGTCTGTGCATGTTTTTGGTTTGAGATGAGTCTCTTGTCAGCAGCATATAGATGAGTCTTGCTTTTTTATCAGTTGTATTACTCTGTGTCTTTTGATTGGTGCATTCAGTCCATTTACATTTAGGGTGATGATTGAAATATATGTTATGTACTTATTGCCATTGCAGGCTTTAGATTCGTGGTTACCAGGGGGTTCAAGGTTAGCTTCTTTACTATCTTACCATCTAACTTAGCGCTCTTATTGGGCTATTATAAACACAGTATGATGATTCTTTATTTCTCTCCCTTCTTATTCCTCCTCCTCCATTGTTTATATGTTAGGTGTTTTATTTTGTGCTCTTTTGTGTTTCCTTTGACTGCTTTTGTGAGCAGTTGATTTTATTTTTTGACTTTAGTTAGTATTTGGTTGGTCTGCTTTCTTTGCTGTGATTTTATTTTCTCTGGTGACATCTATTTAGCCTTAAGAGTGCTTCCATCTCAAGCAGTCGCTCTAGAATACACTGTAGAGGTGGTTTGTGGGAGACAAATTCTCTCAACTTTTGCTTGTCTGGGAATTGTTTAATCACTCCTTCATATTTAAATGATAATCGTGCTGGATACAGTATTATTGATTCAAGGCCCTTCTGTTTCATTGCATTAAATATATCATGCCATTATCTTCTGGCCTGTAAGGTTTCTGTTGAGAAGTCTGATGATAGCCTGATGGGTTTTCCTTTGTAGGTGACATTTTTTCTCTCTCTGGCTGCCTTTAATACTCTGTCCTTGTCAGTGATCTTTGCCATTTTAATTATTATGTGTCTTGGTGTTGGCCTCCTTGGGTCCCTTCTGTTGGGAGTTCTGTCAGCTTCCGTAATCTAAAGCAAGTATTTCTTCCCCCAGTTTGGGGAAGTTTTCAGCAATTATTTCTTCAAATACAGTTTCTAACCCTTTTTCTCTCTCTTCTTCTTCTGCACCCCTATAATGCAGATATTGTTCCATTTGGATTGGTCACACAGTTCTCTTAATATTCTTTCATTCCTGGAGATCCTTTTATCTCTCTCTGCGTCAGCTTCTCTGTGTTCCTGTTCTTTGATTTCTATTCCATTAACGGCCTCTTGCATTCCGTCCATTCTGCTTTTAAGTCCTTCCAGAGACTGTTTTATTTCTGTATTCTCCCTCCCAACTTTATCCGTTAGCTCTTGCATTTTTCTCTGCAGCTCCATCAGCATGGTTATGACCTTTATTTTGAATTCTTTTTCAGGACGATTGGTTAAATCTATCTCCCCAAGTTCCTTCTCAGGGGAAGTCTGGGTTATTCTGGTCTGTATCAAATTCTTCTGCCTTTTCATGGTGATAGAGGTAGTCGTGGGCAGTTTGCGCTTGTGTCAGCTAGGAGAACAAAGTCCCTTCCTGCTTGCTCCTCGCCTTCCTCTCCTGTGAGACCAGCGACCCCTAGCGGCTTGTGCTGGGCAGCTGTGCACCAAGGGGACCTCTGAGTCTGGTCCTGAGTAGGCTCCGTGTGGCTGCTGTGGGTGTGGCTGGTCTCAGGCTGCTGCTCCACTATTGTGGGGCCACGCCAGAGGGGGAATGGGCGGAAGGCTGTTTATCACTGTGAGGGGCCTCAGAACTGTGCTGCTGCCCAGGGGGTTAGGGCGTCCAGAGTTCCCCCGCATTCTCAGACGCTGGGATGAGTGTGCTGGGACATTTCTGTCCAGCTGTGAGGCTCCTGTCCCTTTAAGAATTTCAAAAAGCACTCACTTTTCTTTTGTCCCAGGGGCACCCACTGTGGGGACCCGCTCGCAGGTTTTACTGTTCCATTTCCCTAGTATCCAGCACCCCATGCACTGTGTGTCTGTGCTCCTGGTGTGGATGACTAGGGCTGGGTATTTGGCAGTCCTGGGCTCCTTCTCCCTCCCCGCTCTGACTTCTCTCCTCCCGCTGGGGAGCTGGGGTCGGGGGTACGTTCGGGTCCCACCAGGCTGCGGCTTGTATCTTACCCCCTTCGTGAGGCGCTGGTTTCTCACAGGTGTAGATATAGCCTGGCTGTTGTACTGTATCTTCTGGTCTCTTAGGAATAGTTGTATTTGTTGTATTTTCAAAAATATATATGGTTTTGGGAGGAGATTTCCACTGCCCTACTCACGCCACCATCTTGGCTCCTCCATGACGGCCAATTTTAAGATTCTTTGCTAACCTTACACACCAAGCCAAAGCTTCAATTCTGGAACAATAACTTCAATTCAAAATGAATGCTGGCAGCATTTAGACTAGTAAAATGTTGAGGTGCAGTGGGTTCACAAAGTAGTAAATCATAACAAACTTTACATAACTGCCACTAATATAAAGTTGGATATAAAAATTTTATTCACTAATAGATTTATCCTACTGCCATAAAAATTATACAGCTATTTTTCTTTCAAAATAGATCACAGATGATCAAAACCCATATGCAAAAGGACTGGGGAAATAAACCAGACGGTGAGGCTTTAAAATTAGCCTCCTCTTTCGGAGCTGCTATGGGCATCCTGGCTGCTCCTCTCTGACCCATGATCAGGCCCAGTGCTCAGTCAGTAAGACTGTTGTGTAACTGACACAGCCATCACTTCTTCCTAGTCTTCATATGCTTAAGGTATGTGATGCTGAATTTACTTATCTCAGCAGGCAGCACAACTCCACCAACTGTGGTTATGTTTCAGACTGGGTAAGAACAAGACGTCAGGGGTTTTGTTGTCACGTCGTTCTGCAGCACCTTATTGCAGCTCTGTGCTGAGCTGGCAAAAGCACTAAATCAACACAGCTCTGCAATTCAGCTCTGCTTACCCTTCAGATGTGCCAGCAGCAGGAAGACTTTGCAACATTCACTGGCAATGTGACACTAGCAACACAGATTTGTCTAGTCAGCACATTGTGTGAACATCTCCTTGGTCTTTCTCTGTCCTTGTCCCTTCCGGCTGCAATTTTCCTTATGAAATATTTCCTCTGATATTTTCAACCAAAGGACATAAGGATCCAACTCCATCTTGAGCCCACAGAAATGTGTGTAATCTCTATGTTATTTGTAGATACTGGGAGAAAGACCTGTCAGACAGCACTTGAGCTTCCTATGGTCTGCTCTGCTTAGTGAAAATGAAGAGAGATGACTATTTCCATTCCCTTTAAAAGAACCCAGTTGATTTAAGGGTGGCTGTAAGGGAAACTATGATGGACCTGCTAGGAGAAAGCAAGAGTATTTGTTGTCTGATGGATACGAGGGAATGGACCTACTCGTGTGCAAGTTGTCAGCCTTGCCACTAATCAGAGGGAAGAAAGCATCTTTAAGAAAAGAAAATGAAACAAATTGAATGGAAAAGAAGAAGTGACACAAAAGTACATTATTTAACAAGCAGCTTTTCTTGGTGGTTGAAGGTGATCCTTTCCTAACTGAAACTCCCTGTAATGGAAAGGAATTATTCCTGCACAGGGGTACATACCTATACTTCACAAGGCATTTGTTTGTGTGACAGTTACACTGTCATAATTTTAGATGGTTAAACCCTCTGCTCCAGGGTTTCTAAAGGATCAGAGCACTTGTCACTCTTGGTGCAGGTAGAGTGAGATAGAGTGATTGAGCAGTTCATTTTTCTTTATAATTATACTCCATTAACCTTCCACATGAGAGCTCCCCTGTGCTTTCGTACCAGCAGCACCAACTGGCTGTATTTGATAAGGCTCTATAGAGTCTGCATGAGCAGCACATGCAACAAAAGGAACACTTTAATACTGCAGACATAAGCAGAAGCTGAATGCAGCTCTGCAGCTTCTTCACTTACTGGCACACATATTCAGTTCAGTTACTCATGTGTAGACAAAAACAAACTGAAATACATAAAGCTGGAAACCAGCAAACAGATGATTGGGGCTTCTTTAAAACCAAAAATGATTCAAAAAATCTTCTGATCATCTTTACAATATTAAAACCTCAAATTTATTATTTTTCTAACCTCTGATAATGTGGCATCCTGTAAGAAATGTACTCAACACATTAAAGCTTACACGGCAACACTATTCCAGGGTGATCTATATTACAATGGGTGTCTACTGCTGCATGTTGTGAAGGTAATTCTCCTTGTATCCTTCACTACCTCATTTTTTAAAAATTGGTTAAGAACTAGCACTAAGTCTGTCTCTATCCTTCCTGATAGTGGCCACATAAATGATGTCCCTCAGGGAGAGAGGCCTGTCCCATTAATAATGCATTCTCTTGGAGTTTTTAATGCACTACTTCCCATAAGCACAAAGGTAAGATTAGTGCTTTTCCCACCCTGAGCAAAAGCTAGGTGTTTCATGCTTGAGCAGATAAGACGAAAGCTAATTTGGGAAACAGATGCTGGCACAATTATTCTTGAGTAGGATTCCAATTATTTGGGAAACAGAAGGTGGCTACAGCCACACCTTTGCCTTAGCCAATGGCATTCAGAGTCCTTGTGGCTCCTCAGAACGAGGTACCCACCATGGTAGTTTGTGTTTCTGGATACATTCCTAACCACGGTGACCTAAGGAGCACCAACAGGTACCCTGACAATGCTGCTCACTACTAACTTGCTTTCCTTGGCCAGCATATGCAGGATGAGAAAACTGGTCTCTGCTAAATGCAATCTGACAATTAGAGAATTAAGTATAAGTACTCAAGTTCTTTCAGGAAATTCCTCACAACATTTCCTTCATCAACTGTTATATTTAAAACACTTTTCTAGAGATATAAAACTAAAGTAAAATTTTGTTTTTGAAAATTAATGAGATGCTTAATGCTTCTCAGAGTGTTTGGCAGAGAAATGACTGTTTACATTTACATGTTGAGGATGGATGATTAGAACTGGGAATTCTACTATACTCTTCCATTCTTCTAAGCTTTAAGTATGAAACTGAAGGATTTTTCCATTGATATTTTTCTTTTGCTTAATACCATTATAAACTAATGTTACTGTATGTTTTTATACCACCACAGTATCTTTTCTGAAAATGCTTTTCTTAACCCAAATACCAGATTTGTGCTTGCAACAAAATAGTTCATAATTCTCTAAAACTCTGTATCAAAGACGTAATTTTAATATTTCCTCAGTGTATGTTACATGCTGAAGCACTCAGCATAATGTTGAATGACCATATGCCAAAAGATAAAGCAAGCCCATGCCTATAGGAAGCAGCTCCTGAAAATGATGGTTTTTCAATGTCCAGATCCAGTGACAGATTTCTCCTGTACCTAACAATGCTTATTTTTCATTTCCCAATGAATAGAATATCTTTTACTAAGTACTTGTTTTTCAGTTTCAAGAGTGGCAGACAAATTAAAATTCCACTCTCTATAACCATGTTGAGAATCAGGCAAAAGCCAGTCTACCTGCTCGGGCTCTGTTGCTCTGCCTCATTGTTGGCCATCTGTTTATGTGTGCTGCTTGTCTCTCAGTGCACATCAACCTGCTGCTGGGCAGACCTGCCTCACGCTGCAAACTCACTTTGCAATTTCAAACTCCCTCACCAGCAATAGGTCCTCTTACAGAATCAAGAACTATCACTTCAGTCAAATAGAGTCAGACCTTATTCTGCTGCTGTTGTACAAAAAAAGATACACCACACAGGCCCACATACAAACAGGCCACCTCTGAACTGGGCTTGGGAGGAAGGTGGCAGCACAGTTTTGCTCTTATCAAAACATTTCACTACCTTCAGCAACAATCAGCCTGCTACCCATAGGTATATACTACTGTGGAGAAATATGAAAAAGATTACTGAATCCAGAGGACAAGAGCGTGAACTGCAAATACAAACCATTCTAGTTTTCTTTGTTTTAAAGATTGGCAGCTTATTCATAGATGGGTTGTCCAGCTGTACAACTTGCACACAAATTTAAAGCAGCACTAGACAAGGTTCTCAGAATCATTCACAACTATTAACTTGCTTGCTGTTTTGCATGCACTTTGCTAACCATGCTCTCTTCTTTGATTTGAAAGGATGTTAGGGCAATGAACAAAGTGGTAGGCAGTGTAAGGTTTGAAGACAACATTTAAAAAAAATCTTTAAGAAGTTTATATAGCTATTTCAGAAGACAAGATGTATATGCAAAAGAACTGTAACATTTCTTATAGGGTATTAACAAACAAAGTTATTGGAAGATGAAAAAAGTATGTACACAGAGCAGAGAGCAGTAAATAGAGAAAGTAGAGCCACAAACATAAGACAAGATCACACCTGGGAAGAATGTACATTTTGAGCAATGCTAAGTCCAAGGAAAAACTTTTGAGACAAAAACAATTAAATATGGACTTTCAGTAAGAATTATTGAAAGAAATGCTAACAATTGATTACAGGTACCTTAAAAGATAAACAAATATGTGCCCAGTGAAAAGGCATCTATATACTTCCATTGGGTTGTATTCTTTATATTTAAGAAGACAGTTCTTTGTGAATAGAATTTAGAATTAATATACCTTGTTTCTAACGAATGCTCTTGAAAAATGCAGGTCTACTTTTACAACATAAATTTTTAAATGTATAGAAGACCAAAAAATGTGTAATTTAGAAGGAGCTGAATAGTTAACTAGATTGGTAGTTAGAGAAGAAAGAACTATGTTAACTATGTTGATAATGTGCAGAAATGCACCTAAAAACACAGATTTGAAAGAACCAAATGTTATGTTGCTTATTATCCAACAATACTGATGACATAGCACAGGGATGCAGAGGGATATATGTACATAAGAATTTCTGTACCTTAGTGAGTGAGAAATTGATCACATTCCATTTTGTTCAAGGCCCTGTCTTCAGTGTACACAAACATTAACTTTTCTCCTGAGGAAGAGTAAGGGCATGGTGAACAGAAATGCTTGTCCTGCTCCTCTGTGCTAAAGCAAAGTCACAACCTTCTGCACAGATGGTAGCAATGTGACATTTGCTAAACAACAACATCCCTAATCTTTTTTTCAACAGATACTAATAAATGGAAATAATCACCTAGGGAAGATTCTAATTTTTAAACTGACTGTAGAGTTGAGGTTAATACGTTAACCCTCTCAACCACTTGACACTTGCAAAAAACAAAACAAAAAATAAAACAAACAGTACCAATCAAATTATAAGTAAAGGCAGCAATCTTTAAGGAAGAAAGCAACATGTTAAGCATGAAGGAGCTGCTATATCATTCCCCACACTATGCTGTGAAAACAATTTGCTTCCATCCTATATGCCAAAGAATACAGTGTTATTTGGAAACTATATTCTCTTACCTGTAGATATAACAACAGCTAAACCCTACCTCTTACTTATACTTTACTGGGAATTACAAGGGTCTCTCATCAAGGTAAGAAAATACTCCTAGCACTTGTGAATTCACTGCTGAAAATGACCATTAGTTGAGATGTGGAACTAAAGCTAAAGCACAGAACTACCAGAAACTAGCCAAAACATCACAGACATTGAAGACTTCAGTATTTTCTTTTCAAAAAATAGACTTAAAACTAACCAAAAACTCATTGAGTGCAATTGTCTAATGATTTTAATCCAACCCTTCTGAAATACTCCTATTTGGATAAACTTACATGTCTGTTTTTCATTATTTGTTTCACAGTCAGATGTTACTATTTATGTCATTTTCTAAATTCAAAACCTATGTTAAAATAAGAATTTGACACTCTGAAATGTTAAGTAATGCCATACCAACAGTTTGACAAATCTTAACCATCAAACCCAGACATTTTGCTAGCACAACTGAAATAACACACTGGAACTTATTAACATAGATGCTTCAGAAGCAGAAATATTACAGAAATCACATACTGTTCTGGTAGAGAAGCTGAAGGGAATGTGGAAGTTGAAAAACCATCAAGGTAATTGAGGATTCTGTGACTACGAGGGTGGTGGAAATAGGGCCTTACAATGTTTTAGAATCAGTTCCAATGACAGGCCATTAGAATTGCCATGTCAACAAATTTCTCTTCTAATAAATTTCTGTTCTACTGCCTTGTACTTAACCAACGGGCCTGTGGGTTATAATGAGATAAAACCACGTTCACCTGACCTGAGAAGTAAATAACGAGACTAATAATGAAAGTCACAGTTGTGGTGACTAATTGGTGTCTCTGCCAAATGTCCCACAGCTTCAACAGACCAGCTAATAACATAGGGAAGAAAATAAAAACACTGGTAGCCAACACTGCGTTTTTGTGTAACAGCTTGAAGAGGATTAGCTGCATTCCTTTTTCTTCATGATGCTTACATTTTAAAAATTCCATTAGTATCTTGGGAGAAAAGCTGCATCATCAGAGTTAACTGGTATGATAGACCATGAGAGAATAAAACCAATACAAAACCTTTCTGTTCTGCACTTCACAGGGCTGTCATCCATACTAGAAAAACGTCACTTTGAGGCCCTGTTTGCATTCCATTTTTAACTAAAGGGAAGAGGAAGGAGGTCTTTGGTTTCTATGACAACCCAGATGGGCCATAATACAAGATACTTACAAATGTTAAATTGCAGGAATGCCAAATCAAATTAAGGCAGAGTTAGCACTACTTCATTAAAACTAGATGGGGGAGAAAACAAAATACTTATGGCAAAATGATGCCATTTCTAGAAGTGGTTCTGAAAGATTTCATGAGGAAATATAAGGAAAAGAGTGACTACTTTTAGTAAAAACAAGTAAAACAGCAAAACTAATATATAAAAATAAAGTTCCAATTTATATGATTAAATGTTTTCATTAAATTTGACTATTGGAAAATTACCACCTCACTTAATGTTAAAAACATCCCTCTAGATTAAAGATGGCAGTGTGAGAGGCACACAGAGGCTTCCTCCTAAAACCGCATATAATACAAAAATATAATTAATACAACTAATCCTGAAAGAGCAAAAGGAAAGAAGACTGCACCAGACTGCATACACCTGAAGAAAAGAGCAGACCTCATGGAACAGGGTAACATAGCAAAGCTGTGGCCTGTCGGGACCCAAGCACTTTCCCCAATCCCAGCTCACCAGTGGGAGAAAGAGAAATGGAGCAGGGAGGGAGTGGAGGCCTGGGACAGCTAAATACCTAACTCTGGAGATCTGCACTGGGAGCACAAACATGCATTTCATGGTGCTTTCATGGTACTCTTGTGATAAGGGGGTTGGAAAGCTAAGACAGGCAGAATTCCTGGAGAGACTGAGATTTCAGCTGCTTGTGGAAAGTAGGGATCCATATCTGGCTGCTCTGGGACAAAAAATGGTGGGTAGTCTGCGAGGCTTCCTAAAAAGGAAACCCTTAGCAAGAGGGCTGCTAATGGGGCAAGGAAGGCACGGACCTTACTGCTGAGGAGAAAGGACAGGTATACAAAATTGTCTGGGTGCACTCTGCCCAGCACGTTGGGAGCTTTCACGATCTTCAGGTACTCCAGCTCCCTGGCTACCTACACAGCTCCAAGGACCCCCTCTGTGATACACAGCCTACTATATCTTTTTCCCGGCCAGCCCCACCTAGCTCCCAAACTGGCAAATCTTATCCTGGCATTAAGCCAGCCAGAGGGAAGATCTGTCTACAGCAACTACAAATGCAAAGCATAGAGGCTTATACCTGTGTGCTCAGCCCACTGATTCTGGCAGCGCAGGCAGGCATAGCAGCCGGGAAGCAGGAAACAGCTCTTTCCTCCCCTCAGACACCAATACCACTCCTCTGCGACCCCAACATTGCTTCAGGGGCAGAGCAGCTGCAGACAGTAGAGCTTCTGGACACTAGAGGGCACCATATACAAATATGAAATGCCAAAGGAACCTGGTTCAGAATAAAATTATTAATACAACTCCTGAGAAAGATTTAAATGACATGGACCTCATGAATCATCCTGAAAGGGAGTGCAATAAAAATTATTAACATGCTCATGGAGGTATGGAAAAATATTCAAGAACTCAGGAATGAATTCTGGTTGGGGATCCAATCATTGAAGAGCACAATGGAGGGTATTAAAAGCAGATTAGATACAGTGGAGGAGACAATAAATGAAATAGAAACTAGAGAAGAGGAATACAAAGAAGCTGAGACACAGAGAGAAAAAAGGATCTCTAAGAATGAAAGAATATTTAGAGAACTGTGTGACCAATCCAAATGGAATAATATTCACATTATAGGGGTACCAGAAGAAGAAGAGAGAGAAAAATGGATAGACAGTGTCTTTGAGGAGGTAATTGCTGAAAACTTCCCAAATCTGGGGAAGGAGATGGTCTCTCAGGTCATGCAGGTGCACAGATCTCCCAACACAAGGGACCCAAGGAAGACAACACCAAGACATATAGTAATTAAAATGGCAAAGATCAAGCATAAGGACAGACTATTAAAAGCAGCCAGAGAGAGAAATAAGATCACATACAAAGAAAAGCCAATCAGGTTATCACCAGACTTCTCAGCAGAAACCTTACAGGCCAGAGGGAGTGGCATGATGTATTTAATGCAATGAAGCAGAAGGGCCTTGAACCAAGAATACTTTATCCAGAAAGATTATCATTTAAATTTGAAGGAGGGATTAAACAATTTCCAGACAAGCAAAAGCTGAGAGAATTTACCTCCCACAAACCATCTCTACACTACATTTTGGAGGGACTGCTATAGATGGAAGTGTTCCTAAGATTTAATAGCTGTCACCAGAGATAATAAAACCACAGCAAAGAAAGTAGAACAGCAAATTACTAAGCAAATTAAAAATTAAATTAACTATCCCCAAAGTCAATCAAGGGATAGACGAAGAGTACAGAATATGATACCTAATATATAAAGAATGGAGGAGGAAGAAAAAGGAGGACAAAAAAAACAAAACCTTTAGATTGTGTTTGTAACAGCATTATGAAGTGAGTTAAGTTAGACTCTTAGATAGAAAGGAAGTTAACCTTGAATGTTTGGTGACCACAAATCTAAAGCTTACAATGGCAATAAGTACATACAGACTGATAATCACCCTAAATGTAAATGGACTGAATGCACCAATCAAAAGACAAAGAATCACTGAATGGATAAAAAAACAAGACCCATCTATATGCTGCCTACAAGAGACTCACTTTAAACCCAAAGACATACACAGACTGAAAGTGAAGTGATGGAAAAAGATATTTTCATGCAACTAATAGGGAGAAAAAAGCAGGAGTTGCAATACTTGTATCAGACAAAACAGACTTCAAAACAAAGAAAGTCACAAGAGACAAAGAAGGACATTACATAATGATAAAAGGCAAAATTCAACAAGAAGATACAACCATTATAAATATCTATGTGCTCAACACAGGAGCACCTACATAATGTGAAACAAATACTAACTGAATTAAAAGGGGAAATAGAATGCAATGCATTCATTCTAGGAGACTTCAAAACTCCACTCATTCCAAAGGACAGATTAACCAGACAGAAAATAAGTAAGGAGACAGAGGCATTGAACAACACATTAGATCACATAGACCTAACAGACATTTAAAGAACACTACACCCAAGAGCAGCAGAATACACATTCTTCTCAAGTGCACATGGTACATTTTCAAGAATAGATCATATACTAGGGCACAAAAAGAGCCTCAGTAAATTCAAAAAGATTGAAATTGTACCAACCAGTTTCTCAGACCACAAAGGTATGGAATTAGAAATAAATTATGCAAAGAAAATGAAAAACCCCACAAACACATGGAGGCTTTACAATATGCTCCTAAATAACCAATGGATCATTGACCAAATAAAAACAGAGATCAAGCAATATATGGAGACAAATGACAACAATAACTCAACACAGTAAAACCTGTGAGACGCAATGAAGGCCGTGCTAAGAGGAAGGTATATTGCAATACGGGCCTACCTCAGGAAAGAACAATCCCATATGAGCAGTCTAAACTCACAATTAACAAAACTAAAAAAGAACAAATGAGGTCCAAAGTCAGTAGAAGGAGGAACATTATAAAGATTAGAGTAGAAATAAATAAAATTGAGAAGAATAAAACAATAGAAAGAATCAATGAAAGCAAGAGCTGGTTCTTGGAGAAAACAGACAAAATAGATAAACCCCTAGCCAGATTTATCGAGTAAAAAAGAGAGTCTACCACATAAACAGGATCAGAAGTGAGAAAGGAAAAATCACTATGGACACCACAGAAATACAAAGAATTATTAGAGAATACTATGAAAAATTATATGCTAACAAACTGGATAACCTAGAAGAAATGGACAACTTTCTAGAAAAATACAAGCTTCCAAGGCTGGCCCAGAAAGAAACAGAAAATCTGATCAGACCAATTACCAGCAACGAAATTGAACTGGTAATTAAAAACCTACCTAAGAACAAAACACCTGCAGCAGATGGCTTCACCGCTGAATTTTATCAAACATTTAGTAAAGACCTAACACCAATTCTCCTTAAAGTTTTCCAAAGTAGAAGAAGAGAGAATACTTCCAAACTCATTCTATGAGGCCAGCATCACTCCAATACCAAAACCAGGCAAAGACACCACAAAAAACAAAATTACAGACCAATATCCCTGATGAACACAGATGCAAAAATACTCAACAAAATATTAGCAAACAAAATTCAAGAATACATCAAAAAGATCATCCATCATGATCAAGTAGGATTTATTCCAGGGATGCAAGGATGGTACAACATTCGAAAATCCATCAACATCATCCAACACATTAAGAAAAAAGGACAAAAAAACACATGATCATCTCCATACATGCTGAAAAAGCATTTGACAAAATTCAACATCCATTCATGATAAAAAGTCTCAACAAAATGGTATAGAGGGCAAATACCTCAACATAATAAAGGCCATATATGACAAACCCACAGCCAACATCATGCGTAACAGTGAGAAACTGAAAGCTTTTCCTTTAAGATTGGGAACAAGACAAGGATGCCCACTCTCCCCACTTTTATTCAAGATAGTATTGGAGGCCCTCACCATGGCAATGAGACAACACAAAGAAATGAAAGGCATCCAGATTGACAAGGAAGAAGTTAAACTGTCCCTGTTTGCAGATGACATGATTTTATTGTACATCAAAAATCCTAAAGAATCCACTCCAAAACTACTAGATCTAATATTTGAACTCAGCAAAGTTGCAGGATACAAATTTAATATGCAGAAATCTGTGGCATCCCTATACACTAACAATGAACTAGCAGAGAGAGAAATCAGGAAAACAATTCCATTCACAGTTGCATGAAAAAGAATAAAATACCTAGGAATAAACCTAACAAAGGAAGTTAAAGACCTATACTCTGAAAACTGCAAGACACTCAAGACAGAAATTAAAGAAGATACCAATAAATGGAAACACATCCTGTGCTCATGGATAGGAAGAATTAATATTGTCAAAATGGCGATCCTGCCTAAAGTTACCTACAGATTCAATGCAATTGCTATCAAAATACCAACAGCATTCTTCAATGAACTGGAACAAATAGTTCTAAAATTCATATGGAACCACCAAAGACCCCAAATAGCCAAAGCAATCCTGAGAAGGAAGAATAAAGTGGGGGGGGATCTCACTCCCCAACTTCAAGCTCTACTACAAAGCCACAGTAATCAAGACAATTTGGTACTGGCACAAGAACAGACCTACAGACCAAAGGAACAGATGAGAGAGTCCAGATATAAACCCAACCATATATGGTCAATTAATATATGATAAAGGAGCCATGGACATACAATGGGGAAATGACAGTCTCCTCAACAGTTGGTGTTGGGAAAACTGGACAGCTACATGAAAGAGAATGAAACTGGATTACTTTTTAACCACATACACAAAAGTAAACTCAAAATGGATCAAAGAGCTGAATGTAAGTCATGAAACCATAAAACTCTTAGAAGACAACATAGACAAACATCTCCTGAATATAAGCATGAGCAACTTCTTCCTGAACGCATCTCCTCGAGCAAGGGAAACAAAAGCAAAAATGAACTCATGGGACTACATCAAACTAAAAAGTTTCTGTATGGCAAAGGACACCCTCAACAGAACAAAAAGGCATCATATAGTATGGGAGAATATATTTGTAAATGACATATCTGACAAGGGGTTCACATCCAAAATTTATAAAGAACGCACATCCTCAACACCCAAAAAGCAAGTAACCTGATTAACAAATGGGCAGAGGATATGCAGAGACTGTTCTCCAAAGAAGAAATTCAGATGGCCAACAGACACATGAAAAGATGCTCCACATCACTAATCATCAGGGAAATACAAATTAAAACCACAATGAGATATCACCTCACACCAGTAAGGATGGCCAGCATCAAAAAGACTAAGAACAACAAATGCTGGTGAGGATGTGGAGAAAGGGGAACCCTCATATACTGCTGGTGGGAATGTAAGCTAGTTCAACCATTGTGGAAAGCAATATGGAGTTTCCTCAAAAAACTAAAAATAGAAATACCATTTGACCCAGGAACCCCACTCCTTGGAATTTACCCAAAGAATACAATTTCTCAGATTCAAAGCAATATATGCACCCCTATGTTTATTGCAGCACTTTTTACAATAGCCAAGATATGGAAGCAACGTAAATGTCCATCAGTAGATGAATGGATAAAGAAGATGTGGTATATATATACACAATGGAATGCTATTCAGCCATAAGAAAGAAACAAATCCTACCATTTGCAACAACATGGATGGAGCTGGAAGACTTTATGCTCAGTGAAATAAGCCAGGCAGGGAAAAACAAGTGCCGAGTGATTTCCCTCATTTGTGGAGTATAACAACGAAGCAAAACTGAAAGAACAAAATAGCAGCAGACTCAGAGACTCCAAGAAAGAAGCAGTGGTTACCAAAGGGGAGGGGTGTGGGAGAGCAGGTGGGGAGAGGGGAAGAAGGGGATTGAGGGGTATTATGTTTAGTATACATACTGTTGGGGAGTCACAGGGAAAACAGTGTAGAACAAAGAAGGCAAATAGTTAATCTGTGGCATCTTACTACAGTGATGGACAGTGACTTCACTGGGTTATGGGTGGGGACTTGATAATATGGGTAAATGTAGTAACCACATTGTTTTTTTATGTGAAACCTTCATAGGAGTGTATATCAATAATACCTTAATAAAAAATTTAAAAGAAAATCTGCCTTTATCACCTTTAAAAAAAAATCCCTCTCAAGTAACATGAATTTCATTAGTGACTTAAATCATTACAATCTGGCATATTCATTGGGTTTTCATGGTGAGTTGAGCTCCTTTGAACAAATTTTTCCTTTGCTCCAACACCAGGACTTGTTTCTGTATTTGGCCTTTGTAACTCAAGTACTTAGTCCTCAAAATAATTGTAAAATGGCTAATGTTTCAGAAAGGAACTAATTTGCAACTTGTACTTATTACAACTTGTGAAATTTATTAACTGTCCAACAGAAACCAAGAGTAATCCACCGTATCTTCTTCCATTTACAAATTATGATTTGAGAACAATCCCCAGGAAACAGTTGAGCTTTTAAAATTACTGTTTGGAAACACTGTACATGCATGCGGCCCTCTTCACCTGAGGGGAACCACAAAAAGCTTTATACTCAAACCTAACAAAGGAACTGATTTAGATTATGGATCTACCATTGAAGAAAGGGGGTATCACATACAGCTTTAAAATGAGAACTATAGATGTTGTCCCCTAAAATGCCATATGTGCATGAGCCTATACACATATTCTGCACACATTTCAGGGAGTTGAGAGCCTCCTCACCCCAAACACCCTCCACAGAGCTCCTAGTTTGTATCCTCATTCAGTTCCCTTCTTCCCAAAAGCCAAAATTCTTTAATTGTAATAATAATAGAAGTCCTCAAAACAAAAAACCTTAAGATTTTCAGCATTAAGTAGACTGATGGTACCTGTTTTCTTAAAACATAGCTCAAATTAAATGCATTCAAACAAATCAATCAGTTTAATAAATAGGTATCTGCTACAGAATTTTTACTAAAGCTTGAATACTGAGTTTCAGCTCTTTGGGGCTTCTATTATCAGGTAAGTTTGTCTCTGTGACTTTTTCTTTACCCCAAATGGCATAAACCCATTAAAAATTATTTTGAGAGATTCCGCGAGAGAAGGTTGTTAAAACAGGACCAGAATTTCCTTGGTAGAACCTTTTAAAAACTCAGCTGTTTCTTTGATTAAAAATATATTAAGAACTTATATGCCTCAACACCAAAAACAAAAACAAAAACAAAAAACAAACAACCTGATTAAAAAATGGGCAGAGGACCTGAACAGACACTTCTCCAAAGAAGAAATACAGATGGCCAACAGGCACGTGAAAAGATGCTCCACATTGTTAATCATCTGGGAAATGCAAATCCAAACCACAATGAGACACTACCTCACACCAGTCAGAATGGCCACTATCCAAAAGACAAGAAATAGCAAGTGTTGGCGAGGATGTGGAGAAATGGGAACCCTCCAACCATTGTGGGAAGCAGTATGGAGGTTCCTCAAAAAACTAAAAACAGAAATACCATTCGACCCAGTAATTTCACTGCTAGGAATTTACAAAGACCTTCCTTTCAAAGCAAGAAACAGCTGAGTTATATTTTTTTATTGATGTGCAACACATTAGTTTTAAGTATACAACAACAGTGGTTCAACCATTACCCATATTATTAAATCCTCACCCCTTCTAATGTGGTTACTATCCTAAGACAGTAACCAGAGAAAACAAAATCCCTGATTTGAAAAGACATATGCACCCCTATGTTTATTGCTGCACTACTTACAATAGCCAAGATATGGAAGCAGCCTAAGTGTCTATCAATAGATGAATGGATAAAGAAGATGTGGTACACATACACAGTGGAGTTACTATTCAGCCATTAAAAAAAAATCCTGCCATTTGCAACATGGATAGGGCTAGAGGGTATTTTGCTCTGTGAAATAAGCCAGGTGGAGAAAGACAAGCAACATATAATTACACTTACTTGTGGAATATAAAAACAAAGCAAAACAGAAGGAACAAAACAGCAGTAGAGTCATAGAAACAGAGAAGTGACTAGTGGTTACTAATGGGAGGGGTTGGGGCAGGTTGTGGGGGAGGGTGAGGAGGACAAAAGGGCACAATGATTCACAATCACAGTATAAATCAGTTATAGGGCGGTAATACAAAATGGAGAATATAGTCAATGATTCTGTAACATCTTTCTACGTTGAAAGATAGTAATCACACTAGAAGGGGTGAAGATTTAATATTATGGGTAATGGTTGAACCACTGTGTTATATACTTGAACTAATACAAGATTGTATATCAATTTAAAAAAATAAAACTCAGTTGTTTCTTGTTTTGAAAAGAAAGTCTGTATGAGAAGAACTCTATTTAAACAAAAATAGCCCTGAAAACATTGTACCTGTACTGTACAAAGAGAGAGCTTGGAAAACTTTACAAATGAGGATGCTGGCTTCCCTTTCACTCCATCTATGGGACTCTGGTCATCACTCAGCCTCTCCTCAGTATCCTGTAACAAAATGAGGATAATACCTAAGCATATCCTCCACTCAAAGAAAAAGGGTAAACCTCTTTACAAAATTAGAGTCATAAAATATTCAGTATTCCTAGCACTAAGAATGGCACTAAATAATAAACTGATAGCCTAAAAATGCTGATGAACTTGATTTTTAAACACCATAAAGCTGCCCTGCTGCCCTTTATTATGATGACATTTTCACAAAGGACAGAGTGAGAAAAGGTTGCAATTCTCACTAGGATGATGATTATTTGTACTTATAGAAGATTGAAAATAAGAATGATATATTATGTAGAACAGAAGCAAAGATGAAAGTATAAGCACAGTTCAGCACACTATGGAGCATACGGTATTTAATTTGAGAGGTACTGGTGCAGTCTTACATGCAAGCCCACACAAGTGTCTTTAAAAGCTTTGTTAGACTCTGTGGATGTGGATATTTGTCCTTCATCAATTGCTTCCTATGCCAGGATTTCCTTTTTGAGTGTTGCAACCCAATATTCTTTACTCAGGCAACCCCAACCCTGTTTTGGAAAGGTTCCCTATTTCAGAAGCCTCAATGCTATTTCCATTTGGAAATACATCTTTATGAAAATATGTATCATCCTCAGAACTAAAATGCTTAGATATATTAAGTTTCAGCTGTAAGTGGCATTTTTAGAAAAGTGGTAATTTCAGAATCTCTGCTTCAAAATTAGTTTTTGAATGGAGTCACAAAATAAGAAATTAAAAAGATTTATGAATGATTATAAAGTCCTCTCCTCCCTTTTTCTTATCTGATTTTACTTAAAACTTTTAAATTTATTTTCCTTAAATTAAAAAAAATTACCAAATTATGCAAACTGGTAAGGAATTTCAGATAGTCATCTTCACAAAAACCAAACTACTCAATGCACAAGAGCCCTTAACATTAATCAACCTTCTCAGAAATGGTTCCAACATCAGGGATGGTGCTACTGGATAACTAAATGTGTCAACCTAGGACACCGTCAACACAGCAAATATTTATCCTTTGACTAAAGGAAAGGATTTCATTTTTAATAGATAATAAATAAGAAATGAATGTCAATTATACCTCAGTAAAAAAAAATACAAATATCAAATCATGTTGTACACCTATGTTATATGCCAATTGTACCTCAATTATAAAAGAAAAGAATGAAAAAAGAGTCACCGGGGATAGGGGTAGAAAAAAGAAGGAAGTCCTTGTTCTAAGATTATACTAAAAGCTTAAAACAGGTAAGTGAGGATAGTTTCATGAACTAAAATATTTGATCGGTGGCTATAATAGAACATTCTGATATCCTTTTCTTCAACATGTTTTAAAGAACCATGCTCATTTGACCTCTTACCTAATAAAAACTCATTTTCCTTCATATTGGTTTGCATAGCACAGAAGTATTTGTTTTGTTATAGTACTTAAGTTTTACTGTGGACTATATCCCGCCAGGACTGGAGAGCATCCCTTAAACTGTCTCAAGACTAAGGGACCTACCACCCAAAGATCTGTTTGTAAAATAGAGTTAATGCCTCTTGAACAGATGGTCCTCCCCTCTCTGTCATTTACTAACCTCACAAGAAGAAACACAGGTACATAAGTAGATAAGTTCAAGTGCTGTGCAAATAATGTTTACTTTTCTCCTTTACAAATAATGTTTCTCTATCAGAAACTTCTCTGAATATGGAAAATAACATGATGCAGTGAAATTTTAATACATGCCTGTATGAGATCCACAAGTACAAATATGTGCACAGAGTGTGATGAGAAAATGAATTATTTTTTTAAGTCACCAAAAAACATCAGTCAGAATATAGTTACGTCTTGTATGTATACTACTAAATTACCTTAGGCAGTTGCTATTTTCTGTTTAAAGCTTTCTAAGATTGTAAGAGCAAAATCCTCATTTGAGATATTCATTTGATTAATGGGTATCAAATACTCAGACCTTCTTGTTCTGACTTATAAATAAAATGGGTTATTTTGACTCTACGGGCAAAAGTCCTTGATTGCTCTCAGCTTTTTATTACAACCAGTGAATGATACTATGAGCAATCTTTTTACTAAGAAACTTGAACTGCCTTACATTGGAATAGTTATATAAACATTAAGGGAACCATCAGCACCAACCACTTACTTTCCATGAGCAATGAATAAAATAATAATATTTGTAGCACAATTAAGCCTCTGTGGCTCAAGATGGATCATCCCATCAATCAATTGAAACAATTTTATGCTAGCTATATGAATCTGATAATGAAGGGGAAAAAATCACTTCCAATGAAATGTGGAATAATTTTTTTGCATTGTGAAATGTATTCATCATCATTTCTTTAAAAAATTTCACTTCAGAACTCTAGAACAGAAAGAAAATAAAACAAGTAAAATAGCTTAATTATTTAGAGTCTGTGGAAAAGCAAAATTTTTAAACTTTGAGAACAGACTAATCTGTAATATGGAATAGTCTTTGCAGATAATAAATGATTCAAAAATCACACAAAAAAGAATTAAAGCATAGGGATGTTCATTTTATTTTACATTTATGACTAAAAAATCAGAATAACCTACAAATGTATCATTGTTGACCTAGTTCCTACAAATAAAAATAAAATGATTTAAAATTAAATGTGTTATAAGCTATGTGGTTTAAGAAATATTTTTTCCCATTTTCAATTGTTTTCCAAAAGCTTAAACAAGAATTATGATAATAGGGCAATAAACTATGAGGAAATGGTTAAGTTCAGAATCTTTCAGCTGGATATATAATTAGGGCAAGGGCTAATATTTCTGAATAACCTCAACAAATAATTCTATATAAATAGCAAGGAGTATACGAGTGTACTGCTACACTCACCCTCTAAGGATACTCAAATTCAGTTCAACAACACGGGGTCGTCTGCCGCAGTTACAGGATGAAGTTATCACTTGATGAATTATCGCCATCTAGTGGGCTCAGTGAGATTTCAGCTGAATCTAGTTCACTCCAGGTTACTATTATTTAATCAATTGGTCATATACCTTGTATTAAAATGTATACTTGTATTAATAAAGTGAACTACCTCGAATGCCTATTATAAGAATGTGGAAAACTTGCCTACAATAAAGATGGCACAAAAATATTTTAAGACCAGCAATCCTTATTTAGAAGGGAATAATATTTCTATCCTTTCCTTCAAAGGCACAAAATATCAATCAATGCAGATTAACACTGTGTATTTTCAAAGATCTCAGAAAAAAGTTAGAGCAACATTCAGTCAATAAAAAATTTTAAATAATAAAATCTACTATTTATTTATTTATTAAGTACCTAATACACCCCAGGCACTTCACAAAGTTTTCATCTTTAAAGCTATCTTGCAGTATAGTTTACAGACAATTCTCTATTACAAAAACACTTAACTCAGAGTGACTAATCAAAAAAGTAACCTTTTATCCCTCCGACTCGGATGTAAATGTGCTATATATCAGCACCAGCTCACTGCATACCTACCAGGTGATGATGAGGTCTAACAGATAAAGAAGGGCCCTGGCTTTTCAAGGAGCCCAGGCACAGCTCTGAAGCCAAAAATCAGTGGCACTTTACAGAAGATACTTACCATGGTTCTACTGTTAATTTTCTTCACATTAAAAATAAAATGCTAGTATGAATATTAAATTTATCATGACTGGGCTTTAGTTACGTAATTTAAACCAAAAATTGATGAGAAAAAAGTGAGATGTGTATCCTTCAAATAACATAACAAAAGAAATATTTTTTAATTTCTGTGAGTATGATTTATTTCTATCATTTGCAAGTCTTCAGCTAATTGGCTTCTACACTTTGCTCCTCAGTGTGACTCTTTGATAAGGTAAAGGATCTATCACAATAATCAGTGTTAACATGTTATTTACATACCTAGAAGCGAATCTGCTTCTCCTTCTCTTTGCATTTCCTGAGATTACCATGCTCCAGATAAGAAGAGAAAGAAAATTTTACTAAAGTATGTTCACTGTTTTTCTACCCACTGGAATTAACACAGGTGGAAATTAACACAGAGTGAAGTTCAGAAAAGTAACCTGCCAACGGTTCCATTTTGTAAGCAGGTATGTTAACCTTAACATTTGAGCATCTTCCCCTACACTGTGTATTTATTTACATACACACACACACACACACACACACACACACACACACACACACACCCCTACACCTACACCATGTAAAATACTAGACTAATAATACATAATAACATACAGTTGATAATTAAATATAGCAGCAACTTTAGGATCTTCAAGGGTACTGAAATTGTCCTATATGTGTATGTGTATCCTTACTAAAGAAAATATAGAGCCAAGTTCCATATTGTAAAGTATCCGGGCCACTATAAACTATATATGGCCTGAATTCTGAAAAGATTGGTTAAATTATTTTTTGTCATCATTAATCTACAATTGCATGAAGAACATTATGTTTACTAGGGTCCCCCCTTCACCAAGACCCCCCACAAACCCCATTAGAGTCACTGTCCATCAGCATAGTAAGATGTTGTAGAATCACTACTTTTCTTCTCTGTGTTGCACAGCCCTCCCCATGGCCCCCACCAAACATTATACATGCTAATCGTAATACCCCCTTTCTTTTTCCCCACCCTTATTCCTCCCTTCCCTCCCTTCCTCCCCAGCCCCTTTCTCTTTGGTTAACTGTTAGTCCTTTTTGGGATCTGTGATACTGGTGCTGTTTTGTTCCTTCAGTTTTTTTTGTTCTTTTACTCCACATATGAATGAAATGATTTGGTATTTGTCTTTCCCCGCCTGGCTTATTTCACTGAGCATAATACCCTCTAGCTCCATCCATGTTGTTGCAAATGGTAGGATTTGTTTTCTTCTTATGGCTGAATAATATTCCATTGTGTATATGTAACACATCTTCTTTATCCATTCATCTACTGATGGACACTTACGTTGCTTCCATTTCTTGGCTATTGTAAATAGTGCTGCGATAAACATAGGGGTGCATCTGTCTTTTTCAAACTGGGCTGCTGCATTCTTAGGGTAAATTCCTAAAAGTGGAATTCCTGGGTCAAATGGTATTTCTATTTTGAGCTTTTTGAGGAACCTCCATACTGCTTTCCATAGTGGTTGAACTAATTTACATTCCCACCAGCAGTGTAGGAGGGTTCCCTTTTCTCCACAACCCTGCCAACATTTGTTGTTTGTCTTTTGGATGGTAGCCATTCTTACAGGTATGAAGTGATATCTCACTGTGGTTTTAATTTGCATTTCTCTGATAACTAGCAATGTGGAGCATCTTTTCATGTGTCTGTTGGCCATCTGAATTTCTTCTTTGGAGAACTGTCTGTTTAGCTCCTCTGCCCATTTTTAAATTGGATTCTTTGTTTTTTGTTTGTTGAGGTGCATGAGCTCTTTATATATTTTGGATGTCAGCTCTTTATCGGATCTGTCATTTATGAATACATTTTCCCATACTGTAGGATACATTTTTGTTCTATTGATGGTGTCCTTTGCTGTACAGAAGCTTTTCAGCTTGATGTAGTCCCACTTTGTTCATTTTTGCTTTTGTTTCCCTTGCCCGGAGAGATATGTTCATGAAGAAGTCGCTCATGTTTATGTCCAAGAGATTTGCCTATGTTTTTTTCTAAGAGTTTTATGGTTTCATGACTTACATTGAGGTCTTTGATCCATTTCGAATTTACTTTTGTGTATGGGGTTAGACAGTAATCCAGTTTCATTCTCTTACATGTAGCTGTCCAGTTTTGCCAGCAACATCTGTTGAAGAGACTGTCATTTCCCCATTGTATGTCCATGACTCCTTTATCATATATTAATTGACCATATATGTTTGGGTGAATGTCTGGAGTCTCTATTCTGTTCCACTGGTCTGTGGGTCTGTTCTTGTGCCAGTACCAAATTGTCTTGATTACCATGGCTTTGTAGTAGAGCTTGAAGTTGGGGAGTGAGATCCCCCCCCACTTTATTCTTCCTTCGCAGGATTACTTTGGCTATTCGGTGTCTTTGGTGTTTCCATATGAATTTTTGAACTATTTGTTCCAGTTTGTTGAAGAATGCTGTTGGTAATTTGATAGGGATTGCATCAAATCTGTATATTGCTTTAGGCAGGATGGCCATTTTGACGATATTAATTCTTCCTAGCCAAGAGCATGGGATCAGTTTCCATTTGTTAGTGTCCTCTTTAATTTCTCTTAAGAGTGTCTTATGGTTTTCAGGGTATAGGTCTTTCACTTCCTTGGTTAGGTTTATTCCTAGGTATTTTATTCTTTTTGATGTAGTTGTGAATGGAATTGTTTTCCTGATTTCTCTTTCTATTGGTTCATTGCTAGTGTATAGGAAAGTCACAGATTTCTGTGTGTTAATTTTGTATCCTGCAACTTTGCTGTATTCCGATATCAGTTCTAGTAGTTTTGGAATGGAGTCTTTAGGGTTTTTTATGTACAATATCATGTCATCTGCAAATAGTGACAGTTTAACTTCTTTACCAATCTGAATTACTTTGTTTTGTCTAATTGCCATGGCTAGGACCTCCAATACTATGTTAAATAACAGTGGGGACTGGTAATAACACTGGTACCCCTATAATGTGGATATTGTTCCTTTTGGATTGGTCACACAGTTCTCTTAATATTGTTTCATTCCTGGAGATCCTTTTCTCTCTCTCTGCCTCAGCTTCTCTGTGTTCCTGTTCTCTTATTTCTATTCCATTAACGGCCTCTTGCACCTCATCCAGTCTGCTCTTAAGTCCTTCCAGAGATTGTTTCATTTCTGGAATCTCCTTTCAGACGTCATCCCTTAGCTCTTGCATATTTCTGAAGATCCATCAGCATGGTTATGACCTTTATTTTGAATTCTTTTTCAGAAAGATTGGTTAGGTCTATCTCCTTCTCAGGGGTTGACTCTGTTATTTTGGTCTGGATCAAATTTTTCTGCCTTTTCATGGCAATAGAGGTAGTTGTGGGGAGCTAGTGCATGTGTCGGCTGGGAGAACATCCCTTCTTGCTAGTTGTGGCCTTCCTCTCCTGGGAGAACAGCGACCCCTAGCAGCTTGTGCTGGGCAGTTGCATGCAGACGGGGTCTCTGATTCTTGCCTGGCTGCTGTGGAAGAAGCTCTGCCCAGTTGCTGTGGGCGGGGCCACTGCTGCTATGGCGGAGTTGCACCAGAGAGGGAACAGGTGGGAGGCTGTTTATCACTGTATGGGGCCTCCCAGCGGCGCTGCCACCCAGGGGGTTGGAGCGCCCAGAGTTCCCTGGGATTCCCAGTTACTGGGCTGATTGCGCTGGGGTGCTTCCATCCAGCTGTGAGGCCCCTGTCCCTTTAAGATTTTCAAAGGGCACTTGCTTTTCTTTTGGCCCAGGGGTGCCAGCTGCAGGGACCTGCTCACAGGTCTTACTGTCCTGTTTCCCTAGTACCCAGCACACCACACACTGTGTGTCTGCGCTCCCAGTGCGGATGGCTAGGGCTGGCTATTTAGCAGTCCTGCGCTTACTCTCCCTCCCCGCTCCGACACCTCTCCTACCTCTGGGAGCTGGGGTAAGGGGTGCTCGGTTCCCGCCGGGCCGCAGCTTGTATCTTACCCCGTTCGCGAGGCACTGGGTTCTCGCAGGTGTAGATGTAGTCTGGCTGTTGTCCTGTGTCTTCTGGTCTCTCTTTTAGGAATAGTTGTATTTTCAAAAATATATATGGTTTTGGAAGATTTCCATTGCTCTACTCACGCCGCAATCTTGGCTCCAGATTAGCTAAATTTAATTGAAAACCCTCTATTCTTTTCCTGAAGGTGTCAGGAAATGGGTGGCATACATTTCATCTTCACTCAGATTTGATTCACTAGAGAAGTGCCAATGGTCTGAAAGCTACTCCATGGCTCAAAAGTAGAAGACGTGAAAAGAACCTACTTTGACTGGCTGGGTTAACTCTGAAATCTATCTGTGTATCTAGCAGAGGAAGATAAACAAGATATGGTGACATGGGGCTGCGTTTAGAGTATGAAAATCTGATGCTGCCAGACAAGTTATACCTCTCTGAGTTCCAGTGTATTTGTAAAATGAAAATAACAACAATAATAATGCATGGTTATCTTATACATCTGAGTAGAAAGTGAATAAATGTGAATGCAAACTGCAAAATGCGAATTCCAGCCTAATAATCTTGTCTACCCTATCTACTCTCATTCTATCACTGACCTGACCAATATTAACCCTCCATTTTGATATCAGATCCTTCAATAGGATCAGTCTCTTCCTTACTCAGTGGATTTAACAAAATGTCTCCCATTTAATCTTTTGTTGATGATGATCCCTAGTACTGAAGTACCTTTCTTTTTCTCCTCTACCTCTGTTTGTCCATCTACCCTTGGGGATTCTGATAAATTCCACCTCCTCTATAAATCTTTCCTTGACTCTGCCTGCCTAAATGATCTGTGAAACCCTGTTACACCAAGGGTCTAAATCATACAATTCAACATCTAATAAAAGAATAAAAGCAACTGAAAACACATAATATTTACTGTATGGCGGGCACAGTTCTAAGTACATTAAGTAGTATGTAATTATGTTCAAAACAATCCTATGAGATAGGTACTATTAGTATCTCATTTCACAGATGGAGAAACTGAAGAACAAACAAGCTAAGTAACTTTCCATGATTCCAAACAAACATAGTAAAGTAGCAGAGGCAGTGCAAGGATTCTAACTTGAGCACTTTGGTTCCAAATCCCATGCTCTTATACATCATTAGTACTCAGATTCTGCTTATTAAATGTTTTACATACACTCTTTGTCTTCTGACCCAGAATGCATGATCCCTGAAGATAAGGGCATTTCATCTACTGTAACTCTTCCACCATCTCGCATTTTTCTGAGCTATACAATTAGGTGCTCAATGTTTCCCTGAAAGTAAAGATTGGACATTAGTCACTTACTAATCTGGGAAAGAAGTTCAATTTTACAAGTCTTTCTAGACTTTAGAGTTTTCATTGAATAAATATCCCAATTTGTTGAGCTTCCAATATAAGATAATTCCTGCTTCTGGATCAGAATTAAAAAAATTGGGGGTTGACTGAGGAACATCTAGTCATCTAATAAATTATTTTTAAAAATAGGGAAAAATATGCCTAGCTTGAGATTAGTTGCAGGAATAAGGATAATCTTCTAAAGATAAAACTAAAGCTCTCCCCTGATTTATACCATGAAGCAGTCTCTCAGGCATCTGTAAGGAAAATTAATAATAGAGAGTTAATCATTCAATGATTAAGTTACCTGGGACCAGGTATAGTGCCAGTCCAAGATATAAAAATATTTTTTAAACATCAGCATTCTGTAAATATAACTGATATTACAGTTTATAAAGCCTTTGTTCAAATACATTGTTTTTTTGTACATCACAACAACCCTATGAAGATACTATTTTAAAGAAGGATAAAGTGATGCTCAAAGAAATTTAGTGATTTTTCCAAAATTGCACAATTATTTAACAGAACCAGGTCCAAATCTTTGTTTTTGGATTCTAATGCCTACGTCTTTTCTGCTTTACAACAGTGTTGGGAATAGTGGTAAGGATAACTGAAAATTAAATTCTGTCTGACTCTGCAATACGTTTTTTTTAGGAGGTCTTATCTTTTGGTAGTTCATAATACTGCAAGTCAACAACAATCATAAAACAAAAATAAAAACAATCTCAGCTCTGGAAGAAACAGCAGGTTTCCTAAGCCAGTGTGTATAAAGCCTTTACACACCAAAAGAGAAAAACAAAAAGTCAAAATAAATATAAGTCTATACCTCTCTTTTCCCTTTATTTTGGAAGTTTACTCTTCCCCTCCCCTACCTACCTACCTACTCCAACCCAGCAGACTGGAGGTAATAATGATTAGTTGATTTGTAAGGCTGAGTTACTCATGCACTGGAGCAATAAAAGTAACCAGACAATGAACAGTAAGTATCTCTCTTTTCTTCACTGGTTCATTCCCTTCCAACTATAAATAAGCATGCTCAAGTATCCTTTGTATAAAAAACTCTCCCCAAGGTTGCTGTTCTTTCTCCTTTCCTTTCCTGATAGATAAAAATGAAATGTGTGAACAGTTGAGTGGCTGAAAGAAAATGGGCATCCAGTAAATTATAGTTCACTTTCCCATTTATCACTGAATTTCTTATTTGCTGTTATTTATTTATTATTTGCTGTTGTTTTTAAAAAATATTAATATTAGGAAAGTATCTGATAGTTATATTAATAATAAGAGTCAATTTTAAAACTATGTAATCTGAGTATATCAATTAAAATATGGATATTTTTCATTCATTCAACAAATATTTGAGCACCTTCACTATATTTCTTAATGGAGTTACTGGGCTCTTTGATTCCCCACTAGATTCTGAGCTCCTTGAGGGCAAGAATGAACTGTTTTAATCGGTAACTTTGCTTTTCAGCCTGGCTAGTACTAGTGTGTTTAAGAAGTGTTCAATAACCAATTGTTGAAATTAAAAAGGTTTACAATTTCTAAGATAACTTCTGGCTTTTGAAGTCTAAGATTTTATGACATCTCCTGGTACTAAGTATTGCTTTTCATTTCTAAATTCATCAAAGCGTTTTGGTTAAAATCCTTTTTCTTCTCTGAGTTCTGTAGAATAGAGGTATTATTTCAGGAAATGTTTTTAGCTAATAAAATTTCCCCAAAGCAAAAAATGATGATCTCCATGAGTTTGGCATGGGGGAGTTTTAGAGCAGGTTTTTACTGATTAACTTCAAAAATAAAGGAATTAGTATTAATTCTTGTCTACTTTTAATTTTAAAACTGTATATGCAATGTACCAAAATAAAAAGGAAAGACCAGAAGCTTCTTAAGCATAATATTAATTTTCAAACCTTACGCACAAAAATTAGAAGTAAACTGCATACTCTAGCTCCTCCACTTTGTCTGGACATCCAGACTATGAGCTAGTCCTGGCTTCAGTACTTCCTATCCCTCTTGACCAATGGTAAACTATTTCCACTATGCTCTCCTTCACACTAGACACTCTCTTCCCTTTGACCTTGACAGTTCCTTCTCCTGAGCTGCTCTTTACTATTTAAGCAGGCTGCAGACTCTGCCTAAGCTCACGTCATCTTTACCCTCACCTTCTATTCATCCTTATGTGATCATCTATCAATTTCCTTAAAAGCTATTCAAATAGCTGTTTTTCTTGACCTCTTTATACAACTGCGCTGTTGACCATTTTCTTTCTGGTCACCTCTGCTCACCTGTCAATATTTTCTTGGTTCTCCTTCCAATGGCATTCAAAGCCCTTCAAAGTGGCTTTCTTCTTATATTCAGAACTTTTCAAGTTTCTATCCCAGGCTCTCTTTCTTTCCCTCTCTATACTCATTTCCCAGGGAGTACATGTTCAGTCTCAATGCTGCCATTATTTCCATGGAACAATGGAAGATCACATACCTTGCATAGAATTGTGGCCCTATGACTAGCTCTATGGCCTCAGGCAGGTTAGTTAACATCAGTCTCACCTTTTAAATGGAGATTATAGTATCTACCTCAGAGGGCTTCTGTAAAGATGAAATGAAGTAACTAGCACAGTGCCTGAAACATAACAGAGGTCAGTAAATCTGAATCTGTAGCCCTGGACTTTCTTGGAAGCAACCACAGCCATATTACTAACTATAAGACAAACATTTCTATCTTAATTCCTCACCAACACCTCAAATCTGGCCTGTTCAAGACCAAATGCATCACTGTCTTCTTCCCTTACAGTTGCCTATCTTCACAGTCTCTAATAGCTCAAGTTAGGAATCCCAGGCATGTTTATTCCATCGTCCCCCTCACTCTTGACATCTAAGTAATGCTTGTTTAACATGGATTAATCATGAGGAAACACCCAGATAAAACTGCAGGACACTCAGCACTACAACTGGCCCAAGACTCTACAAGTTTGTCAACAAATGAGACATCTCTCCACCTCCAACCTTCTGCCCAGAAAATGACTGTGAAGCTGTTGTAGATTAAAGAGCAAAGAGAAACAGCAATATGTGATGCAATGTGTGATCTTCAATTGGATCCTAGTTTAAAAATGAGAAACCTTCTAAAGAACATAATGGTTGCCTATTAGGGAAAAATGAATGAGATCAGTGCTACCCAAAAGTATGGTCCACAGACCATGTTGATCTGTAAACTGTTAATGATATATGGTGAGATAAGAACCAAAATTCAGAGTAAACATTTAGAAACTATTACAGAAATATGCAAAGTAATTTTGTCTGTTAAATCTAATAATATACTTTATATGTGCTGTTTTTAAATTTTCATTTTTCTAGTAATTCTTTTTTTATTGTATTTTACAAGTGTCAGTGATGGATTAGAAATTTATAAACAGATAGTTTACCACAGTTTGAGAAGTACTCTATTAAAAAACAGTATTTTATCAATCTTAAATTTTCTCAGTTTGATACTTTTACTGTAGTTATAATATTGAAGATAAATGCTGAAATCTTGAGTTAGTGGTGAGGTATCATGATGCCTATAAAAATCAGCAAAAATAAAATTAAATAAACTTGTACAGACTTGTGGAGCAAAATTAACTGGACTTTTAAATTCATAAAATGTATACCTGTTACTTTTTAATGGATATCTCTGCTATCTTCTCATATCTCTAGTACAGTGAAAAGTGAGATTGCTTTTTAGCACTCGGAATGACTGAAGATGAAGGAGATACCAGAATATACTGAAGCCTAGTTAAGTCTGCAGACGGCTCCTTGCTGACAACCCTTGGGTGTGCTCTCCTCTTGCCTCATGGGTACGGGCTGAGGAGACTCTATCTGTAATGGCAGTGCTTGGTGAAGCTTTTCAGTAAGCTGAAATCCCTGACAATGAAGAGCTCTAGACTTTAAGTAACACCTCAGGAAACAAAAAACTGAAAGAGAGATCATTATCCTTACAATGTTTTCTTCTGAATTTCTACAAAATTAACAAAGATTACACAAATCAAAATGCAAATAATTTTGTCCCTGAAAACTGTTAATTATAAATATGCAGAGTGACAGTAAAAACTAACCTTTTCATTAAAAATAACCGTTTCAATAGAAAAGACTATCAAATAGCAAAGAACAATGCTTTCAAGTGCCCCCAACTGTATGTTACTGTACTTTTCCTTTTCAATTTTGTAATTGCAATTGGAACAAGAAAAAAAATTTGCTATTTTGGTTAGTTAAATTCATTATTCTAACAGTAAGAGTTAAAAAGAATTTGTCCAATGCTTCAAAAGCTTCCTCATAAAAGCATGAGAATGTACTTCCTCAGAATGCCCAGATGACTTGTTAGTTGGGTATCCTGAAAGTTTGGACTCAAGTTCATCATCATCTTCAGAAGAATGCATATTATTACCACTTAACTTCTAACATACTTGGCTAGTTGGGCAATCTATGAGGGAAAAATAAAAGAATCTTCCAAAAATTGAAAGGAAATTGAAGACTTCATTTCTTGTCAATTCAGAGAAAACAGCTATCCTGAAATAGCTGTACATATACTTTTTATATCCATTCAAGTGCCTTTAAAATCACACTGGCCTATGTGACTCAATTTCTTACGGAAGGGATCCCATACTGAAGGGTCCCCACCAGTAAGATGGCAAACTTCCGGCTTCTCTTCAGGGTCCTCAGTTCCCGCCGGCGCCACCTGAAGCCCAATCACCTCTCGCCCCCCTCCCAATCCCAGCACCTAGCCAACAGCCACCAGCCCCATAGAAGTGACACCTCAATCAATTCATGCCCCTTCCTATATAACCCAGCACCTTTCCCTAATAAAGCGGAACTATCCGGTGAATTGCTGCTATGTGTCGCTCCTTTCCTTTCATTGGTGCCGAAACCTGGGAGACAGGACACCCCAACTGGGCCCCGTCTTCCCCCCGACACCAGCAGCAGCTTGTCCTCGTCCTCTTTTTCCGGCGCTGCCTCATCACACTCACCACTCCTCTCTGGCCTTTAGGTAAGTTTTCCCCCCAGAGTGGGCAACTCTTCCCCGAGCTATCGCAGTGCCATTGACCGTGATCGTCCGGCAAGGCCCTGACGCTCGGGGATGAGGAGGGAACGCTCCCCGCCTCAGGCCTTCACGGCTGCAGCGGACCCTCAGGCCCCTCCTCCAAAAGCCATAAATTCCCGCCTTAAGCCTTTACGGCTGCGGCGCATGCTCAGGCCCCTCCTCCGACAGTCATAAACGCATTCACCATCCCTTCCATCAGTGCTGAAAGTTTTTAAGCAAAATTTCGCCGGGGTGAGCCACTCTTCCCTGAGCTATCGCAGTGCCATTGACCATGAACGTCCAGCAAGGCCCTGACGCTCGGGGATGAGGAGGGAACTCTCCCTGCCTCAGGCCTTCACGGCTGCGACGGACCCTCAGGCCCCTCGTCCAACAGCCATAAATCCCTGCCTCAAGCCTTCACGGCTGCGGCAGAATCTCAGGCCCCCCGTCCAACAGCCGTAAACAAGGTGACTCCTTTGCAGATGAGAACGCTCCCTTTCCCCGCCCCCTCCTCCTTCTGTTCCGTCCTCCGAAATCTGTTCTGTCTGCCGAAAACGCCTAGCGCTAGGTACCTCGTGACTCCGGCACTCTGCCTTCTTAGGGAAGTCTGGGTGACGACCCACACTTCCCAAGAAATTCTGACTCGTAAACGAGTTTCCGCAGACCACCAAGGATCATCGGGGACGCCCTTTGTCTCCTTGCCGTCTGCCTCCGGTCCGAGGATCTCTGTTCATCTTCAACTGTTTGTCTCCTTCTCTGTCCTTTAGCCATGGGAGCCTCCTCATCCCTCCCTGAAAGTTCACCTCTTGAATGCCTGCTTAAGCATCTGGCTACTCCCTCCCTGACACCTGATATAAAACCAAAACTTCTCCATAAATATTGCTCCCAAGATTGGCCGACATACCCCCTAGACAATAACAACCAATGGCCCGCAGGGGGAACTCTTGATCCTAACATCACTCGCGGTCTTTTTAACTACTGCCAGCGCCTGAAAAAATGGAAGGAGATTCCCTATATCAAAGCTTTCCGCCTCCTCCTCTCCCCGCCCCCTCCCAAGTTCTCCTAGCCTGCAAGCCGCCGCCCCCGCAGTAGCCTCCCCTTCACTCCCTTCCCCTTCTTCTCCTACAACAGCCCTTCTCCCTTCCTCCCCAAACATCTCCTCCCCCATCTCACCTCATCCACCTTCATTCCCTGCAGATTAAGCCTGAGCGTTTCAGCCCACCTTTAACTAGGTCCCAGGGGCCTCCTCCGTCTTTGCCCTCATCACCTGTTTCTCCCCTGTTAGGGACCGCCTTTGTCTTCTCACATGTTTGTAGGGAGAATGGGAAAGCACCTTCCCCCATGTCTGAATGCAGCATGGGAAAGCACAAGCTAGAGAACAACTGGTGCAGTCCTTAGAAGTTATCTGTCCACAAAAACATATCTTACCAAGACTCCTCACTCTGAAAATAGGGAGACCTTGAAGATGTGTAGAAACACCGCCCCTGCTTCTAAATATGCCCTTCCCCCACTTGCGGATGTGGCAGGAATAGAGAACAAAGAACATTCTGTTTACGCATTCCATAAGCAATTAACTAGAGCCCTGCTGCAGCTCAGTTAGTAGAGCATGGGACTCTTAATTCAGAGTCATGAGTTCAACCCCAACTAGAGCGGCAGAAGTAAGCAGCTGAGCTGCTAGCTGGCGACATGTGGGTCCAATTCTATCTTTCTTTATTTTCTTTGCCCCCCTTCTGCACTTCAGGACCTGCTCGACTAGGCATGGCTAGACCGCGTCACTCTCCCACAGACTGAGCCAGAACCCTTCAGTCCCCCTCAGACTCAGTCCCGAGAGCCTCCCAAAATTATCGCCCCCCTCCGGGAGGTAGCACGATCCAAAGGCATCGTACGCATTCACATCCCTTTCTCCTTAGGAGATTTAGCCCTACTAGAGAAACACCTAAGTTCCTTTTCCACTGATCCCATGACATACATCAGGGAGTTTCAATGGACCCTCCAGTCTTACAGCCTCACACATCATGACATTTTCATGCTCCTGGCCAATACTCTCCTCCCTGAAGAGCGTAGATGAGTTTGGGACTTCGCCCAAACAAACGCTACCGAAACCCACAGGACTGACCCCACCTATCCCCCTAGCCCCACCGCTGTCCCTGAACAAGACCCACACTGGGATTATAACACTGCCGTAAGTCTCCACTCTCGAGATATTTTTGCCTCCTGCTTAATAGCAGGTCTAAAAAAGGCAGCTCGTGGGCATAGAAGCCACAGGGCATAAATCTGCAAAGAAGTAAAAAGCTAACCTTTGCAAACAATATGGCTTCTCTCTCACTTACCAACTTTACATTTCCCTGTATGGCCCCGGAAGATGACTGGTTAGCCAGAGACGGGTAAGATTCCTCAAGGGAGGAACAACCTAAGACAGGCACAGTCGCAGGGGGGCCATCAGGTGAGAATTTGGGGATCAACAGAGGTGAGGCTCAGAACCTCACCCCCCCTGCTTTGAGAGAAATCTTCTGCATCCGTGGATGTCTTGCTGCCCTTGTCTAGCCTGGATTAATACTTAGTCCATAGGCACACACCTGATCATCTGATCATCTACATTTGCCTTCTTACAGCACTAAACTATGTTTTCTACCTTTATCTTGCATCTACCTACCACTTCAGCATTTTATTAAAAATAAAAATAATAATAATAATAGGAGAAATGTGGGATCAACATATAAATCAAGTACAAAAATCAAATGAATATTCATATTTGACCTGATGGTTTATAGGTCATATTGCATGATCAAAACCGAAAGTTTCTGTGATGACTGCCCTTGTACTGTTCACCATGTAAGAATTTATTCACTCTGTAAGAATTCGTTCACCATGTAAGAACTTGTTCGTTATGCTTCAGAAGATTGGAGACTGACGAGAATTAGGCTTGAGATGGATTAATGATTGTACATTGAGCATTGACCCCCCTATACTGAATTTTATTGTTGTTAACAACCATTTGATCAATAAATATGAGAGATGCCCTCTCAAAAAAAAAAAAAAAAAAAAGGCAGCTCGTAAAGTAGTCAATTTTCAAAAACTCCAAGACATAATTCAAAAGAGAGACGAAACCCCCTCCGAGTTCTTAGACAGACTCACTCAAGCCCTATTACAGTATACCAGCAAGGAACCAAAAACACCTGAAGGAAGACAGGTCTTTATGACATACTTCCTAGCTCAAAGCTACCCCGATATTAAAGCTAAACTCAAAAAGTTAGAACAGGGCCCCGCTACCCCACAGACTGAGATCCTAACAGTGGCCTTTAAAGTCTTCCATAACCGGGAAGAAGAGAAAGAACGCCGTAAACAAAAAGCTGATCAGGCCAATTTCCAGATGTTGGCCCAGCTGATAAAACCACAACCTGGGCGCCCCTCTACAGACAAGCCCCCCCCAGGAGCTTGTTTCAAGTGCGGAAAAGAGGGACATTGGTCAAGGGCGTGCCCCTCCCCCAGATCTCCTACCACCCCATGCCCCAGATGCCACAAAAAGGGCCACTGGAAGTCTGACTGCCCAACCACCCGAAGGGGAGGCTGGACGAACAACCCCCATCCTAAGCCCGCCGCAGTGGGGTGGCAGAAGAAGATTGATGGGGCCCGGGGGCTTCTCGCCCGACCATTTCCATCACCAAACAGGAGCCCAGGGTTACTTTAACAGTAGACGGTCACCCCATCTCCTTCCTCCTAGACACAGGAGCCACCTTCTCAGTCTTACGAGAATACCGGGGCCCTACCATGCCTGCCATTATTCCTATAGTCAGGGTAAGAGGTAAAACAGATTTTCTCATAAAAACCCCCCCACCCCCTTTATGCACAATCCAAGACAATCCCATACCTTTCTCCCACTCCTTCCTGGTTATGCCCCAGTGTCCCATCCCTTTACTAAGATGGGACATCCTTTCCCTCCTCCACGTTTCCATAACTATATCCACTCCCACAGCCCCCAGTACTCCCTTTCTGATGGCCCTCATAGCTGATGACCCCCCTCTACCCAATGAAAGCTCCAGTTCTGCCCTCATACACCCTGTAAATCCCAAAGTTTGGGACATTACAAGCCAATCTATAGCCCTATGTCCCCCTGCCTCTATCAAATTATGTGACCCCTCTCAGTATATCTGTCAAGCCCAATACCCCCTAACCACTTCAGCCCTCATAGGCCTCCAACCCATCATTCAAGATCTCTTAAACAAAAATTACCTCAGACCCACTCACTCCCCATTTAATACCCCCATATTAGCTGTTAAAAAAACCAACGGATCTTTCCGCCTTGTCCAAGACCTTCGCCTCATCAACATAGCCATTGTCCCTATCCATCACTTAGTTCCAAATCCATACAGCCTCAGCATGCCACTTCTCAGTCCTAAATCTCAAGGACCCATTTTTCTATCCCTCTAAACCCCTGCTCCCAAGATTTTTTCATCTTCACCTGGACAAACCCATACACAAGACATTCTGAACAACTCACTTGGACAGTTTTGCCACAAAACTTCCGAGATAGTCCCCATATTTTTAGACAGGTCTAGCTCAGGACCTCAAACAGTTTCATCATGATCACTCCAAGTCCACCTTATTATAATACATAGACAATCTTCTACTCTGCAGTCTCTCGTAAGAACAGTCTCAACTTGACACTGCCTCCCTACTTAACCTTCTAGCGTCCAGAAGTTACCGGGTATCCCCCATCAAAGCTCAAATCTCTTCCCCTCCTGTCACTTACCTCAAATTCCTTCTATCTCAACAAAGAAAGTCCATTACCTTAGACAGAAAATAGCTCCTCTCTGACCTGCCCATTCCCAAAACCAAGACAGAAATCCTTTCCTTTCTAAGCCTGGCTAGATATTTTAGAACGTAGATCCCTAACTTCTCCCTGCTCCCTGTTGGCAAGACCCCTATACGACCTCAGCAAGAGCCCCCCTAAAAAACCATTATCCTCCTCACCCCGACACTCCTTCATTAAGCTCCGTCAAGCCCTTGTAGAAGCCCCAGCTCTCCATCTTCCTGATTTGTCGAAGCCCTTCTCATTATACATTCATGAGAGGTCCAGTCAAGCTCTAAGAGTCCTAGGCCAATATTATGGCCCATCCTTTGCCCCAGTAGCTTATCTCTCCAAGCAATTAGACCCCACAGTTTGGAAATAAGCCCCCTGCCTACGAGCATTAGCCGCTAGACAGCTCTTGCAGAAAGAAGGTCATAAACTTACATTCAGGGTGCCCCTTACCATTCTGTCCCCACATCACCTAAAAGATCTCTTAACCTACAAAAGTTTACAGACTCTCCCTCCCTCCAGACTCCTGACCTTACTGTCCTCTTTCCTCCAAAATCCCGTTCACCCCCTTTGCCATCCATACCCAAATCATGACTTTTTCCTCCTTTACTGCTCTCTTGCTTTTTTCCTCATTCTTATAGTCTTCCCCGCTACCCCAGCCTCCTTTGTATGGCGATTCAAAGTCAGACAGACTTACAAACAGCATCAAACAAAAGTTACTGCCCTCATTGCCACACCAGACTGCCCTCTGAAAAGCTGCTCTGAGCCTTTATACCTCCACTTTCCTCCCTCCACCGAAGTGTTCACTAGTAGCTACCCTTATTCTCCCTACCTATGCTTCCTCTATGACCAAAAACAAGCCTATTGCAGGCGATGGCCAGACACCTATAAGAGATGTCCCTACTGGTCTTGCGCCATTCACTACATGAGTAACTTCCAGTACCCACAGTATTACTCCTCCAACCATTTCATGAAATATCCCAACGGCTCATTCTCCTTATCAATCCCAGATCCCTGGGACTCTTGATGAGCTGCCAGAGTCACAGCCTCAGTTTACTATGGAGGGGGTCCTCGACCCCCCACGGTACCCTTCATATCTCTCAAAAGTATGTTCCCTCTCATTCCCAGATCTCTCAAATTGCATCAGATAGCAGACATTCCGAAAAAGTCATTATCCAAACTCTTGATAGTGCCTCTTCATCTTATCCCCGCCCCTCTTCCCATTTCTCCTACTCTTCATTACAGCTCATTCAGGACACCATCTTTCTCAACCACACCCTTAACACAGCCAATTGTTTCAGAAAGACAACCCCTCTGCCCCCTGGCAGACATACCCCTATGAGAACCAGAATACGCAGATAATCTCACCATCCACCACTGTGTAGGCCCAACTCCACCCCCACCTTCACTGCCTCTCTATCTACACCCCTACCTCCGGCTCTAAGACTTTTATGCAACCGGGACACTTCTTTTAGTGTAATAGCAGTCTTTTCAACTCACCGCCTCTCAACTCCGATACACCCTGCATTCTCGTCACCCTAATCCCACAGTTAACACTTTACAGCATGGCAGAATTCCTGGAGCTCCAACCTCCCTTGCCCTCATGCACAAAAAGAGCTGCTTTCCTTCCCATCATGGTCAGTAGCTCTTTAATCACCTCAGCCATTGGGGCAGGGTTTTCGGGAGAAGCCTTGGGTCACTCTCTATAGGCAGTTAGAGATCTCAACGCCAAACTTGAGGGAGCCCTGACATCCACTGCCGATTCTCTAGCCTCTCTCCAAAGACAGGTCACTTCGCTAGCTAAAGTCACCCTTCAAAACCGGCGGGCCCTAGATCTGCTTACAGCCGAGAAGGGCGGCACCTGCGTCTTCCTCCAAGAAGAGTGCTGCTATTACATCAACGAATCCGGCATTGTAGAAACTGACATTACCAAACTCACCGACCTTGCCTCCAGTCTCCACTCTGCTTCCAATTCCAACCCATTCTCGTCAATACTAACAAACCCCCTCCTCACCTGGCTCTGGCCCATTGCAGGCCCCATAATAATCATTCTTCTTGCCTGTCTCTTCTTACCCTGTATAATAAAGTTCATCAAATCCCAAGTCAGAAAAATCTCTAATCAAGCTTTCAACCAGTTTTTACTCAGGAACTACCAGCTTCTGGCCACAGAAGATCCCTCACCCTCACGTGACCTCCTCACCACATGCTGAGATGGACCCCTCTGTCCGCTGGAAACTGTTCCTGGAAACAATGGCCGCAGACGCCTAGCTCCTGACACCCATATCCTCTTAGCACCATTAGAATCAACAGGTCCTTGACCTATAGTTACAAAGAACCTTCATTAATTTCCAACCTGAAGAAGTCCACATCTACTCATCCTTACTGTGGAGAATCCTATCAACCCTTTCCTCCCAATCCTCAAACCCTCACTCCCTTCTACGCCCCTGTTCAGCAAGAAGCAGTCAGAGAGAAAGCAACGTCCACAAACCCACAGAGGAGAAAGGGGGGAATGAAGGGTCCCCACCAGTAAGATGGCAAACTTCCGGCTTCTCTTCAGGGTCCTCAGTTCCCGCCGGCGCCACCTGAAGCCCAATCACCTCTCACTCCCCTCCCAATCCCAGCACCTAGCCAACAGCCACCAGCCCCGTAGAAGTGACACCTCAATCAATTCATGCCCCTTCCTATATACCCCAGCACCTTTCCCTAATAAAGCGGAACTCTCCAGTGAATTGCTGCTATGTGTCGCTCCTTTCCTTTCACATACAATTCTAAGGATGTATCACATGACTTGTCAAAAGGCAATTTGGCAAATATGAACAAAATCCTGAAATGGACACCAAATTACTAAGAAAAAAAACCCTGAGGGAACAGTTGATGCTTACAGAATAAAAATGATGCTGTGTAGAGAATGACTGCAGGCAGGGGCACAGGGCAACAACCTGCTTACCGCACATCAGGACATGCTCTCACAGATGCACAGCACCAATTTCTAAAATAACACCTCAGAATAATGCAACCCAGCACAAGACCTATGACAAAACTCAATGTATCATCACCATAAGCAGCAAGAATACACAAATCATGTAAGAAGCTGGAATTGTGTTTAAAGACAAACTCATTTGGTCAAAATAAGGCAAGAAAAAGAAAGGGAGAATAAAATAAGCCTTTCCCATTTTGGAAGCTTAGTCTACTTAGGTGTTCTTTTTATTTTTTAAGTTCTTGAAACTCACTCCATTTTCAAATTTTTGTGGATGTTAATTTCTCAGGTATTGGTTGTTGCTTTACAGAGAAGAGAAAAAATTGCTTTTTAATGCTTTCCAGGAGAAAAGACCATCAGCTTTTGAACTTTGCAGTTAAGGTCCTTTTTGATGAGTTTGGGATCTGAGTTTCAAATACAGTCACACCAAAATTAAACATCATGTCAAATCAATCTTACATTTTTCATCTGAGATCTAGATTAACCTAGAAGCTAAATTTTTCAGTATGAATGCCATGCCAAAAAGTAAGATGGACTTTCATAAACTGAGTAGGATGGACCAGGCCCATAAAGCACTCAAATATGGCCAGTAAATGCAGTCTACCAGAAGTAGGGATCAGAGGAATTTAGTTAAAGACACTCTGCCATACTCATGAGTAATTCCTGGAGTTGGTATTACAGAGTATCATGTTATTACTGATGATATAAAATAACATCTATCCACTTGAAACAAACTTTCAAGACCTAAATGTTTTACTTTTGTATTGACTTAAGTAAGCAGCCTACATTCCAATCTTAGCAATGAAACTGAGTACCAGCAGTTTGTTTGGATTTGACTGGCTCCTTTGTTTTTTTATTTCTGCTTGAGAGTTAAAAGCAGCTATGTTCTAGAAATGATAGCACAACACTGAAATACAGAAGCAAGTGAAACGTTGAGTTACATCTCCTACACAGAAAAGGGCCACATATCCAAAAGCAGCAGGAAAACAATGCCACAACATCTCAAATCCTTTTCCTTCAATTTCTGGCCATCGTTTTAAAGAGATGGCTCTACCCAAATAATGGAACTTAGGGCAACCTGCAAATAAAGATACTCTAGTGAAAGCGGGTTTTCTGATACGCCTTTTTTTTTTTGATGTATGACCACCTTTACTGTGTTCGGTTTATTTGCATAATGTGCCCCTGCACATTCTGAGATTAAACTAAATGCTGATGAAGGAGATCTGGTGGACCCATCTTTCTTTTCTTGTTTTCATTTGAAGTATCACTGATATACAATCTTATGATGGTTTCACATACACAAAACAGTGATTCAACATTCACCCATATTATCACTCCCTCCATCGCAGTCACTGTCTATCAAATGTAGTAAGATGTTGTAGAGACATTAATTGTATTCTCTGTGCTGCACTATTATCTCAGTGACCTACCTATGTTGTGATTGTGATGTATAGGGCCCCTTAGTCCCCTTCTCCCTCCCCACCCACATTCCCCCAACCCTTCCCGTTTGGTAACCACTAGACCCTTCTCAGTGTTTATGAGTTTACTGCTTTTTTTGTTCCTTCTGTTTCACTGTTTTCAAGAATTCCTGAGGAGGGGCACAATAACCCACTATGGAAGGAAAAAAAACATTACAAAAATAGAAAATGCAGGCATCTGTGTGTACATGTGGGATGTTCTAGTGAAAAAGAGATGACTGTGGAATCAGTAACACCTTCTTTAAAGAGACACAAAGGCTATAGAGAGAAACAAATGACATAAAGAGCTCAAAGTTTATCATATGCATATATGATTTTGTATTTTCTATTATGTATAAACTGTTCTGTTAGTTTTCATTATAGTATATCTAGGCTGAGGTCTCACACTCTGAATGACATATAGGCAACTTGGATAAATAACAAAAATAATAAGCAAAGAAAGAGAGCAAAAGTTAAAGAAATTTGTATTACTTAGTCTGGAAAGGAAACAAATTGACTTAGGAAAGGACACAGCTTAAATTCAAGCATTGGTTTCCTAGTCTTCTGTACAGCAAGGTAGAGGATGGCAGAGGCGGGCTGATGGATAATTACTCAGGTCCCTCGCCTTTGAACAGTGTGTGAATCTATCTTGTACAAGGCTATTTTGCACATAGCAAGAGGGCCTAAGCAGAAGGGATTTAAGCAACATGTCAGAAACTAGACTAACATTTAGAGGTGCCAAAATCCAGTTTCAAAAACAGGTGAAGAAATTAAGAAGTGTAATGAGGAATAGTGGTGTCCCTTGAAATGTAAGAAGGTATGTTCCTTGAAAAGAGTTAAGTTTATAAAACCAAGTTAATACAGTTAAACAACCTTTTTACTATAGAATTTCAGAGTGTTTAATTGTTACTATGCATTAAGAATCTCTGAGAGGCAAAGAGTACATATATAGCATTTCTTAAAAATTTCTAATTACAGAATGCTTTTTTTCATGGAAAACCTGTTAATGAGGTTCACTAGATAATATGCACAAGGAACACAGTTTGGGAAAAGCTGGTTTCAGTGCAACTGAATGTAAAAGCAAGGAAAGGACAAGGTAGTGTCTGGGGATGTCTCCCAACATCATGATTTTATACATATCGGGTCAGTTGGGATGCTGACTGCTTTCTTTTTCCTTCTCATTTCTGCTTTGATCCGGGCATAAATCTTGATCCTCCCATTAAATTATTATTTTCTCAGATTTTCCTAATCCTCCCACTTGTCCAGGCTATCAAAACCTTCCCAGACTCTTTCCCTTTCTTCCTTCTTCCTTCACCTTTTTCTTGTTAGTAGTCCTCTTTCACCCATAAAAGTGCTTTCCGCTTGCTAATAAGCAAAATCACTTTTCTTTTATGAAAAAATGTTTGTCATGGCTTTTCACTTAATATTAAGTTTCTCTCTGATGTAACCATTTAGTTCAGATTCTCTTCTTTTTTTTCCTCTGTATTTTATCTGTATAAGACTTAGGAACTTCTCTAAAACTGAACCTACTGTTCTGATAGTTCTTTAATCTCTTTTCTCTACCATAACGACTACCTATCTCTATAGACTAGTCTATAAAGCCATCATCCCTCATTACTGAACATCCCTTCCAATAAACAATTCTGCATAGGAAGCTGTTCATGATGAGCATTATACTGTGTTCTTCCATTCTTGCTTCTTTATTAGATACAATTAGATACTATGCCATTATTAGATACTATTCATCAGCTATACAGCAGTGGTCTAGACACTATGAAAGTAAGTATAGATTGCCTACCTACAAGGCATTCTCTCTGAAAGAGATAACACTGACATGGGTATGTTTAAGGGGAAGAATTTTCTTTCAGTCACAGGTATTGTTTTATTTTTAAAAACTTCTCTCCATCTCCAGAGTACAATATTATACCATAAATAAAAAAGGGAGGAGTCTTCTCACCACTGAGTTTCCTCTTTGCCCATATTGGGTCGCATTAGCTCCGAACCAACACAGGCAGGTGAGTATTTCAGCTGGTTTTTAGATAAAAGTCAATTTCTTGCTGATATCCCCTTTCTTCCTTTTTTAGCAGTAAGTCTAGACCTTCCATGATAATACATTAAGTTTGTAGAGATGTCATCCTCGTGATAAGACAATATAACCCAGATCATTCATTAGTCATTCAGGGCTACAAAAAATGCTTTTATCAGAGAATAAGTGACTCTCTGGTATCCTGAGAACATTACAATTTGATTAATTATCTTTTTCTTATAATCTTCATTTATTTTCCTTTTAAATTTCCATTTTGACATAATTTCTGACTTACAGAAAAGTTAAGGGTGGCAGAGTTTCCATATCCGTTTCACCAGATTCCCCAAATGTTAACTCAAGAAGCACATTAGTTCTATTCTCTTCTCTCTCTGTACACACACACACACACACACACACTTTTTTCCCCTGAATTATTTGAGACTCAGCTGCAAGCATGATATGCCTTGACTATCATTTTGCTAATTAATAAATAAGATGTGTTCATTAACAGATGTGTGATGAAGCAAGTATAGGTGATGGGCCTATGACGGTTCGGATGTTCATTATAAAGTTCAACTTCTTTGAATGTTTGAAGTTTTTTCATCAAAAAATATTAGGGAAAACAAATCAGAAAAGCAACACTGATACAGTACTATTACTTATAGACTTATTCAAACAGATTTTGCCAAAATCTCAATAATGTCCTTTAAGCAAAAGAAAACCCCAGATTATGCCATGTAAGTTATTTAAACACATCCTGTTTTCTCTATTTCTTTGAGAGGGCATCAGAGAAAGTCAGCTTTGTGATTATTCATGATTCTGTGAAACACCTGAGCTAAGGATAAATCAAAATACCAGAATATCTAAAAACTGTCAGTCCTTTTGGGGTTAGAGGTATCTATTCAATTATGTCTTGGTTAAGTTTTAAAATTAAAATTCCATTAGAATGTTCTGAAAACACCCAAGCTCAGTGGCACAGGAAGTGTTTTTGTAGTAAAGTATGCCTTGGGAAAAACTGCCCTGGGTGGCCAATTCAGTTGCAGACAATCTATGAATGACTAAAGCATATGCCCACATCGTGAAAACTGCTGAAACGTAGACTTAAGAATGCCATTCCAACACTTTACAGTCCCTTTGTAAAAACAGGTGTCAATGGGAGAATCTAGTAACCACTATGTTGCTCATGTAATTGTATATTAATGATATCAAAATTAAAAAAAACACACACACAAGGTATTTTTATTAATATACCTCTTTTAGCCCTTTAAAATAAACGTAAGGAAGAGTACTGAGGAGGGCTTTCCCCCTTCTCAGAATAAAAATGTAGAAAAGCATGAGCTACACCTCTTTATACCCTGCTTGCCCCTCACACAAGTTTATAGTGGTAAACTGTCTCCATACTGAATGGCTGAGTGCCTTTTAAAATCTAAATTAGAAAATGCAAAAAAAAATCCTTTAAAGTCAAACAGTGGAATTAACATATGAGCAGAGCTCCTGTGGGCATTTAAATCCGTAATTAAAAAACCTGAGACACGTTGGCTTGGCAATCGTTATTGTCTAACGTGCACAGATAGCCAAAAGGTACTGAAAATGCAACATTCTGTCCCACATGACTCACTCATCAGAGGCAGGCTCATGAAGAATGCTGAGGAGGCCATACATCTTTAAATGCTGGCCCACCAAAGGTCTTTCCCCCCAGCACTGAAGCCTGTGTTTCAGACCAAGGAACATCACCCGGGGATTGCGTTCAAATAAACTGCCTGGCCCTTTGTTGCCTCTCTTTGACTGCTTATTTCGGTCCTGGGGAGAGACTGTTGAGTATTTGGAAATCATAAAATCTGCTTTTGCTAGCATGCTCCATTTCTCTGCAGGCAAAGGAATCCTTTTCTGAAAAATTAAGTCTGAGAGGAGCAACACATGCTATACGTATGCAAATCATCATTCCTATCTGATGTGTGAGAGCACAGCACACAGCGCAGCAATCTAGCTACGAACCTCCCAGATTATAAATAGGCTGTCAATCCAAGCAGCAGCTGTCTCACATTGCTCTGCTTTTTCAACCTGATTTTATTACATTTCAAAGATGATGCACAGATTTCTACAAGTTTTCTCTGAGCTAACATGTACAACATGTACAAGCAAAGGAAATTTATTTTTAAGATTATTCACATAAAATATTCCATGCTAATCTGCCATTGTTTACCTTATTTATACAGGTTTAACAGGTTTGCACTCCCGCATTTTCTGTTATAAATTAGGCCTTCAGTATTACAATTCTGCACTCAATTGCAGTCAACCAAGAAATTGCCTTTATAAAGGCAACTGAACACCCTAACCTTTCTAGCCTTGAAAAACAGAGAACTACCTACACCTGAATGCAGATGCATGCACAGAACACACACATAATACAATGCGATTTGATTAAGTCTTTAATGCCTACAACTCTTTTGAGAATGAAACAAACCAATCAACTAAATGTACTGCTTAAGGTCTTTAAAATACCCAAGTGCTAAAGACATTCCCAATTCACCTTCCACCATATGAGGACTAACAGTCAAAACTACAAGAAACCACCTTTTGTTCCCATATGGAAAAGCTATCTTACCTTCTCAAAAGTCAGTATTCAGGGGATACCTTTAGAAAAAGGATTCCTGTCTTCTCTTTATCCTATATTCAGCATATAATTGGGAAGATAACTTAATAAGCAAAGTAACCAATATTATACTTTCTCGTTTATAGCAGGAGGTACATTAAGAATTCTTATTTGGCTATCACAGAAATGTCACTCCCTCTCTGTGACGGACCCTATATTATGCCTAGGGGAAGCAGCCTAAACTACTACTTCCTTTCTTTGTCAATAAGGAATTTGTTTCACTTCAGCCTAATTATTCAAATGGGGTAACATTTACTACAGTTGGAATATTTAATAGGCTAGTAGTTAATACTCTAAATGTATGAGTTGGGAACCTCTGGGTACTAATTTTTTGAAGGCTGGGCTTTGGGGGATACAACAAAAAAAGGATTCAAAAAAGTTACTCAAAAACAACACTTGTATTCTAAATTATCCTGAAAACTTTAACTTTCTAGCCTTTGTTTGGCATCAGGATGCAAAACTATTTCAATTTTCAAGTACATGTACAAACAGTTGTCCCTGAACTTTTAACTGGAAAGTCTTAGTCCTTTCGGAACTGTAAGAATGGAGGTACCAGGGGAAGGGGTGAGCCTGATGGACAAGCTCAGGCCTCAGGAGGCAAAGAGACCAACAGGTTCCAGTCTTATAACATTCCAGAGCCTGATAGGATAACACTCCCAACTAGAGCCCTTCCCCCAAGCTAAAGGATTAGTGGTAACTTTCCAGTACGTGGCTAAAGGCCAATGAGACCCCCCCACGTACGCTAGGCAAGCCAATCCTCGTGCCACTGTACACCTTTGCTCCCCCTCCCCCTGCCTTCTTTAAAAACTTGCTGGCTGCCCTGCTGGGTGTGACTTCCCCGGACTGTGTTTCAGACGGAGGAACATCACCTGGGGATTGCGTTCAAATAAACTGCCTGGCCCTTTGTTGCTTCTCTTCACCTGCTTATTTCGGTTAGAATTTACTGGAATTTATCTTACATTTGATGCCGAAATCTTGGGAAGGAGTGTGAGTGTGGGGTCCCAACCAGCCACCGGCGGCCCCGCCCCCTCCTTCCCTGACCTGGGACCTCATCCTGCTCTCTGCTGGGTGGACTATTTTCTGGTGACTCCCCCAGTTTCCCCCAGTTTGTTTCCCTTCCTAACTCCATTTCACCTGGTCCGTTAGAAATTGTAGCTACATCCAGGGGGGCATCCGGCCCACCCTCTGTGGGCATCTGTCCCGCCCCTGGCCCTGTGGTACAGGAGATGACCCTGCCCCAGGCCCCAGGACATCTGTGGACATCCAGCCCACCCCTGACCCTGCGGTGTGGGAGACATTCCTCATCCAGGCTCCCAGGACATCTCCCCTGACTTGGTGCGCATGGGATGCTGGGTGCTCCTCTCAGCGGGATTAGTTGGGAAGTGGCGCAGACATGGAAAACCAGCCCTCGAAAGCAGAGGCCCAGACCCCGTTGTGGTGTCTCATTTCTAATTTGGCTACTCTATGTTTGTCCTGGGAAGTTCACAAACGGAAGCTGGTCTTCCTTTGCTCTGAGGCCGGGCCTCAGTATCCCTTGGACAACCAATCTCGCTGGCCCCCTGAGGGAACTTTCGGTTTTGGCCTCCTCACCGATTTAACTAATTATTGCCATTGGAGCAGAAAGTGGGATGAAATCCCATATGTGCAGGCTTTTTGGACTCTCCACACCCGCCCAGATTTGTGTGTTAAGTGTTCTCCTTCCCAAATTTTGTTAGCCCAGGCCTCCGCCAAAGACCATTGATCTCTACCTCTCCTATTACTGGGAGGTTCTTCTCTGACGGACTCGGCAGAGGATCTCAGCTTCCCCCCTTCCCGCTCCTCCAGGCCCACCGTGGGGGCCAGCTCCCTTCCTCAATGTATTTCTCCTCCATCTTGTTCTCCTTCTCTTCTGGTTTCTCCACCATTTTGTTCCCCTTCTCTTCCGGTTTCTTCACCATCTTGTTCTCCTTCTCTTCCGGTTTCTCCGCCATCTCATTCTCCTTCTCTTCCGGTTTCTTCACCATCTCATCATCCTTCTCTTCTGGTTTCTCTGCCATCTTGTTCTCCTTCTCTTCCGGTTTCTCCACCACCTTGTTCTCCTTCTCTTCCAGTTTCTCCACCATCTTGTTCCCCTTCTCTTCCAGTCGTGCCGCCATCTTGCTCCACAGGTGCCGACTCCACTTCAGGTAAAACAGATAAAACGCCCCCATACCCCAGTCCCCTGCCTTCAAGCTCCTCATCGATTCCCAAGTTGTATCCCCCACTGCCAAGGTCGTCCCCCTCCGTCCCCTCCTTCGAACCCACCGCCATCTTACTCACCATGGCTGGCGCCCAGTCTAGCCCTCCTGTAACCTGCTCTAAGTCACAGCGGTATCGGGCTCATGTGATGGCTCCTCTAAGAGACGTAGAGGGGGCTGAAGGGGTAGTGCAGGTTCATGTTCCTTTTTCTCTGGCAGACTTATCCCAAGTAGAACAGCGATTGGGGTCCTTTTCCTCCAACCCCGTAATGTTCACTAAGCAGTTTAAATATCTCACTCAAGCTTACAAGCTCACCTGGCATGATGTGCATGTAGTCCTCCAATCCACTCTAACCCCGGAGGAATATGACCATGTCACAGCAGCAGCACAGCACTGTGCCAATGAAGCCCATGCCACAGGTGAATGGGAACCTATGAGCAGGGAAGCTGTTCCTCTACAAGAACCCATGTGAGATTATAATACTCCCCAGGGTGAGGCATGCTGAGATCGCATAGTTCACTACTTATTAGCAGGTATGAACTCAACTGCCTAAAAGGCTATCAATTACGATAAGCTTAGAGAGATTACCCAGAAGCCTGACAAAAACCCATCAGAATTCCTAAAGCACCTAAAAGAAACTCTAGGAGCTTTTACTAAAATTGACCTGGCCTCAGCATTAGGTTCCTCTCTCTTAGCCATGCATTTTATAACTCAGTCAGCTCCCAACATCAAGTGCAAGCTTAAAAAGGCTGAAGATGGTCCCCAGACCCCTCTAGGAGACCTGGTAAAGATGGCATTTAAAGTTTTTCATGCCCGAGAGGACGAGAGCAAGAAGAGGTCAGCTGCCCGAATGGCAGAACAGACTCATGCCATAACAGCTGCTCTGTGGCTGGCTCATAGAGATCATCGGGGTGTCCCTGAAGATTGACTTGAACCTCTGGGCCCTTGCTTTCGGTGCGGTGAAGGGCACTGGGCACAGAAGTGCCCCAACCAACCACGCAGACCGACCAGACCATGCCCCAGCTGTGGTAAGTGAGGTCATTGGAAAGTAGACTGTCCACTTGGGGGTGGTCCTCCTCCAGTGGTAGAGCCCCACGGGGGGCGGACGCCCTCGAAGGACTACCCTTCAGACCTGCTGGGCATCCTTGAAGACTGAAGATGCCTAAACTCGGACACCCCGATCACCCTCGCCAAGCCCAAGGCCAAGCTGTGGGTAGCGGGTAAGCCCATCTCCTTCTTGGTAGATACAGGAGCTACCTACTTTGTTCTCCCCTCCTTCAAAGAGCCTTTGAACCCTGCCAAGGTCTCCATAGTTAGAGTCATAGGAACCCTCTCTAAGCCTTTAGAGACAGGCCCAGTGGCCTGCACCTTCCAAGGCATCCCGTTTACCCATTCCTTTCTAGTCATGCCTTCCTGTCCTACCTGTTAGGACAGGATTTGCTCTACAAGTTAGGAGCCTCTATTTCCCTCCCACCTTTTAAATGCTTACAGGATGCCAGAAACTCCATCATTGCTTTGGTTGATGAAAGAGAGTTAGACGACAGTAACCTGAGTCTCCCGACTTCCTAGACTGCTGTCAATTCGGTCATGTGGGACATCTCCATCCCTGTAGTGGCAACCCACCACACCCCAGTTTTAATACACCTTAAAGACCTATCCCACTTCCCCTCTCGGCCTCAATTTCCTATTTCGCAGGCTCATCAAAGGGGACTACAGCCTATTGTTAATTGTTTACTCTCGCAAAGGCTTTTAGTACTGACTAACTCTCCATGCAATACTCCCATCTTGCTGGTAAAAAAGCCTTCTAGAGCGTATTGCCTCATTCAAGATCTCCGAATAATTAATGAGGCTGCTATTCCCTTACACCCAGTAGTGCCTAGCCCATATACTCTTCTGTCTCAAGTCCCTTCTGGTACCTCTCATTTTACTGTACTAAACCTTAAAGATGCCTTTTTTACTATACCTCTCCACTCAGACTCGCAGCTGCTATTTGCCTTTACATGGTAAGACCCTGACACCTGTCAATCTAGACAATTAACCTGGACAGTTCTACCTCAAAGTTTTAGAGATAGCCCCCATCTTTTTGAACAGGCCCTGGCAGAAGACCTCTCGTGATATTCAATGGGCGAGAGTACTCTCCTCCAGTATGTAAATGACCTTTTACTTTGCAGCCCCTCAAAGGAGGCCTCGGTACTGGACACCACATTCCTTTTTATATTTCCTGGCAGACATGGGATACAGAGTATCCCCTGCCAAAGCACAGCTGTCTCTACCTCAAGTTACATACCTTGGGCTAACTCTAACTCCCATCACTAAAGCCCTGATGGCAGACCAAGCAGCTGCGATTAAAGCTCTCCTGCCACCTACTTTAAGAGCCAAGATACTATCCTTTCTAAGATTAGTGAAGTTTTTCAGACACTGAGTGCCTAACTTTGCCCTTCTGGCCAGACTGCTTTATGCGGCTGCCACGGAAACTCCTACTGGGCCGCTGACTTCACCCACCGAGGTAGCTTCTGCTTTCAATCAGTTGCGGGATGCATTGCTTTCATCCCCCCTGTTGATGCTCCCCGACTTAACTAAGCCCTTTACTCTATATACAGCAGAGAGGGCAGGAGTGGCAACCAGAGTGCTAGTATAGCCAGTGGAGCCGGTGTACCATCCTGTTGCCTTTCCCTCCAAACAGATATCACTGCCAGAGAGTGGCAACCTTGCCTCTGAGCCCTGGCAGCTGCAGGAAGTCTGGCCCAAGGAGCCCTGAAATTAACCCTCCAACAGCCCATTACTGTGTATTCCCCACACCGGTTACAAGATCTTCTGAGTCATAAATCGCTGGCCTCCATGAATCCTTCAAGAGTACAAGAATTCAATCTTCTGTTCAGTGAACATCCGCAGGTAACCCTACAAGTTCTCCACCCCTTAACCTAGCCTCCTTGCTTCCCATCAGCGATCAAGCAGATCAGCCCACTCATTCCTGTGTAGAAGTTGTAGAAGCTCTTAAGAAACCTAGAGAAGGCCTACAAGATATGCCCCTCGAAGACCCTAACTTGACTTTTTTCATGGATGGAAGCTCGGTGAAGGAGAGTGATGGGGTGAGAAGGGCAGTCTATGCAGTGGTAACTCTGTCGCAAGTGATAGAAGCAAACCTACTCCCATCTGGGAACATCTCCCAGAAAGCCAAATTAGTAGCTCTTACCCAGGCATTACAGCTGGCAGCTGAGAAGAAGGCCACAATTTATACTGACTCTAAATATGCCTTCCTAATTACACACACTCATGCTGCGATCTGGAAGGAAAGGAGCTTCCTTACCACTAAGGGAACCCTGACCATCAATGGTAGAGCTATCAGCCGCCTGCTACAGGCCCTACAAGACCCCAAAGAAGTAACCATCATGCATTGTAAGAGACATCAGACTAGAAACAATCCAGTAACCAGAAGTAATGCGTTGGCAGACGCCACGGCGCTAAAATTAACATCCGGGTAGAAGCAACCCTCTGTGCTGTTTCTTTCCCCCTCTCTATTGCCCCAATACCCCGATGACAAACGGTGACTGTTCTACATCAAGAGAAGATGTTGGGAGATCAGGGATGGATTTATCTCGGGAGACGAATTGCCCTCCCCCAAGCCCAAAGCAGAGATGTCATATCCAAAATTCATCAGTTTCTACACATTGGGCCAGAAGCCATGCACCAGTTTCTCTCCCCCATATTTGCCCCTTATAATCTCCATAAGGCCATAGATCAAGTGAACCAAGCCTGCACTACTTGTCATCGTGTCTTATCTCAAAGTGCTCTGAAGATCCGGACGGCCCTCCACCAGATGAGAGGAACAATCCCCGGACAAGACTAGCAAGTAGATTTCACCCACATGCCTAAGCATAAAAAGCTCTGGTATTTACTAGTTCTAGTTGATACCTTTTCAGGGTAAACTGAAGCCTTCCCCACCAGCCAAGAAACAGCACAGACATTAGTGGCACATATCACACACACACACACACCCGCTTTAGCCTGCCTGCCTCGCTACAGTCAGACAATGGGCCTGCTTTCATCTCTAGAGTCACTCAGCTAACAGCCGAGGCTCTCAATATCACCTAAAACCTCCATATACCCTACCACCCCCAATCGTCAGGTAAAGTTGAAAGAGCTAACAGTCTCTTAAAAGACCAACTAAGCTGTCTCTAGAAGTAAAGCTCTCGTAGCCCAATCTTCTTCCCATCGCTCGGCTGCGTGCTGCCCCCCGAGGATCAGCTAGACTAAGTGCATTTGAGCTGATGTATGGCAGGCCCTTCTTACTAAACACAATCCTGCCCGCTACCTCTCCTCCTTTGGCCTCCTACCTCCCTTACTTTACACTGTTGAGATATCTTCTTACAGAACACGCAGACCAGCTCCTACCCCAACCTATGTCATCCAGCAACCCAGGAGATGTAGTGATCCTTCAGCCAAGAGATGAAGTACTAAGAGAACTCCAGCCAAAATCTCTCCAACCCTGCTGGACAGGGCCTTATACAGTAATCCTCACTACACCCTCAGCAGTCAAACTACATGAGCATTCCTCCTGGTATCACCTTTCTAGGCTCAAACAGGTACCCAGACATGATGAATGAGTGTCTTGTGAAGGGAGTCCTCTTAAGCTGCAAGTTAGTCGTGTCAAGTACAACCAGCCAGATAAATAGCCCAGTAGTCTCCAGGCAGAGTTATTCTGCATAGAAGTTTAAGCTCCAACTAACTCTTTATGGAATCAACCGAGAAATAGGCACCCAAAGTTGCCCACGTGTAAGTTGTCAAGCAAGCACCGATTCGAATACCGGTACACACAGACATCTTAAACACTTTCTCAAACCCTACGCTGTGCTTTCTGTATGACCAAATCTCTCATACATGTATTTTCCAGTCCGACATGTATGAGGGATATCATCCTGAATTAGATACATGTAGAGTTCATGCAGAAGAAAAAACAGCAAGAAGAGTCACTGACAACATGTTCTTCAAAATACAAGATAAGCTATACATCACCATTAGTGACCCATGAAATCCACGCTGAGAAAAAGAAATACAGAGCAAGCTATACGATAGTTACCAATAGTCCCCACAGGACACAGTATACATCAAGAAGGAATAGACCACTATAAATTCCACTCTCACAGAAGTTCTAAACACTCAGGCATAAGTGTCAAGTAATATTCTAAAAACAGAAGAGGCACTAAAACAGAAAATTCAGTCAGACCCTACACCTACTCTCTACAACCAGCAGCAGCACCCCTTTCCTGGGCCGGAGTCATTAGAGAAACAGTGCGGTTTCTTAATGCTTCACATATCCTCAGCAATGTGTCTGATTGTTTCCTCTGTGCCTCCCTCCAACACCCCACGGTAGCAGCAGTTCCCGTTAGTTTTTTCCAGGCTCAACCAGTAAACTCTAAAAAAGACTGCAGCCTCCCTTTAAGCAAAGTACCAATGTAGAAAACAAGCCTTAAGCCTGAAGCTTGACATAAGTCCAGGGCCACCAAAAAACAGCGCGAAAAATCATTGTCCCCACTAACCTGCCCCAGCATTCCACCATCTCAAAATTGTCAATGAAAAGCCAATGCCGACGACGGGTAACCGTAGACACTCCAATCTCCCTTCAAAAGGGCAAGTTCTTCTAGTGCAATAATACGCTTACCCAAGGCATCAACAGCACCATGGTAAAACCCTGCTTTTTGGTAATGCTGGTGCCCCAACTAACATTGTACAGCAAACCTGAAGTAAGACAGGCACTAGACGAATAGTCTATATATCAAAACACTAGACAGAAGAAGGCAGTTTTTCTACCTGTGCTAGTGAGAGCGAGCCTAGTTACTGCCATGGCCGCAGCCGCCACAAAGGCAGAAGCATTAAGCCATAGCTTAGTCAGCTCTCAGAGTCTAGCAAGTCAATCAGAGGCATTATACGATAGAGTGAGCCTAACCTTGAGAGAAACCTCAACCTCCCTTATTTCCCCCCAGCGACAACTTACTTCCCTTGTCTAGGTCACCCTTCAAAATTGGCGGGCCTTAGATCTGCTTACCGCAGAAAAGAGCGGAACCTATATTTTCTTGCAGGAAGAATGCTGCTACTATATCAATGAGTCTAAAGTCATAGAACAAAGCATAAAAAAACTACAAGAACTACAAAAAAACCTCCACAAAACACGAGTACCTGAAGGCAGCCCTTATGAGTAGCTTCAGTCTCCCATAATAACCTGGCTAATGCATCTGCTAGGCCCCTTAATAACAGTTTGTAGTTTACCCTTAATTGCCCCTTGTGTTTTCAAGTTCCTTCAACAGCGCATAGCAAAAATTTCACACATAAAAGTTAATCAACTGTTGCAGCACAAGTACTCGCCCCTCCCGACTGAGCCTCCTCCGACCATTTTCCAGCCTTAACGCCCCCCCACACACAACGCCCCTTGTCAGCCAGAAGTAGCCAAATCGAGTCGTTGCCCATTATGACCAAATGGCTAGAATGTAAGGATAGAGGCACCAGGGGAAGGGGTGAGCCTGATAGACAAGCTCAGGCCTCACGAGGTGAAGAGACCAACAAGTTCCAGTCTAACAACATTCCAGAGCCTGATCAGATAACACTCCCAACTAGAGCCCTTCCCCCAAGCTAAAAGATTAGTAGTAATTTTCCAGTACCTAGCTAAAGGCCAATGAGAGACCCCACATACCCTCGTGCCACTGTACACCTTTGTTCCCCCTCCCCCTGCCTTCTTTAAAAACTTGCTGCCTGACCTGCTGGGTGTGACTTCCCCGGCCTGTGTTTCAGACTGAGGAACATCACCCTGGGATTGTGTTCAAATAAACTGCCTGGCCCTTTGCTGCCTCTCTTCACCTGCTTATTTCAGTTAGAATTTATTAGAATTTATCTTACAGGAACAAACTCACATTAATTTCTATAAAAAGAATAATACTGTACATAAAAATATTAACAGTTCAGTGCTAAGCTTCAGGGCAATTTTTGCTTTGCTGAATTAGTTGAGAGTTTTGCAATAAAAATTTATTATTTTCACAATTACAATAATAATTACAGTATTATATTTTTGGGGGAAAAAAAGTTTTTCCCTCCTATACTTTGTCTTCCTAATTCAGTTACAATGCTCAGGTTAAAGTGTCTTTGTTAAAAGAGTTCTTTACACTTTAAAAGCTTGCCTTTTAAAGGTGTTTTAATTCTTCACTAGCTTTAAGTATACATTACATTCCAGAGGACATACACACACAACAGGATGATTACAGACAGTTAGATGTACTTTCAATCCTGTCAGATCTCCAAAACTGAGCCGAAATCCAAGGCTGATGTGATCATGGCTTATTAATCTGAACTTTTTCAAAACAAAATACAGCTCCTAAAAGAGTGGCATCTGCAATGATGAACTTAACTTTAGGGAAATCAAGGAGTTAACTCAGGAAGTCAATGACGACTTCTTGTCCCATAATCTTTGGCAAATTTTTTGCATCTAATATTCTGAGATGCTCTTTCACTGATTAATTCTACTTGGTACTTAATGAGTTTCACAAAGTCTAACAATTACTAGTTTAATTTTTCCTCACATAAGTTCCCAAAACAATACTATATTCTTTACTAAAGGCCCACCTAAGTTAACTACTCTGAAAACAAACTGGTTTTGTCCTAATAGTTTAAAAAAATTCTTCAGTCTCCACTGTTAAACTATATTTCCTTAAATATAATCTAAACATCTAGCAGTAAATTCAATGTTATTTCCAATGGTGCACCTGGAATAAAAACAATAAATGGCCGCAGGAATGCTTTTAGTTAAAAACATTTCAACTTTACTCTACCTTACCTATTCTATAGTTCAAAGTAAAAATAACAAAGGCATAGAAAAACATAAGAATGTGAATATCAAAATTGGGAAGGGAAGATAAAATACTCTTTATTTACCAAAGTGTTTTAAAAGACTTATTCTTTGGATCGTGTCTTATAACTTGATTTGATAATTACCCTTTTCACTGATATTTATTCTCAAAACTGAAATGTAATGCACTACCTTCTACGAGAAAGCCCAGACATATACAACTGAAGAGTAGGTTGTTACTTATTACAGGCTTTGGAAAAAGAATCAACACTAAACAATAGAGCAAAGTGCTAACTATCTGGAGAACATCTTGCTAATACATTAAAAGCTACTGCAGGTTTAGAATCTCAGTCCCTGAAAAGAACTACCCAGAGAACATGACCAAGCTACATTTTTGGTTTCTACTCTCATTTCTTTGAGTGTCAAATACCACCAAATTGGCTTCATTCTCCATAATTCTCTTGCTCCAAGCAAGATTGATTCATTCATTATAAGGTGACACTGGACAATCTTTTATTCTAATTATATGATTTGTCCAGGTTTTTAATATTTGTCTAACATTACAATCAGAAGATTCTTCTTTGAACCAGTGGGGACTAAAATTTTATTTCAATACTAGCATTAAAAAAAAATAAACTGAAAGCAGATAATGAGGAAAGTATTCTTTTTTCAATCCAAAATGTACAAACAAGCTACTTTTTATTAGTTTACTCTCTGAATGTTACTAAAATTTAACTTTTAAAGAACCTTGAACACAAAACTCAAAAGATCTTTTAACCCTAAAACACATACTTCTTAGATCTTTTTAAAAAACTGTTATCATAAACATAATAAAACTAATTTTCACTAAATCTCAAATTTGCATGAGTAAAATTTTATGCTCTCATTCAACTTTTTGCTTACTTTTTAAAAATTTGCAATTTTCAGCACTTGAACATCATTTATTTTAAACTGCATTGTGTGTGTAAGTGTGCGTTATTCTTTTCCATGAGCAATTTCTATTACTTTGGGGTAGGATGGGAGGACTGACCAGAAAAAATGCTGATTTCAGGAACAGTATAGCATCTATCCATATTTGCTCACAGGTAAATAAATATTTTAAATAGCAAATAATGCAGAACCATAAGGAGCTAGAGACTATAACAGTAAATGAAGTTCTATAAGAAATTCACGTACAAGGGAGCGTTTCATAAAAAAGTGCTCTTGTGCTAAATATTTTTAACCTGACACTTACAGTCCCTCATTCTTCCTCCTTCTACCTTGCATCCCAGTTTCAATCAGTTCCTAAACCTGTTGATTCTTGTTTTGCATCTGCAGTGTTATTCATTACAACATTGCCTCCTTACACCTTTCACTCCCTTACCTGTATCAAAAATAATTTCCTTATCCCTAACCTTCAATGATATGATTCTAACTACTTCTACACCCTATTTCTGTCTTTCTATATAATACTGTCAGATTTTCAAGAAAGCATAATTCAGATTGATTTCACTTCCTTGGCTAAAAAAAACAGCAGCAAAGAATTACATATTACTACAGTTGGAAGGGGCCCTGGTGGTCCCTGAAACCATCTGCTGACAGAGGGGGAAGGGAAGGTAATGGAGCTGAAGCCTAGTAACAGGAAGCCAAAGGCAGTAAACAGGACCCAATGAGGTGGAGATCTGACCAACTTGTTCATGCAGACCGCCACAAACTCATTATCTTTCTAAAAAGTTTATAGTAAACATTATGTATAACAAGGCAGTATATATTTTAAATTGTTTACTTAGCAGACTTTTCTTTTTAGATTAACAGTTACTCTGTGGCAGGTCAAACCAAAAGGGTTTGGCTGGGACTCTTTGTTTTTCTCTGTAAGGCCTAGTGTCCAGAAAAGAATGCAATGATCTTATTTTTTCTAGACACTTTATTGACACTACACTCAAGAGCTGGAATTATCCTTGAGTATTAAGGAGTGACAATTACCCAGAGACTATGGAAATGGGGTGAGACATAAATGCTTGATTAAAGTTAGTGGCACCATTAAGGTGAATTGGAGGATTGGATTGGGTCTCAAAGTTACCCAATTTTCCCCAATGTACATCTTTTTTTCCCCACTCTTCCACACTAAAATGAAAACCATAGCTCTATTAGCTACATAGCTTAAATCACAGTCAAAGCCCAAGTCTTAAGGGCTGCTTAAAAAGAAACTGTCCAAACCTACAAATTTCTCAAAAGGAATGGCACCAGAGTTTAACTTAAAGTCTAGAGAAGCATCCAGAGTCATCAGGATCCCACTACATAAAATGATGCCAATCTCATAAGAAAAAAGGAGGTAACCTTATATTTTCCTGATTAAATTTTTTCAAAAAAATTAAAATATCATGTAATCATTTCTCTAACTCAGAGATAAGGACTGTTAATTTATTCTTTCTGATGCTTTTTAAATTTTATACAATACTGGGATTATACACTGCACACTATTCTGCCCTTGTTTTATTTAACAATATGTCATGGACATGTTTTCATATTAATACATGTATCCTCTTCTTTTTCTTCCCAACTGCACTCAAGAACACATCATACTCTATTCAAACAATCCCCTATAAATGAATGCTTTCAATTTTCCACTATCATAAAAAAAAGCTTTAATAAACATCCTTATAAATATATCTTTATTCATCACCTGAATCTTTCCTGAAAATAAATTCTTAGAAGTTACATTGCTGGGTTAAAGGATGGGTCAATTTTAAATTTAGATTTCTATTCCAAAACTGCTCTCCAGAGAAGCTGAGTGCTCTCATCAAGTGTGTGTGAACTGCCTGTTTGTCCAGCCCTTACATATGTGTATGATTTGACACCTTTAAAATTTTTTACCAGTTTGAAAAGCAAAAGAAGTATTTCACAATTGTTCTAATTTGTAATTCTTTGACCAGTGAAACAGTATCACTTCATATTTACTGGCCATTAATGATTTTACAAGATGGTCAATGACTTGTAGAAGAGTATGAGTGTATGTGTATGTGTACACATACATATATATTTCTAGTGAACAGGCTACTGTCATTATCTTTGCATCCCTGTGAGCCCCTCTCCATTTGCATCTCTTTCCTTCTGGCCAAGAGGCAGTTATTATTCTGAAATTTTTCAAATTATCCTCTTTTTCCTTCATAATTCTACTACTTACTTAACTATTCATACACAATGTTTTATTAATTTTTATGTATTCTTCTGTGACTTATATTTTTTTGCCCAATATTGTGTAGTTTTCCAAGTTGATACATATACCTGTAGTTCATTTATTTCAAAATAGTATATATCGTATTCCACTGTGGGAATTTACTGTAATTTATCTATTCTGTCAAAGGATATCTAGGTTGGTTCCACTTTCTGTTATTATTAACAATGCTGCTAGCTATGGATATTCTAATATAAGAATGCCTCTAGAGCTACATTGTCCACTAGCCACATAGGGCTATTAAGCACTTGAAATGTGGCTACTCCAAATTGAGTTACATTTTAAGCATAAAATATAAACATCAGATTTCAAAGGAATGTAAAACATCTCATTGGTAATTTTCAACTGATTATATGTTTAAATGGTAATATATTAGATATGCTGTATCTAAATAGAATTTAAAAATAAAAAATAATTAAACTAAGTATGATATAATTAAAGTTAATCTGCTTACTTTTTTTATAATGTGGCTACTAGAAAATTTTAAGTTATACATGTGGTTTCTGTCCTGTTTCTATTGGACAGTGATACTTTAGAGTATGTATCTAGGAGAACTCACAGTATATGCATACTTTCAAATTTGGTAGAATATACAAAATTGTTTCCCAAGGTGGGCTGAATCATTTTACATTTGATTCAGCAGTTTATATAGTTTCTTGCTGCTCTATCGTTGCCAATAATTGTTGTTGAATATTTTAATTTTTGCCAATCTGGCAGGAGCAAAGTAGTCGTATCTCATTGTGGTTTTAAATCTCATTTCCTCAATACGGTTGGTCAACTTTCATATATTTCTATTAATATTTCTATTAATATTCCTTTCTCTGTGACATACACTAACATTTTTACTTCTTTTATGAATTGTCTATTAATATCCATTGCCTGCTTTTCCCTTGGAATGCTAATTCTTTTCTTAGAGATTCTTAAGAACTCTTTATATGTAAGATGAATAACTCTTTGTCAAACGTTGCTGAAAATACTTTTCTTGAGTTTTTATGGCTGTTCTTGCAATTGTATTTTTACTGCCTGAAAACTTTTTCTTCTTCCTTTTACTCCTTATGTTAAGTCTTCCCCTGTATGATTTCTGGTTTTCTTAACATGCTAAGGTCTTTCACACTCCAAGATTTAAAAAAGCAAACCTGTTTTCTTCTAGTATTTTATAATTTCATGTTCTATCTCTAATCCACTAAATCTATTTTTTGAGTACAATGTGAGGAAGAGGTAAGAGCAGACAAAAACTAGGGTGATCATCTAGCTCATCACAAGTCCCTCAGTGGCTATGGCTGTGCTACCCACCTCCATTTTTTAAGGAGACTTTCTTCTTAGCATCATCCTCCCCTCAAAAGAGGTTGGAGAAAGTAGATTTTTAAGTCACTTGGAGATTTTGGACTTGGTCTTAATAGTGAAGAAAAGACATCAAAGGGTTTTAGGCCATGATTTAGATTTGCATCTTTGGAGACTCATGCTAGCTACAGTACTTGGAAGGGAAGTCTGGAAGCAAGATCCACAAAGAGGCTATTTTAATAAGCCAGGCAAGATGATGATGGTGTGGGTTAAAGCAGTGATTATGGAAAGAAGATAGATTGAGAGCTGTTTAAGAAGAAGACAGTGGGTGGAAGTGGGGGTGGGGAGGGGGAAGGATCCTAATGACTGAATTTTGGAGAGACCCAAAGGGAACAATCAATGATGCCTTTCAGAGCCAAGGATGACTTTCAGTTTTTTGGCTTGATTATTATAATAGACAGTGGTTAACCTTTACAACAATAAGGAACATTATGGGAAACAAGTTGGAGACAAGATAATGAGTTCAGTTTCGGACACATTGAGTTTGAGGAGCCTGTGGGAAATTCAAGTGAAATTGTTCAGTAGTAGCTGGATTACAGGTCTGGGCCAGAAATGTAGCTTTCCCCATTATTCTTATTCAAGGTTTCTTTGGCAACATTTGGGTGAACTTTGGAATCAATCTGTCAAATTCCTCAAAATATCCATTGGAATTTTGAATGGAATATTAAATATAAAGATTTCAGGAGAATTAACTTCTTTGAAACATTGCATCTTTCCATCCAGAAAGAAGGTATAGATCTTCATTTATTCAAATCCTTTTATATACTCCTAAGTAAAGGTAAAGGTATACAGATACTACATATTTCTCATTAAGTTTATTTCTTTTTTTTAAGAGATTTCTTGCTTTAGTGACTAGATAATTTTTTCCATTATTTTTTCCATTATTATATAAGCAAAGCCTTTCCTGATATAAAGGAGTGTTTTGGGCTTTAATTTTACCATGTATATAGCTACCTTACTGTTATTAGTTTTAATAATGTTCACTGACTTTTCTGATTTCTCTAGGTAGATAATCCCATCACCTGTAAATAATGACACTATACATCTATTGCTCCAATAGTGTTTTTCATTTCTTTTTCCTTTTTTATTGTACTATCCAGAATAATCTCTCTTTTTCATTGGTCAGTACAGCTAACAGCTAATTCTGTTGATCTTTTCAAAGAATCAACTTTAAGTTTTATTTATCGATTCTTTAATTTTGACTAAATTGGTTCAGGCACATCCAACCAAAATTTTTCAGAAAGTCTATGTGAATATTATACCTTATGAATCCAAAACTGTCTTTCTTGTACTCTCACACCTAAATTTCTTTTCTAAACATAAAGTTCTAGTGTCACAGTCCTATACCCTCAGAATTCTATGAAGTTTCATTATCTTCTAGCATTCAGAGCTGTTGAAAAATCTAATATTTATCTGATTTTTATTCCTTTATAAGTAACTTTTTCAGTTGTTATTGACTAACTACTAAGCAGTTAGAGGGATTTTTTCCTTATTTTTCTCCTACCTTAAAACTTGTAAGCAATAGCATGCGTGCTTCCGCCTGACCCCCAAATAATCTTGTGTGATGCTAAGAGCTTTCTCTAACTATCTGAGGATTATTTTTTTCAGCTCAGAAATATTTTTCTTCTCTAATTTCTTTGGTCATTGCTTTTCTTTAGAAATCCTATTATATGATATTCAATCTCTTAGATCTAGTCTCCATGCTTATTTTCTCTTATTTTCCATCTCTGACTCTTCACAATTTTATAGAACTTAACTTTCTTCTAATTTACTAATTTATCTTTTACAGATCCATTTTACTATTCACTCATTCTATTGAGTTTACTTTTGAATACTATGTATTTCATTCTTTCAAAAACTATTTACTGAGTGCCTCCCATATGCCAGATACCATTCTAGGCTTCAGGAGGTAAAGGGGTAGTTGTTTGACTATTTCAGAGCTTCCCAGGCAGAGACAATGGCCATTATAAAGGCAGAAGGTGGAACTATTTGGCACATCCTTTTCAAGGAACAGCAAAGGAGCCTTGTGTGGCTGGAGCAGGATGAGTGGGCCCAGAAGAGTAGGAAATGAAAAAAGACCAAGAGGGCTTATAAGCTATAAGGACTTGACTTTTATTCTAAGGGTAATAAGGACAGCCTGTTTTTGTTTTACTGATGAAATAATACCCTCTCAAACCTCACTGAGAACACTAATGAAAGACTTAAAAGTTCCTTTCCTACATTAGCTGTTTCAGTAGAGGTGAGGTGGGGGAATTTGTTTTGACTGCTCAGTTTCATTTCTCACTTTTAAACTGCTGATTCTCTTCATATAACTGGTAATTTTTTTTGTCTGCTTATACTTACAAATAAAGGTTTATTGTGTGGTAATAAAATTCCAAAAGAAGGCTTTGTCCCAGATAAAGTGAATGGAACGGGGAGTCTGAAAACAGGTAAGTAAGAACAGGGCCCATCTTGATGGAAGCAGTTCACCATAATTCTTACTATAGTAATTCTCAGGAAGCATGCCAAGGTCAGCATGGAAAGTTCTAACTTAAACCTAGACACCTATACTCTAATAGTCATACTCTTCTTAAAAATCACGATAGGCATAGGCTCAATTGTAGATCTATAAAGATTCAATTCAGTTCTGTATTTCACTCTACCTTTTCAGTAGTAAAGACAAAAGGTGAGTATTTTTTAAAAATTTTATTTTGGTATCATTAATCTACAATTACATGAAGGACATTATGTTTACTAGGCTCCCGCCTTCACCAAGTTCCCCCCCACATCCCCGTTCAGTCACTGTCCATCAACATAGTAAGATGTTGTAAAATCACTACTTGTCTTCTCTGTGTTGCACAGCCCTCCCCGTGCCACCCTGCCACACTATACATGCTAATCGTACTGCCCCCTTTCTTTTTTTCCCGCCCTTATCCCTCCCTTCCCACCCATCCTCCCCAGTCCCTTTCCCTTTGGTAACTGTTAGTCCATTCTTGGGTTCTGTGATTCTGCTGCTGTTTTGTTCCTTCAGTTTTCTTTTGTTCTTATACTCCACATATGAGTGAAATCATTTGGTACTTGTCTTTCTCCACCTGGCTTATTTCACTAAGCATAATACCCTCTAGCTCCATCCATGTTGTTGCAAATTGTAGGATCTGTTTTTTTCTTATGGCTGAATAATATTCCATTGTGTATATGTAACACATCTTCTTTATCCATTCATCTACTGATGGACATTTAGGTTGCTTCCATATCTGGGCTATTGTAAATAGTGCAGTGATAAACATAGGGGTGCATCTGTCTTTTTCAAACTCGAGTGCTGCATTCTTGGGGTAAATTCCTAGAAGTGGAATTCCTGGGTCAAATGGTATTTCTATTTTGAGCATTTTGAGGAACCTCCATACTGCTTTCCACAATGGTTGAACTAATTTACATTCCCACCAGCAGTGTAGGAGGGTTCCCCTTTCTTCACATTCTTGCCAACATTTGTTGTTGTTTGTCATTTGGATGGTGGCGATCCTTACTGGTGTGAGGTGATATCTCACTGTGGTTTTAATTTGCATTTCTCTGATGATGAGCAATGTGGGACATCTTTTCATGTGCCTGTTGGCCATCTGAATTTCTTCTTTGGAGAAGTGTCTGTTCAGATACTCTGCCCATTTTATAATCAGATTATTTGTTTTTTGTGTGTTGAGGTACGTGAGCTCTTTATATATTTTGGATGTCAACCCTTTATTGGATACATCATTTATGAATATATTCTCAAAAGGTCAGTATTGTAAAGGGCAAACTAAAATTACAGATCACTATCAGGATCTCAGTCAAAACTGTACAATCTGTAGCTTTCTAGAGTCCTTGACTAAAGTCAGAGAAAATAATATAAAAATTTTCCTATGAGTAAAAATATATGAATGAATGAAAAATACTGAGTGCTTATCAATCTATTTCCTCTTCTGCATCTTCCCAAGAGTTTCAAGCAATACATCTATGAAAAAACCCTAAAATAAGTTTACTGTTATTTGACATGAACAGCTTCTTTTTTTAGAAAAGAGATTAGGTCTTTTATAAGCCTAAAGCACATGTAACTAAAAATGCTCCAGCAGGAGAATTTAACCTTCCAAGTCTATTTGTGCTGGCTTCTGAGTATGAACTATTCCAGATGTAACAGGGTTACTAGATGTGGTTTCTTCTGAACAACCTCTGGCATTAATCCTAAGTGACTTTTCACTCTACTCTTGCATTTTAGAGAGTATAACATAATACAAGTCACACAGAACATGGAATTTCATTAAACATAGTGGTCCCACCTCAGTGGAGAATGGGGGAAGGATGGAGACAGGGTGGGGTGGTGGTGAAAGGAAATACCTGCACTGCACAGTGCTGACACTACTTATAGTTATAAACAAAAATGCTATGCAACATGGACATAATAAAGTTTTTCTAAGGGATTCTTTAATTGTAAGATTATTGAGCAATTTAATTGTAAATAGAAGAGACAATGTTTGAATAGTGATTTTAAAAAGGGGTGAGGGCTCTGTAGCCATTGTACAATCTAAGATGACTTTGAGAGTAAAATACAAAATAGTTGGATTACTTTGTAGTATATTAGGAAATTAGGGTTTAGTACCTAGTGTATGAAAAACAGAAGTATGTGCCAAAGGACTTCATTAAGAGGCCCTGCTGGAAATAAACACTTGCTCACGATTCAATCCTGAAGTGTCATACAACACTGCATACTGTGGTGGGGAGTGGAGAATTCTGTATATGTTCAAGTTTAAACACCATTGCAATTTTTTCATATACTTCTGATTCTCTCTCCTGAATTGATTATTTAAATAGGTTGGTCATTCTTGCTGGCTTTTCATGGTGAAGATAATATAGCAAGCACTAGATACATATACTTATTTCTCTCTCTCTTCTTTAAAACATGTACAGAAATTTAAGTTCCTATTATCCCTTTTTCCATCTCCTTTCCCAGTGTTCCCCCACCAGTTTCAAACATAGGAGCCAGAACTGGTCATGGTCATATTTTTAAAAACTGAATTTTCTCAACATACACCAATGATTTTTAGAATATACTCAAGGTCACTAAAAAAGAAAAGTCAGAAATTGGAAAAGACAAGTTGTTAACAAATGAGGTCTTAAAAGCATTTGGGATGTACAGAGAAAGTACTCTTCTGGCAATGGTTTGAGTGTTGTGGTTATTTCTTTTGAGCAATAACATTTTTTGCTGCACCCTACTAAACACAGTGAAAACTGATTATTTTTTATTCATCCTGATCAAATTTATCTTGGGAATATTCACCAAGGAGTTAAGCTGCAAGTGACAAGTCTCTTCACCTTGGTTCCAATTATAGTCAGGCCAAGATTACCTGCTTCTTTCTGGGGTCATATGATCTACTTAGTGAAGAATACATGTCAGAATTCCAGGGTACAGGTTTTGCCTAATTTGTCGCTTTATAAACATATCTAATACACAAAGACAAAGATTTAAAATAAATTAGGAAGCATTTGTTTTATTTTTATGAGTTTGTATTCTGTAAGAATTTTTTATTTTGTAAAAACCAGAAAAGTTCAAAGAATAATATCATGATCTCTTTGATATACCAAATAACTATATATCCTTTCAACTCCTCCAAATCATCATATATCTTTTTTACCCATGAACCATCTGAAAGTAGTGAACATGAGATTTAATCATTAAATACTTCAGTAGTTGGCATTTTTGTTACAGATTCTATGCCTTATAGTAAGATACACCTGAGAATTTCTTAAAACTTTATACATTATGAGATCCCTGAGAATAAAGTTCACTTACTTTTCAAATCCTTTATGTCTTACTATTAAAAAATGGCAACTTCCTCTATTATATTAAATATGACTTAATACAGAACAATCTTCTGGAATACAATGCATGTCTAAAGGAAGGTACACACATAATTACCAGCAGACAACAGAATTACCAGTTCAATAATATTCTGGTTATTTTTCAGGGTGTCTGGCAACTAAATCTAGTGCATGCCATTTTGATAAAACCAAATATATCTTGAACGTGTGGGGGAGCTACATAAGCAATTATATTCTTCAACAGGGCATATTCAAGATTTTTAGGGATAACTAAGCCAAACTTTTACATCATTGGACAAGTCTTTGGCCACTTTAAAGTGGGAGTTACAATTTGACAATGATTAAGAAGGTCTTAAAAGAAGCCAAATTAGTCTGCATGGTCAGTGCAATTCTGGGAGAATCCATTACCACTTGAGTTGGTCTAGGGTAACATATAGGACAGGACACGGATACATTATAAGACTGGACTAAAACTACTGACTCATTTTTGCAAACCCTGGGGAACTGAATGAAGAGACTGATGAAATGCACAACACACATCCTGGACAAGTAATTTTAACTCTCAGTCTCACCTATGTCCTATGACTAAGACATGTTAATCAGGATCTCCAGGAGATTTCTTTCCTTCTAATACCACCTATTATTCTAACCTTCCCTTTCTCATCCTATTGTCCTACCCTTCCTTTCCATGAAAGGCATTTAAATTTTTAATTTTGTAACGATAAAAAAATGATTCATGTTTAAAATGCTATTTCGGTCCTTGGACACAAGAAACTCAATCAATATAAAGATACTTTATATAATCATTAAACTGAAATAAATGATGTAGGAATAAGATACACAACCTAACAATGAACCCATTCTATCTAGAGACCTCTTTCAAAAGTTATCATATTAAAATAGAGAAGTAAAACAAATCTATGAAACTGTGGAATTTATTCTGAAATACCATGCATCTGAAGACACATGCTACTGCTGTTTACTTACATTGTCACCTTTATCATTTATCTGCACATAAAAGGTTTTTCTCAAATTAATCCTTTCTAGTTAATATATTATATTCTACATCCAGAAAAGCAAACAGAAAGGCAAATAAAGCCCATATCATAGTATATTAGCCATTAATATCTGCAATGCTCCTCCTTCCACTGGCCTAGTGAAGCTTTGGCTCCTGAAGTGATAAAGATGAGCTCTGCCAAACTATTCCCGAACTCTAAGGCAGTATTACCATGATACAAAGTGCCAAAAGGGCCATTAAAAAGAAAAGACTGACCCACTTTTAGAAGTCCGCAGCTTTTTCCTTCTGGTTAAGTATGAATATTTAAATCAGGCAGACAAGTCAAGGAGCAAACATTCCATCCTGACTGCAGTGTGTGCACCTCTGGCTCAGAACTAAAAAGGATCTGGCTGTCATATACCAATATGAATATGAATGTTCGCTTAGGACTCCAGAAGGGCAGTTTTCTAATCATTTCACTGTCTCTCAGACTTTTAAGTTCCACATTTGGATTTGAAGGTAGAAAACACTAAAATATGGATCACAGTAACTGCTTTAAATTACATACTTAATGATTTATATCAGATATAACATAATTTAATTTGTAGTAAATCGAGCAAACTGAGTAAAGGTTAGGTTTGTGGTTAACAGTTGTAAATTTGTTCTTACATACCATGATACAGTAATAACGCATTAGAGGAGTGCTGCATTTAAGATGGTAAACCCATCACAATAAAACTGACTAGAATCAAGTTTCACTACTGTTTAAATGAGATAAATAATAGGAACTATCATTATAACACATGATGCAGGAAAACAAACTGGAAAATAAATCAAACTACTATTCAAAAGCCTACTTAACATTATAGCTATATGTAGGTTCCCTTTGTTTTATTAAGGATACATCATTAATGAAAAGGTACCTTAAACAAGTGAAAAAATAAGTATCAGAAAATTCATATTAAAGTAAAAGATAAAACTGGAAATTTTATGGTCATCTGTTCCTACTCAAATCTGTAATTATAATTTACAACAGAAATTCCCACTCTTCACAACATCAGGTCCCCTGGGCTACTACTTCCCTTCCCCATTACTATTCGCATTTGGATCTCATTTTTTAACTTTCAAATAAACAGTATTTCTAAGTAACAGCCTGTGCAACTTATCACAGGTGAATGTGGGATTTTTCTTATTCCTTCAGGCATAGGAGAAACTCCTTCAGATCAGGAAGCAATGTTATAAATAAATTTTGCTACTGCAACAGTTATCCAAACTTTATTTTAAACATTAAACCTGTCCTTTCACTCACAAACATTCTCATTTATAAGCAAACAGGCCAAGATTTCATATTTAGTGAAAAACATTCCTTTTAAGGGAAAAAGCCCTGTTCTCTTTAACTATAGATATGTCTTAGTTCTACAGGACAAAGGACTGACTTAGTTCACTGAGTATATTGTTTTAGCAAAACTAACAAACAAAAAAAGCATGCCAATGAAACCTTATTTCCATTGAAAATAAACCCATTCCACCCTTCAAATGCTAAAGCATTTCATCCAAAGCATAGGTACTGATCACAGCTCTTTAAGCAAGACCCATTCTAGGCAAAGGACAGTGTGGTAAGTTAAAGTTTTCTAGTACCATTCTAGTACTATTCAATTTTAATTTTGTTTCCCAACACTTTTCATGAAAAAATTTTACCATACAGTAAAGCTCTTATGTTTTCTTTTTTAAAATATTTATTTATTAAGGTATTATTGATATACACTCTTATGAAGGTTTCACATGAAAAAACAATGTGGTTACTACATTTACCCATATTATCAAGTCTCCACCCATACCCCAATGCAGTCACTGTCCATCAGTGTAGTAAGATGCCACAGATCCACTATGTGCCTTTTCTGAGTTACACTGTTTTCCTCATGACCCCCCACACCATGTGTGCTAAACATAATACCCCTCAATCCCCTTCTCCCTCCCTCCCCACCCACCCTCCCACACTCCTTGCCTTTGGTAACCACTAGTTCCTTCTTGGAGTCTCTGAGTCTGCTGCTATTTTGTCCCTTCAGTTTTGCTTCGTTGTTATACTCCACACATGAGGGAATTCATTTGGCACTTGCCTTTCTCTGCCTGACTTATTTCACTCAGCATAATACCCTCCAGCTGCATCCATATCGTTGCAAATGGTAGGATTTGTTTCTTTCTTATGGCTGAATAATATTCCATTGTTTATATGTACCACATCTTCTTTATCCATTCATCTACTGATGGACACTTAGGTTGCTTCCACATCTTGGCTATTGTAAAAAGTGCTGCAATAAACATAGGGGTGCATATGTCTTTTTGAATCTGAGAAGTTGTATTCTTTGGGTAAATTCCAAGGAGTGGAATTGCCGGGTCAAATGGTATTTCTATTTTTAGTTTTTTGAGGAACTTCCATATTGCTTTCCACAATGGTTGAACTGGCTTACATTCCCACCAGCAGTGTAGGAGAGTTCCCCTTTCTCAGCATGCTTGCCAGCATTTGTTGTTCTTAGTCTTTTCGATGCTGGCCATCCTTACTGGTGTGAGGTGATATCTCATTAGCTCTTATGTTTTCTTACATATCATGTTCACTACTATATGTTTTGATTCCTGAGTTAGAATGCCTCCATTCTTTCTGCTTTTCGTATCCAAGTCCTACATGGGTTCCCAAGCTTTTCCCGCCTTCTTTCTTCTCATTATCTATGTCACATAGTGTTCTGTTCTGCTATGTGTGTGTTTATTCCTTTGTCCTTCCTAAAGATCATAAGCATTAGCTACATACAAATGGGTGGGTGAAGATGGGTGGAGAAAGAACAGAGAAGTTGCCTGATTCAATGACTGATATGTTTTAAAGATTCTACTGTTACTCAAGCCTGATTCCTTGCTATTTTACCCAAGTATGTACCTGGAAATTAGAAAAAATTTATTCAGAGCTTCTTAAAAAAGTATTTTAGGTCCTACTAAACAGAACCACAAGAAGGATCCAAAACACTACAAAGTATTTCAAAAAAGAATGATTGGAAATCAAGATTTTCTCTATGCACATTTAGTTAGTGAAAAAGGGCAAGTGCCCAATTTAAAAGGAAATCATATCTTGTTCTTTAAAACATGTAGGTTAGAAGGCCCTGCTCTTGAGTTATGTGAGCCCTCTAATTCCTTTATGATACAATGAGGATACAGTAGCCACATGTTTTCAGAAGACTGGTCAAATTTTAGCTTTTTGAGTGTGGTCACCAGAGAAATAAGGAGAAACTCTTCCTTGGGTTGGACCCAGTGGCCCATGAGTATACCCCTGGCTCTGTTTTCTTGCTTACAGAGATAAAGCATGGTATTGAAATTCAATACACAAAAAGATGGTGGCATGAGAAGTGAGACAGGCCTCCTCCTAAAACCGCATATAATAAGAAAATATAATTAATACAACTAATTCTGAAGGAGCAAAAGAAAAGAAAGCTGAGCCAGACTGCACACACCTGGAGGAAAGAACAGACCTAACAGAAAAGGGTAACATACCAAAACTGTGACCTGCTGGATCCAAGCCCTTCCCCCAACCCAGCTCACCAGCAGGAGGAAAAGAAAAGGAGTGGGGAGGGAGTGGAGGCCTGGGACTGCTGAACATCTACCTCTGAAGATCTCCTGTGGGAACACAAACCTACACTGCATGGTAACCTGGGGATTAGGGAGTCTGGAAAGCTAAGACAGGCAGAACACCTAAGAGACTGAGATTCCAGCCACTTGTGGAAAACAGAGATCCATATCCGCCTGCTCTGGGACAAAAGAAAAGCAGGCACTCTGGGAGACTTCCTAACAGCGAGAGGACTGCTAAAGGGGCAAGGATTGCACAGAGCTTACTGGTCAGGAGAAAAGACAGGCAGACAAAATTGTCTGGGTGCACTCTGCCCAGCAGGTTGGGAACTTCCAGGATCTTCAGGTGCTCCAACCCCGGGCTGGCTACACAGCTCTAAGGCCCCTCAACATGATACACAGCCTGCTGTGCCTTCCTCCCACCAGCCAGCCCCTGGCTCACAAACCAACAAACCCTGCCCTGGCATTAGGCCAGCCAGAGGGAAGCCCCACCTACAGCAGCTACAAACACAAAGCACAGAGGCTTATACCCATGTGCTTGACCCACTGGTTCTGGAAGAGGAGACAAGCAAAGCAGTCAGGAAGCAGGAACAGCTCTTTACTCCCCCCAGGCACCAACACTGCTCCCCTGCAACCCTGACATTACTCAAGGGGCTTAGCAGCTCCAGAGAGTAGAGTTTCTGGACACAAGAGGGCACCACACACGAATATGTAACATCAAAGGAACCTGGTACAAACCAAAATCACACATACACCAGAAAAGGGGTCAAATAAAACTGACCTCATGAATCTTCCCAGAAGATTTCAAAATAAAAATCATTAACATGCTCATGGAGGAACAGAAAAATATTCAAGAAATCAGGAATGAATTCCAGTCAGAGATCCAATCATTACCAAACACAGTACCAGAAATGAAATACACAATGGAAGGTTTTAAAAGGAGATTAGATACAGTGGAGGAGACAATAAATGAAATAGAAATGAAAGAGGAATACAAAGAAGCTGAGGCAGAGAGAGAAAAAGGATCTCTAAGAATGAAAGAATATTGAGAGAACCATGTGACCAATCCAAACAGAAAAATATTCGCATTATAGGGGTACCAGAAAAAGAAGAGAAAGAAAAAGGGATAGAAAGTATCCTTGAGGAGGTAATTGCTGAAAACTTCCCCAATCTGGGGAAAGAGATAGTCCCTCAGGCCACAGAGATGCACAGATCTCCCAACACAAGAGACCCAAGGAAGACAACACCAAGACATATAGTAATTAAAATGGCAAAAATCAAGGATAAGGACAAACTATTAAAAGCAGTCAGAGACAGAAATAAGATCACATACAATGGAAAGCCCACCAGGCTATCATCAGACTTCTCAGCAGAAACCTTACAGGCCAGAAGGGAGTGGCATGATACACTTAATGCAATGAAGCAGAGGAGCCTCGAATCAAGAATACTTAAACTGGCAATATTATCATGGGATTAAACAATTTCCAGATAAGGAAAAGCTGAGAGAATTTACCTCCCACAAACCATCTCTACACTACATTATGGAGGGACTGCTATAGATGGAATTGTTCCTAAGGTTTAACAGCTGTCACCAGAGGTAATAAAATCACAGTGAAGAAAGTAGAACAGTTAATTACTAAGCAAATGCAAAATTAAATCAACTACCCTCAAAGTCAATCAAGGGATAGATAAAGAGTACAGAAGATGATACTTAATATATAAAGAATGGAGGAGGAAGAAAAAGGAGGACAAAAAACCCTTTAGATTGTGTTTGTAATAGCATACTAAGAGACTTAAGTTAGACTCTTACATAGTAAGGAAGTTAACCTTGAACCTTTGGTAACCACAAATCTAAAGTCTACAATGGCAGTAAGTACATACCTATCAATAATCACCCTAAATGTAAATGGACTGAGTGTACCAATCAAAAGACATAGAGTCACTGAATGGATAAAAAAACAAGACCCATCTATATGCTGCCTACAAGAGACTCACGTTAAACCCAAAGACATACACAGACTAAAAGTGAAGCAATGGAAAAAGATATTTCATGCAACTAACAGGGAGAAAAAAGCAGGAGTTGCAGTACTTGTATCAGACAAAACAGACTTTAAAACAAATAAACTCATAAGACACAAAGAAGGACATTACATAATGATAAAGGGGTCAATCCAACAAGAAGATACAAGCATTATACAGATCTATGCACCCAACACAGGAGCACCTACATATGTGAAACAAATACTAACAGAAGTAAGAGGGGAAATAGAATGCAATGCATTCATTCTAGGAGATTTCAACACTCCACTCACTCCAAAGGACAGATCAACCAGAGAGAAAATAAGGAGACAGAGGCACTGAACAAGGGAGAAATACAAGTATCAAATGATTTCACTCATTAGAAAAGATGAACCTAACAGACATCTACAGAACGCTACACCCAAAAGAAGCAGAATATACATTCTTCTCAAGTGCACATGGAACATTTTCAACATTACATACCGGGCCACAAAAAGTGTCTTGGTAAATTCAAAAAGATTGAAATTGTACCAACCAGTTTCTCAGACCACAAAGGTATGAAGCTACAAATGAATTATGCAAAGAAAATGAAAAATCTCACAAACACATGGACACTTCACAACATGCTCCTAAATAACCAATAGATCACTGACCAAATAAAAACAGAGATCAGGCAATATATGGAAACAAATGACAACAATAATACAAAACCACAAAATCTGTGGGACACAGCGAAGGCCGTGCTAAGAGGAAAGAAGAACCAACCTCAGGAAAGAACAATAATCCCTTATGAACAGTCTAAACTCACACTTAATGAAATTAGAAAAAGAACAAATGAGGCCCAAAGTCAGTAGAAAGAGGGACGATTAGAGCACAAATAAATAAAATCGAGAAAAATAAAACAATAGAAAGAATCAATGAAAGCATGAGCTGGTTCTTCAAGAAAATAAACAAAATAGATATACCCCTAGACAGACTTATCAAAAAAGAGAGTCTACACACATAAACAGAATCAAAAATGAGAAAGGAAAAATCACTAGAGACACCACAGAAATACAAAGAATTATTAGATAATACTATAAAAAATATATGCTAATGAGTTAGATAACCTAGAAGAAGTGGACAACTTTCTACAAAAATACAACCTTCCAAGGCTGACTCAGGAAGAAACAGAACATCTGAACAGACCAATTACCAGCAATGAAATTGAACTGCTAATCAAAAAACTACCTAAGAACAAAGATGTGGTGCATATACACAATGGAATATTATTCAGCCATAAGAAGAAAACAAATCCTACCATTTGCAACAACATGGATGGAGCTAGAGGGTTTTATGCTCAATGAAATAAGCCAGGTGGAGAAATACAAGTATCAAATCATTTCACTCATCTGTGGAGTACAAGAACAAAGAAAAAAACTGAAGGAACAAAACAGTAGCAGACTCACAGAACTCGAGAATGGACTAACAGTTACCAAAGGGAAAGAAACTGGGGAGGATGGGTGGGAAGGGACGGAAAGGGGGAAAAAGGGGCACTATGATTAGCACACATAATGTAGCTGGGGTGGACTCAGGAAAGGCAGTATATACAGAGAAGACAAGTAATGATTCGAAAGCATCTTACTACATTGATGAATAGTGACTGTAATGGGGTATATGGGGGGAACTTGATAATAAGGGGAGTCTAGTAACTATAATGTTGTTCAAGTAATTGTATATTAATGATATAAAAAAAAAACTAGGTAAGAACAAAACACCTGGACCAGTTGGCTTCATCGCTGAATTTTATCAAACATTTAGTGAAGACCTAATACTCATTCTCCTTAAAGTTTTGCAAAAGGTAGAAGAGGAGGGAATACTCCCAAAGTCATTCTATGAGGCCAGCATCACTCTAATACCAAAACCAGGCAAAGACATCACAAAAAAAAGAAAATTACACACCAATATCCCTCATAAATATAGATGCAAGAATACTCAACAAAATATTAGCAAACTGAATTCAAAAATATATCAAAAAGATGATCTACCATGATCAACTAGGATTTATTCCAGGGGGCAAGGATGGTATAATATTAGAAAATCCATCAACATCATCAACCACATCAACAAAAAGAAGGACAAAAATCACACGATAGTCTCCATAGATGCTGAAATAGCATTTGACAAAATTCAATATCCATTAATGATAAAAAGTCTCAACAAAATGGGTATAGAAGGCAAGTACCTCAACATAATAAAGGCCATATATAACAAACCCACAGCTAACATCATACTTAAAAGTGAAAAGCTGAAAGCCTTTCCTTTAAGATAGGGAGCAAGACAAGGAAACCCACTTTCCCCACATTTATTCAACATAGTTCTGGAGGTCCTAGCCATGGCAATCATACAACACAAAGAAATAAAAAGCATCCAGATTGGTCAGGAAGATGTTTTCAGATAACATGATATTGTACATCAAAAACCCTAAAGAATCCACTGAAAACTATCAGAACTAATACCTGAATTCAACAAAGTTGCAGGATACAAAATTAATAAGTAGAAGTCTGTTGCATTCCTATACAATAACGCTGAAGTAGCAGAAACAGTAATCAGGAAAATAATTCCATTCACAATGACATCAAAAAGAATAAAATACCAAGAATGAACCTAACCAAGGAAGTGAAAGACCTATATTCTGAAAACTACAAGAAGCTCATAAGAGAAATTAAAGAAGATACCAATAAATGGAAACACATCCCATGCCGGTGGATAGGAAGAATGAATATTGTTAAAATAGCCATCCTGCCTAAAGCACTCTACAGATTCAATGCACTTCCTATCCAAATACCAACAGCATTCTTCAATGTACTAGAACAAATCCTTCTAAAATTCATATGGAAACACAAAAGACCCCAAATAGCCAAAGCAACCTGAGAAGGAAGAATAAAGCTGGGGGGATTACACTCCCCAACTTCAAGCTCCACTACAAAGTCACAGTAATTAAGACAGTTTTGTACTAGCAAAAGAACAAAACAATAGACCAATGGAATAGACTAGAGAGCCCAGATATAAACCCCACCATATATGGTCAATTAATACATGATAAAGGAGCTATGGACATACAATGGGGAAATGACAGCCACTTCAACAGCTGATGCTGGAAAAACTGGACAGCTATGTGCAAGAGAATGAAACTGGATTATTGTTTAACCCCACACACAAAAGTAAACTCAAAATGGATCAAAGACGTGAATGTAAGTCATGAAACAATAAAACTTTTAGAAGACAACATAGGCAAAAATCTCCTGAATATAAACATGAGTAACTTCTTCCTGAATGCATCTCCCTGAGCAAGTAAAACAAAAGGAAAAATGAACACATGGGACTACATCAAACCAAAAAGCTTCTGTATGGCAAAGGACACCATCAACACAACCAAAAGGCCTCCTATAGTATGGGAGAATATATTTGTAAATGACATATGTTGCAAGGAGTTAACATCCAAAATATATAAAGAACTCATATGCCTCAACACCCAAAAAGCAAATAACGCAATTAAAAAATGGGCAGGAGGAGGAGCCAAGATAGCGGCATGAGTAGGGCAGAGGAAATCTCCTCCCAAAACCATATATATTTTTGAAAATACAACTATTCCTAAAACAGACACCAGAGAATACAGTACAAAAGCCAGGCTACATCTACATCTGTGAGATCTCAGCATCTCATCAAGGGGGAAAGATACAAGCCATGGCCTGGCAGAACCTGAGCGCTCCCCCCACTCCAGCTCCCCAGTGGGAGGAGAGGAATCAGAGTGCAGAGGGAGTGGAAGTGCAGAACTGCTAAATAACCAGCTCTAGTCATCCGTACCGCGAGTGCAGACACACTGCATGGTGTACTGGATAGTAGAGAAACGGAAAAGTAAAATCTGCGGGCAGGTCCCTGCAGCCAGCTCCCCTGGGACAAAAGAAAAGTGAGTGCTTTTTGAAAGTGTTAAAGGGACAGGGGCCTAACAGCTGGATGGAAGCATCCCAGAACACTCAGCAAAGCAGCTGAGAATCCTGGGGAACTTCAGGTGCACCAGCCCCCTGGAAGATAATGCACCCTGTGGCCCCTTGTGGCAATAAACAGCCTTCCAGTCATTCCCCCTCTGGTGCAGCCCCATTGCAGTGGCTGAGCAGCAGGAGAGCAGGACTGCACATGCATGCATTTACCAAGTGGGGCATGGCCATGCATGCACAGGCAGCAGCAGAGCAGCCAGGAAGTGGGCACGTGCCCACTCGCAGTGGTGGAGCAGCAGGGGAGAGGCCACAACCACAACAACTGACCAGAATCTCCTACTGGTGTGCAGCTGCCCAGGCCAGACCCAGAGGCCGCAGCCAACGTGGAACTGCCCGACATAGGTAGAGGAAACCAGGGCAAGGTGCAAAGGGAGTTGTTCTCGCAGAAGAACACCCTCCGTAGGCCTGCCAATCTCTGCAGTGCTCTGGACTACTCTGAAGGTGACCCTGCCCATGGTAGCTTAGGGGATTAATCCAGAGCCCGCGCTAGGTGTGCAGGTAACCAACACAGGCAAAGGAGAAGGGCAAGGCAACCAGCAAGCAGGAAAGGACATTGTTCTCCCAGATGACACATGCACTGCCCCCCTACAACTACCTCTATCACCATGAAAAGGTAGAAGAATTTGGTCCAACCCAAAATTATACAGACAACCCAAAGAGAGGACCTGCGGAGATAGACTTAACCAATCTTCCTGAAAAAGAATTAAAAATAAAGGTCGTAACCATGCTGATGGACGTGCAGAGAAATATGCAGGAGCTAAAGGATCAAGTTGGGAGGGAGAATACAGAAATAAAACAATCTCTGGAAGCACTTAAGATGAGACAGGATGAGGTGCAAGAGACCGTTAATGGAATAGAAATCAGACAACAGAACACAGAGAAGCTGATGCAGAGAGAGATAAAAGGATCTCCAGGACTGAAACAATATTAAAAGAACTGTGAGCAATCCAAACAGAACAATATTCGCATTATAGGGGTACCAGAAGATGAAGAGAGAGAGAAAACAGGATAGAAAGTATCCTTGAAGAAATAATTGCTGAAAACTTCCCCAAACTGGGGGAGCAAATGGTCTCTTAGACCATGGAGGCACACAAAACTCCCAACACAAGGGAACCAAGGAGGACAACACCAAGACATGTGATAATTAAAATGGCAAAGATCAAAGACAAGGACAGAGTATTAAAGGCAGCCATATAGAGCAAAAAGGTGATCTACAAAGGAAAACCCATCAGGCTATCATCAGAATTCTCAACAGAAACCTTACAGGCCAGAAGAGAATGGCATGATATATTTAATGCAATGAAACAGAAGGGCCTTCAACCAAGAATACTGTATCCAGCACGATTTTCATTTAAATATGAAGGACGGATTAAACAATTCCCAGACAAGCAAAGGTTGAGGGAATTTGCTTCCCACAGACCACCTCTACAGGATATTTTAGAGGGACTGTTCTAGATGGGAGCACTCCTAAGACTAAACAGATGTCACCAGAGAAAATAAAATCACAGCAAAGAAAGCAGACCAACCAAATACTAACTAAAGTCAAAAAATAAAATCAACTTCCCACAAGAGTAGTTAAAGGAAACACAGAAAAGCACAGAATAAAACAACCAACATATAAAGAGTGGAGGAGAAGGAATAAGAAGGGAGAGAAATAAAGAATTACCAGACAGTGTTTATAATAGCTCAATAAGCGAGTTAAGTTGGATAGTAACACACTAAAGAAGCTATCTTTGAACCTTTGGTAACCAAAAATCTAAAGCCTGCAGTGACAATAAGTACATATCTCTCAATAATCACCCTTAATGTAAATGGACTGAATGCACCAATCAAAAGACACAGAGTAATAGAATGGATAAAAAAGCAAGATGCATCTATATGCTGCTTACAAGAGACTCACCTCAAACCCAAAGACATGCACAGACTAAAAGTCAAGGGATGGAAAAAGATATTTCATGCAAACAAGGAGAAAAAAGCAGGTGTTGCAGTACTAGTATCAGACAAAATAGACTTCCAAACAAAGAAAGTAACAAGAGATAAAGAAAGACATACATAATGATAAAGGGCTCAGTCCAATAAGAGGATATAACCATTACAAAAATATATGCACCAAACACAGGAGGACCAACATGTGTGAAACAAATACTAACAGAACTAAAGAAGGAAATAGAATGTAATGCATTCATTTTAGGAGAGTTCAATACACCACTGATTCCAAAGGACAGATCCAACAGACAGAAAATAAGTAAGGACACAGAGGCACTTAACAACACACTAGAACACATAGAACTTTACATCCAAAAGCAACAGGGTATACATTCTTCTCAAGTGCACATGGAATGTTCTCCAGAATAGACCACATACTAGGCCACAAAAAGAGTCTCAGTAAAATAAAAAAGACGGAAATTCTACCACCCAACTTCTCAGACCACAGAGGTATAAAACTAGAAATAAACTATACAAAGAAAGCAAAAAGGACCACAAACACATGGAGGCTTAACATGCTCCTAAATAATCAATGGATTAATGACCAAATTAAAATACAGATCAAGCAATATATGGAAACAAATGACAATAATACAAAGCTCCAACTTTTGTGGGACGCAGTGAAAGCAGTCTTAAGAGCAAAGTATATAGCAATCCAGGCATACTTAAAGAAGGAAAAATAATCCCAACTGAACAGTCTCAAGTCACAATTATCAAAATTGGAAAAAGAAGAACAAATGAGGCCTAAAGACGGCAGAAGGAGGGACATAATAAAGATCAGGGAAGAAACAAATAAAATTGAGAGGGATAAAATAGAAAAAAATCAGTGAAACCAAGAGCTGGTTCTTTGAGAAAATAAACAAAATAGATAAGCCTATAGCCAGACTTATTAAGAAAAATAGAGAATCAACACACATCAACAGAATCAGAAATGAGAAAGGAAAAATCATGACGGACCCCACAGACATAGAAAGAATTATTAGAGAATACTATGAAAACCTATATGCTAACAAGCTGGAAAACCTAGAAGAAATAGACAACTTCCTAGAAAAATAAAATCTTCCAAGATTGACCAAAGAAGAAACAAAAAATTTAAACAAACCAATTACGAGCAAAGAAATTGATGTGGTAATAAAAAAAACTACCCAAGAGCAAAACCCTTCGTCCAGATGGATTTACCTCGGAATTTTATCAGACATACAGAGAAGACATAATACCCATTCTCCTTAAAGTGTTCCAAAAAATAGAAGACAAGGGAATACTCCCAAACTCATTTTATGAAGCAAACATCACCCTAATAATAAAACCAGGTAAAGACACCACCAAAAAAGAAAATTTAAGACCAATATCCCTGATGAATGTAGATGCAAAAATACTCAACAAAATATTAGCAAACCAAATTCAAAAATACATCAAAAGGATCATACACCATGACCAAGTGGGATTCATCCCAGGGATGCAAGGATGGTACAACATTCGAAAATCCATCAACATCATCCACCACATAAACAAAAAGAAAGACAAAAACCACATGATCATCTCCATAGATGCTAAAAAGAATTTGACAAAATTCAACATCCATTCATGATAAAAATTCTCAACAAAATGGGTATAGAGGACAAGTACCTCAACATAATAAAGGCCATATATGATAAACCCACAGCTAACATCATACTGAACAGTGAGAAGCTGAAAGCCTTTCCTTTAAGATCAGGAACAAGACAGGGATGCCCACTCTCCCCACTGTTATTTAACATAGTATTAGAGGTCCTAGCCATGAAAATGAGACAAAACAAAGAAATACAAGGAATCCATATTTGTAAAGAAGAAGTCAAACCATCACTATTTGCAGATGACATGATATTGCACATAAAAAACCCTAAAGCATCCATTCCAAAACTACTAGAACTGATATTGGAATACAGCAAAGTTGCAAGATACAAAATTAACACACAGAAACCTGTGGCTTTCCTATACACTAAAAATGAACCAATAGAAAGAGAAATCAGGAAAACAATTCCATTCACAACTACATCAAAAAGAATAAAATACCTAGGAATAAACCTAACCAAGGAAGTGAAAGACCTATACCCTGAAAACCATAAGACACTCTTAAGAGAAATTAAAGAGGACACTAACAAATGGAAACTCATCCCATGCTCTTGGCTAGGAAGAATTAATATTGTCAAAATGGCCATCCTGCCTAAAGCAATATACAGATTTGATGCAATCCCTATCAAAGTACCAACAGCATTCCTCAATGAACTGGAATAAATAGTTCAAAAATTCATATGGAAACACCAAAGACCCCGAATAGCCAAAGCAATCCTGAGAAAGAAGAATAAAGTAAGGGGGATCTCACTCCCCAACTTCAAGCTCTACTACAAAGCCACAGTAATCAAGACAATTTGGTACTGGCACAAGAACAGAGTCACAGACCAATAGAACAGAATAGAGACTCCAGACATTAACCCAAACATATATGGTCAATTAATATATGATAAAGGAGCCATGGACATACAATGGGGAAATGACAGTCTGATGGTGCTGGCAAAACTGGACAGCTACATGTAAGAGAATGAAACTGGATCATTGTCTAACCCCATACACAAAAGTAAATTCAAAATGGATCAAAGACCTGAATGTAAGTCATGAAACCGTGAAACTCTTAGAAAAAACATAGGCAAAAATCTCTTGGACATAAACATGAGCGACTTCTTCATGAAAATATCTCCCCAGGCAAGGGAAACAAAAGCAAAAATGAACAAGTGGGACTATATGAAGCTGAAAAGCTTCTGTACAGCAAAGGACACCATCAGTAGAACAAAGAGGTACCCTATAGTATGGGAGAATATATTCATAAATGACAGATCCGATAAAGGCTTGACATCCAAAATATATAAAGAGCTCACGCACCTCAACAAACAAAAAGCAAATAATCCAATTAAAAAACGGGCAGAGGAGCTGAACAGATAGTTCTCTAAAGAAGAAATTCAGATGGCCAACAGACACATGAAAAGATGCTCCACATCACTAGTTATCAGAGAAATGCAAATTAAAACAACAATGAGGTATCACCTCACACGAGTACGGATCCATCCAAAAGACAAACAACAACAAATGTTGGCGAGGATGTGGAGAAAGGGGAACCCTCCTACACTGCTACTAGGAATGTAAATTAGTTCAACCATTGTGGAAAGCAGTATGGAGGTTCCTCCAAAAGCTCAAAATAGAAATACCATTTGACCCAGGAATTCCACTTTTAGGAATTTACCCTAAGAATGCAGCAGCCCAGTTTGAAAAAGACAGATGCACCCCTATGTTTATCACAGCACTACTCAGAATAGCCAAGAAATAGAAGCAACCTAAGTGTCCATCAGTAGATGTATGGATAAAGATGTGGTACATATACACAATGGAATATTATTCAGCCATAAGAAGAAAACAAATCCTACCATTTGCAACAACACAGATGGAGCTAGAGGGTATTATGCTCAGTGAAATAAACCAGGTGGAGAAAGACAAGTATCAAATCATTTCACTCATCTGTGGAGTATAAGAACAAAGCAAAAACTGAAGGAGCAAAACACCAGAAGACTCACAGAACCCAAGAATTGACTAACAGTTACCAAAGGGAAAAGGACTGGTGAGGACAGGTGGGAAGGGAGGGATAAGGGTGGGGAGGGAGCATTATGATTAGCATGTATAATGTGGAGTTGGGGGGCACATGGAGGCCTGTACAACAGAGAGAAGACAAGTAGTGATTCTGCAACATCTTACTACGCTGATGGACAATGACTGCAATGGGGAATGTGGGGGGAACTTTGTGATGGAAGGAGTCTTCTAAACAAAATGTTCCTCATGTAGTTGTAGAGTAATGATACCAAAATAAAAAAAAATGGGCAGAGGATATGAAGAGACAGTTCTCCAAAGAAGAAATTCAGATGGTCAACAGACACATGAAAAGATGCTCCACATCGCTATTAGTCAGGAAAATGCAAATGAAAAAGCAAAGTGAGATATTATCTCACACCAGTAAGGATGGCCAGCATTGAAAATACTAAGAACATCAAATTCTGGTGAGGATGCGGAGAAAGGGGTACCCTCCTACACTGCTGGTGGGAATGTAAACTAGTTCAACCATTGTGGAAAGCAGTATGGAGGTTCCTCAAAAAACTAAAAATAGAAATACCATTTGACCCAGGAATCCCACCCATAGGAATTTACCCAAAGAGTACAACTTTTCAGATTCAAAAAGACATATGCACCCCTATGTTTATCACAGCACTATTTACAATAGCCAAGATATGGAAACAACCTAAGTGTACATCAGTAGATGAATGAAAAAAGAAGCTGTGGTACATATATACAATGGAGTATTATTCAGCCATTAGAAAGAAACAAATCCTACCATTTGCAACAACATGGATGGAACTGGAGGATATTATGCTCAGTGAAATAAGCCAGGCAGAGAAAGACAAGTGTCAAATGATTTCCCTCATTTGTGGAGTGTAACAATTAAGTAAAACTGAAGGAACAAAATAGCAGCAGACTCAGTGACTCCAAGTAGGGAGTAGCGATTACCACAGGGGACGGGTTTTGGAGGGCAGGTGGGGAGGGAGGGAGAAGGAGATTGAGAGGTATTATGTTTAGTACACATGGTGTCGGGGGGTCACATGGAAGACAGTGTAGCACAGAGAAGGCAAACAGTGAATCTGTGGCATCTTACTACAGTGATGGACAGTAGCTGCATTGGGGTATGGGTGGGGCCTTGATAATATGGGTGAATGTAGTAACCACATTGATTTTCATGTGAAACCTTCATAAGAGTGTATATCAATAATACCTTATAAAAGAAAAAAGGTACTTAAAAAATTTGAATACACTTTGGGAAGAAAAGATAAAAAACACAAAAAGGGCTTGTGTTAGCTTCAGGAATGCAATTCTCAGCTTTGTGAGTTCTGGCACTCAGCTTAGCCAGATTACTAAATTTATTTAAAAGCTGAAGGTTTACCCCAACTTCATCTTTTCTCATTTTCAGAGTTTGTTTTTACAAGTGTGCCTGAGCTTGTGTACACATTTCACTCAATTCACACACATCAGTGAACAGCGGCAGCAGAAACCCAGGTCCACAACAGGCGGTTTAATTAACTGTACATAGGACAGTGCCAACAGCACTGGGACCACCTCCCCTGAGGCAGCACACCAGCAAGGCTAATACACAAGGGAAATCCACTTCCGGGGGTGGGGAGGGTATCCCCAGTAAGTTGAGAGATCAATACAATAAAAGAGAACCCCCCCAAACAATGAACAACCAAAAAACCCAAAACATCCAAACCCAAAAACACTGCCAGGCAGCCTTGGCAAGAAACCAGAGCTTCCCTTAACATAAGGGAAGAGAAAAGCCAGAATTTAATGTTTTCCAGTGGATTGGTCAGGCTTCACTGTTTTTTACTGGTTTATTAGAAGCTGTTCTGATGCAGTCTCATACAGGCCTTCTTAGTCATCTCACACATTCCCCGCATACATATTCTCTGTCAGAAGGGCTGGTAATGGAATTAAAGCCATAAGACCAAAATAATATTAAATGATGATGGTAGGTGAAGATCTAGGTTGTAATCCATGTGGTAAATAAGTTTTCTATATGCAAACACACTGTAAAACTCAACAACTTGAGGCAGACTTCCTTAACTCTGTGAAAAGTGTCTGGACAAATGAGAGTAGTTTCCAAAGACTCATCCAGGATTGCTCCTGTCTACACAGCAGGACAGAAAGAGTTGGCACTGCTCCCCATAGTGAATCTTCAAGTCAAAAGTGTATACTCAGTTTTGAACTTTTTTCTAGTCTATATCAAAGGTGACACAGACAGATAAAAATAAACAGCTTTACCCTCAATAAAGTTTAAGCTATGTAATGTGATTCAGGAGAGCTATTGAAGCATTTTTTTCATGTTTAACAAGTGACAAACTCATAGAGAATAAATGTAATTGACTGAATGGGTATCACCAGGGACAAATAAATACGCAATTGGTACAGCAGAGACCCAGGCTGAGAGAAAGGCTTCAGGCATGTTACTTCACCCTTCTGCGCTCTAGCTCCTCTGATACTAGTTCCCTAGGTTACTCACAGGGTCATAGGGAGGATTAACTTGATAACGTCTGTAACGTGGTTGAGCTCCTTAGAGAAAAAGTGATATATGTGGTTATCATTACATCCTGCAGAGGTCTTACTGTGGCATAACATGAAAGAAAGATAAAAACAATACCCTTTGAGAGTTCATTTTGAAGAATTTCTATAGCCTGGCAAGATATTTTATACTTGTTTTTCATTCATTAGTCCTTAATATATGCCCATGAGATAGGTAACATTCCTAGCTCCCTATTCTAGATAAAGAAACCAAGACAGGAGGTAAGTGACTCCTGAGATGGGAGACACTCTTATCTCCAATTTCCAGATAAGTAAAGCAAGACTGAGAAAGGGAGAACTTTTCTAGTCATATTCAAGAAGTGAAAGGGTTAAGCATAATTAAGAATCTGGAAAACATCAAAGATCACCATTACTTTCTTTGCAATGTGCTGACAGTATTCTGACCAGAGCAGTTTCTAGCAATCAGAAAGCCTAAGATTAAATACTTGCTCTGCCATTTACTTGTTTTATAATCTTAAATTACTTTATCTTTATGTGTGTCACTTTCATCTGCTCACTGGGGGTCAAATCAGATAACATATGTGAAAACTGTCAGTAAACAATGACACACTGTGCAAATAAGTTATTACCTTTATTAAACTGGTATTCTGGTATTCTTATTGGGACTATGGGTTCTTCTAGCCTCTACAACTTTAGGAAAGACAATCACTGCCCTCAGACCAAATGAAATATGTAATAATAATTTTAAAAAATAGCTTCATTGAGAAATAATTCAATATACCATACAATTCACCCATTTAAAGTATATAATTCAAAGGCTTGCATATTCACCATGTGCAACCATCACCACTATCAATTTCAGAACATTTCATCACCCCAAAGAAACTCAGATACATCAGCAGTCATTCCCCATTTCCCTCCCCCTCATCCCCACACACAGTTCTCTCCAACCTGGGCAGCCATTAATCTATTTTCTGTCTCTATAGATTTGCATATTCTAGACATTTAATATAAATGAAATCATATAATGTATGGCCTTTTGTGGCCTTCTTTCACTTGACATAATGTTTTTTAAGATTCATCCATGTGGTAGCATGTACCAGCACTTTATTTCTTTTATTGCCAAATGATGTTCCATTATATAGGTACACCACATAGGTTATTTAACCAGCTATCAGTTGATGAGAGATGGTTGTTTCCATTTTTTGGATATCATGAATAATGCTGCCATGGACATCTGTGTAAAAGTTTTGTTTGGACATATGTTATCATTCTCTAGGGCATATATCTAGGAGTGAAATTGCTGAGTCACATGGTAACTCTATGTTTAACATCTTGAAGAACTGCCAGATTGTTTTCCAAAGTGGCTGATCCATTTTACAATCCTCCCAGCAATGCTTGAGGAGAAGATAACTGAAGGGAGACCATTAACTGAGTGCCTGGTCAGGGAACAGCCAAACTAGTTCTGAAAATGCCTCCCACCAAATTTTAGAAAGAAGAGATAATGGCTGTTGGAGCATTTTCCTTCCTTCCTCCCCCTTTGCCTAAGTCCAGACTAAGGCCAAGGGAACACATGCAGCTCCTTACACACAGACTAATGTTGCTCCCATCTCTAATAGAAAGTAATGCATAACTTGTAGCGCGAGGTTTTAGAAAGGTCCTCTCTCATTTCTCAGATCCAGGTAGTAAGATATCTTGACCTTTTGAGGTGTTAAGCTATGTGGTTGAGCTCCTTAGAGAAAAATGATATATGTGGTTATCATTACATCATAAAGTTTTATATACCAGGCTCTTACCATTCCTTTCAGTACATCAGGCTGAGCCTAGCCCAAATACATATGTTCAGTACAGGTCAAACATACGCTAGCTCCAATGTATTCTTGTATAGTGGCATCTGCAAGCCAAAAAGAACTGGTAGAGGGAAACAGATGGCTTCTAAAAGGGGAAGAGAAGAAAAATGGTAGATCAGACAGAAAAGAGTAGGGGGAAAGAAGGGAACAGAAAGAGGACAGGAGAAAGGAAAAGCCTATTATCTGGTTTTGCTTTTCCCACCTGTCACAGCATTCTCCTTGCTGGTTGCCAGCATGCTCCCTTGCAAACACAGCTGCAAGTGACATAGAGTAGCCACTGTCATACTCAGGGGGTCTCTTCCATGCTCCATACTGTAAACTGAAATGCCAAATGATTACAGGAAAGAAAATTATATACCTGTTAGAGCAACGAATAGCAACTTGCCCTCTCTAGCCAACAAATTAGAGTTGGAGCCCAAAGGTTCCCTACAAAATAACATTAAGACTATCCAGAAAACACTAAAAAGCAACAGAATCAAGAAATTAATTACTAAAATATGTGGCTTATTTTTGTAGATTTGTCAGACCTGTTATTAATCAATGTAAGATTGTATTCTGTCATATATTTCATATGGTCACCACATGTTCAATTTGCAGTGGGGCTCTGTCTGCTCTTTTACAATTAAAAGAAAATTAGCAAGTCTTTCCCCAACAGAATTACGGATTGCCAATAGGGATTGTCAATGGAGGGTAATGCTTCACACCAAGGTTTAAAAAGGAGAGATACTGATTGTTGGGTTATTTTCCTCTTTTCCTACCCCCTTGCTGAGGCTTAAGCTAAAGCCAAGGCAAAGGGAACATAAGCAGCTTTTTACAGACAGACTAATGTTGCCAGCAATGTTCCAGTGGCCTTGCTCACAGCAGGAGAAGGCGTAGTGACTAATACCGCTGGGTCTTGTTGAAGAAAAGTGGCTGGCTTCCTTTGATCAACTGAGTGGTGTGCTGATCGGTATGATTTCCCTGTGCTGCTGACTGAGAGCATGTTGGGGAGGGCAGGAGAGCTGGCTTCTGAGAGGCCCATGCACAGAAGTAAATTCCATAGCTGGCGAGTCATAGAAAGCAACAAGAAATAAAAGAGGGCTGAACTGGAAGCAGACACCTTAATTCTGCCAGCATGTCACTTACTGACATATGGATCTCTGGGAGGGGATGAAGTAGGTGCTTCTGTAACTCTAATTTATCAATTGCAATACTATGCATAACTACTGAACACAATGTTCAAGACCAGAGTCCAAGCTCCTAAAACTATCATTTAGAGAAGTTTTACTCACTTCATTTTAATGGGAGAGAGAAACCAATGGGAGTTAAGATTTTATTAAAAAATTAAAATAGAAGAGCCAGCAACTCATCAGCATATGTGGCTCTTGGCACAGTTTCTGAGACAAAGCAAGTACGTTCAGCACCTGAGTATGTGTACAGGACTGTAGCACATACCCCTCTCTTCTATTTGCCAGAGAAGCAGCTGCTGGATTAACATGAGTTAATCTGCCTGCATGCTATACAGACTTCTTTTCCTAGTAAGTTGCAAAATTTACCTAAAGATAAATATAGCCGTCTTCTAGTTCTCTGCTCCATTCAGCTGCTGCTGAGAAATACTTCTGTTATATCAAATTTCATCAGCAGATAGTACTCCTTCCTGAGGAACAACAGTAAAAAGTAGCTTTCCAAAGCACAGTCTCTGAGATTAAATATACCATATTTAAATGACTTCTTTGAAAAAGGGTAATTTTCCTTCTTTTAAGTTTTAATTCTTGACAGAGTATGTGATTCTTACACTAGGGCTAATTACTGTTATTTTAAAGAGTAAATAGTCAATTGCAAATTGAGCACATTGCTTTGTTATCCTACTACCAGAAATGAAATGCATTAGGTCAGCAGGTGGCATGTCATTTCAGTGCTGCCTCAGGGTCCAAAATATGGTTATGTCATTTTTATGTTGATGACAGCAGTAATGAAAACCAGAGCATTTAACATTACTTCCCATCTCCATTCTCACAGTCATTTTAGGCACAAAAGAATTTACAGGAGCCCCTAAACTGTATCTCCAGTATCTAAGCTGCTACTAGGACCTTCAGAGACAACTGAGTTGAAGCCGCCCAAAGAAATCTGGGTCAGGATAATTTGACTTCAGTCTTCAGAGCCACAAAACTTCTTGTACAAATGAGGAAGGTGGGTTCTCCTTAACCATTCTTAAGCATGTCAACATGTAATTCCATTCTATAGTACTTTCCTTGAAGGAAGAGAATGGTATCGTGCCTCTACTCAAGGGGGTGAGGAAACTATGCGGTGTCTGCTCCTGGGGATGGGGACAGATTAGAGAAAGGAATAGACTTAAGCCAAGAAACAAAAAGGAGGGTGGTAGGGGTACAGAGACAGGCAGGAGAAGACAGGGAGAACTGGGAGAAAAATTCTGTGTAGAAATCAAAAGCCTCTTGCAATGTTAGAACATTCAAACAACCCAACAGCTTTTCTGTTAAGCCTCCTTTCCACACATGTATTTCAAACTAGTAGTAGGATTTGAATACAACTAGGATTCAAACCTACTATGGTAGCCTCCCGAAGTTGGTTCCTATGGTAATAGAATGAGATCAGACTATTTAATAGTGTCTAAACTCTAAGATGTTATGAGGTGTTAATACTCAACTTGCCAGAGAGAAGGAAAATGGATTTTGGTATTAAGACAATTTATGAATTTCAAGATTACATGTCTTATCTTTAGACAACTCTAACATCAGCTTTAGAACCAGAAGTACAGGCTCACTAACTTACCAGGGACCTATATTTTTTGCCTACTCAGTATCCTTCTGGAGAACTACTCTTGCCCTACTCTCCATATATGTAGTTCATCTAGGGATGGTCTCAATTCTGCTTCACTGTGGCATGTGACCCAAGCCTGGTCAATGAGAAGACTCCAGATAGCGGCCACAGTGAAGGATGACTGGTTCAAGAATGGGTCTGAAAATCATGTTCCCATCTTGTATTGGTATTTTCAAAACAACTTACTCTCTTCATTGGGTTAATAAAGTGGCAGTTATAAACTAAGACCTGCCAGAGGCAACTGTGGCCAGTATGGGATACCTTGTATGCAAATGAAGACAAAAGAAGGAAAAAATATCCTAAAACAAAGCTCAAGCCCCTAAATCTAGGCATACCTGCAACCAGCTACATCCCTAAATTTACTAGTTATATAAGCCAACAAACTCTTTTTTGCTTCAATAATTTTAGAGTTTCTATTATTTGAAACCAAGAGGCCTCACCTATATACCAGCCAAATAACCCTGAACAAGTCATCTTGCAATCTCACAGCATATCAGTTTTCTGAACTTGAGAAGGGAGAAAAACATGTTTGTTTAACTTATAAAATTAAAAACTGCTAAGTACTACACAGGAGGCATTGATACTTTAACTAAAACAGAAAGTAGAGATAGAAGGAATAAGGCATTCATAGAGCTAAGCTAAATTGCTCCTAGTTGCTTGTGCTGATAACATCCTGCTTAGTTCTTTCATCATTTGCCCTGGTGAGGCCTGTGAAATCTTTATCAAACCTGTTAATCACCTAGTAAATCTTTTAAGTATTTTCCCTTTTACTTTCAGTTGACAAGACTTTTAACAACTTCCTGGACATCTCTGATCAAGCTACATAAGTAGCTGCCATTAAGGGTAAGTACAGGGATCACAGAAAGGCAAAAATTTAACAGTTCCACACTTGAAGGTGTGTGTGTGTGTGTGTGTGTGTGTGTGTGTGTGTGTAAACATACACACATGTGCTAAAAGATGAGGTAAAGGAATAACTCTCACATGAAGACAAATCAGGAATGAAAAGAAGCTACTCCTATGTAAGATGAAAATCTAACAGCCTCAACTAATGTGCCAAACCACTTCTACCCACAAAGCATCAGTATTCTAAAAAACAGAATTGAACTATTAAGGTTACACAGTCAATTCAAAATTGTAATTAAATGTAATGTACATTTTGGAATTTGTTGTAGTGTCCTGATAAATGTTTGGTTTCACAGAATACCACATCACATCTCTCGTGGATATCAGAGAGGATAAAAAACTCTGTAAATGTATACCCAATCTATAAAACATCAACATGAAAGAAGAATTACTAGTAAAACAAATACCTATAAGTAAAGGTACCAACTTCTAATCCTCTTTTGAGTGATGAAAGTGGGAAGATAAATGATATAAGTGGAAGATAAATAAGCAAGAAATTTTGTAAAAGCTAGGAAGACAAAAAATGAATGCATTACACTTTCAACTTTTAAAGTTTCTGGGCCTAAAGATTAAGTACGAATGAAATCACTCTTAAGAGGAGGTTTTATTTCCAGATGTTTTCAATACCTCTGATATCAATTAGTTTTTGCTCATTATATATAAAATCACAACTATATGCTATGACTGGTAAAAAGAAGCCCATGACAAGGATGGTACAATATTCATGAATCAATCAGTATCATACACTCCATTAACAAAAAGGATAAAACCATATGATAGTCTCAACAGATGCTGAAAAAGCAATTGACAAAATTCAACATTCATTCACTATAAAAACTCTCAACAAAATGGCTATAGAGGGTACATACCTCAACATAATAAAGGCCATATACAACAAAACCACAGCTAACCTCATACTTAATGGCAAAAATCAGAAAGCTTTTTCTCTAATATCAGGAACAAGACAAAAATGTCTCACCACTTTTATTCAACATAGTATTGGAGGTCCTAGCCATGGCAATCAGACAAGACAAAGAGATAAAACACATCCAAATGGGTAAGGAAGAATTTAAATCGTCACTGTTTGCAGAGAACATGATATTATACATGGAAAACCCTAAAGACTCCACCAAAAAAAAACTATTAGAACTTACACCCGAATCAGCAAAGTTGCAGGGTACAAAATTAATACACAGAAATCTGTTGCATTCCTATATGATAACAATAAACTAACAGAAAGAGAAATCAGGAAAACAATTCCATTCACAATTGCATCAGAAAGAAAAAAATACCTAGGAATAAACCTAACCAACGAAGTGAAAGACCTGTACTCTAAAAACTGTAAGACACTCATGAGAGAAATTAAAGAAGACACAAATAAATGGAAATCTATCCTGTGCTCATGAATAGGAAGAATTAACAATGCCAAAATGACCATCCTGCCCAAAGCAATTTACAGATTCAATGCAATCCCTATCAAAATAACAACAGCATTTTTCAATGAACTAGAACAAATAATTCTAAAATTCATATGGAACCACAAAAGACCCCAAATAGACAAAGTAATCCTGAGAAAGAAGAACAAAGCTGGGGGGATTACACTCACTGACTTCAAACTATACTACAAAGCTATGGTAATCAGAACAGTATGGTCTGGCACAAGAATAGACCAGACAAGACAGATCAATGGAGCAGAATAGAGAGCCCAAATATAAACCCATGACTATATGTCAATTAATATATGATAAAGGAGTCATGAATATGCATGCAGTGGGGAAAAGACAGCCTTTTCAATAACTGGTGCTGACAAAACTGGACAGCTAAATGCAAGAGAATGAAACTATATTACTGTCTTAACTCCTTACACAAAAGTAAATTCAAAATGGATCAAAAACCTGAATGTAAGACATGAAACCATAAAACTCTTAGAAGAAAATATAGCCAAAAATCTCTTCAACATAAGCATGAGCAATTTTTTCCTGGACACATCTCCTCAGGCAAAGGAAACAAAATAAAAAAATGAACAAGTGGAACAATATCAAACTAAAATACTTCTGTACAGCAAAGGACACCAACAGTAAAACAAAAAGGCATCCCACAGTATGGGAGAATATATTTGTAAATAATTCATCTGATAAGGGGTTAACATCCAGAATAAAGAAAGAACTCATATGCCTCAACAACAAAAAAAATAAATAACCCAATTGAAAAATGGGCAGAAGACCTGAACAGACATTTCTCCAAAGAAATACAGATGGCCAACAGGCACATGAAAAGATGCTCCACATCACTAACCATCAGAGAAATGCAAATCAAAACCACAATGAGATACTACCACACACCAGTTAGAATGGCCAATATCCAAAAGACAAGAAATAACAACTGTTAATGAGGATGTGGAGAAATGGGAACCCTCCTGCACTGTTGGTGGGAATGTCAATTGGTGCAACCACTGTGGAAGGCAGTATGGAGGTTCCTCAAAAAACTAAAATAGAAATACCATTCAACCCTGTAACACCACTCCTGGGAATTTACCCGAAGAAAACAAGATCCCTGATTCAAAAAGATACATGCACCCCTACGTTTATCACTGCATTATTTACAACAGTCAAGATATGGAAGCAATCTAGGTGTCCATCAATAGATGAATGGATAAAGAAGATGTGGTTCACATACACAATTAGTATTATTCAGCCATAAGAAAAAAGAAATACTGCCATTTGCAACAATATGGATAGATCTAGAGGGTATTATGCTAAGTGAAATAAGCCAGGCAGAGAAAGAGAAATACCATATGATTTCACTTATTTGTGGAATATAAAAACAAAGCAAAACAGAATGAACAAAACACCAGTAGACTCATAGACACTGAGAAGTGATTGGAATCTACCATGGGGGAGGGCTTGACTGGTAGTTATCAGATTTAATTTGGGCAAAAGCAAACAACTTTAACTAATATCAACTTGCCTTTTCCTACACATCTTTGTAGGCATGGGCTCCACTTCTAGAAATTCTAATTTAATTGGTCTAAGATGGAGCCCTAGATGCAGCATTTTTCAAATGCTCTTCAAGTTATTCTAGGGTAAATACTATGGTTGAGAACCACTAGTCTACAGGTATTTTTGTAGCTATGACTTTTAGTACAAAGACTATTTTGCTAACTATTCTACAAGAGTTGAGAATATCATTACTATATAAATCACTGTACTTTCACTAATATGCCAATAGAAGATAAACTCCTTAAGAAGAGAAATCCTCATTCAGCACTGAGGCCAAGTGGAATGCCTGGTACATAATAGGTGCTCCATAAATATCTGTGAATGAATGAATTAAAAGCTGAAAGTACATTTCAGTTTTAGTAGCTTGCAGCAATACAGTAGAAGCTCTTAAACCAGTAATGATCAGTCAGTAATTGATTAGTTAAGAAAAAAGAGGGTCAAATAAAATCTGTAAACCATAAAAATTTGATTTGTGTATCTAAACATTTTTTTTTAACTAAAGTGGACATTTACTTTCTACTCTTCTAATATAGGAAGAGCCTTTGGTTGTATGGATCTACATGTTAAAATGTCTTTCTTTCACATAACCATAATGCATCCTCTACCACTTCCACTTCTGGCTTTTAAATTATGGTGAGAGAGATTAAGATGCTTTGAAGCAATCTGAATGCAGAATCTTTCTGGACATTAATAATTTATGCCATTAATTTACAGTTGTCTTACCCAAATGTAATTGGGCAGCAATTTCCTACTAATTCACCTTTATCAACTCTTTCCAAAGCTTTGAACTTGGTTTTCATGGGAACAACTTGGTTCTTCATAAGTCATTTGTATATGAAGTAGTAAATTACATAATTAGAATAAGAACTAATAAAGAAGCTTTGGGAACAAACACAACTCACTCTTGATAATCATTCTACAACTAAAGGGAGACATGTGTGAGTACCCTAGACAGCAGCCTACTGGCCACAGGCATTCAGAGGGAGTAAGGAATGAAAGCCAGTGAGTCAGCTGAAACTTTGCTCTCCACAGTTTTTACTGTTATACGAAAGCTAGCCACAGGTTTCTTCCTGCTGGCCTTTCCAATTTTCTAGAGCAGTAAGTTCATCCTTTCACTAGCAGATCATCAAAACTGGGACCCAACAAAAAGTATCACAAGTCTATATACTGCATTATCAGAGGATCATCAGGCATAGAGGCAGCAGGAGTCATGGAATCTCTTAATACAAAATACCCCAACAATTATATCCAGACTCCCTAATTCATATGTAAGGCATTAACAAGTTAACTATTAAGGGATCCATTAAAATATAATAGATGAGCATAAAATCACAATTTAAAAAATACTAAGGGGGGCAGAGCCAAGATGGCGGCATGAGTAGAGCCGCAGAAATCTCCTCCCAAAATCACAAATATCTATGAAAATATAACAAAGACAATTCTTCCTAAAATAGAGACCAGAGGACACAGGACAACATCCAGAACACATCCACACCTGCGAGAACTCAGCACCTCGCGAAGGGGGTAAGATACAAGCCCCGGCCAGGCGGGACCCAAGCACCCCTCTGCCCAGCTCCTGGTGGGAGGAGAGGAGTCAGCAGGGAGGGAGAGGAGCCCAGGACTGCTGAACACCCAGCCCCAGCCATCTGGACAAGAGCACAGACACAGTGCATGTGTGGGGTCCTGGATACTAGGGAAACAAGGCAGCAGGACTGGTGAGCCGGTGCCTGAGGCCAACACCAGAGAACAAAGAAACGGGAGCGGCCATTTTTTTTTTTTTGGCGAGTACATTTTGGAAGTCTTAAAGGGACAGGGACGCCAATACTAGGGAAACAGGGCAGCAAGACTGGTGAGTGGGTGCCTGAGACCGGCACCTGAGGACAAAGAAAATCGTGCGTTTTTCTTTTTTTAATTATTTATTTAGCTTTTTTGTTGTTCTTGTTGTTGTTGCTGTTGTTTTGGTTTAGAGAGTGCTTTTTGGAAGTCTTAAAGGGGCAGGGCAGGACACTTGGTCCAGAGGCAGGGAATCTGGGGACCGCTGGGCACTCTAACCCCCTGGGCAGCAGGGAGCATGGAGGCACCTTACGGAGATAAATAGCCTCCTGGCTGCTCCCCCTCCAATGGGGCTCTATCATTTTGGAGGAGCAGCTGGAGCCAGGTCACGCTCACTGCAACAGCAGAGATAAACTCCATAGCAGCCGGGCAAGAAGCAGAAGACCTGTTTGTGCACACCTGCCCAGCACAAGCCACTAGAGGTCGCTGTTCTCCCAGGAGAGGAAGGCCATAAACCAACAAGAAGGGAAGTTCTTCCACCCGTCACTCATGCCAGCTCTGCAAACTATCTCTAACGCCATGAAAAGGCAAAATTTCAGGCAAATCAAGATAACAGAGACAACACCAGAGAAGGAGACAAACCTAACCAGTCTTCTGAAAAAGAATGCAAGATAAAAATCATGAACATGCTGACGGAGATGCAGAGAAAAATGCAAGAGCAATGGGATGAAGTCCGGAGGGAGATCACAGATGTCAGGAAGGAGATCACAGAAGTGAAACAAATTCTGGAAGGATTTATAAGCAGCATGGATAAGATGCAAGAGGCCACTGAAGGAATAGAAACCAGAGAACAGGAACGTACAGAAGCTGACAAAGAGAGAGATAAAAGGATCTCCAGGAATGAAACAATACTAAGAGAACTATGTGACCAATCCAAAAGGAACAATATCCGTGTTATAGGGGTACCAGAAGAAGAAGAGAGAGGAAAAGGGATAGAAAGTGTCTTTAAAGAAATAATTGCTGAAACCTTCCCCAAACTGGGGGAGGAAATAATCGAACAGACCACGGAAATACACAGAACCCCCAACAGAAAAGATCCAAGGAGGACAACACATAATAATTAAAATGGCAAGGATCAAGGACAAGGAAAGAGTTTTAAAGGCAGCTAGAGAGAAAAAGGTCACCTATAAAGGAAAACCCATCAGGCTATCATCAGACTTCTCAACAGAAACACTACAGGCCAGAAGAGAATGCCATGATATATTTAATACAATGAAACAGCAGGGACTTGAACCAAGGATACTGTATCCAGCAGGACTATCATTTAAATATGATGGTGGGATTAAACAATTCCCAGACAAGCAAAAGCTGAGGGAATTTGCTTCCCACAAACCACCTCTACAGGGCATCTTACTGGGACTGCTCTAGATGGGAGCACTCCTAAAAAGAGCACAGAAAAAAACACACAACATATGAAGAATGGAGGAGGAGGAATAAGAAAGGAGAGAAGAAAAGAATCTCCAGACAGTGTATATAACAGCTCAATAAGCAAGCTAAGTTAGGCAGTAAGATACTAAAGAGCTTAACCTTGAACCTTTGGTAACCACGAATTTAAAGCCGGCAATGGCAATAAGTACATATCTCTCAATAGTCACCCTAAATGTAAATGGACTGAATGCACCAATCAAAAGACAGAGTAATAGAATGAATAAAAAAGCAAGACCCATCTATATGCTGCTTACAAGAAACTCACCTCAAACCCAAAGACATGCACAGACTAAAAGTCAAGGGATGGAAAAACATATTTCAGGCAAACAACAGCAAGAAGAAAGCAAGGGTTGCAGTACTAATATCAGACAAAATAGACTTCAAAACAAAGAAAGTAACAAGAGATAAAGAAGGACACTACATATTGATAAAGGGCTCAGTCCAACAAGAGGATATAACCATTCTAAATATATATGCACCCAACACAGGAGCACCAGCATATGTGAAACAAATACTAACAGAACTAAAGGGGGAAATAGACTGCAATGCATTCATTTTAGGAGACTTCAACACACCACTCACCCCAAAGGATAGATCCACCGGGCAGAAAATAAGTAACGACACACAGGCACTGAACAACACATTAGAACAGATGGACCTAATAGTCATCTACAGAACTCTACATCCAAAAGCAACAGGATATATATTCTTCTCAAGTGCACATGGAACATTCTCCAGAATAGACCACATACTAGCCCACAAAAAGAGCCTCAGTAAATTCCAAAATATTGAAATTCTACCAACCAATTTTTCAGACCACAAAGGTATAAAACTTGAAATAAATTCTACAAAGAAAACAAAAAGGCTCAAACACATGGAGGCTTAACAACATGCTTCCAAATAACCAATGGATCAACGAACAAATCAAAATAGAGATCAAGGAATATATATAAAAACAAATGACAACAACAACACAAAGCCCCAACTTCTGTGGGAAGCAGCGAAAGCTGTCTTAAGAGGAAAGTATATAGCGATCCAGGCACACTTGAAGAAGGAAGAACAATCCCAAATGATTAGTCTAACATCACAATTATCGAAACTGGAAAAAGAAGAACAAATGAGGCCTAAAGTCAGCAGAAGGAGGGACATAATAAAGATAAGAGAAGAAATAAACAAAATTGAGAAGAATAAAACAATAGCAATAATCAACGAAACCAAGAGCTGGTTCTTTGAGAAAATAAACAAAATAGATAAGCCTCTAGCCAAACTTATTAAGAGAAAAAGAGAATCAACACAAATCAACATAATCAGAAATGAGAAAGGAAAAATCACGACAGACTCCACAGAAACACAAAGAATTATTAAAGACTACTATGAAAACCTATATGGCAACAAGCTGGAAAACCTAGAAGAAATGGACAACTTCCTAGAAAAATACAACCTCTCAAGACTGACCAAGGAAGAAACACAAAAGTTAAACAAACCAATTACGAGCAAAGAAATTGAAATGGTAATCAAAAAACTACCCAAGAACAAAACCCCGGGGCTGGACAGATTTACCTCGGAATTTTATCAGACACACAGAGAAGACATAATACTAATTCTCCTTAAAGTTTTCCAAAAAATAGAAGAGGAGGGAATACTCACAAACTCATTCTGTGAAGCCAACATCACCCTAATACCAAAACCAGGCAAAGACCCCACCAAAAAAGAAAATTACAGACCAATATCCCTGATGAATGCAGATGCAAAAATACTCAATAAAATATTAGCAAACAGAATTCAACAGCATATCAAAAGGATCATGCACCATGACCAAGTGGGATTCATCCCAGGGATGCAAGGATGGTACAACATTCGAAAATCCATCAACATCATCCACCACATCAACAAAAAGAAAGACAAAAACCAGATGATCATCTCCATAGATGCTGAAAAAGCATTTGACAAAATTCAACATCCATTCATGATAAAAACTCTCAGCAAAATGGGAATAGAGGGCAAGTACCTCAACATAATAAAGGCCATATATGATAAACCCACAGCCAACATTATACTGAACAGCGAGAAGCTGAAAGCTTTTCCTCTGAGATTGGGAACTAGACAGGGATGCCCACTCTCCCCACTGTTATTTAACAAAATACTAGAGGTCCTAGCCACGGCAATCAGACAAAACAAAGAAATACAAGGAATCCAGATTGGTAAAGAAGAAGTTAAACTGTCACTATTTGCAGATGACATGATATTGTACATAAAAAACCCTAAGGACTCAACCCCAAAACTACTAGAACTGATATTGGAATACAGCAAAGTTGCAGGATACAAAATTAACACACAGAAATCTGTGGCTTTCCTATATACTAACAATGAACCGATAGAAAGAGAAATCAGGAAAACAATTCCATTCACAATTGCATCAAAAAGAATAAAATACCTAGGAATAAACCTAACCAAAGAAGTGAAAGACCTATACCCTGAAAACTACAAGTCACTCTTAAGAGAAATTAAAGAGGACACTAACAAATGGAAACTCATCCCATGCTCTTGGCTAGGAAGAATTAATATCGTCAAAATGGCCATCCTGCCCAAAGCAATATACAGATTTGATGCAATCCCTATCAAATTACCAGCAACATTCTTCAATGAACTGGAACAAATAATTCAAAAATTCATATGGAATCACCAAAGACCCCGAATAGCCAAAGAAATCCTGAGAAAGAAGAATAAAGTAAGGGGGATCTCACTCCCCAACTTCAAGCTCTACTACAAAGCCATAGTAATCAAGACAATTTGGTACTGGCACAAGAACAGAGCCACAGACCAGTGGAACAGATTAGAGACTCCAGACATTAACCCAAACATACATGGTCAATTAATATTTGATAAAGGAGCCATGGACATACAATGGCGAAATGACAGTCTCTTCAACAGATGGTGCTGGCAAAACTGAACAGCTACATGTAGGAGAATGAAACTGGACCATTGTCTAACACCATACACAAAAGTAAATTCAAAATGGATCAGAGACCTGAATGTAAGTCATGAAACCATAAAACTCTTAGAAAAAAACCTAGGCAAAAACCTTTTAGACATAAACATGAGTGACCTCTTCTTTAACATATCTCCCCGGGCAAGGAACAGAACAGCAAAAATGAACAAGTGGGACTATATTAAGCTGAAAAGCTTCTGTACAGCAAAAGACACCATCAATAGAACAAAAAGGAACCCTACAGTATGGGAGAATATATTTGTAAATGACAGATCTGATAAAGGCTTGACATCCAAAATATATAAAGAGCTCACACGCCTCAACAAACAAAAAACAAATAATCCAATTAAAAAATGGGCAGAGGAACTGAACAGACAGTTCTCCAAAAAAGAAATACAGATGGCCAACAGACACATGAAAAGATGCTCCACATCACTAATTATCAGAGAAATGCAAATTAAAACTACAATGAGATATCACCTCACACCAGTAAGGATGGCTGCCATCCAAAAGACAAACAACAAATGTTGGTGAGGCTGTGGAGAAAGGGGAACCCTCCTACACTGCTGGTGGGAATGTAAATTAATTCAACCATTGTGGAAAGCAGTTTGGAGGTTCATCAAAATGCTCAAAACAGACTTACCATTTGACCCAGGAATTCCACTCCTAGGAATTTACCCTAAGAACGCAGCAATCAAGTTTGAGAAAGACAGATGCACCCCTATGTTTATCACAGCACTATTTACAATAGCCAAGAATTGGAAGCAACCTAAATGACCATCGGTAGATGAATGGATAAAGAAGATGTGGTACATATACACAATGGAATACTACTCAGCCATAAGAAGAGGGCAAATCCTACCATTTGCAGCAACATGGATGGAGCTGGAGGGTGTTATGCTCAGTGAAATAAGCCAAGCGGAGAAAGAGAAATACCAAATGATTTCACTCATCTGTGGAGTATAAGAATAAAGGAAAAACTGAAGAAACAAAACAGCAGCGGAATCACAGAACCCAAGAATGGACTAACAGGTACCAAAGGGAAAGGGACTGGGGAGGATGGGTGGGTAGGGAGGGATAAGGGGGGGAAGAAGAAGGGGGGTATTAAGATTCGCATGCATGGGGGGTGGGAGAAAGGGGAGGGCTGTACAACACAGAGAAGACAAGTAGTGATTCTACAACATTTTGCTATGCTGATGGACAGTGACTGTAAAGTGTTTAGATGGGGGACCTGGTATAGGGGAGAGCCTAGTAAACATAATATTTTTCATGTAAGTGTAGATTAAAGATAAAAAAAAAAGAAAGAAAAGGGGGATTACTCCCTGATAGGATAAAACTAACTGTAAATCAACGATTAATGCATGCTTTAAATATCCTTAATTTTGATCACTTAAAGGGTGTCAGATGACCAGCTATGGAGGTACACTTTTCTGATAATATTCCTTTTTCTTAAAAAAAAAAAAAAAGCAGTTCCTGGTTAGTGACCTCCAATAAGTTCTATACAATGGTATAAAGGGCATATCAAACTGTAGGCAAAGGGTCTGTTTGTGTTTATACAGAGGATCAAAGCCTAATTTGGCTACCCAGAAAATGAACTAAGATACGATATGAAGAACTTCCAACATCAGCACTCTCTGGAAAAGTCATACCAGAAGATGATCATCAAAAAACCTCAACAAAGATCCAGGCGATGCTGCAGTTGTAGCTGCATTCATCCCACCAGTTCCTGGACTTGCCATTGGAATGAAGAAGGAGATATCCAAGCTGGCCTGTGCATACAGTAAAACAACAAATTTGACTGGACCTATACTGTTGAAACTCAACCAAGAATTAGGAGAAGTGCAAGTTGTAGCGCTCCAAAATCTTACAACTACAGACTATCTACTGTTAAAAGAACACATGGGATGTGAACAGTTCCCAGGAATGGGTTGTTTTAATTTGTCTGATTTCTCTCAGACTGTTCAAGTACAGTTGGACAATATCCATTATATCATAGACAAATTTTCACAAGTGCCTAGGGTGCCTAACTGGTTTTCTTGGTTTCACTGGAGATGGCTAGTAATTGTAGGTCTCCTTTGGTTATGTAACTGTATTCCTATTACATTAATGTGTGTGCACAATTTAATTAGTAGTTTAAAACCTATACATGCTTAAGTTACTCTACAAGAAGATATGTCAAAGAAATAATCAATCCTCCCATGTTTTCTTCCATCTGCTAACTCTATAGCTTTTCTTCTTCCTTCCTAATTACAACCCTTAAATAGAATTCGTGCCTCATATCAAAGTTACCGAGTATCATAATTCCTCCAAGTGGAGAAGATACCTCAAGACAAATGCTGGGCATAGAAGCCACAGGGCATAAATCTGCAAAGAAGTAAAAAGCTAACCTTTTCAAACAATATGGATTCTCTCTCACTTACCAACTTTACATCTCCCTGTATGGCCCTGGAAGATGACTGGTTAGCCAGAGACGGGTAAGATTCCTCAAGACAGGCACAGTCGCAGGGGGGCCATCAGGTGAGAAATTGGGGATCAACAGTGGTGAGGCTTAGAACCTCACCCCCCGTTTTGAGAGAAATCTTCTGCATCCGTGGATGTTTTAATGCCCTTGTCTAGCTTGGATTAACACATAGTCTACAGGCACACACCTGATTATCTACATTTGCTCTCTTACAACACTAAACTATGTTTTCTACCTTTATCTTGCATCCACCTACCACTTCAGCGTTTTATTAAAAATAAAAAATAAAATAAAAATAAATACTTAACACATTATTTAACTTATAGTCTTCCAGCAAAAGGCTCAAAACAATACAAACAAGGAGAATAGGTCTGTTTTGCAAATTCAGAATCAACTCCAATTGGGCAGGTGTCTCAAATGAGGACATTCTGGGCAACACAGAAAGAACTAATGCCACCAGGAAACTCTGCTATGTACCTTTTATTGAAAGTCTTGAAATTTAAAATATTCTTGCTTCTTTATAGCTAATGTGATACCTTTTTGAGGGCACAACTTTTCCATGGAAGTTTTTTTTTTTTTTAAGTTATAGTATCCCTGCTCCCATTTCCAGGTAATAAGACCTCAGATACCTCAGATTTTGAATTTTATCTTTTAAGAAGAAAAGAGAACTATTAAAAATGTTTAAAATTTTTTTATTTTAATTTTAGGCAGAAATTTCATTTTTATTTAAACCTTTCCCAACAAAGCTGATAACTCCAACTTTAATCGCAGGACATCTGGCAGAAGACTCAGAGCAAAACAGATCTTTGTGTTTTCACTGGCTTGGGCTCCGGAGGCTAGCATTATGACAAACTAACCCAAACTATTTTTAGGTTAAATATGGAGGTGATGATAGTGGCAAAACAAAAATTTTCACCTTAAGGATCTATAAACCTTGACTGTTTTCAAATTAGTTTCATCTAGCATCACAGTAAGGTTGTAAACCAAGGATATGAACTTTTAAAATATAGGTCCTCATTAACACATTTTTGAAAAACAGTGAAGAAATTTGTTAATAACTGTTGAGTTCTAGAAATCTGAACTTGTTCAAGGTAGATATGTCATTTCTATTGTTCACAAAACATTTTCTTACCTATGTGTTTACTTCACCAATAATGGCTCTTCCAATTAATGAATTAGGACTTAGGCTGCAAAAACACTAAGTAGATTTCATAGATGCTCCTGTTGTTGAAAGAGATCTTCAGACAGATAATGTTAAGATTAGCTATAGAATCAGTGTGCTTTGTGTTAGTAAACACACCATGTGCTGTTCTCCTCCCCAGAGTCAGTTACATAAAACAGTTATCTTATTTACGAGTACAAATAGTTTAACCTTTTGATGAGCTGAGGGCTTTTTTACCTATTTTATAAACTAATCAAGTGCCATATCTATAAAGATAACTGATTTTATTTGCTTTAAAGAGTAAACAAAAAAATCAAGATACATGATGAAAAAGAATAAAACTAAATGTTAGCACAAAAACAAATAAAAATATTACTGATATTAAATTATTTTGTTTTTGTTTACATGAAAAAGATAACTAAGGATATTTTTCCACATTCATACTGTGCTTGATTAAAGGAAACAGCAGAATAGTTCTTTTCACTATATCATATCTGGCGGGCTATTAATGCTAGAGACCTTAATGACATAAGCAGTTACTACCTCACTGTACACTCACATAGCTATCATCTTTGGTAGTCTATGAGTTTTACAGGAGAGGGTTTCCCATCACTTTAGAACAGACTTTCTCACTGGAGTTTCCTCATTTAAACCACAGAACACAAAAACTTACCTGAGTGACTATTTTCTCAATTACCACAAAGACACTACATAATTAGTACCATTCTAGATCAATCGGAATGTTAATTCAATATACATAATGGATACCAAAGCATTAGGATTTAATTCTCCCATCAAACCCAGGCTGGTTTAGACACTGCCGAAGAGAATGAAATTTCTTTAATTATATGGGAAAAAGTACATTTTTTTCATTCTCCATGTTTTGCTTTTTCAACAGAGAGAAAAAGACAAAATTGGTATCTGTTATGTCACCTATAATAAGGCTTAAGCTGGAATAAGGAATATCAACTAAACTTCAACTCCAGCAGCAGTGAGGTGTCTCACAAACAAGCAGTAGGCTGTTCTAGAACTTGTCCCAGCTCACTTGAAGGAGGTTTGCCCATCCAAAGACCGGTTCTCATGAGAAAGTGATACCCACTAACCCTGGCTTAAATGCAATACAGATTTCCCAGGTGAAGGCCAATTCAGACAAAACTGGACAGCTACATGTAAGAGAATTAAATTGGATTATTGTCTAACCCCATACACAAAAGTAAACTCAAAATGGATCAAAGACCTGAATGTAAGTCATGAAACCATAAAACTCTTAGAAAAAATCAGGCAAAAATCTCTTGGATATAAACATGAGCAACTTCTTTATGAACATATCTCCCCACACAAGGGAAACAAAAGCAAAAATGAACAAGTGGGACTATATCAAGCTGAAAAGCTTCTGTTCAGTAAAGGACACCATCAGTAGAACAAAAAGGCATCCTACAGTATGGGAGAATATATTCATAAATAACATATCCAACAAGGGGTTGACATCCAAATTATATAAAGAGCTCACGCACCTCAACAAACAAAAAGCAAATAATCCAATTAAAAAATGGGCAGAGGAGCTGAACAGACACTTCTCCAAATAAGAAATTCAGATGGCCAACAGGCACATGAAAAGATGCTCCACATCGCTAAACATCAGAGAAATGCAAATTAAAACCACAATGAGATATCACTTCACACCAGTTAGGATGGCCAACATCCAAAAGACAAACAACAACAAATGTTGGCAAGGATGTGGAGAAAGGGAAACTCTCCTACACTGCTGGTGGGAATGTAAATTAGTTCAACCATTGTGGAAAGCAGTATTGAGGTTCCTCAAAAACTAAAAATAGAAATACCATTTGACTCAGGAATTCCACTCCTAGGAATTTACCCTAAGAATGCAGGAGCCCAGTTTCAAAAAGACATATGCACCCGTATGTTTATCACAGCACTATTTACAAGAGCCAAGAAATGAAAGAACCTAAGTGTCCATCCGTAGATGAATGGATAAAGAAGATGTGGTACATATACACAATGGAATATTATTCAGCCATAAGAAAACAAATCCTACCATTTGCAACAACATGGATGGAGCTAGAGGGTATTATGCACAGTGAAATAAGCCAGGTGGAGAAAGAAAAGTATCAAATCATTTCACTCATCTGTGGAGTATAAGAACAAAGAAAAACTGAAGGAACAAAACAGCAGCAGACTCACAGAACCCAAGAATGGACTAACAGTTACCAAAGGGAAAGGGATTGGGGAGGATGGGTGGGAAGGGAGGGATAAGGGGGAAAAAGGGGCATTATGATTAGCATGTATAATGTACGGTGGGGGGACACGGGAAAGGCAGTAAAACACAGAGAAGACAAGTAGTGATGGAATAGCCTCTTACTATGCTAATGAACAGTGACTGTAATGGGGTATGTGGTAGAGACTTTATAATAGTGGGAGTCTAGTAACCATAATGTTGTTCTTGTAATTGTACATTAGTGATAGCAAAATTAAACATTTTTTAATAAAAAAAAAAGAAAGCCAATTCAGAGCAGAAATGTATAAAAACAGGATTCTTAGGAGATTTTTCCCTCTAAAACTCCAGGCATGCACAGCACACTTGCAGGTTTGTCAGTGGATGACTTAACTGCTAACCTGATAGGTACAAAGCACCATCTGGGAAAAAGTCTAATCTGTTCTCAATGGAAATTCAAAACACACCTCTTTTCCTACTTTGCAAAGGTTTTTCTGCTGGTTAATTTTCCAACTTGGAGAATAACTGTAGTCCTATAGCATCTTTTCTATAAGAAAGTCTCGTTAAATGTAAAGGGTCTCACTTAAATCTGCAGAAAACAGAAACTAGAGAGCCATAGCCTGAAGACCTCCCTTACCCTTTTTTGCCCTACCATAGTGGTAAAGAAAGGAGGAAGGTTAAATTGTTAATACTCTAAGATGTCAAGTATCATAACTTCACAACTTTGAATCACTTAATTAGAAAAAAATTAATGTATATATCCAATGGAAACATGGGTGCATCCTTTTTACAGTAGGCTTAATTGTATTATACTGTTGGTAAAATAAAATCTCACTATGACTCAAAAAGGGTATTTAGAAGGCCAATTCAAAGCCTATCAAACTTCTAACACAATACTATAGGAAAGCCTCAACCTAGTCTTGCAGGACTGAATATTCTCAGCACCCAAAAGGGTATATGCATGTAGAAGATGCTCAATAAAGATCTGCCAAATGAATTCATCACTAAAGCTGTTTGTTATATTCAAGATAGATTCCATCCAGCATGTTAATAACTTGTCCTTTAAGAAAATGACTCTAAAATGGATACAATCTTCCTAGAGAGCAAACAGAATTTATAAGACTTCAGAAACTGGGATTTCTGCCTAACTCACAACTCCCTTTCTCTGAGAGGTACTCTCTGATCTAGCCATGTCTGTGCTGGTGACATGTCCCCCAGCCAAGCTGAATGGACTGGGCTGGATACCTGGCTCAAACCAGGCTCATTACATTCTCTTTTCAAAAATCTGGGTTGAGAACAAGCTAGTGAGTCTGGAATGGTCTCTTGAATAGGGAAGACACAGACTCAAGAATTGTGCCGTGGCTAGAAACCTTCTGCCTGCCATGTGGACAGAGAAGCCAAGACAGTCTGTAGTAAGGAGAAATGGAGGAGATGCAGAGAAGGACAGAGAGAGGCAAAAACAAAGAACTCTCCAGTTCTCACATCAAAAGCTACCCCTGGGTTTCTGAGATGTCCTAATACAGTTACAATTAATTCTCCTTTATGCTTAAGTTAGTTTGAGTTAGATTCTGTTACATACAACAAACAAGTCTTCACAAGGACATGTAAAAAACACTTATTCCTGATCCTGGTATTTTTTTACCCCCAGGAAATAACCAAAATAATGTACAAATATTTATGGCTAAGGGTCTATGCTACACAGCTAAACATAAAACAGTAAAAGACTGGGAATAATCCAAATGTCTAAAAACAGTGAGCTGACTAAATTAACCCTAAACACCTATGATAGGATAGTATCAAGCCACTGAAAACTAATACTCTTGAAGAGTATTTTAAAATGTGAAGAAATGCTCGAGATACATTTTTAAAAATTATTTCAAAAGTAGGTATAATACCACTCTCAGTTTTATTTTTAATACAAATATATGGCATAGAAAAGAAAAAAATGGAAGTGAAATCACAGCTAAATTTGATTTTTGCCTTATGAATTTTCTAAATTAACATGCATGATTTTTATAATCAGAAAAAAAATATTCGAAGAAATGACAGACTATAACCCCAGTGACAATATTTTAGTCTCCTCCTGTAGCTCTGGCGAAAAAAAAAAGGGGTGGTGGGTGTTTATATTGCAGTAACAAACTTTTTTATTTAAAAATTAACTCATTGATATTAAACAAAAGAGACTATTTTTGAGCAGATGGATTTTAGGAAGAAGTTCCTCATCCTACTGATGTGGAAAGGAAAGACGACCTCCCAGCCATTATTTATAATTCAGTAAGAATTCAGAGGTATAGTGCTTCAGAAATCAGGCTGCCCTAAAAGGAAAGCAGAAAGCAAAACAGTAGTCAAGGAAATGGGTTTGGAAGGCCCCTTGTGATCTAGCTTTGTCCTATTTATACACCTCCCACTGCTCTTCCTCTCACTTGATAATCTAATATAAAGGACTTCTCAACCAGTACAATCCATCCACCCCTTTAAATAAATGTAAATTTCATATTCTTCTTTGATGTTACTTGAAATTCAAAGCAGTCTGGAGCCACACGGCCTGGATTCTATCTGGTTCTAACACTTCACCAGCTTTATGACCTTGGGCAAATGACTTAATCTCTCTTCCATAAAATGGGGTAATAGTACCTATCTTCAAGGATTATTGTGAGGATTAAATGAATTAGTAAATTTAAAGCACACAGAGAAATATGTGGCAAACAGTATATGCTATATAATTGTAGCTATTACTAAGATTAAAATATTTGGCATTTAAAGTAGTGAAATCAATAGTACAATAGTTTTCAAACTATACAAGCTGACCCTCTCATTTTTCTCTTACAGAATCTCTGCTCTAGCAATCCTAACTACTTGTCATTCTCTGAATATGCCTTGCTATTTCCTATTCCTATGCCTTTATACATGCTGTCCTTTCTGCCTGGAAGAACTTCGTCCACCTAGAAAAATCCCTACTCATCTTGCAACATTCAACTCAACATATCAGCTCATTTGTGAAGGATTCCACAACTCCCCACCAAGGGAATCTCCCCTTTCTCTGTACCATGTATATTCTGACTTCAAATTTATTGTAATTGTTTACATGTCTGTATCTCCTAAGAAAGTCTGAGCTCAGTGAGAATAGGCTCTAGAAATACATTTGTTGGAACTTAAATAATTCAGGGAGTAGTCACTTATTCAACCAATGTTTACTGAGAGCCAGCAAACTGATGAACAAAACAAGTAAAAACCCCTGGCCTCATGCAGTTTACAGCTTCTGGGCTTTAAGTACAGTATCAAAAGCTGTCAGTTTAAAGGGAGAGGGACATTATATCCTGTGGGACCGAACTCATGAGCAATAATATACTTTCATTATGTTTTACTATTACTATTATTAATAGAGTCAATATCTATTTTCTACCCAGAAGAGACACAACCAACTAAAAAAGACATGTTCACTTCTCTGGTAGACTTTTAAAGAATATCTTCACCAAATTTCAGAGTCACCATGTGGCTTATACTGAGAAAAATGAAAAAGGGAGAATTAGGCCCAAGCAGAGTTCCTAACACTGCTTGGGGGAGGGGTGTGTGGCCAAAGACTTAGTCAGCAGGTGATCTGCTCAGGAATCCAAGGTAATCCCACAAAGACTAAACACCCTAAATAAAAAGTCCAGACTTTCATTTTTCTATGTAGCTTAATTAAAGTAATATATCTACATTGCTCTAAAAAATACTACTCCAAAGCTTATAACAGAAACAGCACCAACCCTCTATTGCTGTTCCTTTCAGGAAACCACTTTCAACTCTTTTAGATATTTCCTCAGATATTTATATTCTTATTTTAAAATATATGTTCATTATGATTTCTTGATTCTTCACTTTAATCATTACCTACTGAATTCCTATGATAGATAACTGAAATACCATGCCTAGATATGTACCTAAGAGAAATGAAAGCATATATCCACACAAAGACTTATATATGTATGTGCACAGTAGCTTTATTTCTAATAGCTAAACTAGAAATAAAAGAAAGAGTGTAGCCCTTGTCTAGCTTGGATTAATACTTAGTCTATAGGCACAGACCTGATCATCTACATTTGCCCTCTTACAGCACTAAATTATGTTTTCTACCTTTATCTTGCATCTACCTACCACTTCAGCATTTTATTAAATAAATAAATAAGGGAGAAATGTGGGATTCACACATAAATCAAGTATAAAAATTAAATGAATAATCATATCTGACTTGATTGTTTATAGTTCATGATGCGTGATCAAAACCGAAAGTTTCTGTGATATGACTGCCCTTGCACTGTTCACCATGTAAGAACTTATTCTCTATGTAAGAACTTGTTCACCATGTAAGAACTTGTTCGTTATGCTTCAGAAGATTGGAGACTGTTGAGAATTAGGCTTGGGGTTGATTAATGATTGTGCATTGAGTCCCCTATACAGAATTTTATTGTTGTTAACAACCATTTAATCAATAAATATGAGAAATGCCCTCTCAAAAAAAAAAAAAAAAAGAAAGAGTGCGTACTGCAGAAGTCCACATATTAAAATATAGAAACTCAATCTATAGTAACAAAAAGCTGAACAATTATTGCCTGGGGAGAGAGCTGGGTAGGGAAGGAAGAGTGAGATTACCAATGGATGCAAAGAAACTTTCAGAGGTGATGGATATGTTCACTATCTGGATTATGGTGATGATTCACCCCATCAAAAATTAAACTCTCTTAAAAATGTGTTTCTTTGATATTAATTATTTCAACAGATAAATCTGTAAGTGAGAAACAAAGAGGGAGCAAGAGGAAGAGGAAAAAAAGAACCAAGAATAGAAGAGACTTAAAAAAAATGAGGTGCTAAAAATGAACTGAAAACTGTGGGGCTGGCAGGTATGTAAGTGAGCCTTCTCATCATGCAGTATATAGTATATACCCTATTTTCACTGTGGCACTAACTCCTGCCATAGACTATTTATTATACTGTGCCTAATATCTCTGGGCCAAGAGCCTCTCTGGTTAAATTTCTCTAGAGTAAGTGTTGGCAAACTTTTTCTATAAACTACCAGGTCTTTTTTGCAACTACTTAATTCTGCCATTGTAGCACAAAAGCAGCCATAGACAATGTGTAAATGAAAGATGTGGGTGTGTTCCAATAACTTCATTTACAAAAACAGGTGGTAGGCCAGATGTGGCCCAGGTGCAGGCAGTAGTTAGCTGATCCCTGCTCTAGAAAACCATACTAGTCTTTACATCTTTGGAGAACTAATCAGTTTTCTTCAGAAGTGATGGCTATAAAATGCTTTATACCTAAAAAAGATAATTAAGCAAGTAAAAGGGGAAGGGAAGTCATGAAAAAGGGATAGTGGAAATTTAAAAAGAGTTATATATAATCTTATTGGCTATTAGCAGCAGATGAAGCTCAGTGCGAATACCTCTGATAACTTGCAAACAGTTTCATCTGATGAATTCTCATCTGGGACAAACAGAAATCAGAGTATGAAAAGTGGGTGCCTTCATAAGTTTTTATGACAGATGTTAATAAATGGCTTCCAACTGCTATTTCTGCCTACCTTGACTTTAGTTGGGGGTTTTAGGTATAATAATAGGGAGATATCACTTTAGATTGTTTTTTTATCAAATAAACATTCCATTGAAAAGATGAACTGCAAAATAACGTTTTTTTTTTAATAAAGTAAGCCTGCTACCTAATTCTTAATTAAAAGGCAGTGGTAGAATAACTCAGAATTCTCTGAAGTTCATGACCAACTTCTAGATCTGTAATAAATGAGATACTCAGAAAAACAAATTTCAAGTTCTGTCAATTAACACTCCCTGATTTCATTAAATTCTTTTCCTTCAGGCAATACAACTTTTCAGGATAAGTTTATCTGTGCTTCTTGATTCCTACATTTTTTTGGTTATGCTCTGCTGTTTCTTCCACCTGGGATATTCTTCCTTATCTTCTTTGCTTACTGCAAACCTGGGGTCATCTTCAGTCCTTGATCCAGCAGGGTCATTTACAGGACAATATAGTACAGAAATAGCCACACAAGAAAAGCTGAAAACAACTATGGATAAATCAGGTAAATAAACCTAAGCATGTGACAAGTCTGGAGAACAAGACATGTATGAGTTCAGTGGAGAGGCAGGAATCCATGGTTTTTGAACCATGGTAAGAAGTTTGGATTCGTTCCCAGAATATAAGGAAAGGGGAGCTATTAAAGGATCTTGAACAGGAAAGCAACATACAAGAGTTGTATTTTAGATCACCCTGAAAATAGTGGAGAGGCAGGAATAAAAGATGGGGAATGGATGCAAGACAATGCCACGGAAAGGAAGTAGGGGGGAATGGGCAATACTAAGGACTTTGAACAAACAGGACTTTGTAACTATGGATGAGAGCCTGAGAAAAATAAAGAAGTCATGACTTCCAGGTTTTTGCTGGCCAATGGATGAATTACCCAAAAAAGGAAAGAGGTAAAATTTGAAGGGTGGGGGTACATGTAGGGATCTATTTAGAGACTATGTAAGGACATCTAGTAAGCAGAAGCTGAAAATGCACTTCTGTCTGTAGCCCAGAAGAGAGGAGAAGAGGAAACAAAGATTTGGAGGTTGGTGTCATTCAGTGGTGGTTTAATTCAGGATGTCACCTACAGGAGATAAGTAGAGCAAGAAGAAGAGGAAGATACGGATAAAATACTACAGAATATTAATTTTTAAAAAGTAGGCTAAGGAAGAATTTCCTGAGAAGGAAAATAAGAAGGTACATTCAAAGAGGTAAAAGGAGAACCAGGAAAGGAAGAGTCTTGGTTCTCTGATGAAGAAAATGGTCATTAATATGAAATACTAGTTAGTTCAAGTAAGATGAAGCCTGAAAAAATTCCTTTAGACTTTGCACTTATGTTACTAGAAGTTTCAGTGAGCTCACTATAGAGCAGAATGAAGACAGAAACTAATTGCACTGGGGTTGATAGAGGGCTACAGAGTAAGGAAAGAGTGACATCAAGTAGAAGCTAAGCTTTTAAGAAGTTTAATAATGAAGGGACAGAGAGAGACAGGGCAATGGCTGAAAGATTAACAAAGGAAGGAATTTTGTTGTTGTTTAAAAAGATACAAGAAATGTAAGCATGGCAAGGTCAGAAGAAGCAGCTTGAAGAGACTCAAAAAAGGAACAACAGGGTGAGGTAAGTGATGCAGTGACACCACAGAGCAGACTGTTGGTAGGTTTCCAGATCACTGGCCCCAGACTCCTTTACTAGTTTATGCTACTTCACTTCATCAAGGTTTTCCTTTTCTGAAATAAAGTTGCTCTGACATGGAATATAGTTAATAATGTTATTGAATGTCTTAAAACATTCAAGTGGCAAACAATATTGAGAATATTTTTTCCCCAAGAAAAAGAACTGAACTATGTAAATGGAAATCTTCTTTTAATAGTAAAACATCTTAGAATGGACATCCTTGTCCATCTTACCAGACTACAGCTTCCTGAAAGCATAATGAATTAATACATTAAAAAATGCTTGATTTTTAGAGGGGTCCACATATGAGCAACACATAACCCCTTGTCCTCAAGGAGATTACAAATAATTGCAATACAATAAATTAGTACAAGTAAGAGATATAGGCACAAATATCATGGGTACAAAGAAGAGGGGTGTCTAACTTTGCCTGGAGAGTGGAGTTAAGGGAAGTTTTCTAGAGGATCTTTGCTTAAACTATGTCTTCAAAGGCTACGTAGGAATTTACCAACAAAGAGTAAAGAGCACTCCAGCTGCAGAGAACAGCATGTACAAACACATATAATCTTGAGAGAGTAAAAAAAGGTGGCAGCAGGGAACTTATTGTGGAGTATGTATGGCAGGGAAGGATACAAGAGAGGCAATCAAGACTGAGTTGCTAAAGGTTTCAGTGCTAATGAGCTTGAATGTATTGCAGGTGACCAGTCACAGGTACAAAACACTGTTAAGATTTTCATTTCCTGCACCACCAAGGGCCTAGTACCATGCATTTCACCATGGAGAACTCTCAACAAAACACATGTGGAATAAAGAGTCAGAATATTAGAATGATAAAGAAAATTGAAAAAACACAGATCCTAGGGAGAAGGAAATAAATTGAAGGGCAAAGATTATTTAAAAGCACAAATTAATTTACTGTTACAGTGGAAAGGTGAAATCACACTTGTACTGGTTATGGCCCTGTTAAGCATTTGCTGTGAACATGACCTACACCAGCCAAAAATTAATATTCTCCAGAGTCAAAATGAAGAGCTCTATATAGAGGGCTTTAATGAAGTCCCACAAACTTGGGCTTGACTAAATTTTCACTGCTTGAAGCAAATGCTCTTCACTAAGTAAAATATAAGCAAGGCAGGAAAAAAAAAAAGATTCCAGTAGCTGAGTGTCCAGACATAGCCCCTGATGACATCAGTTAAGAATTTCAAACAAAATTCGAAGTTATTCCATTTGTTAGCATTAAAAACAGATGATCAGAATCAAGTAGGATATATTCCAGGAATGCAAGGACGGTACAATATTAGAAAATCCATCAACATCATCCACCACATCAACAAAAAGGACAAAATTCACATGATCATCTCATAGATGCTGAAAAAGCATTCAACAAAATTCAACATCCATTCATGATAAAAATTCTCAACAAAATGGGTATAAAGGGCAAGTACCTCAATATAATAAAAGCTATATATGACAAACCCACAGCCAACATCATACTTAACAGCGAGAAGCTGAAAGATTTTCCTTTAAGATCGGGAACAAGACAAGGATTCCCACTCTCCCCACTTTTACTCAACATAGTTCTGGAGGTCCTAGCCACTGCAATCAGACAACACAAAGAAATAAAAGGCATCCAGACTGGCAAGGAAGAAGTTAGACTGTCCCTGTTTGCAAATGACATGATATTGTACATAAAAAACCCTAAAGAGAGATTCTCGAGGTGGCGGCGTGAGTAAGGTGGCAGAAATCTCCTCCCAAAACCATAAATATTTTGAAAATACAGCAAATACAACTATTCCTAAAAGAGTGACCAGAAGATACAGTACACCAGCCAGGCTACACCTACATCTGCGAGAACTCAACATCTCACAGAAAAGGGTAAGATACAAAGCCATGACCCGGCGGGACCTGAGCACTCCCCCCACCTCAGCTCACCAGGGGGAGGAAAAGAATCAGAATGGGGAGGGAGTAGAAGCACAGGACTGCTAAACAACCAGCCCTAGTAATCTGTACCAGGAGCACAGACACACATTTCATGGTGTACTGGATAGTAGAGGAATGGAAAAGCAAAATCCGAGACTAAGATTGCAAACAGGTTCCCACAGCCAGCTGCCCTGGGACAAAAGAAAAGCAGGCGCATTAAAAGTCTTAAAGGGACAAGGATTTAACAAGTGGACAAAACTGTCCTGGCACACTCAGCCCAGTAGGCTGGGGACTTTAAGGAACATCAAGTGCCCTAACCCCCTCAATGGCAACACAGCTCCAAAGGCCTCATGGTGATAAGTAGCCTGCAAGTCATTACCCCCCTGCCGGCACTGTGAGCAGACCAGCTGATCCGCTATTGCTGCCGAACAGCTGGGGAGAAGCCCCACCCACAGTAACGACACAGACGCTTCTCCCTGTGGGTGACTAACTGGCCCAGACTCAGAAGCTGCCCCCTGTGCACACTTGAACGGCACAGACAGTGGAGACTGGCGCAGAGTCTGGAAGGCACAAAAGGGCTTTGTTCTCGTGGCAAACACGTGTTGCTCACCTGCAACCCTGCCAGTGCCCTACGCCATCCCAAGGGACTCCCCACCCATTGCAGCTCAGAGGATTAACCAAGAGACTGCCCCCTCCATGTGGTTGACCGGCACAGACAGAGGAGACCAGCGCAGAGTCCAGGAAGCAAAAAGGGGCTCTGTTTTCACGGCGAACAAGCATTGCTTGCATGCCTGCCAGTGCCTTAGGCCATCCCGAGGACTGCCCCGCCCATGGCAGCTCAGGGGATTAACCCAGAGGCTGCTCCCTGTATGTGGTTGCCCAGCACAGGCAGCGGAGAACAGAGCTGAGTCCAGGAGGTACGAAGGGGCTCTGTTCTGGTGGTGAGCACAAGCCGCAGGACAGCAATCCCTGGCAGTGTCCTAGGCCATCCCATGGGCTGTTCCACCCATGGCAGCTCAGGGAGTTAACCCAGAGGCTGCTCCCTGTGTGCAGTTGACTGGCACAGGCAGCAGAGATGGACAAGGTGACCAGCAAGCAGGAAGGGACTTTGTTCTCCCAGCTGACACATGTGCCACTCGCCAGCAACCACTTCCATTGCCATGAAAAGGCAGAAGAACCTTGTTGAGTCAAAAATCCCTCAAACACCAGAGAGAGGGCCCCGTGAGACTGAAATCACCAATTTTCCTGAAAAAGAATTCAAAATAAAGGTCATAACCATGCTGATGAGGCTGCAGAGCAATATGCAAGAGCTAAGGGATGAATTCCGGAGGGAGACAACAGAAATGAAACAAACAATGGAAGGATTTAAGAGCAGACTGGATGAGGTGGAAGAGACTGTGAACGGAATAGAATTCAGAGAACAGGAATACAGAGAAGCTGAGGCAGAGAGAGATAAAAGGATCTCTAGGAATGAAAGAATATTAAGAGAATGGTGTGACCAATCCAAATGGAACAATATTCACATTATAGGGGTACCAGCAGAAGAGAGAGAAAAAGAGATAGAAAGTGTCTTGGAAGAAATAATTGCTGAAAACTTCCCCAATGTGGGGAAGGAAACAGCCTCTCAGACCATGGAAGTCCACAGATCTCCCAACACAACGGACCCAAGGAGGACACCACCAAGACATATAATAATTGAAATGGCAAAGATCAAAGACAAAGACAGAATATTAAAAGCAGCCAGAGAAAGAAATAAGATCACCTACAAAGGAAACCCAATCAGGCTATCATCAGACTTCTCAGCAGAAACCTTATAGGCCAGATGGGAATGGCATTATATTCAATGCAATGAAACAGAAGGGCCTCAAACCAAGAATACTGTATTCAGGATGATGGTCATTTAAATTTGAAGGAGAGATTAAACAATTCCTAGATAAGCAAAAGTTGAGGGAATTTACCTCTCACAAACCATTTCAACAGTGTATTTTAAAGGGACTGCTCTAGATGGAAGTGCTGCTAAGGCTAAACAGATGTCACCAGTGAAAATAAAACCACAGCAAAGAAAGGAGACCAACTAAACATTAACTAAATGTAAAATAAAATCAGCTATCCACAAAATCAGTCAACAGAAACACAAAGAGTACAGAATACAACAACTAACATATCAACAGTGGAGGATGAAGAAAAGAAAGGAAAGAAAGAATCATCAGTCTGTGTTTATACTAGTGTAATAAGTGAGTTAAAAGTTAGATGGTTAGATAGTAAAGAAGCGACCCTTGAATCTTTAGTAACCACAAATCCAAAGACTGCAATGGCAATAAGTACATATCTATTGAAAATAACGCAAAATGTAAATGGACTGAATGCACCAATCAAAAGACACAGAGTAATAGAATGCATAAAAAGCAAGACCCATCTATATGCTGCTTACAAGAGACTCACCTCAAACCCAAAGACACACACAGACTAAAAGTCAAGGGATGGAAAAAGACATTTCATGCAAAACAATAGGGAGAAAAAAAGTGTTGTAGTACTTGTATCAGACAAAATAGACTTCAAAACAAAGAAAGTAACAAGAGACAAAGTAGGACATTACATGATGATAAAGGGCTCAGTCCAACAAGAAGATATAACCGGTATAAATATCTATGCACCAAACACAGAAGCACCTACATATGTAACACTAACAGAATTAAAGGAGGAAAAAGAATGCAATGCATTCATTGCAGGAGACTTCAATACACCACTCACTCCAAAGGACAGATTCACCATACAGAAAATAAGTAAGGACACAGAGGCACTGAACAACACACTAGAACAGATGGACCTAACAGACATCTACAGACCTCTACATGCAAGGGCAGCAGGATACACATTCTTCTCAAGTGCACATGGAACATTTTTCAGAATAGACCACATACTAGGCCACAAAAAGAGCCTCAGTAAATTCAAAAAGACTGAAATTGTACCAACCAACTTCTCAGACCACAAAGATATAAAACTAGAAATGAATTGTACAAAGAAAACAAAAAGGCACACAAACAACATAATCAATGGATCAATGACCAAATTAAAACAGATCAAGGAATATATGGAGACAAATGAAAACAACAGCACAACGCACCAACTTCTGTGGGACACAGCAAAGGCAGTTCGAAGGGAAAAGAATACAGCAATCCAGGACTATTTAAAGAAGGAAGAACAATCCCAAATGAATAGTCTAAAGTCACAATTATTGAAACTGGAAAAAGAACAAATGAGACTCAAAGTCAGCAGAAGGAGGGACATAATAAAGATCAGAGAAGAAATAAATAAAATGGAATAAAATAATAGAAAAAATTAAGGTAACCAAGAGCTAGTTCTTTGAGAAAATAAACAAAATAGATAAGCCTCTAGCCGGACTTATTAAGAGAAAAAGAGAATCAACAGAATCAGAAACGAGAAAGGAAAAATCACAACGGACTCCACAGAAATACAAAGAATTATTAGAGAATACTATGAAAATCTATATGATAACAAACTGGAGAACCTAGAAGAAATGGACAACTTTCTAGAAAAATACAACCCTCCAAGACTGACCAAGGAAGAAACACAAAATCTAAACAGACCAATCACCAGCAATGAAATTGAAGCAGTAATCAAAAAAAACTACCCAAGAACAAAACCCCCGAATCAGATGGATTCTTCACTGAATTTTATCACACATTTAGAAAAGACATAATAACCATTCTCCTTAAAGTTTTCTAAAAAATAGAAGAGGAGGGAATACTTCCAAACTCATTCTATGAAGCCAGCATCACTCTAATACCAAAACCAGTCAAAGACACCACAAAAAAAGAAAATTACAGACCAATATCCCTGATGAACGTAGATACAAAAATACTCAACAAAATATTAGCAAACCGAATTCAAAAATACGTCAAGAGGACCACACACCATGATCAAGTGGGATTCATCTCAGGGATGCAAGGATGGTACAACATTCGAAAATCCATCAACATCATCTACCACATAAACAAAAAGGACAAAAGCCACATGATCATCTCCATAGATGCCAAAAAAGCATTCAACAAAGTTCAACATCCATTCATGATAAAAACTCTCAACAAAATAGGTATACAGGGCAAGTACCTCAACATAATAAAGGCCATATATGACAAACCCACAGCCAACATCATACTTAACAGCAAGAAGCTGAAAGCTTTTCACCTAAGATTGGGAACAAGACAAGGATGCCTACTCTCCCCGCTTTTATTCAACATAGTTCTGGAGGTCCTAGCCATTGCAATCAGACAACACAAAGAAATAAAATGCATCCAGATTGGTAAGGAAGAAGCCAAACTGTCACTGTCTGCAAATGACATGATATTGTACATAAAAAACCCTAAAGAATCCACTCCAAAACTATCAGAACTAATATCTGAGTTCAGCAAAGTTGCAGGATACAAAATTAATATGCAGAAGTCTGTTCCATTCCTATACACTAACAATGAACTAGCAGAAAGAGAAATCAGGAAAACAATTCCATTCACAATTGCATCAAAAAGAATAAAATACCTAGGAATAAACTTAACTAAGGAAGTGAAAGACCTATACCCTGAAAATTACAAGACACTTTTAAGAGAAACTAAAGAGGACACTAATAAATGGAAACTCATCTCATGCTCTTGGTTAGGAAGAATTAATATTGTCAAAATGGCCATCCTGCCTAAAGCAGTCTACAGATTCAATGCAATTCCTATCAAAATACCAACAGCATTCTTCAATGAACTAGAGCAAATTGTTCTAAAACTCATAAGGAAACAAGACCCCAAATAGCCAAAGCAATCCTGAGGAGGAAGAATAAAGCAAGGGGGGATCTCACTTCCCAACTTCAAGCTCTACTACAAAGCCAGAGTAATCAAGACAATTTGGTACTGGCACAAGAACAGACCCACAGACCAGTGGAACAGAATAGAGAGTCCAAATATTAACCCAAGCATATATGGTCAATTAATATATAATAAAGGAGCCATAGATATACAATGAGGAAATGACAGCCTCTTCAACAGATGGTGTTGACAAAACTGTACAGCTACATGCAAGAAAATGAAACTGGATTATTGTTTAACCCCATACACAAAAGTAAACTTGAAATGGATCAAAGACCTGAATGTAAGTCATGAAACCATAAAACTCTTAGAAGATGAATGAATGAAGAAGATGTGGTACCAAATGATTTCACTCATCTGTGGAGTATAAGAACAAAGCAGAAACTGAAGAAAGAAAACAGCAGCAGACTCACAGAACCCAAGAATGGACTAACAGTTACCAAAGGGAAAGGGACTAGGGAGGATGGGTGGGAAGGGAGGGATAAAGGGACTAAGGGGCATTACGATTAGCACACATAACATAAGGGGGGGCACAGAGAAGGCAGTATAACACAGAAGGCAAGTAGTGATTCTATAGCACCTTACTACGCTGATGGACAGTGACTAAAATGGGGTATGTGGTGGGGACTTGATAATGGGGGGAATCTAGTAAACACAATGTTGCTCATGTGATTGTATATTAATGATACAAAAAAAAACTCTTAGAAGAAAACATAGGCAAAAATCTCTTGAATATAAACATGAGCAACTTTTTCCTGAACTCATCTTCTCAGGCAAGGGAAACAAAATTAAAAATTAACAAATGGGACCACATCATGCTAAAAACCTTCTGTATAGCAAAGGACACCATCAACAGAACAAAAAGGCATCCTACAGTATGGGAGAATATATTTGTAAATGACATATCTGACAAGGGGTTAACATCCAAAATATATAAAGAACTCACGTGCCTCAACACCCAAAAAGCAAATAACCATATTAAAAAATGGGTGGAGGATATGAACAGACACTTCTCCAAAGAAGAAATTCAGATGGCCAACAGGCACACAAAAAGATGCTCCACATCGCTAACTATCAGGGAAATACAAATTAAAACCACAATGAGATATCACCTCATACCAGTCAGTATAGCCAACATAGAAAAGACTAGGAACAACAAATGCTGGTGAGGATGCAGAGAAAGGGGAACCCTCCTACACTGCTAGTAGGAATGTAAACTAGTTCAACCATTGTGGAAAGCAATTTGGAGGTTCCTCAAAAAACTAAAAATACAAATACCATTTGACCTAGGATTCCCACTTAGGAATTTACCCAAAGAAAACAAGTTCTCAGATTCAAAAAGACATGTGCACCCCTATGTTTATCATAGCCTATTTATAATAGTCAAGATACGGAAGCAACCTAGGTGTCCATCAGTAGATGAATGGATAAAGAAGATGTGGTACATATACACAATGGAATAGTACTCAGCCATAAGAAAGAAACAAATCCTACCATTTGCAACAACATGGATGCAGCTAGAGGGTATTATGCTCAGTGAAATAGGTCAGGCAGGGAAAAACAAGTACCAAATGACTTCCCTCATTTGTGGAGTATAACAACAAAGCAAAATTGAAGGAACAAAATAACAGCAGATTCACAGACTCCAAGAAGGGATTTGTGGTTACCAAAGGGGAGGATGGTGGGAGGGAGGGAGAAGGGGACTGTAGGGTATCATGATTGGTGCACATGGTGTGTGTGTGGTCACGGGGAGGACAGTGTCCCTCAGAGAAGACAAATAGGTACTCTGTGGCATCTTACTACACTGATGGATGGTGACTATGGTGGGGTATGGAAAGGACTTGACAATATAGATGAATGTAATAACCATAACCATATCATTTTTCTTGTGAAACCTTCTTAAGAGTGTATATCAATGACACCTTAATAAAAAAAACAATTCCCCCCCCCCCAAAAAAAAAATAATCAGGATGAACTGAGACGATTGCTCTAACCTACTAAGCCAGCAGACTGCTCCATTTGGTACAAGCCACCAAGTTACTTAATTTCCTCCACCATACTCAGGTAAAAATGTCCTACAATAACATGTACAACATTTTATAAAAATAAGTTTCTTCCAAAGCTTATCTACCTTATTATTTTATTAAAGAGATAATCAAATTTCTGATCAGTTACAACTACCAGCAAGAAAGACAACTGTGCTCTGAGAATAAAGGTTAAAAAAAGAAAAAGCAGAACATAATGCAGCACTGGGAACCACAGTCAAATCACAAGATACAAAACCTCTAAGTCTTCAGAATCTTCATGTTCTTGCCAGTATTTCTGAGCCCTTCATTCATTCATCTTGGCTGAATGTAAGACAAGAGGATTTCACCAGAAACTGGAATTGTTACATTTCCTGTATTTGATACAAGGAAAAGGAGCTAATGTCCTATGAATACAACAGAGAGTAAACTCAACAAACAACTGGACCAAAGGTTTCATATAAATCTTGCATAGGAAGGATGAAGTAGACTAAACCCTAGGGAATTCCTAACTTTGGGTAAAGATGAGGTCAGATTCCCATGGTAATTAAAGGATGTCTAAGAAAATAACAAATCTAAATTCTAATGTGATGTGCCAATCACACTACTTTCATTGTGAATGAGAGAGGGTAACATTCAATGGTTACTGGTATCAGAGGGTGGAGATAGTCATGTATCAGGTTACCACTATGAGACTATAAGAACTAATTTACTTACTTGACTTCAAGGCAATGAAGCTTAAAGCAATGTAATTATTGTGCCTAATGTCCCATTTCAAAAAATATTTGACAGATAAAAGTCCACAGAGTAATTCAAGAATATAATTTACTAAATAAAACTGAATGAAGAGTACAGTGATCTGGATTCTAGTCTTGAATCTGATACTGATTAATTATGTAATCATGGCTAAGTCACAAATAGTCCCATATATAACAATGATGCACTCATGACTAAGTTATAAATGTGAAAAGTTCTAAGCTCGTTAAAATAGTACTTGACATATAATATGAAGATGTTATATATGAAATGAAATTAACCATCATGACTAAAGCCAACTATTGTCAATTTCACAGAACTTACCTCCAGAAATATTCAGTGCACTCAATAGATACATGTTCATTAACTCCTAAAAGGCATTATCCAAACACTCCACAAGTAAGGAAACAGACATGCTAAATTATTTAATAACTCAAAATCTATCAATAAGTCTTTTACAGAGTCAAGAACAGAATCAAACTGCCAGTATCTCCCCAACACCCCGTCCATTCTTCAAGTCACCTACTTAGCTTAAATTATATTGTCTATCATCAGAAACAGATATGGAAAGAACAGAAACCTTTCCCAAAGGCTTCAGAATCCATTTAATTAAAATACGTTTAAATTTTAAATGAGAATGGTTCCGTAAGTGGCAAGTATTTATTAAACCCATAAAAGTATTTCATCTTGTATTAGACTAAGCAATCTGTAAGGAATAGAGATTATAATTTTTAAATGCAGAGTTGGAAAAGCAAAGTAGTAGCAAAGACCAAGACTATGAAGACTCTCTCTCCCTAAAAAGGAGAAATAGAAGAAAGAGCAAAAGAAAAACTAACACTAAAACCAAAGGCTAATTCTAAGTAATACTATGGAATATTTGTACTATTGACAAATGGCAGGAAAAATTCTACCTCCAGATAAGTAGCAGATACCTATTAATCCATGTTTCAAATTAGCAAAGTGCTTTTATTCCCCACAGGGCATCTCCTGGGAAAACTGGGTACTCTTATTAAATACCTTGTTAATCTGATACAGACTTTTCTGGAAGTTATTTGGAAATAGTAATCTTTTTAATATAGTATATATTTTTTCAATATAGTAAAAGGTTTTTTGTACCTTTTGATCAAATGTCAATGATGGATTATGGTTCTCAATTCTTCATATTCTATGTTATAAAATCATACATCCACACCTTTGGTCGTATAATTTTGCAAAGCTTGACCATAAGATTTGTTTTGGCTAATGAGATGTTAAAAAACTTGATGCCAGCAGAAGTTTAACATGTGTTTGGTAATCTGGCCTGCTTCTTGCATTCTGGGATAAGCCTTAAAGTGAGTAGGCCCTAGGTAGCCACTGCCCCTTCATGCTAAGTCTCAGAATAAAAACATTTACAGTGGACCTAACCCAACCTGCAGCCTAAAAGTAGAGCCAGCCAACTGAATAGATGTCCCTGGCTGACCCCAGCCTAGATCAGGAGAACCCCAAGTGATCTAGTGCTTAGTTGTAAGCCACTCAATTAAACACTGGTTTGCTATGCAGAATTGTTCTGGCAATAGCTAACCAATACACCCAGTAACCTCACACCTAACAATTTATTTTAAGGCAGAGAAAAAGATTCACATAAAAGGGTGTTTATCATAGTAATATTTATAATATCAAAAATCTGGAAATATCCTATCATATCATCAAATAACAGAAAAATACTTAAATAAATTATTACCTAGCCAGACCAATATATGAAACTATTAATCATAAAAAAACCTCTAAAAAATCTAAGAATATGTTCATAATACTTTAAAAATCATAAAAAGTAAAAGGGACTGTTTAAAAGAAAAATATCTACAAACAGAGAAAAGGCTCTGGTGGATAAAATAATTCATTTAAGAAATACAAATATAAATGCTAAATATTATTTTATGCTAAACAGAAAACCAAATATTACACATGGAATACAGAGGTGAAAAAGCAAACATGTTCCCTGACTTCTTGAAATGAGTCTAGGATGACAGATATTAAAAAAATAATAATTACAAACATGTTATTACAAATTTTGGTAAGCTTACTGTGGCAGAAATTGTCACTTATTCTCCATATGTATTTCCCCCTTCTTACTCAGTACCAGAGTCCTTGAATTTTATCTATCCAGGCCACCTGGAACAGACTACACTTCCCAACCTTCCTTGCTCCTAGTTGGGGTCCACATGACTAAGTTCTGACTAACAGGATCTGACTGGAAGTGGTGCCTGCAACTTCCTGTAAACATCCTTAAAAATAACGGGCTTGCTTTGTTGCTTTTCCCTCTTCTTACCAGATGAGGCAGCTATTTTGAACTATGATGTGGAAGCTTCATGCTGAGAATGGAAGAGCAACAGAATAGGACAAGCCTGGGTTCCCTGACGGTGGAACCATTATCACCAGGCCTAGCACCCCCACAAAGCTTTTACATGAGAAAGCAACAAAATTCTACCTTGTTTAAGCCATTTTCATTCTGAGCTTTCAGTCATTTTCATCTGAGCCTAATCCTAAATGGAATAGCTATGAAGGAAAAATAAAGGGTTCAATGAGACTATAATAGAAAAATAGTTGATTTTGACAAGAGAAAAGGGTTTCAAGGATAGGTCCTCTGAAAGAGTGACATTTAAGATGTGACCTGAAGCCTGATGAAGGGAGGTGGGACGGCAAACTGCTCAGGGCAGGGAGATCAAAGACGTAACCACTGGGGCTTAAGCCTGAATCACCATGGGGACAAACAACAAACTATGGAACCTTAAGATTGCTACTATAATGAATTATAATGAAAGCAGAGCACGAAAGCATTGAAGGGTGTTGGCTCATACATCCAAACCTCCAATTCTGACAAACAAAAGACCACATATGCATGCCAAAAATGATGGGATGATCCCTGTTCAAGAAATTAATAGTTGCTTCCACACTTCAGTATTACTAGTGTTTAAAATTGTTAGATTCTCTGATTAGAGTGGTTTACATACAATCAGGAGGCTGTCATTAGATTTTTAAATGCTAACTATCCGTGAAACAGACAAAAGAGTTCCATGTTAATTTTTTTAAGTGATGCCTCTTGTTTATTTCTGATTATAAAAAGGGAACATATATATTGTGGAGAATTTAGCAAATATACATAAGAGTATAAAGAAAAAATAAACCACCTTGTAAATTCATCACCTTCCAACATTTTACATATGTGTTTTTTACACATTTACATGCCTACATGCATATACATAAAACACACAAAAATGAGATTGTAAATGCTTATTAAGTTGCATGTGCTTTTTTACTCATTTTATCATGGACATAGTCCTTTGTCATTAAAATATTTCTTAAATCATGATTTTCAATGGATAAATAACAGATAATTTATTTAGCCAATCAAGTCTGGGGATTTCCTGAGTTAAAACTGTCAACTACAAATTCAAGCCCTGTGGTTCAAGAAAGTCATTTCACAATCTGCTGAGAAGGGTTTCTACTGAGAAATCTCAAGTTACAGTTTGAAAACACTGGGACATTCTAACCAAAAACTGAATGAAATTCACTAAGTTTTAGACCTGAAGGATGCTCAGTAAAGACCATATTCTCCAAAATGGAGCATACCATTTTGTAATAAGTCTTGAGGAAGAAACTGAGTAAGCAAAGACTCAAGTAGCAATAACAGATAAGAACCAGTAAGTGCCTACTATAAGAATTAATGACTACCTGCAATGTTCTGTTTCTTTAATAAGGCAAAAAAAAAGAGACTGTATCCATCTATTTTACTTGCACAATTAAATTTTCAAGAGGATATAGAAAAAAATTATTATAGAAAAAGAATGGAAACAATGACAAAGACCTAATAGTGGCTAATTCTGGAATATGACATTGTTTTAACTTTCCTGTATTTAACATTTTTCTCACAACCAAAAACTTACTGTTAAATTAAATATTAGTCATGTGACTGAGGTAATTCAGATTTTAGTTATTGAAGTACAGGGAAAATCAGTAAGTTTTACCAGAGGCTAAGTGGATCTTTTCAAAAGGAAAATTAAAAAGCTGGGCATTCCACTCTCCCCACTGTTATTCAACAGAGTATTGGAGATCTGAGCCACGGCAATTAGACAAAACAAAGAAATACAAGGAATTCACATTGGTAAAGAAGAAGTTAAACTGTCACTATTTGCAGATGACATGATATTGTACATAAAAAACCCTAAAGACCCCATACCAAAACTACTAGAACTAATACAGGAATTCAGTAAAGTTGCAGGATACAAAATTAACACAAAGAAATCTGTAGCTTTCCTATATACTAACAATGAAGTAATAGAAAGAGAAATCAGGAAAACAATTCCATTCACAATAGCATCAAAAAGAATAAAATACCTAGGAATAAACCTAACCAAGGAAGTGAAAGACCTATACCCTGAAAACTACAAGACACTCTTAAGAGAAATTAAAGGGGACACTAACAAATGGAAACTCATCCCATGCTCATGGCTAGGAAGAATTAATATCGTCAAAATGGCCATCCTGCCCAAAGCAATACACAGATTCGATGTAATCCCTATCAAAATTACCAGCAACATTCTTCAACGAACTGGAACAAATAGTTCAAAAATTCATATGGAACCGCCAAAGACCCCGAATAGCCAAAGCAATCCTGAGAAGGAAGAATAAAGTGGGGGGGATCTCACTCCCCAACTTCAAGCTCTACTACAAAGCCACAGTAATCAAGACAAGTTTAGTACTGGCACAAGAACAGAGCCACAGACCAGTGGAACAAAATAGAGACTCCAAACATTAACCCAAACATATATGGTCAATTAATATTCAATAAAGGAGCCATGGACATACAATGGGGAAATGACAGTCTCTTCAACAGATGGTGCTGGCAAAACTGGACAGCTACATGTAAGAGAATGAAACTGGATCACTGTCTAACCCCATACACAAAAGTAAATTCGAAATGGATCAAAGACTTGAATGTAAGTCATGAAATGATAAAACTCTTAGAAAAAAACATAGGCAAAAATCTCTTGGACATAAACATGAGCAACTTCTTCATGAACATATCTCCCTGGGCAAGGGAAACAAAAGCAAAAATGAACAAGTGGGACTATATCAAGCTGAAAAGCTTCTGTACAGCAAAGGACACCATCAATAGAACAAAAAGGTATCCTACAGTATGGGAGAATATATTCATAAATGACAGATCCAATAAAGGGCTGACATCCAAAATATATAAAGAGCTCACACACCTCAACAAACAAAAAGCAAATAATCCAATTAAAAAATGGGCAGAGGAGCTGAACAGACAGTTCTCTAAAGAAGAAATTCAGATGGCCAACAGACACATGAAAAGATGCTCCACAACGCTTGTCATCAGAGAAATGCAAATTAAAACCACAATGAGATATCACCTCACACCAGTAAGGACCACCACCATCGAAAAGACAAACAACAACAAATGTTGGCAAGGTTGTGGAGAAAGGGGAACCCTCCTATACTTCTCGTGGGAATGTAAATTAGTTCAACCATTGTGAAAAGCAGTATGGAGATTCCTCAAAATGCTCAAAATAAAAATACCACTTGACCCAGGAATTCCACTTTCAGGAATTTACCCTAAGAATGCAGCAGCCCAGTTGAAAAAGACATATGCACCCCTATGTTTATCGCAGCACTATTTACAATAGCCAAGAAATGGAAGCAACCTAAGTGTCCATCAGTAGATGAAGGGATAAAGAAGATGTGGCATATATACACAATGGAATATTTTTCAACCATAAGACAAATCCTACCATTTGCAACAACATGGATGGAGCTAGAGGGTATTATGCTCAGTGAAATAAGCCAGGCGGAGAGAGACAAGTACCAAATGATTTCACTCACCTGTGGAGTATAAGAACAAAGAAAAACTGAAGGAACAACAAAGCAGCACAATCACAGAACCCAAGAATGGACTAACAGTCACCAAAGGGAAAGGGACTGAGGATGATGGGTGGGAAGGGAGGGATAAGGGTGGGGAAAAAGAAAGGAGCATTACAATTAGCATGTAGAGTGGGGCGGGGGGCACAGGGAGGGCTGTACAACACAGAGAAGATGAGTAGGGGTTCTGTAGCATCTTACTAGGCTGATGGACAGTGACTGTAATGGGGTTTGTGGGGGGGACTTGGTGAAGGGGGGAGCCTAGTAAACATAATGTTCTTCATGTGATTGTAGATTAATGATACCAAAATTAAAAAATTAAAAAATTAAAAAAAGCTGGGGATTCAGCATTAGGAGTTTGCTCTAAAATAAAACTATTTTTAACTAAATATCAATGCTTCATGCTGGAATTAAATCTGAGGAAGGACCAGCTTTTGACCTTTATAGCTGTGTTCCTTAAAGTACTCTCTTACCTAAAAATGATGTATTTCTGTTCTATCAGGAATGTTGTTTTAACAGGAAGCAAACATTTTTTGAATTCCAAGATTGCATTTCAGTTTCTGACTCTAGTTTTCTTTACTATAAATGCCTAAAGTACATTTATAGTAAATGTTTTCCTGATAAAAATTACTAGATCCACTTGTTTCAAACTCCAGTTTCTAAAATCCAAACTTAGTAAGATGACAGTTTGCCACTTGATGAAATGTCTTACTAAACATAAATGGTTCCAATTTTCTATTGCAGTCCCTAGTAGAAAAAAAAATTAAAGAATAAAAAGTTACAGAAATAGTAACAGATACATGTTACACACAGAAATAATGGTTACAAATCTTTACATCAGTTCTCACTAACAGAAATTTCAAATATATGAAAAAAATTTTAATTGCCTCACTGTCTCCAAACGTAGCCCTAGGATGTCTTAACTTTGTGACAGCAGTCTCACCCCCTGCTGGAACACGTGAATTTTTCAGCAGAAGTGACTCATCCTCATTGGCATCTTGTCAAACTAACCCTGCAACTACAAGGAGGCTCAGCACTAACAGAATTCTAACTAATTTCACTAATACACATCATTGTGACTTTAGAAAACCAAATCACTTTCACAGCCCAATACATACTAAAAAGCTGTTTATACTTTTCCTCACAAATTGTTCTTCACCCCATCTCCTCTCAATTTTAGTTTGGCACTTTCCAATCTAAAATACATCCTGTCTCTGGGAAGACAAGATGGGGGAACATAGAGGTAGAACTGGGGTGGGGGAAATGGGGGTGGGGTGGGGAAGGGGAAGCCATTGTTTACTTAGCTTGGAAAAAGATTCTATTCTGAAACACTAACAATTCCAATGTATTCCACATACTTCTCAAACTTTCTCTCTTTAGTTAAACTGAAAACACTATCCAATAAACAACACAAACACAATCCGAAATCTCCAGGGATAAATTATTCTCATTACTATTATTGCACTAAAAAAAGTTTAAAAAGTCACATAAAAATAAATTATTGAAAACTAGTCAAAAATATTCAGTAAGATGTCACTAGCATGAACTAACAATTACAAATCACTTTATTCTTTTGGTTCACACATTCACCTAATCCAAGATAGAAAACCCGCTCATTTTAACCAGAGGGAGAAGAGTGAGAAGGAATAAGAAAAGGAAAGCTTTGTCAGATTACCATAGACATTTCCTTATAGTTCTATCAATTGTCACACTCCATCTGGTGGCAGGAGCTGCCTGAATTGGTGAAGTGATAAATTTCGAATACTTTTCAGACATCCTTGGAAAAAAAACAAAATGCTCTTCTTTTGCCCTATATAGAATAAACCTAACAAGGTTCCACCATAGCTTCCTCACATAATAGTAGGTCAATATCTAATAAAGAGTAACAAAGGTACGACAATAATCAGAACAGAAGACCTCCATCTAGAGCATCTATTTACAACCATTCTTTCTACAGTAAGTTAAATGTCATTTCAAGCCTTTAAAACAGGTAACGAGGCACATCTAGCAGCTACAAGATTCTCTATCACATACTCCAACTATATTTCTTTACCTATTCCTCCTATGGTTAAACTATAGAGCTTAATTAGCACAGTTAACAGCAGCCTTCTACATTGCTTTTAGATATTTGCCAGGAACATATACCCATGCGAAACTCTAGAGACTGATTTCAACCAAAAATAAAAATAGATAAACAGAGCTCAAACAAAATTAAAACTGAGTCTGGCTGCCCACACTTATTTTCACACATGAGGAAAAATAGCAGTTCTCCTAGAAGCCTTGAGCAGATATATCTTTAGAACACAATGTTAAAAATATGTCCCTCCCCTCTGCTTTTGCCCCTACCTGTTTCTCACTCAAAGCTGTGATTTTGGCTTGGAGTTCATGAAGCTGTTTCTTTAAATCAGCATTCTGATTGGAAAGAAAAAATATCTGTGAGAAAGATATTTCATTTGTTAACAGAATAGTAGCAAGAAGACTTTATGCATACTGTGTATTACAAATGATGAAGCAGCCTTAAGCATTTAGCCAATCAAATCTGTCATGCATTAAATTGTAGTCATATTACAACCACCTAATGCATAGATCCTAAATGTGGGCTCCTAACACTAAAACTGAGGCAGTCACTTTGGATCTGTTTTAAATTACAAGAAGTTTTATGTTTGAGCATCTTGCCTTGTAATAGTACTCGTTTCTACTAAAATACTTATTCTTTATAGAAAATACCAGTTGACAGAAAATCTAAAGCTCCACTAATCAGACAAAAGCAGGAAAATGAAGTTAAAAGTACACATACACTGCATGCATGCTTAACAGCATTATCAATAAAGATGAGAGGTTTTTCTCTACTTGCCCACCCCTTTATTTAGCAGAGTACATTTGTTATTTTAGCCTAGATCTGAAAAGCTATCAATGCTGCAAATGTCTTAACACTGTATCATTCACATTAACACAGTGACTATCAGGGCATTTTCTCAATTGTAAAATTCTAGGAATCAGAAAAGAATACTATTTTAGATGAGATATACTGTGCATGTTTGCCTTTTACTCAAGTGGGAAAAATCCAAACTTAAAGTTTTCAAATGCTTAATGCAGCAAGATAGCCTACTAGTAGACTGAATACACCCCAGTGAGAAACTAACGTTTTCAACATCATTTCACATGTAATTCTTTCAGTTCACCCTGCCTGGTCTTCTGCCTGGTTCAGGGCACATATATTCCTTCCCCCACCCCTTGTTTTGCTCCAAGTATTTTTTTTCTAAGTGTATTTGATGCAAGGCCTTCTAATGAGATCACCCATAAGACTGTCCAACATCTTACTGCCCCCACAGATTTTTTTGCATTAAGACTGCTCTGTTACATCTTAATCAGCTACATCAAAATGCTACATCAAAAATGCTAAATTTTTCAAATGATATTTCTGTTGCTGCTAATGTAGTTTACCATATTAAATATAAGAGAATCTATTAATCTAAGGTCTACTGCTTCTTGGCTCCCTAAATCTAATTTAAGTTATAATATATAATAAATAAAAATGAAGAAGGTTCTCAAAGAAGTGGAACTATCAAACAGGAGTTAAGTGAGAGCTATCAAGGCTAGCTCTCAAAATCAATGAATTATGTTAAAACACAATAGTCAGGCCACTAGGTGTTAAATTTATAGAAGTGAATATATTTCCCACTTCAAAAAACCAATCTGTCAAGGTGGCTGCAAAAGAGACACTGCCTGAACAATAAATATGATCATCAAGGACAGTAAGTAGCATATTAGAAAAATTTCTCAAGAATAGAGAATAAAATGCCTAAGTCCAAAACTAAGAGAATTTAAAGAAAAGGTAACATTTGCTGGATTATTATTTTGAAAACTAAAAAAAATTTAAAGGCTTTTTAAAAATCACTCTAAAATTCTTACTCTGAACATAGTGGAATTAAATATTTAAATGTTCTGTACTGTATCTATACTATAAATTCTGAGAAAATAAGAATGGTCTGGGCCATATTTGACAATTTTGAGACTATAGAAAGCCTCAAACTGTGGTTCTGAGTAAGTGCCTTATGAAAATGAAATTTAAACTATATGAAGAGTATTAACTCACAATTTTTTCTCTGAAGTACTCAGAGCAATTAACATAAAAGCAAAATAACAATAACAAAGATGAAATCATAGTTATGTTATAATTGATTGGATTTCTCTAAACCCTGAAAAAAACGAAGACAATGTGCTACAAATAACTGCTGTTCGAAATGAAATAGTTTTTAAAATTTAAGTATAGGTCTATATTTTAGCATTTTATGGTCACTTTATTTTAAAATACTTTAATTTATAAATTAAATGAATAAAAGTAGTATTTTACCTGTGGATCCTGCTTCATTTGAGCAACCAGTTTCTGGTAATAAAGAGAGAAAAAAATCCATCAGTCATACATATTAACTCATTATGGCTAATCAGGTTTGGCTCCCAAATTCTGGAATGTTAAATCCCCACACAAAAAAATTAGCACCACCATAAACAGACCAAAAAGCTTCTGTGATCCATATAAAAGGATAATGGAGCACTCCCCTTATTTTAAAAAGAAAAATCAAACTATCACTTTATATTTGAAATGAATAGCTTCTGTTTTTTTAACAAATCTGGAGATAGGATGGGGGAGAGGAGCTCTTAAAGTGCAATTTAAACAAGCTGGATGCTCTAAAAGCCAAACATCTCTTTAAAATGTTTACATTGTCTAGAGTCCTAAACAAGGTCTGGAAAGAAGCTGTTCCCTATAAAACAGGCCTGTCTGTATACAGCAAAGAACAGATTTGGAAAGTCTGTTGGTTTCGTTCTTACTACAGAAGGAGCATAGTGTCAGATGTCACCTTGCTACTGGTCTTCTCTGTTGTGGGGAAGGGAGGATGTACTCAATGGAGTAGTGATCCTCATATTTGAGAGTAAGGAAGTGAAGAAACACTAATACGAAACTCTAACTACTTGGATTCCTCTGGAAGGAGAGTACTATCAGAATACTTCATGAGAAGGACGTCTGCTAGGGCAAACAGTAATCCAAACAATTGAAAAACAAAGAAAAATTGATGTCTTTTGACCTAACTCAACTTCTAAAAGCATGAGTAACAAAACCCAAAAATAACAATAGCCAGGGACAGAAGAATTTGTAGGATAAAGGTGTATCAAAAGGCTGATTCTTAAAAGCATCTGGGAATAAGCTGTTTCCCATACTCACATAACTGAAAAATCCGTCCCTCTCTTTGGGTGACAAAGCACTTTTAAATTTTTTAGCCATAAAATAAAATCTTTCTAAAATATATGATATACTTACCTCCTTTCTTAAATAGAAAAAAAAAGCTTTTATTGACACTAAGAGGCATAATTAATATACATCAATTAATACACTATTCTATAAGTACACTAAGGTCCTTACAAGAGAGGACAAAAACTGCTAATTAAAGAGTTCTTTTGTCTGCATTGTAGTTTTTCACTCTACTCCTTAAAGCCAAGCTGTCAGCTAGCAAATTTTGCTACTATTATTAAGTCTCTAACAGCCCCTGAACCCCACTTCAAATTTGCTGTTTCTGACCTATTGTGTGATATACTCAGTGAACTAATTTTAAGATGGTAACCTAAGAAATTCCCCTTAAATAAAACATGTAATCTTTGGTGAATGACTTCTGATATTTACTCTAGTTGGTCAAAAGCCTTACTTCAGGCGCTAAGATACATTCTGGATAGCTGTGTTCGTAACCTCCAAATACATAAAGTATATGTTACTATAGTCTATTTCACATGAAACAGTACTCTCTTGCACATCCCGTTCTTAATCTGCAGTATAGTAATAATACATATTCCAACAGCTCAGTAGACTGAACACAAGGTTTCATACATAAACATTTCTACTAATGCAGCCTAAGGCTACCCACAGGCTTCACTGAAAAAAGCCCTTGGTTTTCCTTTTTGATCTGATTACCAGAGAGTTAGCCACTATTCTAAAGTTGCCTTTTTAGATCTGAAAAGGGTTTTCCCCAAGACACTGGAATTTAAAAATGGACTGATAATCACACTGATAATAAATAAACCAACTTTTCTAGCTATTAAGTAGTCAAGCTGCATTTTAGACAATCATAAGCAGGACAAGACAAGGTGGGCAACTTATTAACTAGGCCATCCAAATTCCCAGTGACGTTAAGCCGACTTGTATTATCAGAGTTATATTACTTTCTATTTCAAGAATGCAGCAATTTTTCATGAGGATATACTTTATGCCAAAGGTTGGCAAACTACAGCCCACAGGCAAATCTGGCCTACCACCTGTATTTTTGTTTTGTTTTGTTTCGTTTTTTGAGAGGGCATCTCTCATATTTATTGATCAAATGGTTGTTAACAACAATAAAAGTCTGTATAGGGGAGTCAATGTTCAATGCACAATCATTAATCCATCTCAAGCCTAATTCTTGTCAGTCTCCAATCTTATGAAGCATAACGAACAAGTTCTTACATGGTGAATGAATTCTTACATAGTGAATAAGTTCTTACATGGTGAACAGTACAAGGGCAGTCATCACACAAGCTTTTGGTTTAGATCACACATTATTAACTATAAACAATCATAATACCACCTGTTTTTATAAATAAAATTTTATACAGACATCACCACAACCATTCACTTATATAATTTCTATGGCTACTTCCTCTGTAAGGAGTAGTTGCAAGAGACAATAAATGACTTGCAAAGTATAGAATATTTTACTATGTGGCCCTTTACAGGAAAACCTCTAACCTCTTGCTAACCTTGCTTTATACTATATTCCATTCATGCAGAGTAAATACTCCAAAAGTTTAAATATGGCTTCCATCAAATCCACATAGGAATAATCAAAAAGACATTTTCTCAAAAAAGATGAGATGCCCACTACAGGCCACTGTTATTTAAATATTTATTAAACATCAACTGTATGTTAATTGCTACTTTCTTAACCATGTCCCTGTCTATAAAGAACAGAAATATACCACCACCACCACAAAATCAGGTAGTTTCAAAATATACTTTCTATCTAAAAAGCTCAATTTCAGCCCTAATTTCAATCCTAAACAGGAAATGCACAAAGGGGTGCCTTTTACCCCAATATTTAGTCAAATATATGATCTGCCTTTGACCTCCAGCCTAATAGCCAGTGCTTACTTTGATATCATTTCTGGCATCTTAGACTTGGTAGGTTACCACATGTCTAATCAGAATAACAACAGAAGTAAAAACAAGGCATGTCACTTGGATTTACTGTTAATATTTAAATTATTTTTTCAAAAATAGTTAAGTATTCTAAGTGTAACTGTAGTGAAAATATCTTATATGCTGTATATGTTAAAATACTATGAATCAACATAAATGTTATTCAAAACATTATACATTAATTATATTAAGAAATATAAGGAAATGTTCCTTACACAAACAACTGCAAAAACATTTGTTTTTGATGAATATAATTAAGGGTGAATAAATAAAAGCTATTAATTTTATGTTAAAAAATAAATGTTAAGTATATAGGGAAATAGAAAGTTAATGTGAATATTAAGAGAGTGTTTGGAATAAATTTAGGAAGAATATTATACCACTTTTGAGTCAACAAGTGTAACTATAAAACAAATTAGATTTTAAAAGAGGATAAGCATTAAATATTTCATAATTATAATTTTTATAAAATTGGTATGCTTGAGTTAAAAATGAAACAAAATAATATTGAGAACTCTAATTTTTAGTAATTTAGTTCAACTTAGGTCATAAGTCTTTCACAAAAGTCTTATCTGGGACTTGTTCATACCTTGTGAGGAGGAACCAAAAGCAGAATGTTAAGTTTGCCATCTCAAAAATTTTTGAGAATAGGAGTATCTCCAAAAATACATACAATTTCATCAAATTATCTTTGATCCATACAACTTTCAGACTGATAATTGCTCTACAGAAATTTGTTCTACGATGATGTCAGCTTTAAACAAATTGTGAACTGTTACCATTTGCCATTTAACCAAACTGGCTACTCAGTACACCTCTGTGTTAAAATACTTTGGTCTAGGAAAAAAACAAGTTCGTTTTTATAAACAGATTTTTACCCTCAATTAGTACAAGAAGCAAGGCCAACTAAAATAAGATGTGCTTAACTTACTACATACTAAATTTCTTAAAAGTTCCCATAAAAATGATACAAGGATGGTACAACATTCGAAAATCCATCAACATCATCCACCACATCAACAAAAAGAAAGACAAAAACCACATGATCATCTCCATAGATGCTGAAAAAGCATTTGACAAAATTCAACATCCATTCATGATAAAAACTCTCAGCAAAATGGGAATAGAGGGCAAGTACCTCAACATAATAAAGGCCATATATGATAAACCCACAGCCAGCATTATACTGAACAGCGAGAAGCTGAAAGCATTTCCTCTGAGATCGGGAACAAGACAGGCATGCCCACTCTCCCCACTGTTATTTAACATAGTACTGGAGGTCCTAGCCACGGCAATCAGACAAAACAAAGAAATACAAGGAATCCAGATTGGTAAAGAAGAAGTTAAACTGTCACTATTTGCAGATGATATGATACTGTACATAAAAAACCCTAAAGACTCCACTCCAAAACTACAAGAACTGATATCGGAATACAGCAAAGTTGCAGGATACAAAATTAACACACAGAAATCTGTAGCTTTCCTATATACTAACAATGAATCAATAGAAAGAGAAATCAGGAAAACAATTCCATTCACCATTGCATCAAAAAGAATAAAATACCTAGGAATAAACCTAACCAAAGAAGTGAAAGACTTATACTCTGAAAACTACAAGTCACTCTTAAGAGAAATTAAAGGGGACACTAATAAATGGAAACTCATCCCATGCTCATGGCTAGGAAGAATTAATATCATCAAAATGGCCATCCTGCCCAAAGCAATATACAGATTTGATGCAATCCCTCTCAAATTACCAGCAACGTTCTTCAATGAATTGGAACAAATAATTCAAAAATTCATATGGAAACACCAAAGACCCCGAATAGCCAAAGCAATCCTGAGAAAGAAGAATAAAGTAAGGGGGATCTCACTACCCAACTTCAAGCTCTACTACAAAGCCATAGTAATCAAGACAATTTGGCACTGGCACAAGAACAGAGCCACAGACCAGTGGAACAGATTAGAGACTCCAGACATTAACCCAAACAAATATGGTCAATTAATATTTGATAAAGGAGCCAAGGACATACAATGGCAAAATGACAGTCTCTTCAACAGATGGTGTTGGCAAAACTGGACAGCTACATGTAGGAGAATGAAACTGGACCATTGTCTAACACCATATACAAAGGTAAACTCAAAATGGATCAAAGACCTGAATGTAAGTCATGAAACCATTAAACTCTTGGAAAAAAACATAGGCAAAAACCTCTTAGACATAAACATGAGTGACCTCTTCTTGAACATATCTCCCCGGGCAAGGAAAACAACAGCAAAAATGAGCAAGTGGGACTACATTAAGCTGAAAAGCTTCTGTACAGCGAAAGACACCATCAATAGAACAAAAAGGAACCCTACAGTATGGGAGAATATATTTGAAAATGACACATCCGATAAAGGCTTGACGTCCAGAATATATAAAGAGCTAACATGCCTCAACAAACAAAAAACAAATAACCCAATTAAAAAATGGGCAGAGGAACTGAACAGACAGTTCTCCAAAAAAGAAATACAGATGGCCAAGAGACACATGAAAAGATGCTCCACATTGGTAATTATCAGAGAAATGCAAATTAAAACTACAATGAGGTATCACCTCACACCAGTAAGGATAGCTGCCATCCAAAAGACAAACAACAACAAACGTTGGCGAGCCTGTGGAGAAAGGGGAACCCTCCTACACTGCTGGTGGGAATGTAAATTAGTTCAACCATTGTGGAAAGCAGTTTGGAGGTTCATCAAAATGCTCAAAACAGATCTACCATTTGACCCAGGAATTCCACTCCTAGGAATTTACCCTAAGAACGCAGCAATCAAGTTTGAGAAAGACAGATGCACCCCTATGTTTATCGCAGCACTATTTACAATAGCCAAGAATTGGAAGCAACCTAAATGTCCATTGGTAGATGAATGGATAAAGAAGATGTGGTACATACACACAATGGAATACTACTCAGCCATAAGAAGTGGAAAAATCCAACCATTTGCAACAACATGGATGGAGCTGGAGAGTATTATGCTCAGTGAAATAAGCCAAGCGGAGAAAGAGAAATACCAAATGATTTCACTCATCTGAGGAGTATAAGAACAAAGGAAAAACTGAAGGAACAAAACAGCAGCGGAATTACAGAACCCAAAAATGGACTAACAGAAGATCAAGGCCTAGCTTGGATACCCAGAAAATGAACTAAGATACGATATGAGGAGGAGCTTCCGGCATCAGCACTCTCTGGAGAACTCGTGCCGGGGGATGATCATCAAAAAGCCTCAACAGGGATCCGGGCGATGCTGTGGTCCTGGCTGCGTCCACCCCACTGTCTCCTGGACTTGCCATAGGAATGAGGAGGGAGATGTCTAGGCTGGCATGTGCATACAGTGAGACAACGAATTTGACCGGATCTGTACTGTTGGAACTCAACCAGGAGTTGGGAGGGGTGCAAGGTGTAGCACTCCAAAATCTTATGACTATAGACTATCTATGGTTAAAAGGACATATGGGAGGTGAACAGATCCCAGAAATGGGCTGCTTTAATTTGTCTGATTTCTCTGAGACTGTTCAAGTACAGTTGGGCAATATCCATTATATCATAGACAAATTTTCACAAATGCCTAGGGTGCCTAACTGGTTTTCTTGGCTTCACTGGAGATGGATGGTAATTATAGATTTGCTTTGTTTATGTCACCGTATTCCTATTATGTTAATATGTGTGTACAAATTAGTTAGTAGTTTAAAACCTATACATACTTACGGTACTCTACAAGAAGATATGTCAAAGAAATAATCAATCCTCCCATGTTTTCTTCCATATGCTACCTCTATAGCTTTTCTTCTTCCTTCCTAATTACAACCCTTAAATAGAATTCGTGCCTCATATTGAAGTTACCGAGTATTATAATTCCTCCAGGTGGTAAAGATACCTCGAGACAAGTGCTGGGCATAGAAGCCACAGGGCATAAATCTGCAAAGAAGTAAAAAGCTAACCTTTTCAAACAATATGGCTTCTCTCTAACTTACCAACTTTACATTTCCCTGTATGGCCCCGGAAGATGACTGGTTAGCCAGAGACGGGTAAGATTCCTCAAGGGAGGAACAACCTAAGACAGGCACAGTCACAGGGGGGCCATCAGGTGAGAATTTGGGGATCAACAGAGGTGAGGCTCAGAACCTCATCCCCCCTGCTTTGAGAGAAATCTTCTGCATCCATGGATGGTTTATTGCCCTTGTCTAGCTTGGATTAACACATAGTCTACAGGCACACACCTGATCATCTACAATTGCTCTCCTACAACACTAAACTATGTTTTCTACCTTTATCTTGCATCTACCTACCACTTCAGCATTTTATTAAAAATAAAAATAATAATAATAATAAAGGGAGAAATGTGGGATCAACATATAAATCAAGTATAAAAATCAAATGAATATTCATATTTGACCTGATTATTTATAGTTCATAATGCATGATCAAAACCGAAAGTTTCTGTGATGAATGCCCTTGTACTGTTCACCATGTAAGAATTTATTCACTATGTAAGAATTCGTTCACCATGTAAGAACTTATTCATTATGCTTCAGAAGATTGGAGACTGACGAGAGTTAGGCTTGAGATGGATTAATGATTGTACATTGAGCATTGACCCCCCTATACTGAATTTTATTGTTGTTAACAACCATTTGATCAATAAATATGAGAGATGCCCTCTCAAAAAAAAAAAAATAGGAATGTTAGAATGTGAATAAGTATAATTCTGAGATGAAAAAAAAAAAAGTTCCCATAAAAATAAAACACACTTCACCTATGGAAGCCTGCCTATACATGGCAAACTGTAAGACTACTGCCGAACAAGATTTTAACAAGATCTAAAGCAGCAGCAGGGATTTCCGAACACACAGATAAAAAGTAGATATAAGCACTTTGAAGCTTTCCTTTAAGTTCTCACCCACCATAATTCTGACCAACTTGCAAATTTGGTAGTTATCAAAACCCCAAGGTATTCCTACAACACTTTCAGAAATTCTTACATTAGATAATTCAAATAAAACAAGGGGAACCATACCTAAGAACAAACACATTTAAAAAATAGTTCCTTTCCTCTCCCTATTCCTACACCCCAAACACTGAAACGTAGTCAATTCATTGTCATTTTATCACTTTTGATTTCCAAGGATTGTACGTGTTTGTGTGTGTGTGTCTTGAAACTAGAACCACATCCAGCTAACATATAGAAAACAGATATAAAACAGTGATACTGTCTATATAGTAATGTTAATGATTCAGTTATTTAAGAATAGCTTTTTGTCTTGGTTATGGTTTTATTAAATAAAATATACATACTTAATACATATTTTATTAACACAATTATTTTATCATATCACTTAATATTTAAATTTTTATATATTTTAAAGGTTTATTTACCTATGTATCTGAGGTAAAATGCAAGAATTGTGAAATCTGAAACTTAAACATCTATAAAGGCAATCACATTTTCTTTACTGAAGATTGGTATCAAGCCATTAAGCTGAATTATGACCAAAAACTTCAGTATACATGGTAGTCAAGTGAAACATGTCTCATTATTAAAAATATACAAGTTAAGTCACATGAACAAAGTTCTTCAAATGAACCACAATACAAAAAAAAGTGGGTTTTTTTAAAAACCATCTTTGGTATATAAAAAAAATATTTTCAGTTCTTTCTTCTGGAAGGAACTCAAGAACATTACATTACAGTTCTTAAAATATTATCAATGAGTTTGTTGAGCACTGACAAAATGCAAATGACATGACTCCGACAACTGTCTAAAAGACGATTAAAAACTGCACTGAAAATCAGAGACAGGCCATTTTACTAATCTTAGCCATCACTTAATAACATGATGCGGGAGAAGCCAATAATGTAACATACCTGGTGAACCTGAATTTCCACTTTAAGAGCCTCCTGTAGAGTCTGCAACTCCATCCTCTACCTTCTCCACTTTCTCTTGTCTACTAATTCTATAGTTTCTTCAACCTCTGTTTAAAACAAATTCCTCTTCTCACTGCAGCTGTAGAGATCATAAAATATTTTGGACCATTATGTTGGGTATAAAGGAAATATTCATGTTAAATAAAGTAAATTTTTATATTAGTCAGATATTTCATTTTCTTATAGAGGGCAAGAAATTTCCCAGATTGCTTTCCAAAATGAAGTTTTACACTGACTTGGTACCAGAACTTTCTGGGTTTTATTCTTTGAGTATTCCTCTACAGAACACCTGAAATAATAAATGACAAAAAAAATATTTTATCTGGTCATGAAAACACCTGAGCACCTACTACATACTCAGCACCATGCTTCACACTGCAGTCTAAGGATGCAAAGCTGAACAAGACCACTTCCGCCTTAGGAGAGTTGGAAGTCTAGGAGGGAGATTGCCCTTAGAAAGAGACACATAACAAACAGGGTCATAAATTTTTAAACATCACAGAGTGAACTAGAAAGTTCAGGGTCTCTCAGAGGTAAAAGAAAGCCAGAATACTTGAATTTGGATGGACTCTTATTCTACTTAAAAAAAATAGAGAGAGAGGATTAAAGATGGCAACATGAGAGGCAAGACAGAGGCTTCCTCACATATAATACAAAAATATAGTTAATACAACTAATCCTGAAAAAGCAACATGAAAGAGGGCTGTGCCAAAATGCATACACCTGGAGAAAAGAATAAACCTTGCGGAACAGGGTAATGTAACAAAGCTGTGGCCCAGCAGGACCCAGCCCTTCCTTCACCCCAGCTCACCAGCAGGAGGAAGAGAAACAGAGCAGGGAGGGAGTGGAGGCTGGAACTTCTTAATATCTATCTCTGGAGATCTGCTCTGGGAGCACAAACCTACAGTACATGGTGCTTTCATGGTACTCTCGTGATTAGGGGGTTGTAAAGCTAAGACAGGCAGAATACCTGGAGAGACTGAGATTTCAGCTGCTTGTAGAAAACAGGGATCCATATTCGGTTGCTCTGGGACAAAAGAAAGGCAGGCAGTCTGAGAGGCTTCCTAACAGTTAGAGGGCTGCTAAAGTGGCAAGGATTGCACAGAGCTTACTGCTCAGGACAAAGGACAGGTAGACAAAATTGTCTGGGTGCACTCTGCCCAGCAGGTTGGGAACTGTCTCGATCTTCAGGTGCTTAAGCTCTCAGAATGGCTACATAGCACGAAGGACCCCCTCTATGATACGCAACGTACTGCGCTTTTCTCCCAGCCAGCCTCACCTGGCTCGCAAACCGGCAAACCCTACCATGGCATTAGGCCAGCCAGAGGAAAGATCTGTCTACAGCAACTACAAATGCAAAGCATAGAGGCTTATACCTGTGTGCTCGGCCCACTGACTCTGGCAGTGCAAGCAGGCATAGCAGCCGGGAAGCGGGAAACAGCTCTTTTATTCCCCCAGGCACCAATACTGCTCCCCTGTGACCCCCCACATTGCTTCAGAGGCTGAGCAGCTCGAGAGAGTTGAGTTTCTGGGCACTAGAGAGAGCCATACACAAAAATGAAACACAAAAGAAACCTGGTTCAAAGTAAAATTATGAATACAACTCCTGAGAAAGATTAAAATGAAACTGACCTCATGAATGTTCCTGAAAGAGACTTCAAAATAAAAATCATTAACATGCTCATGGAGGTACAGAAAAACATTTAAGAACTCAGGAATGAATTACAGTTGGAGATCCAATCATTGAAGAGCACAATGGAGGGTATTAAAAGCAGATGAGATACAGTAGAGGAGACAATGAATGAAACTGAAATTAGAGAAGAAGAATACAAAGAAGCTGAGGCACAGAGAGGAAAAAGGATCTCTAAGAATGGAAGAATATTCAGAGAACTCTGTGACCAATCCAAACGGAACAATATTCATATTACAGGGGTACCAGAAGACGAAAAGAGAGAAAAAGGGATAGAAAGTGTCTTTGAGGAGGTAAAATTGCTGAAAACTTCCCCAAACTAGGAAAGGAGTGCCAGTCCCCTCCCTGCTTCTGACCCGCAGACAATGGGGGAGACATAATGAAATATCGAAGATCTAAAAGGACCAGCCAGGGTACTCGAGGCTTCACTGAGCAAGAGTAATGCCAAAAAGGAACTTCTCATATTTATTGAGCAATGAACATAAAATGAACTTAAAACATTATTATCTGGCCTTGAGCCTAGCCCAAGGACACAACACTTCTCAAGGATACTGAAACCATGTGAGGGAGGCCCAGAGCCATGAGAACTACTTTGGCTCTCTCATTCTGTTTTTGATCACACATAAAGAGTTGTGGGTAAAACAATCAAGTCATGTGTATTTGTACATTTGATTTGATTTCTGTATTACTTGATTTACATATTAATCCCATTAATTCCACAAGGCGATAGTCTCTCAGGCCATGGAAGTGCACAGATCTCCAAACACAAGGGAACCAAGAAAGATAACATCAAGACATATAGTAATTAAAATGACAAAGATCAAGGATAAGGACAGACAATTAAAAGCAGCCAGAGAGAGAAATAAGATCACATCAAAAGAAAGCCAATCACACTACCATCAGTTTTCTCAGCAGAAACATTACAGGCCAGAAGGGAGTGGCATGATGTCTTTAACACAATGAAGCAGAAGGGCCTCAAACCAAGAATGCTTTATCCCGAAAGATTATCATTTAAATTTGAAGGAGGGATTAAACAATTTCCAGATAAGCAAAAGCTGAGAGAATTTACCTCCCACAAACCGTCTCTACACTGTATTGTGGAGAGACTGCTATAGACGGAAGGATTCCTAAGGTTTAATAGCTGTCACCACAGGTAATAAAACCACAGTAAAGAAAGTAGAACAGTTAATTACTAAGCAAATGCAAAACTAAATCAACTATCCCCAAAGTCAATCAAGGGATAGACAAAAAGTACAGAATATGATATGTAATATATAAAGAAAAGAGGAGGAAGAAAAAGGAGAAAAAAAAGAACCTTTAGGTTGTGTTTGTAATAACATATTAAGTGAGTTAAGTTAGACTCTTAGATAGTAAGGAAGTTAACCTTGAAACTTTGGTAACCATGAATATAAAGTCGGCAATGGCAACAACTACATACTTATCGATAATCACCCTAAATGTAAATGGACTGAATGCACCAATCAAATGACACAGAGTCACTGAATGGATAAAAAAACAAGACCCGAAGGGGCGGAGCCAGGATGGCGGCGTGAGTAGAGTAGTGGAAATCTCCTCCCAAAAACACATAGAGCTATGAAAATATAACAAAGAAAAATCTTCCTAAAATAGAGACCACAGGACACAGGACAACATCCAGACCACATCCACACCTGCAAGAACCCAGCGCCTTGCGAAGGGGGTAAGATACAAGCCCCGGCCCGGCGGGACCCGAGCGCCCCTCCCCCCGGCTCCCGGCGGGTGGAGAGAAACCGGAGCGGTTTTTTTTTTTTTTGGCGAGCGCTTTTTGGAAGCCTTAGAGGGACGGGCCCCCGTTGCTGGGGAGGCAGGGTGGCGGGACCGGTGAGCAGGTGCCTGGGAACGGCGCCGGAGGACAAAGAATATCCCGCGTTTCTCCCTGCGGGACCGGCGGGCGGGTGCCTGAGACCGGTGCCTGAGGACGGAGGAGGTCGCGCGTTCTTCCCCTTTTTTTTTTTCTCTTTTTGGCGAGCGCTTTTTGGAAGCCTTGAAGGGACGGGGACCCCAGTGCTAGGAAGGCAGGGTGGCGGGACTGGTGAGCGGGTGCCTGGGACCAGCGCCTGAGGACAAAGAATATCCCACGTTTTTCCCTGCGGGACCGGTGGGCGGGTGCCTGAGACCGGCACTTGAGGACAGAGGAAATCGCGCGTTTTTCCCCTTTTTTTTTTTTCTCTTTTCTGCGAGTGCTTATTGGAAGCCTAAAAGGGACAGGAACCCCGGTGCTAGGGAGGCAGGGTGGCGGGACTGGTGAGCGGGTACCTGGGACCGGCACCTGAGGACAAAGAATATCCCGCGTTTTTCCCTGTGGGACCGGTGGGTGGGTGCCTGAGACCGGCACCTGAGGACCGAAGAAATCGCGCGTTTTTCCCCTTTTTTTCTCTCTTTTGGGCGAGTACTTTTTGAAAGCCTTGAAGGGACAGGGACCCCGGTGCTAGGGAGGCAGGGCGGCGGGACTGGTGAGCGGGTGCCTGGGACCAGTGCCTGAGGACAAAGAATATCGAGCGTTCCTTCCCTGCGGGACCGGTGGGTGGGTGCTTTTTGGAAGCCTTGAAAGGACAGGGACCCTGGTGCTAGGGAGACAGGGCAGCAGGACCAGTGAGCAGGTGCCTGGGACCGGCACCTGAAGACAAAAAAAAAAAAAAAAATCGCTTGTTTTTTCCTTTTTTTTCCTTTTTTTTTTCTCTTTCTTTCTGTTCCCTCTCTCATTGTTGCTGTTGTTGTTTTGGTTTGGAGAGTGCTTTTTGGAAATCTTAAAGGGGCAGGACAGGTCACTTAGACCAGAGGCAGGGAATCTGGGGATCTCTGGGCACTCTAACCCCCTGGGCAGCAGGGAGCACAGAGGCCCCTTACGGAGATAAATAGCCTCCTGGCCGTTCCCCCTCCAACGGGGCTCCACCATTTTGGAGGAACAGCCCCAGCCAGGCCAAGCCCACAGCAACAGTGGAGATAAACCCCAAAGCAACTGGGCAAGAAGCAGAAGCCCTGTCTGCGCACAGCTGCCCAGCACAAGCAACTAGAGGTCGCTATTCTCCCAGGAAAAGGCTACAAACCAACAAGAAGGGAAGCTCCTCCAGCGGTCACTTGTACCAGCTCTGCAAACTATCTCTATCACCATGAAAAGGCAAAACTACAGGCAGACAAAGATCACAGAGACAACACCTGAGAAGGAGACGGACCTAACTAGTCCTCCTGAAAAAGAATTCAAAATAAAAATCATGAACATGCTGACAGAGATGCAGAGAAAAATGCAAGAGCAATGGGATGAGATGCAGAGAAAAATGCAAGAGCAGTGGGATGAGATGCAGAGAAAAATGCAAGAGCAGTGGGATGAAGTCCGGAAGGAGATCACAGATGTCAGGAAAGAGATCACAGAAGTGAAACAATCCCTGGAAGGATTTATAAGCAGAATGGATAAGATGCAAGAGGCCATTGAAGGAATAGAAGCCAGAGAACAGGAACGTATAGAAGCTGACATAGAGAGAGATAAAAGGATCTCCAGGAATGAAACAACACTAAGAGAAATATGTGACCAATACAAAAGGAATAACATTCGTATTATAGGGATACCAGAAGAGGAAGAAAGAGGAAAAGGGATAGAAAGTGTCTTTGAAGAAATAACTGCTGAAAACTTCCCCAAACTGGGGGAGGAAATAATCGAACAGACCATGGAATTACACAGAACCCCCAACAGAAAGGATCCAAGGAGGACAACACCAAGACACATAGTAATTAAAATGGCAAGGATCAAGGACAAGGAAAGAGTTTTAAAGGCAGCTAGAGAGAAAAAGGTCACCTATAAAGGAAAACCAATCAGGCTAACATCAGACTTCTCAACAGAAACCCTACAGGCCAGAAGAGAATGGCATGATATACTTAATGCAATGAAACAGAAGGGCCTTGAACCAAGGATACTATATCCAGCACGACTATCATTTAAATATGATGGTGGGATCAAACAATTCCCAGACAAGCAAAAGCTGAGGGAATTTGCTTCCCACAAACCACCTCTACAGGGCATCCTACAGGGACTGCTCTAGATGGGAGCACCCCTAAAAAGAGCACAGAACAAAACACACAACATATGAAGAATGGAGGAGGAGGAATAAGAAGGGAGAGAAGAAAAGAATCTCCAGACAGTGTATATAACAGCTCAATAAGCGAGCTAAGTTAGGCAGTAAGATACTAAAGAAGCTAACCTTGAACCTTTGGTAACCACGAATCTAAAGCCTGAAATGGCAATAAGTACATATCTCTCAATAGTCACCCTAAATGTAAATGGACTTAATGCACCAATCAAAAGACATAGAGTAACAGAATGGATAAAAAAGCAAGACCCATCTATATGCTGCTTACAAGAAACTCACCTTAAACCCAAAGATAAGCATAGACTAAAAGTCAAGGGATGGAAAAACATATTTCAGGCAAACAACAGTGAGAAGAAAGCAGGGGTTGCAGTACTAATATCAGACAAAATAGACATCAAAACAAAGAAAGTAACAAGAGATAAAGAAGGCCACTACATAATGATAAAGGGCTCAGTCCAACAAGAGGATATAACCATTCTAAATATATATGCACCCAACACAGGAGCACCAGCATATGTGAAGCAAATACTAACAGAACTAAAGAGGGAAATAGACTGCAATGCATTCATTGTAGGAGACTTCAACACACCACTCACCCCAAAGGATAGATCCACCGGGCAGAAAATAAGTAAAGACACACAGGCACTGAACAACACACTAGAACAGATGGACCTAATAGACATCTATAGAACTCTACATCCAAAAGCAACAGGATATACATTCTTCTCAAGTGCACATGGAACATTCTCCAGAATAGACCACATACTAGCTCACAAAAAGAGCCTCAGTAAATTCCAAAATACTGAAATTCTACCAACCAATTTTTCAGACCACAAAGGTATGAAAGTAGAAATAAATTCTACAAAGAAAACAAAAAGGCTCACAAACACATGGAGGCTTAACAACATGCTACTAAATAATCAGTGGATCAATGAACAAATCAAAATAGAGATCAAGGAATATATAGAAACAAATGACAACAACACTAAGCCCCAACTTCTGTGGGATGCAGCGAAAGCAGTCTTAAGAGGAAAGTATATAGCAATCCAGGCACACTTGAAGAAGGAAGAACAATCCCAAATGAATAGTCTAACATCACAATTATTAAAACTGGAAAAAGAAGAACAAATGAGGCCTAAAGTCAGCAGAAGGAGGGACATAATAAAGATCAGAGAAGAAATAAACAAAATTGAGAAGAATAAAACAATAGCAAAAATCAACGAAACCAAGAGCTGGTTCTTTGAGAAAACAAACAAAATAGATAAGCCTCTAGCCCAACTTATTAAGAGAAAAAGAGAGTCAACACAAATCAACATAATCAGAAATGAGAACGGAAAAATCACGACAGACTCCACAGAAATACAAAGAACTATTAAAGACTACTATGAAAACCTACCAACACGCTGGAAAACCTAGAAGAAATGGACAACTTCCTAGAAAAATACAACCTCCCAAGACTGACCCAGGAAGAAACACAAAAGTTAAACAAACCAATTACAAGCAAAGAAATTGAAACAGTAATCAAAAAACTACCCAAGAACAAAACCCCGGGGCCGGACGGATTTACCTCGGAATTTTATCAGACACACAGAGAAGACATAATACCCATTCTCCTTAAAGTGTTCCACAAAATAGAAGAAGAGGGAATACTCCCAAACTCATTCTATGAAGCCAACATCACCCTAATACCAAAACCAGGAAAAGACCCCACCAAAAAAGAAAATTACAGACCAATATCCCTGATGAATGTAGATGCAAAAATACTCAATAAAATATTAGCAAACAGAATTCAACAGTATACCAAAAGGATCATACACCATGACCAAGTGGGGTTCATCCCAGGGATGCAAGGATGGTACAACATTCGAAAATCCATCAACATCATCCACCACATCAACAAAAAGAAAGACAAAAACCACATGATCATCTCCATAGATGCTGAAAAAGCATTTGACAAAATTCAACATCCATTCATGATAAAAACTCTCAGCAAAATGGGAATAGAGGGCAAGTACCTCAACATAATAAAGGCCATATATGATAAACCCACAGCCAGCATTATACTGAACAGCGAGAAGCTGAAAGCATTTCCACTGAGATCGGGATCAAGACAGGCATGCCCACTCTCCCCACTGTTATTTAACATAGTACTGGAGGTCCTAGCCACGGCAATCAGACAAAACAAAGAAATACAAGGAATCCAGATTGGTAAAGAAGAAGTTAAACTGTCACTATTTGCAGATGATATGATACTGTACATAAAAAACCCTAAAGACTCCACTCCAAAACTACTAGAACTGATATCGGAATACAGCAAAGTTGCAGGATACAAAATTAACACACAGAAATCTGTAGCTTTCCTATACACTAACAACGAATCAATAGAAAGAGAAATCAGGAAAACAATTCCATTCACCATTGCATCAAAAAGAATAAAATACCTAGGAATAAACCTAACCAAAGAAGTGAAAGACTTATACTCTGAAAACTACAAGTCACTCTTAAGAGAAATTAAAGGGGACACTAATAAATGGAAACTCATCCCATGCTCATGGCTAGGAAGAATTAATATCGTCAAAATGGCCATCCTGCCGAAAGCAATATACAAATTTGATGCAATCCCTCTCAAATTACCAGCAACATTCTTCAATGAATTGGAACAAATAATTCAAAAATTCATATGGAAACACCAAAGACCCCGAATAGCCAAAGCAATCCTGAAAAAGAAGAATAAAGTAGGGGGGATCTCACTCCCCAACTTCAAGCTCTACTACAAAGCCATAGTAATCAAGACAATTTGGCACTGGCACAAGAACAGAGCCACAGACCAGTGGAACAGATTAGAGACCCCAGAAATTAACCCAAACATATATGGTCAATTAATATTTGATAAAGGAGCCATGGACATACAATGGCAAAATGACAGTCTCTTCAACAGATGGTGCTGGCAAAACTGGACAGCTACATGTAGGAGAATGAAACTGGACCATTGTCTAACCCCATATACAAAGGTAAACTCAAAATGGATCAAAGACCTGAATGTAAGTCACGAAACCATTAAACTCTTGGAAAAAAACATAGGCAAAAACCTCTTAGACATAAACATGAGTGATCTCTTCTTGAACATATCTCCCCAGGCAAGGAAAACAACAGCAAAAATGAGCAAGTGGGACTACATTAAGCTGAAAAGCTTCTGTACAGCGAAAGACACCATCAATAGAACAAAAAGGAACCCTACAGTATGGGAGAATATATTTGAAAATGACACATCCGATAAAGGCTTGACGTCCAGAATATATAAAGAGCTCACACGCCTCAACAAACAAAAAACAAATAACCCAATTAAAAAATGGGCAGAGGAACTGAACAGACAGTTCTCCAAAAAAGAAATACAGATGGCCAAGAGACACATGAAAAGATGCTCCACATTGGTAATTATCAGAGAAATGCAAATTAAAACTACAATGAGGTATCACCTCACACCAGTAAGGATAGCTGCCATCCAAAAGACAAACAACAACAAACGTTGGCGAGGCTGTGGAGAACGGGGAACCCTCCTACACTGCTGGTGGGAATGTAAATTAGTTCAACCATTGTGGAAAGCAGTATGGAGGTGCATCAAAATGCTCAAAACAGACCTACCATTTGACCCAGGAATTCCACTCCTAGGAATTTACCCTAAGAACGCAGCAATCAAGTTTGAGAAAGACAGATGCACTCCTATGTTTATCGCAGCACTATTTACAATAGCCAAGAATTGGAAACAACCTAAATGTCCATCTGTAGATGAATGGATAAAGAAGATGTGGTACATATACACAATGGAATACTACTCAGCCATAAGAAGTGGAAAAATCCAACCATTTGCAACAACATGGATGGAGCTGGAGAGTATTATGCTCAGTGAAATAAGCCAAGCGGAGAAAGAGAAATACCAAATGATTTCACTCATCTGAGGAGTATAGGAACAAAGGAAAAACTGAAGGAACAAAACAGCAGCAGAATTACAGAACCCAAAAATGGAGTAACAGGTACCAAAGGGAAAGGAACTGGGGAGGATGGGTGGGCAGGGAGGGATAAGGGGGGGGAAGAAGAAGGGGGGTATTAAGATTAGCATGCATGGGGGGGAGGGAGAAAGGGGAGGGTGGGCTGCACAACACAGAGAGGACAAGTAGTGACTCTACCACATTTTGCTAAGCTGATGGACAGTAACCGTAATGTGGTTGTTAGGGGGGACCTGATATAGGGGAGAGCATAGTAAACATAGTATTCTTCAGGTAAGTGTAGATTAAAAATTTTAAAAAAAAAAGAAAGAAAGAAAGAAAGAAAAGGGGGATTACTCCTTAACAGGATAAAACTATTGGTGAATCAAAGATCAACGCATGCTTTAAATATCCTTAATGTTGATCACTTAAAGGGTGTCAGATGATCAGCTATGGAGGTACTCTTTTCTGATAATATTCCTTTCTCTTAATTAAAAAAAAAAAAAAAAAGCAGTTACTGTGTGCTGACCTCCAATGAGTTCTGCACAGTGGTATAGAGGGCATGTCAAAGTGTGGGCAAAGGGTCTGTTTGTTTCTACGCAGAAGATCAAGGCCTAGCTTGGATACCCAGAAAATGAACTAAGATACGATATGAGGAGGAGCTTCCGGCATCAGCACTCTCTGGAGGACTCGTGCCGGGGGATGATCATCAAAAAGCCTCCACAGGGATCCGGACGATGCTGCGGTTGTGGCTGCATCCAGCCCACCGTCTCCTGGACTTGCCATAAGAAGGAGGAGGGAGATGTCTAGGCTGGCATGTGCATACAGTGAGACAACGAATTTGACCGGATCTGTACTGTTGGAACTCAACCAGGAGTTGGGAGGGGTGCAAGTTGTAGCACTCCAAAATCTCATGACTATAGACTATCTATGGTTAAAAGAACATATGGGATGTGAACAGATCCCAGAAATGGGCTGCTTTAATTTGTCTGATGGTTCAAGTACAGTTGGACAATATCCATCATATCATAGATAAATTTTCACAAATGCCTACGGTGCCTAAATGGTTTTCTTGGCTTCACTGGAGATGGATGGTAATTATAGATTTGCTTTGTTTATGTCACCGTATTCCTATTATGTTAATATGTGTGTGCAAATTAGTTAGTAGTTTAAAACCTATACATACTTAAGGTACTATACAAGAAGATATGTCAAAGAAATAATCAATCCTCCCATGTTTCCTTCATATGCTACATCTATAGCTTTTCTTCTTCCTTCCTAATTACAACCCTTAAATAGAATTCGTGCCTCATATCAAATTTACTGAGTATCATAATTCCTCCAGGTGGTAAAGATACCTCGAGACAAGTGCTGGGCATAGAAGCCACAGGGCATAAATCTGCAAAGAAGTAAAAAGCTAACCTTTGCAAACAATATGGCTTCTCTCTCACTTACCAACTTTACATTTCCCTGTATGGCCCCGGAAGATGACTGGTTAGCCAGAGACGGGTAAGATTCCTCAAGGGAGGAACAACCTAAGACAGGCACAGTCGCAGGGGGGCCATCAGGTGAGAATTTGGCGATCAACAGAGGTGAGGCTGAGAACCTCACCCCCCCCCCGTTTTGAGAGAAATCTTCTGCATCCGTGGATGTCTTGCTGCCCTTGTCTAGCCTGGATTAATACTTAGTCCATAGGCACACACCTGATCATCTGATCATCTACATTTGCCTTCTTACAGCACTAAACTAAGTTTTCTACCTTTATCTTGCATCTACCTACCACTTCAGCATTTTATTAAAAATAAAAATAATAATAATAATAGGAGAAATGTGGGATCAACATATAAATCAAGTACAAAAATCAAACGAATATTCATATTTGACCTGATTGTTTATAGGTCATATTGCATGATCAAAACCGAAAGTTTCTGTGATGAATGCCCTTGTACTGTTCACCATGTAACTTATTCACTATGTAAGAATTCGTTCACCATGTAAGAACTTGTTCGTTATGCTTCAGAAGATTGGAGACTGACGAGAATTAGGCTTGAGATGGTTTAATGATTGTACATTGAGCGTTGACCCCCCTATACTGAATTTTATTGTTGTTAACAACCATTTGATCAATAAATATGAGAGATGCCCTCTCAAAAAAAAAAAAAAAAAAAAAATATTGTAACAACTTGGTATGGTGATAGGTGGTACCTAGAATTATCATGTATATAAATGTTCAATCACTGTGTTGTACACCTGAAACTAATGTAATACTGTGTGTCAACTACCCTTCAATAAAAAACAATTATCTAAAAAAAATAAAAATAAAAATAAAATAAAATAAAAAAATAAAAATAATAAAAAATAAATAAAAAAAACAAGACCCATCTATAGCTGCCTACAAGAGACTCACTTTAAACCCAAAGATATACACAGACTAAAAATGAAGGGAAGGAAAAAGATATTTTCATGCAAATAATAGGGAGAAAAAAGCAGAAGTCGTAGTACTTGTATCAGACAAAATAGACTTCTAAACAAAGAAAGTAACAAGCGACAAAGAAGGACATTACATAAAGATAAAGGGGTCGATCCAAAAAAGAAGATATAACCATTATAAATATATATGTGCTCAACACAGGAGCAGCTACATATGTGAAACAAATACTAACTGAATTAAAAGTGGAAATACAATGCATTCATCCTAGGAGACTTCAACACTCCACTCACTCTGAAGGACAGATCAACGAGACAGAAAATAAATAAGGAGACAGAAGCACTGAACAACACATTAGAACAGATGAACCTAACAGACATTTAAAGAACTCTACACCCATAAGCAGCAGAATACACATTCTTCTCAAGTGCACATGGAACATTTTCAAGAATAGATCATATACTAGGCCACAAAAAGAGCCTCAGTAAATTCAAAAAGACTGAAATTGTACCAACTAGTTTTTCAGACCACAAAGGTATGAAACTATAAATAAATTATGCAAAGAAAATGAAAAATCCCATAAACAAATGGAAGCTTCACAACATAATCCTAATAACCAATGGATCAATGACCAAATAAAAACAGAGATCAAGCCATATATGGAGACAAATGATAACAATAATTCAACACAGCAAAATCTGTGGGACACAGCAAAGGCCATGGTAAGAGGGAAGTATATTGAAATACAGGCCTACCTCAGGAAAGAAGAACAATTCCATATGACAGTCTAAACTCACAATTAATGAAACTAGAAAAAGAAGAACAAATGAGGCCCAAAGTCAGTAGGAGGAGGAACATAATAAAGATTAGAGCAGAAATGAATAAAATAGAGAAGAATAAAACAATAGAAAGAATCAATGAAAGCAAGAGCTGGTTCTTCAAGAAAATAAACAAAACAGATACACCCCTAGTCAGACTTATCAAGAAAAAAAGAGAGTCTACGCACATAAACAGAATCAGAAATGAGAAAGGATAAATCACCACAGACACCACAGAAACACAAAGAATTATTAGAGAATACTATGAAAAATTATATGCCAACAAACAGGATAACCTAGAAGAAATGGATAACTTTCTAGAAAAATACAACCTTCAAGGCTGACCCAGAAAGAAACAGAAAATCTGAACAGACCAATTACCAGCAGTGAAATTGAAGCAGTAGTCAAAAAACTACCTAAGAATGAAACTTCTGGAACAGATGGCTTCACCACTGAATTTTATCAAACATTTAGCGAAGATCTAATACCCAGCCTCCTTAAAGTTTTCCAAAGAGTAGAAGAGGGAATACTTCCAAACTCATTCTATGAGGCCAGCATCACTCTAATACAAAAACCAGGCAAAGATACCACAAAAAAGAAAATTACAGACCAATATCCCTCATGAACATAGATGCAAAACTACTCAACAAAATATTCGCAAACTGAATTCAAAAATACATCAAAAAGATCATCCATCATGATGAAGTAGGATTTATTCCAGGGATGCAAGGATGGTACAACACTTGAAAATCCACTAACATCATCTACCACATAAACAAAAAGAAGGACAAAAGCCACATGATCATCTCCATAGATGCCAAAAAAAGGATTCAACAAAATTCAACATCCATTCATGATAAAAACTCTCAACAAAATGTGTATACAGGGCAAGTATCTCAACATAATAAAGGCTACATATGACAAACACACAGCCACCATTATACTTACCAGCGAGAAGCTTAAAGCTTTTCCATTAACATGGGGAACAAGACAAGGATGCCCACTGTCCCCACTTCTATTCAACATAGTACTGGAGGTCCTAGCCACGGCAATCAGACAACACAAAGAAATAAAAGGCATCCAGATTGGTAAGGAAGAAGTCAAACTGTCCCTGTTTGCAGATGTCATGATATTGTACATAAAAAACCCTACAGAATCCACTCCAAAACTACTAGATCTAATATCTCAATTCAGCAAAGTCACAGGATACAAAATTAATACGCAGACATCTGTTTCATTCCTATACACTAACGAGGAACTATCAGAAAGAGAAATCAGGAAAACAATTCCATTCACAGTTGCAGCAAAAAGAATAATATACCTAGGAATAAACCTAACCAAGGAAGTGAAAAACCTATACTCTGAATACTACAAGACACTCATGAGAGAAATTAAAGAGGATACCAATAATTGGAAACACATCCCGTGCTAATGGATAAGAAGAATTAATATTGTCAAAATGGCCATCCTGACCAAAGCAGTCTACAGAGTCAATGCAATTCCTATCAAAATACCAACAGCATTCTTCAATGAACTACAGCAAATTGTTCTAAAATTCATATGGAACCACAAAACAGCCCGAATAGCCAAAGCAATCCTGAGAAAGAAAAATAAAGCTGGCGGAATTATGCTCCCCAACTTCAAGCTCTACTACAAAGCCATAATAATCAAGACAATTTGGTACTGGCACAAGAACAGAACCATAGACCAATGGAACAGACTACAGAGCCCTGATATAAACCCAACCATATATGGTCAATTAGTATACGATAAAGGAGCCATGGACATACAATGGGGAAACGATAGCCTCTTTAACAACTGGTGTTGGCAAAACTGGACAGCTACATGCAAGAGAATGAAACTGGATTACTGTTAATCCCATACACAAAAGTAAACTCGAAATGGATCAAAGACCTGAATGTAAGTCATGAAACTATAAAACTTTTAGAAGACAACATAGGCAAACATCTCCTGAATATAAGCATGGGCAACTTCTTCCTGAATGCATCTCCTCGAGCAAGGGAAACAAAAGCAAAAATCAACACATGGGACTACATCAAACTAAAAAGTTTCTGTACGGCAAAGGACACCATCAACAGAACAAAAAAGGCATCCTACAGTATAGGAGAATATATCTGTAAATGACATATCCGACAAGGGGTTAATATACAAAATATATAAAGAACTTACATGCCTCAACACCCAAAAAGCAAATAACGCAATTAACAAATGGGCAAAGGATATGAAGAGACAATTCTCCAAAGAAGAAATTCAGATGGCCAACAGACACATGAAAAGATGCCCCACATCACTAATCATCAGGGAAATGCAAATTAAAACCACAATGAGATATCACCTCACACCACTAAGGATTGTCAGCATTGAAAAGTCTAAGAACAAATGCTGGTGAGTATGTGGAGAACAAGGAACCCTCCTACACTGCTGGTGGGAATGTAAGCTAGTTCAACCATTGTGGAAAGCAATATGGAGGTTCCTCAAAAAACTAAAAATAGAAATACCATTTGACCCGGGAATCCCACTCCTTGGAATTTACCCAAAGAATACACTTCTCAGACTCAAAGACATATGCACTCCTATGTTTATTGCAGCACTTTTTACAATAGCCAAGATATGGAAGCAACCTAAGTGTCCATCAGTAGATGAATGGATAAAGAAGATGTGGTAAATATACACAATGGAATATTATTCAGCCATAAGAAAGAAACAAATGCTACCATTTGCAACAACATGGATGCAGCTGGAGGATATTATGCTCAGTGAAATAAGCCAGGCAGAGAAAGTCAAGTGCTAAATGATTTCCTTCATTTGTGGAGTATAACAATGAAGCAAAACTGAAGGAACAAAATAGCAGCAGACTCACAGACTCCAAGAAGGGACTAGCGGTTACCAAAGGGGAGGGGAATGGGAGGGTGGGTTGGGAGGGAGGGAAATGGGGATTGAGGGGTATTATGTTTAGTACACATGGTGTGGGGGTTCACAGGGAAAACAGTGTAGATTGAGAAGGCAAACAGTGAATCTGTGGCATCTTACTACACTGATGGACAGTGACTGCATTGGGGTATGAGTGGGGACTTGATAATATGGGTAAATGTAGTAACCACATTGTTTTTTCATGTGAAACCTTCATAAGAGTGTATATCAGTTAATAACTTAACAATAAATAAATAAATTCAAAATGGGAAAATTCTGGTATAATTTAAAGGTTTACATTTAACAAATTAATACTTAACATAAATACAATGCAATGTAACTGTGCCTCCACAAAATTTTAACAGGGATATTAAAAAATAAATCTATCATGCACAACAGATGAGGTGGTCTAGAATGGAACAGACATTTCCAGCTTTACAATGAACACCATCTTCTTTTCAAGCTTGCCAGTGCATCTCTTTTGGCTGTGTGTATAACTGCATGTGGAGATAATGTCAAAAGCCTAGATTTGTGAATGTGAACCTTCTTATTCTGCTCTGTTCATCACACCCACAATTCGAATTAATGCAATAGCTGACTTCTCTTTTTATTCCTTTCTTTTTTATTGAGTGTGCCCTCTGACATGATTTTAGGTACTCTCCCAAAGCAAAAGTTTGCTTTTGCCTGAATAAATTTAAAGTTTACTTCTTTCTCTTTGTTTGTACCTATAAAACTTGTAGATAGAGCAGCTTTTCAGCACTCTTACAAAGTGAGGCAAGAAACAATCAGAAAGTCAGAAAAACCACCACTCTTCAATTCAATGAGATTCATAATCTTTACACTCTCTCAAAATTATTTATCTATGGATCAAGTCCACAGTCACCTAAGTTACTTAAAACCTGAATTAACAGAGTGATAATGGAATCATTAGCTACAGAATGTATTCTTACGAATATTAGTTTTCATTACATTTGCTTAATTTCACTACGCTTAAAATATCACTGGCAAAATCCCCCCTAGGGCTTATGTACTTATGTTATATAGTATCAAAATATCCAACCTAAAAAACAATAATTTCAAGTGAAAACTACTTCAAAGTTAGATTTGTGAAGGCTAGGGAAGAGTTAATTGTACAATATTGTCCACCAAAAAATTTCATAAAAGTAGCATGTTTAGGGGACAGAATGTGGAAAGGGAGACATATTTTGATGAACAAACAAAATTCCTAAAGTATTTTTTAGCTGCTTAGTATCTTAGAAAACTTTTGGAGCTACAAATAAATAAATACATATCAGAATAATTATGTTACTGTCTTAGACCAAGGTTTTTGTTGCCATGTAAATTTATTCTACATACAACAGCAAATGTTAAAACTACAGTCACTTAAATTTTAAATACTAAAAAATCTCCCTACATTAATTCTTGACTTAATGTACTAAAGGTCTTCCTGAAAACAGTACTTGAATTCATTTTAATTTTTGCAAGGTTTTAATCAGAAAATGTGTCCAAGAATGACTGCTTATAATTTTTGTCAAATTACGAATCACCTTGAAGTTAAAGAGGTATTTTCAACAACAGAAAGGCCAGTAACTACCAGTAAAAGTTTTACTGGTGGTTAACACAAAACATAATTTACTGATAGTAACACACAACATCATAGTTCAACTCATCTTAACTCTGGAAACAAACAGCAGGTTAAGAACATGGGGAACTTATACACAACAAAGAGTTAACATAATTTATATAGTTAGAGTGCTCACAAATTACTAAGAAAGAACTATGAAATACTTTACTTGGCAAGGACTCTAAACACCAATTCCTCATTTTATTTCAAAATAAAACTGAGGAATTAAAAAAGGTAGTGACTTGTTACAGAAAAACCTATGAAGGATTAACAGATTCGCCAGGTATCCTTCAAAAAGGACTCCTTCTGCCTAATAACTTTAAGAGATTCATCTCTGCCTTAAAAAACTATATACATATATTTATAGCTTACAAAAACATGACAAGCACAAGCTGAGTTATTTAAAAAATATTTGGGGAGCTTAGACAACTCATGCAGCCATCATATGAAGACCATTTAGGAGCAGTTAATAATACCATAAAAAAGGCATTATGTGCTACATTTGTAAAAAGATGATTTTTCATATTTTAACCAATTCTGATAAGCTATACAAAACTAATCAGTTGCTACAAGGTAAACATAAGCAGACTCACAAAATAGTAACAGACTTACTTTATTTAAGTACAATGCCTTTCCACCCAACAGCTTTAAATACTACCATCAAAGAGGGCAACTGACTAGCCCAAAATACAAACATTTGTTATGTTTGACACTGTACATGTCAAACCAGGGGCACTTAATGGCCACTCACCTTCAAATAACAAAAGACCAAAAATATAAATAAAAACTCTACAAACCAACTGAATAAAAATAACAATCAAATCCCATTAAAAAAGGCAGCTGTGATGTCTGGTAAGAACATGCACTATCCCCCCCCCCAAAACCAAAACAAAACCTTATTCCACCTGTTTGTTGTGTGACCACTCTCAACCTCAGGGTCTCATTAATGTTTGTTTGCTTATAAATCAGAAAAAAGGGAATATTATCACCTACTTCCTAAAACTTATGAGGTTTAAATAAACTGAAGTTCTATGAAAAGCCCTTTGTAACTCTAAAGATCTATGCTATTCTTAATATACCTAACACTCTTTTATAAACTTCTCAACATAGTATATTGCTGAAAAGATTGTAGGCTTTCCTATTTTCAAATTCTCTAAGAAAAAGGCCTCTAACTATTTTTCTGGGTATGATCTGCTTGCAGATATGTGACCTGTGTTTCATTATAATTCTACTAACACAGTAATGTGTAACTCTGAATTTATTGCTAAAAAACATTGACATAAACCTTTTTCCAAACAAAACTCAAATCATCGATCAAATTTCTTTAATTAGCAATAAGTTTGTAATACATTGTATAAGCCCCCAGTCTGAATTCCCTAAAAATGGATAGCTGTGTTCTCTATACCATCAGTTTACATGGTGTAAGACTACATTTTTTATCTATATTCTCAGAATAATTACAGTAGGTTTAAGTTTTTGAAACATGAAAAAGTAGGAAGTCTTGACAGATCTATGTATCCTTACTTGACACATGCCTAATACTAAAATACCAGCTTTCAATTTGTACAAATTATTACTCACTATGTATCTAACATTCTAGGAGATAAATAATACCTTTAAAGTAGCATCTTTTAACTTAATAGTACTAAAGATTATCACAGATGCTAAAAAAAATGGAATTCTTTTAATAGCATTTATTGAAAACATGTACTAACATGAATCAATAAAACTGACATTAAAAATATATAACGTTTGTTTTCTTATTTTCATGCTGATATTTCTTTGCTGACACTCCACAGGTCAACGAAAAATGCAACTGCACAAAAGCTTAGTAATCCTGATTTTAGATGCTACCCTTTGAATCTGGCCAAGGTTACTATCCTCAAATCCTGGTATTATAGCTGCAAAAATCATTTGGCTAGTGGGAATGATGTTTCCTAGCCATTAAATTAATACACACAAAAACACAAATAATTAGATTTATGGCATCTGAATGTATCTGAGTATAAAACTTTTTTTTTTTCCTTCTCTGTTATTTTCTTGGGAGCTGAGGGGTGGTTGTCCATGGAGGGTCAGGTGCTTGTTTAAAGAGGACAAAAAAGGAATACCTACATAGGTCTGTCCATTTGAACACAAGGGTGTTGTATCCTTGGTCAAGTCAGGGTCTCCCCACAATAACATCCCCTTCACAGGTCTGCTACAGTGTCTTGCACCTTTCCCTACCCACAGTGTTTATTCTAATGTACAGTTTCCACCTCAGCTTCCTGGGCTCAGGCCTAGCTGACATATACACGCTCTTCTGTATCCCATCTTTCTTTAGAGAAACCAAGCATATCTACTAAAATCATCCCACCTATACCCAAAAACAAGAACATTGAAGTAAATTAAAAAAACTTACAGAAATTCAAAGTGAAGGAGGCTGGAGAGTAGTGTATAAGAAGAGCAATGTGACAATGAGGCAGAGATTTTAGAATTGGCTGCTACATTTACCAGAATTCTATTTAATGATAAAAATAGTCCAGATAAGCCTGATTAGAATCATACAAATATTTACTGCACAAAGGTTAACACAAAAGGCTGTGGTGGTCATGACATAATCAATAAGTACTTAATAAAAAGTGGAAATTACAGGAGATAGATTTCAGATCAATTTAAGGAAAAGCTAAGGATTAGAACTTTACAAAAAAGGAATGGGTTACCTTATATGGTAGTGGGCTCCCTGTCATTAGAAGTATTCAAGAATGCTGCATACCATACATTCACAATGCACATTAGCATATTAAAAGTTCTGAGAAGTCCTGCAGTAAAGAAACCTGTTTAACTTTGTTTAATGCAGCATTTCCCAAATTATTTGACCACAGAACATTTTCCCGACTCACACACCACCTCAGTAATATTTACTAATTTCTGAGGAACCAGAGTTCCTCAGAATACATTAAACAATGAGCTACGCTTTTTTTAATGTAGTATTCAATATGTACCCGAATAACAATCTAATAGGGATACAGGAGAACAAATTGCCACCCTGGTAAAAGGCCAAAAGAGAAGGCCCTTAAGGTCCTTTCTCTAAGCTTCTATGATTTCATCACATCTCAAAGGGCTATAGGGTCTTGATTATGTATTTAAAAAGGTTCCACGAGAGAGAGGCAAGTAAAATAAAAAGGCAGTAAAATGCAGGGTTAACTGGTTCAAATGTCTCCTCCCTTTGTTCAAAGCCCAATCCCTAAATGGTAAAAAGAGACACCTTTAGGACCATAAATAATCAAAAAGAAGCCTTAACCAAATATCTACAACATCCACTAAGTTAATTACTATTTGAGAGAGAGAATTTAAAAACAAAAACAAAAACACAGAGTAGTAGCCTTATATTACAGGACTACCTTATTCCTGCTATCCTGTTTAATTTTTTATCATAATACATTCTCCTCAAATAAGGTTAATATTGTTTGATCCTTATTCACTGGACTGCCCTATGCAATCAATGATCTTGAATTAGATATTCAAAGAAATTATTAAGTGTCATGATTTATACATTGCTAAAGAAGATATTAAAGTAAGTATTAGGGGGAAAATGTATTTGCATGTACATCCCACACTGCTGCTTCTCTATTTTTTTTTCTATTTCTCTATTTTTTTCCTCTTTAAGAACTATACAAAACAACAGACACTAAAAATGTAATATCAGACATGAAGCAAAGCAACATTAAATTTAAGACTATAAATACTTAAGAGTCCCAAATTTCAAAGTCAAGGTTCCCATAGTTAAATTAACCTAGCCATTTTGCACATATACTAAGGTCATCAAATTTTATAGCATATTAAGTAATACAAAACACAATGGGTACCTTAACTTTCAAATATCCTGACTTAAATTTTCAGCTGTAACTACTGCATTAAGGACATTCTGGCAAAAGGGACCTTTACATTTTAACAGGTTATCAAATGCAGGAACATGCAAGCCTAGCAGTATTATTAGAAACACAAACGTATTTGAGATATGGCCAAGTGAAATCAGACAAAAATTCACTTTCACTCAGGGCAAACAGCAAAGCCTCATTTGGGGTTGGGAGGGAGGGTTTTTTTGAAAAAAACAAAAAGACACTGAACACCTGAATGATTATCCAACTAGCATCAGGCATACTATGCCTGGTAAAATTACTTACCAATTTTGGGAAAACTGGCTCTCTTTCAGGTTTCTTGCTCCCTACAACAGAAGAAGGGGAAAACGGAATTAGACTACAAACACAGATTTATGACATGCCATCAAAAGCTAGACTTAAAGATTTCTGATTTTAAGAAGAAAAAAACAAAACGCAAAAATCTCCAAAGCTTAAAACCCAAAAAGAAAAAAAAAGGTAGTTTTTACAGCAAGGAAAGAACTCAAGGACAGTTAAATTTCTAATATTTCAGTTTTTTCCCTTTTCCACAGTTTTTTCAAGACAACGAAAAGTTAAGTAGTTGATGGTTTCCTAAAAGACACACAAAAATGGAATGTACCTCACATAAACATTCCACACAAATGACCCTCACTGTAACTTTATATTTATAAGCTAACATCACTGGCCTTTAGTTTGGTCTCCTTAAGAGACCCTTTTTTAATTAATCTTGAAATGGATTTATAAAATTCACAGCATTTTATATGTATAGTCACAATTTTTAATCAAACTGTTCATTCACATTCTTAAAATCTCACTACTTTAGACTGTAAACCACATCATAAACCTGACTTTCCCTATGCCACATACTTAATCAGTGATAGAACCAGAAAGAAAACCAAGGTTTTGGGATCCCAACCCAATGTTCAGTGATGCTTTTATCAATTGCATTTTTTTAAGATTAACCAAACTCCATAAAGTTCAAGGTCAGGAAAGTCAAGTCAGGCTATACTATTTATTTTTTATTCTCCCCTGCCCAACTTACTTTTTACTTAAAAAAAATTAGATAACAATTTTAAATTTTCCCATAATTTTTAAACTCCACATACCATGCTCTAATACTGTTAAGTATCTGCCTATGCTTTACTATGTTCACTGACATTCCTTCAAAAGTGTCCTCATTACTCAAGGGATATTTCAAAAACTCTTCATGTCATCCAGATTATAATTTTTTATTTAATCATGTACAATCATAACATAGAGTAAAATAACTTAAAAGGCCCCAATTCATGAAATCAAGTCATTTCCAAAAGAAAGTCAACTTGCTGTTTTATCCTGCCTTTTCTTTAGCAGGAATACTTCCCTAAGTTCTAAAAGCCCTCACACATGGCAATTTTCATCACAAAAATTAGAATGACTCTCAACTAAAAGAAAAATCATGCCTAAGTCTGTAGAAAATGATATGATTATTTAAAAGTGGATTCTCTCACAGAAAAATTAAAATTGTAACTATGTGTGGTATTGGATTTTAACCAAACTTACTGTGGTAATCATTTTGCAATACACATATATATCAAATCATTATGTTGTACACCTAAAATATGTGATATGCTGATACCTCAATTTTAAAAAGTGGATTCTTAACACTACACATACCTCCAAAGCTCTGTACCAATTAAAAAAGTATCAAGCACATAGTAAATGTTCAGTAAATATTTATTAAATGAATTAATTAGACTGAGTGGAACCTTATTTTCCCTATTAGGCATTTCTTGTTAGCTCTTTCATGCTGGGAATAATTTCTTATGCATAGATCTCCCACTTCATTATTTGTTAAGTGAATGACTTGGGATAAAAACAGCTTATCAGGATAAAAAGCCATTTTAAAATATAACAGAATGGAAACAATTGATAAATTGGACTACATTAAAATTAAGAACTTCTGCTCATCAAGAAACACCACCAAGAAAGAAAAAGCAAGCCACAGAATTACAGATGATAATTTTAACACATATTAATAACAGTGGCATATACCCAAAATATATAAAATATGTTGAAACTCACAGTGACCAGGTTAGGATTAGGATTTTAACTTTACTTACATGGCATTTGAGAAAGTCAAGTCACATAAACTCATCTGAAAAGTCATATTCAGTAAAAAGGCACAATAGACATACATCTTATCTACAGGACATTTTCCCCACAAAAGCAGTAGCAGAGTCAGTCCCTAATTGATAAAGAATTTTACCATGATACCACAAAACTACTCATAAAATTTCTTGCAAGTACTGCAAAACTCACAGGAAATCAAAGCCTGAGAGGTTAAGTGACTTCCCAAAAGGTCATACAACAATCAGTAGTAAAGCTGGAGTAAAGCTTATAGATCCTTTGACTGAGCTGGCCTTTCCACTAAACTTCACTTCCTCTTAACTAGCTGCAGCAATTACTCTTCTTAAAAAAAAACTACAATAAATACTGGCATATTTTTATTTTTTAAGAAGTCTGCATATAGTTTTAAAGAAAAATCATATAAGCAAGCTTTCTAGGGCGGGTTTTAAAACCCGGAACCTATATGCCTAAGGGATCCCAGTCTGCCAACTCCATTATACTATATGCTAAATTGTGTGTGTATGAGAATTCTAAGAGAATCCACAATGTTAATAATATTCACAAAGAGGTTAAATACCAAAAAGAGTAAATTATTTTTAGACTAGTGATGTTTAAACACTATATGCATCAGAACTACAAAAGTGTTTCTTCTGAAAACTTATTGACTACCATTTGAAGTTAACAAAAAAAGAAAAGCAAGTATTTTATTTCTATAATTTAATGAGCAGCAAAATATTTATATATAAATTTTCACTTTTCACATTATTGATAGGCAAAATGTATTTAAGTCTGAAATGCAAGTTTCATTCCTCATATTAAGCTGACTGAAAATCTATTTAGTTTGTTTCTCACATATATTTCACACTTGTAGCTAAGGTAGTTCAAAAACTTAACTATATTTGCTTGTATTTTTAAAATACAGATTTGTTCTTAAAAAATACACTCAGAACACTTAAGCTGAAGTAGATGAAATTACTTTTGCTTTTAGAGATGAATATTATCTTGCTAAAAAAACTTTGTATGATTTTTTCAAACTGAAGATTGTTCACCTCTCCAGAACTTCAGGTAGCTGTTTTATTTAGAGTCAGTAAAAAAAAATGAATCATTTTGATTTCTGATATGGTTGTAAAATTTAAAATATAATCAATAAATCAAAGGAGATTAATAACTACTTTTTAAATACCTTTTGTAAAATACCTAAAACCTTTGTATGTAAAGAATATATATTAAACAAAGAAATTTTGCAGAGAAAAAGTTCAACACTAGATCATGTTTAAAATTAGGCTAAAATTCATCCCACTACAAGTTTTAATCTATTAACTTTATAGTCTGTGCTCAATCATAAATTCTGATAAGGGACTAGAATAGCATAGATAATTGTCATTCAAAGACACTTTAAAATGTCACCTGACACACAAGATTCAATCTCTTCTCTTCTACTATATCAAGCTAATACTGTTATGTACACTGTTTTACTGCTTCTTATCTGCCCTTCCTAACTTCTAATAGAGAGCAGAAGTTTGAAATGAATTTAAGTGCAAATAAGTGCTCAGAAGAAAAAGCAGAATCCTGCTTAATGATATTAAGTCCTTTTAGCCCCAATATCATAATCCTCCATGCTTCTTAATCTTACCCTCTCATGGACATCTCTAGCACCTCTTATCCGACTCTCAAGAAGCATCATTTTTCCCCTCAGTACTGTTTTATTCTGTGACTTCTATCTTAAAAACAAAAAAGCCTCCCGTGACTCCATATCCTTCTCTAGTTACTGCCTGATGTTTATGCTCCCATTTCTACCAATATTCCTGAAAGGGTTAACCACATTCACTGTCTCCAGGTTCCTCTCCTCACATCCTTTATTGAATCCACACCATGAGGACTTCTGCCTCCTTCCATTCTTTTTTTTTATTTTGTTATCATTAATCTACAATTACATGCAGAACATTATGATTACTAGGATCCCACCTTCACCAAGTCATCCCCACAATCTCCATTACAGTCACTGTCCATCAGCGTAGTCAGATGCTGTAGAATCACCACTTGTCTTCTGTGTTGTACAGCCCTCCCCATGCACCCCCAACCCCCACAAATTATACATGCTAACCGTAATGCCCCCTTTCTTTTTCCCTGCCTTTATCCCTCCCTTCACACCCATTATCCACAGTCCCTTTCCCTTTGGTAACTGTTAGTCCATTCTTGGGTTATGTGATTCTGCTGCCGTTTTGTTCCTTCAGTTTTTCTTTGTTCTTATACTCCACATATTAGTGAAATCATTTGGTACTTGTCTTTCTCTGCCTGGCTTATTTCACTGAGCATAATGCCCTCTAGCTCCATCCATGTTGTTGCAAATGTAAGGATTTCTTTTCTTCTTATGGCTGAATAATATTCCATTGTGTATATGTACCACATTTTTATCCATACATCTACTGATGGACACTTAGGTTGCTTCTATTTCTTGGCTATTCTGAGTAGTGCTGTGATAAACATAGGGGTACATCTGTCTTTTTCAAACTGGGCTGCTGCATTCTTAGGGTAAATTCCTAGAAGTGGAATTACTGGGTCAAATGGTATTTCTATTTTGAGCTTTTGGAGGAACCTCCATACTACTTTCCACAGTGGCTGAACTAATTTACATTCCCACCAGCAGTGCAGGAGGGTTCACCTTTCTCCACAACCCTGCCAACACTTGTTGTTGTCTGTCTTTTGGATGGTGACGATTCTTACTGGAGTGAGGTGATATCTCATTGTGGTTTTAATTTGCATTTCTCTGATGACTAGCGATGTGGAGCATCTTTTCATGTGTCTGTTGGCCATCTGAATTTCTTCTTTGCAGAACTGTCTGTTCAGCTCCTCTGCCCATTTTTTAATTGGATTATTTGCTTTTGGTTTGCTGAGGTGCGTGAGCTCCTTATATATTTTGATGGCAACCCTTTATCAGATCTGTCATTTATGAATATATTCTCCCATACAGTAGGGTACCTTTTTGTTCTATTGATGGTGTCCTTAGCTGTACAGAAGCTTTTCACCTTGATATAGTCCCACTTGTTCATTTTTGCTTTTGTTTCCCTTCCCCAAGGAGATATGTTTTCATGAAGAAGTTGCTCATACTTATGTCCAAGAGATTTTTGCCTATGTTTTTTTCTAAGAGTTTTATGGTTTCATGACTTACATTCAGGTCTTTGATCCATTTCGAATTTACTTTTGTGTATGGGGTTAGACAATGATCCAGTTTCATTCTCTTACATGCAGCTGCCCAGTTTTGCCAGCATCATCTGTTGAAGAGGCTGTCATTTCACCATGGTATGTCCATGGCTCCTTTATCGTATATTAATTGACCATATATGTTTTGGTGAATGTCTGGAGTCTCTATTCAGTTCCACTGGTCTGTGGCTCTGTTCTTGTGCCAGTACCAAATTGTCTTGATTACTGTGGCTTTGTAATAGAGCTTGAAGTTGGGGAGCGAGATCCCCCCAACTTTATTCTTCCTTCTCAGGATTGCTTTGGCTATTCGGGGTCTTTGGTGTTTCCATATGAATTTTTGAACTATTTGTTCTAGTTGGTTGAAGAATGTTGCTGGTAATTTGATAGGGATTGCATCAAATCTGTATATTGCTTTGGGCAGGATGGCCATTTTGACAATATTAATTCTTTCTAGCCAAGAGCATGGGATAAGTTTCCATTTGTTAGTGTCCTCTTTAATTTCTCTTAAGAGTGTCTTATAGTTTTCAGGGTATAGGTCTTTCACTTCTTTGGTAAGGTTTATCCCTAAGTATTTTAATTCTTTTTGATGCAATTGTGAATGGAATTGTTTTTCTGATTTCTCTTTCTATTAGTTCATTGTTAGTGCATAGGAAAGCCACAGATTTGTGTGTGTTAATTTTGTATCCTGCAACTTTGCTGAATTCTAATATCAGTTCTAGTAGTTTTGGAGTGCAGTCTTTAGGGTTTTTTATGTACAATATCATGTCATCTGCAAATAGTGACAGTGTGACTTCTTCTTTACCAATTTGGATTCCTTGTATTTCTTTCTTTTGCCTAATTGCCGTGGCTAGGACCTCCAGGTCTATGTTGAATAACAGTGGGGAGAGTGGGCATACCTGTCTTGTTCCCGATCTCAGAGGAAAAGCTTTCAGCTTTTCACTGTTCAGTATGATGTTGACTGTGGGTTTATCATCAATGGCCTTTATTATGTTGAGGTACCTGCCCTCTATACCCATTTTGTTGAGAGTTTTTATCATGAATGGGTGTTGAATTTTGTTGAATGCTTTTTCAGCATCTATGGAGATGATCATGTGGTTTTTGTCCTTCTTTTTGTTGATGTGGTGGATGATGTTGATGGATTTTCGGATGTACCATCCTTCCATCCCTGGAATGAATCCCACTTGGTCATTGTGTATGATCCTTTTGATGTATTTTTGAATTTGGTTTGCTAATATTTTGTTGAGTATTTTTGCATCTATGTTCATCAGGGATATTGGTCTGAAATTTTCTTTTTTGTTGGGGTCTTTGCCTGGTTTTGGTATTAGAATGATGCTGTCTTCATAGAATGAGTTTGGGAGTGTTCCCTCCTCTTCTATTTTTTGGAAAACTTTAAGGAGAATGGGTATTATATATTCTCCGTATGTCTGATAAAATTCCAAGGTAAATCCATCTGGCCCGGGGTTTTGTTCTTGGGTAGTTTTTTGATTACTGATTCAATTTCGTTGCTGGTAATTTGTCTGTTTAGGTTTTTGTTTCCTTTTTGGTCAGTCTTGGAAGGTTGTATTTTTCTAGGAAGTTGTCCATTTCTTCTAGGTTTTCCAGTTTGTTAGCATATAGGTTTTCATAGTATTCTCTAATAATTCTTTGTATTTCTGTGGGGTCCGTCGTGATTTTTCCATTCTCATTTCTGATTCTGTTGATGTGTGTTTACTCTCTTTTTCTCTTAATAAGTCTGGCTAGAGGCTTATCTATTTTGTTTATTTTCTCAAAGAACCAACTCTTGGTTTCATTGATTTTTTCTATTGTTTTATTCTTCTCAATTTTATTCATTTCTGGTCTGATGTTTATTATGTCCCTCCATCTACTGACCTTAGGCCTCATTTGTTCTACTTTTTTCAATTTCAATAATTGTGACATTCAATAATTGTGAAATATTGTTTCAGTTAGACTATTCATTCGGGATTGTTCTTCCTTCTTTAAATATGCCTGGATTGCTATATACTTTCCCTCTTAAGACTGCTTTTGCTGCATCCCACAGAAGTTGGCCCTTTGTGTTGTTGTTGTCATTTGTTTCCATATATTGCTGGATCTCCATTTTAATTTGGTCATTGATCCATTGATTATTTAGGAGCATGTTGTTAAGCCTCCATGTGTTTATGAGCCTTTTTGCTTTCTTTGTACAATCTGTTTCTAGTTTTATACCTTTGTGGTCTGAAAAGTTGGTTGGTAGGATTTCAATCTTTTGGAATTTACTGAGGCTCTTTTTGTGGCCTAGTATGTGGTCTATTCTGGAGAATGTTCCATGTACACTTGAAAAGAATGTGTATCCTGTTGCTTTTGGATGTAGAGTTCTATAGATGTCTATTATGTCCATCTGTTCAAGTGTGTTGTTCAGTGCCTCTGTGTTCTTACTTATTTTCTGGTTCATCTATCCTTTGGAGTGAGTGGTGTGTTGAAGTCTCCTAAATGAGTGCATTGCATTCTATTTCCTCCTTTAATTCTGTTAGTATTTGTTTCACATATGCTGGTGCTCCTGTGTTGGGTGCATATATTTATAATGGTTATATCCTCTTGTTGGACTGACCCCTTTATCATTATGTAATGTCCTCCTTTATCTCTTGTTACTTTGTGTGTTTTGAAGTCTATTTTGTCTTATACTAGTACTGCAACACCTGCTTTTTTCTCCTTGTTGTTTGCAAGAAATATCTTTTTCCATCCCTTGACTTTTAGTTTGTACATGTCTTTGGGTTTGAGGTGAGTCTCTTGTAAGCAGCATATAGATGGGTCTTGCTTTTTTATCCATTCTATTACTCTGTGTCTTTTGATTGGTGCATTCAGTCCATTTACATTTAGGGTGATTATTGAAAGATATGTACTTATTGCCATTGCAGGCTTTAGATTTGTGGTTACCAAAGGTTCAAGGTTAGCTTCTTTAATATCTTCCTGTCTAACTTAACTTACTTATTGAGGTATTATAAACACTGTCTGATGATTCTTTATTTCTCTCCCTTCTTATTCCTCCTCCTTCATTCTTTATATGTTGGCTGTTTTATTGTGTTCTTTCATGTTTTCTTTGATTGCTTTTGTGGGTAGTTGATTTTATTTTTTGACTTTAGTTAGTATTTGGTTGGTCTGCTTTCTTTGCTGTGATTTCATGGTGACATCTATTTAGCCTTAGGACTGCTCCCATCTAGAGCAGTCCCTCTAAAATACCCTGTAGGGGTGGTTTCTGGGAGGCAAATTCCTTCAACTTTTGCTTGTCTGGGAATTGTTTAGTCCCTCCTTCATATTTAAATGATAATCATGCTGGATATACTATTCTTGGTTTAAGGCCCTTCTGTTTCATTGCATTAAATATATCATGCCATTCTCTTCTGACCTGTAAGGTTTCTGTTGAGAAGTCTTATGATAGCCTGATGGGTTTCCCTTTGACCTTTTTTCCCTCTCTCTAGCTGCCTTTAAAATTCTGTCCTTGTCCTTGAGCTTTGCCATTTTAATTATTATGTGTCTTGGTGTTGTCCTCTTTGGGTCCCTTCTGTTGGGGGTTTTGTGTACTTCTGTGGTCTAAGCGACTATTTCCTCCCCAGTTTGGGGAAGTTTTTGGCAATTGTATCTTCAAAGTCACTTTCTATCCCTTTTTCTCTCTCTTCTTCTTCTGGTACCCCTATAATGCAGATATTGTTCCATTTGGTTTGGTCACACAGTTCTCTAATATTGTTTCAATCCTGGAGATCCTTTTATCTCTCTCTGCGTCAGCTTTTAGGCATTCCTGTTCTCTGGTTTCTAATCCATCAGTGGCCTCTTGCATCTCATCCAGTCTTCTCTTAAGTGCTTCCAGAGATTCTTTTACTTCTGTATTCTCCCTCCTTAGCTCTTGCATATTTCTCTGCAAGTCCATCAGCATGGTTATGATCTTAGTTTTAAATTCTTTTTCAGAAAGATTGGTTACGTCTATCTCCCCAGATTCCTTTTCAGGGGAGACTGTCTGGGTTAATCTGGTCTGCATCAAATTCTTCTGCCTTTTCATGGTGATAGAGATAGTCGTGGGTAGTTGGCACATGTCAGCTGGGAGCACATCCCTTCTTGCTAGTTTGGCCTTTCTCTCCTGGGAGAACGGCGACCTCTAGTGGCTAGTGCTGGGCAGTTGCATGCAGACGAGGTTTCTGATTCTTGCCTGGACACTGTGAAGAAAGTTCCATGCGCAGCTGCTATGGCGGGTTGCGCCAGAGCAGGAGCGGGCGGAAGGCTGTTTATCACCATGAGGGGCCTCAGAGCTGCACTGCCACCCAGGGGATTAGGACGCCCGGAGTTCCCGGGTTCCCAGCTGCTGACCTGATTGTGCCGGGACGCCTCTGTCCAGCTGTGGGGTTCCTGTCCCTTTAAGACTTTCATAAAGCACTCTCTTTTCTTTGTCCCAGGGCACCAGCTGCGGGGACCTGCTCACAGGTTTTACTGTCCTATTTCCCTAGTATCCAGCATCCAACACACTATGTGTCTGTGCTCCCAGTGCAGATGGCTAGGGCTGACTATTTAGCAGTCCTGGGCTCCCTCTCCCTCCCCGCTCCAACTCCTCTCCTCCCACTAGGAACTGGGGTGTGAGGTGCTCCAGTCCCACCCAGCCATGGCTTATTTCTTACCCCCTTCGTGAGGTGCAGGGTTCTTGCAGGTGTAGATGTAGTCTGGCTTGTCCTGTATCTTCTGGTCTCTCTTTTCGGAATAGTTGTATTTGTTGTATTTTCAAAAATATATATGTTTTTGGGAGGAGATTTCGCTGCTCTACTCACGTCGCCATCTTGGCTCTTCCTCCTTCTTCCATTCTTTTTAAGATCACCAATGACGTCCTTGTTGCTAAATTCAATAGTAAAGTCTCAGGCCTCACTTTCTTGTTTCATCAGTATTATTTGACCCAGTTCATCATTACTTTCTTCTTGAAACCCTTTCTTCTCTGGACTCCTAAGATACTATTGGCCCTTAATTTTCTTCCTAATCTCTCTGGCCATTCTTCTAGGTTTCTTTGGCTCATTCTTTCACATCTCTCAAGACCTCAAAATATTGAACTACCCCTTGGCTCAACTCTTGTAACTCTTCCCATGAGGTAATCTCACCCAGTCTCCTGGCTATAAAAAGAACTGTACACTGGTGACTCCCAACTTATTTTTTTTTTGACTCCTAGCTTTTTATCTCCACCTATACCTTTCTTCTGAATTCCAAATTCATATACCCAACTGCCCACTCAACACTTGTCAACTAAGATTCTTAGGTTCAACAAGTCCAAAACTAAACTGTTGACTATTCCTCAACCTCCTCCTCAGAGTCAACCCCACCTCAGTAAATGGCAATTCCATCCCTTCAAACCAGAAGCTCAAAATCATCATTGACTTCTGCACCCTACATCCAATCCATTAGCTAACTATCTTCCCTCTACCTTCAAAACATATGGACTTTGACCCCTTGATTCAATTTTACCAACTCCTTGGTCATCATCATAATCTTTCACCTAAATTATTGCAATAGCCTCCTAACTGGCCTCTCCACTTCCATCTTTGTTCTACTATAGTCTATTCTCTCAGCAGCCAGAGCAATCTTTTCAAAACCCAAGAGAGATCTAGTTACTCCCCTGCTCAAAATCCTCTAATGGCTTCCCTCAGAGAAAAAACTGAAGTCCTTCACAAGGCTCCAAGTGATTTGGACCTCTGCTACTCTCAGACCTCATCTTCTCCCTTCTCCCCATTACTCAATCTGCTCAAGCCACACTGGCCTCTTTTTTGTACTTCAGGAGCCCAAAACAAGTTTTCTTCTCAGGACTCTACTACTTGCTTTTTCCCTTTGGCTGGAATTCTCTCCTCCATCAAATGTGTTCATGGCTCACTCCCTCAAAATGTTTAGGAAATCTATAGCAGTTACAAGAGTACAGTTCTAAAATAGAGACTAAAACTGTCATCAGAATGTTCCCTTTTCCAAACTTTTGGGCATGCTCTTTCTTACACCAAGAATACCCTTTTACCTTTTTTCCACGTATCCAAATCTCACCCAGTCATTCAGGTCCCAATGAAGACTTACTGGCTAATGAAGACCCTCCCTAACCACACCAACTCCCACTTCTCCCTTTCTTTGAATTCTGAGAGTGTTCATCATCTCTCTCATTTATCTTAAAATTTAATCTCTCACATTGTAATTCTTATGTCTTATCTCCCTAACTAGATTATACACACAACACAGGAACAGAGACAAAACAAGTGGTTTTTAAACATAGATCAGAATAACTCTAAAATTTCAAAAATGTATATATAGATTTATAGCCCCTACCCTTAAAGATTCTGAAATCATTATGTCTGATTTAAAGCCCAAACATCTTTTTATTTTTTTAAGTTCCCCTAGAAGATTCTGATGAGTAGCCAGGATTAGGAACGATTACCTTACAGTCCTCCATTTCCTTAAGTAACTAGGAAAGCAGCCTTCAAATAGCCTAAAGCTAGAATGAACACCAGAGTGCCAGATCCATAACTTCATTTCACAGAAAAACAATGGTCCTAGAAGTCTAGAAAACCAGCCAAAAGCTACAAAGACAGTAAAAGGCAAGCCCCGCCTAAAATCCAGAGTTACTGCTTTCAATGTAGAAATCCTTTCACTAGACTGTGCATAAATAAATGAAAGTAATAAAAACCCACAATTCACTGATAGGCATAATAAACATGATTATCTAGTACTTGACCAGTGATTGCAATGTCCAAGCTCTGACAGTGCACATTATTATCTCCTATGTGCCTGAAAAAATGTGAGCAAAATTGCTTGACAAAAGACCTAAGGGACCAGCAAGTAACTGTGGGAAGGCTTACAAATAAAAAATGATAATTTTTACTAAGTCCTCTTACCATGTGTACAAAAACTTGTAAAATCACTTATTTTAAGTTGATGAGTATTAGAAGCAATAAACAAAAAGAGATGAAATCCTGTTTCATCATATACTGTAAAGTACCAAAACCCTTACTCACAAGCTTCTGCAGCTCACAAAGCTATAAATGTTTTCTGAGTCTAATCATCATAACATAAACTTCTTAATTACAGATCAGACTTAGTAAATCACCCTATATCCCAAGACAACTCAAACTCTTAATCAGTTATCCTCAGGACCAAAACGCTTGCCATCAACAACAACAAAAAATAACTCAGGTATCTATAAAGCATTATAAAAGAGTTTGAGTTTATCTTGGTGTTTGGGGATTTAAGCAAGTGCCTCCTATTAACACTAATGGGAGGTCTGGGTGTGAATCATAAGTACCAAGGAGGATCAATGCCCAGCACGGCATCTGTGAGAACCCTTTCTATTGTACTAACTGCAACTACTGGGAGTTGTTCTCTCAGAAATGGGATAATAGACCCAAATTCCTATGTCTCTAAAGAACAAAGATAATTCAAATAGAAGTCACTAAAGAAGGTCACTGGTAAACACCTGATTAAAATATATACAAGAAAAAGCTAAACTAAGAAAAAAAATTAGCATACTAAGGAAATTTTATAAAATAGCACCAATATGCACAGAAGACACTAGTGAATTGCTAGAGATAAAATACTTCACACAAAAATTCAAAAGGATTAAAACAACCAAATTTTTAAAAATATAGAGCTCAGTAAACCTAAGTGTGGCCAGAAGCCTGTCCAAAGAAATATACACACATGCAAAACAAAGCAGAACTCCTCCCCTGATGGAGCCCTCGGTAAAATACAATCCTGGCTTTTAAAACACAGAAGAAAGCTCCTGCTGCACTGATAGCCAAGAATAATCACAGAGGACTTCCAGACAAATGGAAAATGATCACAAGCTGCCAAGGACGACCAGAACTAACTAACTAAAAATCATAGCACCTTGCTCTGTTCCATGCTGCTTCACCTCTCAATATAGCACTACTGTACCCACTAGACTAGAAAATGAGCAGGTGCCTTTCAGGCTATAGAAAAATTAGTGAGATGTACACACACACCAATCACAAACACAAATACAAAGGGAATAATATTCTTTCACTTGAAGAAGCTTAGGAAATGCAAGGCTTTGCTGGAGGCCTAGAAAACTAAAAGTAGGCCTCACCAAAGACACGAGGAACAAGCCAAGGTTATTCTAAATCCACATTCAAAGACTAAAAGAATTGACATTTACTTCAATTAAAAGGCTTTGGAAACAAACCATTTTTTTAAAAAAAATAAAGAGAAATTAAGCTTCTCCTGTTTTTCCCCCCCCAAAATTTAAAATCTTTTCTGACTACACAGGTTTAGCTCCACAACACAAAAAAGAACCCTGACTTAGAGCCTGAAAACTAAAAATGGTTCCATAACATTCACATTAAAAAAAAACAACAAAACAAACTATGTAGTCCAAAATATTTATTCTTTATCATCACTGCTATCATTAATGAACATTTAGCTTTTTACTTGTACTTTGAAATGTCAATGAGAAACTGAAATGGCCACAATATGTTGGGGGTTTTAACTTTTTAAACAAAAACCAGAAAGAAAACAGGAGTCTGAAGCATAGAGCCTAAATCATGCTAGTAAGTAAGTGGTCCTAAACTTGAAAGTGAAGGCAATACAGACCAAAAAAAGAAGTTTGCTTGATATTAATGCTAGCCTTTAAAAGCAAAAATATGTTCTATTGCAGAAGACTGAAATCAGGGCTTCCATTAACCTTGTTAAAAAAAAAATCCCAAGAGCATGGATTTTTTCCCTAAGTCTCTTCATCAGAGCAGCATGGGGTCCCATTAGGCACCCTATTTTACTTCCACCTTATAAATAACATTAGCTATTCGTTATTTCCATGGAAACCAAGTACAGAGAAACACACTTAAATGAATACCGGTTAAAGGAGTAAGTTTTATTTTAGAAAGGTTTTGCTGCTATAGATGAACTCTACTGGAGAATACTACAAAGTCATCTTAAATATAGTTTTTAAAAATCTATCTTTGGTATTGAGGGAGCTTATTCAGGGTACTGTTAAGTAAGTACACTCCTTGCACTAAACTAAATATGCCAAACACCATGATAGTGTTCAAGATACTTGTTCAATGTACTGCACAGGGGTTTGGATGCACTCCCCGTGACTATGCTTCCTCACACATTGGGGTGGAGTAATTACCCCTATGGGTCTCCTTTAAACTAATAAAAGTAAGGAAATTCAGAAATAAGGCTGCCATCACTTTATAGTGGCTAGTAATGAACAGGCCCCACAACTGCAGGCAAACACAATTTAACTACTCTTCCAAAGAGGAGCAAACAAGAGCAGATAACTTAAGTCCCTAATCACTGTTCCAAGGTACAGGGATAGCCAGTAGTCAAAATCCCCTCCTCAACAAGCTGTTTTATAAGTTTGACTTGTATTCCTTAGTCAATCAATACAAACACTCAGGTGAAATAAAAACAGACATAGAATGAATAGACTCAATGATTTCCAACTTTAACTGGACTTAAATACTGCTCTACATGCTCTAAAAATGAACATTGTTGGTGGCCCATAGAAAAGTGCAGATAAGCAAGTGCACATATAATAAAATGTGACTCATAAGAACAGTACATTGAAAACTAATAATCTTGAATTTCTAAAGACAGAGGGGTAAGAAAACTAAAAACTTTTCAGCAGATGTGGTTCTCCATTAAGTCAGTGGTGGCTCAGACATCTTCAGTGAGATAAAAGACCAATGAAAGCAGTATTATCCTAAAAGGCCATTACCAGTATTAAATTTACAATGTATGAGAAAAGGTAACATTCTCACACACTTTTACTTTGGGTATACCACCCTACCTAGTTGGACAACAGGTTTTAAAAACATAAAATTACTTTCCTTGAATGATTCACACACTGTAAATACTGGCAAAATGCTGATAATCATTGAAGTTGTGTTAACAGGTACATGGCAGTTTGTTAATATTGTTCACTCTCTTCTGTGTAGTTTTTAACATCTCCAAAAAAAGAAGTTTTTAAAAATCCTATACAGTTGAGACTCTTGTCTCAATGTTTTTCTCTGTGTGTAATTAAATATAGGTGAAATACCTGGTATAGATCTTAGATGTCACTGAATTTAAATCCAACACAGCCACTAACTTAACATGTAACCACAGCTAATTTCTGTATTTTACTTTTCTTACCAGAACAATTCAATTAACGGTTCAAAACCACTAGGAAAAATCTGGAAGGAAAAGAGTCTGCTATTTTTCAACAAGCAACTAATGAAATGTAAACAATCAATAGAAAAAAATAAGGCATCATAGCTGTTTTATGTCTTACAAACTAAAAAATACAATTTTCCTAGCCCCTCTATTACTAAATCAAAGTACTTTGACAATCCACAACACCAACATTTCCATTTTCTTCTCCAATTATGTCCACAGGACTACAGAGGGCAATCTAATAAATTAATGCTTCCTATTTCCCTTATCTTACTTAGGTAACAAGGCTGTCCTTCCCCCATTCTGCCCCCACCTCAACACCTGAAAGAAAATACAGCCACTTCTGAAGTAAAAAGGTCTCTATTTTCTCTCTTAAGCCAGATATGAAATGTTTCACAAATAGTTACAAGTGATTTTAAGCTATCTATTATCCAACTCCTGGCGAAAGCCCAAAAAAGGGCGGGTCCACAAACTGTGAAAGCCTTTAGGTCTTTATAACAGATCTGTTTAAAAACTAATAATTAAAATGGTTTTTTATTTTGTTTTTAAGAGAAAGAGAGTAAGGTGGTGCCTTTGAAGGAAGTGATGAACAGCAGACAGGATAGTGTATGCAGAGAAGAGCAAAAAGAAAGCAGAGAGTAGAGGAAAGGCAACAGAGGGAGTGCGCACAACCAAGGATGGCCTCTAAGAGAGCTGATGCACCACTGAACTGGAGAGGTTCCTGCACAAGTTCAAGAGTTCAGCCTTGTCTTAAACAGCCCATCTCTTCCAAATTAGGCAGAGATGAACTGACTTCAAAACTGTGTAATTCTTTAAATCAACCCCAAAGACCCCACAGGGCCTATTTCTAACTCCTATATTTATTAAAATGAAATACACTTCTAATAATTTTATAATTCCCTCACCCCAAAGAAGCAACATTTATAGGCCTTGCATACAGGGTAAGTTAAAGAAAACTTACTATATATATGTTATGCTAATTCTAAAACTACAAAGCTTTAGGAAAACAATTCCATTCACAATTGCATCAAAAGAATAAAATACCTAGGAGTAAACCTAACCAAGGAAGTGAAAGACCTATACCCTGAAAACTACAAGTCACTCTTAAGAGAAATTAAAGAGGACACTAACAAATGGAAACTCATCCCATGCTCCTGAATAGGCAGAAATAATATTGTCAAAATGGCCATCCTGCCTAAAGCAACCTACTTATTCAATGTAATCCCTATGAAAATACCAACAGCATTCTTCAACGAACTGGAACAAATAGTTCAAAAATTCATATGGAACCACAAAAGACCCTGAATAGCCAAATCAATCCTGAGAAGGAAGAATAAAGCAGGGGATCTCACTTCCCAACTTCAAGCTCTACTACAAAGCCATAGTAATCAAGACAATTTGCTACTGGCACAAGGACAGAACCATAGACCAGTGGAACAGAATAGAGAGTCCAGATGTTAACCCAATATATATGGTCAGTTAATATACAATAAAGGAGCCATGGATATATAATGGGGAAATGACAGCCTCCTCAACAGCTGGTGTTGACAAAACTGGACAGCTATATGTAAGAGAATGAAACTGGATTACTGCCTAACTCCATACACAAAAGTAAACTTGAAATTGATCAAAGACCTGAACATAAGTTATGAAACCATAAAACTCTTAGAAGAAAACATAGACAAAACTCTCTTGGACATAAACATGAGCAACTTCTTCATGAACATATCTCCCTGGGCAAGGGAAACAAAAGCAAAAATGAACAAGTGGGACTATATCAAGCTGAAAAGCTTCTGTACAGCAAAGGACACCATCAATAGAACAAAAAGGTACCCTACAGTATGGGGGAATGTATTAATAAATGACATATCCAATAAGGGGTTGACATTTAAAACATATAAAGAGCTCATGCACCTCAACAAACAAAAAGCAAATAATCCAATTAAAAAATGGGCAGAGGAGCTGAACAGACAGTTCTTCAAAGAAGAAATTCAGATGGCCAACAGACACATGAAAAGATGCTCCACATCACTCATCATCAGAGAAATGCAAATTAAAACCACAATGAGATATCACCTCACACCAGTTAGGATGGCCAACATCCAAAAGACAAACAACAACAAATGTTGGCGAGGATATGGAGAAAGAGGAACCCTTCTACACTGCTGGTGGGAATGTAAATTAGTTCAACCACTGTGGAAAGCAGTATTGAGGTTCCTCAAAAAACTGAAAATAGAAATGCCATTTAACATAGGAATTCCACTCCTAGGAATTATCCTAAGAATGCAGGAGCCCAGTTTCAAAAAGACATATGCACCCGTATGTTTATCACAGCACTATTTATAAGAGCCAAGAAATGGAAGTAACCTAAGTGTCCATCAGTAGAAGAATGGATAAAGAAGATGTGGTACATATACACAATGAAATATTATGCAGCCATAAGAAGAAAACAAAGCCTACCATTTGCAACAACATGGATGGAGCTAGAGGATATTATGCTCAGTGAAATAAGCCAGGTGGAGAAAGACATGTATTAAATGATTTCACTCATCTGTGGAGTATAAGAACAAAGAAAGAAGTGAAGGAACAAAACAGCAGCAGACTCGCAGAACCCAAGAATGGACTAACAGTTACCAAAGGGAAAGGGACTGGGGAGGGTGGATGGGAAGGGAGGGATAAGGGCAAAAAGAGGCATTACAATTCCCACACATAATGTGTGGGGGGGGGGCACGGGGAAGGCAGTACAACACAGAGAAGACAAGTAGTGATTCTATAGCATCTTAGTACACTAATGGACAGTCACTGTAATGGGGTATGTGGGGGGACTTGATAGTGGGGGGAGTCTAGTAACCATAATGTTGCTCATGTCATTGTATATTAATGATACCAAAATAAATATGTTTTTAATGTTAAAAAGAAAAACTACAAAGCTTTACTTACTGATTACTCTAGTTATTGTAAAGTAACATTAGAATTTTAATTAAAAGAAAGCCATACATATAAAATTGCATGTATGCTATAAAACTGCTTAAATTTTAAAATATTTGTTGAGCTAAATTTTAAAATATTTGTTAAGCTAAAGCACAGAACTTTGCAAACTTGTTAACAAGAATTTCTGCTCACAAAGGAAAAGCATGTTTTAGGAACACAGACAAAATAAAATACAGTATGGCTGACCCTTGAACAACATGTAGTTAGGAGTACTGACCCCCCATGCAGTCAAAATTCTGTAACTTTTGACTCCTCCAGAACTACTTATAGCCTACTGCTGACCGGAAGCCTTACTGGTAAGAGTCAATTAACACATTATACTGTACAACAAAGTAATACAGAGAAAAGAAAATGCTTTTTCAGATTGTCATAAATCTCCAAAAAATCCAAAATATCTATCCAGCTACTAGGCCTTTATGAAATGGTACAGTTGGGTAAATTGAGTTGTACTTTAATTCAAATGCTCATTAATGGTAACATATACTATATTCAGGATGTTCTAGTAAGCCATTACAAATACATTTGTGGAATCCCAGAAACACACTATACAGATCAAAGAGCAAAAATGTTTCATATCCAAATTGGCACTGAATGACGAAAACTAATTCTTTCACTCTTAATGATCATTCCCCTTCCCTCAATTACTGGTTACACTTATCAGATAGATACATACATACACACACACACACACACACACATAGATAGGTACACACTAATGGATGTATTAAAAACCAAATTCCTTACAAAAAGAAAATCTGAGATCTGAGATCATGGTAAGGCAGAGACTTTAAAAAGTGGCTTTTCTTGTAGTCAGCGTAGGCCACAGTTAGGCCATTAGTCAGGTTCTTAGGCCATTTCTAGGCTCAATATAGGTAACATATCATGATTAAACACAAAAAGAAAAAAAACAATTACCACAAGAAAAGACCAGGCACCAGATAAGAAATTTCACAAAGGCAAAATGCCCCAAATCAGAAAGCACATGAACTGTCATTAGTGGAAAGCATTTGTGTGCCTCTTTTACATCTCTGGGATTCTACAGTTGTTTCTATCAGTTAGTACATACAAGCATTTTCAAGGGTTAAACACAAGTAACTTGCCCTGAGCAGCAAGACCACTGAACTGACCAGCTGATAAGTATTTTAGACTTTAGTCATAATGCCTAGTCTACTACTGACCTGAGGCTGTGACCTACTGTAAACTGCATTAATATACTGGTATAAAAGAAAAGTATACAACTAAGGGTTTTAATAAAGTATCCTGAAATATTTTTTAAAGTCTGTTAAAACTAACGTATTCCCGTGTATTTCCTGTTTCTCCATAGACATTTACAAACAAGCACTCATTAGACACACTTTTTCCATCCATACCTTTTCTCACCATGATGTTTCAGGAAAAAACTTTCCTTTTCAGCTAAGCTGTTCCATATCTACTCTTTTCCCATCAACTTTTAGTGGGGCTGTAAAAATGACAATGGCAGCTATGTTTGTCAACTGTCAAGATTTCCTCATTTTATCTTCACATCAATCCTAGGAGGTTGGTATTACCATCCTTATATCACAGATGAAGAAACCGAAGTCCAAGTGAACAGCAGAGTATTTAGCATGTACAGGAGGCTCCTTTGTTGAAAGGAGCTTAAATAATTAGCCCAAATCACACACTCAAATTTAAGGGATCGTACTGAGATTCCTATCCAGGAGTCAAACCCCAAAGCCTGGGCTCTTTTCCCACTATGCAACATTTGTCTCAAGCCTTGAAAAGAGAAGGTGTTGAGAATTAAGGTTAAGTAATAATACAAGAGCTACCATTTACTTAGCATTTACTATGTGTAGTTTACACGTTAATTCATTATTCCTCATAACCTTAGTCAATGGGTACTATTAATCATTTTTACATATGAAGAAACTGAGGCAAAGGCTCAACAGATGACGTGATTTGGGCATTGTCACAGAACTAATGCATGGTGCAGGAGTTGAGCCCATGCAGACTGGGTTCATCAATGCCAATTAATCAACCACTGTGCTGTATTGCCATGCCAAAAACTTCCCCTTCACCTGAATTACATGAATGCAAAACTTTTCATCTTCTCAACAAAATTATTAAATCATAAGTCTTTGTGCTTCAATTAACTGAGAGAAAACTAGTAGTGCTTTTCTAAGTGTACACACCAGAATTCTTTACAGACACAAAGGCTATGCCCCTGGTGATTAGATCATTGCACTGCTCAGGAAGTGGCATTCTGTAAATCTGGTTAAGAGCCCCTAGCCCATCTCTCTCCACACTCAAACCCACACTAACAATGCACTGCAAGAAAATGGCAATTCAGATGTTCCAGTACAATCTTCTATAAATTGAATGTCACTCTGGAAGTATCCAGGTGTGTATAGCAGTATCCTTCCATCACCCTTTCTTCTTCCCAAACACTATAAAAAACACTGCAAAAGGAATGAATGAATCTAAGCTACTTAAAAATCATAACAAATGTCCAATGATAACTAGAATTTAAATGAGAAAAAAATGTAAAATTCTCAGTTTTGTAACTTGTCCAAATTCTACATTCAGAAAGGATAGGCCTAAAAAAAATATGACTTGAAGATTGCAGAGAAAAGTCCATTTTTACCTCAGATTCTGCATATTTTGAAATGCATATTTAAAATAAGAATCATTACTCTTACAAGTTATTGGGCTATTTTCAGTGTAATATCTACTAGCACAATAATGCATTTGATTATTACATAAGTAAAAATATTAAGCATAGACTTAATATTTGTATATAAACATGTAATATATACAGTAAATAAATATACTGAAGAACAGGACTGAACCTGGAGGTAATGAGAACTTGACACAATGAGAACAGAACTACTGCAGCTCCCTCCATTGACATCGTAAAGTTGCCACATTTTCTGGGCTCTCTTTTGAATTAATGTGGCATCTGTTCCAAGTACAGCATGCTAACATTTTACTAAAAGATATTTTCATTCTACATTTGTATCTGGTTTGCTTTTTATTTGAACTCGTTTTATTTCAGTGGTCATTATTTCTTTACACCAAGTTGTCAATTTGGCATGCCTAATCTATCTGCCCTGAGCACAGAAAGGATGGAGAGGAACCATCAGCTTAAAGACCTCTAACAATAATAATTAAAATATGCTTGGCATACAGATTAAATAAAGAAAATACTATAAAGATTTTTGTGGGATTTTTAGTATCAGGTTCTGATAAGTTAACAGCATCTGTTCCTTTCAGAAAAAGAATTCTGCTCTGAGGTATTGGGGGTGGGGGCGGAAAGAAGTAAACAAAAACTAAATAGAATAATTCAAGTCACAAAGTTTGGTTCCCATGAAATGATTTTGATAATTTGCACATACCCAATTCTATCAAATGAGAACTGCTTTTTAAGACATCCTCACAAATACTGCAGCAGCAAGCCAAATACAACCACTTGTACTTAACATGCATGCTGCATACTCCACAATGTTATGTCATATCAGGCACAGAGAAGACGCTTACCAAGCTATGCTGCGTCCTGCGTTCTATAAACTGCCTAACAACAACAGAAAAAGGCACTGACATCTCCACAGTGGGAGTAAGAGTTGTCAGGGTTAGCAGCCTTTTTTCCTCTTTGGTCAACTCTGAAGGAAACAAATAAGGCTTGCATTTCTGTCTTTTAAGCTCACCTCTCTTAAGGCCTTTAGTCTCAATCTTTCAGCCTTTCACAGAAAGGCTGTTTCTTTAAAATTAAAAAGCTGCAAAAGATCACTCCAACTTAAAAGCCCCACACCTTGCACCAAATGTCCTCCAGGTGTCCCCACGGCTGCCTCTTCTGCCGAAGAATGCCTATCTAAAAGGACTAGTCACCAAGTGGATGCACCCACCCTGGGGAAGGAAGAGGGCCACAGAAAGAAATTACTACAACATATTTTTATATCTCACCCTATTTCATATTTTAACTTTCCTGTATGTTTTATAACATACATAAAACACTAGTTCAGAAAATTACATATAAATATACATTTACTGGTAGCCATAATTTTTTATTATTTGAAGATCACAGGTTAAGAAGGCTAACACTAGAATTAGAGAGGAAAATAATGCTCTGCAATTAACTTCCTCAAATTCTAGTCTCTGCCTCAGTTTTACCATCCATAACATAAACTGAGCCCTTTGTATGTTTATAAGACTATTTTGAAAAATAACAACACACTCTTTACAGCATGGACTGAGCCACACAAAATGAAAAACACATATGAATGCTACCAGTAAGAAATACTCTCATCCTGGCTTGTTACAACTTTGACTATACTATAATTTAAATAAGCTGCTACTACTATCAGATCCAATTCTTAGAATTTTAAGGCCAGGCTTCAGCACTTCACTAAAAGTGGGTCTAAATAAGCATAAAACACCTTAGATGGTAGGAGCACATTCTAGGATTAGAAAGAAAGACTTATTTTTATTGCTATAATGAAAAACTTATTACCTATGAAATAAAAGAGTTTAATTTAAAAATTACAAAGGGGAATTATGACTAATAATCTTAGCAACAAGTTAAAACTCTCAAGGCCAGAATCAAAAGATTATATTTAATGTAGATTATAAGGGCTTGACTCTTTTTTTTATAATGCCAGAAAAATGAATGGTACTCAAATAATTTACCTTTTTTACCCCTTTTCACTGCTTTAAAATATATGATAACATATTATCAGTATAGCATTTGGTGGTGGTTGAGTAAGTAGGGATAGGGATGGGAGTGAGATCAGGTGACAACACTACCCATAGAAAGATGTGAGTTCGAGGACTAATTCCTATGCAGGGTATCTATCTGTATGCCAATTAAGCAGTACTGGTTTGAGCTTCTACTAACTAAAGTATTACAAGAAATTTCTTAGTTTAAAACTTTGTAAATGTTGAATGAATGCCTCCAAGGAAGAGACCATCAGTTAAAAAAAAAAAGTCATGTGAAACCACAACTGATCTTTTTGTAAGGAGCTGCCAGAATAAACTAGTAGAATTTAATTCTGAAATGATGCCTCCTAAATTACTTGAGCAGGGCAGAAAACAATGTTGTCATTTTTAATTGGTTAACAGTTTTTAAAGTTTTACAATTAACAGTCACCATCTCAAAGGCATTAGGTGCAAGTAAAAAGAACGTAAAATGCTGTTTGCCTCACAGGTAATAATCAGTTTAGGGCATAGTTTTAGAATCTTCATGGATAAATCTTACCCACCTCTCTTCTTCAAACTCACTCCCACTTCCCACCTGAGCCTTATTTTTAAAAACAGGCAAGTTTCTTAAACAGCCACCTGAAAAATGTAAACTTCAAGAGAGTATTATGATATAATTCTATTTTTAAAGTGTGTGTGTGTGTGTGTTTATGCATTATACATACTTAAATTCACAGGAAAATTTCAAAGTAGAATGGGAATGGGATGACTTTAATTTTCTATTTCATACATATCTTTATGGCTAGAATTACTTTCATAACTCAGATGCATTGCCTATACACTTCTTAAGAGAAAGAACATTCATCAACAAAACCTCTAAAATGTTGATAGTTACACAGGACTAACTGAAACAGCAAACAAAACTATTTGTACTTACTAAGAAAATGTATAAAATAAAAATGTTAATGTGCCCAAATTCTAACCTTAAGAAATAGGTACTAGAGCCCACTCAATGCCAAGCACTGTGCCTGGCAATGGGTATACAATCATGACAAGACAGGCACTATTCCAAATGCCTTCCGTTGCATTCCATTCCCATGTTTATCATTTCCAAAATATTCAACCTAACCCAACCAAAATCAACATGAAACATTCTCATAGCTGCAGCCACTTAAATAAATCAAAAGTTTTTTAGTAACTTATTTTCTAGGTTTCTTTACAAATTTCATAGTTTGGTACAGCACTATGGACACTTAAAAAGAGGGGCTCTAGAATAAAACCAGGGTGCTTAAATTCAGGTTGTAGTATTTGCTACCTATATGATCCCAGGAAAACCTTCAATTTCCTCAGAATATTGTGGCAAAAATTAAAATTAAGTGAGATCCTATATACAAAAAAGTTTAACATTATACACAATAAACTCAGTAAAAGTTAAATTAGTATTATTAATATTATAACAGATTAACACTAAAGTACAAAGCTGTTCACACTTGTGAAACATTTAATGTCTTAGATCTATGCCATTTCTCAAAGAACATACATGTGTGTGTATATTTGTGTAAGTCTGTATATTAACACATAAACTTTTCAATATTTAAGCCCATAATTTTTTATTACCATAAAACACCAATACATTTATGATACTTATATATATACATTATATATGTGTGTGTGTATATATATATATATATTAGGTATATATACACACACACACATACATCAGTGCATACGGTCAAGAACTAAGCTGTAAATACACTTGTTGCTGGCCATGGAGGGAGGGGGTTCAGATCACCAATTAGGATTCTAACTCATATATTTAAATTGTTTAAAGTATTGACATTAACACAAAAGACAAATATCTTAAAATCTAGCCATCTATTAGTGATTAAAAATTCATATGTAGAGTTAACATTTGAACAATGTGAGTTATGGGTGCTAACCCCCATGCAGTCAAAACTCCACATATAACTTTTTATTCCACAAAAAACTAATAGCCTACCATGGATCAGAAAGCCTTACCAATAATATGAATAGTTAATATGAAACAATTAACACATTCTAATTGTTACATGCATTATTTACATTTCTTTAAACTACAAGTAGCATGATGTATGGTCTCTGTATGTTTTGATAAACAGCAACTTTTTATAATAGATATGTATATTTTATGGTAGTAAATGATAAAATAGACTAGTATCTACATATATTTCACCCACTCATTACATATTTAGCTTTTTCTTAAGTTTTTTCAGTATTTCTTGGCTATGTGGTTTGCAAGTTTTTTCAAATTGTCACAAATCTCAAAAAAATTTCCAATGTTTATTGCAAAAAATCCACATATGAGTGGACCTGTATAGTTCAAACCTGCATTGTCAATAAACTGTACTACTTTAGTCTATAAAGTACATTCATGAGTACTATCTCATCTAGTCCTTTTAAGACAGCATAGTGAAGGTGGCTCTTACCATTACCCCATTTTATCTTAGGGAAAAGTAAAACCCAGCAAGGCTGAATTTCCCAAGAGTGAACAGTTAGTGACAGGACTGGTCGGGTCTTCTGATATCATCACAACTGTTTCATGTACATTGGCCTGAGACATTTCATTAAAAAAAAAAAAACTGCTCAATAATTTAGGCATGTCAGAGACCTCTATATGGAATCACACACATGACTGCCAAGTTTTATTCTCCTTATTTCCAATTTTAGAATTTCAGGAATCATACCAGTATCTACAAATCACAGATGCAGAGAATTCATCAAAACCTGGTATTTCCTGCATTAGCCAATTAATACCAGAGACCATTTCCCTTGTATATTTAGCCCTTCGTATTTAACTTCTTCATAACTATTGAATTTATTTCATTTTAATGTTAGGTCTTGAAAAGAAAAGTTAATATAAATAAATAAAACCATTTACAATGTGGAAGTGTATCAGATCAGACTTCACAAAATTTTGACACATCTACAGGATCTATTTAATGTCTAATATACAGACATTAACAAATTTCAGTTCACATTTATGAGAGAAAGTAGGTTAGTACTATTACAGTAGGTTGGTTTGTTGTGTCAACAAGTACTTTAATAATTACTACTATAAAGGCAGAGTTTTCTTAAATGAACACAGTAGCCCTCAGCAATAAATTCCAGGAACTATGCACAAAGGAAAAAGCTGGAATAGATATTGGCCAAGCAGGTAAAAAAGACACTTCCCTGATTGTGCATACACTCAAACTAAGACACGTACATCACAACTTATGCTTACATTTTTCAATATTCCCAGGTGTCCCTTTCCCGTCTCAAAAAACTAAAATGGACCAGCCATACAGATAAAAATATCCTACAAGTTCAAGAGCCTAAAAGAAGTTAAAGAGTGTTCTAAAAGAGAAAAATAATGTAAAGACTTACAATCTTTTTAACCTAACACATTAAGTACAACTAGCAGGCCTGAAACAGCATTTTAGTTCTGGGGCTGCTCAGTCCTGTAACACCATGAATTGTGGTGATAGATTGGGTCTTGCGTCTAAACACACTGGAATTTTTCCAAGGTTACATACATGGTGACATGAGGAACATTTTTACAGCATCTTATTTCATTCATCAACTACTTTGGATGTTCTACCAGTGGAATCATTATCAACAAAGAAACTTTCATTATCTTTTGAACTTTCCAAAGTCAACTAAGGGCTATGGTACAGTGGCAAAGTGTACTAAATAGGCATACCTGAATCCTGGTCAAAATTCTGCTATGGCTGGTTGTTTGACTTTGGGCATGTATCACTTAGTAAGAAACTGAGGCACAAAGACATTTTATGTACAGCAAAAAATCCTAAGGAATTGCCACATCATTACCACAAGCCAAAAATCTCAAGGTCTTGTCAGAACAGGCTTCTGATCAAATATCGAGAGAGGAGTAATGTGAAGTATGCTATTTATTAAATAACAAGAACCACTACTACCACTACTGCTAATGCTAAACAGTTACTAAGGCTGTACTTTATGTCAGACACTGTGCTAAGCACTTCCAGAGATTTTAACATTGAATCCCCACAACATGCTGAATATTAGGTAATGAAGTTAAAGTATTAGAACCCTCAAAAGAACAGAAAATCCAATTTTACTAATGAAAATGCAGTTGATTATTAAACAACAAAAGGGTTAGGGGCACCAAATCCTGCTCAGTTGAAAATTCAACTTTTGACTCCCCCAAAACTTAACTACTAATAGCCTACAGTTGACAGGAAGTGTTACTGACAATACAAACAGTCAATTAACACATATTCTGTATGTTATATGTATTATACAGTATATCCTTATAGAGTAAGCTGGAGGAAAGAAAAGGTTTGTTCAAATTGTCACATCAAAAAATTTTCCAACATATTTATTGGAAAAACACCTCACATGTGGACAAGCACAGTTCAAGCCCGAGCTGTTCAATGGTCAACTGTATAAACCAATTATTAAAGAACCCTTACTTTTCTCTCTACCTTTCAGACTGTATCTTTGAGTATTAAGTTCAAGCTAAAACCGTATTAATTTTCCATGCAAAGAATACTGGGATTCGAGACATTGACAATTATTATAGAATAAAAAAAAACTCTGAACTTAAATAATGACACAAAAAACCTTCCATCCAACTTTACTCAATAACTGTCCCCAAAGAAAAGAGAATGGCATATATATCAGGCCCTATAATAATAAGCTTCTAATATCCATACTAGCAATCAATCATGCTATAATTATAAAATGACAAAAAAATCACAATTGCCAAGTAAAATTTTAAATATATAGACACACACAAATAATACTTAACGTTATTTTACATCTTAACAGCAACTGATAAAAATAACAAATTAATCTAAGGTAAACTAAAACACTGGGGTGATTCTGAAGACTCGCTTTAGGGTATCAGCACCATAATAATCAAAATATTAGCAATCAAACTTTACTTAGCATTAAGTTCTTACAGGCTTGGGAAGCTGTGTATAAAATGGAGTAGACAAGAGGGAAGGAAGGGTTCCCTGTACGGTTTAAATAGACTACAGATCCCAGCATGCAATGCTCTAATCTCAAAGCCACAATGCATCCTGGGACTTGTAGTTACTAAACCACTTCACCCCACCATAGTAACTTTCAAGAAAGTCAGAACGATATTTGACTAGATCTTATTATCAGGACCTAGTCAAATTCAAATCTAATTTGTTTGTTCTCTGCTTTGCCAGAACTTCTTTAGCATGTATTGGAAAAAGTATCAATTAATATTTAGATCAACATTTTCACATTAGAAAAACCTTATACAAGGTAAGCATATAAAAGGAATGCTTAAAAAGCCAGAAGATTTTATGTAATTTTTACTAAAAAATGTAATTTTTAAAACAACTTTTCAAAAATCTTGGTTGGATTGTTTCAAATGTCTCTATCCCCTTCCCCAAAAACGTTTTCATTGTTATACCAGGTTTTCACTTAACAGTCTTAAAGTTGTGTTTTATAAATTTTCGTGAAGACAAATTCTCATTAGAAAATATTTCTCTTATTCTAATACTGCACACTCTAATACTTCCCACTAGGAAATACATTCTTACAGTAATACACACATTAATACCATCACACACAAAAAACAACACTTAACTTCCTCTTTTGTCAAGTACTTACTCAATATTACATCCTCCACTCGTCAACACTCATTGCACACACAGGTTTCTGGAAAGAACACATAGCAAAAAAAAAGTCGAACTACAGGGGGCCCATTTCTCTTACCTACTGACCTCTTCTAAAAACACAAAGGATTTTTTTTTAAAGCTATCAATAACATGTCCCATGTGGATAATAAACCCAAGCCCACTAACAAATTATTGGGCTGTAATTTATATATATACAGTTTCTACACACACCCCTATTTTCTGCAAGACTGAGGAAGGAGGATGGGAAAGAACTAAGTACAATCTGCATCAGGAGGCCTAACACAGGTGGTGGGTTATTTTCAGGCAACAGCACCTTCACAAACATGCTGTGGAATACAGTCCAAGAAATTCCTAAGAAGGAAAGATAAGCTAGCACACAAATTTAACACAATCCAGCTAAAAATCACCTGCAACAAACCCTACTACATTTCACCATAAAAGTGACAGACTACCACAGGATCTGAAGCTTCATCAATACAACATACCGTCCATAAGGCCAGAGATAGCAGTTGCCATGGTTACTATCACCCACTTTTATCAGGAAATTTTTGTCAGTACTCTTAAGTTTTTGGTACTTATTTAAAGATTTTTTTAAAACCAGTTTAGGGTTTTGACTGTTGAGAGAAAAAAATCAACTACTGCTTGATTTGTAAGTATGCTGCATTAGAGATGCACATGGTTAACAACACTTGGATCTGCAGCAGAAAAAAATCAATTCCTTTCTGCTGCTCCTTCTCCTCAAGCACTGACAGTTTGTATTATCAATGCAGCCAAAACAATAAAACAAAACCCATCTTTTTGGCTTCTGTGTTTAAGTTTTTTTTTTTCCCCTTAGGCCCACAGAGTCAAAATAAAGCCTAGATCACCAACCTGTTAAGCCCCATCCCTTTCCTATCTCCACATTACAGGTTCACTTTTTTGTCTACTTAAAAAAGCAAAAAACATTTCCACAGATGATTCCAAAATGTAGGAAAGAATAGCTTCCTTCAACCAAGACCTGCTAACTATTTTTTGTTTCTAAAAAAAGGGGTGCTTTGCAGTGTAGTGGAGGGGTATTCAAACTGCCAAACAAGATCTGGTCTAAGAAAGTTGCTTTAGAAAAGACCAAAGGATGAATGAACTTCACATCATACTCTAAAAGGGAAGAGTTCACTACCACCCCAGTGCAACACTGAATTGATAGACAAGTAATATAAAGGCTATTTTTTAAAGTCTTAAAACATTGTCACAAAAGATAAGTCTTCAGAAATGTAGTACACAAATAAGAACTATATGAAAGCCTATAAAATAGTATGGCCACGTATATACACAAACACAAAAGAAGAAAATATATGCTATTTAAAAATAATTATCTAAAATAAATTTAATGCAGTGTTACCCCTTTAAAAAAAATCTGAAAGCAGCAAAAATACACACCTGGGAAAATTAAAGTGACCAAAATATATTCTGTGCTCCTAAACAATACTTAGGGCCTACAAAAAAATCCATGTACAAAAAGCTCCTGAGAAGTCAACATAAGTCATTAATATTTCCCAGCACAAATTAACATGAAGACTCAAACATGTTTTAAGAAATCAGTTCTGGAATATAAATGTAAAGGAATTCTGTCAAAGATAAGAGACAGAAAACTTTAATCCTTCTCTCCCTTTGAAAAGTAATTAAACACAAAACCTTCAGCAATAAAATACAACAAAATTTAAAAGAACATTAATACAACATTAATTTCAGCATTCCCTCCAAAAAATCTTTATTATTGTCTATAGGATGAAAAAGTTACTATTACCCTGAGAAGAAGTTTCATTTTTATATAAACAGTTAAAGTTTTTCTCACTCTTCACAGAAGCAAGTTTCTCTACTTAATTTCCAATTGGGGCTATTTCATAAGAAGGCACAACTCAAGGCTCTGAGTTTTAAACTTTTGGGTTATTTTTACACAAAAATATTTCAGTGCACTCCTCTAGATTTGAGTAGTCATTTCCTTATGCATCCCTCTGAAAAAGAAAAACAAAAATTATGTACATGTGTACTTAATACTGATGCATACGGATATACATCTTTTTCACTTTGAAACATACCTGAAATTTTTAGTTAGTAAGGATTTTTCAAAAAGCAAAATCAATCAAAACCTTAATCATGACATGTTACTCTGCATAAATAACAATCTATGTAAGAATTCAGGAACTTAAATATTCACTAAAATTAACTACTATCACATCAATGGAGAACTGAAGAAAAACTTTAATAGCAGATACACATTTCACAAGATCTATAAAAGGAAAAATGATCTTTTTTTTGAATTATGAGAAACTGCCTAAGTAGCACTTTTTTAAACAAAGCTTCAACACTGTAACAAAGAGCTTTTTGGTAACCCTAGCAGTATTAAAAAAAAAAAAAACTTCATAAAGTGTCCAGGTTGCACTTTTAATACACTTCCCAAATGATACGGAGAAAGTTAACATTTAAAGACAGAAGCGTCTGTCTTAGTTCTATCTCAATACTAACATCTGCATGGCATCTGACAATTTACAAAGAACTGTCACATGCATTCTCTCATTCCACCTGAGAAAAAATTACAGTATTATGCCTAGAAAACAGACTTCAAAGGTTTGTATTTCCTACACATTCCTAAGTTTTTAAAACTTTGATATAAAACTTTATAAGTCATCACAGCAGCATATTTCCCGTAATAAATCAATTCACCTAACACTAACAGCTGTAAATGCTATGAAATTACTTTCATGCAGTTATTATTAAGAGTTACTAATGGACATATCAACAATGACCTCTACCAACAGATAAAACTTTACTTATAGTTCAAGAATCTCAGTCTTTGGAGGCCAACTCAAATACATCAATGCCTAAAAATTTATCTACTAGGGTCACTGTCCATAGATTCAAGGAAAAAAAAAACACGTAAAAAAGTCTACAATATCTGAAATGGCTGTAAACAAAAGTTTGTATGACTCAGATCATCAAAAAACCTAAAGCCACAAGTCATACCAACTTTTGTTTACAGCCATTGCACACAATTTTTAAAAATATGTGTTGAACATACAACTCACCAACACAAGACTAACTCCTCTTCAAAACAAAATAATTCTAACAGCAGTAAACCAGGCATTCTTAAACTAGCCACAGTAACAAACCTGTGTGTAACATTGTAAGCAGGTAAAAGGCAATTCAAGACCTAAGTTTCAAGTAATAAATGTAATTTATTAATGGAATTTTTAATGGACTTACTCAAAATCTTTCTGGAACTTTAAGGTGTTAATTCTGTTGCTTAGGTGAAGCTAAGTAGAGCAGTAACAACTGGCAAGTTCTTCACAACTCAGATTTGCTTTGTCTTGCTGTAGCACCTCCTGCTGGATAGCATTTAGAGTTCTTCAAGTAAGCAGAAGAAGAGTATTTCTGAGGCAGCTCCTTCCAGATGACTGAATGGCAAGAAGGATGGACCACTCAAAGCTAAAATAAATAGAGCCCCATCCATCACTTATACCTCTTTAAAAAAAATCTAGCACAGGTAGGAGTTTTTCTTAACCTACTACTATTCCACTTCCATAAAAACCTGCCTGAGTCCAAAGTGCAACATGCCTAAATAAAGTTTGCAAAATTATCTAAAAACAATGCTAAAAAGCCTTTAAAAGCACTCAAGCAAAAGACTTTATTATGGCCAGCCAAGCAATGCCAGTCATAGTGCAAACACTATGTTGACAAAAGCAAAAGTCTGACATAGAAAAAAGTACCTGGCATATTTCTAAAGTATTTGCCAGAAGTTTTGTGTTTTTAGGAATTTTCTCCACTATTACTATGCTGTTCACCTAAGGATAGTTGTACATCTAAGTTTTAAGTACAAAGATTTTTTTATAAACATGAATTAAACTGCACACAAAAGTTTCCTTTTTGCATCAGAAGATATGTCCTGAGATTTTAAAACATATTCCTCACTTTTTAAATGGCCTTTGTAAGCTGTTTTAAGTCCAAAATATAGATTTCATTTACAAGTGGAGATAGAAAAAGAGAATAGGAACGAACTTACCAAAATAAAAATGAATAATAGTACTTCCAGTAAAAATACAGTAACAGTGTCCTACAATGCTGTGAAACATATCGCGAAACTTAAAAAAAGGGGAGGGGTCTATCTTCAAAAACCGAAAGAAAAGCTGACCTATTTATTTCTACTGCCCAAACATGAGTGAACACCACATGTAAACAAACAACATAAACACTGAAAAGTACACTTAAATGTCTTAGCCCCAATTTCAGTCTTCTTACCAGGTCCTCACTGAAGCCACAGATGCAGATGAGTATCCTCTCTTAAAGAGAGTCCATATCCCTGCCCTGAAGAACCCTATAAAGTGTGCCTAAGAAAAGGCTTCCTTCCTAGAGTGCACAATTATTTTTAAAAACTTTCATCAGTCCCTATTAATCTGATTCTAATATTGTTGTCAATTATTAATGTATAAATATTCTTCCTTCTCTAACGTCCTCAGCTCTAGCATCTACATTCCTGACACCTACTATTAACAAAAATGCACAACTCGCACAGGAGGTATGGGGCAAATCTTTGAAATCCAAAACACAGACACAAAGTTCACTGTCAAGGCCAGTGCTGAGACCAACACACGCCAGGACCTTAACTCACATTTAAAATTCTAGAAAGCCATACTTGCAGAGACATCATTTAAAAACACACAACGTGGACTTGCAGTGAGATTCTCTACTTCAAGACCTAAACAAAGAATATTTCAACATATGCCCGGAATATGATGACACCAGATTCACCAATGAAAACAAAACCTGCCTACCATTAGCAGTCGTACCCTCATCTCAACAACTCAACTACTTAGAAATCACTCTCAGCACATCTGCACCCTACAACAGGCGTGTGGCCTTCTCCGGGGGTGCAAGCCACAGACAAAGTTGAAAGGAGGCATTCTTTCCCCGATGCCCAATCTCGGTATCAACCCCTCCCCTACTAGGGCCACCTAGATGCTACCCACCATCGCGAACGTGGTCAGGGGAGAAAAGAATGCTAACAGCACCGCTCAGCAGAATAAAGAGATAGGAGAGGATGACGAGAAGTGTTGGGAACTGCGTGCACGACGGGGCTGGACCAAACGGAAAGAGTCCCACTCCGCGCGCCCCTCCCCCCCGGCGGGGGCGCGGGCGGGGGAGGGGAGGCTGCGGCCCCTCTCGGAGCGGCCTATGGGCCCCGGCCCGCGCGGGGTCCCGGGGGTGCCCCGCGACCGCGGGCGGAGGGGGCGAGTGCGGGAGGGCCGGCCCCGGGGTGAGGGGTGCAGGCAGACTCTCTGGAATAACAAGTTGCAGAAGAAGAAGAATAAGCGGAATTTCCCCAACGCTGCTTCGACCACCCAAGACAAATGCACCAACACTTACACACACACACGCACGGGCTCGGCAGCGTCAGCAGCCGCAGCTTTTTTTTAAAGCCAGATCCCACAGTCACCAAACAAGATGGTTTTCAAAAAAAAAAAAAATTAAATAAATAACCATAATAAAACTTGCCCCCGACAGCATCCCGAGGTGGGGGTGGGGTGGGGATGGGGGTGAGGGAGCCTAGCCGACCACCCCCAGGCCCGGGAGAACCGGAGGGGGCGGCCGCAGCTTCGCGCCCCCGCCCCCGCCGGCAGCCCCCTCCCTGGTCCCCCGCCGGGACAATGTGACGCCCCCTCCCGCAGCCCCCCGCGCGCCGCCTCTGTCACCCGCTCCGGCCCTGCACTCAGCGCCCAGGTTCCCGAGGCTGCTCATAAACTTACTTCCAATTTATCCTGGGGAAGGGTGGAGGGCAGCGGGAAGGAAGGGGGAGACAAGGTTTTTCCATTGTCTTTTTTTAGGGGGGAGAAATAGGAAGGGCACACAGGGGGGCGCCCCAAAGGGGAAGTTACTGCTCAAATCTCAAGTTGACGGAGGGGTCCTGATGAGAACACCCCCCTTCCCTCCTCCCTCCCACACACCCCTCCCCTCCCCCTGCCTCCCCCCAACAAACTCCGAGCAGGCAGCCCCTGTTCCTCCCAGAGACAAACACCAGAGACAGACAGAGACGGGAGGGGGAGGGGAGGGAGGGAGGGGAAGCAGCTACTCGAGAAAGAGGAAAGTGAGGAGAGGAGAATGGAAAACCTGGGATACTGCACCCTCCTGCTGCTGGCGGCTGTCCCCCTGGCAGCTGGAGGCAGGAACTCTGAGCAGGAGCAGCGGGAGGAGGAGGAGGAGGGAACTCTTCTTCATGGGAGGGAGGGAAGAAGCTGGAGCTGCTGCCGCCGCTGTACTGCTGCTCTGGGCCTCTCGCACTTTTTAGGTATTAGTGTGTTAAGATGGTAGGTTGTTCCCTTCTCCCTCCTCCTCCTCCTCCTCCTCGCCTCTCCGCTCCCTCTCTCACTCTCACTCTCTCACTCTCTCTCTCTCTGGGCTGTTTCTTTCCTCTTCCCCAGGCAAGGGGGGGCTGGGAGGAGGGGGTGGGGGGAGGAACTGGATCCTCCTCCTCCGGGAGACACACACAGGCCTCGGGCCGGAATAGGGATGGGGGGTAGTCAGAGCAGCAGGAGAGAAACTGTGGGAGACAAACAAGCCCAACTCTTCATCATCCTCCTCCTCCTCCTCTCAGCAGCAGCAGCAAGCACCACCAGCCCATTCACCACCCGGCCCGGACCGCAGCACCTCCGCCGCCTCAGCCCGGGGATCCCTCCGCCCAGGCCCAGACACACTCGCCCGCGCGGGAGCTCGCCGCGCGGCCCCGCCGGCCCGCCGCCGCCGCCGCCGTGCGCGTGCCCGCCGCTCCCGAGAGCCGGGCGAAAGGGACTGGGGCTGGGAAAGCGGGGATGAGGGCGGGGGAGAGGAGGTGCCGGGGTAGAGGGGCACGGCGGGGAGGGAGGGGGCTGCCGGGCGGAGTTGTACGGCGGCCGTACCGAGCCGCCGCGCCTCTGCCCGCAGCTCCGGGACGCACGCCCTCCTCCCCAGGGGCGACGGACCCGCGGAGGGGGGGACAGTGGGGGCCCGCGGCGGACGGACTACTTGACGTGTCGGTGCGGCGAATTTATTTCACTTTGCCTAAGGAACGGGGTGTGCTGCGGTCCCCATTGCCTAGGGAAAAAACCCGGATGTAAAGTGAGTGAAACTAAACTAGAGTGAAGTAGGGCAGCAGCAGCCAAACTCCAGTGCAGCGGCGGCGACGGCGGTGTGATGGGCCTGAGCGCGGAGCACAGGCTGCTGAACTCCGGTGCCGCCGCAGTGATGGGCCCGTGCAGCGCCGTAGCTCGGTTCCCGTGTAGCTGCAGCCGAGGCGAGGCCGGAGCCCGCTGCGGCCCCCCTAACTCAGCGGCCCAAGCCCAACTGCCCCTCCCGCCGCCAGGAGCTGCAAAGGGCTCCGGAGCGGCCCCAACTCCCTCCAGTGCAACAGCAGTTTCAGGGGGAGAAGAAAAGCCGAGCGGGTTGCAGCGAAGAGAAGCAATGGGGAAGCACTGCAATGGGGGAGCGTGGTCCAGGCAACAGGAGAAAGATGTAACCTCAAGTCGAATGCAACATGCAGCCCCCTGCCGCCGCTCGCCCGCTCCCTCCTATCGCCACTCCGCCCCCTTTCCAAATAACTACCCTTGAACCACTTTATTAGCTGTACTTAGTCCCACGCTTGCTTCGGGGAGGGGCGGGAGACGGGGGTCCTTCCCTCACCTTTATTTATTGCTGCTTTCTCCCCCCTCTCCATGTTTTTTATTCCTAAGTTCTTTTGTTCTAAGGGGGATGATGGCATTTACTTTTCTGCTTTGTGTGGCAGTGCAATCACTGGGAATCGGCCACGTATAATCCGGCGGTTTGTCATATTTTATTAGTGAAAGTATTTTATGCCTATTCCACCTCCAAGGACTATAACATAGAGACCTGCAGGGAGGAAAAAAATATGAGAAGAATTCTTGTTTTCAGAGATTTCTTGGCGTGGAGGACTAGGGGAGGGTCTTTTTTTTTTTTTTTTTTTTTTTTGGAGAGGGTTTATTTAGATTTTTAAGTCGATAGTTTTCAACTTAAAGCATAATGTTTTTGTGTGGCTATACTACTGGATTCTAAAATAACCCGTAACCACAATAAAGAAAAAAAGTCAAAAATCCTAGATTAAAAAAAAAACCCTCCTGGACAGTGATATTATCTGTTCTGTGCAGCACCCTGGACTTAACATAGTGATGGCCTTCGAATGTTTAACAATAAACCCCAACCATAACTGAATACAAATAGGGGGTAGGGGGTTGTTTTTAAGGCTCAACACTTTTGTAGCAGCTGCCACTACGCATTTTTCAGGCGCTGATTAGCCACGCAACTCCCATAGGCATGAAGTCCGGTTTTTGCAGATAAAGAGCAACAGTGGTGAAATGATTTGCCCAAAGTCAAAGTGAGTCATTGACGGAACCCGAAATAGCCTTGGACTGTATCACATCTATTACTAGTCACATATTTCTATGTAATAGTATTTCCTCCAGGAAATAAATAGTATTTAAAAATAAATAGATGTCCTTTACCTTGTTATGTATTTCCACCAGAGGTGCTTTGAGATCCTTGGATATGAAGGTATTTTCTTCTGTGACCTATGAAATTAAGTTTAGTTTCTCAAAAAAGGCAATTCAAAAAAATTCTGATTTCTTAAAGCTGAAAAAAGTATGGGCTTTATTTTATATGTGTAGGACATTTAGTACTCGAGCTTTATGTTTAAAAAAAATTCACAGGGAAAGTGTGTAAGAGTTTGAGAGTGAAAATGAAAATCCCTATAAATGATTCAAGAAACCTAGATGAACTCATAAGGTTGTGAAACTAAACCCGTAACACAGTCAAGATGAATAACAGAAGGACGAGTTGGGCAGTAAGACCCAGCTTTACCACCTGGAGCTAACTGATGTATTTAAAAGATCAGTTAAGGCAGGGGCCCTTTCAAGTGGGACCCACTAGGCACCAGAACCATAACCTAATGGTGTCATTTCAAATCAACCCAGTCTCAAAATTTTTTCAGAGCAAGACTGCTTTAGTGTTCTTTCTGGGAAGAAAGTTTAAAATGTTTCAGAATTTAGTAGAAAAAAATTCATAAACTCAAATTGTGTCTGAATATGTAAAATGCTGTAAAACAGAAGTCAGCAGACCTTTTTCTATAAAAGCCCAGATAGTAAATACCTTAGGCTTTGCAAACCGTACAGTCACAGCTTCTCAACTCTATGTGCTATATAGCACAAAAGCAGCCATAGAAAATACATAAACAAATAAGCCCAGCTATATTCTAATAAAGCTTTTATTTATGGGCCTTGTCATTTGAATTTCATGTACTTTTCATGTGTCAAAAAATACTCTTGATTTTTAAACCACTAAAAAAAATGAAAAAACATTCTTAGCTTGTGGGCCTAACAAAATGAGGGGGTGGGCAGGATTGGGCCACAGGCTGTCCTTCACTGACCCTGGCTTTAGGAAACTTAAAATTGAAAAGCCTCCAAACTTCTTACACCAGAGGGTGCTTGGTTATTAAGGTGTTTGTAATAAAAAATCAGTATCATGCAAAAATCATGTTTTCGATATTTACACTTAATTAAAAATATTTTTTCTAACACTCCTGTAACTATCAAACTCTATGGAAAAGAATATTACAGCTTGTGATTCATTGACAGACCATATTTCCGTTTACATAGAAAGATGGTAAAGAGAAGTGGAACCAAAGGGACCTAGATTCTGACACTTATAGCAAGTATCACTTCTTTTTTGGTAAGGCATCTTGGGTAAGTTAACCTCTCAGAGCCTTAGTTTTCCTTATGTAGCTATTAACACCTAGTTTGCAGGGCTGTTAAGAAGACAAATAATCTGTGTAAGTGCTTACCACAGTGCCTGGCATATAATACATCTTTCCCTGTGCCCTCAAATTCATTTTCGGAGTTAACGTAACTCTGGGGAGGATGAACATGTGGAGTCCTAATATCTCGTCAATGCAGATGGGGCATATGAGGTCCAAAGAGTCTCAGGGTAATTCAAAGTTGTGGGATTGGTATTGTTATATATTTTAATGGGTCTTTCTCAGTCTCTAAGCATGCCTGTCATGGGGCACTTAGTAGATACACACTAGCTGTGTGACCTTAGATAAACCCTTAGGCCTTCCGAACCATTGCATTTCTCAAATATAAAGATAGTACCTCGTGGGATTTTTTTAAAGGACTGAATGGCATAAATACTAAATAAAAAGCTATCAATTAGTATAAGTTAGTGTGAATCCCAGAAATAAGCTGAAATGGAAAGTTTACTATCAAAAGTGCCTTTGAAGTAACCATTCAACTTTTATACATGAGTGACATGATAATAATAGCAGGTGCACAGTAACTTAGAATTTGCCCTCCTACCACTTAGTTACCCCCGCAAACCATTTAATAGCCATCAAAACCCTGATGACTAAAGATAAAAATCAAGTTTTAAATTCTATTAAATATGAGAGCTCAGTTTCTAATTTTTATAAAGGAGCCAAATCTATCAGCGTTTTCCCATATGTTCCTGTCTTCTGTTCCATGCTTCAAAAGGTCATCTGAAGTCCATGATTAGAAAAATACCATAATTTTCTTCTTGTATTTTTATGGTTTCACATTTACCTTGCTACCGTGTATAATTTTTTTCTTTTGGTGTACGGTAAGAAGTAGGAATCTAATAACTTTTGTTTGATAGAAAATATTTAATATTGGAAATCTATTCAATAATGTAAAATGTCATTTAAAATGATAAAAGAGCTAACTCCCTATAAGGACTATCAGTCTAAAATAAATACTGTAAATATAGGAAAAACATGACAGGCATTACATCTTATAATGTTACATGGAGCATTATGTATTATAATAGGGAATAAAGAAGTTTCTTCTAAATTTTCTTACTTTACAGTTTTATAGCAGCATAGTAATATAGTGGTACAGTACATATACTGTACCCATGGATATTAAGGTATTTTTGTACTTGTATTTATATATGATAATCTCTGTTCTGGAATTTGATAGCATTTCAAGCAAAGTAATAAAGCCTCCCCCAACCCCTGAAAAATGAGCAGCTTTCTCATCTAACTCTCCTTGTCCATCACTCAACCACTATCCTTTCTTCTACTCCAGGCTGAAAAGTAACCCCATTGTCTCTTAAAAGGTCAGTCTAAAGAAGATTTGAATTCTTTCTGAAAACCTGAGGGTGCTTCCTACTTCTTCACTGAGGCAGGGAGGTTAACTATTAGGGTTCATTAATTTGTCTTTTCTAATTCTTATTGGACTGAAATAAGTGAAAACCTAGCTTGTACCAACAAAGTGCTTAAATAAGTAGACATATCAATGTAATTTTGAAAGAATTATGACAGGAAATCCCTAGTGACTAACAGAAGTTGAATAAATGCTCTTTCTCCCCACTGTCTCAGTGGTTTCTGATCTTTTAAAAATCTTCTCTTTAACGGTCTTGTGTGTGAATTTATGGTAAGCCAAAATCATAATTGGAAATGGGTCAGGTATAACTTGTAAATAACTATTGGTGAATATGCAGCTGACTCTCCAGAGAGTACCTTTAATTTCATTATTTTGCTGTAATCTCCAAGGTCAGTTTAATCCTAAGTGACTTCAGGTGTGTGTGTGTTTAATAGCATTAACTAGACCACAGCTCCTCAACCTTAGCACTGTTGACACTCTGGGCCAGATAATTTTTTGTTCTTGGGGCACTGTGGGATATTTAGAAGTATCCTTGGCCTCTACCTGCTAGATGCCAGTAGCACCTCCCATACAGTTGTGACAACCAAAAATTATCTCCAGATATTCCCGAATGTGTACAGGGGTATGAAGGGTTAAATTGTACCAGGGATTGAGAACCACTGAACTAGATCAAACACCATAGATAGGTTTATTTGTGTATTTACACATCTGTGACTCTGCCTTTTACAGAAGTGGATCCCAATTCCTTTTCCAAAAATACTTGACAAAAATCAGGGGCCTAGGTTGGATCCATTAAAAAATAAAATGGTTGGAATTAGAACTGAAGAAATATCTATCTTAAAGCTGCTAAGCTGCTAAAAGTATTGCAGGGATAGCCTCCAAGACTGAGGATGTTAAAAGAATTTTATCATATTATTTCCACCTTGAGTTTATCTACTATTAACATAAATAAACTGTATTGTGTAGGCCAGACAATGACATTATCTAGTGAAAGGCATTCACAGATTTGGAGTCAGAGAACCTGAGTTTGGGTCTGGCCTCTTTAAATGTCTAGCTAATCACTTTATCTCTCTTGGCCTATTTCATTGTCCAAAATGAGGGAAACAATAATGTTTAATCCACTGGATTGTTATGAGGGTCCAAGCTGTTGATGAGAAGTAGGAGGGCTTATTCTGGAGGAACTAGGAACATTGGAATCAAATGTCCTGGGTTGTCCTTGGGCAAATGATGTACTATTGTAAGATGCAGTTTCCTTATGTGCAAATGCAGAAATAATCATATGTCTTCATAGAGCTGTTATGGATGAGCTAATGTATGTCATATGTGCTGGGTAAATATTATTATTGGTCTTTGGTAAACTGCATCACATTGTACAAATACATATCATTTTATTGTTACTTCTTTTCTGTGAGCACTGAAACCTGGAAATCTGAAGAATTAATTAATACACCTGTATGAGTGACACACTGTCATAAATATATTACATTCCAAATTCCAACCAAGTAAAAGCAGCATTTAAACTGTGGCGTGTAACTTCCATCTTCCAAGTTAAATCTGTTAGGGCACAGGTGTGTTGCAATAACATAAGGTTCTCTTCCTCATATTGAAATAATGTTCTAATACATTTTTCACAACCTCTGTATAACAAAAGAACACATGGGGTCAGGCATAGCATGCCCAGCTAGTACAATGTATGACCAGTCCTTGACATTTAAATCTGACTGGGTTCTCTTGCAAAATTCTTCTTCCCCAAAAGCTTTGGCAAATTGCACTGCAGTCCTTTTTAATGGGGCCCATGGAGATGTTTTCCAAGTTAAAATACAAATAAGGGGGCCTGGGGTATCCTTTATATAAACTTTTTAATTAAACTATAACATTCATACAGAGAAGTGCACAAATCAGTTGTACTAATCAGTAAATTTTCACAAATGAACACATTTATGTAATCACTGGGTGTTTTTAAAGGTTAGAGAATTCTGTAGTACACATGTGTTTTATCATCATGGGGGTAAAAAAAAGTTATCATAAATTTGAAAGAAAATGGTGGAGATTTACCAGACAAGATAGCAACTGACTTTGCTGTGCTTGTGATTTTGAATGATCAAATGGCAATATTGCAACATGATAAACTGGAATTAGGTTGCCAAGTCATATCACCATCTACCACTTGGTATACAATTCTAGGACAATTAGCTTCAAGTGCCATGGTATTGTCATCTGTTAAATGGACATAATAATAGAATTGTTATTAGGATTAAATGAAATAATACAAAGGTTTAGATGAGTTCTGGCTCATAAGCCCTCAATAAATGTAAAATTACTAAACACTTAGGATAATGCCCCAAGAGATGACAGGAAGGAAGTTATGGAGATCTCAGGAATTCTTTCAGAAAAAAGGGAGATTTTGCACAGAAGGGGAGCTGGGTCAGATTAGATGAAGGCTGCTATCATTGAGCCCAGGACACAGGGAGGGTCAGTCTGTGGTAAAGGCTAAAAAATGAAGCCTGAGAGAAAGCAGAGTACCTGGAGGTGGCAGGCAGGGTGACGAACTAAGGAGCTGTAAAGATTGTGCAGTTCTCAACAGAAAGCAACAATGGTGTGCCCAGCAGCCAAACAGGCCATGACCTGATTTTTCAGACCAGAGTAAGGTCTAGGAGTGATTGTTTGGTGTGGACCTGGAGAGAGGAAGAAGAGAAGCAGCACAGGAATTGTAATCCCAGGAGTCAGAGCCTTGAAAGGCCTGTGCAGTGAAAGAAGGGGACTTGCTTAGGGCTTAATCCAAGATTTAGAGACCAGAACAATTTACAGTTTAGGAATGACTTCAAATGTATATTGTCTGGCCGAACATTCCTTCACACTGAAATAAGAGGAAATGATGCCCATGAATTAACTGGGATGCTGAATGAGAGGAAGAGATACCAATAAAGAAGAAAAGAATGAAGGCAGGCTGAGTCTCAGAACCTAGATATAGCAGAGAAATCTCTCCCTCTGGATGATGACAACAAGGGGTTACCTCACATCCAGCCAGCAACCTGATTTGTCAGAGCTGGATCTTAGAGTGTCCTTATTTCTTCTTCATTATCTCAATCTTATAAATGGCTTATCATTGCTCTAAGGGTCTTTGAAAGGAGGCCATTTGGTTTCTTTTCCTCAATTGGTTGTAGGAGATGCATCAGCATTTAAGATTCGACACAACAATTTTGGTGAATAAATGTGACCCAGTGTTCTCACTTTCATGAAAAAAAGAAACATCTTTCCCTGATGGATAAAAGGTATGAAATAACCAAGCCAGGGATGGCAAATCAGTTGCTCAGAATCCTTCTTGACACAGTGCATCAGGCAGCCATTACCAACAGTTTGGAACTGGCTCAAGATAGAAATCCATTTTGTCATACCTGGATTTCCCCTCATTCTTTGCTGCAATTAAAACATCTACCCTATCCACTTCTCCGAAAGCCCAGTGCAAAGGGTATTGGATATGAAATTTGTCTGGCTTCACCACTGAATATTTAAATTAAGCTCTGGATAGGTAACAATTGCCTATTTAGGGATCGTTACCATATTCTGAGTTTATAACTGATTTGTGACCTATAAATAGTCACATCAACCTCATTGCTGAATAATTTACATACAGAGGTCATGCTCTTTGGATGAACCTGACACCCATTAAACTAGTCAGCTGTGTGCATCCAGGATAGAATACATGGAGAACCACACCCCAACAATGTAGTGGGAGTGGAAAAGCAGGAGGCCTAGATTTTCTTCACCCTTTTAAGTCCAGCCAATTTACTTTCCTTTTAGCTTCATCTCAAAAATAGGGTATCATTTTCCCATAGGTAGCAATGCTTAGAGAATTATTAAAATAATAAATATTTTTAAGACTCTCAGACCTCAAAAACTTTCAACTCAAAAGTATTATTTCTATAATATAGCCCTCTTTGATGAAAGCCATATAACCCTGCTGTGCTAAACAGATCATTTGTGTTTTGTACTTCATTACTTAAATAGGCTACATCTCTTCCTCACTATGATATTGATGAGATGGGAGAGCAGTTGTTTATAGCTTTTGAGTACTGTCCATGTTGTTCCCATCTGTAAAATGGATACGCCATACTGCTCATTTCCCTCTCTTTGCCTGCAGAAAACTGGTGAGATGGAAGAAGCAGAACAACTGTAACTACACCAAACTACACCAAACTAAAAAGCTTCCGTACACCAAAGGACACCATCAGCAGAACAAAAAGCAACCTATGGTATGGGAGAATATATTTGTAAAGGATTCATTCAATAAGGGGTAACATCCAAAGTGTATAAAGAACTCATACACCTCAACACACAAAAAAACCAAATAACTCAATTGAAAAATGGGTGGAGGTCATCTTCTCCAAAAGAAGAAATACAGATGGCCAACAGGCACATGAAAAGATGCTCCGCATGGCTAATCATCAGGGAAATGCAAATCAAAACCACAATGAGGTATCACCTCACATCAGTTAGAATGGCCACTATCCAAAAGAGAAGAAATAACAAGTGCTTTGGCAAGGGTGTGGAGAAATGGAAACCCTCCTGCACTGTTGGTGGGAATGTCAATTGGTACAGCCACTGTGGAAAGCAGTATGGAGGTTTCCCCATAAACTAAAAATAGAAATACCACCCAGTAATTCCACTTCTAGGAATTTACCTGAAGAAAACAAAATCCCTTATTCAAAGAGATATATGCACCCCTATGTTTATAGCCACATTATTTACAATAGCCAAGATATGGAAGCAACATAAGTGTCCATCAGTAGATGAATGAAATGGATAAAGAAGATGTGGTACATATACACAACGGAATATCATTCAGCTATAAAAAAAATCCTGCCATTTGCAACAACATGAATGGATCTAGAGGGTATTATGCTAAGTGAATAAGCCAGGCAAAGAAAGACAAATGGCATATGATTTCACTTCTTTGTGGAATATAAAAACAAAATGAACAAAATAGCAGTAGACTCATAAACACTGAGACTCATAAACATGGGGGAGGAGATGGATGGATGGAAGGGGAAGGGTGGGGGCTAAAGGGGTACAAAACTTCTCATAATATAAGCTGGTTAAGGGGATAGTAGTACAGCATGGAGAATATAGCCAATGATTTTGTAACATCCTCCTATGTTGACAGATAGTAACTGTACTAGTGGGGGTGAGGATTTAATAATATGGGTAACTGTTGAATCACTGTATTGGATACTTGAAGCCAATATAAGATTGTATATCAATGATACTTCAATTTTTTAAAAAGTGACAAAAGACTGAGTTTGTTGAAAACTGGTGCTATAAGGGAAAAAAGAGAAATTAATTTAATTTAAATTTATATTTAAAGTAACACTACTTCGACCATCCCAGCCTCTGGGTTGGTGAATCAATATAGAGGTGGTAGTGGATTAGGGACTTTGGGCTGAGAGTTACATCAGAGGATATGGAGATAGCACAGAGAAGTAGAGACCTGAAACAGTATTGTATTCTCTAACCTCCTGGGAGTGAGGATTAAAAACCAGGAAGCATTTTCCAATAGCAACTTGGGGACTTTGACTCCCCAAAGGCTCAGGGGTTATGAGTCTCAGAGCCACAACACTTTAATACTACTTCCTCAATTAGGATAAGCACAAACTTACTATTTTTCCAAGTATATTGTATTGTCACTGTTCATCTAATAGAAAAGAAAAGCTCATTCCAATTCCAATCTGGATGAATATTACATTTCCTTTGATAAACATCAATGGGTTGATGGGAACAGACCTATTCCAAGCTTAAATGCTCAAACCTAAGCTTTGTGACTAACTGTGCCTAAAGACAGCTCATTTCATCCTGGAGTGTCCTCGCCTCAGCAGCCTAGGCAAAACCAAAAAGATCACAGAGCAAAATCAACTGAGTGTGCAACAACATTAATATGGAGATTTTATGTTCCTCTTATACTGGAACCTAAGTCAATTTACAAAAATGTTATTTTAAGGAAAAATTTTTTGGCCTGAGTAATTGTGAATAACCAGAAAATGGAAATAAACAAAATATGATAGTAGGTAATACAAGTAGGCCCCACTTCCAATCTCATTTTGGATATAATTTTTTTAATTAAAGTTTCTCATTTTTTATTTTATCAAACTTATAATTTCAGAGAAATTTTATCCTCATAGCTGATTGGACATAGCTCACAAAGCATTCAATCTAAATTTCTCTGCTTTCTCAGGTACATTTAGCTATTTGACACATTGGGGTGTCTTAAACTTCTGTGAACTGGGAATGCAGGTCCCAGTTCTACTGTTTGCTAGCTGTATACTTGAAAAAGTCACTGTGTTAACAAGTTTCAGTTTTTTCATTTTTTACACAAAAATACCTTATCACACCAGGATAATTAGGGGGTTTAAAACAGGGATCCCTAAAATTTTTCCTAATGAGTTTTTTCCCCAGTAAGACATACAATAAAAATAACAGCTGCCACTTACTAATCATTCTAGGCCAGGTGTTTTTCACATCCTTAAAAGTTTATAGATAAGAAAACTGAGGTACAGAGGGGTTAAGTAAACTGCCTAAAGTCACATAAATAGTAAATAGCGAAACTGGGATTCCTGCCCATGGCTACTTAGATTCAGGCTCTGCTTTCTAACAGGAATTCCCATGAGCTACCAGGAAGAAGATGTAGGGTGGCACCGGGCGAAGAGGTGAATTAGGCAAGGCTTTAAGAAGAATGAATGGATTCTGAGACAAGGGTCTCCAAAGAAGAGCAGCTCACCTTCTTGTTGGCCAAAAGAGAAGTCAGTCTCTATCCACCGGTGGGAAGACATGTGTTATGCTGGAAAATGTGGAGTTTCGAGTCGGAACAGCCTGGGTAAGAATCTTGGTTAAGTTACTACTTATCTGAGGGGCCTTGAACATGTTATTTATCCACTCTTAGCCTTCTTTTGTCATCTGTGGAATAGGAATGATAATATTTACAGAGGTGTTTTGGTGGGTAGAAACAATCCAAGTAAAGAGTCTTGCACATGGTAGGCATATAATACATAGCAGACACAATATAACATTTGACCAGTACCTTGGTGGCATTTCCCAAAGTGTGTCGTTAGTAGGCATAGGTAATAAAAAGGAAAAGATGAAAGAAAGGTTAAGTGAGAGGACAGTTTGATAGTCAAATAAACCTGGAAGATGATGTTAAGCAAAGTTAAACTGTTTCTTTACTGCAGGACTTCTCAGAGCCCTTAAATTGCAAAGACACAATAGCAATCTCCAAGAGGAAGCATTTTCCCAATTTATTTGATTATTCAGGCCCATTTTTATGGAGCATCTTACTGGTATTCCTGCAAACACATGTTAGGAAGTGCTGATGTGGTGAGTTTTGGAAGAAAAAGCTGGGTTCCTCTGATCAAGTCATGATGCATTTACTATTTTGTACAGCCTCCAGAGCTGTCTCTCTTCTCCATTTATTTCTCCCTAAAATAGGACTTCTCCTTTTTACAAGTGTCACAGAATGAAGCACTGAAGAGTGATTTCCAGCATCTATTCAAATAAAAAGTTCAGATCCCAACAGAACCAACCAGCATCCACAAAGCAAACCAAGGAAGGACGAGATCCAGACATTACTGGGCCTCTCAGATTGGCAGGACACACTGCTGCTTCCCTCCTGCTAGAGCAGCTTCAGAAGTACAGTACTCCACAGACCGCCAGAAGGTGTAGCATGGGGAAGAGACCTAGCCACTTACCCAGAGGGGAAGGGGCCAGTCCATCCAGAGTGGCCCTAGTTAGGCTTCGGCCCATGTCCTTGTCAATGGCCAGTCTAGCCCAAGCAGGGGGAAAGAGTTAAACAGAACATCAGCTTTTATTTTCATGTAAAAAGCACTTGCCTGGGGTTATAAATGTTATTGCATTTGTGTAGCACTTTACTACTGCCCTCAGCTTGCAAGCTTCACAGGATCCTAGTGGCAGTACTTTTATAACCCTTGATCAATAGCTTGTATCTATCAGTCTTCAGTCCCAACTGCCAATCCGTTCTGTATAATGTGTGAGGCAGACCTCACTGCTCTCCAGCAGTACATGTTATGAATGTAAACTGTGGGACTAACATGTGTATGTGTGTGTGTGTGCACTGAGTGGGGGGACATGGGATTTTTAAACAAGGAATGACAAAAATGGGCCCCTTGTTCTAGGAAACCAACACCAATCTCTTTCTCTCTCCCTTTGAAATGACAAGCTTGGCATTCTTTGGTGGGTCAAGAGAAATGAGACATGATTCTCTCCTGTTCGTGGCTTTTTATTTTATGCATATTTGGGTGGGTGGTATGGAAAGATATAAGTTCTAGGAAGCAAGGGCCATGGCTGTCTTATTCATCACCTCTGTATTCCCAGCACCTCGGCAAAACCTAGCACAAAGTAGGTGCTCAGGAAATATTTGTTGACTAAATGAATTCCAGTTCACAATGAGAGGGGGATTGGAGAAGCATTTTGGAGCCGCCTGCATAAAGAACACAGGCTTTATGTTGCAGGCAGACTGGGCACCACAAACAGCAACTACATGTCTGCTTTGTTTAAAGCTCACTGCTAGGCACCATGGGAGCCATGGAGAAGTAAGATGGCTGAATGTAATCAGCTTCTCCTGTTTTATTTTTCTGCAAAGCAGAGTCAGCTAGGCAACCCCTTGGACCAAAGATACCTTGCTTCACCTTATTCCACCTCAGAAATCAGTTTTAGGACCAACCTACAGTATGAAAGGCCTTGAAGCAGGGTCCCCCAAGGCCCCACAATAGTTCTCCAGGAAAAAGACTCCCACTCGCAGTAAGGCAGCCAGGCCTGCCCTTGTCTGAACCTGCGTCTTTGAGACTCAGCCAAACCTCTCCCGGCTTGGTGGAGGGATGTTGAGGTGACATTGTTCTCCCTGCCACTCAGCATCTTTTAAACAGTCGTCCTCCACCTTGGGAGATATGCCTGAACTCATTGCAGACTAGGGCCACAGAAGCTGAAAATTCCCTTCCTCCCTGGAAGGGGAATCCATCACAAGTTTTAAATGTACCTCCTGTGAAAAATAAGGATCTGGGATGTCTGCGAATTGTTTCTGGAAGAGTTCTTTCAGTTGCCAGGGGTAGAAATGCGCGCTGAGTGGCGTCAGCGAATGAGGAACCTTGCTGGAAGGATACCAGGTGTCTCAAAGGACCTGGCTGGTGGGGCTCAGAGTACCTGGACCTGAGCCCTGGACAAGGTGAGGAAGCAGGAGCAGTGACCCCCTTTGTCTGTCTGCTGCCAACTGCACTTGAGTTTTCTGCTCCTTCCAGCTCACAGGGAGCTCACAGCCTTAGGGCCTGTGGAGGGAGGGGAGCAGGAGGCTGGCACAGACCTTTTTGGCTCTGGACCACACCGCCTGTAGTGCACCATGAATTAATATTTTTTTAAAATCCTGTAATTATCTTGTGAACATAACATTTTTATGGCACTAAATTTTTTGGTGTTAAAAGCATTAATTTGTTCAATATAAACATTAAAAATATGCCATTGTTTTTGTAAACTTTTTTCTTTATTTCATAATATACGGGAGCCTCACAAAATAAAAGTGAGCACTAAGGCCTCAACTGGAAGGTTCGCTGTGCTCTGTGTAGCCACCTGAGTGGCCAGCCAGACCAAGGCCCAGTTCTGAATATCTAAAAGAGAGACTGCCCTGCTTTGCTTGGGCCAGAGGTTCACCCTGGCACAATGGATTGGACCACTTTATGGAAGCAGAAGAAAAGGGATCAGTAGGGGGTAGACAGACACCCCACAAACATATCTACTGTTCTCTTCATAGGCTCACCCTGTACAGATGACCAGATGTTGCAAGTCTCAAGCCAGGCAACCAGAGGGCCCCGGGGACTGTGGTGCCCTGGAGGAAGCTCACCTTTCATTATAGTGTGCATGACCCCACTTTCCCCCAATCTTGACTCCCTAGTATACTGCTGTGTGCCTTGTTCCTGCTATTTTTTTATTTATTTGTAATTTTCTGTATATCATGTCTTTTCTGTTGAGTTGCCTCAAATCCTTTGTGGCATGACAACAGACAAAAAATTTAAATAAATGTCAGGGTTTGTATTTAATGTCATCAAATCAACACACATCCTGAAGTCCTCAGGATCCCAGCTGTCTTCCAAGAGCTCCAAGTTAGTCTTAGTTTGTCCATACCTTCTTTACCCTTATTCCTTCTTTCTTTCTCTAGTTCTTTTTTTTCAGTCACATTTTTCTGTAGAAGCAATGCAAATATATATATATATTTTTTTTTTATTTTAAATAGAGAAGTATGACCAGTAGAATAAAAATCTTTCAAATTCCCACTGCAGGCTCCCATACATCCCCCAAGAGAGAACTATTAACATTTGTCCACAATTTTCCAGGTACTTTTCAATAAAATAGCCCCCCTCTTTGAATAACCTAACTCTAACATTGACTTGTGTCCTATTTTTAAACTTAGCAATATATGATATGTTTCTTTTCACACCATTGCATTTATATTGAAAATATTTTATTTCCTAAATTGGAATCAACTTTTTCTGCTGTATAGAGTATTCAACCAACAAGGAGAAATAAAGGTTCTCTCATAATCCCACTTCCTAAAGATAATCTCTATTATTAAAAAAAATCCTTCAAGTTTTATGTATATGTAAACATACATTTACATAAATAGAATCATAACACACAGCATTTTATAAAATACTTTTTCCTATTTATCACTAGATCATGAGTATCTTTCCATGTCAATACATATAATGCATCATCCTTCTTAATCACTACATAGAATTCCATTCCATTGAATGAATGCTCATAATTTATTTAACTAATCACCTATTACTGGAAACATTTGAGCCCTTTCCAAACTTTTTACTATCATAGGAAATACTGCACTGAACATCCTTGTGTACATATCTTTGTCACATATCTGGTTTTTCCCTTAGAAAAAAATTCCTAAAAGGAAAATTGCTGAGAAAAATAGGATACATCTCTTATAATTTGCTTCATATCAAGAAATGGCTTCATAGAAAACTGTATCAATTTATACTGCACCAACATGTATGAGATAAGATGACCCTCCCAACTCCCACCATCTCTAGCACTGGCCATTATCACTCTTTTTCACCTTGGCAAGTATGATGGCTGAAAAGTGATATTTTATTGTGGTTTCAATCTGTCAGTCTCTTATTATTGGTGAGGTTGAGCATGTTTTTATTTCATTATTTGTCAGTCAAATTTAATTTATGAATTATCTGTTTATGTTCTTTGCCCATTTTATTTTATTATTCTCTTTTTTTTCTTACTGGTTAGTAAAAGCCCTTTATAATATTAAGTCTATTAACCTTAACCTCTATGTTGAAATCATTTTTTCTCACTTAGTTCATTACGTCTTTTGCCATAGGAAGTTTTTATTTTTATATATTTGTATCAGCCCTAGGTAAAAGAAAGTTAAGTAACAGGGGCTTACCCCATAAAATATTAACCTATTTAATTAATTTGAAATCCAGAGGGAGGTGGTCCCAACACTGGTTTGGTGGGTCTGAGATGTCATCAGTCTCTGCTGTACAACTTTCAGATCTGTATCCACAGTGTGGTGACAGTGTCTCCTCTGGTAAGATGAGATGGCTGCTATACCTTCAGTACTACCTCCTCATAGAAAGGAATTAAGAAGGAAGAGCATGAGGACAAAAAAGTTGCTTTCATCTCATAGAACTCTTACCTCATCAGGAAGGAAAATCTTTCCAATAGTCCCCAGCAGATTTTTATTTACCTCTCATTGGGAACCAGTAGTGTCTGTCAAAATAGTCAAGCCTGTCAATCATCTCCTCCATTACCTGTGGCTTAGTATCATATTCCCAAAGGGCCCTCCCAACCCACAAACTGTTTCAAAATATACTCCAGTATTATCTTCTTGAACTTTCAAGTTTTTTTGTTTGTTTTGTTTTGTTAATTTCCAAATCTGGGATTTATTTTTCAGTGTGGTTTGAGATAACTTTACTTTTTGCCCTAAGGATATTCAGTGATAGCAATAACTCTAATCAAATTATCAATAATTTTCCCCCACCACACTGAAATACCATCTTTATTCTATGCCAAATATTCCTATATTCATGGGCCAATCTCCCTCATCTGTCTTTTTCAGTACCCTACCACAATGTTTTAATCACTATAGTTTCACAGGTCATTTTTATACCAAGTACAAGTTATCTTTTTCTTATTTCATTATTTTCTTGGCAATTCTCCATTTTTTTATTCTTCTAGATAAACTTTAGAATTAATTTCACTAGTCCCTTCCTCCCTTTAACAAATGTTCTCTCTTAGCATTTTGATTGGAATTACATTAAAATTAGAGACTAATTTTAGAAGACCACATCTTTACCAATATTTAGTCTTTCCTTCCAGGATCATTGGATGTGCCATTCCATTTTCAACTCTTCTTTTCTTTCCTTTAGCAAGGTTTATAGTTTCTACATAAATATCCATTTTTTGTTAAGTTTATTTGTAAATACTCTATTTTTTATGCCACTTGTGAATGGGATCTTTTATGACAATAGAAAATCTAAGGAAGAACCATTCTTGCACTATACCCCATTTGGCTATGATTATTTTTTTAAATATTGTTTGATTCAATTTGTTCATATTTTATTTAGCATTTATTCTCAGGAGAGGCTGAGTAATCAACGAAATAAGCCAGGTGGACAAAGACAAATACCAAATGATTTCACTAACTGGTGGAGTATAAAAACAAAGCAAAACAAAAGAAGGATCAAAATAGCAGTAGACTCATAGACACTGAGAAGGGACTAGTGATTATCAAAGGGAAGAGGTTGAGGAGGGTTGTGGGGAGGGGAGAAGGGGATTAAGGGACACAATTATCCACACTCATAATATAGGTAGGTCATGAGGACGGTAGTTCAGCACGGAGAATACAGTTAATGATTCTGTAACATCTTTCTAGTTGATGGACAATGACCGCAATGGAGGGGGTGAGGGCTTAATAATATGGGTAAATGTTGAAACACTGTGTTGTGTATTTGAAACCACCATAAGATTGTATATCAATGACACTTTAACAAAAAAAAAAAGAGAGGTTGAGTAATAATATGTTTGCTTATGCTTTAAAGGATTTTCATAATAAAGTTTGCAAAATTTGTAAATGGATTAGGGAATATGCAATCTTTACCTTACTCTAGAAGTATGTTATCCAACACAGTATGTGTTTAATTGAGCACTTCAAATGTGGTTACTGCAGCTGAGGATCTAAATTTCTAATTCAATTTAATTTAAACTAACATTCACATTTAAAAACTGATCCTTAATTCAGTTCCTGGAAAATTTTACTTACTTACATTTATTTATTTATTTCTATTTTGGTATTATTAACCCACAATTGCATGAGAAATATTATGTTTACTAGACTTCCCCCTTCACCAAGTACCCCCCACAAACCCCATTACAGTCACTGTCCATCAGCCTAGTAAGATGCTATAGAATCACTGCTTTTCTTCTCTGTGTTGCACAACCTTCCCCGTGCCTCCCCCAACATCATACATGCTAATCATAATGCACCCTTTGTTTTTCTCCCCCTTATCCCTCCCTTCCCACCCATCCTCCTCAGTCCCTTTCCCTTTGGTAACTGTTAATCCATTCTTGGGTTCTGTGATTCTGCTGCTGTTTTGTTCCTTCAGTTTTTTCTTTGTTCTTATACTCCACATATGAGTGAAATCATTTGGTATTTGTCTTTCTCTGCCTGGCTTATTTCACTGACCATAATACTCTCTAGCTCCAGCCATGTTGTTGCAAATGGTAGGATTTCTTTTCTTCTTATGGTTGAATAATACTACATTGTGTATATGTACCACATCTTCCTTATCCATTTATCTACTGATGGACACTTAAATTGCTTCCATTTCTTGGCTATTGTAAACAGTGCTGCCATAAACATAGGGGTGCATCTGTCTTTTTCAAACTGCGCTGCTGCATTCTTACGGTAAATTCCTAGAAGTGGAATTCCTGGGTCAAATGGAATTTCTATTTTGAGCTTTTTGAAGAACCTCCATACTGCTTTCCACAATGGTTGAACTAATTTACATTCCCACCAGCAGTGTAGGAGGGTTCCCCTTTCTCCACAACCTCGCCAACATTTCTTGTTGTTTGTCTTTTGGACGGTGGTGATCCTTACTGGTGTGAGGTGATATCTCATTGTGGTTTTAATTTGCATTTCTCTGATGACTAGCAATGTGGAGCATCTTTCCATGTGTCTGTTGGCCAGCTGAATTTCTTTTTTGGAGAACTGTCTGTTCAGCTCCTCTGCCCATTTTTTAATTGGATTCTTTGCTTTTTGTTTATTGAGGTGCATGAGCTCTTTACATATTTTGGATGTCAACCCTTTATCGGATCTGTCATTTATGAATATATTCTCCCATACAGTAGGATACCTTTTTGTTCTATTGATGATGTCCTTTGCTATACAGAAGCTTTTCAGCTTGATATAGTCCCATTTGTTCATTTTTACTTTTGTTTTCCTTGCCCGGGGAGATATGTTTATGAGGAAGGCACTCATGTTTATGTCCAAGAGATTTTTGCCTATGTTTTTTTCTAAGAGTTTTATGGTTTCATGACTTACATTCAGGTCTTTGATCCATTTTGAATTTACTTTTGTGTATGGGGTTAGACAATGATCCAGTGTCATTCTCTTACATGTAGCTGTCCAGTTTTGCCAACACCAACTGTTGAAGAGGCTGTCATTTCTCCATTGTATGTCCATGGCTCCTTTATCGTATATTAATTGACCATATATGTTTGGGTGAATGTCTGGAGTCTCTATTCTGTTCCACTGGTCTGTGGCTCTATTCTTGTGCCAGTACCAAATTGTCTTGATTACTATGGCTTTGTAGTAGAGCTTGAAGTTGGGGAGTGAGATTCCCCCCCCCCACTTTATTCTTCCTTCTCAGGATTGCTTTGGCTATTCGGGGTCTTTGGTGGTTTCATATGAATTTTATAACTATTTGTTCCAGTTCGTTGAAGAATGCTGTTGGTAATTTGATAGGGATTACATTGAATCTGTAGATTGCTTTGGTCAGGATGGCCATTTTGACAATATTAATTCTTCCTATCCAAGAGCATGGGATGAGTTTCCATTTGTTAGTGTCCTCTTTAATTTCTCTTTAGAGTGTCTTGTAGTTTTCAGGGTATAGGTCTTTCACTTCCTTGGTCAGGTTTATTCCTAGGTATTTCATTCTTTCTGATGCAATTGTGAGTGGAATTGTTTTCCTGATTTCTCTTTCTGTTAGTTCATTGTTAGTATATAGGAAAGCCACAGATTTCTGTGTATTAATTTTGTATCCTGCAACTTTGCTGAATTCAGATATTACTTCTAGTAGTTTTGGGGTGGAGTCTTTAGGGTTTTTTTTTTCTTTAGGATTTTATGTACAATATCATGTCATCTGCAAATAGTGACAGTTTGACTTCTTTTTTACCAATTTGGATTCCTTGTATTTCTTTATTTTGTCTGATTGCCATGGCTAGGACCTCCAGTACTATAATGAATAACAGTGGGGAGTGTGGGCATCCCTGTCTTGTTCCTTATCTTAGAGGAAAAGCTTTCAGCTTCTCACTGTTAAGTATGATGTTGGCTTTGGGTTTATCATATATAGCCTTTATTATGTTGAGGTACTTGCCCTCTATACCCATTTTGTCGAGAGTTTTTATCATGAATGGATGTTGAATTTTCTCAAATGTTTTTTCAGCATCTATGGAGATGATCATGTGGTTTTTTTCCTTCTTTTTGTTAATGTGGTGGATGATGTTAGTGGGTTTTCGAATGTTGTACCATCCCTGCATCCCTGAGATGAATCCCACTTGGTCATGGTGTATGATCCTTTGATGTATTTTTGAATTCGCTTTGCTAATATTTTGTTGAGTATTTTTGCATCTATGTTCATCAGGGATATTGGTCTGTAATTTTCTTTTTTGGTGGGGTCTTTGCCTGGTTTTGGTATTAGAGTGATGGTAGCTTCATTGAATGAGTTTGGAAGTATTCCCTCCTCTTCTATTTTTTGGGAAACTTTCAGGAGAATGGGTATTATGTCTTCTCTATATATCAGATAAAATTCAGCAGTGAATCCTTCTGGTCCAGGGCTTTTGTTCTTGGCTAGTTTTTTGATTACCCATTCAATTTCATTGCTGGTAATTGGTCTGTTTAGATTTTCAGTTTCTTCTTTGGTCAGTCTTGTAAGGCTGTATTTTTCTAGGAAGTTTTCCATTTCTTGTAGGTTTTCTGTCTTCTTAGCATATAGGTTTTCATAGTATTCTCTAATAATTCTTTGTATTTCTGTGGGGTCCGTCGTGATTTTTCCTTTCTTGTTTCTGATTCTTTTGATGTGTGTTGATTCTCTTTTTCTCTTAATAAGTCTGGCTAGAGGCTTATCTATTTTGTTTATTTTCTCAAAGAACCAGCTCTTGGTTTCATTGATTTTTTTCTATTGTTTTATTCTTCTCAATTTTATTTATTTCTTCTCTGATCTTTATTATGTCCCTCCTTCTGCTGACTTTAGGCCTCATTTGTTCTTCTTTTTCCAATTTTGATAATTGTGACATTAGACTATTCATTTGGGTTTGTTCTTCCTGCTTTAAATATGCCTGGATTGCTATATACTTTCCTCTTTAGACTGCTTTCGCTGTGTCCCACAGAAGTTGGGGCTTAGTGTTGTTGTTGTCATTTATTTCCATATATTGCTGGATCTCCATTTTAATTTGGTCATTGATCCATTGACTATTTAGAAGTGTGTTATTAAGGCTCCATGGGTTTGTGAGCCTTTTTGTTTTCTTTGTACAATTCATTTCTAGTTTTATACCTTTGTGTTCTGAGAAGTTGGTTGGTAAAATTTCAATCTTTTTGAATTTACTGAGGCTCTTTTTGTGACCTAGTATGTGGTCTATTCTGGAAAATGTTCCATATGAAGTTGAGAAGAATGTGTATCCTGTTGCTTTTGGGTGTAGAGTTCTGTAGATGTCTGGCAGGTCCATCTGTTCTAGTGTGTTATTCAGTGCCTCTGGGTCCTTACTTATTTTCTTTCTCAGTGATCTGTCCTATGGAGTGAGTGTTGTGTTGAAGTCTCCTAAAATGAATGCATTGCATTCTATTTCCTCCTTTAATTCTGTTAGTATTTGTTTCACATATGTTGGTGCTCCTGTATTGGGTGCATATATATTTATAATGGTTATATCCTCTCGTTGGGCTGACCCCTGTATCATTATGTAATGTCCTTCTTTATCTGTTGTTACTTTCTTTGTTTTGAAGTCTATTTTGTCTGATACTAGTACTGCAACACCTGCTTTTTTCTCCTTGTTGTTTGCATGAATATCTTTTCCCATCCCTTGACTTTTAGTCTGTGTATGTCTTTTGAGTTTGAGGTGAGTCTCTTGTAAGCAGCATATAGATGGGTCTTGCTTTTTTATCCATTCTGTTATTCTGTGTCTTTTGATTGTTGCATTCAGTCCATTTACATTTAGCGTGATGATTGAAGGAGATGGACTTATTGCCATTGCAGGCTTTAGATTCGTGGTTACCAAAGATTCAAGGTTAGCTTCTTTACTGTCTAACTTAACTCGATTATTAAGCTATTGCAAGCACAGTCTGATGATTCTTTATTTCTCTCCCTTCTTATTTCTCCTCCTCTATTCTTTATATGTTAGGTGTTTTATTTGTGCTCTTTTGTGTTTCCTTTGACTGCTTTTGTGAGTACTTGATTTTATTTTTTGCCTTTAGTTAGTATTTGGTTGGTCTGCTTTCTTTGCTGTGATTTTATTTTCTCTGGTGACATCTATTTAGCCTTAGGAGTGCTTCCATCTAGAGCAGTCCCTCTAAAATACCCTGTGGAGGTGGTTTGTGGGAGGCAAATTCCCTCAACTTTTGCTTGTCTGGGAATTGTTTAATCCCTCATTGGTATTTAATTTATAATCGTGCTGGATACAGTATCCTTGGTTCAAGGACCTTCTGTTTCACTGCATTAAATATATCATGCCATTCTCTTCTGGCCTGTAAGGTTTCTGTTGAGAAGTCTGATGATAGCCTGATGGGTTTTCCTTTGTAGGTGACCTTTTTTTTTCTCTCTGGCTGCCTTTAACACTCTGTGCTTGTCCTTGATCTTTGCCATTTTAATTATTATGTGTCGTGGTGTTGTCCTCCTTGGGTCCCTTCTGTTGGGAGTTCTGTTGGCTTCCGTGGTCTGAGAGACTATTTCATCCCCCAGTTTGGGGATGTTTTCAGCAGTTATTTCTTCAAATACACTTTCTATCCCTTTTTCCCTCTCTTCTTCTTCTTGGTGGAGATATTGTTCCATTTGGATTGGTCACACAGTTCTCTTAATATTCTTTCATTCCTGGAGATCCTTTTGTCTCTCTCTGCATCAGCTTCTCTGCATTCCTGTTCTCTGATTTCTATTCCATTAATGGCCTCTTGCACCTTATCCAGTCTGCTCTTAAGTCCTTCCAGAGACTGTTTTATTTCTGTATTATCACTCCCAACTTTATCCTTTAACTCTTGCATATTTCTCTGTGATTCATCAGCATGGTTATGACCTTTATTTTGAATTCTTTTTCGGGCAGATTGGTTAAATCTATCTTCCCAGGCCCTGACTCCGGGGTTGTCTGGGTAATTTTGGACTGGACCAAATTCTTCTGCCTTTTCATGGTGATAGAGGTAGCTGTAGGCAGGTAGCAAGTGTGTCAGCTGGGAGAACAAACTCCTTTCCTGCTTGCTGGTTGCATTGCCCTTCTCCACTGCCTGTTTCAGTTACCCGCACTCCTGGAGCAACCTCCCGGTTAATCGCCTAAACTGATGTGGGTGGGGTCTCCATCAGGGTAGCGCGGAGCCCTGTGGGGAGTGGCAGGCTCACCGGGTGTGCTGTCCTGCGAGAGCGGCGCCCCCGCCAGGCAGCTGCATGCTAGCCATGGCCTTTGGGTCTGGCCCGGGTGGCTGTGCCCTAAGAGGAGATTCTGGGTGGCTGCTGGGGGCATAGTCGCTCCCGCGCCGCTCAGCTGTCACCGCCGCATGCTCACGCAGGCCACTCCTGGGCCCCTTGCTTGGCTGCCGCTGCCGTCATCAGCTCACACACTACTAAGCTGGTGTGTTGGGGTTCGTGCCGGCCAGGGGAACAACTGGTTGGCTGCTGATAACAGTGAGGGTCTTCAGAGCTGCGCTGCCACCTAGGGGTTTAGTTCGCCTGGATTTCCCCAGGATTCCTAGCTCCTGGGCTGTGTGTGCCGAATGATTTCATCCAGCTGTGAGGTCCCTGTCCCTTTAAGACTTTTAAAAAGCACTTGCTTTTCTTTTGTCCCAGGGGAGATGGTTGCAGTCACCCACTCGCAGATTTTGCCCCTCCATTTCTCTAATATCCAGCGCACCATGCACAGTGTGTCCACGCTCCCGGTGTGGATTACTAGAGCTGGTTGTTTAGTAGTCCTGCGCTTTCACTCCCTCCCCACTCCAACTCCTTTCTTCCTGCCAGGGAGCTGGGGAGGAGGGGCGCTCAGGTACTGCTGGGCTGCAGCTTGTATATTACCCCCTTTGTGTGATGCTGAGTTCTCGCAGATGCAGATGTAGCCTGGCTGTTGTACTGTATCCACTGGTCTCTCTTTTAGGAATAGTTGCATTTGTTGTATTTTCAAAAATATATATGTTTGCGGGAGGAGATTTCTGCTGAACTACTCACACCATCATCTTGGCTCCTCCCTGAGAACTTTTAAGTATGTTTGGAATAACATGGGATGTTGAATCTACTTTTCAACTGTCAATTTCATGAAATTTAAATCTTCAGAGATCAGTATTTCAAATGAAAACTTAGTGTCAGAATTGAGATATGCTGTAAGTGTAAAAAACATACTGAAGTTCAAAGAGGTGAAAAACCACCCAAAATATCCCATAAAAATTTTTATATTGATTACAGGTTGAATTTCATATGTTGGATTAAATAGAATTTACCATTAAAATCAATTTTACCTGTTTCTTTTTCCTTTTTTTATGTGGTTACTAGAAAAGTTTGAATTACATATGAGACTCACATTGTATTTCTATTGGACTACAGTGCTGTCATTTTTAAGTAATAGCAATTATCTGATCCTTAACATTTTCTAGAACTACAGTTGTTTTATATAATTGTATATTGTCCCACCAAATGCTTGTACTAAACGTATTTAACCAACTGTTATCGTTGAATATTTAAGTCATTTCTTCCTTTCTTATTTTTTCCTTTCTTTCTTTCAACAATTATAAGCAATTTTGTGCTTAATAAGTTTGTAGCTGTATCATCATTTAAGAGAATGACATAATCAGATTTGCTTTTTAAATATTGCTTTAGTTACATTGTGGAGAATAGGGTTGGTCAAGGCCAAGCAGGAATTCAGCCAGTTAGGAACCCATTGCAAAAGTTCTACAGAGATGAACTTAAATATTCAACGATATTTGGTGGACAGTCACTGAGTTGGGAATCCTAAAGAAGTAGTTTGGGGAAATAAGTTCTTGAGTTCAGTTTTGGATTGGTGAGGTTAACATGCTCTTGAGACATCCAAGTAGAGATGTAAAACAAACAGATCTAGAGCAAGAGGAGAAGATAAAATGGAGATAAAGTTTTGGAGTCACTGGTATATAGACAATATTTGAAGGCCTAGTGGACCTGAATGAGATTTTCTGGGGAGAAAATGTAGATGGGAGATTTGTATGTTGGTGACAGCAGGGTGGGGAAGGGAGGGAGGAAGGAAGGTGGAGGTAAGACCAATCCATAAGCAACATCAATATTTGAAGCCAGGTGGAGAAGAAGGACTTGGGAATGCAGACTGAGAGACTGTCCAAAGGTGTAGAAGTGAAGCCTGGAGAGCATGGTGTGGATTGTCATGGAAGCCAAGGAAAGGGAATATTTTAAGGACAGAATAACAACACTTGCTAAGAGGGTAAATGAGATGAGATACTACAAAATACCTATGTTCAATCTCACTTATAATTAGGAAATACAAATTAAATAATAAGATATCACTGTTCACCTACCAGTGGTTAAGATTTTCAAGATTAATAATATCCAGTGTGGACAAAGATAGGGAGAAGGGTTACTCTTATATCCTGTTGGTAGAAATGTGATGATACCAACTTTTGGGGTTGTCTTGGTAGGCTCTATCAAAATATAAACCATGTACACTCTTTAACCCAGCACTTTCTCTTCTAGGTATTTATTCTAGGGAAATATTCATGTTCAAGAGGTTGTGATTTCCAATGCTGTTCACTGTACCATTGTTTGTAAAACTGAAAAACTGCTAATAACATAAATGTCCTTTAGTAGAAAAAAAACTCAGTGGTACATACTATTAAATAGTGGACAGCAATTTAAAAGAATAATGTAAATTTAATACACTGAAGTGGAAAACTTCCCAAGACACTGAAGCGAAAAGTCATAAAACAATATATAGAATAAAATCCTATCATATATGTACCTTTAAAATGTATATAAATATGTAGAAAAAATGTGAAGGATATCTAGCAAACTGTTAACAATGATTAACTTAGAAACTGGTTTAGGGTTAGTAAGAATGGATGAGGGAAGACTTATTTTTACTCTGTATAATTTGGAATGGTTTGCATTTTTAAGACAAAAATGTATTGATGAACTGTTTAAGTTTTTGTGTTTTAATGCCCATGGAAATCAGGAACATGGGGAATATTGGTGGTGAGTTTATCCAGGTTGTATCCAGGGATGAGTGATGGGGGTAAAAGTCATATTTCAGAGGTTTTTCCAATTTACTTGTGACATTATTATACTGCCATTACCCCTGTTAGATCTGCACCAGCTGTGCCTGATGACAGGTTTTGGGGTGCGTGTGGGGTGGGGAGTGGATAGAATTTAAGCTTCATGTTAGAAGATTCAGATGGAGATCTTGTCACCATCATGTACTAGCTGAGCCTTTTCTTATCTGTCTATTTAATGGGAGCATCCACTGAATTTTGTAAGGATTAAATGAGATGATAGTGTATCACAAACACCATTCAGGTGGTCACTATCTACAATAATGCTACATTCTGGGGCCCCAAAGCTCACTTACTGTCCTGCATCTTGAAATGACATCTTAAGGTGTTCCTCACAAGCAGCCATGGCTGGCCCAAGACCTAATTTCATAAAAGGGGGGCTTCATCTTGCCAACCTGCCCCAGCTAACTGGTCATGTCACCCGGGGAGCTCTATTGAGAAGGATGCTCAAGGCAAGTAGGCAACTGCATCATGATCCATCAGCAATGTCTGAGGTGGGCCCAGGATAGTGGCCACACACATGCCCCCTACTCACACAAGACGCTGCAGTATCCAAAGGCTATCCCTCCACCACTTTTTCCAGGACTCTGACCCTTTATTTCTTTCTTTCCCCCTTTCAGCCATTCTGTTATTATCAAGTAGTTCTATCTAATCTTCTCCTAAGTGTTAAGTCTCCTTATTAAGTCTCCTAAAGATATCTGTGTTTATGAAAGGCTTCTTGAAAACAGAAAAGACTTCAAAAAAAATTTTTAAGTGAATCTTTAATAGTGAATTAGAGCACAGTGCAAGGTAGTCATTGCAATAATATTGGGTCCAGAGTTTTATCCTTAATTTTAAAATCACACTTCAGAAGTAGCTTCCTTTTCTGCTCCTTCTTAAGTCAAAAGGACTCTTGAGCAGTTTGATGACTCCAGTGACAGCATCCTCCCAGACTGGACAAGCCCCATGACCTGCCCAGGTCACAGGGGACAGTCTGCCCTGGATGCAGGAAAGCCCAGGAGGATGTGGGCCCTGGTGACAGGAATGGGCTGCCTTCTGGGATGACTGACTTTTCACTCCATTCCTCTCAAACTCCCATCTCTTCTCTACAGATACTTAACATATAAGACAGCATTTGGAACATAAAAGGACTTGTGTGCATGTTTAATAATCAAGACAATGATGGCTGCCTCTGTGGGGGCTGCCTAGGATGCAGGGCCCAGCCCCTGTACAGGGTCTTGGATGGGTTTCTTTTACCTCTTTCACATACATAAAAAAATCCTCCTCACACACTCTCCTTCTCACAATGATTTCTTAATCTTAAAACTGACTTTCCTAGAAGGATATCCTTTCATTTTATCTATAGTGTAGGGTATTTTTAAAGTAATGATTACATAATTTTTTTTTTAAATAGAGATTTTTTTTTACATGGTGGGGGAAAGGAACAGACTGTCTATTAGCTTTCTCTGCCTTCCTCTTTTACAGTGGAGTCATATCCTATTCACTTGAGTTTATTGGATGACAGTTATATATAGTTTAAGAGTATTTGTCCTCTTATCCATAGCATTTGGTATGATTCCACTGGTATGAAACATAACCTTACTTGCAGTGTTTGAAAAATTTGAGGGCTAGAAGCCATGAATACTGTGTGTGGCAAGAGTCCAACAAATGGGCCCAAAACACTGGATAAGAATAGCATTGTTTATGTGAAACCTGAGCATAAGATTGTATATCAATGATACCTTAATAAAAAAAAATAGCATTGTTTGTTTAGAAATAAAACTACCTCATTCTATTTGTCCTAAGTTACTTTTTCCTTCATTTATTTTTTTTATCATCTCTATTAGTTTTCTATTGCTGCATGTCAAATTATCACAAATTTTAGTGATTTAAACAACACCCAAATATGATCTCAAAGTGTCCATGGCTCAGGAGTCTGAGGATGGCTTAGATGGACACTCTACTCAGGTTCTCACCAGGCTGTAGTACAGGTGGTCATCCAGGCCGGGCTCTCCTCCAAGGCTCAGTCAGGTTCTTTTTCCAAGCTTGCATTGTTGTTGGCAGAATTCACTTCCTTGCAGCTGCTTCAAAAGCAGCAGGATCTTTTCTGATTTCAGGGAAGGTCTAGGCCCTCTTTCAAAGGGTTCATATGCATGCGTTAGATCCACCCAGGATAATCGTCCATTTAATTAATGCAAAGTCAACTGATTAGGGACTTGAACTACATCTGTAAAACTCCCCTTGTCTTTGCCATGGAATGTAACCTATCAAAGAGTGACAGCCACTGTATTCACACATCCCACCTACACTCAAGGGGAAGAATTATACAAGGGTCATTGGAGGTCATCTTAGAATTCTGCCTATCACATTATACTGGTACACTGAGTCACCACAAATGAAAAAATAAAAGTAAGCAAGAAGAAAAATTAAACTATTCAAAATGCTACCACCTAGAGATAACCTCTCTTAGTGTGTTAATTTAGCCCTCTACACTGGTCCCATGTAAATATGTATTTTTTAAATGTGATTGTGGCATGCATACTATTCTACTGCTGACTTTTTTCACTCTAATAATGTTTTGAAAATATCTTTCTTTATCCACACGTATATATATCTACTGTATCCACTTCCAAGTCCATAGTAGAATCCCATTTATGAAACTACTATAATTTATTGAAGCAGTCTACTATTTAGGGGATGTTAAATAAAGTTTTTATTTTTGAATACTTTCAGATTTATAGAAAAATTGTGAATATAGTACAAAGAGTTCCCATACTCCTCACACCCAACTGAATAATAGCTCTCCTACTATTAACATCTTATATCAGTATGGAGCATTTTTACAAATAATGAGTATATGTTGCTACATTATCGTTAACTTAACTCCATGCTTTATTCAAGTTTCCTTGGTTCTTACCTAATGTCCTCTTTCTATTCCAGGACCCCACATTCCATTTAATCGTCATGACTACTTTTAGGCTCCTCCTGGCTGTGAAGGGTTCTCAGACTTTCCTTATGTTTGATGACCTTGATAATTTTAAGGAGTGCCAATTAGGTCTCTCAATAGGAATTTGTCTGATGTTTTTCTCATGATTAGACTGGGAGTATGTTTTGGGGAGGGAGACCACAGAAGTAAATCACCATTTTAATTATGTCAAATCAAGGGTACACACTATTAACATGACTTAACACTGTTAATGTTGACCTTAATCACCTGGCCAGGATAATGTTTGTCATGTTTCTCCACTAGAAAGCAACTCCCTTTCCCCTCCCCCTTTTCCAGTCAAGCAGAGTTTTGAGATTTGAGCTATTTATGGATGCAAGCTCATTCATTCCTTCATGAACCTCTGTTGAGGGCCTTCCATGAGTCAGATGCTGTTTTAGTCACGGAGGATAAAGCAGGGGCAAAACAGGAAAATCTCTGCTGCCATAGGACTCTCTCCTGTGACAGTTACATCCCATCATTTCACCTGGAGGTGACTGCTGAGAAGGAAACCAAGAGGAAGTGAGTGGGGGAGAATGCTACTTCAGTTGCAGTGTCAGGGCCCCTCTGAGAGGGTGACACAACCCTTTGTACCCATGGGCTGGAGGAGCCTGGAACATACTGGTTAGCAGATAACTTCCTAGCAGGGAAATTTCTGGGTCAAAGAGCATAAAGATTTTAAGGCTTTTGATAACATTGCAAAGTTATCCTCCAGAAGGTTTCCTAGGTTGCCATTTTCAAGAAAGGGGGGAAATGCCACATCTTCTAGGAGTACTTCAGAGAGCTAAAGAGTGTATGTGTGTGTATGGTGGGGCAGCAACTCCTTCATCAAATGCCACCTCAGAAAAGATGTTACAAATCCATTTCACACTCAAGTCATACCTAAGATTTTAGGAGCTAAACATCCCAGTAGTTGAAACTACCAGAAACTATCAATCAGAAAGACACATTTAGATCCCAGCTCTGCCATGTGTTTATATCCATCAGTTCTGGTGTGACTTCGGACTTTGCCTAAAGCTCTGTATGCCTCGGTTTTCTCATTTGTAAAATGGGTCTCCTATAATGCTTAGTTCAGAGGACTGTGTGATGGATAAACAAGACAATACGAGAGGCACTTCCGACAGCTACACGCAGCACATGGTAAACCTCTGTGATTTTTATTTTGCAAAGTTAGCAGTACATGGGGGGTTCCATCAGGAGCAGCCACCCAGAATAGCAACAGTGTGCTCCCAAGTGTACACAGAGCTGGTGCAGACCCACTCTGTGCCTGCTTCCAGACATCAGAGCAGTGATTGCAGTTCAATTTTGGTTACGTAACCAAGTGGTCTGACTGGAGAGTGTCTGAACCCTGGGCTCTTCTCAGGGGCCACCTTTTCATGCTTTCATTTATTCATCAAACCTATAGTCATCAAGCACAGACTGCAGGCAAAGAATAGAGCTGGCCCATCTGGCCAAGTTTCCCAACCCAGGTATGAGTTAACCTAACTCTAAAAGACCCCAAATAGGATGTGTGTGTGTGTGTGTGTGTGTGTGTGTAGTTTTTTTCTCCAAGAAAGGAACAAGGATTTTTCCACACTCCCTTAACAAAACCAGCTGAGCAGAATTAGCTCAAACTTCTCAAAAATAAATTCACCTCTGCACTTAGACCAGACATGGAATGTTTCAACCCCAAAGTACACTTGTGGGGGTGTGTGCCTGAAAAACCACAAGTGATTCTGTACAGGGTCAGGATGAAATCATCATGAGCCCAAACACATTTCTTTTACAGACGTGGCAAGTTCTGATTATTTTCTTGTTATTTTTTTATAAGCCAAAATGCAAATAATTATTTTACTTGGAACTCAGACATGAAATGTTCTGCCTCTGCTCTGTCCACATACTTATTATTGTGCATATCAGCTTCTCATATTTGCTCTTGTCTCTAACCGTTGAAAATCTCCGGATTGCTGGAATCACCAGGAATACCTCAGTGATTCTTGACACTTAACACCAACAACTGGGCTGCCCCCTTATATGCCTGCCTCCCCTCCCCAGCTGAGGGTGAGGTGTCTAGTGCAGGAAACACTCATCCAGAAAGCCCTTCTGAGTTGTCGATGAGCATGCAACAGTTCCCAAATGCTGGCCTGTGAACCAAGTTTTCACCCATCCCCAGTGAGAAAAGATAAGAACAATACAGAGAGGTTTTTGTAAAGCTAAACGTATTCCATTTTTAACTCTTAAATGATGTCCTCTTTATTTTTTGTTTTCAAAAATTCTTTTATGAAATTTAGTGAAAATAGTTGAAGGTGAGCAGTGTTGGTTTTTTTTTTACACTGTTCTGACTTGGCAAAATTTAAAAGTGGCAAAATAAAAAGTTGGCAAACTTACACTCATCAAAATATATTTTGAGATTTTCCTAGTCTACAAACTCCAAAAGTCTGGGAATGACCTGGAAAAGGAGCCAAGTGTATGAGTGGAAGGCAATGTCTATGCACTGGGTACTTGCTCCATGCTGTGCTCACGCAAGGCATTTCACCTCAACCTTACAACACTGGGGAGGGAACAAGAGTATTTCCTTTTGAAGGATCAGTAAAGCAAGGCTTCTATTGTTTCTAGAGGTTAAGTGACTCTCCTGGATTCATTCTGCCAGGAAGGGGAAGGGGAGAGGCTGGGATTTGAACCCACGCTGCCTGAACCCAGATCCTGAGTCCCCTCCTCCACCTCACAAGGTCTATTCCTGAATTCCCATACACTATGGGAGATTCAGAAAGGCACCTCAAATTGAAATAGGTGTAGAGCTTTATTCAGAAGCCACTGTGAATAAACAGATTCATAGATTAAGAACAATCCTTCTATCAACAAAGGAGAAGGAAAGAGGGAGAAATGAACTACAATATTTCATGGTCGATGCACTTTCAATAAACTCAGTGGCTGCAATTATGAAAGTGTTAAGCGCTGAGCAATCAGTGACAAGCTGATTCATAATGGCAAGGCGCAGGGGCGGGTCCTGAGCACATTAACTTTCCTCTTCAGACGCTGAGTCCCCAGAACAGGAAACTGGACACAGTGCCTGCCTCATTACCAGACAAATGTAGAGAAAGTGACAGTTTAGGGAAAAACAAGAGTGATTAAGGGATAGAAGGATCCATGATTAAAGACGAAGAAATAATTATACAGCTTGGCTAACTCATAAATCAAGGGCCATCATTTCATCTACAAACACCAGCAAGGTGAAAAGAATCAAAGATGGGCTATTTAATGTGCCTTTAAAAGTGGAACAATGGCTGGAATTAAGAGAGTGCTAAAAACCAAAAGTCAAGGACAAGCAGACTCACTGTAAAAATCACCTCCCAAGGGAGAATGGCTGGAACCCCAGTGGGGATGCGACACCACAGAGACTGGAAGTCACAGTTGGGAGCAACCACTCCGGGCGAGACGGGAGAGCAGCACGGGCTGAGTCTTTTTCCTGCCTTCCCTTGCCGCCTCTGCACCTCTCTCTCCCTCCTCCTTCTCACCTCAGAAAGATAGGTTGGCAATTTGAGGAGGAAAACAGTGTCAACAAACATTGCAAGGTGTCATAACATGAGCCTGGCTGGGTTTGATTTGGGGTCGTGACAGAGGAGCACTAATTATCCCCAAGAAACCAGGCCTGCGGCAGAATGATCCCGAGGACAGAGCAGCCCCTCACAGCCCCTCCCGTGGAGCCCTGTGGGGGATCAGGTGACCCAGGCTTATTTATCCAAAACCAGATATCACAGGATTAACTACCAGCACGTGACGGGGTCCCCAGCAACGCAGGCAGTGGAAGGTGAGATCTGGGCAGAGTTTTGGCCTCTTCAGACTCTGGAATCATCTTCGGCCCGTTCACAGTGTTTTAGAAACCCCTGAAAATGGCTGAGGAGTGCCTGGGCCCTGATAGTAGAAGAGGATAGATGACAAGGCTTTCTGTCTGCTTTCCGCTGGGATCAAACTATTAGGCCCAACCTGTGAAGAATGGGTTCTTATCCTGAAATACCTCACTGAGGAAAAGTTTCAAATGTGGGTTTGGGTAGAATCCAGCACTTAGAGATTTGAAGGGAGCAGGTGAAGGGTGGTTCCTTCTTTTAGATGCACTGAACACCCAGGAAAAAAAACAAAAAGCAGTAGAGATGGGGGAGAACATGGGAACCTGGTCGAGCTTGCATTATAAGCCCTCTGGGACCTAATTCCTAGTTTCTTACACTGCCATGACTATTACTGGTACTCTACAAAGGTTTATCATCAGCAGTGCATTAAATAAACATAAGAACAATATGAGGAATATAAAGGCTCAGTGAAGAATGGGAGGCAAGATGGAACTAAATAAGGCACGTGGCATAAATTACAAGCTTACTGAGGGCAGGGAATCTGTCTAAAAATTCTGTAGAATTTTCTCCCCATGGAGCTCCAAGCACTAAGGGATAAAAAGTCAGGCATTCTAAAATAGTGACAGTCCCCATGATTCAGTCTATTTTCAGCTTCTCTCCTTGGTCTCTAAGTGATTTTCATTCCCTCATAAAATGAGCAGCCCAAGCTTTCAGTCTGACATGTTTTTCAGAGCAGCCTATTGGTTTTAAATAAACTAAAAGGAAATAACATGATACCCCTGGTTTGGAACGTTGTGTCCCACCATTGGTTACGTAACCAAGTGGTCTGACTGGAGAGTGGCTGAACCCTGGGCTCTTCTCAGGGGCCACCTTACATGCTTGCATTTATTCATCAAACCAATAGTCATCAAGCACAGACTGCAGGCAAGGAGTAGAGCTGGTCTTTGGGAGAGAAACTAAAATACACAGGACACAAGAAATGGAAGTCCTTGAAGACAGAAGGAATGTAGTGTTCATTCTTTTTCTATCCCTCAGTATCAAGCCCTAGAAAGAGGGACACTGCCAGTCACCACATTTGCTAGTTAGTATAAATGAAGGCTCAGAAATGAGATTAGCGTAAGCATTTAGAGAGAGACAAAAAGAACATGGTTCCATAGAATGAGGGAGGACAACCAGAGCAAGGAGGGAGGGCCAAAGACTAAAGGAACCAAAGACGGGCCATATAACTTCATTAATAATTAAATGCACAACACACACACACAAGACAAAACTTAGTGATGAGGCACCTTTTGGGAACCAGGGGTAAAAGATGTAAGCCCAGACTCTTAGGGGTATTGGGTGCATGCAAGCAAACAGGAGGCAGAGAAATGTGAACAAACAGCTATAAAACTATGTAACAATTGTTACAATAAAGTTGAAGAAGGGGATGATGGATGAAATTTTTAAATAAACTGTGGATTACAAAATGTATTTGTAACCATATTAAATATCCTCATTTATAACAATTGTGCTATAGCTCTGTAAGAGAATGTCCTTATCTCAGGAAATATATGCTGGAATATTTGGGGGTTAAAACCCTTTCTTAGAAAAGGCACATATATAACATCTGAAGAGAACAGAGGATGAAATACTGACTCTAAGGGGGTGAGGAAAGGAAAGAGGAGAGCAGAGGGAGGCTTTGCTAAGGACTTGACGTTTGACTACCATGTGAAAAACAGAGAAGAGAGGTTGGAAAGAGGGCTTGCTAGACAAGGTCACAGCATGAGCAAAGGTATGGTGCACAAGCACCACCTGAAAACCTTAAAGAATGAGACCTCCCTAGAGTTTCCAACATGTGAGGAGGAATCTGCATGAAAACACCAATGGGACAAAACTTTGAAGGGACTTTGGGCCAGTGTAGGGCAAGCTCTGAAATTGTAAAATCCAAAGAAATTCCTCGTAGACACAAGTCATATCTGTAAACAACCACTATCTATTTGGTGAGACACAGCCTACAGCATGTAATACATGCAGAAAAAGACTCAAAACCATTTTGAGGAAAAAGTTTTAAAAATCAGCATCAACTGAGCCAAGAAGAGCTTGGAACTGAGTTGGGTAAACTCAGTTTCACAGCTGTTTATGAGCAACTACTCTGTGTAGGCATTGTGTTGGACCCTGGGGTAGCGAGAGAGAAAGATATAGTCCCCACCCTCAAGGTAAGTCACAGGTTGGTAGTCAAGAAGACTCACTTTCTTAGACAAAGTGAGCCTGAGTAGGAGAAAAGGGACTTGGATTGACAACCAGCCTGGCCTCCAGGGGCTTGGCTTCCTTAGGCCTACCATTGACTTCCAGGGTCTGTGTTGGGCCTCTTCGGTGGTGGGTACTAAGGCCGTCAGCGCACTGATGTTAGGAGGGAAGGTCAGAGTGGAAAGGTCGTTTGGTGGCTGGGAGATGAAAGAAGGACTTTCTAAATTGGAGATAACTGACCTGAACTTAGCCACAATGACAAATCTGTTGGAGAAATGTAAAAAATGAAATTGGTCAAAATTAGAATTTCATGCACTCACACAGATACAAAATCCTAGAAATTTAGTGTGTAAAAAAGATAATATTTCATGATCAAGCTGGGTTGACCCTAGGAATGCAAAAGTGAATTAACATTAGAAAAGCTATTAGTATAACTCACCATCTTAACGGGCAAAAGAGAAAAGCTATATGACTAAACAATTGTAAATAAAAGCATTTGCTAAAACTCACCACCAATTCATAATGAAACTTCTTACCTGATAGAGTTTTTTTACCAAATAATTACAGCAAACATCACTCTTCAAGGTGAAATGTTAGAAGCATCACTTTAAAAATCAGGAACATGACAAAAATGTCTGCATCAACTCTTCTTTCCAGCATTGTACTTCAGGTCCTGTCCAATACAACAAGGAAAGAAAATAAATGAAATACATAAGTTTTGGACAGGAAGAAACAATACTGACATTATTATAGAAAATATAGTTGTTTACTCAAAAAACACAAAAGACTTTATAAATTGCTGAAATTAATTTTGAAAAATTTAATAAGGTGGGTAGATAATAGAAATCAATTGCATTTCTATAGTTCAGCAATAAACTGCATAATTTCAAAAGATGCTAATTATAATAGCAACCAAAATTAAGGTACTTGGGAATAAACAATGGTGGAAAAATCTTTATAAAGAAAAAAATAACTTCATTAAAAGACAGTAGAGAAGACTTAAGTGGAGAAATAAGCCATACCATGGATAAAAAGTCATAATAATGAAAGTGATGTCAATTCTCTTTGCTTACAGAGGCAACTCAACACAAGTTCTATTCAAGAGGGGTTTTGAAGTAACTTGACAATCTAATTCTAGAATTTATATAGAAGGGTAGAGTCTTAAGAGTGGCCAAGACATTCCTGAAAAACAGAATAAGGCACAGGGACTGTCCCTGCTGTGTGTAAGGACGTCATATGAAGCTACAGTGAGTGATATAGGGTGCTATAGGTACAGGGACAGACAAACTGACCAATGGAATTGGACAGAAGCCCCAAAGCAGACCTACAGGTATATGGAAACCTGATTTATGACAGAGATGGCACAGTAGACCACCAGAGAAAGGATAGATTATCCATTAGTGGTGCTCAAAATTTGTTATTCATACAGGGGCTCCCATATGATCTCACTCCATATCCAAAAGTAAATTCTGTGAGAATTCAAAGCAAAATGTATAATACAATACTTTAAATCTTTGAGAAGAAGATGAGGGAGAATTTCTTTATATCAGGAGAGAGAAGGATTTGTTATACAAGGTACAAAATGCATTACCCATAGAATAAAAGACAGATATATTAGACTACATTAAAAATAAGAACTTCTTTCATCAAAATATATCTCAAAGAAAATGAAAATGCAAGCCACAAAATGGAAGAGGATGTCTGTAATGCATTTAACTCACAAATAAATACAGAAGAAATTTTCATTCAACTGTCTGCATGCTCATTTCCTTGTCTTCTTCAGAGCCTTTGCTCAAATGTCATGTTTTTAATAAAACTTTCCCTGACCATTTAAAAAAATTGCAAGCTCATCACCACTCCCTGCCCTGCCTATTGCCTTTTCCTGCCTTATTTTTAGCTGTAACACTTATCATTACCATGCATACTATATATGCATACTAATTAAATTATTTGATTGCCCATCTCCCTCTCTCCCCCGTAGACATAAACTTAAAAATGAGACCAGGAATTTTAGTCTATTTGGTTCACTGATGTGTTCTCAGTGTTTAGAGGTGAGCACACAGCAGATGCTCAATAAATATTTCAACAATAAAAATACCAACAACCCAATAGAAAAATGAGCAAAAGATTTCAAAAGGCATTTCAAAAAGAAAACAAAAAATACTACTCATCAATAAACATAAAAAATGCTTGAATTTATTAATAATCATGGAAATGGAAATGCAAATTAAGACACAAATACTATTTTACACTTACCAGATTGGTAAACATTAAGAATTTTGACAATACTGGGTAACTAAAAGGATGAAACAGCAAACTCTTAATATACCTGCTGGAGAGAGGGTAAATTGTTTCCCTCTTCAGAAAACAATTTGGGATTATCCTGTAAAGATGAACATATGCCTAGCCTATAGGTCTGTTTATCTATTCTTAGGTTTATACCCTGGAAGGATGTCACTCAAACTGCAGGCCACAGACTGAGGCCAGGATGTAAATGATCTGCTATCAGCCAGCATGAGACAAGTACAAAAACCAAAAGTAAGCATTTAGAAAATGTTACAGCAACTTGACACTGCTACCCTGTATTTATTTATTTTTGCTTTTTAGACATTTTTTATCATGATAAAGTATACATAACATAAAAATTGAGCATTTTAACCATTTTTAGGTGTATATGTGGCATTAAGTACACTTACATTGTTATACAACCACCCCCATCATCCATCTCTATAACATTTTTCATCTTCCTAAACTGAAATTCTATGCCCCTTAGACATAATTCTCCATTTTCTCTCCCTGCTCTCCTGGCAACCATTCTTTCTGTCTCCAAGAATTTGAGTACTCTAGGTACCTCATATGAGTGGAACCATATGGCATTTGTCCTTTCTTTAGTTAGCATAATGTCCCCAAGGTTCATCCATGTGGTAGCATGTGTCAGAATTTCCTTCTTTCTAACGCTGAATAATGGTTCATTGAATGTATGTATTACATTTTGTTTATCTAGTCATCCATCAATAGACACTTGGATTGCTTCCTCCTTTTGTCTGTTATAAATAATCACCATACTATATTTACTGATATATAATTGAGGGATGTTGAATATAATAATTAAGAATTGAGGTTCTTTACTTTGTATGTCTTTGGATTTTTTCAAATTTCATTTTCCAAGTAATTCATATTTATGGTATTTTACAAAAGTGTCCATCTGTAACAGATTGGAAAATCTTTTAAATTTACCCCCAAATAGTTGAAGAAGTACCACCCTGGAGTAAGAGGTTCCAAACTTTTCTAAGAACCATAGCAAGAAAAACTTTTTACATCACAACCCAGTATGCACAAACAAAACAACCAAAAGTTTCATGAAGCAATACTTATCATGAAATACACTAATGTGGTTACTGTTCTGTTTCATTCTTTTCAAAATCTTGGTTGAATCTATTAAATCGATTTCATAGCCCACTAAAGATCATGGATCTCATTTGGAAAACCAGTGCTCTTGAGAAATTCTTGCACATGTGTGTTAGGAGCTGTGTGAACAATATTCCCAGCAGCATTATTCATGGCATCCAAAAAACAAAAAACAAAGGAAAACAACCCAAACATCCATCAATAGGAAGCTAAACAAAAAAACTGTGATATGTCCATCTGATAGAATATTCCAGGAGCCCAATCGATTTTCACTGAATGAATAAACAGCTGTGAAAATGAAGTACAGCTACTTAGAACAATTTGGATGAATCTTAGAAATACAATGTGGAGTGCACAAAACAAATTACAGTCAACTCTTTACTGAATGAAAACATTTTTTCAAAAGCTAAAAAAGCCGGTGAAACTAAATACTGGGAGGAGCTAAGATGGCAGCGTGAATAGGTCAGCAGAAATCTCCTCCCAAAACCATATATATTTTTGAAAATATAACAAATACAACTATCCCTAAAAGAGAGACCAGAAGATACAGTACAACAGCCAGGCTACATCAACATCTGAGAGAACACAGCGCCTCACAAAGTGGGTAAGATAAAGCCGCGGCCTGGTGGGACCCAAGCATGCCTCTGACCCCAGGTCCCCGGCAGGAGGAGAGGAGTTGGAGCAGGGAGGGAATGGGAGCCCAGGACTGCTAAATACCCAGCCCTAGTCATCCGCACTGGGAGCGCAGACACACAGTGCATGGTGTGCTGGATATTAGGGAAATGGAACAATAAAACATGTGAGCGGGTCACCACAGCTGAGAAAAAAGAAAAGCAAGTGACTTTTGAAAGTCTTAAAGGGACAGGAGCCTCACAACAGGACGGAAGCTTCCCGGCACACTCAGCCCAGCAGCTAGGAATCCCAGGGAACTCTGGGTGACCTAACCCCCTGGGTGGCAGCGCAGCACTGAGGCCTCTCAAGGTGATAAACAGCCTTCCATCTGTTCCCCCTCCGGTGCAGCCCCGCCATAGCGGAGCAGCAGCCTGAGACCGGCTACGCCCACAGCAGCCACATGGAGCCTACTCCCAAGCCGCCTGGACCAGACTCGGAGACCCGGCTAGGGCGCAGCTGCCCAGCACAAGCCACTAGGGGTCACTATTCTCACAGGAGAAGAAGATGACGAGCAAGCAGGAAAGGACTTTGTTCTCCCAGCTGACACATGTGCCAACTGCCCACGACTACTTCTATCACCATGAAAAGGCAGAAGAATTTGATTCAGACGACAATAACCCAGACATACCCTGAGAGGGAACCTGGGGAGATAGATTTAACCAATCTTCCTGAAAAAGAATTCAAAATAAAGGTCATAACCATGCTGATGGACTAGCAGAGAAAAATGCAAGAGCTAATGGATAAAGTTGGGAGGGAGAATACAGAAATAAAACAATCTCTGGAAGGACTTAAAAGCAGAATGGACAAGATGCAAGAGGCCATTAGTGGAATAGAAATCAGAGAAGAGGAATGCAGAGAAGCTGATGCAGAGAGAGATAAAAGGATCTCCAGGAATGAAAGAATATTAAGAGAACTGTGTGACCACTCCAAAAGGAACAATATCTGCATTACAGGGGTACCAGAAAAAGAAGAGTAAGAAAAGGGGATAGAAAGCATATTTGAAGTAATAATTGCTGAAAACTTCCCCAAACTGGGGGAGGAAACAGTTGCTCAGATCACAGAAGTACACAGAACTTCCAACAGAAGGGACCCAAGGAGGACAACACCACAACACATAATAATTAAAATGGCAAATATCAATGACAAGGAGAGAGTATTAAAGGCAGCCAGAGAGAGAAAAAAGGTCACCTATAAAGGAAAACCCATCAGGCTATCATCAGACTTCTCAACAGAAACCTTACAGGCCAGGAGAGAATGGCATGATATATTTAATGCAAAGAAACAGAAGGGCCTTGAACCAAGAATACTATATCCAGCATGATTATCATTTAAATATGAAAGAGGGATTAAACAATTCCCAGACAAGCAAAATTTCAGGGAATTTGCCTCACACAAACCAACTCTACAGGGTATTCTAGAGGGACTACTCTAGATGGAAGCACTCCTAAGGCTAAAGCAAAGAAAGCAGACCAACCAAATACTAACTAAAGGCAAAAAAAAAAAAAAACAACTACCCACAAATGCAGTTAAAGAAAACACAAAAGAGCACAAAATAAAACAACTAACATATAAAGAATGGAGGAGGAGGAATAAAAAGGGAGAGAAATAAAGAATCATCAGACTGTGTTTATAACAGCTCAATAAGCGAGTTAAGTTAGATGGTAAGATAGTAAGGAAGCTAACCTTGAACCTTTGATAAACACGAACCTAAGGCCTGCAATGGCAATAAGTATATATCTTTCAATCATCACCCTAAATGTAAATGGACTGAATGCACCTCAAAAGACACAGAGTAATAGAATGGATAAAAAAGCAAGACCCATCCATATGCTGCCTACAAGAGACTCACCGCAAACCCAAACACATGCACAGACTAAAAGTCAAGGGATGGAAAAAGATATTTCATGCAAACAACAAAGAGAAAAAAGCAGATGTTGCAGTACTAGTATCAGACAAAATAGACTTCATATCAAAGAAAGTAACAACAGATAAAGAAGGACATGACATAATGATAAAGGGGTCAGTCCAACAAGAGGATATAACCATTATAAATATATTTGCTCCAAATACAGGAGCACCAAAATATGTGAAACAAATAATAACAGAACTAAAGGAGGAAATGGAATGCAATGCATTCATTTTAGGAGAATTCAACACACCACTCAATCCAAAGGACAGATCCACCAGACAGAAAATAAGTAATGACATAGAGGCACTGAACGACACACTAGAACAGACGGACCTAATAGGCATCTATAGAACTCTACACCAAAAAGCAGTAGGATACCCATTCTTCTCAAGTACACATGGAACATTCTCCAGAATAGACCACATACTAGGGCACTAAAAGAGCCTCAGTAAATTCAAAAAGATTGAAATTCTACCAACCAACTTCTCAGACCACAAAGGCATAAAACTAGAAATAAATTGTACAAAGAAAGCAAAAAGGCTCACAAATACATGGAGGCTTAACAACATGCTCCTAAATAATCAATGGATCAATGAACAAATTAAAATGGAGATCCAGAAATATATAGAACCAAATGACAAAAACAACACAAAGCCCCAACTTCTGTGGGATGCAGCAAAAGCAGTTCTATAAGGAAAGTATATAGCGATCCAGGCATATTTAAAGAAGGAAGAACAGTCCCAAATGAATAGTCTAAAGTCACAATTATCGAAACTGGAAAAAGAATAACAAATAAGGCCTAAAGTCAGTAAAAGAGGGAGATAATAAAGATCAGAGAAGAAATAAATAAAATTAAGAAGAATAAAACAATAGAAAAAAATCAATGAAACCAAGAGCTGGTTCTTTGAGAAAATAAACAAAATAGATAAGCCTCTAGCCAGACTTATTAAGAGCAAAAGAAAATCAACACACTTCAACAGAATCAGAAATGAGAAAGGAAAAATCATGATGGCCCCCACCGAATTACAAAGAATTATTAGAGAATACTATGAAAATCTATATGCTAACAAGCTGCAAAACCTAGAAGAAATGGACAACTTCCTAGAAAAATACAACCTTCCAAGACAGACCAAGGAAGAAACAGAAAATCTAAACAGACCAATTACCAACAACAAAATTGAAACAGTAATCAAAAAACTACCCAAGAGCAAAGCCCCCAGACCAGACAGATTTACCTCGGAATTTTATCAGACATACAGAGAAGATATAATACCCATTCTCCTTAAAGTTTTCCAAAAAATAGAAGAGGAGGGAATACTCCCAAACTCATTTTATGAAGCCAGCATCACTCTAATACCAAAACCAGGCAAAGACCCCACAAAAAAAGAAAATTACAGACCAATATCCCTGATGAACATAGATGCAAAAATACTCAACAAAATATTAGCAAACCAAATTCAAAAATACATCAAAAGGATCATACACCATGATCAAGTGGGATTCATCCCAGGGACGGAAGGATGGTACAACATCCGAAAATCCATCAACATCATACACCACATAAACAAAAAGGACAAAAATCACATGATCATCTCCATAGATGCTGAAAAAGCATTCGACAAAATTCAACACCCATTCATGATAAAAACTCTCAACAAAATGGGTATACAGGGCAAGTAACCTCAACATAATAAAGGCCATATATTGACAAACCCACAGCCAACATCATACTTAACAGCGAGAACCTGAAAGCATTTCCTCTAAGATAAGGAACAAGACAGGGATACCCACTCTCCCCACTGTTATTCATAGTACTGGAGGTCCTAGCCACAGCAATTAGACAAAACAAAGAAATACAAGGAATCCAGATTGGTTAAGAAGTCAAACTGTCACTATTTGCAGATGACATGATATTGTACAAAAAAAACCATAAAGACTCCACTCCAAAACTACTAGAACTAATATCAGAATTCAGCAAAGTTGCAGGATACAAAATTAATACACAGAAATCTGTGGCTTTCCTATACACTAACAATGAACTAATAGAAAGAGAAATCAGGAAAACAATTCCACTCACAATTACATCAAAAAGAAGAAAATACCTACGAATAAACCTAACCAAAGAAATGACGACATATACCCTGAAAACTACAAGACACTCTTAAGAGAAATTAAAGAGGACACTAACAAATGGAAACTCATCCCATGCTCTTGGCTAGGAAGAATTAATATTGTCAAAATGGCCATCCTGACCAAAGCAATCTACAGAGTCAATGCAATCCCTATCAAATTACCAACAGCATTCTTCAATGAACTGGAACAAATAGTTCTAAAATTCATATGAAACCACCAAAGACCCCGAATACCCAAAGCAATCCTGAGAAGGAAGAATAAAGTAGGGTGTATCTCGCTCCCCAACTTCAAGCTCTACTACAAAGCCACAGTAATCAAGACAATTTGGTACTGGCACAAGAACAGACCCACAGACCAGTGGAACAGAATAGAGACTCCAGACATTCACCCAAACATATATGGTCAATTAATATATGATAAAGGAGCCATGGACATACAATGGAGAAATAACAGCCTCTTCAACAGTTGGTGTTGGCAAAACTGGACAGCTACATGTAAGAGAATGAAACTGGATCATTGCCTAACCCCATACACAAAAGTAAATTCAAAATGGGTCAAAGACCTGAATGTAAGTCATGAAACCATAAAACTCTTAGAAAAAAACATAGGCAAAAATCTCTTGGACATAAACATGAGTGCCTTCTTCATAAACATATCTCCCCAGGCAAGGAAAACAAAAGTAAAAATGAACAAATGGGACTATATCAAGCTGAAAAGCTTCTGTATAGCAAAGGATACCATCAATAGAACTAAAAGGTACCCTACAGTATGGGAGAATATATTCATAAATGACAGATCCGATAAAGGGTTGACATCCAAAATATGTAAAGAGCTCATGCACCTCAACAAACAAAAAGCAAATAATCCAATTAAAAAATGGGCAGAGGCGCTGAACAAACAGTTCTCCAAAAAAGAAATTCAGCTGGCCAACAGACACATGAAAAGATGCTCCACATCGCTGGTCATCAGAGAAATGCAAATTAAAACCACAATGAGATGTCACCTCACAACAGTAAGGATCGCCACCATCCAAAAGACAAATAACAACAAATGTTAGCGAGGTTGTGGAGAAAGGGGAACTCTCCTACACTGCTGGTGGGAATGTAAATTAGTTCAATCATTGTGGAAGCAGTATGGAGGTTCCTCAAAAAGCTCAAAATAGAAATACCATTTGACCCAGGAATTCCACTTCTAGGAATTTACTATAATAATACAGCAGCCAGTTTGAAAAAGACAGATGCACCCCTTTGTTTATCACAGCACTGTTTGCAATGACCAAGAAATGGAAGCAACCTAAGTGTCCATCAGTAGATGAATGGATAAAGAAGATGTGGTATATATACACAATGGAATATTATTCAGCCATAAGAAGAAAAAAAATCCTACCATTTGCAACAACATGGATGGAGCTAGAGGGTATTATGCTCAGTGAAATAAGCAAGGTAGAGAAAGACAAGTACCAAATTATTTCACTCATATGTGGAGTATAAGAACAAAATAAAAACTGAAGGAACAAAACAGCAGCATAATCACAGAACCCAAAAATAGATGAACAGTTACCAAAGGGAAAGGGACTGGGGAGGATGGGTGGAAAGGGAGGGATAAGGATGGGGGGGAAAGAGGGTCATTATGATTAGCATTTATCATGTTTGGGGGGCATGGGGAGGGATGTGCAACACAGAGAAGACAAGTAGTGACTCTACAGCATCTTACTATGCTGATGAACAGTGACTGTAATGGGGTTTGTGGGGGGGACTTGGTGAAGCGGGGAGTCTAGTAAACATAATGTTCCTCATGTAATTGTAGGTTAATGATACCAAAAAAAAAAAACTAAACACTGAATGCTATATTGTTAAGTGGCACATACATGTGATAAAACTATCCTAAAAAGCATGAGAGTAATAACCACAAAATTCAGGATAGTAGCTACCTCTGGGGTGAAGGAGCTGGGCAGTGAGTAAGCAGGGGTGCATTTGGGAAGAAATTTACAGGTAGCTAACAGAATTAGAAATGGTATTAAGTTGGGAGGTTTACAAATGTTCATTTTATTATTATGCTCTATACTTTGATATACATTGTGCATATTCTTTTATGTATCAAACATTTTTTAAAGATAGAAATAAGTTGATGAAATTGGGGGACAGAGAATTCTACCCACATGGAGCAAGCCACCTAACCCTTTCATTGATATATCAAAATATCAACAAAATAGGGTTCTCTGAGCTTCTTGTAAGACTATGAGAAAAATAGCTGACAGGCGTAGGAGAGTCAGGCTGAAAAGAAGGGTGCCAAGCAAGACATTAAATCAGCAAGTACCATTTCCCCCTATGGAGTAACCACTCCACATCTTCTCTTTATTACCCAACCAGCAAACCCTCACCCCTCACAGCTTCCAACTGCCATGGAACATTCTTCTGCATCCCTGACTGTTGGTTGCTTTTAGAGTTCTGGGTTGGGAATCTAAGGGAAGCAACAAAAGACTCCAAGCCCTTCAAGGGTAGGGGTCAAGCCTTATTCATGTCTGTATTTCTAACCTTTGACCCAGTGCCTGTGCTAGTAGGTTCTATTAGATAGACGGTTCTTGTATGAATGAATGAAGCACTTGATGAAAGAATAAATGACTATTGAAATTAAGGTAAAGATGCTATGCACTATTTCTGTCATTGTCAATGTATGAGACTATTTCAGGCTATTCTGACTCATGAGCTAACCTGAGACTTAGTAATGAGTGTGGCCTCCCTAAGGTATTTATGAATTGAAGATCTGAGGGAGAATATAAAGTGACGTCACAGGATCAAAGAGGATAAACTGTCATCTTTAAAATAAAAAGGAGAAATCTTGAGAATTTTTGAAGTCTAGTTGGGCATATCAGTAACTTGGTAATTATCTTTTTTATCCCCACTTTAATTTTTATCGTGGTTAATCACAAAGTGTCATGAGCAGAGACAGTGGCTAACAGCACAGAAAATGGAGGCACTGATTGAGTATGAATTCTGATTCCTCCCTTGACTGGGTAAACTTAGGCAAATTACAAATCCCTCAGTTTTCTCATCTGCAAAAGGGCAATAGTAAGAGACCTACCTCCTAGACTTGAAATGACAATGCATGATACTCATTCATAAATGAAACAGTGCTTGGCACCCAGGAAGCACCATATCATTATTGTTAAATAAAATCCTTACTTAGGTTGACAAACACACTCGTGGGCCCACATGCCTCCTGAACTCTTGATGCTGGTTGTCATGTGGGTACATACCCAAACTTCCTCTGTGGGAAAGCGATCTCTGTGGCCCTTGCATGGAAAGCCCTTGAGTAGTTTCATGCTGAGGGAGCTTTGCTATAGGACCCTCTGTTCAGCACACTTGCAATCCTGTTGTCTCTTCTGATGTCTTCTAAGATGCTCACCTTTGACATATATGGGTCCCTGATATTCTTCCCTCATAATGCCTGTCCCACCTTCTTTCTTTTCCATTCTCATTGTCTCCACCTCCTCTACCCTTTCACTGTTGCAACAGCCTCCTAACAGATTTTCCTGCTTCCAGTCTGTTTCTGCCAGTTCATCTTTGACCCTGGGGACAGAGTAAATCTTCCTCAAACAACCCTTTCATGTCATCCTCACCCACCCCTCTCTGCTCAGAACCCTCCCTTGCCACTGTGTACAAAGTGGTACTCAGATTCCTTAGTTTGACTATCAAGACCTGTACAGTCAACACTGGCATCCTCTCCCACTTTCTCTCTCTCTACTTGTCTTCACAGACTTTTTTTTCCTCAGCCAAATCAGTCTATTTGTTACCTCCATACTGGTCATACCTATGTCCACCCAGAGGACACCATTTCCTCCACTCCCAAGCCTGGAATGCTCTTCTCGTGACTACAAGATCTTGGAAAGACACTCTAAGAAGTGAGATAAGGGCACTAAAATGGAGATTGGGGAATATCAAAAGCAGATTTGTGTCTCTAACTTGTTCCTTTACTTGGTCATGATCCCACGAATAGGGGGAAAGATTCTCTCCCTCCTTCCTCCAGAGAGGCATAGAGCGCAGTGGTTAAGAGCATGGGCTCTGGCTGTTAGTTCTTGGCTGGGCAAGTGTCTCACCTGAGGGTTTCAGCACCGGGCAAGTCCTCTCTAGATTTGGAGAGACAGGAAAAAATGACAACAGAATGTTGGGAGTAAATGGGTTTATAACCAGCTTTACTCATGGTGGCCAGTCAAAGGCTAGAATTCCATCTGCCTCTAGGGCAAACTGCATACAGCAGACCGGTTTCCATCTCCTTACCATTCCTTCTCCAGCCTCTGATCCAGCTTCTGCAGACCCAGACTACTGGGCAGAGCTCTTTATATAGAGTCAATAATAGCTCTTTGCCAACATGTGTGCAAGCATGCACCTGCAAGTATTGCACGTGCACAGTGGGTGAGCAGACCAAGGTCAGGTTAAGATCCTGGCCATGGTAACCTCCATTCTCCCTACAGCAAGTTACTTACCTTTTATGTGCCTCAGTTTTGCTCATCTGTAAAAGGGGGTTAGTAACTTCTGGAGTGGATGTGGTGGTGATACCCTTTCAAGAAAGAGACACTTGTTCTCATAGCAGTGAGAGTGTTAGTTGCTGACTTCTCACAGAGTCCCTTCAAGGAATTGCTCTAAACCAAAGGAAGCTGCATTGCCCTAATCTATGCTTCCTTCCTGGGGCAGCCTGCTCAAAAGAGGATGCAAAAGCCTGGCTTCTCTGCCCTGATTGGACAAATCTAAAGGGCCATTCCAGCCTGTGATTGCCCCATAAAATCCCCCAAGGCCTCTGTTGTGACAGCATCAGAGCCCAACTTCTCTCTCCACCCAGTTCAGCTTCCTTTCCTTCCTCTCAAAGGTGCTTTTCCCAAAAATTCTCCTTAACAAACTACATGCACACAGATCTTTGCTTCAGAGTCAATTCCCCAGGAAACCTGACCTAGAGCAGGTGCTTGGTCTAAAAAAGCAGGCCTAGAGATGGGATTTGGGAGCAGTATCACTTGCTAGCTGACTGGCACTAAGGACCCCATTACTAACAGTAGTGGAACACCGAGAACCAATAGCCAATGGTTAGAGGGCAATGGCTAAAATGTCCATGGATGATGAACTGGGATGGGACACAGGTGGACATTGCTGCACTGGGGGTGCAGCTTATCAAGCATTTCATAGTTTCAGGTGAATACTATTTGGAAAGACTGTAGAATGAGATGGCTGTTGCCAGGGGAAGGCAGGGGATTGATTCATTGGAGAAAGACAATGAAAGACCCAGAATGAATAATCACTGATATAAGGCAAAGTATAAAAGCTTGAGGGTATCTCTGACAGCATATAAAAGACTCATCTCCTGTACCAGAGGGCAGAGAAAACTAAGACTCAAATCCAGAATTTAATCATAAGAGGACCAGGACTCCAGAGAAGATTGAATTCCCAACTCCAGAAGATCTGCTATGCCAAAGTCAGGGACCTGATTGGAAAGAATGGGACCCTGAGACTCTCTCAAAGGCTGCAGTTAAGATATTGGTCAGGGTTGCCACCATATGGAGGTTCAGCTATGACTGGAGCATCTCCTTCCAAGCTCACTGTCATGGCTTTGCAGGTCTTAGAAGATCCTTTTCTGAGCCCATTCCTGCAGTGCTGGTAGGCCTTTATGCTCTCGGTGTGTACTGATTGTCCCCTCAACATAGTAGTTGGTGATGGGAGAAAAAGAGAGAGAAAGCACACCCTAGAACATCCTGAGACAAAAGCCACAGCCTTTGTGGGCTGTAACCTTGGAACTGTAGTTCCATCACATCTCCATTTTCTCTTCATTAGAAGTAAACCCCTAGGTGCAGTCTGCACTCAAAGACAGAACACGACACCCTGGCAGACATTTTCCAAGTTGTGGAGCTAGCACATTTTCACGCTTGAGGGTATTGTTCGAACACATTTACTTAGTGACAAGGAAGGTTGTCAGCTTTCAGTGGGCCCAGAGCAAGGAAAGGCTCCACAGCAGGTGCAGGCTGTGGTGCAAGTGGCCCTGTGGTATTAGAGGTGTCTGTGATGGGAAAAGACTCTGAATGGAGTTCATGGCAAGCCTCAAGAAGAATCACAAAATAGATCCCTAAGATTCTAGAGCAAGGCCATGCCATTTATAACAGAGGATTGTATATCCCATTTGAAAAACAGTAACCTGTGTTCTACTGAGCCCTGGCAGACACAGAGCACCTGCTATGGGATGTTAAGTGACCACACAACCAGAGAAGCCCTTCACAAGCTGAGTTTTGTCAGACTCACTAAGTCACAAAGTCATATGGGCTCAAAGCTCTCTATCATAAAATGGTTGTGGTCTATCCAAAGTCAAGCTTGAGCAGAGCATAAAGGCACAAGTAAGCTGCATGAGCAGGTGGATAGACTCCTGTATCACCCACCATTTTTGCACCAGTACCTCTCCATCAGGCCACATCACTGGCTGCCTGGGGAATCCTTTACGGCCAGCTAATGAGTAAGGGAAAAGGCTGAGCTTGGGTGATAGATGAGTCAGCTCAGTTTGTGGGTACAAACTGAACATGGACTGCTGCTGCACTGTGGCCCCCTCAGTGAGGTGGTGAGGGGTGTCCTGAAAGTTAATGAAGAGAAATTCTTCAGTGTGCAGAGCTTTAGGTGGTGCACCTGTTCATTCACTTTGTGTGCAAAGAAAAATAGGCTGAGATTAGAATATATGTAGACTCGTGAATAAGTATGATTGGCTTTATTTGTTGGTCAAGAGTCTGGAAGGAGAGAGATTGGAAGATTAGAGATAAGGTGATCTGAGAAAGAGATAGTGGGTGAACGAATGGAACTGTGCATCAAGTGTAAAGATCTTACTGCATGTTAAACACTCATCAAAGATCTTCCACTATGGAAGAGACACTAAACAATCAAGTAGATGGAATTTCACAGGTAGGTGATGTCAGTTAGCCTCTATTATCAGCCACCCCAATCCAGGCATAATGGCTCATGAATAGAGTAGCCACAGTGGATGGGATAGAAGCTGTGCATGGGCCCAACAGCATGTGCTCCACTCAGCAAAGCCAATTTGGTTACTGCTACTGCCAAATATCAACCTACTAGCAACATAGACCAACAATGAGCACCTTAAATGGCACCATACTTCCAGAGGAGCAAAAAGATTTCTGGTTGCTCTTCCAGAACTTAATGGAAAATTGTAACATTTGCACTCTTGGCAGGGGCAGCAAACTAGAATTAATTTATATTCCATGCATGAATCTGTCTTTCCTGACTACAAGGCCTCAACTAGCCCCACTTTCTGAGAGCCTTCAGAGCATTTGATACACTGGAACCAGAATTTTACATAATGTATCAGACCAAGGGACTCATGAAGGAGGTGTGTCTGCGGACATATGATCAAGGCATCCATTGGTCCAATCTGGCCTCAGAGTGACGGAATGGTCTTTTGAAAGTACAGATGAGGTAGCAGCTTGGAGATAATGCCTTGTGAAGAGGGAACACCATCCTCGAGGACATAGTTCAGATCCTAAACCTATGACAATTACTTGGTGATATGTCCCAAGTAGGTACAATACATGGGTCTGGGGAACAAGGGGTGCAAGTGAGAGTGGCTCTGCTTATCATTACTCCCAGTGAACTCATCTCTAGGGGACTAGAGGTCTTGGTTTCTAGAAGCTTCCCTCTATCAAGGATACAGTGATCCAATTAAACTTTAAGTTGCCTGGTCACTTCAAGTTTCTGTGCCAAGAGAACAGCAGGCAAGGAAAGAAATGATCATCCTGGCAGGGGCAATTTACCCTGCTCATCAAGAGAAAGTAGGACTGCTGTTATAAAATAAGAGAAAAAAGAAGATATTTGACACCAGATGACCCTCTAGAGTATCTCTTCAAGCATTCTATACAGTATTGGCAGTAAATAGACAAATGTAGCAACCACAGCCTGAGGCCAAGCGAGCCACCTACTCCAGTACTGGCACTGACCAAGAGAGAGGGGACTCTAGAATGCACAGAGTGGGGCACCAATGAGTATAAGTAGTAGCATGGAGAGCTGGGGCAGTTGTTCGTCCTGTTTCCTCCTCTTCTGTGTTTCCCCAGGAAAAGAATCCTGGAGAAGCGTCTAGATGAGGCTTACTATATTACAAAACTGACTGTATTAAGCAAGTGAATCTGAGCACAAGGCGGGGACCATAGTGTGTGCTGTGGTGTACTGCACACGTGCCCCCACCCCCTTCAGGGCCAAGGCTTTCATTCCCCCAGCTTCCACAAGTATTGGCTGCTAACAACTCACAGTTCAGTTCTACTCCAGGTATTGGCCCTCAGTCAAAGGAAGCTGCTTTGTTCCTGTTTTTGCCCTCTCCCTAGAGGCAGCCTGCATCTAGGGAGTGACTTGCTAATGAGGTAAAATAATTCAGCCCCCTTGCTTTAATTGGGACATTTCTGAAGGGCCATCCCAGCTCCAGAGCTCCCCAGAGAATCTTCTGAGACCTCTCTTTTAACTGCTTAACAGTTTAGCTCCCTCTGCTTAATACAGTGTCCCTCACCCTTCATAGGTGTTGTTTCTCAGAGTACTCTCACTTCCTGCATGCGAATCTCTACCTCAATATCTGTTTCCCATTGAACCCAACACTTTTGCCCAGAGTCATTATAAGAATTGAATGAATTAGTATCTGGAAAGGGTTTGGAATAGTACTGGACCCACAGGAAGCACCATGTAAGAGCCTGTTGTTATCATCCTCTCCAGTATGTAGTGTCCTGCCCTCATTCCTTAAACCTAGATTAGTTCTATTACTTCCACAGATCAGAATCTTCCATCTGGGGTCTGTATACCTCTGGTGATATTTGAAGTGATTTTAGGCATTTCAGGAAGTATATTGACAAACATCTTTTATTTTAATTGTTCTGAATTAATTTTATTTTACTTTTTATTTTGAAATAATTTTAGATTCACATGAGGTTGCAAGGAAATGGACAGGGAAGGCCTGCCTACTCCCAATCTTCCCCAATGTTCATGTCTTACATAACAATAGGACCGTATCAAAATCAAGAAATTGGCATTGGTACAATCCATAGAGCTTATTCAGATTTCATCAGTCTTTTATGCACTCATTTGTTGTGCATGTATTTCTACCCAACTTTATCATTATGCACAGCCCTGCATAACCACCACCTCAGTCAAGATACTCAACTGTACCATCATCTCAAGAATCTCTTATATGACCTCTTTATAGCCACAATCATGCTCTTCCCCATCCCTAAACTTTGTTCTTCATTTCTAAAATTTTACCTTTTCAAAAATATATCAATGAGAGAGATAGGATTAAAGATGGCAGCATGAGAGGAGAGACAGAGGCTTCCTCCTAAAACTGGATACAATTAGAAAATTTAATTGGTGTAACTAATCCTGAGAGTGCAACAGGAAAGAGGACGGTGTCAAACTGCACACACATGGAGAAAAGAGCAGACCTCACTGAACGGGGTACCAGTACCACTCCCCTGTGACTCCTAACACTGCTTCAGGGGCTGAGCAGCTCCAGAATAGAGCTTCTAGACATTAGAGGGCACCATATACAAACATGAAATGCCAAAGGAACCTTGTCCAGAGTAAAATTATTAATACAACTCACTAGAAAGATTTAAATGATATGGACCTCATGACTCTTCCTGAAAAGGAGTTCAAAATAAAAATCATCAACATTCTAATGGAGGTATAGAAAGACATCCAAGAACTCAGGAATGAATTCAGGTCAGAGATCCAATCATTGAAGAGCATGATGGAGGGTATTAAAAGCAGGTTGGATACAGTGGAGGAGACAATAAATGAAATAGAAACTAGAGAAGAGGAATACAAAGAGGGTGAGGCACAGAGAGAAAAAAGGATCTCTAAAAATGAAAGAATATTGAGAAAACTGTGTGACCAATCCAAGCGGAACAATATTCGCATTATAGGGATACCAGAAGAAGAAGAGAGAGAGAAAGGGATAGAAAGTGTCTTTGAGGAGGTAGTTGCTGAAAACTTCCCCAATCTGGGGAAGGAGATAGTCTCTCAGGCTATGGAGATCCACAGATCTCCCAACACAAGGGCCCACAAGGGATACACATTCTCTCAGGCTATGGAGATCCACAGATCTCCCAACACAAGGGCCCAAGGAAGACAACACCAAGACACATAGTAATTAAAATGAGAAAGGTCAAGGATAAGGACAGACTGTTAAAAGCAGCCAGAGGCAGAAATAAGATCACATACAAAGGAAAGCCGATCAGGCTAACATCAGACTTCTCAGCAGAAACCTTACAGACCAGAAGGAAGTGGCATGATGTATTTAATGCCATGAAGCAGAAGGGCCTGGAACCAAGATTACTTTATCCAGCAAGATTATCATTTAAATTTGAAGGAGGGATTAAACAATTTCCAGATAAGCAAAAGCTGAGAGAGTTTACCTCCCACAAATCATCTCTGCAGTCTATTTTGGAGGGACTGCTATAGATGGAAGTGTTCCTAGGGTTGGATAGCTGTCATCTAAGGTAGTAAAACCATGGTAGGGAGGGTGGAGCAGCTGATTGCGAGGCAAATGCAAAATTAAATGAACTATCCCCAAAGTCAATCAAGGGATAGACAAAAAGTACAGAATTTGATACCTAATATATAAAGAATGAAGGAGGGAGAAAAAGGAGGAGAATTAGAAAAGAACCTTTAGATTGTGTTTATAACAGCATACTAAGTGAGTTAAGTTAGACTCTTAGATAGTAAGGAAAGTAACCTGGAACCTTTGGTAACCACGAATCTAAAGCCTGAAATGGCAATAAGTACATACCTATCGATAATCACCCTAAAAGTAAATGGACTGAATGCACCAATCAAAAGACATAGAGTCACTGAATGGATAAAAAAACAAGGCCCATCTATATGCTGCTTACAAGAGACTCAACTCAAACCCAAAGACATGCACAGACTAAAAGTCAAGGGATGGAAAAAGATATTTCATGCAAACAATAGGGAGAAAAGAGCAGGTGTTGCAGTACTAGTATCAGACAAAATAGACTTCAAAACAAAGAAAGTAACAAGAGATAAAGAAGGACATTACATAATGATAAAGGGCTCAGTCCAACAAAAGGATATAACCATTATAAATATATATGCACCCAAAACAGGACCACCAGCATATGTGAAACAAATACTACCAGAATTAAAGGAGGAAATAGAATGCAATGTATTCATTTTAGGAGACTTCAACACACCATTCACTCCAAAGAACAGATCCACCAGAAAGAAAATAAGTAAGGACACAGAGGCACTGAACAACACACTAGAACAGATGGACCTAATAGACATCTATAGAACTCTACACCCAAAAGCAACAGGATACACATTCTTCTCAAGTACACATGGAACATTCTCCAGAATAGACCACATACTAGGCCACGAAAAGAGCCTCAGTAAATTCAAAAAGATTGAAATTCTACCAACCAACTTCTCAGACCACAAAGGTATAAAACTAGAAATGAATTGTACAAAGAAAACAAAAAGGCTCACAAACCCATGGAGCCTTAATAACACACTTCTAAATAGTCAATGGATCAATGACCAAATTAAAATGGAGATCCAGCAACATATGGAAATAAATAACAAAACAACACAAACCCCCAACTTCTGTGGTACGCAGCGAAAGCAGTCTTAAGAGGAAAGTATATAGCAATCCAGGCATATTTAAAGAAGGAAGAACAAACCCAAATGAATAGTCTAACATCACAATTACCAAAATTGGAAAAAGAAGAACAAATGAGGCCTAAAGTCAGCAGAAGGAGGGACATAATAAAGATCAGAGAAGAAATAAATAAAATTGAGAAGAATAAAACAATAGAAAAAATCAATGAAACCAAGAGCTGCTTCTTTGAGAAAATAAAATAGAGAAGCCTCTAGCCAGACTTATTAAGAGAAAAAGAGAATCAACACACATCAACAGAATCAGAAACGAGAAAGGAAAAATCCGACAGACCCTACAGAAATACAAAGAATTATTAGAGAATACTATGAAAGCCTATATGCTAAGAAGATGGAAAACCTACAAGAAATGGACAACTTCCTAGAAAAATACAACCTTACAGGACTGACCAAGGAAGAAACACAAAATCTAAACAAACCAATTACTACCAAAGAAATTGAAGTGGTAATCAAAAAACTACCCAAGAAAGAAAACCCTGGGCCAGATGGATTTACCTCGGAATTTTATCAGACATACAGAGAAGATATAATTCCCACTCTCCTTAAAGTTTTCCAAAAAATAGAAGATGAGGGAATACTCCCAAACTCATTCTATGAAGCCAACATCACCCTAATACTAAAACCAGGCAAAGACCCCACCAAAAAAGAAAATTACAGACCAATAAACCTGATGAACATAGATGCAAAAAAACTCAACAAAATATTAGCAAACCGTATTCAAAAATATATAAAAAGGATCATATACCATGACCAATTGGGATTAATCCCAGGGATGCAAGGATGGTACAACATTCGAAAATCCGTCAACATCATACACCACATAAACAAAAAGAAAGACAAAAACCACACGATTGTCTCCATAGATGCTGAAAAAGCATTCGACAAAATTCAAGACCCATTCATGATAAAAACTCTCAACAAAATGGGTATACAGGGCAAGTACCTCAACATAATAAAGGCCATATATGATAAACCCACAGTCAACATCATACTGAACAGCAAGAAGCTGAAAGCTTTTCCTCTAAGATCGGGAGCAAGACAGGGATGCCCACTCTCCCCACTCTTATTTAACATAGTACTGGAGGTCCTAGCCACAACAATTAGACAAAATAAAGAAATACAAGGAATCCAGATTGGTAAAGAAGAAGTTAAACTGTCACTATTTGCAAATGACATGATATTGTACATAAAAAACCCTAAAGACTCCACTCCAAAACTATTAGAACTGATATGGGGATACAGCAAAGTTGCAGGATACAAAATCAACACACAGAAATCTGTGGCTTTCCTATACACTAACAATGAACCAATAGAAAGAGAAATCAGGAAAACAACTCCATTCACAATTGCATCAAAAAGAATAAAATACCTAGGAATAAACCTAACCAAAGAAGTGAAAGACCTATACCCTGAAAACTACAAGACACTCTTAAGAGAAATTAAAGGGGACACTAACAAGTGGAAACTCATCCCATGCTCCTGGCTAGGAAGAACTAATATTGTCAAAATGGCCATCCTGACCAAAGCAATCTACAGATTCAATGCAATCCCTATCAAATTACCAACAACGTTCTTCAACAAACTGGAACAAATAGTTCAAAAATTCATACAGAACCACCAAAGACCCCGAATAGCCAAAGCAATCCTGAGAAAGAAGAATAAAGTGGGGGGGAATCTCACTCCCCAACTTCAAGCTCTACTACAAAGCCATAGTAATCAAGACAATTTGGTACTGGCACAAGAATAGAGCCACAGACCAGTGGAACAGAATAGAGACTCCAGACATTCACCCAAACATATATGGTCAATTAATATTCGATAAAGGAGCCATGGACATACAAAGGGGAAATGACAGTCTCTTGAACAGATGGTGCTGGCAAACTGGACAGCTACATGTAAGAGAATGAAACTGGATCATTGTCTAACCCCATACACAAAAGTAAATTCAAAATGGATCAAAGACCTGAATGTAAGTTATGAAACCATAAAACTCTTAGAAAAAAACATAGGCAAAAACCTTTTGGACATGAACAGGAGCGACTTCTTCATGAACATATCTCCCGGGCAAGGAAAACAAAAGCAAAATTGAACAAGTGGGACTATATCAAGCTGAAAAGCTTCTGTACAGCAAAGGACACCATCAATAGAACTAAAAGGTACCCTACAGTATGGGAGAATATATTCGTAAATGACAGATCCAATAAAGGCTTGACATCCAAAATATATAAAGAGCTCATCACGCACCTCAACAAACAAAAAGCAAATAATCCAATTAAAAAATGGGCAGAGGAGCTGAACAGACAGTTCTCCAAAGAAGAAATTCAGATGGCCAACAGACACATGAAAAGATGCTCCACATCACTAGTTATCAGAGAAATGCAAATTAAAACCACAATGAGATACCACCTCACACCAGTAAGGATGGCTACCATCCAAAAGACAACAACAAATGTTGGCGAGGTTGTGGAGAAAGGGGAACCCTCCTACACTGCTGGTGGGAATGTAAATTAGTTCAACCATTGTGGAAAGCAGTATGGAGGTTCCTCAAAAAGCTCAAAATAGACTTACCATTTGACCCAGGAATTCCACTTTTAGGAATTTACCCTAAGAATGCAGCAGCCCAGTTTGAAAAAGACAGATGCACCCCTATGTCTTATTGCAGCACTGTTTACAATGGCCAAGAAATGGAAGCAACCTAAGTGTTGCTGAATGGATAAAGTAGATGAATGGATAACGAAGATGTGGTACATATACACAATGGAATATTATTCAGCCACAAGAAAAGAAATCTTACCATTTGCAACAACATGGATGGAGGTAGAGGGTATTATGCACAGTGAAATAAGCCAAGCGGAGAAAGACAAAAACCAAACGATTTCACTCATATATGGAACATAAGAACAAAGGAAAAACTGAAGGAACAAAACAGCAGCAGGATCACAGAACCCAAGAATGGACTAACAGTTACCAAAGGGGAAAGAGACTGGGGAGAATGGGAGGGTAAGGAGGGATAAGGGTGGGGAAGAAGAAATGGAGTATTATGATTAGCATGTAAATGTCAGGGTTGGGGGCACGGGGAGGGCTGTACAACACAGAGAAGACAAGTAGTGATTCTACAACATCTTACTATGCTGATGGACAGTGACCGTAATGGGGTTTGTGGGGGGGACTTGGGGTAGGGGAGAGCCTAGTAAACATAATGTTCTTCATGTAATTGCAGATTAATGATAACAAAATAAAAAAAACTATTAGCCAATCAAAAAAAAATATATATATATATATCAATGGAAACATACAGTATACAACCTTTTGAAATTGGCTTTTTTCATTCAGCATAATTTCTTTCCAAAGTGTGTATAATAGTACATTCCTTTTTTACTGCTGAGTATTATTCTATGGTACGAATGTACCACAATTAGTTTAATCATCCATCTCTTGAAAGACATTTGGGTAGTTCACAGCTTTTTGGCTATTACAAATAATGTAGTTATGAATTTACAAATTCCTGCATGAAAATAAGTCTTCTTTCTTTTGGAATAAATGCCCAAGAGTGTGATTGCTGGGCAATTATCCAGTCAGCCTCCTGAATCATGAGAAATAGATCACTTTTTTTATTAAGGTATCACTTATATACAATCTTATGCTCAGATTTCACATGAGGAACATTATGGTTACTACATTCCCCTCTCTTATCAAGTCCCCCCAACACACCCCATTAAGTCACTGTCCGTCAGCATAATAAGATGCTATAGAGTCATTACTTGTATTCTCAGTGCTATACTGCCTTCCCCGTGCCTCCCCTATATTATGTGCGCTAATCATAATACTCTTAATCCCCTTATCCCTCCCTTCCCACCCACCCTCCCCAGCCCCTTTCCCTTTGTTAATCATTCTTGGGTTCTGTGAGTCTGCTGCTGTTTTGTTCCTTCCGTTTTTGTTTTGTTGTTATACTTCACAGATGAGTGAAATCATTTGGTACTTGTCTTTCTCTGCCTGGCTTATTTCACTGAGCATAATATCCTCTAACTCCATCCATGTTGTTGCAAATAATAGAATTTGTTTTCTTCTTATGGCTGAATAATATTCCAGTGTGTATATGTACCACATCTTTGTCCATTCATCTACTGATAGATACTTAGGTTGCTTCGATTTATTGGCTATTGCAAATAATGCTGCGATAAACAGACAGGTGCATATGTCTTTTTGAATGCATGATCCTGTTTTCTTAGGGTAAATTCCTAAGAATGAAATTCCTGTGTCAAATAGTGTTTCTATTTTTAGTTCTGTGAGGAACCTTCATACTGCTTTCCACAATGGTTGAACTAATTTACATTTCCACCAGCAGTGTGGGAGGGTTCCCCTTTCTCCACATCCTCACCAGCATTTGTTGTTGTTTGTCTTTTGGATGTTGGCCATCCTAACTGGTGTAAGGTGATATCTCATTGTGGTTTTAATTTGCAGAGAAATATATCACTTTTGTTTTAAGCCATTAAGTTTTAGTATGGTTGGTTACATAGCAATAAGTAGTGGATATATTTATGATGCCTAGGCTAGGGAAAGAGATCCTTTAGCAATTGGATCAATGAATTCATGATGATGAGTTTTGGACAGTTGTAGAAAACTGAGGGGATTTAAGCAGAGGAAAAAACAGTGGACAGGAAAGAATATAGTCAGGATGGGCTTTTTCTTAAAAGTTCAGGATGTTTAAGTCAAGGAATCATAACATTTAACAAGCTAAATTCCCTCAGATCTTTGAGGCCAGGGATAGGAAACAAGTGACCTAAATACCACCTCCCACCACTTCTAGGCCGATGGCAGGTATCACCAAGAGCTCATAGAACTCTGTCTAAATCAACTTAGCATAACCTCTGAATCTTTCTCAGCATAGCCCTCCTAACAGCCACTAGCCAATTGACCAGATTTGGCACAGGATTTGAAACTAATCTCCACCCCCATTCCATCATAATTACCTAGTAATTTTGCCATTTATCTAAAATACCAAAATTGGAGCCTGAGAACCTGACATTGAAGCTCTGGCCTGCACAAAACTTTCTCAGCAAACAAAATCTGTTTTCAGATTCATTGTTCCTGTCTGGACAACTTCTGCAGCTCCATTAAGACAGTCTGAGCTTCCTTGTTCTCTCTTCCCTTGTGGAGCACCCCAAAAAAGCCCCATTCCACCTACATCCTCCTCGTTTGCTTAAGGGCATTGCCGGGTCCCACAAGCATGCGAAACTGTGAGGGCCTAAGTGAGAAAACACACACCCATCCACTGACCGAGGGGAACATCACAGGCCCTCGCTTATCCCAGCTCATGTTAAAGAAGAGGGTCCCAGTCTTGCTGAAGAAAGCCAGCTTCCCCATAATTCGTCTCTACTCCGGGCAGAATTCTTTGGTTGCAGGCAACAGAAATAAACCTTGGCTAACTTAAGCAAGGGGATGTATTGAGAGGTGGGGCCAGCTTCCAGAATCAAGAGACAGCTGAGAATGAGGCTGGAGGTGTCAGACACAATGACAGCCACAACATCCTGGAATGGAAGCCAATCAACCATCTTGTTAGGATGCTGCTTCTTGCACAACCTTATTTTATCCTTCTGCCATTCTGGTTAAGATCCCAAGTCCTTGAATCTGGTTGGCTCAGCTTTAATAAATGCCCTCTCCTCTGCCACCTTGACTGACAGCCCAACTGAGATTGCAACCAATGGGGCAGAAGTAATTATACAAAACTGAAACTGGGGCTGTTACCAAATGAAGGAAGCAGAATGTTGGGCCAAAAACAGGAAAATGTTGCCAAAAATAACATGTGTCCAAAACACCCGCAGTCTCTCCCTACTTACACAATTGATTTTAACCACCAAGATTCTAGGGGCTGTACATGAGTAAAAATTGACAGAACTATAAACTAAAGCTGGTGATAAAGGAGGCAGCTGAAGGCAACTCAGAGAAATTGGGCTTTTTGGGTTCTGAGTTCTAATTCCAGCACTGCCTACTAATTATGACCTCTGTTTCTTCCTCTAAGCACTGGGGTAAGCAGTGATCTACCCAGCAGGCATCAAAATAGATAATGTACTTAAAGGCACTTCAAAGGCTGTTAAACATGCAAACTTCAGGAAGTGTTATCAGTCTGTTTGGTTTTTTATAATTTACTTAACAGATTGCAGCATATTGACTACTTAACCTGAGATTGCATTTGACCAGAAGCAGTACAATTCTGACCTTAGCTGGCAGACAGGCTGCAGTGAGGCAAGATGAATGAGAAAGAGCTCTGCAGGCAATGCAGTGGGCAGTCTTATTTTAGCTTATTTTGCAATGCAATAATAGTGAGGAAATATCAAGGATGCAGTTCATAGAGAGTTCTTACTAACTCAAAAAAGTCAACTCCAGTGAGAGCCAAGAAACAGAAAAACCACCAGGGTGTAGGAAATAGCCATTTGGAAAAACGCATCAGATATTCAATATTCAAAACAGAATTGACTGGCAATGTAGCCTAGTCCTTCAGAACATGAGCTTTGAGTCATGAAGACCTGAGTTTTACTTTAGCTGTGTCCTTTGCCTCATCTATATAAGTATGATAATAACACATTCAACAAATATTTATGGAGGACTTAGTATATGGCAGGTATTATTTTAGGCCCCACTCACACAATAATGAACAATAGAGAGTAAAAACCCCTACCCTCATGGACTTTACATTCTAGTGGGAGAAGAAAGTAAATAAATAAAAAATGTAAAATATATGTTGTATCAGATAGTGATAAATGTTATGGAGAAAATAAAGCAGGGAAGGAAGCCAACAGGATGATTAAGGGAGTGTTACTGTAATCTATATAGGATGATGAGGAAAAGTGTCACTGGGATAGTGACATTTGAACCCAGAGTTGAAAGGTGGGAAGGACTGGCTGTGTACCTGTCTGGGGGAACACTATTCCAGGCAGATGGAAGAGCAAGTGAAAAGTCCTGGTCATGAAAGCATACCCAGAAATCCAAGGAACAACCAGGCAGCCGGGATGGCTGAAGGGGATTCTGTAGTCAGAGAGAAGATAGAGGTCAGGGCAGATACATAGGGCCTGATACTTTGGCTGTTACTCTGAGTGAGATGGGTAGCCAATGGAAGGCTTTGAGCAGGAACATAACATAATCTAATTTAAATTTTAAAGGCTAATTTGAGCTTCAGTGTCATGGGTAAGGACAGAAGAAGAAAACCAGTTCAGAGACTATTTACTGGTTCAGCATATAAGGAGCTTGGAAATTGCCACTTTGTCCTAACAGCTTGTCCTAACTCACAAGTAAAAAGCTGAACAAATTGAAAAAGTAACAATCTTTCTTGGATCCATTGGAGAAGTGAGATCTGAGGGTAAATCACTGCTGCCAAAATTTGGAAAGACAGGCAAATAAATAGAATCACAACTTATCAGAGCGAGATCACCAACAGAAACCTCCATGGAAGCAGTGCTTGTAGAGGAAAACCTAAACTGTAATGAACCTCTGGAGGCTCACAGTGGACAAGTATGGGAGTTGAAAACTCCACAGGGACCCAGGCATTGAGGGGTGTCCACACTTTTGTGAGTTGTACCTCCAAGAACTTAACCAGGTTCTCATATTGAATATTGAAGAAAAATCCCCTCCTGCTTCCAGTATGGATACAGGGACCATTTGAAATACGCCAAGGCATTCTGTCTTCTTAATAAGGCTTGCCCTCAAGAGAAACTATTTTAGCAGCACCTAAATTACTGAGGATTTGGCAGAGCCTAACCAATGTGGAGAAAGGGAAAACCCAACTCCAGACTTCTCTAGCCATCCTGTCCCATCAAAGGTGGGAGTGGCTGAGAAGCTCTTGTGAAATTCACAGTCCAGAGGTACAGGCTCACTAAAAGAATAGACCTAATCATAGGACTATAGAACACTTTCCTCCTCCCACACCTTATCCTACATTACTAAAGGCCCATTTACTATAGTTCCTTTCAATGGTGTATCCAGTACATCATGATTGCCCAGGCATCAAGAAAAAATTACAAGGTATACTAAAGACAAAAAACAGCTTAAAGAGACAGAATACACATCAGAACTAGATTCAGAGATGGCAGGGATGCTGAAATTTATCAAACTGAGAATTTAAAACAACTGAAGTTAATATGCTAAGGGCTCTAAAGGATGAAGCAGATAGCATGCAAGAATAGATGGGCAATGTAAGCAGAGATATGGAAGTTCTAAGAAAGAATCAAAAAGAAGTGCAAGAGATCAAAAACACTGTAACAGAAATGAAGAATGCCTTTGAAGGGCTCATTAGTAGACTGGACACAGCCGAAGAAATAATCACTAGCTTGAGGATATCTCAATAGAAATTTCCAATGTTGAAAAATGAAGAGAAAAAAAGACTAAGAAAAGAAACCAGAACAGAATATCCAAGAACTGTAGGACAACTACCAAAAGTATCACATACATGTAATGAGAATACCAGAAAGAGAAAAGGAGACAGAAGAAATATTTGAAGCAATAATAACTGAGAATTTCCCCCCCACAAATTAACCTCAGACAACAAACCACAGATTCCCAAAGCTCAGAGGATACCAAGCAAGCTATATGAAAAGAAAAATAACTAGGCATATTATATTCAAAATGCAGAAAATCAGAGATAAAGAAAAATTCTTTAAAGAAGCTAGAGGAAAAAACACCTTACCTATTGAGGAGCAAGGATAAGAAATACATAGGACTTCTCAGAAACCATGCAAACAAGAAGAGAGTAGAATGAAATACATAAAGTACTGAGAGGAAAAAAACAGCCTAGAATTCTGTACTCTGTGAAAGTATCCTTCAAAAGTAAGTGAGAAATAGAGATTTTATCAGATGCAAAAAAATGAGGGAGTTGGTTGCCTTGCAAGGAACTAAAAGATGCTAAAAGAAGTTCTTTACAGAGAAGGAAAATGATATAATTCAGAAAGTCACATTTACATAAAGAAGGGAAGAGTATCAGAGAGGGAAAAAATGAAGGTAAAATAAAAATATTTACTTTTCTTATTAATTGATCTAAGAGATAACTATCCAAAATAATATTAACAACAGGGTATTCAGTTGTGTGTGTGTGCATGTGCAGAACCCAACCATATGCTATCTAAAAGAAACCCACTTTAATAAAAGGCATATATAGATTAAAAATAAGTGGATGGAGAAAGATAGACTATGTGAATGCTAATTTAAAAAAAGTAGAAGTGGCTTTATTGATTTCAGACAGAGTAGATTTTAGAGCAAGGCAAGTTATCAGGGATTAAGAGGAGCATTATAGAATGATAAAACAGTCAATACTCAAAGAAGACATATCAGTCTGTAGTGTGTATATGCCTAACAACAGAATGTCAAAATACGTGAGATTACAAATTATAGAACTTCAAAGAGAAATAAGTGAATCCACTATTACAGTTGGAGACTTCAACACTCCTGTTCATTTCAGCACACTCAGAAATGAACAAATCCAGCAGGCAGGAAATCAGTCAGGACATAGTTGAACTTAACAGGACCATCAGTCAACTGGATATAATTGACATCTATAGATGACTTCATCCAACAACAGCAGAATGCACATTTTCTCAAGTTCACATGGAACATTCACCAAGATAGATCACATCCCAGACCATAAAGCCACATTACACATTTAAAAGAAAAATAATACAGTGTCTGCTCTAGACCACAGTGTAATTAAGCTAGAAATCAGTAACAGAAAGATAATTGGAAAATCCCCAAACACTTGGAGATTAAGCAACACACTTCCAAACAACACATAGATCAAAGAAGAACTCTCAAGAGGAATATTTAAACCTTTTGAAGTAAATATAAATGAAAACACAACTTATTAAAATTTGTAGGATACAGCAAAAGCAGAGCTTAGAGGAAAATTTATAGCATTGAGTGCATCTATTAGAAAAAAAGAATGATCAAAAATCAATCATCTGAGGAAATCATCTAGGAAACTACAAAAAGAAGATCAAATTAAATCTAAAGTGAGCAGGAAAAAAGGAGCAATAAAAATTAGAGCAGAAATCAATACAGTTGAAAACAGGAAATCAATAGAAAAAAATCAAAGAAAGATAAATAAAACCAGTATGCCTCTAGCCAGGGTAAGTAAAAATGACAGGACACAAATTACTGATATTGGAAATAATAGAGAGGTGCCCACAGATACTCAGAGGATAATCAAGGAATATTATGAACAACTCTATGCTCACATTTGATAACTTAGAGGAAATGGACCAATTATTTGAAAGACATTTTCTGCTAAAACTCACAAAGAAGAAATAGACAATCTGAATATACCAATGTGTATTAAGGAAATAGAATCAGAAATTAATAATCCCCCAAACCAGAAAGCACCAGGTCCAGATGGGTTCACTGGTGAATTCTACCAAACACTTAAGGAAGAAATTATACCAATTCTGTACAATCTCTTTCAGAGGATAGAGGTAGAGGGAACACTTGCTAACTCATGTTATGAGGCTAGTGTTACATAATACCAAAACCAAGCAGACATTACAAGAAAACTATATATCAGTATCATGAACATAGATGCAAATATCCTCAACAAAATCCAACAATGTATAAATCTAACTCAACAGTGTATAAATAGAAGTATACACAAGTGGAATTTATCCCAGGTATGCAAAATTGGTTCAACATTCAAAACTCAATTCATGTAATCCATCATATCAACAGGCTAAAGAAGAAAAATCACATGATCATATCAATAGATGAAGAAAAAGTATTAAATAAAATCAAATACTCATGATTTAAAAATAACTAGGAATTGCAAACAGGAATAGAGGGAAATTTTCTCAACTCAATAAAGAACATCTGCAAAAAACCTACAGCTAATACCATACCCAATAGTAAGAAACTGGAAATATTCCCACTAAGATCAGGAACAAGGCAAGGATGTCCCCTCTTGCCATTCCTTTTCAACATCACACTAGAAGTCCTAGCTAATACAAGAAGAAAAAGGAAATAAAACGTTTTCAGATTGGAAAGGAAGAAGTAGAACTCTCTTTGTTCACATATGACATGATTGTCTATGCAGAAATCTGGAAGATTCAACAAAAAAGCCTCCTGGAACTAATAAGCAATTATAGCAAATTTGCAAGATACAAAGTTAGTGTACAAAAGTCAGTTTCCTATATACCAGCAATGAACATGTAAAACTGGAAATTAAAAACACAAAACCATTTATATTAGCACCCCCAAAAATGTAATATTAGTTATAAATCTAATAAAATATGTACAAGATTTATAGATGGTACATATATGAGGAGCAGAATAGAGAGCCAAGAAATAGACCCATATAAATATAGTCAACTGATCTTTAATAAAATAGTAAAGGCAATACAGTGGGGAAAAGATGGTCTTTTCAAGAAATAGTATTGGGAACAAGTGGACATCCACATATAAAAATAATAATAATAATAATTATCTAAACACACACCTTACATCTATCACAAAAATTAACTCAAAATGGATCATAAAGTAGCAGAAGACACATGAAAAAAATAGACCCAAATATAAAACACAAAACTATAAAACTCCAAGAAGATAACAGGAGAAAAATAATATAATCCTGGGTTTGGCAGTGACTTTTTAGCTACAATACCAAAGGCATGATCCATGAAAGAAGTAACTGATAAGCTAGACTTCATTAAATAAAAAGAATTTTGCTCTGTGAAAGACACTTGAAGAGAATGAGAAAACAAGCCATAGTCTGGGAGAAAATATTTACAAAAGACATATCTGATACAGACTTATCCAAAATATACAAAGAGCTCTTAAAACTAAACAAGAAGAAATGAACAACCCAATTAAAAAACAGGCCAAAAACCTCAACAGACATTTCCCAAAGGAAGATATACAGATGGCAACAAGCAAACAAGCACACGAAAAGATGTTCCATATTACATCTTGTTAGGGAGATTTAAACAATAATGAGATTCCACTTCACATCTATTGGAATGGCCAAAATCCAGAATACTGACAACATCAAACAGTGCTGAGAATATGAAGCAACAAGAATTCTCATCCACTGCTAGTGGGAATGCAAAATGATACAGCCACTTTAGAAGACAGTTTGTTGGTTTCTTACAAAACTAAGCATACTCTTACCAAATAATCCAGCAAACATGCTCCTTGGTATTTATCCAAAAGAATGGAAAACTTATGTCCACACAAAAACCTGCCACAGATATTTAGAGCAGCTTTATAAATCATTGCCAAAACTTGGGAGCAACCAAAATGTTCTTCAGTAGGTGAGTGGATAAACTACGATACAGCCAGATGTTAGAATATTATTTAGCCCTAAAAAGAAATTATCTATAAAGCCATGAAAAGACATGGATGAATTTAAAATGTATTTAACTAAGTGAAAGAAGTCTATCTGAAAAAACCACCTACTGTCTGATTCCAACTATATGACATTCTGGAAAAGGCAAAACTCTGGAGAGAAAATAATCAGAGGTTACTAGAAGTTGGGAGGAGGGAGGAATGAAAAGGCAGAGAAGAGAGGATTTTTAAGGCAGTGAAATTATTCTGTACGGTACTCTAATGGGACACCATACATTTGTCAAAACCCTCAGAAGGTACACTGCCAAGAGCAATCACCAATATAAACTATGGATTTGGGGTGATAATGATGTGTGAGGGTAGGTTCATTGATTGTAACAAATGTGCTACTCTGGTGAGGGATGTTGATAATTGGCCAGGGGTGGGCATTGAGGAGCAAGAGTTCTTTCTGTACCTTCTACTCAGTGTAGCTGTTAACCTAAAACTTCTCTAAAAAATAGCCTCTTTAAAAATCCAGGTAAGAGTTGAGGGTGGCTTGGACAAGACCAGTAACTGTGGAGGTAGGAGAAATGGTTGGATTCTGGATATATATATATATTTTTTTAATTTAAAAGTTTGTTTTATTTATAACATCAAGGAATTTTGGTTTTCATTTAGATAACAATGTGTCATTTGGACCCAGTATAAAAACAAACCTTTTAGTTCTCACATGTTTTCATACTTGTCCAAAGAACAACAAATGAAACTAACAGGATAAATCTCCTGCTCTTCTCAATTAATAGTTTTTACAGCCCTCTTGGATTACCTTATGCCAGTGTCTTTTCATCAGGTCGAAATGCAGGGTATTATTACACTAACTTTCTCTAATATCTGAATAATTACAGGCTAACCTAGTTGAGCCATAAAACAAGCTGAAACAGTATCATTTTGGCTAGTCTGTTATGAAAATTTAATGCAACTTATACTTTATTTCTTTCTGCATATTCCTCAAAGTTAAAGCCAAAAAAAAAAAAAGTCCTACAAAGAAGTAAAAGTAACTCTGTTAAGGAACTACATTACTATGTTTCTATTTCTCTACTGTATTTTTATTTAAACATACTGGTTTTTAAGTAAACCTTGTTTTGAGAAGCTTAGATGTAGAAAAAAATTAAAACAAATTAGAGAGTGATTATTTATATGATTGAAAGAGTTTCTGCTTTAAAAATATTACTGTAGATCCCTTGAAGAAGCTCCTGCCCTATTATACTTAAATGTGATTTTTCTCAAATGATTTTATGCCCAGCTTTTTGAAATCTGTTTTTAGGTAAGTAGAGGCCCAGCCTTTCTGTATGCAGCAATCATTTTGTCACTCACTGTTATTAATTTGTGAAGAGTTTTAACAACCATATCTGACAGCTGTATTCCAAATAATGTTGAAAAAAATAAAGTTAACCAAGACTGAATCAATTATATACCTACTTTATCCCTCTGGTGACAATAGGTGGAACCAGAGGCTCATGAGCTTTGATTATGTCTGCTCTACTTCCATATTAATATCTTTGCAAGCACCCTTTGCTGGGGGTAAGGAAGATGGAGAAGGAAATGTGTATTTTTTACTTAGATTTTTGATACTAGGTAACACATTCTGGTGGAAAGCCAGAGCAAATTATCCTATGGTCATAATAGGGTTTCTTAGGTTTTTATATATTTTTTCATCATAGGAGGAACATAATTTTGGATAGCAAAAAGAACTGATTTTGAATTTTGGTTCTCTAAATTGTTAGTTGTGTCAAGTTATGTAACTTCCCTAAGCCTTTGCTTCTCATCTTTAAAATAAAGATTATAATGCTTTACTGGGTTATTATAAGAATAAAGTAAAATTATCATTACAAGTGCCTGAAACAGTGTCTGGTATTCAGGCAGACATGCCTGCAGGCCAAATCTAGCCACCCACCTATTTTTTTTTTTTTTTGAAGAACATTATGTTTACTAGGCTCTCCCCTACCCCAAGTCTCCCCAACAAACCCCATTACAGTCACTGTCATCAGCATAGTAAGATGTTATAGAATCACTACTTGTCTTCTCTGTGTTGCACAGCCCTCCCCTTTCCCCCACCCCCCACATTATACATGCTAATCATAATACCCCCTTTCGTCTTCCCTGCCCTTATCCCTCCCTACCCTCCCATTCTCCTGTCTCTTTCCCTTTGGTAACTGTTATTCCATTCTGGGGTTCTGTGATTCTGCTGCTGTTTTGTTGGATTCTGGATATATTTTGCAAGAAGAGCCCACGGAATTGCCAGTGACCTGGATGCAGAGTATATAGGCAAAAGAAGATTTAGCCCACAGCCTAAATGAGATGCATATGACAAAGACTTCATACAGTGTCACACACATACTGGATATTCAATAAACACAAAATGTCATCAAATTTCAGAAGAGATGAGGGTCCCCAGTGAGGTAATAACTTAATTAAATAACTCATGGGGGTAGGGTTCATGATACACAGGAACTCAAAAGAAGAGGATGGCCAAGCTCTAGTCAACTGCAATAAGTCCTCCTTTATATGCAATATTTTCTTGTGATCAGCAGCTCAGTTCTGGAAAGAGGAGATAGAGTAGGAAAAGAGAAAACACAAGAATGAGTTATCCCAAGACCAGTACATAATAATTCTACAGGTAACACTTACTAGTAATCACAGTGGCAATGTTAGCTAGACAGGTGGAATGCTAGGTTTTTTGTGCCAGGTGCTAGGTCAGCATCTTCCCTGCAGTGCTTGCAGCATGAGGTACATGAGGAGATCTGTGTTAAGGTGTGAAAAAAAAGCACAAGGATTAGTTCTCTAAACATTGATTGACAATTCTCAAAGGATACAATTCTACTTTAGTTGGAAGATTTCTATCACTTTTTGAGCCCCTACTATGCACTACACATTAGGATATATATATCAGCCAGCAAGGTAGATATTACTGTGTCCATATCACACAGGGAAAAGTAAGACTTATACAAGAGGATCACTAGCTAAGGAGTTGTGCCTGGCTTCAAACCCAAGCTTAGGTGTCTCCAAAGCTCATGCACATACCACTCGGCTCATTTTGTTTTGTCAACAACAGCCAGCCTTTGCTGAGCACTTAGGCATGCCAGGCCCTGGCATTTTATAGCTATTAGTAGGAACTGTTATCATTTGCATTTTATAGTTGAGGAAATTAAGGCCTACAGAAATTAAGAAACTCACTGTAGACCACTGGTAAGTCAGGACCCAAGCACTGAGGTTCTAGGTTGCAGGGTCCATATTGTTATGTTTTAAACAAAGAGTTTTCTAAAAATATAATCATAATATGTTTTCATGGTAACAATTTTAGAAAATACAACAAAGAAAAAAGAAAATATCACCTATAATCCTACCATTCTGAGATAGCTATGAGTATCATTTTGGTGGATGACCTCTTTTTTTATTAAAGTATCACTAATATACAATCTTATGTTGGTTTCAAATATACAACACAGTGATTCAACAGTTACACATATTATTAAATCCTCACCCCCTCTATGCGATTACTATCTGTCAACGTAGAAAGATGTTACATTGACTATATCCTCCATGCTGTACTACCATCCCCGTGACTAACATATTGTGATTGTGAATTATTGTGCCCCTTTATCCCCTTCACCTTCACCCCCCACCCCAAACCCTTCCCCTTGGTAATCTCTAGTCCCTTCTCAATGTGGATAACCTTTTAATCTTTTTCCGACAGACATTTGAAACTGTGAGGGTTTTAAACACACACACGTATATACATATTTTACTAAAATGAGGTCATATTACATTTGCTTTTAACCTATCCTTCATTCTTTCACATAGCAATATGTTGTCAATATCTTTCTGCATTAAGTAGTTTCTACAGTGGCAATTTTTTCACTCTCTTGGGTCATGCATATATTTGAGAATCCATAAGAATCGTCCCTCCCATCAAATTGTGCATATATACACATACAAACACACAAAGTTGCATATAATTTCAGAGATTCCCTGAATCATGAATCCTGAGAGCCCCAGTTGTACAACATAATTTCTAATGCCTGAAAAATATTCCATCACTGAAGGATGCCTTATAAGTTTTTGAACAAACCTAAATCAGTCCCCTGTGGTTGGACATTTAGATTATTTCTAATTTTCTACTATTATAAATAATGTTGCAATGACTATTCCTATGGATAAGTCTTTGAGTATAGTACTGTTTATTTTCTTCGGATCAATTTCAAGAGTACAATCATTTTTAAGGCTTTTGATAGTATTTCCAAATTGCCCTCCGGAAAGGTTGTATCTATTTACGCTCCCGCCAGCAGGGTCTAGGAGGGCCCATTTCCCCACATCACTGCTCACATCTAGTTTTATAAAATACTATATTTTGTACCTTTTTAACCCTGGCTTACAACTTTTATTTTTCTTTTTACTGTCTTGGAGGCAGTGATTACTGGCTCAAGGAACTGGAAACAGATTTTGGGAAAGACTCCAGGTTGGAAATTGTGATCTTTCCCTGCTTCAACAAATCCTTTGGTTTCCTAGATTTAGCAGAAGACCCTTCTTTGAAAATCTCTGTCCTTGTCTTTGGTAGGAAAAGTGTCATTGGGCAGAAGAAATAAACAGGCTAACCTTTAAAAAAACCTCTTGGTTGATTTTTAAACATTTATATTATGAAATGTTTGTCCCCAAAGAAACTTGGAGGATTTCTTTTAGTAGATCTTAAAATTCATAGATAAGTAATTCTGTGATGTGACTGCTCCTTCTCTCCCACTTTAGACAGCCCAATCTGGTTCCTGATGTATAAAATTTACTGGGAAAAAAACTTAAGTTTGGCTCAAGAACTCCACAAAAGTTGGTTATTAGGAGAAACCTCTTCCATACAGTAGGCACTCAGTAAATGTTTGATGAATTGCACAAGAAGAGTTGGACATGCACCCTAGAGTAATAGGGGATTTCGTGTACATGCTTAACTACTAAAGCTTTCATTAACTGTGGCAGTTTTAAATACAGTCGATCCTAATGAGGGGGAGTGGTGACCTGAATACACCAAAACAGAGGAAAATCCCAGATCAACTCGATTCAGTCTTTTTACATCCTCCATCCCAGCCTCAGCCTCTTAAATCCATCAGCAAAAGCTGCTGGACCTGAGGATACAGTGTTCTCCTGTTACAGAGATCATATTTCTGAATCCCAAATCAGGGCACATGGTCTGACAAAGGACTTAAATTTTCCTTTTTTTAAAAAAAAAGTATACACAAAGCTATATATTCCAATCACACTTAACTACATAGTTAATAAACCACATCAAGTAAAAGAAATGCCCAGCCATTGAGACTGTTTCAGAAAGTTAGGGGAAAATTGTTATTGTAAGTAGTCTCCACTGTCCTGACACAGCCACACTTTAGAGTGATATGTGCCCTAACATTGTTGAATTATACATTCAATATACTGCGACAATGATTTAAAGTCAATCAAAGTTATTCTCCTTTGTCCCCTCAGAAAAAAGGGCAAGCGCTCCTGTGAGTCTGGGGTCTTACTCTTATTTTGGGGGTGGGTGGGTGGGAACTCAGAGGGAAGGCTGACACCTTGACCCCCTGTGAGTCAAGGGCTCAAGGGAGTTCTGAACACAATGTCCCTTCCGTGAGCTATCCTGGGCTAACACCCTCTGTCTACTACTGTTGTGTGCTTTGGGTGAGGATGTACCCACTGAGTTTGTGACGGCAGACACAACCCCAGGAAGGCAGGGAGGACAGCGTGCAGGATGGGGGCAGACAAGGATGGATAGTCTCTGTTTAATAGATACTAGAAATATATGTACCTGTACACACACAAATATACACGAGGACATAAAAATCAAGTCCTCCTATAAGTCTGGCTGGGAGGTGGGCAAAGGGATTTAGTATGACCTTGCAAAATGGCAGCAGGCCTTAAGAAGTCTTCTACATGTCTTCTAGAGAAAAGTAAGAAGAGAGGGTGACTTTCTGGGCGATGACTGGAGAACAGTCAGAAAGAAGGCAGAGCAAACTCCAGGGACCAGGGAATTTATGGCAATCAGCCGTCAGAACTGGGAATATCAGTGAGTCACGTTCTTTCCCTTTGGTATTAGTAAGTGGCATCATTTGGCTGGGAAATAAAAGACTGAGACATGATTTTGTAACTGCTTTCAAGTAGGGGAAGGTTTTCCTTTGTAAGATGGTCAAGAGCTGTTTTCAACCCTTAGGAGGGAATAACAGCTCATTCCCATGCTGGGTGTAGATTTCAGGAGCTTTCAGCTTAAATACAAGGACTGCAGACCCTGGGGCTGGTTCTTGATGACGACTCAGGGGGGTCCCAGAGAGTTGGGGACCCATGGGCAGTGTACTGTCCTGCCCTGCAAGCTTCCTTTGTGTTACAGACAAAAGGAGTGGCAAGGTCCTGGGGACTGTAGAAGGCATGTGGTGCATCAGGAAGGCTGAAAGAAAGCTGCATGAGGGTGTAGGGAAAGAGAGGGAGCTGGTACCAGGTGGGCAGGAGCGAGGCCTCACCACTCCTCTCACACAGGGGTCACCTACCCCTAGCCCTGTCCTAATTTCTTCCATTGCACTTCTGATCAACAGACATACTCCATATTTATTTTCTGTCCTCCTCTCCGCAGCTTGAATGTGAGCTTCATGAGGGCAGGGACCTCAATTGTTTTATTCATTGCTGTACACTTAGTGCCTAGGACACTGCCTGGCAATGTAAAAGGCATTAGATATCTATTTATTGAATTAATTGATTATGTAATTAAATAGTTATAGTACCAGTCTGTTTTGGTAGATGCCTGAAGAATGTTACAGCCAACAGGTGTTATAGTAGTTTGAAAACTGAAAACATTTCAAACCAGGGAATTATCAGAGAGGCTTTCCAGAAGGAGGTTGGCCCATGAAGGATGGCTAAGCTAATATATATATTTAGGGGAGAACAGTGGGAGGAGGATAGGATTGGGTAGCAGTCCAGCAAGCTGCTTGGCATGCCTCCCAGCCTCTGCCAGCCTCCTTGGATGTGGGCCTCTGTGCTGTGTTCACTCTTCATCTAAGTGGGTCGTGAAACACAGACTCTAGCTACCGAGGGATGCTGTAGTTTCTCCTTCCTTGCAGATCTTTAAAAATAGGAATAAGTGATCAATTGTCCTGAATTCTTTAGGAAAGGATGCACTATCATTGTTGCCTCCTACAGTGTATCAAGTATCTCCACAACTTGTGAGGTTAGCACTATAATTAGTATCCCCATTTTACAGATCAGGAAACTGAGGCTCAGGGAAAGCAAGCAATTGTCCAAGCTCACACACCTGGTACAAGCTGCATCTCCGATTGCTGAGCCTGTGGTTTTCTCACTCCCCTCAGAGGCTCTGAGGCTCTCTCTTTCAGTCTGTCTCTTTAGGGCTTATGCATTCTGTATTAGCATCATTATTAGCAATAATAAGTGGATCAGGGGAAGCTTTTCAAATGTAAATCCAATCACATTGTGCCTTTTGTCCGGGGCCTCCTACTGCTCTTAGGCCAGAAGCCAGAGCCACACCACAGTCCTCCAAACCCTGTGAGGCCTGGCTCCTGCCCACCTTGCACCACCTCCCTCTCCTTCCCTGTGCCCTTATGCAGGCCTTCTCTCAGCTTGGACCAACCACACTCCCTCCAGCCCCAAGACCTCTGCACTCTCCTTTTGTCTGGGACATTTGTCCCTCCTTTTGTCCCAATATAAGTATAATCACACTTTCACAAGGAAGTTTTCTCCACCTTTCCAACTAGGTAAGTCCTTCCCTTCCATATTCTCAGAGGATAATTTACAGCCACCTATCCATTCATTAATTCATACTTACTGAGTGTCTTCTGTGTATCAGGCAGTATTCTGGGGGCTAAGAGTGTAACAGTGAATAACAGAGCTTCCACTCTAACAGAAGAGACAATAATCAAATAAACACATACATGTATAATAGAATGTCAGGCAATGATGGATAAAAATAAAGCTTGGAAAGACCTGGGGCAGTGGCAGGGACAGGGATATAAACTTTGCAGATAAAGGCAGCAGAGAAAACCTTTCTAAGATAACATTTAAAGAGAGCCTTCATTTCATTGAAATTCATTGAAATGAATTTCATTTCATTGCAAACCATGAAAAGGTGTGTGGGAAGACAGCTACAGAGAGAAGGAACAGCAAGGGCAAAGGCCCTGGGGCATGGATGAACTTGGCTAGGCTAAAGAACATCAGGAGGCCAGAGTGGTTAGAGTTGAGAGAGCAAATTGGTAAAGTACTCAGTTAGGTTGAAGAACATGTGGACATCTACGCTCATAGGGGAATACCCTACGGAGGGTGCTTCTGTTTTTTTTATTTTGTTTTAAGATGAGAAGTATCATAGCATATCTCTATGCTGAAAGGAATATGAAAGCAGAGAGGGTGACACTGGTGGCTCACAAGAGTGAAGATAATTGCAGTCAGTTCTTGAGTAGATGAGGAAAAATGGGACCCAGGGCCTAAGAGGAGGCCTCAGCACTATACAGGCACAGGGGTGATTTATAATTTGCAACAGGAGAGAGGGCAGAGCATAGACAAATCGACATTGGAAGTTGGTAAGTTTAGTGGTGGGCAATGAGCATTCTGTTGGCCTCTTTTTTTCTGTGAAAGGAAGATGAGATCATCAGCTGAGAACCAGCCAGGAGAAGGGCATTGGAGCTATACTGAAAAGGAGCTGGTACAAATAGCCATCCTGGGAAGTAGCAGAGTGACTAAGGACTGTGGTAGGATCTCTGGGCAGTGCTGAGGCGCTCCATCTATTTGTGGACTGAGATGTAAAACAAGACCTGTCTGGACAGTTACAAGTGCTTTCTCCAGCCACGTTTTTGTGCCTGCATGCAGGTGCAAATAAATCAGGTCTAACCAGGGTTGGAGTTTTGGCACATGGATACAGCAGTGCCAGGGAGTTACAGAGCAATCACAGCATGAGGCTATAGAGTTCAGGTTGGGTGAGGAAGATCACAGGGCCGGGTCAGGGGTGGTGAAGCACAGATGAAATAAGTGATCAAGAATCAGTGGGCTGAATATCTCAGTAGGATCAGATAATTGTGGAAATGGGAGTCCTAGGATAACTAAGCTGAGAAGAGATGTGGTGATAGTTTACTGGGTTGGTTGAAATGGACATTTCAGAGTGCTGTAGCTATTAGATCAAGGTGTGTATGTGACTCAAAGGCTAAGGTGGAGTGGAGGATTGTGGCATTGAAACAGGAAGAAACAAGAGGCAGGATGATGGACGGTCATCTACATGAATCTTATAGTCACTAAGGACAACGGAGGAGTAGAGGTTCAGAAAAAGTTAGTGAGCCAGGTGGTCAAATTGTCAATGAATGGGAGCAGGAAGTAGGCAGATAACACAAGAGACCGTCTGATGACAGGTGCTCACATTTTTCATGTTTATATGATTATTTTATTAATGTTCATTCCATTCACCACACTGTACACACCTTTAAGGGTAGAGACTGTGTCTATTTGTGTTACCCACAGCTTTTAGCTCAATGCCTAGCACACAATAGGTTCTTAATAAAAGCGTCTTAAATAAATGAACAAATACTGTTCTCTGAAACTGGAGAAAGAGGGAGGATGAAAGGCACTGATTCAATAACTTACCCTTTTCTCTTTCTATTAAAGTCCTTGGGATAGTCCTTAGTTTCAGAAATTTCAGTCAATGGTCACTCAACAAACATTTATAAAATACCTGTTAAGTGTCACGTGCTATGATATGTACTGCAAAGAGGAATAAAACATGTTTACAGCTCAAAGTATAAACAGGCAGATTCATGAATAAATACATTTATATAATGTGAATAGAGTAATGATGGATAGAGGTATGAGCAAAATGCTCCTAGAGCACTGAATCTGACTGCCTGGGGGAGAGCAGAAGGCTGTAGGTACAGATAATCTCTGGAGAATGAGGATGGTCAGCTATCCAGACAAGTGCAAGTCAGGTGAAGGACCAGCCTGTCTAAAGCTATCAAGAATGGGAAAAGCTTGGCAAATCGAGAAGATTGCTTATACTAGATATTAAGCTAGAAATGTCATCTGGCCCTTATATTTATGGTCAGTGGGTTTGCAGTGAACATGCTAAGATAATTCAATGAGGAAAGAATAGCATTTTAACAAACCGTACTGGGACAACTGGATATCCACATGCAAAAGAATGAAGTCAGACTCTCACTTCACACAATATGCGAAAAGTAATTCAGAATGGATCAAAGACTAAATGTAAGCACTGAAACTACAAAACTCTTAGAAGAAATCCTAAGTATAAATCTTCATGATCTTGGATTAGGCAATGGTGTATTAGCTATGATACCAAAAACACAAAAACAAAGTAAAAAATAGATAAATTGGACTTCATCACATTTAAGCTTTTGTGCTTCAAAGGAGACCATCAAGAAAGTAAAAAAGACAATCCACAGAAATGGGAGAGAATATTTGCAAATTATATATCTCGATAGTGTCCAAAAAACATAAAGCACACTTATAACTCAGAAAGACAAATAACAGGCAAAAAAAAAAGTAGATACTTCTCCATAGAAAATATACTAATAGCCAATAAGGACATGAAAATATGTCCAACATAAGAGTCATTAGGGAAATGCAAATCAAAGCCACAATGAGATGCCACTTTTTACCCACTAGCATGGCTATTGTAAAAAAGATAGACATTAACAAGTGTTGGTAAGGATGTGGAGAAACTCATATGTTGTTGATAGGACAGTAAAATGTTGTAGTTGTTTTGGAAAACCATCCTTCAAAAAGTTACATAGAGTTACAATACAACCCAGCAATTCCACTCTTATAAATATATCCAAGAGAATCTAAAACATATGTCCACACAAAAACCTGTACAACAATGTTCATAACAGCATGAATCACAATGGCCAAAAAGCAAAACAACTCAAATGTCCATCGAGTGATAAATGAATAAACAAAATGTGGTATATCCATGCAATGGAATATTATTTGGCAATAAAAAGGAGTAAAGTACTGATATTAGCTACAACATGGATGAACCTTGAAACATTATGCTACATCAAAGAAGCCAGACACAAAAGGCCACACATTGTGTGATTCACTTGTATGAAATGTCTAGAGTAGGCAAATTAATAGAAACTGAAAGTAAATTAGTGATTTACAGAGGCTGAGGAAAGGGGGAGATCAAGGGAAAGCAAGGATGGCTGCTAATTGGTACAGGGTTTCCTTTGGGGATGATGAAAATATTCTGGAATTAGATAGTGATGAGGGTTGTACAACTTTATGAATGTACTAAAAACCACTGAGTTGTACAAATTAAAAGGGTGAATTTTATAGTATGTGAATTATAGTTCAGTATTTGTTAATGTTATCTGGGGTCCCTATGGCATGTAGGCCATGCGAAGAGATAAGAATCTCCTGCAAGCAGTGGAGAGTTCTTAGTTCTCTGTGTGTGTGTGTGTGTGTGTGTGTGTGTGTGTGTGTGTGTGTATGCATGTGCACACACTCTTCCTTTACTATGGTTGGAAAATCAGGAAGACGAAATCAATAAAAAATCCCCCATGGTGCTGTCACCTAGAGGAAATTAGTATGAACAGGTTATTGTATTTTCTCAAGCTATTGTTTGTGTTTGTTTTGAGATTATGTTTTGTGTGTAAATTGGTATGGTGCTTTTTTTCAGTTATCATAAACTTACTCTAAGGCATTATTTAAAAATAAATTTATTATGTAGTTATAACAGTTATTTATGGGAGAAACTTTGAAAAACATAGAAAATTATAAAAAAGAAAATTAAAATCATCCATAATCCCACCAGTTAGAAGCAATCACTACTGACATTATAGTGTATTTTATTTTGTCTTTTCTCTAGGAGTAAATGTCATTTTTAATAGCTGTATAATAGGCCACCCGGTATCATAGATTACTTCTATTGTGATATAGTTAGGTTATTTCTAATTTTTCTCTATATAAATAATGATTTAAGCTCTTCCGATGTATCCTTAAAGTGCATTCTAAAATGGTTTGACAAATTGCATTGCTATTAGCAATGAATAAGATTGCCTGTTTCACAGCATCCTCATCAGCACTGAAGATTATACTTTTAAAAATTCTGTTGTTTTTATTTTCATTCTAATAGAGGTTTCATAAGAAAGAGAGTAGCATGCTCATGTTTGTGTTTTTGATGATAGTCTGGGCTGAAGAGAGGTGAAAGAATTATGTTGTGGAAACCAGTTAGGAGAACGCTGCACTAGAAAAAGAGCAAAATGACACAGCCCAGCTGTGAGGGTGGGTTTAGAAGATGAAGATTAGAAAGACATTTATAAGAAATGATGGGTTGAACTTGTGACTGATTTGAAACTGGCAGGAAGTGAAAGGTGCCAAGTTTGACTCCAAAATGTCTAGCTTTGAAGGTAGAATGGAGGGTGATAGCTTTAACAAAGAGAGAAAATTAGAAAGAAAACAAAGCTTCCTATTTGCAACTGGTTGCTTTGGGTGCCTTCCGGAGTTCCAGGTGGAGGTGTCTCCAGATCTATCAACAACATGAGTCTGAAGTTTGGCAGAGAGGATGGCACTGGTGATGAAAGTCTGAGAATTGTCTGTATGTAAATGGTAATGAATGAGATCACTGAGAGATGAGGAATAAACTCTGAGGAAAACCTACATTCATAAGGCAGGAAGAAGAATGCATTAAAGAGAAAGAATTGTTTAGGAAGCAGGAGGGGAACCAACAGACAGTAGTGCCAAATGCCAGGGTAGAGAGAGGGTCAAAGAAGGACAATAGATAACAATGTCAGAGGCAGCATGGGCCAAGAGCCTGGAGGACAAAGGTGGAGGAGTCCCCTGGAGAGCTCTTGGGAAAGGAATCCCAGGATGAGGTTGAGAAGGAAGTTGAAGGAGGAAGGAAGAGACCATCCAGAGTTTTCCTGAGGTCCACTTGGAGGTGTCAGGAAGGTGTGAGAGGACAGTAGCCTCAAGGGGAATTTATTTTCCTCAAGGTTTTCTCTCCCCTTCCACTGTGGCAACAGCCAGCGCCTGATCCCACTCTTTCCTGTTCACCTGAGTGAACATGTGGTGCAACTGAAAGCTGAAGAAGAGCCGGGGAGCCAGGCTCTCCATCCTGGCTCTGCCACAGTCCTGGACTCCTGATTCAGGCTCTGACTGCTTTACCTTTAACATGAAGGAGTCAGTGAGTAAAAGGCTGCCTGAAAGCTGGCCTTGGTTCAGGGTGGATCTACCCATGGTTGCACAGGACTGTATGCAGTGCAAAAACTAAGGCCAAGGTAGTGTGTTTTTCATAAAGGAAGTATGCATTGTAAAAGTCTTCCCTTTATTCAGGAATTATGTCTTTTCTACTTTTTATAGTAAGCTGTCCTTTCTTTACTGAAACAACAGTAGATGATAGCTTGGGTTTTTCCCCTGATGTGTCTTTCTTATATCTTTATTTAGCAAATAGTTGGTAACTCTGTTGGCCCACCAAAGCAATTTTGGAATGTTACTGACTTAAGAATTGCAAAAGTGTAGAAAATAATGACCTAGATATCTTTTAGGGCTCTCATCTCTAAAATCCTGAAACCCCAGCTCTCAGTAGATAGTCCTAAGAAGGAAAATATAAAGAACAAAAATATAATGGTACAGCTCAGCCAGTGTGGGGTGGAGTAAACACCATGGCCCTACTCCACCCTTCCCCACAGTGGAAGGGCTGTGAGTTTGGGCCTTTGCCTCACAAGACTGCGGTCCTGGCCGCTCCTCATCCCACCAGCCACCATGAACTCTGCAGGTCTGGCCACCCAGAGCCCAAGCCACAGACATGGTTGCTCCAGCCCAGTTGCCAGGCTCTCCCAGAGTTTCATCCAGTGCAATGCGAGGCTCCTGCACACAGTAGATGCTCAATATTTGATGCAAAGTGAGTAAATAAATATTTATTTTATCCATGAGGAAATGAACTCATCCCACTCCTTAATCTCTTTGAGGACAGGGATGTGTATCCCCAATATCTAACAATAGCCCTGTGAGTGTTCAGGGAATACTTGAGATGTGTTATTTTCCTAACAGCACTTGGGTAACATGCAGCAGAAACTAAATATGAACCAAAATCCTTGAACTCCAGTCCATTTTATTCTCTTTATTCTCACCAACAAAATGGTGAGACATCCATCATCAGTAAGAGCAAGATTTGCAAGCAGGAATGATAACCTTTCCAGGCTTCCTCAAATCAAACTCAGAGAGCAGTGCAAGCATGAGCCAGCTCTTATACTAGTGGCAATTTTTATTTTGTTCACACAGGCTGATGATGAAGGGGTCCATACATGAGATGCAGTTTTTGAACTTCATCTTGATCTTTCTCAAAATAATGCTTGCTCTTAGTTAAAGAAGTCAAATTGTACTAAATACACCTTTAATGAAAAACAGCTCCTCTTTGCCGGGGTGGCAACCATGATCACTGTTTTGTACATATTTTTCTGGCATTTCCCTTCATGTATCTAAAGAACAAGTTTAGATACTACATCTCAATTGGCTGAGTGTCCCTACCACCTGTGGGCAGCCTGACGAATGAGGAGTTAGCTTTTCTAAAGCATACCTGTGGTCCTCTACTCAACGTAGCTATAACCCCTGATTAAGTTAACACTTAATGTTGACCTTATTAAGATTGTATAATTTCTGTTCACTTGAGCTAATGTACCAAGATATCGGTCTCTTGGACAACTTTTTGTTTACCCTGAAGTTAATAATTACCTCTTTCTTTTTTCCAATTGCTTAGCATTCTGGATACCTAACAATAACTTTTCTTAGCCCTTCTAACAGCCTTTTAATATTTCCACATACCAAGCAATTCAGATAATCTACCCATTGCACATTTTTTCACAGACCTCCCTGTTGTCTCTCTCCTTCCATTTGAACTGTTTGCTTCCATTCTCCATCATCCTGTTTCCTTTGCCATTCCCCTGATCCGGACCCCCCTGAATTCCATGTCACCCTCTTTCTTGGTTTGTTCCAGGAGAAATAAACTTGCATGTCTAAAAATGTCTTTACTTACTTTCAACAATTAATTGATAATTTAGCTAAATACAGAATTATAGGTTGGAATAATTTCCCCTCAGGATTTTGATACCCTGCTCTATTTTCTGATGTTTCTATTGAGCAGTCCAAGTAATCCTGACTCCTAATCCCTTGTAAAAGCCTACTTTGTCTCTCAGGAAGCTTTTAGGATCTCGACTTTATCTCCAGATTCTAAATTTTCATGATGATATGCCTTAGTGGGGTCTTTTGTCATCATTGTGCTTGACACCCAGGGGACCCTATCAAATCAGAAACTCCTATCCTTCAGTTCTGGGAAATTTTTTCATATTATATATTTTATTAGTTTTCTCTGTTCATTTCTCTGTTCTCTCTTTCTGAAATTAGGCAGAATGAGGAGATAGACAGTAATGGAAAACACTGTTTTAGACACAGTGGCCAGGGGAAGTCTCTCTGATGAAGTGACAATTAGGCAGAAATCAAAATGAGTATGTTCTCATGTACCTAGGGAAAATTATACTTTTCTTTTGTTCCTTGAATTGTCTCTTTTTCTTGTCAAACTCTTTTGTCTCTCTTTTTTTTTCGGTCTCTCTCCTCTGTCAGGAAGCTTTGCTCACATGCCCCGTGATCTCTGGCTGAGCATTCACACTGAGAGGGAAGCCCTAAAACTTGACAGGGAGCTTTGTTTGCCTGGCTGGGGGCTTGCCAGCAGGTGGAGTTCACTGTTAGGTGATTAGGTTTCCACTGGGAAGCTCCTTCCCCTGGGATTGCTTAGTTTTTCCAGAGAATAATATTCCAGCCTCCTGCCTAGAAGTGGTGAGGGAGAGAGGAGCACTAGGGGAGAGGGGGACATCACCATTCACTCATATATTAATGAAGAATTTAATTCATCATTTCATTTCACTTAATTGTCCTTGCTCAGCCTTCAAGGACTCCCTGAAATTCCTGGGCCTCTCTGGGATTCTGGAGGATGAGCTTTGTGGTTTCTCGTGGGCATCTTCCTCCGCAACACTTGCAGTATCTGCTCTTTCCATCCTTTCTCTTGTCTATTGATGTCCTCTTGCCCATTCTCTTTGTTCTTATCATTTAAATGGGATTTTAAGAGAGGATGCACGTAAATATGTATTGAACCCACTATATTTAACCAGAATATAAGACACTCTGTGAAACACATTCTAGCAAAAAGATTGGGCTAAGAAATTTTTTTTTTTTAAGAAAAAGAAAACCCTTGCAGGATATCCCTCCTGGGAAGACCACTGATCTTGACCAATCATGGAATTTTGGGGGTGAAATGAGCTCACAGACATTATCTACTCTCACCACTTCATTTTACAGATGTAGAAAATGAAACCCAGACAGTATAATTTGCCCAAAGTCACAGAGCATAGAAATGTAAGGAGTCTCTGTATTTCCCACTTGTAACCCGCTACCATTCAGCCTTCCCAGAAAAGCCCCTCAGGCAACAGAAAGAGTCTCCTCTGGATGCAGCTTCCAAAGCAAATGCCTTTTTGCTCACTGGGCCAGTCTGACCCTGATCATTCCCATCTGGAGAAGAACCACGACAATGAAGCAAGACCATAAACATTCAAGGCATATTAAACAGAGATCATTTCTAAAAGGACAGAGTAAAGACAACAAATCCACCTTAAAATAAACCCCAAGTCTGATTACCAATTAACACCTAAATGTATTTAACAAGAAATAAGTTTAATTGTCTAATTAATTTTTCACCAATTAAGTCCATTTTTACATGTTGTATTTACACTGCCTTGGTAATGAAAGTAATTGGATCCCTTTATAACCATTTTCCACTTCTTGATTTGCTAAGTAGTCCAATGCTATTGTCTACAGAAAATATAAATCACCCCAAACTGGTCACACTGTAACTTTATCAAGTTCATGAAGGACTCTGGGGGCTGGGAGAGCCAAAACTGCAAAGATGAAATGACAGGATATGGTATAATGGAGGGAACAGGTGCCTGCAGTAGGTGGCCTCTAACATGGTCCCCAGTGACCCCTGGCTCTTGGCATTCACACCCTTGTGAAGTCGCCTCCCCTACAGCGTACTGACCCAGTGACTCGCTTCAAAGGAGCAGAAAGTGGCAGAATTGATGGGATGTTACTTCTGAGATTAATTATAAGACTTCCAACTTGGTTGCTCTGTCTCACTTTCTCCCTCTCCCTCTTTTCTCTCTCTCCCTCTCTCCCTTTCTTTTTCGGATCACTCACTCTAAGTAAAGTTATATCATGAACAACCCTATAGAAAGGCCCACTTGCCAAGGAGCTGAAGCCTCCTGCCAAAAGCCACAGGAGTGAGCTTGGAAATGGAACCTTCAGGCCTGGTCAGGCCTTTGGAGACTGCGGTCTGGCCAACAGCATGAAGGCAGCCTTGTGAGAGACCCTGACCTGGACCACCTGCTGAGCAGTCCCAGAGTCTGGACTGTCAGCAACTGTGTGAGATAATAGTTACTGTTTTAAGCTGTCTTGCCAATGGGTTTCAGCCCCAGACAAGTTCACTATGGATTCAGTGTGACCAAAGAAATGACAGCAAAACGTTCTGGGGTGAAAGGGTTATACCCAACGTTATTTCCACAGTGGCAGGTCAGTCACTAAAATCCCGTTCACTCAGAGTGGGTCTGCATGCAGCAAGCCAGGTTCTGCCTCTGGGCCTCTCTGCCCACACAGCCATCCTCTGGCCTCTGTCCTTGGTGCTGCCACCATTCCAGCCTCTGCTCTGCTGCAGCCTTGCAGCCGTGCCACCATGTCACCCAGATCTGGGCAGGGCTCCTTATATAGAGTCAATAACGATATATTGCCCACACGTGTATAGTGAGCTAGCCAACCAGGGCCAGGTGAGAATCCTGGCCACAGAAACCTTCATTTTATCCACATAAGCTTCTAGGTTTGGGGGTAATTTATTAGACAACAATAGTTGGGGAAATCTATGTGTGATTTCTGACTTTCCTACTTCCCTGCAAAAACATTTATATGTGTCCCCTAACCTCTCTTAATTATGCCTGTTTCCCCATCTGTAAAATGGGGATAAAGACCACACCTGACAGAGTTGCTGAGGGGCTCAGGGAAAAAAACTAATTTTAAATGGTCATGAGACATTAGGCATTTTTATCTATGCTATCTCATATCCAATAAATTGGAACACCATACCAGTATTATTAGAGCCAATTCATTTTATGATTTATTAAAAACATTGTTTAACCAAACATCAATCTTGGATCAACCTTAAATAAACCATATGCCTTTTAGAACTGATGAGTTTTAATTAGTTTCTTAATTAGCATGTGAGAAATTTGTAAACCTGTTAATTTTGCTATCCAAATCAGAAGAACAGCTCTATGTGATTCTCACAGGAGGGGCTCATTAGGGCCAGGGCTAAGGCCCAGGACTCCTTGAGTTAATACAGCCCAAGCCCAAATCTTGCAGTTCTGATTCAGAAATATTTCTCCCTTTCCACCCCCATGCCATTGTTTTAGTTCAGAGTCACCTCTTTCACATTTAATAATTAATAATATTATAGTATTTTATAAAATAATAGTATACATTAAACATAATATTATATGTAATTATCCTATTGAGATAAATATTAACAAATAGTATTTATTGACAGTGCACTGTGTTTCAGAATCTGAGCTCTGTGCTGGGTGATCAGACTTACAGGATCCCTGTCTTCATTCAGCTTTGCAAGAGCTAAACTAGATTAAAGGTTAAGTAGGCTGCTTCAGTCTAAATCTTGGCTTTTCCATTTACTGTGTGCCCTTGGACTAGGTACTTGACCTCTCTGTGCTTCAATTTTCTCACCTGGAAAACAAGGATAATAATATCACCTCACCCATAATTAAGAGCTAAAATATTTTACATGCTTATAACAGTGTCTGGCAATCAAAAACTGTTACCTATTATTCTTTTTGATCCATATCATGTTTCTCCAACACCTATCTCTCTCTGGGCCAAACCATCCTTTCCAGAGTGGTCTTACTCTTCTAAGCAAGGGATCTTTTGACCATGTCATTCCCCTAGCAAACATCAGTAGCATAGGCCTTAGCCTGGCCCACCCCTCCAGCTCACCTCTCCCCCACTTCTTGCCATCTTTTCCCCCATGCTCCTGCCCACTGAATGTCTCACCATCCCTAAAACATGCCACTCTGAGCCTAACTCCATGTCTTTGTGCCAAGACAAATAAGGTATAGTAGACAGAGCATAGACTTGTTCATGCCATGGTCTAAGTGCCCAAGATGGCAGCTGAATACTCCCACATCTCTTCCAAGCTCTGTAAGGAAGACATCAAAGAGGGCTGGGTCTTGAAATATTTCTCTGGGGCAAGTGTAGCGCAGGCCTTAAAATGGCTAGGCATGTTTGTTACCAAGAAAAATCAGATGAAAAGAAAAAGAACTAAACCCCCTTCCCCCTCACCCTCACCCTCCCTCTCCCCCTCCCCTCCCCTCCCCTCTCCTCCCTTCCCCTCCCTTTGGAGCACTGGACTGGCTCTGCTGCCATCAGGGAAAGGAGAGGCAAGGGGGAAAGAAAGCACTTGGGCTTGAGAGTGAATGAGCCCTGTGTCTAAATCTGGTCTCGACCTCAAGATAAAGCAAATGCCCTCAGTTTCTTTGGCTGGAAAATATGATCAATAATGGTTCCTTTGTGGAGTCAATGTAAGGATTAAATGAGAAAATTTATGTGCAAGTACCTGGCACATCACAGGCTGTAGATGAAGGGCTACCTTTCCATATTCTCCAGCCCTGTTCCCTGCACCTGTGAAGGTCTCCCTGCTCACCCCACTCTGTCTGCCTGGGGAGCTCCTACTCAGTCTTCACATCTCAGCTTCATGTCACCCTTCTAGGGAAGCCTCTCCTGGCTTTCCCAGGAGGAGGTCATGGCCCCCACTGCTGTCTCCTGTGGGACAGGGAAATCTTCCAGAGTAGGAATCACTTCTGAAACAACTTTGGATCCTCAGAGCTTCAGGTATCATCAAAAATAAATATCTGTTGGCTGGTGATCTATGATTTCCTTATGAAAATGAAGGGTTCTTGGGCACTTTAAAATATTTTCATTACAATCCTACTTGAAATAGAGAAAATCTGGAAGTAACATACCTGTCTAATGATTAGAGGTTAGGTAAATAATGGTTAATCTTCAAAATGTAGTATGCTGCCATTAAAATCATCTTGTAGAAATGTGCTGTTGACATTCAAAAAATGTTCTCACTGTACATTGTGAGGGAAAGAAACAGGTTTCAAAGTAGTACTATGTACAGAATGATCCCATATTGTGATAAAAATATAAATGTTTGTATATGCATAAAAAAGGTCTGGAAGAACCCAGTGGTTCTCTCTGGGTGGGTGGAATTTGCATGTTTCTTTTCCTTCCTTATGCTTATATGTATTTTGTGATTTTTCTGTAATGAGCATAAATTACTTTTGTAGTAAGAAAAAAATTTATAACTACCAAAAATTGTTTTTCTGATTGTAATTCATTTTCACTGTAGGAAATTTGGAAAGTATGAAAACTATAAAAAAGAAAAGATAATTACGTATGTGGTTCTACCAAGAGACTCTGTTAACATTCTAGTGTATTCTTTCTAGTCTTTTTTCTTTAATGTGTGTGAGTTCTTTTAACTGCTTGGGATCAAGCTAATCTATAGTTTAATATCCTGCAATTTTTTTATTACATTGTGAATATTTTCAAAAATTATTACAAATTCTAAGTATTAGATGTCTTACAAAGGCCTAGAAAAATCAGCTATCGCTTGGGAAAAAATGAGGGCTAATGACCTCCCAAGCATAACGCACTTTAGACTTTCCTAGGCTCTAGAGAGGACTTCTTTGTTTAAAATACTTTAAAATATTCCATATTAAGAATTTTAACTGTAAAATTTTTGAAAGGGGCTTTCATACTTTGCTGTTCAATTTGGCTAAATATATACATATAGTTTACAACTGGTGAACAACTCAATTTATAATCAGCTATAATCTCTAAACAACTATTGTACATATTTGGGAACTCAAAGTGAGAATATACCCTACAAATTGTTTTCAAATATAAAGAAACACTAACTTTTAACAAGTAATGAAGTTAACACAATGTATATTTAATGGGTTTTCTAACTAAACATTTATTGATTTTTGCAGTTTCCTTTTCATATTTTATAGCCAATAACTTTCCCAGATCTCAGACTTTTTCTAGGCCCTTCAAAAGTACCTAGGCCTTGGGATCTCTCTACCCTGCCTCACAGAGGAAAATGCCTTGCTTGAGCCCTTTTGGCTGATGGGCAGCTGTGGCAGACAGATCTCAGAATCATCCAGCAGAGGAAGAGCTATACCGCAAAGGCTGGTGATGGGAGAGACCAATTTACTCACCAGAGCAGTTTTTTTCTGTGCCTACCTCCAAACAGAAATTGGGAAATTTTGGACAGGGAATTTCTGCACCAGTAGGTTTTTGCTTCTCAAGTACAGCAAGTAAACTGGGGAGAAGGAGAAGGGGGAAGAAGAGGCAGAAAAAGAAGGAAGGAAGGAGGAGTAGAAAGGAAGGGTGAGAGGGAGGGAGGGAAGAAAGGAGGAAGGCTACTATTCATTGTTTGTACTAACATGCACTGAGCTGAGCACTTGACATACTGTATTTCATTCAACATTCAGGACTATCCTATGAGATAGGGACTATTGTCACTCTCATTTTACAGATAAGGCTCCATTTCACAGATAAGGCTCCAAGAGTTTAAGTCATTGCCCCAAGGTCACACAGCGTGACAGAGCTGGTCCAAGACTATCTGACCCCAGAGCCTATACATTAACCCCTACAGCATGTGGCCTCCCCAAACACTCCTTCCTTATCTGCCCCTCTTCCTAGTTCCAGGAGGACAGAATCTAAAGCAGGAAGAGCCCCTATAGATCTGTTCACCCTCCTGTCTACCTTTATCGTAGCACTGCTCACAAAGAAAGGCTTATCCCTAAGGCAGCCTGCTGAGCCAGGTACTCCCATTTCCCAGCAGCACTGTGCCTGGCCCAGAATATGTGCTCAGGAGATGTTAGCTGAATTAATGAATTAAATAAATCTCTCATTTTGCTAAGAAGGAAGACCTGAGGAGGAAACTTGAGGACCGCATGATGCAGGTAACTTGCCTGCAGTCAGCCAGCATTGTAGTGATGACAGACTCCGGTTAAGAATCCCAGCCAATGCTACTCATACATTTTACCTGAATTTGTTCAGGACTTTCCACTTTATATTATCTCATTTCAGCTTCACAGCAACCATGTGATCATTCTCATATGTCATCAGATCGAAGATCATCAATAGGACACACCACTATTTTATGTAACAATTAGAAAATAAAACTGACAATATCCTGGAGAGAGGCCATCAACCTAAGATGCATCAGTACCATGTGAAAAGTGTGTGGTGTTACTCACATTTTACAGATCTGGAAACAGAAGCTCAGAAGAATGGAGTGGCATGCCTTGATCACTTGATTAAAGCTAGGCAAAAATATTTAAAACCCTGGGTAGAAAAGATGACTTTCTAGAAAAATAAAAAATATTGCAATGAATACCAGAAAAGTTTTAAAAATACACTCCAAAAAACCAAAACATACTAAATACTGTAGAATAAATTAAGAATGTCTTCAAAGAGCTATACCCCAAAAAAGTATCATGTCCAGATGGTTTCATGGGTGAATTGTACCTGCTATGTAAATTGTTTCAGAGCAGGAAAACTTCCAGATGCTTTTTGTGAAGCCAGCATAACACTGTATGAAACCTAACAAAGAAAACACAATGAAAGACAGGCTCAGAAAGAGAGGCTGGAAGCTGCTTCACTGCAAAGCCCATAAATGCTGAAAGCATTCCCATAGAGTCAGGAGCAAAATAAAGATCTTCACTAACACCATCATTATTAACATTGTTCTGTAAGTGTTGGCTTATATAATTATGCAAGAGAAAAAAACAAGAAGTGTGAAAAAAGGAAAGAAGAAAGCAAAATTATCATTATTTTTAGATGATATGACTGTAAACCTAGAAAACACAAGACAACTCACTCAGCAATTATCAATAAAATCATTCAATATCAGTAAAATAAGATGACTGGTTATATGACTGATACACAAAAGTCAGTAGCTTTCTTATATGCAACCAGTAACCTGTTAGAAAATATAAGAAAAGATTCCCTTAAATGAGCAACAACACAAAACATAGCTATTACAAATGTGCTCAGTCTATAAGAAGAATGCCTTAGAATGCTACTGAGGGACTCAACAGTCTGGATAAATGTAAACACATACCTTGTTTTTGAATAAGAAGATGTACTATTATAAAGATGTCAGTTCTCACAAAGCATTGTATTTACAGTGATTCCAATTTTTAAAACATACTAAAAGAATTGCTTTGTGAACAAGATGGGCTGATTATAAAGTTCACATGGAAAATAAACATGCAAGAATTGCTTGGTGAGATGGAGAAATTGCTGGGGAAGTCTGTGAAGACATTAAACATTACCAGATATTATGACACAATGTAGTTTCTTAGATATGACACCAAAACCGCTAACAACAGAAGGAAAAATAGATAAATTGGACTTCATCAAAATTAAAAGCTTTTCTGCTTCAAAGGACACCTTTAAGAAAGTGAAAATACAACTCACAGAATGGGAGAAAATATTTGAAAATCATGTATCTAATAAGAGACTAGTGTGGGAATAATAAAGAGCTCTTATAACTCAATATGGAAACACAACTGAATTTTTAAATGAACAAAAGATTTGAACAGACATTTATCCAAACAAGACATATACATGGTCAATAAGCACAGGAAAAGATGTCCTATGTCATTAGGGAAATGCAAATCAAAATCACAATGAGATACTTCACACTCAAAAAGACAAACATTAACAAGTGTTGGTGAGGATGTGGAGAAATTGGAACCCTCATACGCTACTGCTAAGAATGGAAAATGGTTGATTTTCCATTCTTAGCAGTCACTTTGGAAAACAGTCTGGCAGTTCTTCAAAATGTTAAGCATAGAGTTATCATGTGACCCAGCAATTCCACTCCTACATAGATCCAAGAGAATTAAAGCATATGTCTACACAAAAACTTGTACACAAATGTTCATAGCAGCATTCATAAATGCTAAACAGTGGAAACAATGCAAGTTTACATCACTGATGAATGGATAAATAAAAGGTGGTATATTGTGATGGAATATTATTGTGGCAATAAAAAGGAATGAAGTACCGATACATACTACAACATGGGTGAACCTTGAAAACATTATGCTAAGTGAAAGTATTCAGTCATAAAATGCCACATACCATATAATTCTATTTATATGAAATATCCAGAATAGGCAAATCTATAGAAACCAAAAGTAGATTAGTGATTGCCAAGGGCTGGGAGCAGAGGGAGTGGAGAGTGACTACTAATGGTACAGGGGATTCTTTGTGGGATGATAAAAAAGTTGTGGAATTAAGTAGCAGTGATGGTTACATAACTCTGAATATACTAAAAAATACTGAATTGTATACTTAAAAGGGTGAATTTTGTAGTATGTGAATTATATCTCGATGAAGCTGTTATTTAAAAAAACAATGTTAAAACTTTGGAAAGCCAGAATAGATATAATTACCCACTAGAATTTAGTATATAATCAAGGTGGCATTTCCAATAAAGAGAAAAGATGGATTATTCAGAAAATGATACTGGAAAAACATTCATTAGTGGGCTAAGAGTGGTGGAAAGGCAGAATTTGGAACTTCACCTTGCTCCTTTCACCTAAATCCAGATGTAGCACAGATTTACATGTTAAAAAAACATGAAAACATGAGAATTAAACAAGAATTTTTAAAACTCTCAGAATGGGAAAGTCAAAACACCGACACAAAGGCCCCTCCCAAAACAAAAAAAAACGTATAAATTTGACTTATAAGTGTTTTAAATTTCTACATGGAAAAAAATCAAGGTAATAAACTGGACAAAATATTTGTAAAAATATAACGTAAGTTTCCAGTTTTTTTTTTCTATAAAAAGGTTAGATATATCACTAAGAAAAAATGACCTAATAGAGAAATAAACATGAACAAACCATTTCCAGAAATAAAAAATGTAAATATGAAAAGATGTCAAACTTCCCTCTTAATGTACATTAAAACAACTAGATACCAGTTTTCATCTATCAGAATAGCCAAGATGAAAAAGTTTTCTGAAATACTGCATGTTCAAAGGTGTGGAAAAAAACCCTGCAGACAAATGTTTATAGCAGCTTTATTCATAACTACTAAATCTTGGAAGCAACCAAGATGTCCTTCAATCAGTAAGTGGATAAACAGCTGGTGGTATACCCACAAATTGGAATATTATTCAGCAATAAAAAAGAAGTGAGCTACCAGGACACAAAAAGACATGAAGGGATCTTAAATGCATATTACTAGGTGAGAGAAAAGGTTATATACTATACTATAATTCCAACTATATGACATCCTGGAAAAGGCAAAACCATGGAGACAGTAAAAATATCAGTGTTTGCTAGAGGTTCCAGGCCAGGGAGAGGGAGGGATAAAGAAGCAGAGCACAGAGGATTTTTAGCGCAGTGGAACTACTCTGTAGATACTAACAAAGGTGGATACATGTCAGTATACATTTGTCCAAACCCATAGAATGCACAACAATAGGGAATCTTAATGTAAACTATGGATTCTACTTAATAATCATATATCAATAACAAATATACCACGTTGATACATGTAAGAGAGAAAACTATGGAGGAGGGGAGGAAAGTATGTGAGAACTCTGGGCTTTCTGATAAATTTTTCTGTAAACTTAAAAACTGCTCTAAAGAAATAAAAGCTACTAATGTTTTTTAAACCCACTAATACATTGGTGGTAGGTGTGTAAATTGGTACAATCCCTTTGGAGTAGAACTTGACAATACCTTCCCAAAACGTTAAAACACATGCTCTTTTACACAGTCCACTTCTCAGACTTACCTTACATATGTACTCACAGGTAGGAAATGCCATTCATACAAGGATATTCATCAATTGTTTGTGATAGCAAAATACAGGAAACAACCTTGTAGTAGGCAGAATAATGACCCCCCAAATGTCTACATCCTAACCCCCAGAATCTGTGAATATGTATGGAAAAAAGGACTTAAAGTTGCAGATGGATTAAGATTGCTAAACAACTGATTCTAAAACAGGGAGATTACCCTGAATTATCTGGACCAGCTCAATGTAATCATAAGGAAACTTAGAAATGAAAGAGGGATATGGAAAAGGAGAGTCAGAATTTGAGAAAAAGTCCACCTACAGTTGCTGGTTTGAATATGAAGGAAGGGGACACAAGCCAAGGATTGCAGGTGGTCCCTACAAGCTAGAAAGGGCAAGGAAACAGTTCCTCTCTAGAGTCTCCAACGGGAAGGCAATCCTGCCAACACCCTGATTTTAGACCCACTGCAGACTTTGGATCTACAGAACTGTAACGTAATCCATTTGTGTTGTCTTCAACCACTAAATTCATGGTCATTTGCTACAGCAGCAATAGGAAACTAGTACAGACCTAAATGTCTATCTGTAGTGAACCAGCTAAATAAATGCAATGTAATTCCATGAAACCTTAAAGAAAAAAAGATGAGGCACCTCTATATATACAAATAGGGAATTCATTTCAAGAAAGACTGTTTAGTGAGAAAAAAAAGCAAAGCATAAAATTGGATATGTTATCTATGTAAAAAGGAGGCCAGTTTAAAATACATAGATACTTATACATGGATAAATTATCTCCAGAAAGATACTCCAGAACCTGGTAATATTTACTGCCACCAAGGAAGGAGAAATGGGTGACAAGAGGTTCCAATGGTGGAGATGCTCAATTTTCACTGTATCCTCCTTCATGCTGTTCTGCTTTGTGTTGTTTTTTTTTTTTTAATCAGTACAAGTATTACCTTAAGAATAAAGAAAAAGAAAAAAATTGTGAAAGTAAAGGAAGTGAGCTCTTCTCAGTCTAAAATGAGTTTTTAGTCTTTCAATCTTTTTAATGGGTATTAATTGAACCCCTTCCACAAGTGGGTCACTGTCACATGCCTTTTCTCCTTTCAATCTTCCTAACAACCAGGTTGGTGTTATTATTATTATCCCTCCCCACTGTTGAGGGGCTGAGATCAGAGAGGTTTAATGACCAAACTGTACAGCTGGTAAGTTTTTGCAGTCAGATTTTAACGCCTGGTCTGCTGGCTGCAGCGCCCTCTCCTCAACAGCTTAACTCTGGGTGCTGCTACACAGAGTTGCCGGACAGGGGTCTCAGCCCTCTCAGCTGCATTCTGAACCCTCTCCCACATCTCAGAGTTGAGGAGAAGGTCAGCCTCCACAGCAGCTCCGTCGGAGCTGCTTTCTGGATTGAGCCCACCTTCTTCTGTTACATCTCTCAGTAAAGCTCCTGTTGGGCCTTCTGGGGAGGGACCTCTGGCAGTGGTCACTGTGGCTCTAATTGTTCTCTCTGGTGGGCTCACACTGCAGTGGGCCCAAGGCAGCTACCTGCTTTCCTCCAGCGGAGATGACCCCTAGAGATGATGGGGCTCTGAGTAGTGTTACATCTTGATCAAATAAGGCTGCCCTGAGATTTCTCATTCCTTCAAGCTTGCAACTGGAGAGGACGGGGGTTCCCCCTGTCTGTCAGCAACTTGCAACTCCTGGGGAACAAATCCACCTTCCTGGGCCTCACTTTCTGGTAAAATGGAGATCATATTCCTGTTTACACAGACAGATGTTGCCAGGCCATTTATGTATTGGGAGCACTGTTTAAAAATTGCCAAACTGCCTTTCATGTTGAGGATCTCAAAGCATTTTAAAAATGAATAATTAATGAAGTTTAACTTCCAGAAAAGGCAAGAATTATTATCTTCATTTTATAAATAGAAAAAAGGTCATACAATCAATGGCAGATGTAAGAAACAGATGTAAGAATTCTGCTTTTGTCTCTGGCTGCAGCCACTAAATCCCACCCCTGGTAGCACTGACAGACCTCCTTTCTGCTCTCTGACTTCTGGCCAAAGATGTGGAATTGGCCTTTATATGTTTCCACTTAAAGGTCTGAATTCTATGTGTGCTTTGATATGTCTGGAAATTTATAAAAGAAAAGGAGAAGAATATTTGATGCCTTTCAGAAGGGACTGAGCCTTACACTGTGGGTGGGGTCAAATGCCAATAAAAGAAAAATAAAAACCCACTCACCAGAACTTCAGGTTATTCTCTCTCTGAAAGAACCTCGTTTGTTAAAACTAAAGAGTTTGTCTTTAGTCACCAAATTATTGTTGTAGGAATAACAAAGTCACCATTTATTGAGCACCGTCTGTGTGCTGAGCACTGCTCTACTTACTGGCATACATTATATTGTATGAGTTCCATAAACACCTGAGGAGGTTTTTATTATTCAATTCATATCATAGATAACATAGCTGGACTTAGAGACAGAAGATGGGTTGAGAAAGGAAAGAGGGAGAAAGTTCGAAGGAAGTTAATTAAGCAAAAATGTTTGCATATATACTCTGTGCCAGATGTTATGTTGTGATAGTTACAAAGATAGAGATACAAAGATGAATAAAATAGCACCAGATTCCTGTTCTCAAGGAGTTTATAGCCTTGTGGGTGGGTCCTTGAGAGCTGAGGAGACAAGCATATGAAAAGTCAAATAATGTCCATACAATTCAGTCCAGAAGTATTTATTGACTTCTTGGTGTATATATATGTTAGACACTGCATTATTCACAGGGAATGATCCCTCTTCTCATGGAACTTATAGTTTAGTGGGAAAGTTGGACATTAATCACACAGATTTAAAATTGCAATTGAATGGAATGAAAGACACCAGATGGGCTACAGCCAGACAAAGGATTAGTATCCAAAACATATAAAGAACTCCTACATGTAGTAAGAGATAATCCAATAGACACACTGTCAAACCAACAGGCAATTTTTAAAAGACAAAAGGCAAATGGCCAATAAACAAATGCAAGTATGCTCAGTTTCTCTTGTAAATGGGGAATTGCCAATTAAAACACTGAAATACCATTTCAACCCATCAGCTTGGCAGAAATTTTAAAATCTGATATTACCAAGTGTTGTTGAGAATGCCAAGTATGGGAGCTCTTACACATTGCTATCAAAGTGTAAACGGGTACCACCACTTTGAAAAACTGTTCAGCCATGCCAAGTAAAGCTTCCAGTTCTCGTGGCCTGAGCCCAGTCATTCCACATCCAAGTGTCCACCCAGAAGGCTCACTTTCACACAGGGGATAGGTATAAAATATTAACTGTAGCATTATTTCTAACAACAAAAAGTATGAAAATAAGTTAAACATCTTCCAAAAAGAGATGGATAAATAAAATGTGGTGACTCCTACAATGGGATTCTAATCAGCAGTGAAAATGTATGATCTAGAACTCCATGTATCAGTGTGGATATATTTCAAAATCATGATGCTGAGTTAAAAAAGCAAATTGCACCATGATATATTCAGTATCATGCCATTTCTTCAAAGTTTATCAACATGCCAAACAATTCTATTAAGTGTTTACAGGCACAAACATATGTAGTGAAAATACAAAGCATGCATGGGAATGATAAACCCCAAATCCAGGAGAGTGGTTAGCTTAAAAGAGGGACAGAAATGGGTTCAGAGGGCTCCACCTAGATCTGTGAAGTTTTTTTAAGTGCCCTCAAAAAAGACATGAAGAAAATATGGCAAATGTTAAGCTTTGGCAAAGGGGAGGTCAGTGGGGGGTGAGGGGGTGCACAGAATAAACAGGTGTTAATGATATTATTCTCTGTAGTTTTTTATATGCTTTGATCAAAGGAGGATTTGACTGAATTGGAGGGTAGTGAAGGTGTATCTGAGAAAATGATGCTTACTTAGGATGAGAGCCAAAAATTGAGCAGGTGAGGAAGGGCAAAAAGGTGTACCAGGCAGAGTGAACAAGCTGTGCAAAGACCCTAGGGTGGGAGAGTGAGCATACAGACGGGCAACTGAGACCCCCCAGTGTGGCCAGAGTGGAGGGAGAAAGGGGCTGGGCTCCCGGATGGGGCTGGGAGGATGGTGCACAGATCCATGCAGTGCCTCATAAGCCATCTTGCAGAGTCAGGGTTTCACCCTAAATATAATAAGGAAAGCAGCAGGGATAGAAAGCTTTGGGGGCCCAGAGACACTTCACTCAACCAGATAACAGAACAGAGAAGGAATTCTAGAAGAGGTGACTCACATTTTGAGTTGTGGAGAATGAGTGAGAGGAAGCCAATTGGGGGAAGGAGAGGGAGTGAAGTGCAAATTCCCTGGATAGGACCCAACAGTAATAAAGACGCAGACGACTTTCAATAGTGTGGTCCTAGCTGAGTACTACACCCAGGACTAGCTAAAAGGTGTTAGAAAATGTCGGACGAGAGTGTCCACGAAGACAGAGAGGGCTTGTGGTCCCAGGTTGGGCAGCCTTAAGCCAAGAGAGACACGCCAGATGTGGGTTGTAGGTGGCTCGCTCTAGCAGTGTGTGTGGGTGGTGGTGGCGGGGGTGGGGGTGGGTTCTTTGAAGGAGGCAGGAGTGCAGAGAGATCTTTGAAGGGAACGTGTTCGTATGTTAAACTAGGGTGTCTGGACTAAGGATGATGAGGTGGAGAGAGCCTGGGAGGTATTTGGGAGGGAAGGCGAGGCGTCTAGTATGATGGGGTGGGTGGTTAGCGCCATCCCTGATAACGGGGCCAGACAGGGCGAGGTGAAGGTGCGTGCGGGCAAGCCAAGCGGAACGGCAGGGCAAGCCCTGGGATGGGCGCGCCAGGGGCGGCAGACGCCAAACTGGGAGTGGAAGGTGCCTCCTCCAGGCGGTTATTAACCGCTCTCAGCAAATGAGTTAGTCCAGGAGGAGGGCAGAGGATGAAGAAATTGGGCGGGTCGCCGGGGAACTACGAGGAATGGTATTGGGGCGGGGTAGAGAAAGAGAAGGACAGGAGGGGAAGGACCAAGCGGACTCTGAGCGGCCGCCAGGTCAGCCCCGCGCGCGGCCGGGTGCGCTGGGGCCGTGGTCGGCCTCCCACGCCTCCCCGTGAGGCTGCAGGCGGAACCCGAGCGCGCCCGGCGCCAGCTAAGCGCCGGGGAGCGGACCCAGACCAGGGACTTTCCGCAGCTCCTCCGGTTGCTGCTGCCGCAGCCGCCAAGGAGAACCGGGCACCGGCGCGGCCCGGGCGCGGCCGCCTCTTGCGGACGGCTGGGCCACCGGCTATCCCCGCCACCCGGGCTCCCCGCGCGTCCAGGCCGCGCCTCCCCGCGCCGCGTCCCCACCGCCTGCGGACCCGCGGCGTCACTGCGGCTCTGACGCGCGCTAATGGAGGCACGGGCGGAGGCCGCGCGGCGCGGGCGACCTCCGGGGAGGTCCCGGTTCTTGCAGCCCGAGGCCGCGTCCTTGGCCCTACTCCAAGGGAACCTCGATTTTCCAAACTTGAGAAGGCTGGCTGGCCTTCGGCTACTGATAAGTACGCAAGCGCTTGGTAAAAGATTTTGAACAATGCCCGGAAAGAAATAGCCGGACCCAAGAAAGAGACTAATACTAGCCGCCAACTAGAGTTCTGCTCGTGTGCTCGGCACTCTTAAGAACAGTAATAATGACAACAACCATAATAGCCACCATTTATTGAGCGCTAGCCGCTATTTATTGAGCGCTTACTCTGTGCCAGGCACTGTGTTAAGCGCTTTGCAGGCAATAGCCTCCGGAAGTAAGTACCGTTATTATCCCTATTTGCAGAAAACCGGGGCACAGAGAGGTTCAGTAACTTGCCCCAGGCACACAGCTAGTTGATGTAAGTGCCAGAATTACAACCCAGGCTGTCTGATCCCATGTAATCCTCCTGATAAACCACGAAGGATCGCTCTCTCCATCTTAAAGATGAGGAAATTAAGGCACATGGAAATATAAGTACCTTGCCCAATCACCTAGCTGGAAAATGGATGAGTCAGAAAGCGAACCCAGGGCTCCTCTCTGTCCGCAGAACCCGCGGTCTTGGCCATAGGCGACGCTACTTCCAAACCACCTCCGACAGCCCAGCAGGCTCTGGTCCCAGCTCCAAGAGGCTCAGCCTCTGCGGGGTTTAGGTGGGTTCCCGCGGCCTCCGATCTCCAGGTAAATCGGATGTTTCCCGGCATCTCCTCTGCTCGTCCCGCAGGCATCAGATAGGGACGCGTAACTCGGAATCTGGTCGGGCCCGGACGCGCGGTCCTCAGAAGGGATGGAGCGGGGGCGGAGGCAGCGGAAGGGATCCCGGGTTCCACCTGCAGAGCGGAGGGGTGGTGGCTTGCCCAGAGCGGCCGGCAGAGGGCGCTGCCGCACGCTCTTTGGGTCCCACGATCACCAGACCCCAGGCGGGCAGGCCTTGCCCTGAAAACGCCTGGGTTCTACCCTTCAGTGGGAAATTTTCTTTCCTGATGTCTGTTATCCATCTGGCCCCTCACCTCGGCCCTGGGCCTGCTTTTCCTGAGCACTCTTACCCTTCTTATATGCTCCTGTCATACATCCCGTCATGGGCTTTCAAGGCTTCTGAGATCTCAATACTGGTTCCGTCACCGTCACTGAGAGGCAAGAACTCTGATTCCATCCCATTAAAAAAGACAGGTATTTGCAAGTCAAACTTGACCTTGTCTCCTTTTGTCAGCCCTTTGTGATATAAAATGGAGATAAATCACCCCACTTGAAATAGATAACTAATGACTTTCCTTCTCCAAAACAGGAGGAGGGAATTGGTTAAGGAAGACATAGGCAGATGAGAGGATCTATTTTTATAATAGCTACCCTGTATTAAGAACTTGTTTTGTGTTGAGCCCTTTCTGTGTCTTGACTGCATAATCCTCACTACAGCCCTAAGAGGAGTGCATCATTATTCTCTTTTGACAGATGAAGTCACAAGACCGGTAAGTGGCACTGCTGGGGATCCATCCACCAGGAGGATCTTACTTTAAGTCATGTTCCCATCACCCAGAATGTACAAGCAAATACAACACTGAACACAAAAGGTAAGTTAGAAACCATGCAAAAACCAAAATCTACTCTTCAGAGTGCTTAGAAATACCATTTGTAAATTAGGAACTTCAGTAGCTCCCTGAGCCCCAGTTTGGGACTCAAATGTCTAAAAAAGAAAAACAAAACCTAAAAGTGCAATGAGAGGAGAATTAAAATGAGGCTTTTAGCTTTTGCTTGGAAGAGCATCCAGAGAGGTCCACTCACGATATGAAGGTGGTTCTAGGAAAATATTAAAAGTATGAGAGGAAAAAAATGTTGTCTTCTGTGGTTTTTACTTTAACCAATTTTCATTTTGCTATTTGTGGAGTTTTTTTTAATTAATGTGTCTCCCTCCACCCTTTAAATTGGCAAGTAAATAGCAAATATAGAAGGTAGGCTGGCTACAAACTTCAAATGTGGTGGGTTTCTCAGGAAGGAGGTACATGGCTTCAAGTGGAAATGAGGATTAAATAAGGTGCCTTAAACATTTCGATGGTAAACTTTCCACAAGGAATTTAGATCATAAACCCTTAAAATGGGAGTTTTGTCTGGGTTTGGGCTCAGTATAGTGTCTAGAATCTGAGTGCCCTACATTCTACTTGAAATGTAGGACACAAACCAACATTTTAGTGTAGGTCCGTATCATCTAACCATCTGGGCCACCACTTAATGATTTTGCAGTGTGGCTTCTGGGGGATTTTCCTGTCCTCTGTATCTCAATCACACACCCTCCCTCAGACTCCTTACTTTTCCAGAAGTTCGCTCTGGGAATTCAGTCAAGGTGAGGCAGTTGTTGATGAAACTAGGCTTGTTTAAATACAATGACTGCTCAACTATGGAATCACCAACTGGAGGCTTTTCCAAACAGGAAACCACGGCAGAAGGGGCCTCATGAGACTTGTCACTCAATAGTTCTGTCTTGCACTAATGTCTTTGAACTAGAAGGATTCCCCTCTTACACAACACACGAGAGCCCTGGTCATTCCAGACTGCCTCTTGCAAAATTCTTGGACTTATTTGATCTTTCCTCTCTCTTCTTCTCCCTCATTCTTTTACTGCATTTATTCTACAAACACACAATTGAGAGCCCACTGTGTGTCGGTGCTGGGGGTTCAACAGAGAACCTAACATGAACTCATGAGTTTACATTCTCCTGTTCCCACCTGGCTCTTGACCTTATAGCTCCAGCGTTCAATATTGGAGAGGCCCCGCAGACTGGCTTCTCCAGGTGGGAACTATTGCTCAGATGAATCTAACATTCTGGCAGTTCCCTGAGACCATGCCCTGTGATGCCAGGACACCACCATGGTAACACCCATTGGGCAGGTTTGGGTCCTAACATACCCTCAGGAGCAGGGCCCGGAAGTGCTCAGCTCTAGGACTTTCCCACACTCCTTCCCTTTCTTTTCTAGTTGTCGTTCCTTCAGTTCATACAATCACTGTTGATGACTGAAATAGCTCAGCCAGTTTATGAAGCATCTGTTAAAATGAAAAATCCCAAAACTGCACTGTTCAAAGGAAAATGTTGGCTTAAACAAGCAACAGTGACTGTCAGGCAAAGGAATGTGTCAGATAATGCTTATGAGTCTTTGGGGTCATTTTTAAATTGAATTTTGGAATTGAGTAATTCATAACAAAGGGGAAGAACACTAGGCCTGTTTTAGCTTTCAAGATTATTCAAATGGAATAGGTTTTCACCTATTTTCATCCTAGCTTTTCACCCTAGAAAAGACAGAATGCTTAAGGTAAATTGCCAGTTGTTGTCTTTTTGGAAAATCCATTAATACTAATAACTTGGTCTTGACCACTCAAATAAAAAGGTTTGAACCATAGGATTCAGATTATGTCCCTGTTTATCTCTTTATAAAGTAGATTCCAAATCAGTACTCACTCTTCTTGAATACGTGAATACCCCACCTCCCAAAACTGTCCCATTACTTTCTCTTGAGAAAGGCAGTGGCCCAGAGACCAGGAGACTGAGGGAGACAACTTTTCCCTTACCTGAGCTGCAGAGCCATTTGACTCTAGAGAACTTTCATATTTGTGCTCTGCCTGCCTGAGCTCACGGTTAGGCATTCTCTGGCTAATGTCCCAAGTCTCCACCACGTGGGAGCCTGAGATATGCCAAAAACAATGCCCATTTGTAAAGGAAGTATATCCACTCACCAAGAAGTTCTTGGTGGTCAGTGTCTGTGTGTCCAGCTGCTGGGGTGAAGAGATTTGGAAACCACTGAACATTCCTGCTGGGATCTTGCCAAGCCCTTTTGGGAACCAGCAACAGCACTTGTCTGGGGAAATTAGTTTTGCACTTTCACAGAGTGAGAAATTCCTCAGGGGCATTCTTGTACTTGGGGAGAAAAATCAAACTCAGCTCATTCCTTCCGGGCCCATGCCATTAATAAGGCAGAGCGAGTCCAATTCAGTTAGGATAGCCTGGGGCTATGGGGTGGGGGCAGGAGCAGTGGAGACCAGCAAACTTCACCTATGGCATAAGGTCCTCCCTCCAACTGGCGCAGACAGGAGAGTTCAGGGAATCTGGTTGCCAGTGTAAACACCGCTGAGTGACTGCCAACACTCCCAAGCGAACACAAACCCTTCCTATCTTCCTAGAAACCCTGGCGGCCCAACCGGCTGCTTGCTGTCTGATGCAACAGTTTGCAACGCAGTTCTGGGAGCCGAGCCCGTTGCCGGTCGCTGGGCGTCTGCTGACGCGCGTGCGCGGGCTGCGGCCTCGCTTGGCCGGGCCGGGGAGAAGCTTTTCACCAGATGTGCTGGGGGCGGGGCTGTGCTGAGGGCGGGGCGGGCCCGGCAGCTCGCCCTGGCGATCTGAGCTTAATTAAGCTTCTCCCGAGGCATTGGCTGACTGATTGACCCAGTGATCCAAAAAAAAAATAAATAATTAGAGAGGCCCGAATCGCCCTAAACGCGACAGGAGAGAGAAGTTGGGGAGCTGGCTTTCGGTTTCCAGAGCCGGGCCTTTGGATCTAGCCACCCTACCCGAGACCCCCAAATCCGAACTGCTGTCGGAGTTCCAAAGCTCATTAGGACGCTAGGCCTCACTTGCCTGGGCGCTCCTACCGGTTCTTCAGAAAGGGAAGAACAGTGATTACAGAGCGGAATAGAGGCAAAGTTTTTATAGCGTCTTGATCCGTTATCTTACCTGCCTCCTTTCTCCACCCGTGTGCGCCTTGGAAGGTTTTATTGGTGGAAGGAATCATAGCATCGTGGATGATAGCCCAAATGTTGCTTCTGCCATTTAGGTATTACCTGCCAGATTTACTTCGATACCCACATTCAACCTATATATTTTTAATTGACGTTTATTTTATTAACTTTCTTTATTCTTTAACTTTAAATCGATTTATTCCCCTTTTCTACGTAGCCTTGCCCTAAGAAATAACATTTGTGAAACCACAACTTTGATGTGCTAGTCGTATATTTTAATTCACATGAAAATAAATTCGTAACTATTCAAATTAAAAATGTATATGCTAGCTAAATTTTCTTGCCTACTACATTTGGAGGAAAACTCCAGAGGTCATAATAATAGCTAACATACATTGAGTGATTGCCAATGTCCCAGTCACTGTTCCAAGCTCTTTATTCTCAGATACCTTAGAAGGTGGGGGGTGTTCACATTTTACAGAGGAGAAAAGTGAGTCACAGAGAGGTTAAGTAACTGGCCTAAGATCACAGAGCCAAGATGCAAACCCTACTAGCCTCACTCTAGAGCTATACTGCGGGCCTATCTAAATAGCTAAGTTACTGCTGGAGATCACACAAGGCGTTAGTACCATTTGGATTTGAACCCAGGTCTGGCTGACTCCAGAACTGAGCTTTTAACTAATGTGTGGAACTCTTTCCTGCCTATTTTCCTAAATCTCAACTCATACAGCCTTATCTCTGTCTGCCTCCTTTGGAATCCAAAATGTGCTTCCAAGTATTTCTCTCCTCATCCTCTACACCTCCTCTTTCCCCTACCCCTGGTGGGGAGGGGAAGGTTCTCATTTCTAGTGTTTCCTTCTATTCTCTGAACTAACATAAGCCTTAAATCTCTGATATCTGTGAGAATCCCTACTTTGAAGGTCCTGTCTACTCTCCTCCACTGACCATAGAACCACTTAGAAATTCCATCTATCAGCATTGCAAAACTACATTTCCCAGACTGCCATTCTCACCGGGAAAGAGAACAAAAATCCTATGTCAGAAAATCTGTTCACTAGCTTAGATAAAGACTGGTATGCCCTTAGACTAATTCTTCTGGCCCCAGGAAGACATGAATTTCCCAGGCCTCAATGATTGGGTTGGAGGTGAGTTATTTCAGAAACAAAACCTTCAAATAGAGGCATAAATGAAGACTTAGCAGAAGACTTCTAAAAGATGACTGACCCCCTGCCCAGTACAGATGTATTTTCTTTTGACAACAGCCCTTATTAACACCACCCCTTCCCTCTCTTTACTTCCTTTTCCTTCCCCTCCTTCCAGATTCCTCTCTTAACTGTACCATTGTGGCACTCCCTTGTACCCTGCAACCCCCACAACCCCCATGCCCACACCCACTCTTTAACTGTTTACTATAAAATCCAGCCCACCAGACTGAGGTTTTCTTTGACCCAAATGTTATTTTCAGAAGGAGCCATTGAGGTTGGGGTGTAATTGTAGCGTTGGGCCTCTGCAAGCCAAGCTGAAAATAATCAGCAAGGCAGACGGGATGGGAAGGGAATGTGGTGGCCACTTCCACCAAAGACCCAGAGAAACCCAATGGAGTGAGTCAGAGAGAAGCAAGTGCTGGGCTGGGCCTGCTGGGCTTCCGGCTGGGAGTTCAGTTAAGGGGAAACTATCCAAGGTTTTGGGGCCTTTGACTGAAGCCTGATCCAAGGTAGTTCCTGGCTGCACATCACAAGTCCATATTTCGTGTGATAGCCACTAAGTTTCTCCCACTCTTACTCAGTTGGGCCACAGCAGCCAGTCGGCCCAGTGGGAACTTAGCCATCCAGTTGGTTCACCCATTTCTAGAGCAGGGTTTTTCAACTTCTGCATTATTGCCTGGTTAGGCTGGCTAAGTCTTTGGTGGGGGTGCTGTCTTGTGCATGGGATGTTTAGCACTACCCCTGTCCTCTACCCTCTGGATGCCAGTACCACACACATACAGAGTCAAGGCTATCAAAAATGGCTCCAGACATGCCAGATGTTCTTGGGTGGTAAAATCACCCCTGGTTGAGGACCACTGGTCTAGAGTGATTCAGGCCTATAAAAGGGTCACACCACCTGTCCCCATGGTGACCTCATTGCCTTACATCACATCTGAATGGGCCCTGATAAAAACTATTGGCCAACCCTATTGTCAATGACAATTGTTGAATACCTCAAACCCAGCACGAGTGCCTACTGTGTGCCAGGCACTATACAAGTGCTGAGAATAAAGTGGGAAATAAGACAGACATGGTTGGTCCCTGCCCTCATGGAAATGATAGGCTGAGTGGAGGAAGACAGGCATTAAACAACCCTGAGTGAGAGGCAGGTAAAGAAAAGAAATGGGTTTCTATAGCAAATCGAAGAGGGTTTCTCACCTAGGTTAGTGGGTCAAGAAAGGCCCTCGGAGTAAATGAGGAATTAGCCATTTGCAGATTCGAGGGTGAGGGAGTGAGTATTTTGTAGGGTAGGGACAGAGTGTTCAGAAACCCTGAGTTAAGAGAAAATATTGTACTTTCAAGGAACCCAAAGAAGTCTGTCATGGACCAGGCTTAGGACAGTGGCAAGTTTCTCTCCTTTCAACCTCAGAACTTGCTTTCCCTGTATTCTTTCTCCATATTTCTAGCACAAGCATATAAATTTAGGATCATATTTAAACCCCCTTGTCCCTGCTCAACGCCCCTCAGCCACCCGCTTACCAAATGCTTTCAGTTCTACACCAAAACCCCTCTGCAAACTATCTCCTTGTCTGCATTCTCACCACCACAGCCCCGACGCAGGCTCTGTTCATTACTCAGCTGAATTTCTGAAATAGCTTCCTAAGGAGTCATCCTACAGGGTCTACCTCAAAGAAGGATGTAGATCTGCCCAGGCCTCTGCTGGCTAAAAACCTTACTTGGCTTTCAGAGGCCTGTCAGACAGTCTGCTCCCTCCCATGCCTTTCAGGAGCCCTTCTGTGACTGCTCCCAACATACCTCCCACCTTCCACTCTCTAGCCACGCCAGACCACCAGTCACACCCCTTGGGCCGTCACACCTCTGTGATTCTGCTATTCTCTTTGTCTGAAAGGCCATTCCCCAACCAAAACCATTTGGGAATTCACATATCCTTTGAGTCCCAGACAAAATGTGCTCATTATATTCTTCTATCCCTTCTGAGAAGGCCTCTTGTAATTCTTCCCTTGATTTTCACTGGGATTTATATATTGCTGCTAGTTTACCATTTGTCACGTGGACTCATAGTTACCTATTTAAATCCATCCCTTCCCCTAGGGTCAGAGGACCTCAAAGGCAGGTAATGTAGTGGACACTGCTAGTTGATTACCCAAACACATTCTCCCCCTTCCTAAGAGAAACCAAAGAAATGCAAGGCACAGTGTATTATTTAGTGTGCAAGCTAAGCTGCTATAACAGTTAGACCCAGCGTACAGAGGCTTAAGCAAGCCCATGTGCCTCAGTGGAAGCTGACCCCTTGCCAAACTCGAGGTGAGCCCACCAGTCTTCCCAAGAATCGATTCAGGAATCTGGGCCTAAACTAATCAGTGTGTGATAGAGATTTGTCTGGTTCCCCAATACCACTCTCCCCTTCTTTAATAACAGAACTCCTGATTTTTGGCCAAGCAGATGGCTGCCTCATAAGGACTGCATTTCCCAGTGTCCCTTGCAGCTTGATGTGGCAGTGAGTCTAAGTTCACTGCAACAGACTGTGAGCAGAAACTGTCCCCACTGTGCCTTCAAAAGGAATGTGCATGTGCTCCCCTGACCCTTTCCCTGCCTTTCCCCCTACTGGGAAATGATAACAATTAAACCAGTCTCTCAGACCTAGAGAGGGAAGCTGCATTTGGAGGATGGCAGAACCCTCCTATCAGTCTTGGATGGCTTTTTTCTGAACTTTCATATGATATGAAAGAGACATAAATTTCTATTTTGCTCACACTTCTGTATTTGGAGACTGTTACAACATTTCCCATACTCTACAAAATATGCAGTGCTTGGATTCCCCAGGCCTTGGGGACTGGTTCAGGTCTGGGCTTGTGACCTAGTTAGGGCCAATGAAATACAAGAAAAGGTTTGACAAGGGATTTCTGGGAAAGAGCTCTCTTGTTTTAATAAGACAGCCTCATGGAGCAACCTTCTGTCTCTCTTCCTCTGGACATTGCTGGGCCTGGAACTATGACAGCCCTCTTGCTACCAGCTATGAATGGGGCTACACATGAGGACAGAGCTGAAAGTCACAGGAAAATAGGGCCAAACAACTGGACTAAACAACTCTGCAGTGTACTCTCTTAGTCTACTTGGGCTGCCATAACAAAATGACACAGACAAGGGGGCTTCAACAACAGGAATTTTTTTCTCACAGTCTGTAGGGTTAGAAGTCCAAGATCAAGGTGCCATCAGGGTTGGTTTCTGTGGAGGCCTCTCTTCCTGGCTTGTAGACAGCCACCTTCTTGCTGTGTCCTCACATGGCCTCTTCTCTGTGTGAGGAGAGAGAGCTCTGGTGTCACTTCCTCTTCTTATAAGGGAACTGTCCTATTGGATTAGGGCTCCACCCTTATGACCTCATTTAACCTTAAGTACCCCTTTAAAGACCCTATCTCCAAATATAGTCATATTCAGGGTTAAGACTTCACCAGAGGAGTTGTGGTGAGGGGACACAGTACAGTCCATAATGCTCACCTTACCTCTGGGCTTACAGTCATGTTAGCCAATAAATGTCCTTTCATCTAAGCCAGCTGGAATTGGTTTTCTGTCTCATCTTACCCTACAGCATTTTCCACTTCTGTGTATCCCTGCTGGAGCTAGCACAGAAAGAGTTAATAAATATTTGTGGAATAAATGCCCAAACTCTATTTTTTCTTCTCTTACCTGTAATAACTACCTCGCAGATAAGCTATAAGCATTTCTTGTCCTCTCTGCCCCAGCAGAAACACCTAAAGTAGTTGCATGGAGCTCATCTCTGGAAAATTCTCAGACCCACCCACAAGCAACTTATACAGAGCTGAGGGGTCAACGATGAAATCAGAGGGTTGAATTAGATACACTCTGGCACAGCTTCCAGCAGAAACAGTCTCTGAGTCCCCTCCAACTCTGATGTCCCCTGGCTCTGCCTCAGGGTCTCTCTGAAGAACTCATGTGTCCAGACTGAAGACCCATCTAGTTTTAACAGTGTACAGTCTATCAAGAGGTCCCTCTGGGCTCCTGCCCCAACTCCCTGTGGCTCCACAAGAGGCCCCTTCTGGTGCTGACAGTCTGGGGTTCTATTTGAAGTCTTTTCAAGTTCTGAAGCCCCAAGATCTGTAATACCACGCTAAGCACAAGAAGTGTTAAGCACAGCCTATAAAGCCCTGGGGAGGGCCCAGACTGTTACAGTGTTGTCTTCCCACATGAGACCAGAGGCTGGTCCTGCTGAGAAACAGGCAGCTGGGGGTCCTGCAATGTTCAGACATTGAACAGGTCCTGAAGCAAGGACACTCAGGTTCCTTGACAGCCATCAGTGGTGCCCAAAATGGAGTGCATGCCAGTTCCAGGTAAAACATTTCCTTCCTGCAGCCATGAGCCATCCACTTGTGCAGACTGGAGAAAGGGCTGCCTCATTCCTCAGCTAATGGGAATGTGGTAGAATTAGATGTCAAGAAAAAATGACCAGTGAATGGACCCTGGGAAGCCAGGACCTTGAAGGTCCAGAGGGGCTTCTTCCTGAGTCTGCAGTGACTCCAGGCTCTCCTTCCTGTGCCTTTTGTAGTTACCATTTTTAGGACACTCATGGTGCTGAACCCTGTGCTCTGTTCTGTGCTCTACCTACACTCACTGTGGCATTACAACATCTCCACAGGTGTATATCATTGCTAGGCCCCTTTCATAGACAAGCAAAGTGAGGCTGAGAGAAGTGAAATTATTTGCTTAGAGTTAGTACACAGCACAGTTGGATTTGACCTCAGGTTCTTACCAGAGTTTTGGGAGACTTGTGCAATTTGGCAACATCCTCTCTGGTCTTACAACTTGGGCAGGCATGGGCAATGGCATGTGAGACTCCAGCACTGGGAGGTCAATGCTGATGGGAAGGACGTTTGAACCACAGGAAATACAGCCACTGGAGTAAAGGACAAGGCTAGCAAAGACCAGGCATTCCCAGTCAAGTACAAGGGGGTGGCCAGTGCTGTCAGTTGGGGTGTCCTGGACCCAATCAGTGTGCACAGAGGTCCTCTTAATCGGGGGAGGAGGGTCATCCACATCAAGGGTCTGCCCACCCCTGGCCAGCAGGAGCCCTACAGCAGGCAGGAGCTGGCCAGGGGGACAGAAGGCCACCAGTCTGTGTCCTGGTCATTGGGGTTTTGTTTGTTGTCACATCTGTTCCTTACCTCTTTCTGTTCTGCCTAACATCTTGGAGGGTAAATGACACATCCCAAACTCCCCATGCCAACTGGCTTCTGACTGAATTTACCAATGAAAGGTGCTGGAGGAAGATGGGGGCCAGGAAGAGACAAGAAGTCTGGGTTTTTCTCCCAACCACTGCCCCCAGCTTCAGGTGGCATCTCCAGCCAAGACTCCATCCCTGCCATGGCTCCAGCTCCCAGTGGGCAACACTAGCTCCTGGCCTCCTGCCTAGAGTTTTTCAGCTTCAGGGGTTGTGGCATTTCCTGCTACTGTTAATTAGTTTGCCTCCCCACTCCCCATGTGCCCTTTTAGCACTTCCAACCATTCCCCCTGCAAACGTGGGTTCTGTTCTCCTAGCTGGACCTTTCCTGATCTGACTGCAAGGAGACAAGCAGGGTGGATGGGGTGGGGTCTCCCTGGTCAGAGTGGCAGTGTTGCAGTCCATTCAAGGCTGCTATAAAAAAAATACCACAGATTGGGTGTCTCACAAGCAACAAAAACTTATTTCTCACAGTACTGGAAGCCAGACGTCCAAGATCAGAGTGCCAGCGCGGCGGGTTCTGGTGAGAGCCCTCTTCCAGGCTTCAGAGTGGCAACTTCCGCACGTCTGCACTTGGTGGAAGGGGTCAGGGAGTCTGCATAGTCTCTATCCTGAGAGCACTAATCACATTCATAGGGCACCACCCTTATTACCTAAGTACCTCCCAAAGGCCCCATCATACTGGGCATTAGGATTTCAACACATGAATTTGAGGGGAACACAAACATTCATATGCTGACACTTTCTATGCACTATCAGGTTTAATCCCACAGCCACTAGAAGAGGCAGATGATGTCTGTTATCATCAGCAACAAAAACATCCCCATTTGATAACAGCACTGAGCTCAGAGAGCTTAAGGAACCTGCCCACGGTCACCTAGCCAGAATGTGGCAGAGCCAGAATTTCAACCAACTCTATCTTATAAAAGACTTCGGCCTCCGCAGGAGGAGTTAATATGTGTGGCTCTCTACACATGGCTCTGGCATCAAGAGGCCACTGGTCCTGGTATTTGAGTCAAGGAAGTAGGAGGTCCATAGGGAAATGGAGCCCATCCATGACCCAGCCTGGGCCTCCAGGACTGTTCTACCTTTGGGATGGGTGACATGTTAGAGACAGGGCAGGACTGAAAAGGGTGGTCCACTGGGAGGTTGCCCCTGCTGATGTTTGCATGCATGTGTTTATATGTACCTGCACCCACATACACACAGGCAGGTATGGACACACTGGCCTGACCCCGGATCCCCACCTTGGCCCAGGAGAGGAACGGGAAGGGTAGAGGATAGGTGCATTTGGCAGGTGAAGGGGGAAGGGCTGGGTGGCTCCACTGTCATCCCCCTCATAGATGCTCTGATATTTTCCCGGAGAGCTGGCTATCGGCCTGGGGCCCTCATTCTCCACAAAGTCAGGAAAATAGGACACTGAGAAATTATTCTCCAAAATCAGTTCAAAAATTGCCAGCCCCTTGAACCCTCCTACATTGCTGGTGGGAATGTAAATTAGTTCAACCATTGTGGAAAGCAGTATGAAGGTTCCTCAAAAAGCTCAAAATAGAAATACCATTTGACCCAGGAATCCCACTTCTAGGAATTTACCCTAAGAATGCAGCAGCCCAGTTTGAAAAAGACAGATGCACCCCTATGTTTATTGCAGCACTATTTACAATAGCCAAGAAATGGAAGCAACCTAAGTGTCCATCAGCAGATGAATGGATAAAGAAGATGTGGTACATATACACAATGGAATATTATTCAGCATAAGAAGAAAACAAATCCTATCATTTGCAACAATATGGATGGAGCTAGAGGGTATTATATGCAGTGAAATAAGCAAGGCGGAGAAAGACAAGTACCAAATGATTTCACTCATATGTGGAGTATAAGAACGAGGAAAAAACTGAAGGAACAAAATGGCAACAGAATCACAGAACCCAAGAATGGACTAAGTTAGCAAAGTGAAAGGGACTGGGGAGGATGGGTGGAAAGGGAGGGAGAAGAGGGGGGAAGAAGAAAGGGGTGTTACAATTATCATGTATAATGTGGGGGGGTCATGGGGAGGGATGTGCAACACAGAGAAGACAAGTAGTGATTTCATAGCATCTTAACTACGCTGATGGACAGTGAATGTAATGGGGTATGTGGGGGGGACTTGAAGGGGGGAGTCTAGTAAACATAATGTTCCTCATGTAATTGTAGATTAATGATACCAAAAAAAAAAATTGCCAGCCCCTCTTAGCCTCCCAGATAGACAGTGACCAATGCCTTTGTGTACTCACACCAGGAGAGGCCAGGCTGCCTCACAACACTTCATCCCCAAGTCCCACCACCTCCTGGAAGTCAGCCTCTGGGCAATGCAGACTGACTCCCTCATAATCATCCCATGGGACACAGTCTGGTGGGGCAAGGAGCATGAGCTATGGGGTCATCTGAATTTCATGCTGGCCTGACAGGAGCTGTGAGACCTGGGGCAAGGAATCCAGCCCATCTGAGCCTCATCTCCTCTTCTGTAAAATAGAGGTCATAACTTTCCATGGAAGGCCTAGTCAATGTGAGGGCTCCCACCTCTTCCCTTTCCTCCTTTCTCTTCTGTATCTCCATAACCCCCACTGACCACTTTACCACCTAGCTGCAGGGCCTTCATTTCCTAGAACCCTCCCAGTTGTGGTGTGGCCTCTGGACTTTGCAGGAGACAGTGGTTTTTGCCACCCTCCGCCTGTGGCCTGCTGTGGGCCAGCTCCCCTGAGAGCAATGGCCTCAGAGCCTGGCAACTGGGGCCCCACCCTCTTTGTAAACACCAGTTGGGCACCAACTGACCTCAAGAGGGAAGTGCTCCATTGGGACCCTCCTCTCCCAGCCCTGCCTGCCACTGTTTCAGGAGAAGTGCCAGGCAAACCTGGCATCTTGCACCCAGGCCTCCTCCATCCTGGAAATAGGCATTTAGAGCCAAACCTTTGGCTGAAGGTGGAAGGGAGTCAGAAGTCCCTGAGTGTTTCTTTCTTGCCCTCCCACAGCCTCACCCTGGCTGTCCTTGATAGGGCAAGTACTCTCTAATTTAAATTTTTTCTAATGATCATGATAGGCATACATAAAAAGGACTTTACTATTACTCTTTTTATATCTTAAAAATAAAGACACGAATTAAATGTAACAAAATATGAATCATTTTAATCCTAGGCAGTGGGGATGTGTTTTATTGTTCTTTGTAACATCAATTTGTGTGTTGTTAAAATTTTTCTAAATGAAGAAAAAATTTTAAGTAAGATTTATACAAGTTTATTGGGAAAATATCTGAAAATACCCAAAAGTACAAAGAGAAAAATAAGAATCAGCAGAATCTCTCCTTTGGAACCAGACCATTTATGTATTGGCTTACCTCCTTCTTGCCCCTTTCCAACATGTATTTATTTCATTTTATTCTTTCTTTAAGTTGAGACATAAGTGACTTATAACACTGTGTTCATTTTAGGTTTGTTTGTTCTCTTTTTAAAACCTGGAATCATATTGTTTAATAACCCCTTTTCCCCTTGATAATACATAACAGTTTCCCATGCCCTTGAGTATTAATATTTACTTCAGCATACTTCTTTCCAGTCTTCTTTCCATGTAATCACAAATAAGGTATATTTTTCATTATTGGGATCCATACTGATCCCATTAGGATCATACCATATATGCCATTTATTATTTTTTCTTATCTATTAAAGTATACTTTTGTTGTAGAAAAGTTAAAAAATACCACTGCTAACATTTAGTTTTTAACTTTCCTGTTAACTTTTCTATTACATATGTAAATATCTGAAAGCACATTTTAAAACAAAATTTGATACACATTATTTTTAACTTACATTTTTTGTTTAATTAATAATGTATCTTATATTGATGAGGATTGTTTCATCTACAAATGATAGAAAAGGTAAAGTAACAGAGGCTTAAACATGTTAATTTCTCTCTCTAGTAAATTACATCTGGAGGTAAGCAAGCCAGGCTGGTAGTGCAGCTCCATAACCATCAGGGACCCACGTTCCTTCTAACTGGGGCTCTCCATCCTCAGTGTGTGCCTCCATGCAAGACAGCTGCTCAACGAGGAAGAAGCAAAGAAAAAAGCTGCTTCTCCTCAAAGGACACTTCCTGGAATTCACATGCATCATTTCTGCTTATACCCTCCTGGCCAAAACTAAGTCCTACGGCCCCTGGGAAATAGGATATTATCTAAGTAGGGGTTCTATTTCTATGGCAAAGGGGAGAACAGTTATTGGGGGTGTCTTGCCAATGGGCTTCAGCCCCAGGAAAGTTCACTATGGATTCAATGTGACCAAAGGAATGAGAGTAGAACATTCTTGGGGTGAAAGGGTTATATCCAACTTTATTTCCACAGTGGCATCCACTAGAATCCCATCCACTCAGAGTGAGTCTGCATGCAACAAGCCAATCTCTGCCTCTGGGCCTCTCTACCGACACAGCTGTCTCAGTTTCTGTCCTCGGCACTGCCACCACTCCAGCCTCTGCTCTGCTCTCCTGTAGCCTTGCAGCTGTGCCACCATATCGCCCAGAGCACTGGGCAGAGCTCTTTATGTAGGCCACAGGAACCTTCACTTTATCCACAGGGGGATCACTGGCCTCTCAGCCATATTTCACAAACATCTTTCCAGTGTGTATTTTTTGGTGAACATTTTATCACATTGTCTTGCCAATGGGTTTCAGCTCTGAGCAAATTTGCTATGGATTCAATGTGACCAAAGAAATTGACAGCAGAACATTCTTTGGGGTGAAAGAGTTCATTACCCAGCTTGTTCTCCGGTGGTAGGTCAATCACTAGAGTCTCTGCCTCTGCTCAGAGCATGGGGCCAACTGAGCCCTCTATATAGCACAATAATGGCTTATTGCCTAAAGGTGCGGAAGCAGTAGCCTAGCAGCAGGCCAGTTACATCATCAGATGGTTTAAGTTCAGTGAGGATCCTGGCCATAGGAACCCTAACTTCCCCACACTCCACCCCTCCAGGAGTCTCACCTTACAATCTACACACTTTCAATCTTCCGCAATGGTCCCTGTACAAGAAAGCTGGAGCACTGTAACCAGATTCCACAATAGCAACAGAGGATAACAACAACTTAGAGATAATAACAAAAATTATAATAATCCTCAAGCCAGAGGAAGTTCCCAATCCACAAAGACTTTAGGGGCGATAAGACACATGTTTTAATGCCACCAACACAGGCAAATCTTGTTCATCAGGTAGGATGCATGCAAGAGAGTGGTCCTATGATAGGACTGCAGCAGGAAAGGGGTCCCTTCCAGGTCTAGTATACCATACTTTTACTCCTTTCCCTGTGGGGGTTACTGCAGGGTCTATATATAGTGCTACTGAAGGTGCATAAACTGGCCATAATAAAACAAAACTCCCTGGTAAGATGCTCCTACCTTCTGGCTGTTCAGGATATACTACTGTCACCTTTGGGGACCACTCTGCTGTTATTCCAGGAATACACAGGAGGCCAGCCTACAGGCCTTGTCCCCAAGGTGCCAAGAAAGCCAGCCATCATTGGTCCATGTGTCAAAAGGTCCAAGGCCATGTCCACTCAATGGAGTCTCTGGGGTTCAGTGCAGGTGGTGCTGGCAGCAAGATGTTATTCTGGTGGCTGAACCTTGGCTTCAGTGATTCTTCCTTGGTTTGTACTTGCAGTTGTATAGGGGAGGCAGCCATATGTGTTAACATGTCTACGGGGCTCAGGGCTCCCTTTCAGGGTCTCTCGTTCAAATGCCATAGCACAGTCTATGAGCAGGCTGACCATCCCCGCAGACTATTGGTATCTGACTTTAGTCAGGACTTTAACAAGCCATTGTGCCTCTCTGTCATGGCTGCTGTGGTAGGATTGTATGGCACATGAAACTTCCATTTGATTCCCAGCTGTCACACTCATTCTTGCAGTGTATGTACAGTAAAATGGGTGCCCTGATCACTCTCAATTACCTGTGGTCAGCCATAGGCAGCAAAGAGATGCTCCAGGCCTCTTTTGGTCATCTGCTTATCTGCACAAGTAGGAAAAACAACCAGAAGTCCAGTAGCTGTGTCCACACAAGTCATTGCATACCAATTTCCTTCTGACACAGGTAGAGGCCCACTATACTCTATCTGCCACCTCATGAGGGGTATTGGCCCCTTAGCTATTGTCCCATGTTGCTGTGGAACTCGATATAAAGTCCCTTTTGGAGCACACGACACACTCCTGCCAGGCTCTACTAAGTTCTTCGAAGGTTAAAGGCAAGCCCCACCGACGGGCCACAGCCCACATTGTCTTTTGCCCCACATGCAACAAACACTGATGTAGCCATTGGGCTACATCAGAGGCAGGCTTTCCTTCTAACCAACGTATCTGGGCCAATTGTCTGGACTATAGATGACATTTCTTATGCCTAGCTCTCTCTCATAGCACCTGTTGGAGCTCAGCGTATGTCTGCCATCCAACAGGAGAGGATGGTAGATCACCCCAACTGGGCCACACAGCACGATGTGCAGCCATAAGCCAATCGAGGAGGGAGTGACTCCCTGAGGTCTGATGTGCATTTTGTAATCACTGCCTCAAGGCAGGCTGCATTGTCAGGGAAGACATCTTTCCCATCTCTGATCCTGACAGAACAATTCCATCCACCCCTAAGTCCCACAGATGCAGGAGCCAAGCTGATATTGACTCCGAGGGCTTCTGCCTAAACTGGGAGCCCAAATCCACCAGCTCAGCCTGAGTATAGGGGCGGACCATAGAGTACTCCACGACCTGGGGAAGGGGCTGCTTCTCTCCCTGGGGAACTTTCAGCTGCTGGGTCTTTATTTTCTTTACAACCACTGGGCGTGCTTTCAGTACAGGAGGTGCCAGTGCCTCTGGCATCACCTCTTCATCCTTCTCCAGCTCCTCCATTTCTGGGACTGTTGGCACCTTTCTCTCCCCTCCCCCAAGTGCCTCCTCTGCTACAACCCTTACCTTTTCTACTGTGCCTCGTAGCAATGCTACCTCTGTCTTCAGAAGCTCTCTTACCTTCACCTCAATGCTTCGCATGCTGATGTTCTCATGCCATCTCCACCTGTGCTTCCCTCAGGAGTTCATCTTTTTCCTTAATGGCCTCTTCCTCCTTCAGTACACCTGGCAGAGCTGCCATCTCGTCTCCAAAGGCACCTTGCTGCTGGTGCTCTTGTATCAATGCCATCTCCTTCCTCAGGGAATTCACAGAAGTTTGCAGCTCGCATTCTCGTGCCGCCATTTCTTGGGTCTCCTCTGTAGACCTTTTTAATACTGTGAGAAGCAGCCAACCCACAGTCCCCGCTGCCTCACGGGCACTCTGCTTCTCAAAGGATCTGCTTACTATACCGAGGGCCACCCCTACTGCCTCAGGTGTCACCTCCACTTGCCTCCAGTCCTGGGGTGGGGCCCAGTCCTCTAAGAGGCAAGCCACCTCAGACCACATACCCACTGGGGGATGATCCACTGCCTCCCCATTCACAGGGGCAGCCCACTGAAGCACCCCTCCCAAAAGGGCAGCTCATCTTTTTCCTTGGTCAACAGTGAACCCTGCCAACTTTCACCAATTGTCTTGCCAATGTGTTTCAGCCCCAGGCAAGTTCATTATGGATTCAATGTGACCAAAGAAATCGACAGCAGAACATTCTTTGGGGTAAAAGGGTTTACTACCTGGTTTGTTCTCCGGCAGTAGGTCAAGCACTAGAGTCTCTGCATCTGCTCAGAGCATGTGGCCGACTGAGCCCTCTATATAGCACAATAATGGCTTATTGCCTAAAGGTGTGGAAGTGGTAGCCTAGCAACAGGTCAGCTACATCATCAGGTGGTTTAAGTTCAGTGAGGATCCTGGCCATAGGAACCCCAATTTCTCCACATACATCATTAAATATTATTTAAAATTCTTAATTTTTAATGGCTGCTTAATATTCCATAATATGCATATGATATTGCTTATAGATCCAGTGCCTTATTACTTGTTATTTGGCTGTTTTGCTCTGATAAATAAGCCTCTTCTATAATTAAAATTTGTTGGAGGAAGAGATTCAAAGCTTTCCTCTATACCCTGAAAGTGCCCATCAAAGAAATTTTGCTGGTGAGTCAGGGTGATAGCTGCCTTGAAAGCTGGCTATGGGACTGACTTTATTTCTGCTGAAAAAATACAGCTTTGTGGAAACAGGTGTACTTGCTGTTCCATTTGCAGGGGAAGTCATGGGAGTGGGGGAGCACCTGGCAGGCAGTTCTGCTGGGGTGGGGGAGAACATGGGAGATGGGGGGTATGAGGTGGGTAGGAGACCATGGACTCCCAGGAGAACCCAGTTCATTCAGTAGGGAACAATTCATTCTTCATTCAAGTTCAACCAATGTTTTCTGAGCCCCTACTCAGGGCTATGTCCTGTGCCAGACCCTAGGGATATCTCAGAGAAAACATGGTCCCTGCTTCCCAGAGCTCACTCAACTCTAAATTCTCAAATGTTAGAATTCAAACTGGTGAGTTGCCTAAAATAGAGATTCCTAGGGCCCACACCCCAAATCCTAATGCAATAGATGGTGGGTCTAGAATCTGCATTTCATTCAGTCTTCCCAGGTGATTCTGATGAAGGTGAACAGGAACCATTGGGGGAAAAATATCAGTCAAGGCTCTTGGAGGATGTCCCTTAAACCAGGCAAACCTGTTCTGCTCAATATGTAGCTTGAACCTCTATGGAGCCTTAGGCTGTACCAAAATAATGACACCAGTCAGACACACCTGAACCCAAATCTGAGCTCTATCCTTCAGTAGCTGAGTGACTCCAGGCAAATTATTTAACTGCTCTAAGCCCCAGTTTTCCTATCTATAAAATACAGATAATCATGGTGCTTCCCATGTGAAAATAAACATTTTTATATGTTAGATATAAATGCTAGAGGTTATTATTAAATTAATTAAAATAAATTTATTAAAGAAAATTGCATCTAGGTAAATAATTACAGCAAGGGACTGGAGATGAGGTATATAAAGTATCTTATACACTGCCTGACTCACGAATGGTAGGCATTCAATAAATTGTTATTATTATTAACATCCTCATAGTCATTTTAATTCTAGGCCTTAGCATCTCTGAAGCTGTACTCACCACACAATTTTATCCTCCCTATAGAAATCACGGATGAAGCCATAGATTCATGGTTCCAAAAGGTGGGCTTGATGTCTACCCCTACCTAGTGCCCGCCCCAGAACAAAAGAGATTTTCTCCGGTCTTTGGAAGGATGTACAAGCAAAAGGCAGGTAAGCATGAATGGGAACCTCAGTTCCCTACAATCAACTCCCTGTTTGGGGAGAGCCCAGGCCTAGCCCTGGGCCATTCATCCAGCCCCAAGAGCCAGCGTGCTGTGTGGCCTCAGGCTGCTGCGAGGTAAGGAGGAAGAAGGGCCACTGTTGATAACTACATTTTCAAGCACTCAGGGATGGCATGGTTATCATGATGATGCTGATCTCCCTGAGCAAACTGCTGCCCTTCATGAGTTGTGAGTCAGGTTCAGCTTTATTTATTAAAAAAGAAAACCAACGCCCTGACCTTCGAAGGACAAAGTAAAGCTCCGGGTAGAAGCCCCAGCATTCACGGCTGGGTGGTGAGTCAGCAGCACTGCTCATAGTCCATTGGTCACCTGACGTCAGTTGGTCCAGCTGGCTGTGAGGCCTGGAAAAGTCCACGGAGTTAAATGGGAAGACCAGCATCTCAAACTGCGGCCAAGGAGAGGCAGCCACAAACAGAACCCAAACTGCCAGTTGGAAACCTCTGAAGAGGAAGCAGATCCCATTTTCCCAGCTGTGGTCCTAGGGCCAGACTCCTGTAGGGGTTCTGCCCCACACTGGTATGGGAGTATGCAGGGCCCGAGGAGACAGGACAACCCCTGACTCACCCCCAGGGTAACCAGTGCTAGTCGTCCCGCTCACTGGTGTGCACACATGAGCAGTGCCCTCTGTGAGGGGCGGGATCCTGGAAAGACAGGGGAGGCCACAAAAATATTCTCCTAGGACCTGACCTGCACAGTGAGGGTGGGGGTGTTCCCAGAACTCCTGCAGGGAAGGAAGTAATCATAATAACACCTACTTATAGGGTAGCTGGGAGGATGATATCTGAAAATATTTACAAATGTTGAACGTAGAGCCTGGTTGGCATACAGTAAGCTCTGACTGTTAGCCATTCTTCACTTTTTTTTTTGGTATCATTAATCTACAATTACATGAGCAACATTATGGTTACTAGGCTCCCCCCATCATCAAGTCTCCACCACATACCCCATTACAGTAACTGTCCATCAGCATAGTAAGATGCTGTAGCATCACTACTTGTGTTCTCTGTGTTGTACAGCCCTCCCCATGTCCCCCGCTAATTATAATGTCCCTTTTTCCCGCTTGTCCCTCCCTTCCCACCCAAACTCTCCAGTCCCTTTCCCTTTGGTAACTGTTAGTCCATTCTTGGGTGCTGTGAGTCTGCTGCTGCTTTGTTCCTTCAGTTTTTTTCTTTGTTCTTATACTCCACATATGAGCGAAATCATTTGATACTTGTCTTTTTCTGCCTGGCTTATTTCACTGAGCATAATACTCTCTACCTCCATCCATGTTGTTGCAAATGGTAGGATTTGTTTTCTTCTTATGGCTGAATAGTATGCCTTTGTGTATATGTACCACATCTTCTTTATCCATTCATCTCCTGATGGACACTTAGGCTGCTTCCATTTTTCTTGGCTATTGTAAATAGTGCTGTGATAAACATAGGGGTGCATATGTCTTTTTGAAACTGGGCTGCGACATTGTTAGGGTAAATTCCTAGGAGTGGAATTCCCGCCTCAAATGGTATTTCTATTTTTAGTTTTTTGAGGAACCTCCATACTGCTTTCCACAATGGTGAACTAATTTACATCCCCACCAGCAGTGTAGGAGGGTTCCCCTTTCTCCTCTACAACGTTTGTTGTTATTCGTCTTTTGGATGATGGTGATCCTTACTGGTGTGAGGTGATATCTCATTGTGGTTTTAATTTGCATTACTCTGATGATTATCGATGTGGAGCATCTTTTCATGTGCCTGTTGGCCATCTGAATTTCTTCTTTGGAGAAGTGTCTGTTACGTTCCTCTGCCCATTTTTTAATTGGATTATTAGCCTTAGTTTGTTGAGGTGCATGAGCTCTTTATATATTTTGGATGTCAACCTTTTATCAGATATGTCATTTATAAATATATTCTCCCATACTGTAGGATGCCTTTTTGTTCTATTGATGGTGTCCTTTGCTGTACAGAAGCTTTTCAGCTTCATATAGTCCCACTTGTTCATTTTTGCTTTTGTTTCCCTTGCCCATGGAGATATATTCATGAAGAAGTCGCTCATGTTTGAATCCAATAGATTTTTGCCTATGTTTTTCTCTAAGAGTTTTATGGTTTCATGACTTACATTCAGGTCTTTGATCCATTTTGAATATACTTTTGTGTATGGGGTTAGACAGTGATCCTGTTTCATTCTCTTGCATGTAGCTGTCCAGTTTGCCAACACCAGCTGTTGAAGAGGCTGTCATTTCCCCATTGTATGTCCATGGCCCCTTTATCGAATATTAGTTGACCATATATATTTCGGTTAATGTTTGGAGTCTCTATTCTGTTCCATTGGTCTGTGGCTCTGTTCTTGTGCAAGTACCAAATTGTCTTGATTTCTATGGCTTTGTAGTAGAGCTTGAAGTTGGGGAGTGAGATCCCCCCCACTTTATTCTTCTTTCTCAGGATTGCTTTGGCTATTCGAGGTCTTTGGTGTTTCCATATGAATTTTTTGAACTATTTGTTCCAGGTCATTGAAGAATGTTGCTGGTAATTTGATAGGGATTGCATCAAATCTGTGTATTGCTTTGGGCAGGATGGCCATTTTGACGATATTAATTCTTCCTAGCCAAGAGCATGGGATGAGTTTCCATTTGTTAGTGTCCTCTTTAATTTCTCTTAAGAGTGTCTTATAGTTTTCAGGGTATAGGTCTTTCACTTCCTTGATTACATTTATTCCTAGGTATTTTATTCTTTTTGATGCAATTGTGAATGGAATTGTTTTCCTGATTTCTGTTTCTGCTAGCTCATCGTTAGTGTATAGGAAAGTAACAGATTTCTGTGTATTAGTTTTGTATACTGCAACTTTGCTGAATTCTGATATTAGTTCTAGTCGTTTTGGAGTGGAGTCTTTAGGGTTTTTGTAGGTACAATATCATGTCATCTGCAAATAGTGACAGTTTGACTTCTTCATTACCAATCTGGATGCCTTGCATTTCTTTGTTTTGTCTGATTGCGTGACTAGGACCTCCAGTACTATGTTGAATAACAGTGGGGAGAGTGGGCATCCCTGTCTTGTTTCTTATCTTAGAGGAAAAGCTTTCAGCTTCTCGCTGTTAAGTATGATGTTGGCTGTGTGTTTGTCATATATGGCCTTTATTATGTTGAGGTACTTGCCCTCTATACCCATTTTGTTGAGAGTTTTTATCATGAATGGATGTTGAATTTTGTCAAATGCTTTTTCAGCATCTATGGAGATGATCATGTGGTTTCTGTCCTTCTTTTTGTTGATGTGGGGAATGATGTTGATGGATTTTCTAAAGTTGTACCATCCTTGCATCCCTGAGATGAATCCCACTTGATCATGGTGTATGATCCTCTTGATGTATTTTTGAATTTGGTTTGCTAATATTTTGTTGAGTATTTTTGCATCTATGTTCATCAGGGATATTGGTCTGTAATTTTCTTTTTTTGTGGGGTCTTTGCCTGGTTTTGGTATTAGAGTGATACTGGCTTCATAAATGAGTTTGGAAGTATTCCCTACTCTTCTATTTTTTGGAAAAGTTTAAGGAAAATTGTTATTCTGTCTTGTCTATAATTTCTTATAAAAATTCAGCAGTGAATCCCTCTGGCCCGGCAGTTTTGTTCTTGGGTAGTTTTTTGATTATTGATTCAATTTCATTGCTGGAAATTGGTTTGTTTGGATTTTCTGTTTTCTTCCTTGGTCAGTCTTACAAGGTTGTATTTTTCTAGGAAGCTGTCCATTTCTCCTAGGTTTTCCAGCTTGTTAGCATATAGGTTTTCATAGTATTCTCTAATAATTCTTTGTAGTTCTGTGGGGTCCATTGTAATTTTTCCTTTCTTATTTCTGATTCTGTTTATGTGTGTAGATTCTCTTTTTCTCTTAATAAGTCTGGCTAGAGGCTTATCTATTTTGTTTATTCTCTCGAAGAACCAGCTCTTGGTTTCATTGATTTTTTTCTATTGTTTTATTCTTCTCAATTTTATTTATTTCTTCTCAGATCTTTATTATGTTCCTCCTTCTGCTGACTTTAGGCCTCATTTGTTCTTCTTTTTCCAATTTCACTAATTGTGTCTTTAGACTATTCATTTGGGATTGTTCTTCCTTCTTTAAATAGGCCTGGATTGCTGTATACTTTCCTCTTAAGACTGCTTTCGCTGCATCCCACAAAAGTTGGGGCTTTGTGCTGTTGTTGTCATTTGTCTCTATATATTGCTTGGTCTTTGTTTTAATTTGGTCATTGATCCATTGATTATTTAGGAGCATGTTGTTAAGCCTTCATGTGTTTGTGAGCCTTTTTGTTTTCTTTGTACAATTTGTTTCTAGTTTTATACCTTTGTGATCTGCAAAGTTGGTTGGTAGAATTTAAATCACTTTGTGTGGGATTCACATATAAATCAAGTATAAAAATCAAATGAATAATCATACTGACTTGATTGTTTATAGTTCATGATGCGTGATCAAAACCGAAACAGTTCCTTGCATTGTTCACCATGTAAGAACTTGTTCACTATGTAAGGACTTGTTCGTTATGCTTCAGAAGATTTGAGACTGTTGAGACTTAGACTTGGGGTTGATTAATGATTGTGTATTGAGTCCCCTATACAGAATTTTATTGTTAACAACCATTTGATCAATAAATATGAGAGGTGCCCTCTCAGCACCACTCTTGAGCGGTTAAGCCTTGAGTCCCCTGACTGGTCCTTATCTCATCACGTCTCCTCCCTTATCTGTGGGTCAGAGGCAGGGAGGGACCGACAAGTGGCACCCGAACAGTGACCTGAAACTCACAGCAGGGAAGCTACAAGATCGTTGATCCGGTAAGACTCCCAGGAAAGCATACGTAGGGACAAGGATCGAGATGTCAGAGACACTATAATGGGCCAAAATGAAAGTAAAGCAGCTAAATCGGAGGATTCTTTAAAATTACTCCATGCCCTCCTAAAAACATCAGGAGTGAAAACTTCTAAAAAGGACTTTGCTCAACTTCACAAATATTTTTAAAAATATTGTTACTGGTTACCACCACAGGGAACCCTTAAACAAGCTGATTGGGATAATGTATTAAGAGACTTTAAAAAGGCTCACAGACAGGGAAATGTTATCCCTGTGCCTGTCTGGTCTTTATGTAATCTGATCACTCTTGCCTTGCAGCATTTGCAAACTTCCCCACTGCCTGAAACCAAATCAGACACACACGAGTGTGAGAGAGAACTCTTGGATGATGTGGTGAAATCAAGTAAGTGATCTTCATTCCCACATCCATCTGACTCCTCTTCGCCCTCCTCTTCCTCTTCTTCAGAGACTGACGATGAGAGTTCTATTCATTCCTCTCATCATAAAAAACCCTCAGCTCCTGTTCCTGCTGCGTCTGCCTTCATGGCAGGAATACATAAAGCCCAGAGGGATGATGATATAGATGCTTACGTGACACCCTTAGTAGCACCAGTTAATTTAACTCCTTTTGGGCCAAATGAGGATCCTGATTTTCTGCAAGGAGGGGTCAAAGCACTTTATACACCTATTCCTTATAAGACATTAAGACTATAAACAGGCTATTTCCTCTTATGGCACTAATTCTCCATATGTTGCGGGTCTCTTGGGGGAGTTGGCAGAACAAGAAAGGATGATTCCTCATGATTGGAATTTATTGGCTCGTGCTTGTCTAGACTCTTCTGAGTTTTTACAATTTAAGAAATGGAGGTATGAGGAAGCAAAAGCACAAGCTTTGAGAAATCAGCATGCCAATCCTCCAATTCTTGTAACTGCTGAACAACTAGCAGGACAAGGAGATTGGCTGCAGTTAGAAAGACAAGCTGGGTATGATGACATGGCAGTAACACAAGTACGTCTGTGTTGCCTAAAAGCCTGGGAAAAAATACAAGCAGCTGGAAAGCCTGCCTTACCATTTAGTAAACTTAAACAGGGCTCTTCAGCCTGTACATGAAAAATGACCCTCAGCTTATATCATTCATTATATGGATGATATTCTCATAGCCCTACCTAATCATCTATCTCTCAACACTGTTCTCAATGAGACTGAAACTGAATTAAAATAATGGGGCTTACACAACAGACACATGAAAAGATGCTCCACATCACTAATCATCAGGGAAATGCAAATTAAAACCACAATGAGATATCACCTCACACCAGTACGGATGGCCAGCATCAAAAAGACTAAGAACAACAAATGCTGGCGAGGATGTGGAGAAAGGGGAATCCTCCTACACTGCTAGTAGGAATGTAAACTAGTTCAACCATTGTGGAAAGCAATTTGGAGGTTCCTCAAAAAACTAAAAATAGAAATACCATTTGACCTGGGAATCCCACTCCTTGGAATTTACCCAAAGAATACAACTTCTCAGATTCAAAAACACATATGCACCTGTATGTTTATTGCAGCAGTTTTTACAATAGCCAAGATATGGAAGCAACCTAAGTGTCCATCAGTAGATGAATGGATAAAGAAGATGTGGTACATATACACAATGGAATACAATTCAGCCATAAGAAAGAAACAAATTCTACCATTTGCAACAACATGGATGGAGCTGGAGGACATTATGCTCAGTGAAATAAGCCAGGCAGAGAAAGACAAATGCCAAATGATGTCCCTCATTTGTGGAGTATAACAATGAAGCAAAAATGAAGGAACAAAATGGCAGCAGACTCAGAGACTCCAAGAATGAACTAGTGGTTACCAAAAGGGAGGGGTGTGGGAGGGTGGATGGGGAGGGAGGGAGAAGGGGACTGAGGAATGTTATGTTTAGTACACATGGTGTGGGGGATCACAGGGAGAACAGTGTAGCACAGAGAAGGCACATAGTGGATCTGTGGCATCTTACTACACTGATGGACAATGACTGCATTGGGGTATGGGTGGGGACTTGATAATATGGGTAAATGTAGTACACATTGTTTTTTCATGTGAAACCTTCATAAGAGTGTATATCAGTCATATCTTAATAAAAAAAATTTTTTAAAAACAATGGAGCTTACAAATAGCCCCTGATAAAATACAAATACAATACCCAATGAATTATTTGGGGAATAAAATTCAAGAAAATTCAATAATCCCTCAGAAAAGTCAGATAAGGAGAGATCATCTTTAAACTTTAAATGATGTTCAAAAGCTCTTAGGAGATATCAATCAGATCCGACCGTTATTAGGAATTCCTACTTATAAACTATAACATCTTTCAATACCTTGAAAGAACCCCCAGATCTTAATATTCCTAGAGACTTAACCTCAAAGGCTGAAGAAGAACTCAAGTGGATAAAACACATTCAAATGGCTCAATTATCAAAAATTGACTTACACAAATCCTTACTTTTATTAGTTTACTTTACTACCCATTCTCCCACAGGATTGCTCTGTCAGTGTGACAGTTGGTTAGAATGGATATTTTTTTCAGTATCAAACTAAACTCTCATTACAACCTTACACTGACAAAGTAGCCTCCATTATCCTTAAAGGATGACAGAGACTAAGACAGATAACTGGTCAAGACCCTCACTCCATTATTCTTCCATTATCTAAACAAAATATTATGCAAACATTTCAAGAAAATACTCCTTGGCAAATTGCACTTTCTGATTTTTTAGGAAATATTGACTGTCATTACCCTAAGAATAAATTATTTTCCTTTTTTCAGCACCATAAAGGGATCCTTCCTCAAAAAACTTCTCTTAATCCATTATTAAATACTGTTACCTGTTTTACAGATAGTACAAAATCTTTTAAAGCAGCCTATACAACTTGTTCTGGTTTGTCAAAAACTTTTCAAACGTCTTTTACTTCTGCACAACAAAATGAGTTATATGCTTTACTGCAAGCCCTGCAAGATTTTCCAGGTCCTCTCAATATTGTTACTGACTCTGCTTATGCTGCCTTTTCAATCCCTCTATTAGAAACTGTGACATTGGGCATCATACAATCCCCTATTAACACTTTATTTTCTCAGTTACAGGCATGTATCCATCAACGTCTACACCCCTTTTTCATCACTCATATAAGATCACATTCTAATTTACCAGGTCCTTTGTCATAGTATAATGATAAAGTAGACAAGCTTGTCTCTTTAGTTAATTACTCACCTGCTCAACGCTATCATGACCTGACTCATGCTCTCTCCTTCACCTTACAAAAACGTTTTTCTCTCTCTGCATCTGAAGCTAAAAACATCTTGAACTCTTGTCCAACCTGTTCTCAAATTAATTCTCCTCATTTACAAGCTGGAACCGTTCCCAGGGGAACATGTCATAATGCCTTATGGCAAATGGATGTTACTATTGTTCCTGAATTTGGAACTCTCAAACATGTTCATGTTTCCATTGATACTTATTCTTCTGCTTCGTAGGCCACAGCTTTAACAGAATGATCTCATCATATTATTACTCATCTTTTACAAGCATTTGCAGTACTAGGCATTCCTGCCACCATAAAAATTGACAATGCTCAAGTTTACCTCTCTTCTATGCTAAAAATTTTTTTTCAGCTATATAATATCATCTCATAAAACAGGCATTCCTTACAATTCTACAGGTCAAGCTCTAATTGAACGTCATCTTACTCTTAAGCATTATTTATTAAAACAAAAAGGGGGATTATTCCCCGATATGATAAAATTAACTGCAAATCAATGATTAATGCATGCTTTACATATCCTTAATTTTGATCTTTTAAAGGGTGTCAGACGATCAGCTATGGAAGTGCATTTTTCTGATAATATTTCTTTTTCTAAAACAGTGGCAGTTCCTGTGTAGTGGTCTCCAATAAGTTCTTCACAATGGTATAAAGGTCATATCAAAGTGTGGGGCAAAGGGTTTGTTTGTGTTGTTACAAAGGAAAAGGATCAATGCCTGATCAACGCCTGATTTGGCTACCCAGAAGATACAATATGAAGAAGAACTTCCAACATCAATATCCTCTGGAAGAGTCATTCCAGAAGATGACCATCAAAAACTTCAACAAAGCCCTGTACATCAGATACAGAAAATTGAAGCTCATCAAATGATAGTATCTTTGTTTTTATTCCTGATAATGGCACTTATGCATGTACATACTACACAAGCTTGCATTATAACAGCAAGCATAAGTAACACCCCTTATTTAGGCCATGGTGTAGGTTCTTCATTGCTTATCTACTTGTTCCACTCCTGTGGGCCCTATTGTTTGGATGAAGGATGGCAAAGAGATATATAGACAAAAGAATGGAGGAAAACGTGGATGGTATAATGCAACTGATCAGTCTAAAAGAAATAATACTTGCTATGATATTTACAAAACAGTTCTGACCCGAAATTATATTGGCAATTATTCTTGTGAGAAATTTCAAAAGGGAACTCCTGACATGTTATATAAAAGTAGTTATGTCTACCTAAACATATCACTCTCTCCAGAGTATTAGTTTTCCTCACCTAACATGTGGTTACAACTCGCAAGTTAGGGATTGAACAAGTCATCTTTTTGTGTAGCAGGAGATTCCTCTATTAGTGGATTATTAAAGAAAAAATTGATAGGTTTAGGAATCCCTTTCTCTGTGTTCACTAATATTTCAAAAATAAACATTGCTCACCCTCCTAAAATTCTTACTCATGAAGTTCAGTTGAATTTACCTATCAGTACTACTATAGTTTCTGAATGTATATGTATTAATTGCACCCATATACCTTCCTACTGCAATTCTACCACTCATGTAAAATGGCCTTTTGGATATAGACTTCTGAATGGCTGGGTGTTCTTATACAATAACAAAACATATCAAGCCTTCTCTTCACATTATCAAGGTGTTTGTGGCATGGGGCATATTCTTCCTGCCCTTATAGACCATCCTGAATATAAACACAGATGGGTTTCTCGAGCCCTGCCGCCTGATTGTGATGACAACGTGAAGTTGTTGGATCCTGTTACTGTGGCTGTTGCTGCTGCATTCATCTTGCTGGTTCCTGAACTTGTCATAGGAATGCAGAAGGATATATCTAAGCTGGCCTGTGCATACAGTAAAACAACAAATCTGACTGCTCCTATATTGTCTGAACTCAACCAAGAACTAGGAGAAGTATGAGTTGCAGTACTTAAAAATCATGCTACTGTAGATTATTTGCTGTTAAAAGAACATATGAGATGTGAACAGTTTCCAGGAATGTGTTGTTTTAATTTATCTGATTTTTCTCAAACTATTCAAAATCAATTAGATAATATCCATCACATTATTGATAAGTTTTCACAAATGCCTGGGTTACCTAACTGGTTTTCTTGGTTTCACTGGATATGGCCAGTAATTATAGGTCTGCTTTTGTTATGTATCTGTATTCCTATTCTGTTTATGTGTGTATGCAATTTAAATAGTAGTTTGTTAAAACCTATACATGCTTACATTACTCTACAAGAAGTTATGTCAAAGAAATAATCAATTTCTCATGTTTTCTTCCATCTGCTACTTCTATAGCTTTTCTTCTTCATTCCTAATTACAGCCCTTTACTAGAATTCATGCCTCATCTTTGGAATTACCAAGTATCATAATTCTTCCAAGTGGTAAAGATACCTCAAGACAAATGCTGGGCATAGAAGCCACAGGGCATAAATCTGCAAAGAAGTAAAAAGCTAACCTTCTTGAAGAATATTACTTCTTTCTCACTTCCCAGTTTTACATCTCCCTGTATGGCCCCTGAAGATGGCTGGTTAGCCAGAGATGGGTAAGATTCCTCAAGGGAGGAACAACCTAAGACAGGCACAGTCACAGGGGGGCCATTAGGTGAGAAAATAGGGGCCGACAGAGGTGAGGCTTAGAACCTCACCCCCCCCCCACCCAGTTTTGAGAGAAATCTTCTGCACCCATGGATGTTTTGTTGCCCTTGTCTAGCTTGGATTAATACCTAGTCTATAGGCACAGACCTGATCATCTACACTTGCCTTCTTACAGCACTAAATTATGCTTTCTATCTTTATCTTGCATCTACCTACTACTTCAGCATTTCATTTAAAAAATAAGGGGAAAATGTGGGATTCACATATAAATCAAGTATAAAAATCAAATGAATAATCATACTGACTTGATTGTTTATAGTTCATGATGCATGATCAAAACCAAAACAGTTCCTTGCATTGTTCACCATGTAAGAACTTGTTCACTATGTAAGGACTTGTTCGTTATGCTTCAGAAGATTTGAGACTGTTGAGACTTAGAGTTGGGGTTGATTAATGATTGTGTATTGAGTCCCCTATACAGAATTTGTTGTTAACAACCATTTGATCAATTAATATGAGAGGTGCCCTCTCAGCACCACTCTTGTGCTGTTATGCCTTGAGTCCCCTGGCTGGTCCTTTCAGATCTTCGATATCTCATCGCATCTTCTCCTTTATCTGTGGGTCAGAAGCAGGGAGCGACTGACAATTTTTAATTTACTGAGGCTCTTTTTGTGGCCTAGTATGTGGTCTATTCTGGAAAATGTTCCATGTGCACTTGAGAAGAATGTGTATCCTGTTGCTTTTGGGTGTAGAGTTCTGTAGATGTCTGTTAGGTCCATCTGTTCTAGTGTGTTGTTCAGTGCCTCTGTGTCCTTACTTATTTTCTGTCTGGTTGATCTGTCCTTTGGAGTGAGTGGTATGTTGAAGTCTCCTAAAATGAATGCATTGCATTCTATTTCCTCCTTTAATTCTGTTAGTATTTGTTTCACATATGTCGGTGCCCCTGTGTTGGGTGCATATATATTTTGTTCCTTTTGTCAGGCCCTTATCATATTATGCCTGGATATAACAGGAACAGCCTCATAACTCCACTCACTGATTCTAGTCTTGCTTACCTCCAAACTATTGTCCACACCACAGCAGGGTGATTTATCGAAATTACAATCCTGATCGTGCTATTTTCATCCCTAAGATCTGCCAATAGCTCCCATTTACTTTCAGAATCACTCTTACAATTCCTTAGAAGGGCCTGGGCCCTGCATGATCTAGCCTTTGGCTACCTTCTCCAGCCCTGTATCTCACCACACCCCCACCAGACCCCAACCTTGTCAGCTGTGACCTGAAGGTGCCAGGTTCTGCCGTACATCCAGGATCTTTGCCATGCCAGTTCCTTTGTCCAGAATGCCTTTTTCTCTTTTTGTCTACTTAACAAACACCTACTCATTGTCCAAGACCAAAATCAAGAACCTCTTATACTGTGAAGTCTTTTTGTCCTCCCCTCAAATGCAGAGCAGACCACTTTCTCCTCTGAGCCACTTTGGCATCCTCCATAAAGATGTGCATCACTTTACATTGTAATTATTGCAATCCACCCCTGTGATGCCTTTCAGCTTCTTGAGGGCAGCCCTGATTCTAATTAATATCTGTAACCCCAGAACATGCCCCAGTACTGCAACATTCACAAGTGATCACTGTGAATGAGTGAATGAATGAAGACAAAAATCCTGTTTATAGAAGAGGAAAATGGGGCCCAGATAGGAGCAATGACTTGGCTAAAATAGAGTCCAAGGCCTTTCTGATTCCAGGGACTATGGACCACTAATTCATTCATCCATCCATCCATGACTTACTAAGCTCTAATCATAAACCAGACACTGTGTTGCTCCCTGAGGTACAAAGTACAAGGCATAGTCCCAGCCCTTAGGAGCCCAGGGCAGGTGGGATAGAATGAAAAGGTGTAACAGATGTCCCCATACCTTCCACTAAGAGTTGGAAAGAGGTTGTAGAAGGAGCTATGGGAACACCAGGGATCCCAGTATGCATGGGGGTGGAAGGAAGTCACTGTTTCTGTCTTCCACTCCCTCTCTCCAAACTCTGGAAGTCAAGTTCCCCCAGACCACAGGCCAAGGCAGCTGCCCTCTAGGTGCTGTCAACACAGGGAAACAGACGTACCCAAGACAGGTGACACAGCATGCCTTCCCCATGGGGCAAAACAAACAGTCACTAGGTCACATTTTTGCCCCAAACAATTGATATTCAAGAGCCATCATAGGAGCAAGGACAAAGGAAATGGGACAGCAGAGCATTTTCTAATGCTTCACATGGCACAAAGGCCTTCTGCACACCAGGTCTCATGGAATCACTGCCAAGTGGACTCCTACAGACAAGGCAGCTATTGTCTTCTCCCCCATTTCCAGATGGACAAACTGAGACTCAGAGACTTGCCAGCCCCACTGCCTGGTCAGTGGAAGTGCTGGAACTGATCTACCCGGGCTTTTGCTGGGTATTTAGTCTGTGCCAGGTCCCCTGCTGGGCATGGGGGATACAGAGGCAAATGGGCACAGCCTCTCATGGGAGACAACAGCAGAATGGCTATCCTCAAGTCAGACAGAATCTGTGTTTGAAGCTCTATTTCACCACGGACTAGCCATGTAAGCCCGCTATAGCTGTTAACCCCTGTGTAAGATAAATGTTAGCCAAAATAAGCAGGCGAAGAGAGGCAACAAAGGGCCAGGTAGTTTATTTGAATGCCACTCCCGGGTGATGTTCCCACGGCCTGGGTACCACAAGCCAGAGAAGTCACACCCAGCAGGGCAGGCAGCAAGTTTTTAAAGAAGGCGGGGGGAGGGAGGGCAAAGGTGTACATTGGCATGAGGATTGGCTTGTCTAGGGTATGTGGGGACCTCTCATTGGCTGGAAAGTTACCACTAATCCTTTAGCTTGGGGAAAGGGCTCTAGGTGGGAGGGTTATCTGATCAGGCTCTGGAATGTTGTCAGACTGGAACCTGTTGGTCTCTTTGCCTCCTTTGGTGAGGCCTGAGCTTGTCCATCAGGCTCACCCCTTCTCCTGATGCCTGCAGCCTAACACTCCAGCCTTTTGGTCATAATGGGTGATGATCTGGCTACTTCCGGTTGACAAGGGGCATTGTGGGGGTTTGAGGCCGGTATTAGGCCGAAGGAGGGGGCTCAGTGGGAAGAGGTGCGTAAAGGTGAAGTAACATTTGGTTGGTGGTGACCCAAGTCATCTGGGTTAGCCGCTGTTGGAGGAACTTGGGGACACAAGGGACAACTAAGAGTAAACTACAAACTGTTATTAAGGGGCCCAGTAGGGGCATTAGCCAGGCCATTATGGGGGACTGGAATTCTGGATCGAGTTTACATCTCAATGACTAGTATTGGGATTTAGTATAGATAAGACCGCATTATTGAAACAATACTTTTCTCTAAAATCACCCTCATTTTTATTAGAAGTAGCCAGATTAAGAAAATAATTAACGGTTGGCTTGATTATTTGCATAAGTGCAGCAAGAAGAGCAATTGATTACACAGGCTCTTTTAAATATGCTTTGCTGGAACTTTTTATAAGAAATTTCAGATTGGACTTTTAAAGGCTTCTTGAGGCCAGAAAGCCAAGCTAGACTTGCCCTCAGGTGTCCTGCAGTACCTGTACATTTTGGTGAATTCCTCTCTTCTCTGAGTTTCCTGCACCTGCCAGGAAGTGACCTTCTTTACTCACCTGGTTAGGCTGCTGGGAATTCTGTAAGCAAGTACCAGGCCAGTTCCTCTAAGGGGCTTTGTTGGCTTTATAAAGTCGATCTTAGTTCCTTAAAGCTGTCTGTTCACATCTGAGTTTACACACGTGTCTCTCAGGTATGACATTTTAGTCAAAGCTTTGGTAATATATAAAAACAAAGCTGTGTTTTTAATTGGTTCTCTTACAAGGAAAGCAGATTCTTATTGAACTTATGCAAATAAACATACTGCCATGAAATATAAAAATAGTCACTGAGAGTTTTTGAATTCTGGAGGGATGAGGTAGAGAGAAAGATAAAGTTTCAATTCTGCTTATAAAGGCAGTCATTTACTAAACTGTTGTCAGCTTAAGAGAAAAAGCTTAAAACACTTTATCAGTAACATTTGAAACAAAAAGCTACAAAATCATGTTCTTTAGTTTACTTAATCTTATGTAACTAATACTTGTTCTGCTGAAATCTAGTTCTTTACAAGCTTAAGAGTAATAAAACAGTGACTATAAATAATAAAAGACTTACAAATGCCAATGGTTAAAGATCTGATGAGAGCTTACTATAAGACAGTTGACATAAGGAAATTCTGATATTTCTGTAACACAAAACATTCAGTAACAAAGTTTAGCATTATTCTTTTTGACGGTGCTTTCTAGGTAATTAAGCAGGTAATTATATATCAGATAAATAAGCTAAATTAGCCAAATACTTTCTCCAGTGAGAAAAAGGTTTTCTGACATGTTCCAGGGGCCCTCTAGAAAATATCAGAGTTAACTAGAGGTAAAAGCACCTTTCTGAATTTGATTTTGGGAAGCTGTTAAAAGTTTTAAGGCACTTACTTACATAGGATTATAGGTTGGTTGCTATGAAGCAATACTTATCCAATTAACTAGAATGACAACAAAGTACTTCAAAGGCAAATAAAGAAGGTTACACAGTTGTTATCAAAGTTTAGCTTTTAGTCCTTTTAATATTAAGATCTCATTTTCTTAAAGACTCCAACAACTCACTGAGACTTTAAGCATAAGAAACTGCTTTGATAAAACAATTAGAACTTTCTGCAATCTTTCAATATTAGGAGCAGACTAACAGTTAAGAGAACTTTGTCTTTTTAATTGAAAACAAAATTCTAATTTTGCTGTGTACTTGATACTGAGACTCATTTGCTTTAATTTTATGTAGCATGACCATATTAAATTCTTCTACAAACTCTTTACAACTTTCTTTTTACATTTAGATCTCTCTTTCTAAATAAACAGCTGTACTTTAGAACAGTTACTTTCTCTTATCAAAAGACATTTTTTAGCATGCAGAAATGTTTTCCTTACTACTTTAAGTAGTTTTGATTAGAACTTAAAACTACTACTTTAACCTTCAGTGAACATTGAAAAATTGGCTACTGTAAACTGTTACACTAGCATTCTTCAGATTGATACATTTATGAACGCATATTATCATTTTTGGAAATGTGCTTTATAGCACAATTTCTTATTAGGCACAAAATATGTCTATATAACTTAGCAAACTTTAAGAATTTTCATTACTACAAAAATTCTCAGGCTGTTTGCATATATATATATATACTGTTATACATTAATACAGTATTATTATTAAGATATTTATTTGCTAGGCTTGTTTACTTATTTTTAGCAACTATGCTAGATTACTTACAAAACCTTTACTGAATGTTAGACAAAGTCAAGCCTTTAAACATTTTATTCTTAAAAGATTTAGCAGATAACATTGACTTAAATGACTTTAGGTAAACTTAGGCCGCTGGTAACAAGGACATGCCCGCCTCAGCCAAACCCAAATTAGCATTAATGCTTAACATTTTTATCAGATTTTCTGGAAGTTTTAGAATGCCCAATTTTCACAAGTGCTTGTTTTTAAATAAAATGTTTTTCATCTATACACCTAGACACACAAACGTACAAACTGAGATACAACGACTACAGTCAGCAACGTCCCCCACACAAAAACATATACACAGACAGACAAACTGATATAAAGACTTTAGTCACTGATATTCAATTGCCTTCCCTCTTTTCAGCTTCTTGTCTATGGCTTCTGGAACTAGAGGGCGGGAGGAGCATGTTCTGGTGGGGGAAGAGGCTCATGATGGTGGAAGGAGAGAGGGAGGGGGTGGTGCAGCTACCAAAGAGGAGAGCAGGACAATGGCATGGTTGAGAATGTCTTAAAGATGGTGGTGGAGAGAGGGGGAGGGGATCACGAGCTGAGGGAGGCAGGCAACTGAGGTTTTCTGGCGGATGTGAAAAGGAAGGACTGAGCAGAGTAAGAGGCTGACAATCTTTAACTGGAGATCGGGCTAGGAGAACCTGAGTCATTGAATACAACATAAAGGTCTGGACGGGAGTGCAAAGTCCATAAAGCCTGCACAAATGGGATTTCACTCTACTCTCTGCTCCAGTGGCAATAATTAATTAAGGTGGTGAGGAGGATAAAATTGAAAGTTTCCTCAGGGGGCCGGTGAGATTGATTGTCCAAGGGATACTGAGGCCCAGCCTCAGAGCAAAGAAAGACTGGCTTTTATTTGCGAACTTTCCGGGACAAATATAGAGTAGCCAAATTAGAAATGAGACACCACAGTGGGGTCTGAGCCTCTGCTTTTGAGGGCTGGTTCCCCATGTCTGCATCACTCCCCAATTAATCCTGCTGAGAGGAGCGCCCGGCGTCCCAAAGTCCCAAGAGCGCCAAGTCAGGGGAGACGTCCTGGGAGCCTGGGTGAGGGACGTCTCCCATACTGCAGGCCAGGGGCAGGCCGGATGCCTGCAGAGGGTGGGCCACTTGGACATACGTACAATTTCTAATGGACCAGGTGAAACGGAGCTAGGGAGGGAAACAGAATGGGGGAAACTGAGCGACTCACCGGAAAATAGTCCACACAGCAGAGAGCAGTCTGAGGTCATGGGTCAGAGGAGGGGGCAGAGCCACCAGTGGCCAGTCAGAGCTCCGCACTTACACTCCTTCCCGAGTTTCGGCACCATATGTAAGATAAATTTTAGCCAAAATAAGCAGGCAAAGAGAGGCAACAAAGGGTCAGGTAGTTTATTTGAATGCCACTCCCGGGTGATGTTCCCGTGGCCTGGGTACCACAAGCCAGAGAAGTCACACCCAGCAGGGCAGGCAGCAAATTTTTAAAGAAGGCAGGGGGAGGGAGAGCAAAGGTGTACATTGGCGTGAGGATTGGCTTGTCTAGGGTATGTGGGGGTCTCTCATTGGCCTTTAGCCAGGTACTGGAAAGTTACCACTAATCCTTTAGCTTGGGGGAAGGGCTCTAGTTGGGAGGGTTATCTGATCAGGCTCTGGAATGTTGTCAGACTGGAACCTGTTGGTCTCTTTGCCTCCTTTGGTGAGGCCTGAGCTTGTCCATCAGGCTCACCCTTTCTCCTGATGCCTGGTTACTTTCACACCCTTATAAGTTGAGTGTCCAATTCAAAACATTAACTAGATAAAGTCAGCCTCATGCTCAAACCCTCCAGTCACTCCCATCACATGCAGAATAAAATGCAAGCTCCTCAGCAGTGGACCCTGGGGCCCAGCTCCTGCTCCCTCACCCAGCTCACTTCCTACCATGTCCACCCTTCATCCCACTGGCCTCCTGGCTGTGCCAGGAACAAAACAATTACCTCTGACCTTTGCTCCTTCTTTTCCCTTCCTGGACACTCTTTCTCCAGATAGTCACATGGTTAACTCCCTCCTGCCATTCTGGTCTCTGTCTCCTCACAGAAGAGACAGGGCTGAGTCCAAAACCATGGCTCTTGCCACTCTGGACTGTACTTTTCTTCAAGGCACTATTGCTATAGTATATGACATGATACCATGCATCTGTAATGCTTTGTTGATGACCTGTCTTCCCTAGCAGTGCCTGGCACAAAATAGGAACTCAAGAAATGTTTATGAATGTTAATGAAGCAATAACCCTCCGTTTCCTCCCCTTTAAAATTATACCTACAGCACATAGAGGGTTAAACAATGTGTTAGATGGAAAATGCTTAGCCTGCTGCCTGGAGCTTAGCTGGCACACAATGATGCTGTCGTTGCTGTCATTGGTACTACTATTATCACAGTGTCACTGGTGAGTGGGGGATGGGTGTGAAAGTAACCTGCACAATGTGATAACAAAGATCTTACTCCTACCCATCTCCTCCTGGGTTGGGGCCCAGGCTGCAGCCTCTCCATCTGCCTCAAGATCAGTTGCCCTGTCTGCTGAGGTCAACCTCAGAGTGTGGCCCTGATGGTCAGGAGACCTCTAGGCCCCGCCCAGGCTGGGGTCAGCGAGCAGAGTCCAGACCAGGCCTCAGAAACCTTTGATTTCCCCCCTGGGAGCAGCCCCCACATCAAAGCCAGTCTCAGAGGGGTGAGGCCTTGAGATAAATGGAAGATTAAGGAAGGCGAGGTCTCCACAGTCTGCAGGGAGAGGCGGCCACAGTGGGGAAGCCCTCACACAGCCCTGGTAGCAGTCATCTTGGCAGGCAAGAGGCAAGGGGCCCAGGCCTGGGCTAGTGGAGCCACAAGCAGTACCTGAGTCTGGCCTGGCCCCCATTTTACACTTTGGCCCTCCCCCGAGTCCAGGCCCACCTCTCAACCCTTTCCCAGCCAGGCAGAAGCAGGGACACTCATCAGAGGGACCCTGGGCCTCTCTTCAAGAGTTTGTTTGGTCATTGGGGTTTGCTCCCTCCAGGAAGGGAGCACATAATGAGAACCTCCTGGCCCCAGTCTTCCTCCCCAGGGAAGGTCTGTAATTAGTGCAGGAGGCGAGGCTGGGGAACCTCAGACAATGTCATTTGAACTAGGATGAGACAGGGCTCAATTGCTAGTCTGCACATTTTTTTTCTGTGCCATTTCATATACAAAACTCCAGCAAGCTTAACCCTTTCCTGGCTAGGCCCTGATGCTGGGGCTTCAGCTTGGCACACCATCCTTTCTTGTGCCTAACATGTGCCATTCTCACCTCTCCCCATGCACACCCCAATTCAGGTGAGCTGTGACTTCTAAATTCCCTAATGTCCAACAAGCCATTTGACAATCTGTCATCCAACAAACTGTCACTGAGTGTCACCAGATGCTAAGCACCAAGGGGACAGGAGACCATCCATCTTGCTATCCAGGAGATTGCAATCCTCTGAGCACTGGAGGAATGCGCACTAGGAGCAGGTGGCAAGCAGTGCAGGACAGGGTGGAACCAGACAGTGAGGACTTGCACAGAGCAGAGGAGGTGGAGTGGACAAGATGGGCTCGGGGAAGATTAGCATGTGGTAAGCACTCTGTAAATATGTACTGAGGGAGCCATCTTCCCAGAGCAGAGAGTTTCTGAGAGCTGAACCCCCAAGGAGAGGGGAGGCAGGCAAAGCCTCTGCAGCACTGACCCAGCCCCAGGTGGACACAGATGTCAGGGTCTATTGGGACAGACACAAGCTATTGCTTCATCTCCCATGCTCCTGAAGCACTCATTCTGAATCCCTGAAGTACAGTTCATCTCACACTGGACTGCAAGCTGTCTGATTACAGATCTGGTATCCCAGTGGACTTCAAGGAACCTGAGGAGTTTGTCTGTTCATCTCTGGTTTCAGGTGCCTAAGCACTGAGCCTGGCACTCAAGAGGCACTCAATAAATGTTCATTGAATAAATGATTGGGCTTGGATTACTGGGTGGAGGTGTGGGGAAGGATCTTCCTCTACAGCCTTTCCCAGAAGGGATGCCAGTTGTGGCCCCACTGCCTCTGCAAATCATATCACAATCTCCCTAACATATAAAGAGCTTCTAGAAATCAGTAAGACAAAACCAACCACCAAATTTTAAAAAGTCAAAGAATATGAACAGAGTCTACAGAAAAGGAAACATAAATTGCTCTAGGGCATCTAAAAAGACTCTTAACCTCACTAATAATAAGAGAAAAGCAAACAGAAACCATTCAAAAGTTTGATAATGCCCTCTGAAAGACTGTAGAGAAAATGACAATGTCATACGTGGCTGGTGGGCATATAAAATGATATGAAATATTTGACAATACCTATCAACATTACAAATACACATTCTTTTTGACCTAGCAATCCCACTTCTAAGAATTTGTTCTACAGACATATAGTGCTTGAGCATAGCTATCATTATAGCACTGTTATAGTAAAAAATTGGAAACAACCCAAATATCCATCAGTTGGGAACAGGTAAATAAGCCATGGTACAGTAATGCAATGGGCAGCTATACAGCTATTAAAAAGGCTGAGGAAGTTCTCTATGTACTAATATGGGAAGATCTCCAAAACAGATAAAGTAGGGGAAAAGACGTAGAACAGTGTATATAATATACTCCTTTTTGGTTAGAGAAAAAGAGAATATATGTGTATACACACACACACACACACACACACACCATAAAAGGATGCTCAAAAATATAATAAAATTGATCATACACTGGCTGAAGTTGGGAACTCAGTGGTTAGGACACAAGATATAGCAATGGGAGGATCACTTTTCACTGTTTTTTTTTTTATTTTTTTAAGTCATGTGATGCATTATCTATTCAAATTTAAAAAGATAAAACAAAAAACAAAAACCCTCCATCTAGATATTAGGGATTCTAGACTTCTTCCCAAGGTACTTCTTGCTGGGTAGAGAGGATTCCACAGCAGCTGGCAACTCCTCCCTTGCCTTCCCTCCCCACTCCCTGCCTAATTTTCCTGAGGCCTTGGGTCCTAGCAAATGATGGCTATCATCCCAACTCATACCTTATAAGCATGGACTAAGAACCCATGCTGCTGTGTAACCTTGGTCCAGTTACTTCACCTCTCTCAGCCTCAGGAAAACAGGGTAATCATAGCATCTGCCTTCAGTGGTTGTGGTGAAACTTAAATGAAAAACACATAGGAAGTGCTTAGCATAGATCCTGAGACATGATAAATGTTACTGTGTAAATGTACCAGACTCACTGTTCATATTCTTTGCCAATGTTTTTATTGGATTGTTGGTCTTTGCCTTATTGATTTGCAGGAGCTCTTCATAGATTCATAAGATTGACATATGAACTGTGCACTGGCAGAGCATTGAAGGGTCATGGGACTACAGTATATAGCAGTTTATGAAAATCATTATTTCTATGATGATTTATCCTCCAGATTATGGATACTAGTGTCTGAAAGCATCCCACATTGGAGACCTCAGGACTCTTTGGAACAACCCCAGGGAATGGTGTCTTTACTCATTCTGTCACTGGTTCTGTCACTGTGGCTCTCTGCCAGTGTCCCCTGAAGTGTCAGAGACTGTCATTCTCCACAGCAGCTCTCTTCCATTCTAGATGAGACTCATTCTTTGTGGCTTCCCCAGGGTCTTATTTTGTGGAGTATGTGTGTCGTGTTAGCCCCTGTAAGGAATGAATTCACTAATGAGTAAGAGTAAGGCCTGCCCTGGGAATCCCTAAGTCTTCATCCAGGAGCTCCCCAGGGGAGATAGACTCCAGGTGGGCAGGTCTAGAAGGGGTACATGAGGGATCAGGGCACAGAATACTCAACAGTGAGGCTCCTCACCCTGCCCCTTGGATCCTTGGTGTTTGCTTGCCATAGAAAACTGAGAAAAAAATGTGGCTCCCCTGGGCCTGCTGGGAATTGGTCCCTGAATTTTCTCCAGGGAATTGGTCTGCCCTTCAGTTCTGGAGGCTCCAGAAATGGTCTTCTGAGCATCTGGAATATATATTTACTTTAACTGGTGATTGCCAAGGCCAGTTCTGCTGGTTTTCTGTTTGTTCTGCTCAGCCACAGCTGGGGCTAGTCCCTGAGGATGGGAGATACCCACGGCTCCCTGAGCTCCCTCTTTTGCATGACATGGGTTGGGGGCCCCCCACCTGGACCTGCTCTTCAAAGAGGGGAGCCTGGATGGGGGCCCATGAGAATTAAAGGCTGAGTCTGCAAAGGCTCCAGGCCCCTCCCAACTCCCTGAAAAGCCCTCTGATTACTGTGCAACTTATCCAGTCCTAGAGTCTGGTACAGTAGAAAAATTAAGTCAAACAGGCCCAAGATCAAATTCTCAACTCTCTTGCTTAACAGCTGTGTGACCTTTGACAAATAACACAACCTCTCTGAGCATCACCCTCTCCATCTATAAAAGTAAAAATACATTTGTATTTATACTTTGTCTTACTTCAGTGTGTATTAAGTATTTGAGAAATACTACAGACAATGTCAATAGATGGCTTTTAATAGAGAAAAAAGGATATAGAGAAAGGGGGATAAAAACCCAAGATGAAGCTGGGATGCAGTCAGTTTGTGAAATGAAACGCACCCCTATGAGATCTTGTGACAGCAAGTGGGCCCTGGAAAATTCATCTCTGAGCTTCCTGACAGCCCAAGGAAAGAAGGAAATGCAATGAGCTACAAAATCTGTCCATTAGATTAAAAGTAGGCCCACTGCTAACAAGCAGCTAACTTTTCTGGGCCCTGAAGTCAAAGAAGCTGGGGAGGAGGGAATGTATGTGCAGTGAGGGTGATACTATCTCCTAGGGCCTTTGTGTGTTTGAAATACAATTAAATGCCTGACAGTAACCTCAGAGTGGCCAGCATATGGTAGGTGCTTAAGATGTGCCCATTTCCTTCCTTCCTCCTACTCAGTCCTCTGTCTTCTCCCAAGAAAGATCTTTCATACATGCAAGCAGTCAGCTATTAATCATTCAGTAAACTTATTGAACACCCACTGTGTGCCAGTCCCTGGGTTAGGCAAATGTAGAAATTGCCCAAAATCTAGCTAGTATCTTCCCTGTAGTCCCCAGATCCTCAGTCTCAGAAACTCTCTCCCTCCCCTTGCTACTAACTCTTTTGGGTCCCAGGGCTCTGCCACCTCCCAAGCATGCCTATAAACCCCAGGGAACCCTGGTCATGTGACTTCCCCATTACTCCCCATATAGCTTCAGGCTGCTTCCTCCTACCACCACATTCATGTAGCTCATCCACATGCAAAATCACAATTAATATTCCACTCAGTCTCCCCCAGCTCTGCTGCCTATTGGAAGATGGAAACCAGATTTGCAGCTGCACATGCTGGCATGGATGTGCACAGAGGGGTAGGCCCACTCCTAGGTGTGAGCTGATGCATTCTCCCCAGATGCTGCTACACAGGAATGAATGGCAGAAGCCTCCCATATAGGGCCACACCTCCAGACACAGGTTTATCCCCTGGAGCAGTGTGTGCACGCACAGTCACACCACTATGGGCTGCACACTCAGTTCCTGGCCAATCAATGAATGCCCAGAGAACACACGGGCTCCTCACACAAAAGGCCCACAACTGTTTTCTGTGCAAAGGGAGAGAGAATTATAGGAGTTCAGAGCTGGTAGGATGGAATTTGAGAGACCATCTTGTCCCAAACCCTCATTTTACTGGAAGAATCTGAGGCCGTGGCTTAACCTTGATTATTACCAGTCCCTGCTGAACTGAACTGTACCTTATTTGCATTTTAGCAAAGACTTTGATTTAAATGCCCAGCGCTTCCTCTCTACTTCCTAGTAATGAGCCACTTCAGCCACACTAGCCTTGGATTTGGAGAAAACCAAGGCAGGAAGGGGAGGTGGAGAGACTTGGCACGTGTAGTAGATCACAAGCGAGTCAAACCTCTGACTTTCCAGACCTCAGCCCTTCCTCTTAGTCCCACAGTTCTAGCTGTGCCAGTCCTAGGTGGAGCAGGATTTGCAGTGGAGTGTCCCCAGCAATATGAGGACTAACCTAGGCAAGAGCAAAGACTGGCTTTGTTGATTTTTCTCCCTTGACTTCAGGCTCAGAATGCAAGAGGGATGGAGAACTGTATGCTTGAGTGTCTTTGGGGTTGGAGCCAGAGGCCTGGGTTATAGAAGCATCTAGAAGTCGGGGTGGTGCAGGTGATTCGCGGTGGAAGAAAGAAGGGTAAATTCAGAGCAGGACTGAGAGCAAAGCAGGAAGCGGGTGGAGCCATTCCCCGGGCAGCAGGCAGACAGAGGGCCAAAGGGCTGGCTTGCGGTCAGTCCACAGATGGGACAGTAGAGCATAAATTCAGGGAAAGTGAAGATAGAATAATTACCAGGAAAAGCAGCTGGAAGGAACGCAAGTGTTTTCTTAGTCCTTAAGGAACTACAGTCTTCAGAGAATTTGGAGAGTGAAAAAAATCTATCTTTAAGGCCCTTCTCCAAGGCAGGGTGGCTGGTGACTCACTAGCTGTGAGAAAAGCCCTGGAAGGCCCTGCTAGGCCCTCCCCTCGGCTCCTGCCTCTCCCTAGTGAGCAAACCCAGGTCATTCGGGGTGAGTGGAAAGAGCCCTGAATGTGGAGTCTGGAGGCCTAATTTTAGTACTATCTCTACCCCATCTAAGCTGGATGACCTAAGGTAAGCCTCTTTTAGCCCCAGGCCTTGGTTTTCTGTAAAATAAAGGAGTGGTAAATTATGTATACTCTCTGAGCCTTGGTTTTCTCATCTGCAGATTGGGGATAATAATAATATAATGTTTCATTGAATTCAAAGTGTCTTTAGTTGTATAATCTGCCATTATTTCATGTATGTTAATAAAGAAAAAACACTGTCTATTCACCTGTAACAATCCACTGATATTAAGACACATTCTGATTTCAGTGATGCTAAAATGTGCATCTCAGAATCAAAGAATATGATATATATCTTATAAGCTTATTCTAAGAATCAAAAGACATAATATAAGTAAACTACTTAGTGTCTGGCACAAAGCAAGAACTCAATAAATGTCAGGTATTTTTATGGTTCAGGGTGGAGCAGGGAGGGAACCACAGGCCAAGGGGATGGAGAAGAGTGAGAGCTGGGTTCTGGAGCCCACTCCCACCTGCCTGGCAGGGACTCCAGTGTCTAGCCCCAGCAGGTGGCAGGGAGAGCAGCTATGTAGCCCATTTTAGGGAGCCACAAGAGAACAAAGTGCCCCCACCAACCCCCATCTGTGTCCCGGAAGTCAGCCTAATCTCCAGGATGAATATATTTTCATTTCTCAGAAGTTCCTGTTAGATGTGCCAAAGTTTTTTTCCCTTTACAATTCAGGCAAACAAGACAGGTTTACTTTGGGTGACCTTCTCACCACCACCCAGAGCCTGCCTGCTGAGTGTAAATACCCAGCCTTGCACCTTCCTGGAGACTCTGAGCAGAAGCCTGGAAAATCAGAGTGTCAGGCCTAAGGAAACAGGTTCTTCACCCCACCTCCCAGCTCCCCTCCAGGCCTTGTCCTAGTAAGGGCAGCACAGTTGGACCAGACTCTAGGGATCATTAATACCTCTCTGTTTTATAGATATGAAAACTAGGACTCAGAGATAAAGCAGGGACTCCCCAGGGGTGTCAAAGCGTGGCAGCCCCAGCCAAGTCCCATCCTCACACACACACCATTGCTGCTCACAGCTTAGCCTGGCAGGACCATCCTCTCTCTCTCTCCATCTGACTTTCAGTGTCTGGAACAGGCAGGAAGCTATCTGTGTCCCTTCTCTCCTGGGCGTCAGGGCTTGGGTTGGAATATCTTTATGCATGTCACTTCCCAGCTGCAGCCCCTGTTGGAGAGCAATGACCAGGTGTTCCCGAGCCGTTAGAGGAGCAGCTACAGTCTGTGTTTCCTGGACCTGGGGTATTTGGGGGTGTTTGCCGAACCTTCTTCTCCTGACTCTTCAGAAGTAGAGGAGCCTGAGTGAGGCTGGGTTGGGAGACCAGGCCCAGGGACTGGCAGGGGGGACGTGGACCTTCCTGGTGGATCAGAATTGAGACTTCCGACCTGGTGAGCTGCCTAATTTCCTCTCCTGGAAAATGTGGCGAGATGATGTAGAAGGGGTGTGTGTCTGCAGAAGGCTTCAGGTGGCCTCCAAACCTGAACTGGTACAATTCTTTTCAGTGCTTGAATGGAAGAGAGCCTCAAGCTGCAGTGTTACCATAATAAGGCCTGGGGCCATGGAGGGCTTTGGGGTTTACATTCATCATCTCACCCCCATGCCACTGCCTGCCCACCCCCTCTCTCTCTTCTCTTCTACCTGCTGTTCCCTTTGACTGAAATGTTTTTCCCTCCATTTTGCTCCATAAATGACTCTAGGTCACAATTCAGTTCTTACCGCACACATCACCTCTTCCAAGAGGACTTGCTTACCCATTCAATCATATCTTACTATTTTATTTTCTTCACAGTCCTCTCCCTATCTGAAAGTATCTGCTTAAAATTTTTGTACCCATTCTCTCCTCATTCAAAGTGGAAAAGTTCTTAATCACCAGTGTATCTCCAGTGCCTGGTCTAGGGACTGTTCATAGATGTTCAATAGCACTTGTAGAATGTGTAAATAAATCCCCTGCCATTCTCCTCTGTGCTGGGCTTTGCCCTTCATCCCAGAAAAAAATATCATGCACTTTTTACTTTCCAGGCTTTGCATCTCCGTTCCCTCTTCTCTACTTCTCCCCACCCCTAGGATTTCTCTTGGGAGATCTGCCTCTCAGGCTCCACAAGGTGCAGGAACCAGAATGTCTCACCAGGATTATTTTCAATGGTTTCCTGGGGTGTTCACCTGTGTAAGAATCGGGAAAGAGAGGACACTCTAATCCTATTTATTGAAAACTATATAATCTTCCCCAATCACTTAAATGCTGCCTATGTCTCTAATTAGAGAGCAGGCTGGGGGAAATTCAGGCACCATTTCCAGGCAGCCTTAGGCAAAGGAGCACTTCTGTTCCTCTTGGGGACCTTCTGGGACTCCAGCTTAGGGGCCAGGACTCCAGACACCTGCTGCCACAAGCTAGCCCCACCACAGACTGGCTTGTTCCCTCAGCCAGAGACCTCTCCCCACTCCCTGAAAAGGATTGGCCACATTCTCAGTGTTTGAATGTTCTCTAGTTGGCCAGATGTGACACATTTGGGGTAAACACCCATGGTCTCAGCTCAGTAGAAACCCGTAACTGTTTTGAGAGTCAACTGATTTCTTTTTGGCCTAACCTAACTGCTCAGAATTGCATAGCTGGTGAACCAGTCCACAGAGCATCGGCTGTATTCCCAGCTTCTCAGGAGCAAACTCTCCAGGAGGACTGGGAGCTAGTCATGTGATAGCCTCGAGGGTCAGAACTGCACTCTCCAGAGCTGTATCAACTGGGTCATGAGATAGAGGAAAAGCCACATGCCTACCTGACCGCCCCAGGCAAAGCAAACAGCTGTCTCAGCCTCAGTGTGCACCCTTCTCCCATTGTGGCACTGAGAGAGCAATTTCTGTGACATCCCTGGCTTAACTGCGGTGACATCTCTGCTCCTTAAAGGTCTTTTGGTTCCTGAGCTAATTTAAAGCTCCAGACAGGGAGGACACACTTAATCCTATTAATGATTTCTGGGCAGGAAACAATGTGCCCAGCCCTCTGAGGGAGTGCCTTTCTGAACCACCTCCATTTGTTCAGGTGCCTGGTGATTGTTTATCAGCCCTTTCAAGAGATTAAGCTGTACTCAGGAGCAGATCACTTAGGAAATAGATCCAGGGGACCTGGACGTACCCAGTGACATGGAGTGTGTGGCCCGCCAACACCATGGTCACTGGTTCTCCAGCTTATTGCTCTTCAAAGACAGTAAGGGGACTTAAGACTGGTGAAAAGAGGGTTCCTTGCTTCATCTCTGCGGTTCACCCAGCCCTTTCACAGGAAAGCAGGATATAGTCCTTGCACTGAGAGATAGTCCAGTGGGGTCATGAACACGAGCAAACATTCACAATACCACATTAGACTCGCCACAGTGTAGGTATTAAGCACAAGATGTCCAGTGAATGTATAGCAGTGGTAACTCCTCCAGCCTCAGGGTCAGGGAAGGCTTCCTGGAGGAGGAGACATGTGCAAGTCTCCCCACTGAGAGATCTGTTGAGGGGCCTCTGAGATGAAAATCCCTGACTTTGAAGTTGGTTCAGGCTACAGCATAAGACCAGAAGAATGGAAATTGAAAGGAAAGGAGCGACACATAGCAGCAATTCACCAGAGAGTTCTGCTTTATTAGGGAAAGGTGCTGGGTTATATAGGAAGGGGCATGAATTGATTGAGGTGTCACTTCTATGGGGCTGGTGGCTGTTGGCTAGGTGCTGGGATTGGGAGGGGAGTGAGAGGTGATTGGGCTTCAGGTGGCACCGGCGGGAACCGAGGACCCCGAAGAGAAGCCGGAAGTTTGCCATCTTACTGGTGGGGGCCCTTCATTCCCCCCTTTCTCCTCTATGGGGTTGTGGACGTTGCTTTCTCTCTGGCTGCTTCCTGCTGAACAGGGGCGGAGAAGGGAGTGAGGGCTTGAGAATTGGGAGGAAAGGGTTGATAGGACTCCCCACAGTAAGGATGAGTAGATGTGGACTTCTTCAGGTTTGGAAATCAATGAAGGTTCCCTGTAACCATAGGTCGAGGACCTGTTGATTCCAATGGTGCCAAGAGGATATGGGTGTCAGGAGCCAGGCGTCTGCAGCCATTGTTTCTAGGAACAGTTTCCAGTGGAGAGAGGGGTCCATCTCAGTGTGTGGTGAGGAGGTCACGTGAGGGTGAGGGATCTTCTGTGGCTAGAAGCTGGTAGTTCCTGAGTAAAAGCTGGTTGAAAGCTTGATTAGAGATTTTTCCGACTTGGCATTTGATGAACTTTATTATACAGGGTAAGAAGAGACAGGCGAGAAGAATGATTATTATGGGGCCTGCAATGGGCCAGAGCCAGGTGAGGAGGGGGTTTGTTAGTATTGACGAGAATGGGTTGGAATTGGAAGCAGAGTGGAGACTGGAGGCAAGGTTAGTGAGTTTGGTAATGTCAGTTTCTACAATGCTGGATTCGTTGATGTAATAGCAGCACTCTTCTTGGAGGAAGATGCAGGTGCCGCCCTTCTCGGCTGTAAGCAGATCTAGGGCCCGCCGGTTTTGAAGGGTGACTTTAGCTAGCAAAGTGACCTGTCTTTGGAGAGAAGCTAGGGAATCGGCAGTGGATGTCAGGGCTCCCTCAAGTTTGGCGTTGAGATCTCTAACTGCCCATAGAGAGTGACTCAAGGCTTCTCCCGAAAACCCTGCCCCAATGGCTGAGGTGATCAAAGAGCTACTGACCATGATGGGAAGGAAAGCAGCTCTTTTTGTGCACAAGGGCAAGGGAGGTTGGAGCTCAAGAAATTCTGCCATGCTGTAAAGTGTTAACTGTGGAATTAGGGTGACAAGAATGCAGGAGGTATCGGAGTTGAGAGGCAGTGAGTTGAAAAGACTGCCATTACACCAAAAGACGCGTCCCGGTTGCATAAAAGTCTTAGAGCCAGAGGTAGGGGTGTAGATAGAGAGGCAGTGAAGTGCACTGGAGAGGGGTGGAGTTGGGCTTACACAGTGGTGGATGGTGAGATTATCTTCGTATTCTGGTTTTCATAGGGGTATGTCTGCCAGGGGGCAGAGGGGTTGTCTTTCTGCATGGAAGGAGTAGTTGGAAATATTAAGGGGCAAGGCGGCCAGCAGTGGGCGCTGTAGTGATGCACACAAGAAACAATTGGCTGTGTTAAGGGTGTTGTTGAGAAAGATGGTGGTGTCCTGAATGAGCTGTAATGAAGAGTAGGAGAAATGGGAAGAGGGGTGGGGATAAGAAGATGAAGAGGCGCCGTCAAGAGTTTGGATAATGACTTTTTCGGAATGTCTGATATCTGATGCAACTTGAGAGATCTGGGAATGAGAGGGAACATACTTTTGAGAGATATGAAGGGTACTGTGGGGGGTCGAGGACCCCCCCCCATAGTAAACTGAGGCTGTGACTCTGACAACTCATCAAGAGTCCCAGGGATCTGGGATTGATAAGGAGAATGAGCCGTTGGGATATTTCATGAAACGGTTGGAGGAGTAATACTGTGGGTACTGGAAGTTACCCATGTAGTGAATGGCGCAAGACCAGTAGGGACATCTCCTGTAGGTGTCTGGCCATCACCTGCAATAGGCTTGTTTTTGGTCATAGAGGAAGCAGAGGTAGGGAGAATAAGGGTAGCTGCTAGTGAACACTTCAGTGGAGGGAGGAAAGTGGAGGTATAAAGGCTCAGAGCAGCTTTTCAGAGGGCAGTCTGGTGTGGCAATGAGGGCAGTAACTTTTGTTTGATGCTGTGTATAAGACTGTCTGACTTTGAATCGCCATACAAAGGAGGCTGGGGTGGCGGGGAAGACAAGAATGAGGAAAAAAGCAAGAGAGCAGTAAAGGAGGAAAAAGTCATGATTTGGGTATGGATGGCAAAGGGGGTGAACGGGATTTTGGAGGAAAGAGGACAGTAAGGTCAGGAGTCTGGAGGGAGGGAGAGTCTGTAAACTTTTGTAGGTTAAGAGATCTTTTAGGTGATGTGGGGACAGAATGGTAAGGGGCACCCTGAATGTCAGTTTATGAGCTTCTTTCTGCAAGAGCTGTCTAGCGGCTAATGCTCGTAGGCAGGGGGCTTATTTCCGAACTGTGGGGTCTAATTGCTTGGAGAGATAAGCTACTGGGGCAAAGGATGGGCCATAATATTGGCCTAGGACTCCTAGAGCTTGACTGGACCTCTCATGAATGTATAATGAGAAGGGCTTCGACAAATCAGGAAGACGGAGAGCTGGGGCTTCCACAAGGGCTTGACAGAGCTTAATGAAGGAGTGTCGGGGTGAGGAGGATAATGGTTTTTTAGGGGGGGCTCTTGCTGAGGTCGTATAGAGGTCTTGCCAACAGGGTGCAGGGAGAAGTTAGGGATCTATGTTCTAAAATATCTAGCCAGGCTTAGAAAGGGCCTAGAAAGGAAAGGATTTCTGTCTTGGTTTTGGGAATGGGCAGGTCAGAGAAGAGCTATTTTCTGTCTAAGGTAATGGACTTTCTTTGTTGAGATAGAAGGAATCTGAGGTAAGTGACAGAAGGGGAAGAGATTTGAGCTTTGACGGGGGATACTCGGTAACCTATGGAGACTAGAAGGTTAAGTAGGGAGGCAGTGTCAAGTTGAGACTGTTCCCACGAGAGACTGCAGAGTAGAAGATTGTTTATGTATTATAATAAGGTGGACTTGGAGTGATCATGATGAAACTGTTTGAGGTCTTGAGCTAGGACCTGTCTAAAATATGGGGACTATCTCGGAAGCTTTGTGGCAAAACTGTCCAAGTGAGTTGTTCAGAATGTCTTGTGTATGGGTTCGTCCAGGTGAAGATGAAAAAATCTTGGGAGCAGGGGTCTAGAGGGATAGAAAAATGGGTCTTTGAGATCTAGGACTGAGAAGTGGGATGCTGAGGCAGGGATCTGCGATAAAAGGATGTATGGATTTGGAACTAAGGGATGGATAGGGACAACGGCTATGTTGATGAGGTGAAGGTCTTGGACAAGGCGGAAAGATCCGTTGGTTTTTTTAACAGCTAATATGGGGGTATTAAATGGGGAGTGAGTGGGTCTGAGGTAATTTTTGTTTAAGAGATCTTGAATGATGGGTTGGAGGCCTATGAGGGCTGAAGTGGTTAGGGGGTATTGGGCCTGACAGATATACTGAGAGGGATCACGTAATTTGATAGAGGCAGGGGGACATAGGGCTACGGAGGGGCTTGTAATTTCCCAAACTTTGGGATTTACAGGGTGTATGAGGGCTGAACCAGAGCTTTCATTGGGTAGAGGGGGTTTGTCGGCTATGAGGGCCATCAGAAAGGGAGTACTGGGGGCTGTGGGAGTGGATATAGTTATGGAAACGTGGAGGAGAGAAAGGATGTCCCCATCCTAGTAAAGGGATGGGACACTGGGGCATAACTAGGAAGGAGTGGGAGAAAGGTATGGGATTGTCTTGGATTGTGCATAAAAGGGGGGGGTTTAATGGGAAAATCTGTTCACCTCCTACCCCGACTATAGGAGTAATGGCTGGGGTGGTAGGGCCCCAGTATTCTCGCAAGACTGAGAAGGTGGCTCCTGTATCTAGGAGGAAGGAAATGGGGCGACCGTCTACTGTTAAAGTAACCCTGGGCTACACTTTGGTGATGGAAATGGTCGGGCGAGAAGCCCCCGGGCCCCATCAATCTTCTTCTGCCAGCCCCACTACGGCGGGCTTAGGATGGGGGTTGTTCGTCCAGCCTCCCCTTCGGGTGGTTGGGCAATCAGACCCCCAGTGGCCCTTTTTGTGGCATCTGGGGCATGGGGTGGTAGGAGATCTGGGGGAGGGGCATGCCCTTGACCAATGTCCCTCTTTTCCGCACTTGAAACAAGCTCTTTGGGGGGGGCTTGTTTGTAGAGGGGCGCCCAGGTTGTGGTTTTATCAGCTGGGCCAACATCTGGAAATTGGCCTGATCAGCCTTTTGTTTACAGCGTTCTTTCTCCTCCTCCCGGTTATGGAAGACTTTAAAGGCCACTGTTAGGATCTCAGTCTGTGGGGTAGTGGGGCCCTGTTCTAACTTTTTGAGTTTAGCTTTAATGTCAGGGTAGCTTTGAGCTAGGAAGTATGTCATAAGGACATGTCTTCCTTCAGGTGTTTCTGGGTCCAGGCTGGTATGCTGTAATAGGGCTTGAGTGAGTCTGTCTAAGAACTCGGAGGGGGTTTCGTCTCTCTTTTGAATTATGTCTTGGAGTTTTTGAAAATTGACTACTTTACGAGCTGCCTTTTTCAGACCTGCTATTAAGCAGGAGGCAAAAATATCTCGAGAGCGGAGACCTACGGTGGTGTTATAATTCCAGTGTGAGTCTTGTTCGGGAACAGCAGTGGGGCTAGGGGGATAGGTGGGGTCAGTCCTGTGGGTTTCGGTAGCGTGTGTTTGGGCGAAGTCCCAAACTCATCTACGCTCTTCAGGGAGGAGAGTATTGGCCAGGAGCATGAAAATGTCATGATGTGTGAGGCTGTAAGACTGGAGGGTCCATTGAAACTCCTTGATGAATGTCATGGGATCAGTGGAAAAGGAACTTAGGCGTTTCTCTAGTTGGGCTAAATCTCCTAAGGAGAAAGGGATGTGAACCCGCACGATGCCTTCGGATCTTGCTACCTCCCGGAGGGGGGCGATAATTTTGGGAGGCCCTCGGGACTGAGTCTGAGGGGGACTGAAGGGTTCTGGCTCAGTCTGTGGGGGAGTGACGCGGTCTAGCCGTGCCTATTCAAGCAGGTCCTGAAGTGCGGAAGGGGGGCAAAGAAAATAAAGATAGGTTTCGGCACCAATGAAAGGAAAGGAGAGACACATAGCAGCAATTCACCGGAGAGTTCCGCTTTATTAGGGAAAGGTGCTGGGTTATATAGGAATGGGCATGAATTGATTGAGGTGTCACTTCTACGGGGCTGTTGGCTGTTGGCTAGGTGCTGGGATTGGGAGGGGAGCGAGAAGTGATTGGGCTTCAGGTGGCACCGGCGGGAACCGAGGACCCCCCCCCCCAAGAGAAGCCGGAAGTTTGCCATCTTACTGGTGGGGGCCCTTCAGAAATGTTGGGCAGGAGAATAGATATGAGTTGGGTGGAGAGAGAATAAGGTCAGTAAATCCCCCTAGAAAGGACTCAGCTAACCAGTTAAAACTAGAAAGCCAGAAAAGACTCAGAGTTAATGAGTTAATCAGTTAAAGCTCAAAAAGTCAGGAGCAGGAAGGCCTTGAATGTTTGAATATTCCCCAGAAAAAGAGAAGTATCTGAGCACAACCCATGTCTTCATTGTGCCATTATAAGATTTACTCTAGTCTGCTAAGAGACCCAGGTATAAACAACATAATAAAGACAGGGAGATCCCACCTTAAAGCCAAAATTGCATTTTGAAAAAACCCAGGAAGTTAAGAAGTAAGATTCTTAACATACTCTTTAGCAAACAAATAACTCTGCCCACCTGGGAGGAAGGGCAGACAGTCTTGATTGATATGCTCCCAAACCGGGAAGATTCTATCCTGGGAGGGGACCAGAGCAGTAAATTTCTTGTTTTAAGCTAATTTTGCAGAATTATCTAGAGGACTGATAAGAAACGTAATGTCTCATCAAAGATACTTGAGACCACTTAACAAGCCCACACCCTTAGCCCTTTGTCACATTCCTGAAAAATCCTTAAAAGGGGGAACCCCTAACCTTTCAGTGTGCTTCCCTCTGAGGTCGCCTGCACTTTCTAAGTAACTTTAAATTAAACTTAGTCTGCCTCACTACTGTGTCTCTGCCCTTCAATTCTTTGTTGCGGCGGGAACAAGAACCGAGGAAAATACACAACGCCACCACCCACAACAGAAATAATTCAACTCCCTCATGAACTTATGAGAGCGGTTAGCAACATCTTAAAAAGATGCCGAGATCCAGGAACACAGTTATTGACTCCAGGATAATTTGCTTCAAGCCCCTACCTTGAGCTTTCTGAGAATACATTGGCAAGGAAGACTAGCTTGCAGAGGTCCCTTTAAAAGAGGAGGGGCGATTCCTCAGGCCGCTCCCTCTTGTTAATATGAATCTTAAGTATTGATATGGGGGCGTGGCGCCTCTTCCAGCTGGGCTAACCAGCCTGGGGCTCCCGGTTTCACAAAGAGAAAAGTGACAGAAGCCGTGTAGTGGGAGACGGAGAGAGAGCAGAGCGCCCGGAAGCCACCCAGTCTTGGGGGAGCGTTCAGCTCCCCCAGCCCCGGCTCCCACCCTGTCCGGGGGGCTCCTCAAGCCCTCGGCCCCACTCCCGGGCTCCCCATGGAAGCCAGCTGTGCCCCGGGAGGAGCAGGAGGAGGAGTCGGCTGAATGCCCGCGGTGCGCCCCGGGCCCCTGAGCCCAGCCAGCTCCGCGCCGCTGCTCTAAGACCTCCGCGCCCCCTGCGCCCCCTACCCGGGACCGCGCAGCCTACGCCCGCCCCTCCCCCCGGGGCTTCGCCCGGGACCAGCCCCCAGCCCTCTTGCCAGCGCCCAGGCGGGAGCTCTGGGCCGGGCGCACCGCCGCCCTGGAGTGAGGGAAGCCCAGTCGAAGGGGGTCTCCGGAGCCAGCCGTGATGGATGCCGTCTTGGAGCCTTTCCCGGCCGACAGGCTGTTCCCCGGATCCAGCTTCCTGGACTTGGGGGATCTGAACGAGTCGGATTTCCTCAACAATGCGGTAAGATGAAGAATCTGCGCCCCGTTTCCACCACTCCACATCGCGACACGCGTGGGCGTCCCCCCCTCCAAAGGAGCGGACTGCACATCACTGGGCCTTAGTGGGGGGAGGGGGCTCCGGGCAAGATCCCCTGGAGGGTCACATGCTTAGAGTTCAGATCCCTCGACACCGCCCTAGACCCCGAACCTGGACCGGAGCCTCTGAGTTTGCGTCAGTGCTTCCCCCTCGTGAGGGCTCCATCATGGGCTAAATTTCCCTCCGCCTTTAGAGGGGAGGAATACACCCAGGCGTCGGGACCATCCGATCTTCGGATGGGAGCTCAAGAGACACCAGTCCTGTCCCCCGCCAAGTCTTCTAGTCGCTTTCCACCCACCCAGGGTTCCGGGACCAGATTGGGCGCTAAGTGGCGGCGCCCTTTGCTGCGCGCCCTTTAGGACCTCGGTGGCTCCAACGTTGGTTCTCCGCTGGGGGGCGCACAGAGAAGTGTTAGGGAGGCCAGAAATCCGACGCCCCTTGGGGGGGCCAGAGCCAGACCTGGATTCTGAGCCAGACCCTAAACTCAGGGGTGCTCAACGGCTTCCCCAAGGAGTCAGGCCCGACATCCCTCAGGGAAGGACCTGACGCTCAACTGGGCAGGGCAGCACAGGGTGATTGGTCAGGACAAGGAAGGTCGTCTCCCCATCCCTGTGTCTCCAGGTCTGTTTCTCTGACCCTCCTGTCTCTGACTTTCTCTGTCTCTCCCTGTGTCTTCCACTGTATCTGTCTCTGAGCCCGTCCTTCTCTGCTTTCTCTGTTCCCCTCCCTCTCTAAGGAAACGTGGCTTCTCTCTCCTGCCCTCCCTTCCTCCCTCTCTTAGGCTCAGCCCTAAAGCCCTGCCGGTGGGGAGGGGCGTGGCTCCATAATAGGACAGAATATTTGGGTTCAGGTGGGTCAATCCGGTTGAAATGTGGCCAGATAGGGGAATCTGGTGGGGTCCCCCCAGCAGTGAACCGTCAGTCTCACACACATACCCAGTGGTCAACTCAGGGGTCTCTGCTGGCTGGTCTCCACCTCCTGGGACAAAGATAAACTTGGCTAGACAAGTGCATAGAGACTTAAAGGATTGGACTTCCACCTAGACTGTCCCAGCTCCTAGACTGCTGGTGAGGAAACAAACCAAGGGACAGCAACCGAGTCAGGGAGGCAGGGTGTGAGGTCTAGTCCTCCATCCTCCATTAGGCAGCAGATTTGGATTATCCTGCTCTCTGAGAAAGACCCCTGGTTCCAGTCAGAGGGAGCACAGTTCTGCAGACAGGCCAGGAGGGAGAGGGAACAGGGCTTCAACCAGCAGTTGGGGGACCTGGATTCTAGTCCTGCCTGCTTCTGCCTCCCCGTGTGAGCCTGGGCACCCCACTAGGTCTCCTCCCTGGGCCTCAGTTTCTTTGTCTATAAAATGAGGAGAGGTTGAATCAAGTCTTTCTAAGGGTGGTCTGGCACAGATCCTATGAATAAAGTGGCAGGGATCTGGGGTCCCATTCACCCCCTCCTGGAGTTGGTAACAGATCCTGGGCAGAGGGAGGGAGTTTGTTCTTGTGCCCTTGCAGTCAGGGGAGGTGGTAGAGACCCCTGTAACATCCCCTCAGTCCTCAGCAGCTCTGAACTAGGCTTTCTTCTGAATGAACTCCACTGCCTACAGCCTCTTCCTGCTGCTCCATTCAGCCTTGTGTCCCCAGCTGCTCATCCGGGCCTTAGTCCATCAAGGAAAGGAGGCACCATCAGACAGTGGTATCTAGACTGGGATGGGGAGGGAAAGCCCTGCTGGGAAGCTCCTGACTTTGGGCCTAGGCAAGGTCAGGCAAGGCAGGGGGAGAGGAAAGGACTTACTAGAAGAGACAGAAAGACCTCCTGGGCTAGGAATAAGGAAATTTGGCTCTAGCTGTGCTTCTGCCACCAGCCAGCTGCGCAGTTCAGACAAGTGACTTTTTTTCCTCTGGGCCTTCGTTTCCTCATCTGAAAAATGGAGATACTAAACCTTCATTATGGCATCATTGTAGAGAATCATAGGACAATGCCTGGTAGGTAAATTTCTATAGTTAACTTCCTCCAGAGACTAGATGGGGTGGTAAGGACTGCTCAGCTAGGAGTTGCTGTGTGACCTTGAGCAAGTCACTCTTTCTCTGGTCCCTCTGTTTAAGGCAAGGTTCCTTCCAGCTGGGCCCCCATACCAAGCCCACCCCCATCTTCCTCTTCATTCTGCATGGAATGTTGCCAGGACTAAGGATGAGAAGGGATGGAATCTGTGTGCTTCTCAGTCTGGACAATGGAGAGCGGGGTATTCACTATCATTCTTAAAAATGCAGATAAAAGCCATAAAATTACATGGAAAAAGTGTGTGCTGTGTTGCTCTGTGCAAAAATAAAAAATCAAAAGTATGTTCAGTCTGAATACAACTCTGTAAGAAATACGCATTTGCTTGGACAGAAGCAGGAAAATGAGTATGCAAAGTAAAGTCTAGTGTGCTGGGAGGTGCCTAGGGGTCCTTTATTTCTTCTTTTGTGAAAGATACCTTCATGCTGTTGAAATCTTGTCTATGTGATTCTCAGAGGTGCCCCTCAGAAGGGGCTGCCCTTTCTGTCAGATGTGGCGGCTTCCTCTCCCCACTCTGCCACAGTTCCTGATATGGCTGCCCTAGAGCCCTCTTCCCCTGTGCCCTGTGATCCTTCAACCCCTGGACAGGTATGAGAGAGGGTCTGGTGCACAGAGAACTGAGATTAAGGAAGGGAGGGAGAACAGCTGTGTCTGTACCCACTAAGTCTGTGTGCCTGTTGCCTGCCTCCTCTGGCTAAGGGAAATGGATGACTCTTTTCTCTAGAGTGAAATGGTTTTGAATCCCAGAGAAGCCCCAGCTGGAAGGGTGAAGGAAGGAGGAGGAGGAGGAAGAGGAGCTCTGTTGTCTCAGAAGGGAGCAGCAGGAAGCTGCAAGGATGTTTGCCCAGCACACTCATTTTCCTCCCAGCCATTGGGGGGGCCAAGTGTGGGACTGACCAGGACCCAGAGACCAGCCCAGGGCAAGGGAGATGTTGGTGCTAAGCCTGATCCTGTTCCCCAGGCCTGCAGCCTGGCTTCTCTTGAGCTAAATGAAGAAGTAGATAACCACCACCACCACCACTACCCTCTAGCCTTTGGGGGATTTAGGGAGATTAGAAAAGAATGTGCATTTGGGTGTTTCTATGTCTGTGTGGGGGCCTTTAACAGCCCTTAAAAGGGGCGATGTGTGTGTGTGTGTGTGTTTCCCTTTAAATTCTCACCAACAGGAAAGAGGACTCAAGGGCCAAGGCACTCTGGTCTCATAGAATCCACTCGGAAAAAAACTAATGGCAGGTCTGATATCTCAGGGCTCCTCTTCAGCAAGGCAGATCTCCCTAAACACATCTCCAAAACACTGAGTTTGTTTCAGGCTGGGGATTTCTGTACTGCTTTTGATTCCCTCACTGGGATATGAGCTCCCTGAAGGCAGGGGTTTATGTCTGGTTCACTGTGGTATTCCCAGTGCCTAGTACAGTGCTTGGCAAGAGTAGGCCTCAACCAACCATTGCTGAATGAATGAAAGGGAGTCAAGGCCAGACCCCACATTTTTAGGGAGGAGGGAAAATGATGCTTAATGTACTCCCACCTATCAGGGTCCTATAGCCCACACTGTCTTGGAGGTTCAGGAAAGGCTCTCCATGGCATCCTAGGAGTTGTCATTGCCTGGAGCCATCCTCATCCTGCAGATGGCTATCACATCTGTACTATCACAGGCCTCCACAGCCCCTAGTCTAGAGCTGGCTGACCCACTGCAGATTTGAACTTGTGGCTTAGGCCTCAAGCTTGAGCACTGGCTCTATATTCCCCAGTTTCCTCTTGTTCTGGTTGCTCTGGGACTCTGGATCCACACTAAGCTGAAAACTTTTCTATTCCTGCCTCAGGGCCTTTGCACATGCTGTTCCTGATTTTTAGAATACTTTCTCTGCCTTTCTAGCTCACCTTCCTCAGTTCAAATGTCACATCTTTAGAGAGCCTCCCAGACCACATGTTTTCTGTTTCAGTCCTTCAGAGCCCTTATCTCAGTTTGCAATATTTTATTGGCTTATTGTCCATTTCCTCCATGAGAAGCAAGTTCCATGAAAACAGAAAACATGTCACTTTTGTACATTGCCTTAAAGCTAGCACTGTACTGTGGCACAAAATAGGTGCTTAAATAATAAAACTCCACCATAAGGCAATAAGCTGAGTCCCAAGTTTCCTATCATGTAAAATATGCAGTTATATTATTGCAGGATTAATAACAAATAATATTTTGTTTGGTCTGTACTATCACAAAAAGCACAAAAGTAAAGATTATGAAACCTTACTGCATGCAACAGACCAAACACAAAAGCTCCAAAGGAGAACAAGGCAGTCACTTCCCTACAAGCCCGCAGAAAGAAGAGTTTTTCCCACCTTTGCTTGAGATGGGCCCCAGGCATAGAACCTGAAGTCAAGTGTTGGTCACATTGTATTGGACTTTCCTCCATTTCAACTGTTTACTGTATTTGCAAAGAAAATTTCTTCAGACTGGGGCAGTCCATGTAAATAAAGAAGGGGAGAAGGCTTTCAAAAAGTCAGGCCTTAGTATCCAAGAAGTGTACTGATAATTCCAGAAGGAGCCCCAGGGTTCTCAGCATTCTGGGCTGGCCCACCATGAGGATGAGGGGGATGCTGGATCCCACAGACATGCTGTCCATGCCCTGATCTGCGTGAAGTCCCTCCGGCTTCCCTGGACCAGCTGGGGATTTGCTTGGTCTTTCTTCAGTACACACATCCAGTCCTTTAACAACCGGGCACTGAAGGACTGCTCACACTGCTCACTATGTATAATGACCACCAGCCACTCATAGCCAAATAAGAGAGACACAGAGGGAAACAGACAGGAGCAGCAGGCCAGGTACCATGATAGAGCAGAATAGAATGGTAGCCTGAAGAGGGGTACCCAGCCAAGCTGGAGGTCACAGGAGGCTTCAGAGGAGGTGACCTCTTCACCCTCCCCTGCAATGTCCCCAACCCTATTGGCAAAGAAGTTACTAGAAAGCATTTCAGCAGAGAGGACTAGGGCTGTGTCTCTTTTATTGAGCATGTATAGTTATTGTCCCCTGTGAAGATGAGAAAGCTGAGACTTAGAGAAGAGGGAACATCTTAATTCTGTTTTGGGGGCAAGGGTCCCACAGAGTGAGTCACAGAGGGGTGAGAACCATCTTCGTCCTGTTGTTTTGTGGTTTGAACTTTAGCTCTAGGGTGAGGCAAGTTTGGGTTCTTGGGTGTCACAAGACCCCACCTTCATCTTTCTGCACTTCCATCCTTAGGGCACCACAGATGCCTCCAGTATTCAGGGCAGAGCCAGCAGGTTGGCTTTCTTGTGAGAGGAGAAGCCCCACATCAATGCATCTCTTCACATTCACTCTGGGATGCTGCTCCCAGCCCACCTGAGAACTGGGACCGTTACTCTCTGCAGCTCCCAGGACACCCCAGGAGATTTGTTTATGTCTGCGCTGGCCTGGCTACTGTGCTGGGGGGGGAGATGAACGACATCCCTCTTTGTATCTTCCCATCCCTTGAGTGCCTCCTGCAAGTCCTGGTACTGAAGCCCTCCAGGAGCATCGCTCTCTGGGACCTGGCTTGCCCCTGAACCTCCCTCAAGAAACCAGCTCCAGATGCTGGAGAACAGGCTGTTCTTCTGGAAGTCTCCACACTCCAGGAGGCAGGATGGAAGAGAAAGATTTGGGTGGAGTTAAGTCAAGACCATGAGCACTGCTTTGGCTGGAGCTCTGTGAACCCCCTTCAGCAGACTAGGGAAAGCCAAAATAAGTGGCAGGACCCTTGCCCAGGACTGGGGGAAAAGTAGAGGTTAGGGTGTCTGGTTCAGAATAAGCTGGGATGGGCAAAGTGTGGCTCACAACTTTGACCATCAGAGAAGATATATCAAAGGTGTCAATGTCCTTGGAATGTCACAGATCCAGATCTCCATGACCTGGACACCATATCAACAATGAGGCCAGCATGACAGTTGGGCTATAACGGGCTTCCCTGCCTCTCCCAGCTCTCCCAGGACAGCGCCCTCACTGCTGCTGCCTTGGCCCTTGGTTCCCAGCCCAGGAGCCATTTCACCCATCACAGAGAGACTGACACATCTGGCTGGGCTGTGTGATCCAACATAACAGCTGGACAGCAGCAGCTGTCCCCCTCTTTCCTTTCCAAAAGAGTAACAAAAATGAAAGCAGCAGTGGAGTACAGCCAGCTCTTCAGGCCCTTAGGGAGAGCTGGGAGGAAGTTTTGAAGTAGTGGTTGAGGGAACTTTCTTCAGAGGCAGATAGGCCAGGCCTTTGCTCAGGTGTTGCCCTCTCCTTGGAATGTCCTCACCTCATTTCCCTAGCTTCCTGTGTGACCTTGGCAAGTAACTTCCCCTTTCTGGGCCCTGGCTTCCTTGAACTTAATTGGGCTGAGAGTTCTTTGAGGGCAAGGAATGTCAGGCAGTAACTTTGGTCTCTTGCCTACATAGTTGTAACTATAGGGAGTGAGCACTCAGGAGATGATTATTTTTCTGGTTGGATGGATAGGTGGGTAAGTGGAAGGAAGGAGGGAGTGGGGAGGGGTGACAGATGGATGAATGGGTCAGTGGATGGATCATGGAAGAAAGGACACTTCTGGGCATCAGGAGAGGGATGGCCAGGGATGAGCAAAACCTGGGCTCTGGGTGAGGACCCAGCACAAGGAGTAAGAGGGCCATACTGTTTAATCTGGCCCTGTTCTAGGTGTTGGGATGCAGCTTTGATGGAATCTACTTTTCTTTAAAGTGGATTTTATTTATTTATTCAAGTAGTGAATCTTAATCTAAATCCCACATCTACCTTTCACTTCACCATCATAGCCTTTTCTATTATGAAATAGATTGTGCACATAAAAGAATATATATAATGGACATATATGAGTTATAATGTATAATAAAGTGGATACCTGGGTACTCACTACCTAGCTATAGGAGTAGATCCAGCTCTGAATATCTTGGTGTCTCAAAGCCACCTGAGTTTGTGGAAGAGGTGAGCTGTAGACCCTAAATCCACTCTACTCTGGGAAATTCTGAACAGGAATATCTGAGACCTGTGATCTGCTGTCCCAGATCTGAGCTAACCATACAGCAAGTCTACAGGTCAGATGGCAGGTACTTCAACAAGCAGTGCAAAGCCGTGCCATACATGAGGTGGGGTAGGATGGTAACAGTTGCCTTTAGCTGCTCAGACCTGGGAGCAAATCCTGGCTTTTACTGTTCGTCACCTCTGTGACCTTGGAAAGGTGCTTCACCTGTCCCAGTTTATTTCCTCATCCATAAAGTAGGGATGACTGTAGAACATAGGGTTCTTAGGATTCCATTAAATAACTCTTGTGGAAGGCCTAGCACAGTGCCTGGCACATAGCAAACCCTCTATAAATAAACAAGAGGTGCTGCTGTTTTTATTCTGATGGTTGTTGTCATTGTCCATTGTCCAGCACTGGACAGCTCTGGGAAGAATGTCCCACCTACCCATCCCTGTGCTGAATTCTGATCATAGGAATTTTATTATCCTATCTGTCTGACCTCTCTGGAGCTGGAAGGCTCTTTCAGGTAAAGCCGAAAGACTTCTCAGGGCTCTGTCTTTCTGGGCATCAGGAGATGGATGGCCAGGGATGAGCAAAACCGGGGCTCTGGGTGAGGACCCAGCCCAAGGAGTAAGAGGGCCATATTGTTAAATCTGGCCCTGTTCTAGGTGTGGGATGCAGCAGCAGGAAATCAATCATTTTCCAGCAACCAGTGTTGTCATATGTGCTAAAGAGCACAAGCTCTGCAGTCAAAGCTTGGGTTCAAATCCTAGCTCAACCTTTTGCTAACCGAATGAACCTGGGTAAGCTACTTAACTTCTCTGTGCCTCAGTTTCCTCAGTCATTAAATGGGGGTACTAATAGTACCTGCCTTGTCTTCCAAAACTTAAATGAGATGCTGCAAGAAGGAGCTAGAACAATGCCTGGTACATGAATGTTAGCTATTATTATTGTCATAACTACTAGGCATACTGTATGCCAGGCCCTGTAGGGAGTTCAAGGATGAACTCCACCCTAGATCCTACCCTCAAGGAAGTTAAAGTTCAGAGAGAGAGATGGGTCCCATTATGCATAATTAGAGTTCAAGGCATGATATTTACCAGTCACCTAACAGTCTATGAATTGTGGTAAAGGGGAGAGGACTCTTGCAGCTAGTTGATCAAGTAAGGCCTCCTGGAGGAAGCAGCATTTGAATTGGGCCTTAAAGGATGATAGGAGTTGGAATGAAGAGGTAAAGGGCAAGGGTATTCCAGGCACAAGGAACAGTACAAGCAAAGGCCCAGTAGGGTACATCGTGATGGGACCCCACAGAAGGTCTGAAGAGCTGGGAGTGGTCACCCAACCAGGCTGAGGGAAGAGAAATGAGGGGCTCCAGCTCTAGTGGTAAATTGAGATCCATTTATAACAGACATTGAATCCTATGCTTAGGGGCTAGGAGTTTTTTCAGCAGGCAGGAGGGAGCCAGTGATAGCTCTGAGCTGGACAAGGTGGTAGTCCCAGCAACTCTGAACCACCTGCTGTTAGGTCTAGAGTCCATTAGGGGGATCTCAGCTGTCAACCTCTCGGGATGATGAGGGACCCTTCCTCAAGAGACACAGAGTTGTGGGTCCTCCCAGAACCCAGAGCAGCCTGAGGCAGCAGCTGACTCCAGGTCCCTTCTCTCCTCTTTCACCCCCTGCTCTGATGTGACTCTTATACTGGACCAGGAGTACCAGTTTCCTTCTGGCTCTCTCATCCCTAGCACTTGGGGCTAGGCTGGCCTGGGGAGGCCCCAGGCAACTCCATCCTTGCAGAGGAACAGGCTGTCCATCTTCAGGGCTGAAGATCTCTGGCCTGGACCATGTCCTGACTACTGGCCCAACCCCAAGACCCTAACAGTGATCCCCACCCCTCCAACACCTCAGGACGCTCCACTATCAGGCAAAGCGCATCCCAGTTGGGCCCAGGGGCCTAGAAGGATCTGAGCCCTCCTTCTGGGTCCAAGCCAGCCTGATACCTCACCTCCCTGGCCCTCCCACCCATCAGCTGGTACAAGATGCCCAGAGCTCCTTTCATCATCCTCCTGGAGAGGAGGCCTAGCCCTGCCCTCTGCTGTCCCAAAGGCTTCAGCCCTTTCTCTCCCAGAGCTGCAAATCAATTCCACATTTGGGATCTGGCATGTACTATCTGCTCAGAACTTTCTCCTCCCAGTTAGCTCAGGCTCCCATATTCCCCCACCCTACATGGTCAGCCCATGGGATCTGCAGAAGAGGGAGGGCCCCTGCCTTCAGTGACCCCTTCAGAGATCTGAGAGGGAGCTGACCTGTAGCAAGGTCTAGAGATACAGTGGACATGAGGCCCTCCCAGGGAGAAATGAAAGAGGAAGGGTTAGAGGGGGTGGGGTGGAGGCAGAGCTTGAGCAAGCAAAGGAAAGGATGAGGGGCTGGGGGTGGTGAGGGAAGGAGCGAGGTAGTTCCCAGCTCAGCACATTCCTGAGACATCTGGATGAGCTGGAAGGGCCCCAGCTGGCTGTCTGGCTGTGGCTTCAGCTTCCCTGCTCTGTGATGTCAGGACCCAGCATTACCCCTCCTCTCAGAGTCCCACTGGCCTGAGGTCCACCTTGGGGCTGAGAGCTGGGGTGTCCTGTCCTCCCTGGACCACTAACTGTCAGTGAACAAGAAAGAGGCCCCTGGGACAGTAGAGGAACCACTCACCCCAGACAAGAGCTGAGGTAGGGTGTAGGAAGCAGACACGGAAGACCTAGGAATTTGTCCATCCATCTGACTCAAGGAGATTCCGCCTTTGGGCTGATGCCAGCCACCTCCCTTCTCCTTGGAAGGGAGATAGAGACAAAGGAGAAACTCTACAAGTGCCTGCTACCTTGAGCTGTGGATCCTGGGTAAGTCCGTTCCCTTCCCTGGCTCTCAGCTTTCCTCTCTGTAATAATAACAAGAGGTATGTTTAATGAGAGTCTCTTAACATGGTCCTGCATTGTATGAAGCACTTGACAAATGCTATCTCATTTAATCCTCACAGCAACAAAGTGGGTAGATATATCAAATATAGTGAGACTGAGGCTCAGAGAAGTTAACTAACTTGCCCAAGGCTACACAATAGGTAGCAGAGATAGGATTAGAACTGGATCTCTCTGCCTCCCTTGCTCACAACAACTGAACTACATTGTGTCTGCAAATAAGAGGGGATGGATCTAATGATACCAGACTTCCTTTCAGCTCTAAAATTAATGATTTTTTTGGCAATAGTGGGGCTCTTCAAGAAGGGCAGGGGCAGGGAGTAGTCACACACTGGGTTGGGGAAGGAGAGCAGAGGCAGCTGGTTTTGAAGCATTTGATGGGTCAGGAGTCTTTGGAGGTTCCCTCCCTTGGAGCCCCAGGAGGTCCAGACCCCAGGGGCTGGAGGCACAGCCTGATCCCCAGCTGAACCCAGGGGTCCCACACCTTCGCTGAAGGAAAGGAGTAAACAAGGAGAGAGAACGCAACTTCTTCCAAAAATAAAACTTGAGGACAACTCAGACAGGCTGGGACCGCTGAGGAAGCCAGAGGCTGAATGCTGAGTGCACTGAGGAGAGGGAAGAGGCCAAGGGAATTCCAGCCAGAGCCAGGTGGCAGGCTCTAGCTGAGAGCCTTCCAGCTGGCCAGGAGCCAGAAGAACAGTTTAGCCAGTTGGCAATGGGCTCTGTTTATGTTCTTGGGCCTGACTGAAGCCTTGGGGAGCTCCTCCAGCACTGAGTGGGGGGCTGTGTTTCTCAGGTACCTGGTCTGGCTGGGGCTTACAAACCAAAAGGCCTTGGAGAAGAAAAACCTGGAGAATGGGTACAACAGGCCCCACTAGGGAAGAGCTGAGGGAAGGAGTCCAGGCACATGGAAACTCTGCCTGGAACAGGAGCAAGCTGGCATTGAAGTAGAATTCTGGGCAGTCATTCCTAAAAGCTCAGCTGCAGAAAAAGGCCTCAGTCCATTAGTTCACTGGTACATTCTTTCATTCACCCACTCATTCAGTCAGTCTGTCAATCAGTCAATCACTTTGCAAACATCAATGTACCTACCATGTGCCTGGGACAAATGCTAGGCTTTAGAGTTACAGTGACAATTGGATACAGGAAGACACAGAAGCAAAATGCCTGGGTCATTTCAAGGTATGCTAAGGACTTTGGAAACTATCCTAAGGGCAGTAGGGAGTCATCAGTGAATATTGAGCAGGGGAGTCACATAGTCATTTGTGTTAGAAGAGCTCTCTTGATGCAAGGTAGAGAAAGCTTTGGTGACAGATCAGAGTTCAAGTCTTAGACCTACCTTCAAAAACAGGGTAGTCTTACCACTAATCAGAAAGCCTTTTGCGAGCAGGAATTGGGCTTTGTTCATCCCTGTATCCACAGAGCTGGGCAAACAGTAAGTACTCAGTAAATACTAAACAGATGAATGAGTGATGACAAGGGGATGAGATTAGACGCCTTCTTCTCCAGAGGCCCCCAGCACCAGCTCTGGCACTTAGTCTCTAGTGTCCTGAGCTGTCCTACAGGGATCCTCTGGCCACTGCCTATGGACTAACATCTCCAGCAGCCAGACTGTGGGCTGCTGTGCCCTCAGTGGTGCCAATCACAGCTAATCCCAACCTTGGGCGGTGGTACTCACTGATATCACTTCCTCCTGCCCAGACAGTACCTGGCATCCAACCCAGGGCTGGACACCACACATGGGCTGCCTGGTAAGAATATGCCAGAGGCTGGCTGGGAACCTGTAGGCCAGCTCTCCACTTTCCCAAGGAACCAGTGGCCTGGCCAGGGAAGGGTTACCAATGTCAGGGTGGGGACTGGAGGGTTGGGCTAACAAGGCTGGGGACTACAAAGAGTGCACATCCACCACAGGACCCTGCTCTACACAGAAGCTGCTTCTGGTGGGTGACAGCCTGCCCTCTCCTCTCCCTTTCTTTCCCCAGCACACAAGCACAGGAACATTCAATTCCTGTTTTGCCCACTCCTCCAGTCCCAGCCCTCAATGTCCCAGCCCCAGGCGAGCCTGGGGCTCCCAAAGCTCCCTCGCAGGAAGGGTTACATGATTCAGGCATTTGGCTTGGCACAGTCAGCATTTAATTCTGTGGGGTTCTGAGATGGTGTGTGTGTTCAAGAGAGTGTGCATGACCACATGTGTGACTGTGTTGGAGGTGACTGCCCATATGTGTGTGTGTACATGGGAGTCTGTGACTGTCATTTGTTTCTGAGGAGTGTCATTGTTGGGTCTGTGTTAGTGCGTGCCGGTGTCAGCTGACATGAGCCCATGTGGTTGGGCCTGTACAACAGCATCTGAACCAGGGTCTGCGTGGAACTGTCCGAATGTAGCCACAGGTGTGGATGTAAGCCACACTGTGTGGTGTCAGAAAGGTGGTGCTGCCCTGTGTAAGAAGGAACCTTACATTCAGCCTGTGTGTGTGTAGATGTGCACACACATGCTTATGCACATGCGCGCAAGCACACACATTCACAGAGAAGCATTTCTTATTTCAACTTGGGCTGTGATGAATAGTTTGGTAGGGGGAAAATATGAAACCTCAGCAGCCGCTTTCCCTGGGCCTATGGGAAATGGGGGATGAGAGTGAGGTTGGAGGTTGGAACAATGTGCTCCCCCACCCCCCATGTCCTGCTCTGAAGACTGTGGGAGGGGCTGGCTCTAGGGACAGGGAAAACTGGCTGCATCCCTTCCCATTCCCCAGAGAGGCCAGAGTGGAGAAAAAGAGCTCACTTTCTGAGTACTAGTTCACTTTATCCCTGCCACTGCTGCTTCATTAGGAACACAGACTATAATGGATAGGGAAACTGAGGCCTGGAGAGGAGACACTACCTGCCTCTGCCCAGGTCTCAAGAGTACAGCTGGTTCTTGAACTGGGGCCTCCTGAGTCTGAGTCCAGGACCTTTTACCCTTCACAAGACAGCCTTCAAGCCTAGCTCTTGGAAGGAGACCCCCAAATACCTGAATGGTGCTGCTTAAAGAGAGGGAGTTCCTATCTGACAACTGGGCACCTAGGGGCTCAGCTCCCCTCTCTTAAGTCTCTCCCTGCTCTCTCTTGACCATACTCCCCACAACACACACTCAGCACACAGCAGTGACTCAGACTGATGGCCCTTCAGCTTAAAATGGGGGCAATTTTCTAGTGACCACGAGGCAAGTAACTGTTCGGGAATGTATGGGTCAGTGTTGGGGAGGGGAGCTGTGTGGGCCCAGCCTGCACAGGAAAGCAAGGAAGAAACATGAGAAGACTCTCCTCCCATCTCTCCCCAGAGCTCACCCTCTCAGAAGGAATGTCCGAGCTCAGGATTCCCCCCCACTCCATTCTCCCACAGCTCAGCCTGTACCCACTCTGGTCTCCTCCCTCCTTTCCCCAAACACAGAGTGGATCAGCCTGGCACAGGGGAGAGGCAGAAGCCAGGGATAGGGAGGGGTACAGAGGCCCTGGGCCTAGGAACCTGAGGGAAGGGAGTGCTTTGAGGCTGTCTCAGGTCTGGGAAAATCCTTCTCCCATACACCCCCTCAGCAAACAGCTCTGTCCCCAGAGCCCATCTCCCTCTCCGCATTGACCGCAATGGAGAAATCAGGAGAGGGGAACAGAGAGGAGCTTTGGTCCTATTACCTCCCCAGGAGTGTCCCTCCTCCACCCACCAGGACAGTCCCCACTGCCCCGTCAATGCACCCTGCCGTAGGATTATTCGAGGAGGGACAGAAGGAGCCGAGCCAGAAGTGCCTTGAAAGAACTTAAGAACTGGGGCCTGATACCCCCTTCAGGCGATGGACGTCCTACAATTCCCACTGTTAGCAGTGCAGGTGGAGACTAGGCAGCTGATCAGTCCTAGGACACCGTGGTACTGCAGAGCCCACCTGAAGCTAAAAGGAGTCATTTCTACCTCTGCTCCAGGCGCACAAGGGGACACAAGCCGGGGGCCACCCACACCCAGCCCTTTCCCTGTCCAAGCGGAGGAACGCGGGAGCCCTCCTCCCGCTCTCTCCCAGCACAGCTGAGGGCTCCTCGCAGCCTCTTCCCATTGGCCAGGCGCTCCGCGGAGTCCACCAATAAGCAGGCCGGATTCCGTCGCGGGCTGCCCCTAAAGCGCTGCGTTAACCTCTTGCGGGGCCGCGTCGAGCAGGCAGGACCGAGTCCGTCCTTAAATTTGAAGAGCGGACGAGCGCCACCCGCTCCAGGAGGAGGTACAGTCGAGGGGAGTTATGCGCGGGACTGAGACCAGGAGAGGCCCGGACCTCTCCTCCAAGAGAATAGAACCGGCGCCGGCTGCGCATGGCAGCTGAGAAGGAGCTTATGTTGGCAAGACTGTAGGAAAAAGTATTTAACGAGGAGGGAAACAAATCATAATATTTCCTTCTTTGGCTTCCCACCCCTGGTGCCTGGAAAAGCAACCCCAAGGGACGTTTAACCCCAAAAGAACCCTAGCCCTCTGTGAACGCTGACCCACGACTCCCTGCCGTTTCTAGATTCTTGCCCACCCCCACCTCTCCAGTAATTTCCATGGGATAGTCTGAAACCTCAGCTTTCGTATGTGAACTGTAGGAAGAGCTGGGTGTGTTGGTGGGGAACTGCAGCTTTGGAGGCAAGAGATCTCCAAAGTGGGCTTTCCAGGTTTGGAAGGAAGATGGTACAGAGGAATAAGTGAGAGGACAACAGGAGAAAGTGCCCCACATTCCTGTGCAGCCCCAGAGCTGCAGAGAACCCCTCTTGTGATCACCAACTTACTGTGTGACCCTGGGTAAGTGGCTTCCCCTATCTGGACCTCAGTTTCCTCATTAGTAAAGAGGGTGGGGGACATGGACCACAGGCTTTCTCAGGTCCCTTCTGCCTCTAAATTGATGATATAAACCAACCATAACTGAGCTGCTCTGAGAAGACAGGCACCAGATACAAGTAGGGCTACAAAGCTCTTTAAAGGGAGTCCTTTCTGGCACTCTCCCATGAGCAGGAGGTGTTCCTGTGGGTGATGAGACATGCTCACCACTGCTGCCAGAGATCTGCCCAGCACACCAGGAAGCTCTGAGGAGGGAGGAAGGGGATTTCTGAGTGCCCTCCACCTCCAGTCTGCCTGCCCCTTGGCTGCCCTCCCCTTGGCTCCCACCCTTTGGAAGTTCCATCCCGCTGAGCTTTGGCTGCTGTTTACAGCAGATGGGGTGGGGGCTGCTCACAAAAGGGGGCCAACTGACCTCCCTTAGCAGGTTCCTGTGGGTACCCCAGAGGGGTCTCTGAGAAGAATCTGTCTCATCTGCCTGGAGCCAAGACTTCCAGGGACCGCAACCCAGACTGGAGGAAGTGTCTCCCCTCTCCCAGGCCCCAGGAAAGGGCTTGGCAAACCCTTATCGCCTGAGAAGCAGCTGCTGGAGAAATACCTTAGCAGCTGACTCACTGCCCTCCCTTCTTCACAACCGCCTCCCACTGGCCCCCACACCAGGCCTTTGAGAGACCCTGAGAGGGAAAGAAAGAACAGGGGGAAAGCGCCCCCAGCTGAGTTGCCCAGGCTCTGGGGAGGGTGTTTTTAGCATAATCCAGCCTGTTGCAGCAGTGCGGTGGAGGTGGGGTTGGTTGTACCCAGCAAATGGCCTTCATGTGGGATTGGTTATTCTTAAGAGGCTGCTCAGCTGAGGCCTCTGACCTCCTGGTACTGACTCACCCCAGCATTGATGGACAATTGATATACTGATGGCATTGCCCTCCAGGGTACAAGGCCCTGTCCCTCCATCAGTAGTTACCATGAGCCAGGTGCTGGGATCCAGCAGGTGGACAAGATACAGACCTTGGCTTAGGTTCACAGGGTGGCAAACAGGCAATTCTTGAACAGGGGAAGTGTCTACTGTAGTTGAGGAAGGACTGGGTATGAGGGATTGTGGATGCTTCCTGTTCTACTTGGCTCCCAAGGGCCTCGGTTTCCCTATCTGTCAAATACAGGTATGCAACTTCCTTATCTCACTGGGTAATTGTAAGGATTAAATAAGATGATGCATATGAAAGCACTTCAGAAGGTCAAAACCACAACAGAAATGTAGTATCATGGTGGTAAGTTCTGGCAAACTGGGAAGAAGGGAGAATATCTAAGTCAATGGGTTTCTATACTTATTTTGTCCTGGGTTCTGTGATCATGGTCTGCTTGGGGAAAAGACCACCTCCCTGTATCGGCTTCAAGCTCAGCTCAGCTAAGGCCAGAGTAAGGCTTTTAGGAGCTACAGTTTTCATAATAATAAAGGCTAACAGTTATAGAGTACTAAATCCATACTAGGCACCATTCTGTTATATGTATTTACTGTATGTGTATGTTGTATGTACACGTTATACATACTTACTCATCTTTCCTCAGCCTATAAGGTGAGTAATAAGCACCTAACAAATGCTTGATCTTCATGACAATGCTATATGGTAGGAACTATTACTTCCCCTTACAGATGAGGAAACCGAGGCACTGAGAAGTAAAGTAACTTAGCAAGTAGTGCAGCTAGGAGTCAAAAGCCATTCTATCTGACTGCAGACCTTGTACTCATCCCCTGCTCCCTGCAGACAGATACTCATGTGGGTCTGAACCATTCTTAGAGGGCTGTTCTGTTCAACCCTTCTGGATGGGGGCAGGCTCTGAATATTCCATGACAGAAAGGGCTGACAACTCCAGACCTTGGATCAATCCCCCAGAAGCCAGTCCTTAATTGCTCACAAGGTGGGACCCCAGGGACTGAAGCAAAGCGCCCCCCCATCTCTTCCAACCCTTTCCAACCAGCACGTTCCCTTAGTCAGTAAATAATGAATGAACAGCAGTAACATTTCCTTACGTATTTATAATTTTTTAGGGAGAAAAAAAATAAGCACCTACAATGTACCTACCAGTCACTGGGTGCTTGATTCATATTATACAATATAATATAAAACATTAATATTTATTGATATTAATACTATAAGAGGTAACATTTATTGAGTAATTATTATGTAACAGGGACTGTTCTAAGTGCTCTATGTGTATTAACTTGTTTAATTCTCACATCAATCCTAACTGTACAAAGGAGGAAATGAAACAGAGAAAGGTTAATTAACTTTCCCAGGATCAACCAATATTTTTCATACTTCTTGGTTTCAGAAAAATATATTTTACATCATTACCAAGTATATATACATACACACACACACACACACACACACACAACTGAGATGAAAATTTCACCAGGTATTTAACTTCACTATGTGCAATGCACTCTGATATTGCCTGCTCTATTTTGTTGTGTTTTATTTTTTCTTCGATTCTGGTCGTGACCTAGTAAGTTGATTTCACAACCCATTAATGAGTCACCTCCACCCACTGTTTGAATGGCACTGAGTCATGGCTAGATGTAACAAGGCCAGGATTCAAACCCAAGTAATATGGCTCCCAAGCGCCTAATCTCTTGGTGTAAAGAATGGCTTGGAAGAGGGAAACACTAGAGGCACGAGGGCAGGTGGGGGCTATGATGATGAGGGGAATGAAAGCCTCCATAATCCCACCACCTTGCATTCCAGCAAAAGATAATACAAAAGTCAGTAATACTGCCTTTGGGTGCCCATCACTGGCATAGACACACAGTTACTCTTTTATTTAGCCTTCCCATGAAGGAAGTAGGGTGGACCAAGGAACAGTCTCAGGCAATCTAAAACAGTTTAACCAAGGGTCACAAGGCCAGAATTAGAACCCAGTGTCCTGTCACCTGGTCCAGGGATGCTTTCATACCCTCCACAGCTCACCTTTGAAGATAATGATGGTGAGGCTAGAGATGGCAGTGGCTGTGGGTGCGGAGATAATGTGGTGGCAGTGGCAATAGTAAGGATAGAAATGGTAATGGTGGGTACTGGCGATGTGGGTAGTGGTTAGGTGGGTAGTAGTGGTGGTGTTAATGATGACAAGAAGAGTAATGGGAGGTGGTGGTAGCAGGGCCGGAGGCCCCACCACAGCAGCATCTGTACCCTCTTCCCAAGGTAAGCTAACTCCCCAACCTCCCCACCTCCTTCCTTAGCACTTCCCTGAGCACCTGGACCACTTTGCAGAGAACATGGAGGACTTCTCCAATGACCTGTTCAGCAGTTTCTTTGATGACCCTGTGCTGGACGAGAAGAGCCCTCTACTGGACATGGAACTGGACTCCCCCACACCAGGCATCCAGGCTGAGCACAGCTACTCCCTGAGCGGTGATTCAGCACCTCAGAGCCCCCTTGTGCCCATCAAGATGGAGGACACCACCCAAGGTAAAAGTAGAAGGGCCCAGAGATAGCACAGGCCCAGAAGGCCCAGGAGGGGAGGAAGCTTTTGAGAAATCAGAGGCAGGCACTGCAGGCTGAGACTCCCAGAGGCTCCCAAAGGGGCTGCCCACAAACACTTCTCCAGGGGAGGGCTGCCTTTTCATTCTTTCTCAGATCAAACCAGTATGGGCACTTCTCAAAAAGGTTTTTGCTGATTTAGATTGGGGCAAGCAGGCCCTGGATCCTGGACCAGCAGTATCACCAGGGTCCTTGTTAGAAATATAAATTCTCAGTCCCATCCAGACCTGCTGGATCAGAAACCCTGTGGATAGGGCTCAGCCTTCCAGGTGATTCTGACACAAGCTTGGATTTGAGAACCACTGACTTAGAGGAAATAGTCAGGGGAAGAAACAGTAAATGTGGGCGAGTTACCAAGTCTCTAGAACCTTCCCACCTCCCCATACTCTAATGGCCTCTGAGATACTACCTGGGAGACATGTCTGCACCCTAATTTAATAATTGAAGGAAGGGTTCTCTGAAGTTCCCCTGTGCCCCCAGCCCCCTTTTAAGCAAAGGCCTCTTTGAGTCTTTCCTTTCAGGTAATCAACATTCGAGAACTCCAGACTGTGCCCCACCTGGAAATGGTCCCTTTGGGCATTTAGTCCTGGCGCCGTCCTATCTGGCTAGGTGATCATGGTCATGTCTCTTGACCCCTATAAGGTTCAGTTTCTCCATCTACAAATGAGTATAAAAACGTTAATTATTTCATTTATTTCTCATAACTCACAGGGGAAGTAGGAATCACTTTTATCATAATCCCCTTTTGTCTCATAAGGAAAATGAATTCTGAAAAGCCAAGTTGTTTAGGTCACACACAGTAAAATGCAGAACAGGGACTCGGAAGCCCAAAAGCCCCTTGATACTAAACCTCCCTTGCCACCACCACATTTGCCAGCACAAGGGGCAGTAAGGGGTACTGGGTTGGAAACAAACAGGCTTTGATGTGCATCCTGGTACCTCCACTACCTGCTGTGTGATCTCGGGCAAGTTACTTAACCTCTCAGCCTCAGTTCCTCAATTCTAAAATGAAGATACTACATACCATGAGAATTCTGGCCTGGATTTAAATATATATACATCAAATACCCAGCTCAGTGCTCCAGACATAATATATATATCAATAACTAGTGGCTATTTTCATTATGCATATAAAAGTCCTATTAAAACTATAATGGCTAGAATAATAAAGAGGGTTCTTATTCCTCTTTCCCTTCAAAGGACCATGGTCTTGAGTCAGTTTCTCAATATTCTCATCTATTAACTGGGGAGAGTAACAGTGCCTGCCCCATAGGATTGTTGGGAGGAATAAATTATTTCATGGGTATCAAGGACTGAGAGCTGCACTCAGTGTAAGAAGTATGAGCTGCTTCTGAGGATCTCTGAGACTCCATGGGCAGGGACAGGACTTTGTATGTCACCTACCCCCTGCCCCTGTGAGGGAAGGAACACCTTCTGGGGTTTTAAATGGCTCCAGAGCTTGTGACTGTGGAGGTCTCAGCTTCCCTGCATGCCCTGGCCTCAGCCAAGCCTCTGGAAGTCACCTCAGTGAGGCCTCAGTCCCTAGCCGGGGACAGGGCAGGGTGTGGGGTGGACTCCCTCCCATGGCACATTCTTCATCAACCCCCACTGTGCTAACCCAGCCACTGCTTGGCCACCCCAAGTCTATTTTTAGAGCAGTTTGTCTGTGGGCCACTTGTAGGGGCCAGCTTCCCGGAGGCCGGCAGCCTGGCCCTGTAATTTGGGAAGATTGTAGGTGTTCCTGGAGCCCAGGGGCTGCAGGGTGGGGCCTGGACTCTGAAGTGGGATCAGGCAGCCAGCTGTTGACCCCTCTTCCCAACCACAGCAGGCCCCAGAGGCCAGAGTCCCTTCTAGTCCTCCCCCTACATGGTGGCTCCCCAGAGCCCTGCCTCACTGCTGTTTCTCTGGCTGCTAGGTACTGGGGCCATCCTAAGCAGGGCTGACTTGGGATAGAGGACTCTAGGTGTTTATAAGGAAAAGGAGTGATGCCTGCCAGCCTGTGGCCAGGAGGCCCACTCACTGGTTGGGCAGGTGGTCGATGCTACCCTGGGAACAGACTCACCCCTCATTCACAACATGGCCCAGTCACCAGGTCCTGTGGAGTCTTCCTTAAATTTATCTCAGTGTGTTCCTTTCTCTCCATCCCCACTGCCACTTCCCATGCTCAGTCCTCATCTTCTCTTGCTGGATGATTTTAAAGTCCTCTACAGTCTCCCTGCCTTCAGCTTGCCTGCAGCCAGTCTAGTCTCCACACACAGGCAGAGTGATCTTTTTAACATTACAAATCTGAGCATGCTTCAAACTCTTGAGTGCTTTCCCATGACCTTTAGGACAAAAATCATAGCTTAAAGCCTACCCTCGGGGCCATGCCACCCCTGCTGGCATCCCTCACCCCATCTTCCCCTTCCCTTTCCATTCCAACCACACTAAAGTGCTTGTGACTCTCACTAGGTCCCCATTGCCTGGCAGAGTGTTCAGCAAATGTTTACTGAACAGCAATAATTTTATCAATAATAGCTACCACTTATTGAACATTTACTTCTTGTCAGTCACTTTTACAGATGAGGCAGCTAAGGCTCAGAGAGGTTAAGCACATCACCTAAGGTCACACAGCCAGTCAGGAGGGGTCTAGGTCTGTTGTCCAAGCCTTCTTCATGTGCTGCTGAATGAAGAAGATGCTGGCCTCTGGGATGCTGTCCCCTCACCTCTTCTGACCCTCACTCACTCCTCCTTTCCACCTTACAAGTGCCACTACCACCACCACCACCATCACCCCCGCCCTTTCCTGCCTGCCCCCCAGTATACCCTAGCATCTTTCCTCAGTCCATTCCAGAGAAGCTCCTACAGGGAAGGAATGGGGCAGAGCCCTCTGCTCTGGGAGTCCCCTGAGCCTGGGTCCTGCCCCCTTCCCCAGACATGGGACATGGAGCATGGGTGCTGGGACACAAACTGTGCTCCGTCATGGTGAAGCAGGAGCAAAGCCCAGAGCTGCCCACGGACCCCCTGGCAGCCTCCTCAGCTGTGGTCACCACCACCATCATGGCCACCACCCCGCTACTGGGGCTCAGCCCCCTGTCCAGGCTGCCCATCCCTCACCAGGTGAGCTGGGGCACTGTTTGTAGGGGCTGGGGGAGGGAGAAGGGGTGGTGGGTCTCTGTGGGAAGAGGTGTCCAAAGCCCTGCACACCCCAAGGCTCTGTGACCTGGGAGCAGTGTGATCTTCGGGACTGAGAGTCGGAACTCCCAGACCAGGCTTCTGCGAAGCTCTTGGGCTGCGCCTTCACCATCCTAGAGTTGGCACAAACCATAGCGCCCTTGGAATAAGCTGGGGCCTTCACTGTATGTGGAAGAAAGGGACCCAGGCAGGGCTGGGCGTCAGGGGCCTGGTCCAGGGTCTCAGAGATGAAGACAGCCCAGGCCATTTTAAAAAGGAGGGAGGAGCAAAATGGAAATACAAAAGTTATGCTGTATTTCAATTTTTTATATTCATGAGATTAATATTTTTAGCCCACAATCTCATATCACCTCCCACCCCCATAAATGTGTAGATAACAGCATTCAGCTATAGAACCAAAGCTGACATCGGAAGACCCCTCTAGGTATGTGAGGCCCTGGCCCCTGGGAGAGGCCCTGCCTGGGTCCCAGCTGGTCTCCCACTTGTGCTCTGGGTGCATTACATTTCTTTTTCTTCCTCATCTTCCTTCTCTGTAACATGGGAGCATCAACTGCCACTAAGGGGCTTCTAGCCCTGAGTCTACAATGTGAGGGTCATCTTGTAACCCCTGGAGACCAGGCTTGGCTGGGCCTGCCCCCTGCTGGCTAATCAAAATATAAGTGGCCAAATGGAAGAAGGGTGGGCCCCTCTGGGCCCCCTCCCCGCCCCACCACTGCCCTGAAGGATAAGGGTTGGCAGCAGATGTGACACACCTTTTGTGGCCATCTACAAGATAACTCACGGACCCCTCAGGCCTTGCCAAATCAGGAAGCGGAGGCATGACAGCAGAGGAAGCCGGGCTCTTGGAACTTGGGCACATGCCTTAGAGAAGGAAACTGAGGAGCTAAGCAACTTGTCCAAAATCCCAGTCAGAAACAATGGAGCTTCTATCCAAGGTCAGCCCACCAGGCCCACACTTGCCACTGTAGTGAGATCATGACACTCAAGTGGAAGGCACAGGAACCAGGAATTGGCATTGTCGCTACTGAGCTGTGTGACCCCTCTAAGTGCTGTCACCCTCTGCACCTCAATCTGTCAATTGAGGACTGACCAGGGAATCTCCAAGGCCCCTGCCAACTTGACCCTTCTGTGATTACTCATCTGCCTAAATTTGGGATTCTGCGTCCCACCGATAATATCATGATCTCTCTCTCTCTCTGCTGGCTGTGGACCCAGAGGGGAGAAATCCAGAGGGTCCTGAAATCCAGCACCCAACACAGGCCTTCCTCAAAGAGACACCACTTATATGTGTGTTGTCATCACGTGTAGGAAGCCGTGCATGTTCTAGATGTCCTTTCTGGGACAGCAAGTTGGAATATAAAGAAATAGGAATAGACATTTGTTGAAAGCATCAGTCTAATTCCATCAGTCCCTTGCTTAAAACCCATTAGGGGCTCCTCATTGTTTCAAACTTCTTTATCTGAACTCTCCCCTGACATGCCTCCCCCACCCCAGATCTTCTGATCTTGTTTCCCGTCACTCCACCCCTGACACATCTCTACACTCTGAACACCCTGAAAACTTGCAGTTTCCAGACCCAGCCACGCTTTCTAGCTTCTACACCTTTGCAGTTGCTTTTCCCTCTGCTTGGAATGTCATCTCACTTAAGTACCTGGCCCCTCCTTCACCAAGAATACTCTAATTTATACTTTCAGACTCATTTCAAACTTCAGCTACCAGAGAGCTTTCTCTGAGCCCCTAGCCAGTTAATGTGTCTTTCATCCTGTGCTGTTGTTACCATTTACTGAGCAGGTACAATGCCAGACAAGCTGTGTACCGAGGCCAATGTGGCCTCCGCAGTGAGTGTAGGGTCAGCCTCCACCCAAAAGATGACCCAGGCTTCAAAGGCCACAGGAAACTCTCATCCTCTGAGTTTAAGGACTGGACTACACTAACTATTTGGCCACCATTCTCTTCTCTTGGGTCTGACTTAGCTTCTCCAAGCATGACAACTTGCCTCTGATCCCTCTGGACTGTGCCCAGAACCCTGTGCCCAACTACCCTCTTAATTGTGCAAGACAGGCCACCAGGGGAGGGTGGAAGGTTGAGTGGCACAGTAGGGACAACCCCAGGGGCAGCTGGGGCAACTGGACTTATCTCTTCATCAGGCCCCAGGAGAGATGACTCAGCTGCCAGCGATCAAAGCAGAGCCCCAGGAGGTCAGCCAGTTCCTCAAAGTGACACCAGGTAAGTGTGTCCAGAGAGGGCCTCTTCCTCTCTAGTCTTGAGTAGACAGATCTCCCTACTCCCTTGGTCCAGCCCACCCATCTCCCTTGAAACCCCCCATTTCTCACCAGAATAACCTCGTCTCCTTACCCTGCCACCTGTCCATCCCTCAAGCCCCTTCGTACTCATTTGCCTGAATTTGGGATTCTGTGTCCCAAATCTACAATCGTCAGCACCACCGTTTCACCTGTTTGCTAGTCCTCCTCCCATCATCCACTAACTGAAGCCCACTCAGTAGCCATCTGCCCATCCATCTATCATCCATCATCCATCCATCCATCCAACAGGAGTTCACTGGGCATCTCCCAGTTCCGGGAACTGGGAAGCAGAGGGAGAACAGTCCCTGTACCCAAGTGGACAACAGAGCAGTGAGAGTCACAGAAAAACCACCCATCATACAGCAGTGATACTGGTTAGAGATGGCAGCTCCCCAGGAAGCCTTGGAAGCACATCCCCAGACTTACCAGGGGAAGAAGGGAACAAAGGGGGCCTCTTGGATTGGCCAGAAGGAGAAAGGGATGAGCTGGCCAAAAGGAGAAGGCCTCACTGAATCTTACCAATCCCATCTCATTAATTTGATCAACATCAGTGAAGCATCTATTATGTGACAGGCCCTGGGCTACATACCACAAGGTTTAGAAAGATGAGTAAGGCCCAAGTTTCACCCTCAATTTTTTCACTGCCTTGGAGAGAAGGTAGGATTCATAGGAGGTAGAAAAGGACCTCAGTGCAAACACCTTACATTGTAGTGTGCCCTTCAATCCATAAAGCATTTTCACATACGCTCGCTCATTGCATCCTCATGACTCCATACAGGGAAGTGAGGCTGGGAGAGGTTCATTAACAGAACTATAGGTCACACAGTTAGGGGTACAAGAGCAGAATTTAAACTTAGGTGTCTCTGACTCGGAGTTCAGTGCTATTTACATTATGGCATCTATAGGGTCAAAGAAGTGAGACCGGACTCCTGTAGGAGGCGACTCTGGGCAGAGGCAGCAATGCCTCTTCACAACCACAGCCAGGCCCTATGGTACAGTAGAGTTCTAGGCCTCCAAGCCTGGAGTTTCCTGGGCATCTGTGCTGTCCTGGAAGCTCTCCTGCAGCTAGGCTCTTGGTCCTCTCAGCGCTGCCCAGTCCTCTTTCCTGACCTGCTGCGGAGCATTGGTCTTCCTGGTGCTGTGGCCACAGAGAGGCAGCATGCAACACAGCTAGGGAGAGCAGTGCAGTGCTCCTGGCTGGTCTGCTGAAAGCCCAGTGCTGCTGTCTAATTACCCTGAAGTTGGAAATGGAACCCCTAGGTTGTTATAGCTAAACATTTTGCAGTAGAAGGAAGGGACAGAGGCTGTGGCTTGCCCAAGCTGATCCCTGTGAGTCTGGCTATGGGCAGACTCCAGTCACCTCCTGGGATTGCCAAACTGGTAGCTCAAAGGCCCTGGACCCTGTCGAAGTCAGGGATGGGGTAGGGGGTTAAGGGGGGCCTCCAAGAATCCATCCTCTGTGATGTCCACACCAAAAGGCCAGGCTTAAAGGACCCAGGCCTCTGTGGTGTCAGAGATGGGGTGACACTAAAGAATCAGCTTCTGGGATCTCAGCTCATCTTTCTGACATGGCAGATGGGCTTCTGCTGTTAGAGCTAATCAAGGTCCCAGCAGTCCAGCCTCCACAGTGTCAGGGCTGGCTTAGGCCCATGCTGAGCTGAACTCTGATGAACAAGCAGAGCTGGGGAGCAACCCTGCTAACCTGGCTTCCCCCACTTTCCTCAGAGGACCTGGTGCAGATGCCTCTGACACCCCCCAGCAGCCACGGCAGCGACAGTGACGGCTCCCAGAGTCCCCGTTCTCTGCCCCCCTCCAGCCCTGTCCGGCCCATGGCCCGCTCCTCCACGGCCATCTCCACTTCCCCCCTCCTCACGGCCCCTCACGTAAGCAGCTGGGGGTGGGCTGGCCCTAGAGACAAAGAACTGAGTAAATCTACCCTGGCACATGACCAGTGGGGAAGGGGCTGGGGACCCCCAAGCCTGATCCCACCCCCATCAGAATTTAGAGAGGTGCCTGCCTGCCAAACCCGAGTAAGCATCTTTTAATCCTACCTTGAGGTGAATAGGAAACAAGTAGAGAGGTCCAAAAGGCCTGCCAAAGACTGCTGAAGAGCCAGAACTAGAACTTGGCATTCCTGACCTCCAGGAGGATGGCCCAGGCTGCCTCTGAGGAGCACTTTCTGGGGAGCAGTGCTCAGGAGGCCCAGAATGCCCCAGGACTCGAAGCTAGGCCCTGAGCCCTGGGATGGACGTGGAGCCTCCCAAGTCAAGACTGGGGAGGGTTTGAGGGGGGTGCTATTTAGGGGGCCCTGGACAAGTAAGCTTTGAGGCTGTGGGTTCCAGGATGGGATCTAGGGAGCCCCTCACCTCCCCCAACAATATACTGGAGTGTCTAATGTGCTGGGCTCCCAGCACCATCTAGGCACTTGATACATGTAATTGGATTTAATTCAGATCTGCCCCTTTCCAAATTAGGAAACTGAGTCTCAGAGGGTAGATTGCCTCGCCAGGTCACACAAAGAGTAAATGGCAGAGCTTGAATTTGAACCCAGGGCTGTCTGATTCCAACCATCGTGTCCTACTTCCCACAGAAATTACAAGGGACATCCGGGCCACTGCTCCTGACTGAGGAGGAGAAGCGTACCTTGATTGCTGAGGGCTACCCCATCCCCACAAAACTCCCCCTCACCAAGGCCGAGGAGAAGGCCTTGAAGAGGGTTCGGAGAAAAATCAAGAACAAGGTAAAGCATGAGCCAGACAGACTCAGGCCCTGCCCAGGGCTTCTACAAGGGGTGGGGGCCTCTGCTCCCCTGATGCCAGCCCTGACATTTGGGGGCCCCTGGGAGTCATGGGGCTGCAGTAACTGCCATTTTGGGGCATCCCCCTCTAGATCTCAGCCCAGGAGAGCCGCCGTAAGAAGAAGGAGTATGTGGAATGTCTAGAAAAGAAGTGAGTCCGGAGTGGGCTCAGGGGGTGGGGTGGCCTGGCCTCACACCCCTGCCTGCCCTGCTCTCCCCATTCTTCTTTCACAGGGCACCAGGGACAGGGACACGGGGTGAGATGCTGGTGGGCAGCAGTGAGTCTGAGGGCTGCCCCTGAGCCTGTGCCTGCTTGACCCCCGCAGGGTAGAGACATTTACATCAGAGAACAATGAACTGTGGAAGAAGGTGGAGTCCCTGGAGAATGCCAACAGGTGGGTGGTGCCACCTGCATCCCACCTGGCCCCTGCCCTTCTGCAGCCAGTGCCTGGCTCTGGCATAGCTCTGGCAGGCAAGAGAAAGGAGAGGCAATGAGTTCAGGATGCCAGGGACCCTGCAGCCTGCAGCGCTGGGCTTCCTATCCTTCATCTCATATAGTTCTAGTACCTGACAGCTGGTGATATGCTTAAATGAGATGGAAAGAGCAATGGTTTTCCAAGTGTCATCCTCAAACCAACAGCAGCATCCCCTGAGAACTTGTAGCAATGCTTATTTTCAGGCCTCAGGCTAGACTTACTGAATCAGGAGCTCCAGGGGGAGGGCTCAGCCATCTGGGTGTAATAAGCTCTCTGGGAATTCTGATGCTTCCCAGAGTCAGAACCACTAGTGTGGATGCTCGTTATGAAAGCGAGTTCTTGGTCCCACGGCACCAGCATCACCTGCGGGTTGGTAAGAAATACAGTCTCAGGACTCTCCCCAGACTTACCGAGTTGGAATCTGCATTCCAGCAAGACCCTTGGGTGATTCTCATATACAGTTAACTCTAAGAAACATTAGTTCAGAGCCTACTCAGGGCCTGGTACATAGTAACTATATAAAGTCACAGCTAGGGATTCTTATCTAGCTCTGCCATTTTTGTGATTCTGGGGAAACCATCAAACCTCTCTGGCCCCAGTTTGTCTGAATGCAGATGCTAGAAACACTGTCTCCTGGGATTCATGTGAAGATTTGATGCGACAGTGCAAGCAAAAGGGCCAGCACTGTGCTTTGACTTTTAAGCATGCTCAATTCATGTTAGATTTTCTTCTTCCCTTTCAATTGTTATTATTCTGAATTCTTAAAGTGCCCAGCCATGATCCAACAATAGGTCTTTAAATTTGCTGGGATTAATTACAATAACAGACACAGTTGGAATGTATGCCGCAAGGTGCTCAACAGAAGGCTTTTTCCTTCTTTCCTTCCTTCTCCCCCAGCTTCTCCAGGGGGATCTAGCCACCCCGCCCTGGTTGACCTGGAGAATGCCACCCTATTCAGGGAAGGAGAAAAGGAGCCCCTACCCCACACCTCTCTACCTCTGGCCCAGATTCCTCAGCCGCCCCAAATAGGGCCAGGCCCTTGGAGCTACCTCGCCGCCTGCTGTACATTCTTGGAACTGCAACCCCACCACCGGGTTAAGTGGAAGAAAGATTAAACATTTGTTCACCAAGTGTGGACCAAGCATCCCACAGGATTCCGCACTGGGTGGGACCCAGTCCTCACCCTCAGGGAGCCCCACAGTTAGTGAAGGGTACTGGCACGAAAATCCATTAAGTAAATGAAGTGTCACAGTTGCGACAAAAGCAAAAACAACAACAAAATTAACAAAAAAGATAGCTACCATTTACTGGACACTCACTGTATACCAGACTGCTGCCAGACATGTCCTTATCAGCTCATGTGTTCCAGGGTATGGAGGAGGGAAGGCCTATTTAGCTGTGCCTGGTGTAGGGCAAGAAAAAGGTCACCTCAGCCCAGGTGTGACAGGCCCTCCACCAACCCCCAACTTGGCCAGGAACATCATGGGGTACCCCTGAGCTCCCACAGGGTGACCCAGCTATTTACCATAAGGCAAGCCCCAGGTGCCCGAGCCACACCACAGAGGAGCTAAGGGGAAGGTGCCCTTTTCAGTCTTGACTGAAATGGGCGCCTGGTGTGGAACCCAAGTCTGGAGCCGACCCAGGTGCTCCCTGGGAGAGCTCGAGGAAGCATATGCCTGCTGGGTCAGAGTCTGACAGGTGACTGCCATGTCCTCTTCAGGACCCTGCTCCAGCAGCTGCAGAAACTCCAGACTCTGGTCGCCAACAAGATCTCCAGACCTTACAAGATGGCTGCCACTCAGACTGGGACCTGCCTCATGGTAGGTGCCGCTTCCTCACTGCAGGGCCACAGGGGGACAGATCTTCCCCACACTGGCTTTCAGGTGGGTGGGCAGAGCTCTGAAGGACTGGCCACATTGTGGGCAACACCACTGGGATACACCTTCCTAGTGCCTGGTGGGTGGCTCCAGCAGAGCCCAGTGTCTTTCACCAAGTCCATGGAGCCTTCTAGAACATGACCTTCCCTGACCAGTTATCACACAGTGTGATGTGTAGTGACTCACATGAACTGAGCTAGGGGATGGCAGTCCCTTGAAGAGACGCTTCTACACCTTGTGGGGTGAAGGGCTTGGGGAGATACACAGAAGCATGTACTTAGTTCTTTCTGAAATTAATGGTGGGGAGAGGGCTGAGCAAATCTCTAAAAACCCAGGAGCAGTAAACATAATGTTAATCATGTAATTGTAGATTAATGATACAAAAAAAAAAAAAAAAACCAGGAGCCCCCAGGGTGTGGCTCAGGCCTCTGCTAGTTGTTCTTCTACTCTGTCCTGGAAATGTCCAGCCTGTCAATCACTCCCCAGACCCTCTGAGGTCCCTGTGCTTTCAGGGGACCGAGCCACGATGTGGGCAGGGGACAGTCTGGGCTTTGTGACTCTTAGTTCCTCCTGCTGATAATCTGGTGTGATGCTATGTTCCCCACCTTGTCCCAGCCCCACCCTCCACCTTGACCTATCCCTCTCTCCCTTCTTTTTACTTTTTTTTTTTATATCATTAATCTACAATTATATGAGGAACATTATGTTTACCAGGTTCCCCCCTCAACAAGTCCCCCCCGCAATCCCCATTGCAATCACTGTCTATCAACATAGTAAGATGCTGTAGAATCACTATTTTTCTTCTCTGTGTTGCACATCCCTCCCCATGCCCCCCCCCCACATTATACATGCTAATGTTAATGCTCCCTTTCTTCCCCCCCACCTTATTCCTCCCTTTCCCTTTGGTAATTGTTAGTCCATTCTTGGGTTCTGTGATTCTGCTGCTGTTTTGTTCCTTCAGTTTTTTCTTTGTTCTTATACTCCACAGATGAGTGAAATCATTTGGTACTTGTCTTTCTCCACCTGGCTTATTTCACTGAGCATAATACCCTCTAGCTCTATCCATGTTGTTGCACATGGTAGGATTTGTTTTCTTCTTATGGCTGAATAGTATGCCATTGTGTATATGTACCACATCTTCTTTATCCATTCATCTACTGATGGACACTTAGGCTGCTTCCATTTCTTGGTTGTTGTAAATAGTGCTGCAATAAACATAAGGGTGCATCTGTCTTTTTCAAACTGGACTGCTGCATTATTAAGGTAAATTCCTAGAAGTGAAATTCCTGGGTCAAATGGTATTTCTATTTTGAGCATTTTGAGGAATGTCCATACTGCTTTCCACAATGGTTGAACTAATTTGCATTCCCACCAGCAGTGTAGGAGGGTTCCCCTTTCTCCACAACCTCGCCAACATTGTTGTTGTTTGTCTTTTGGATGGTGGCTGTCCTTACTGGCGTGAGGTGACATCTCATTGTGATTTTAATTTGCATTTCTCTGATGACTAGTAATGTGGAGCATCTTTTCATGTGTCTGTTGGCCATCTGAATTTCTTCTTTGGAGAAGTGTCTGTTTAGCTTCTCTGCCCATGTTTTAACTGGATTGTTCACTTTTTGTTTGTTGAGGTGCATGAGCTCTTTTTATATTTTGGATGTCAACCCTTTATTGGATCTGTCATTTATGAATATATTCTCCCATACTGTAGGAGGCCTTTTTGTTCTATTGGTGGTGTCCTTTGCTGTACAGAAGCTTTTCAGCCTGATATACTCCTACTTGTTCATTTTTACTTTTGTTTCCCTTGCCTGGGGAGATGTGTTCATGAAGAAGTCACTCATGTTTATGTCCAGGAGATATTTGCCCATGTTTTTTTCTAAGAGTTTTATGGTTTCATGACTTACATTCAGGTCTTTGATCCATTCTGAATTTACTTTTCTGTATGGGGTTAGACAATGATCCAGTTTCATTCTCTTACATATAGTTGTCCAGTTTTACCAACACCAGCTGTTGAAGAGGCTGTCATTTCCCCATTGTATATCCATGGCTCCTTTATTGTATACTAATTGACCATATATGTTTGGGTTAATGTCTGGAGTCTCTATTCTCTTCCCCTGATCTGTGGCTTTGTTCTTGTGCCAGTACCAAATTGTCTTGATTACTGTGGCTTTGTAGTAGAGCTTGAAGTTGGGGAGCAAGATACCCCCCACTTTATTCTTCCTTCTCAGGATTGGTTTGGCTATTTGGGGTCTTTGGAGTTTCCATATGAATTTTTGAACTATTCCAGTTTGTTGAAGAATGCTGTTGGTAATTTGATAGGGATTGCATTGAATCTGTAAATTGCTTTGGGCAGGATGGCCATTTTGACAATATTAATTCTTCCTAGCCAGGAGCATGGGATGAGTTTCCATTTGTTAGTGTCCTCTTCAATTTCTCTTAAGAGTGTCTTGTAGTTTTTGGGGTATAGGTCTTTCACTTCCTTGGTTAGGTATATTCCTAGTATTTTATTCTTATGCAATTGTGAATGGAATTATTTTCCTGATTTCTCTTTCTATTAGTTCATTGTTAGTGTATAGGAAAGCCTCAGCTTTCTGTGTATTAATTTTGTATCCTGCAACTTTGCTGAATTCCGATATTAGTTCTAGTAGTTTTGGAGTGGAATCTTTAGGGTTTTTTTTATGTACAATATCATGTGATCTGCAAATAGTGACAGTTTGACTTCTTTACCAATCTGGATTCCTTGTATTTCTTTGTTTTGTCTGATTGCCGTGGCTAGGACCTTCAGTATTATGTTGAATAACAGTGGGGAGAGTGGGCATCCCTGTCTGGTTCCCGATCTCAGAGGAAGAGCTTTCAGCTTCTCGCTGTTCAGTATGATGTTGGCTGTGGGTTTATCACATATGGCCTTTATTATGTTGAGGTACTTGCCCTCTATACCCATTTTGTTGAGAGTTTTTATCATGAATGAATGTTGAATTTTGTTGAATGCTTTTTCAACATCCATGGAGATGATCATGTGGTTTTTGTCCTTCTTTTTGTTTATGTGGTGGATGATGTTGATGGATTTTCGAATGTTGTACCATCCTTGCATCCCTGAGATGAATCTCACTTGGTCATGGTGTATGATCCTCTTGATGTAGTTTTGAATTCGGTTTGCTAATATTTTGTTGAATATATTTGCATCTATGTTCATCAGGGATATTGGTCTGTAATTTTCTTTTTTGGTGGTGTCTTTGCCTAGCTTTGGTATTAGGGTGATGTTGGCTTCATAGAATGAGTTTGGGAGTATTCCCTCCTCTTCTATTTTTTGGAAAACTTTAAGGAGAATGGGTATTATATCTTCTCTGAATGTCTGATTAAACTCCGTGGTAAATCCATGTGGCCCAGGGGTTTTGCTCTTAGGTAATTTTTTGATTACTGCTTCAATTTCATTGCTGGTAATTGGTCTGTTTAGATTTTGTGTTTCTTCCTTGGTCAGTCTTGGAAGGTTGTATTTTTCTAGGAAGTTGTCCATTTCTTACAGGTTTTCCAGCTTGTTAGCATATAGATTTTCATAGTATTCTCTAATAATTCTTTGTATTTCTGTGGGGTCCATTTCTCGTTTCTGATTCTGCTGATGTGTGTTGATTCTCTTTTTCTCTTTGTAAGTCTGGCTAGAGGCTTATCTATTTTGTTTATTTTCTCAAAGAACTAGCTCTTTGTTTCATTGATTTTTTTTCTATTGTTTTATTCTCCTCAATTTTATTTATTTCTTCTCTGTCCCTCCTTCTACTGACTTTAGGCCTCATTTGTTATTCTTTTTCCAGTTTCGATAATTGTGACTTTAGACTATTCATTTGGGACTGTTCTTCCTTCTTTAATATGCCTGGATTGCTATATACTTTCCTCTTAAGACTGCTTTCGCTGCATCCCACAGAGGTTGGGGCTTTGTGTTGTTGTTGTCATTTGTTTCCATATATTGCTTGATCTGTATTTTAATTTGGTCGTTGATCCATTGATTATTTAGGAGCATGTTGTTTAGTCTCCATGTGTTTGTGAGCCTTTTTGCTTTCTTTGTACAATTTATTTCTAGTTTTATTCCTTTGTGGTCTGAGAAGTTGGTTGGTAGGATTTCAATCTTTTTGTATTTACTGAGGCTCTTTGTGGCCTAGTATGTGGTCTATTCTGGAGAATGTTCCATGTGCACTTGAGAAGAATGTGTATCCTGCTGATTTTTGGTGTAGAGTTCTATAGATGTCTGTTAGGTCCATCTATTCTAGCGTGTTGTTCAGTGCCTCTGTGTCCTTACTTATTTTCTGTCTGGTGGATCTGTTCTTTGGAATGAATGGTGTGTTGAAGTCTCCTAAAATGAATGCATTGCATTCTATTTCCTCCTTTAATTCTGCTAGTATTTGTTTCACATATGTTGGTGCTCCTGTATTGGGTGCATATATATTTATAATGGTTATATCCTCTTGTTGGTCTGACTCCTTTATCATTTATGTAATGTCCTTCTTTATCTCTTGTTACTTTCTTTGTTTTGAAGTCTATTTTGTCTGATACTAGTACTGCAACACCTGCTTTTTTCTCCTTGTTGTTTGAATGAAATATCTTTTCCCATCCCTTGACTTTTAGTCTGTGCATGTGTTTGGGTTTGAGGTAAGTCTCTTGTAAGCAGCATATAGATGGGTCTTGCTTTTTTATCCATTCTGTTATTCTGTGTCTTTTGATTGGTGCATTCAATTCATTTACATTTAGGGTGATTATTGAAAGATATGTACTTATTGCCATTGCAGGCTTTAGATTCGTGGTTACCAAAGGTTCAAGGTTAGCTTCTTTACTATCTTACCACCTAACTTAACTTGCTTATTGAGCTATTATAAACACAGTCTGATGATTCTTTACTTCTGTCCCTTCTTATTCCTCCTCCTCCATTCTTTATATGTTTGGTGTTTTATTTTGTGCTCTTTTGTGTTTCCTTTGACTGCTTTTGTGGGTAGTTGATTTTATTTTTGGCCTTTAGTTAGGATTTGGTTGGTTTGCTTTCTTTGCTGTGATTTTATTTTCTCTGGTGACATCTATTAAGCCTTAGGAGTGCTTCCATCTAGAGAAGTCCCTCTAAAATACCCTGTAGAGGTAGGTGGTTTGTGTGAGGCAAATTCCCTCAACTTTAGCTTGTGTGGGAATTGTTTAATCCCTCCTTCATATTTAAATGATAATCGTGCTGGATACAGTATTCTGGGTTCAAGGCCCTTCTGTTTCATTGCATTAAGTATATCATGCCATTCTCTCCTGGCCTCTAAGGTTTCTGTTGAGAAGTCTGATGATAGCCTGATGGGTTTTCCTTTGTAGGTGACCTTTTTTCTCTCTCTGGCTGCCTTTAATACTCTGTCCTTGTCTTTGATCTTTGCCATTTTAATTATTATGTGTCTTGGTGTTGTCCTCCTTGGGTCCCTTCTGTTGGGAGTTATGTGTGCTTCCATGGTCCTAGAGACTATTTCCTCTGCCAGTTTGGGGAAGTTTTCAGCAATTATTTCTTCAAATATACTTTCTATCCCTTTTTCTCTCTCTTCTTTTTCTGGTACCCCAATAATGCGGATATTGTTCCATTTGATTTGGTCACACAGTTCTCTTAATATTCTTTCATTCCTGGAGATCTTTTTATCTCTCTCTGTGTCAGCTTCTCTGTGGTCCTGTTCTCTGATATCTATTCCATTAATGGCCTCTTGCACCTCATCCATTCTTCTCTGAAGTCCTTCCAGAGATTGTTTTATTTCTGTTTTCTTCCTCCCTACTTTATCTGTTAGCTCTTGCATTTTTCTCTGCAGCTCCATCAGCATGGTTATGACCTTTATTTTGAATTCTTTTTCAGGAAGATTGGTTAAATCTATCACCCCAGGTTCCCCCTCAGGGGATGTCTGTGTGATTCTGGTCTCAATCAAATTCTTCTGTCTTTTCATGGCAATAGAGGTAGTCATGGGCAGTTGGCACGTGTGTCAGCTGGGAGAACAAAGTCCCTTCCTGCTTGCTCGTCACTTCCTCTCCTGTGAGAACAGCGACCCCTAGCAGCTTGTGTTGGGCAGCTGTGCACCGACGGGGTCTCTGATTCTGGCCCGGGTGGCTGCAGGGGAGGCTCTGTGCGGCTGCTGTGGGCGTGGCCGGTCTCAGGCTGCTGCTCCACTAAGGCGGGCCGTGCCAGTGTGGGAACAGGCAGGAGGCTGTTGCCATGAGGGGCCTCAGAGCTGTGCTGCCACCCAGGGAGTTAGGGCACCCGTAGTTCCCTGGGATTCCCAGCTGCTGGGCTGAGTGTGCCGGGACGCTTCCATTCAGCTGTGAGGCTCCTGTCCCTTTAAGACTTTCGAAAAGCACTCGCTTTTCTTTTGTCCCAGGAGTGCCGTCTGTGGGGACCCGCTCACAGGTTTTACTGTTCCATTTCCCCAGTATCCAGCACACCACACACTGTGTGTCTGCGCTCCCAGTGTGGATGGCTAGGGCTGTGTATTTAGCAGTCCTGGGCTCCCATTCCCTCCCCACTCCAACTCCTGTTCTTCCACCAGGAACTGGGGTGAGGGGTGCGCTCAGGTCCCGCCAGGCCATGGCTTGTATCTTACCCCCTTCATGAGGCATTGGGTTCTCACAGGTGTAGATGTAGCCTGGCTGTTGTACTGTATCTTCTGGTCTCTCTTTTAGGAATAGTTGTATTTGTTGTATTTTCAAAAATATATATGGTTTTGGGAGAAGATTTCCACTGCTCTACTCATGCCGCCATCTTGGCTTCTCCTCCCTTTCTCTTCCTTTTGTGATATCACCTTCTAGGCAATAACCACGTTAGCCACTCTCCTTTTTCTAGTACTGCATGTGGTGGCCCCCCTACAATAGGCTGAGATGATCTGATCAGCCTCCTCCACCTTTTCCAGAGAGGAGAGGGTGTAGTTGGCTCTGAGAGCTGCTTTCTTGGAAAAATACTGAGTCTTTTGCACCCACTGGTTTTGGGGGAGGAGGATTAGGGATAGCAAGGGTTGCAGTCTCTCGCTGTCCGACATGACCACCACGCTCTCTCCACTACCAGGTGGCAGCCTTGTGCTTCGTTCTGGTGCTGGGCTCCCTCATGCCTTGTCTCCCTGAGTTCTCCTCCAGCTCCCAGACTGTGAAGGAAGACCCCGTGGCCACTGACAGTATCTACACAGCCAGTCAGAGTACGTACCCTGAGCTGAGCTGCCCTCCCTCAGCCCCATCTTCTAGGTAGAAGCCACACATAAGATAGGAGCCAAGTTTTGGGTTGGCATCTCTCGTTCTACCTCCTCATTTTGAAGATGGGAAAACTGAGGCCCCCAAGGGTCTATGATTTGTTCAATGTTAATTGTAGAATTGGGACTATAGTGCAGACTCCCCAATTCCCAGCACCTCCAGGAAGTGCTTGGGGGAGGTAGGGTTTAAGGAAAACAGGAATTTATCACCCTAGCCCCTGTGTTCTAAGGTGTTGATGATTATGGAGCATCTGCTAAACACCATTAGTATTTCACAACAGTGATATCAAATGACTTCCAGCCCCAGGGCCATTTCCATTAAGATGGTGGTAGATGTCTAAAGCACTGTGTTAATAAGGACTCTGAGGTACCACTCAGGATCCAGAGGAACAAGTGCCATGATCCATTGGTAATGTCTGCCTTAGGCAGAAAAGGGATAGTAGCAGTATCAACCATCCCACAGGGGATTGTGAGGTACAGTGCTTAAGAGCATGAAACGTAGTCATACCTGCCACTGCCACTTGCTAACTTGTGACCTTTGGCATGTGTCTTAAGCTCTCTAAACTTTAATTTCTTCATCTGAAGAATGGGAGTCACAGTTCGGCACTTACTAAGCATGGTTGTTGTGATGAATAAATGACATGGTGCATGAATGCTCTTAGCTCTTAGTACAGAGCAGGCACTTACTGGATGAGCACACTCACTCCCTTTTTGAAGAGCTCACAAGAAGAGAGAAAAGATACAACGCATGGTGGGCAAGGCGAGAACTGGTATGAGTACAGCAAAGAACAGTATGGCTTTCTAGAGGCAGAAGGTATTTCAGGTAGACCTTCAGAGGAACTTCCTGACAGTCCCTCATCACAAACCAGGGGCAAGTTATCAGGGAGGGCAGAAGGAGGAAGAGGAAACAGGTGGAAGGACAGAGAGAAGAGCCGGGGAGGAGTTGTTTCGAGAAGGAGGGATACTCAGAGGGTTCCCCACAGCCTACAGAGCCCTGGGGAGAGGAAGTGGTGTGGGGAGGGCCAAGGGAAGAGGAAGTGGAGGCGGACAGTGAGAACCACTCCCTGGACAAGTGTAGCCTGAGGAGATGGGAGAGCAGGACAGCTGCTAAGGGAGGTGGGTGGCAGGGATGTAAGATCTTGAGAGCCATGTGTCTGTTTTTCCAAGGCCAGAGGGGCCCATCTGTGTTTGGACATAGAGGAAGCTGGAGAAGAGGAAGGAATGGAAGTGGGTGGGAGCAGTATTGATGATCCAATCCAGAGTCAGAGGGGGAAAGAGAATGAATGAGTCCCTCAGAGCAAATGCAGTGGGTTACAGGCCCAGTACCTGGGCAGGGCAAAGAGGAGGTATATGACAAGTGACTTTTGGAGCAGGCTGGCTTACAGAGCTGGTGCACTGCATGACTGTTAGGTCAGGGCCCTGAGAGCTAGAAGGGTGGTAGTGAAGGGTGGTAGTGGATCCTGGAGGCTGGCAAACATGGGTTTGCCTCTCATGTTCAGTGCAGACCATCCAGGACAATGTACCTGATAACTGGAACCTCAATTACCTGTTCTGTGAAATGGAGCTAAAACTATCTCATTTGGAAGAGTTTCTATGAGATGTCAATGATTTGGTATTGGTTAAAAGGCTTTGCACAATGCCTGGCACGTAGTACATATCCCACAGATGTGTTTTGTTTTCCTTTATTTCCCCAAAAGTCACACTATGGCCTAGAATGAAGAAGAGATTTATTCAAGGTCTCACAGAAGGGGAGCAGTAGAGGTAGGATTATGACTGCCTCAGCTGGTTATCCTCTGCCCAGGAAGAGCTGTTTTCCCTGACTACTTCCTAAATAAACATCTCCAGTCACCTCCCCTATATTAACTCATTTGAACTTCATATCTCTGTGAGGCTGGTCCTAGTATCCCTATTTTACAGATGAGCAAACTGAGGGTCAGAAAGGTTAAAGCAAAGTCATGACTCACCTGAAATCACAGAGCCTACAACTGTTAAAACTGAGATTTAGATTCAGGGCCCATGTCCTTAACTAGCAGACCATGAAAGAAGCCAGAACAGGGACAGGACTTCTGGTACCATGGCTCACCCCAAGCTCCCTCTTCAGTGCCCTCCCGAAGCCTCCTGTTCTATGATGAGGGGGCAGGCTCATGGGAGGATGGCCACAGTGCCCTGCTACCTGTGGAGTCCCCTGATGGCTGGGAAATCAAGCCAGGGGGGCCGGCAGATCAGCAACCCCAGGACCACCTGCAGCATGACCACCTGGACAGCACCCATGAGACCACCAAGTACCTGAGTGAGGCCTGGCCCAAAGATGCTGGTGGGAACAGCACCAGCCCTGACTTCTCCCACCCTGAGGAGTGGTTCCACGAGAGGTGAGTGGGGGACCCCACCCCTTCCTGGGGTCCCAGGCTCTGCCTGCCCTCAGCCTGTCCCTAATCCCCATATCAGCCACACCCTCCCAAGGCCCCATCCCTTACATATCCAGATCCAACTTGCAGAGGGGTAAGAGGCTCCTCACTGGATGGAGTCACCCTGACTTCTGTTCTCTCTCCAGGGATCTGGGCCCCAACACCACCATCAAACTCTCCTAGGCTGTGCCAATACCCAGGACACAGGACATACCCCTGGCACCTGGAAGAGGGGTCGTCTTGCTCACCAACCCAGATCCAGCTCGTACCCTTGCCCCTTGGGGTCCCATCCCAGGAGAAAGGGCTCCACTTCTTCCCAGCCTTCTTTGCCCTGGGTCTTAACCGGGGTCTCTCCTCCCCACCCTCCCACCCCTGCCCCCACATTTGGACTGTTCCCTTGGGCCAACCACTCTGTCATTCTCACCCCTCCCTCCCACAATCATCCGTCCTTCCCAGATAAATCACTTACTGGGCTATCCCCTCCTTTCTCATAATAACCAACATGACCACTCCTTCCCTACCCCCCATACACACACACACAAACACATGTCAACATACCAACCCACACCCCTCATGCCCACCCCCACTGTACAGAGTCCAAGAACAGAAATTGTTTGTAAATAATGAACCTTATTTTTTATTATTGCCAATCCCCTAAGATATTGTATTTTACAAGTCTCCCTCCTACCTTCACCCCTCCCTTGTTTTATATTTTATGAAGTTAGTGCGGGCTTTGCTACTCCCTGGCTCGGGAAAGAGGGGTCTCCCCTCCCTCTCCCTGACCTCCCCCTGCTGCTGCCCAAGCTGCTGGGCCTTTTTAATTGTGAAACTGCTTCGTCCATCAGCTCAGCACATGCTTTAAGAAGGCAAAAGTGAAAAAAAAAAAAGATGCAGCATCAATTCCTGACTTTGTGCCTTTCTTTGTGGGGGGAGAGAGAGTGAGATTAAGGGGTGGAGGGGAGTGAGAAGGGTAAATTAATGTTATATTCTGATGGTGTGACTAGGAGCACGGGGGTATGAGAAGATCTTTCTGTTGGGTTCCCTTTTCTAGCCAGGCACAGAATTCAACCTATGTGGTCAAAGAATTATGTGTCAATTTCCCCCCACCTGGAGGCTCCTCCAAGTGCCTCCTCTTGCTGAGTATGGAAGCAGAGAGGCCTCTAAGCCACTGTCTAGGCCTCTGGGGATGGGGAGACTTGAGAGTGTGAAGCGCCCACGGTGGGCCAGGGGCTGGGTTAGATACTTCATGCACGGTACCCAGCTTGGTCTTCCTGATATCTGTGGTATTTAGTGCTTATGTCCTTTGCCTCAGAAGGATTAAAGACACAGACTTCAGAGTAAGAAGAGGTGCTTCTGACCTGTCACTTTGCCAGCTGTGTGTGGTAGGCAGGTTCCTAATACTCCAGCCTACACACCTGTTTAATCCCCTCCATAGGGCATGGAGGGTGCCTATGACTATGAAGGGAAGTCACTCCTAGGATTAGGTGACCTTTAATGTTAAACATAAAGAGATTTTGCAGATGTAATTAAGGTCCCAAATCAGTTGATTCTGAGTTCTTCAAAAGGGAGCTTATCCTGGGTGGGCCTGACTTAATCAGATGAAAGCCATTGAAGAGGGGACTGGGCCCTTACTGAAGCATCTCCTGCTGGCGTTGAGGAAGCACACAGCCACACTGTGAACTGCATGAAGAAGAGTGACCTCAGTATCACAGTAGCAAGACATTGAATTCTGCCAACACACTCAGCAAGCTTAGAAGAGGGTCCCAGCTCCAGATGAGACCCCCAGCCCCTCTAACACCTGGAGTGCGGCCTGGTGAGGGCCTGAGCACAAGACTCTGCTTAGCTGTGCCCAGACTCTGAGCTCATACCTGGGTTGTTTTAAGTTGCCGTGTTTGTAGTGGTTCCTTGTGCAGCATAGGAAACTAAGATAACCTGAATCTCTCTGAGCCTCCATTTCTCCATTTGTAAAATAAGGATATAACTAATACCCAATGCATGGGGTTCAATTATGTAAATTATGTAAGATGCAGAGAACAGGGCCCAGGATACAGTGCCTCCAAGGAAGATGAGCTGTGCATTTAGAGATGACAATAGTTACAGTAGGCTAGGAGCCAAGCTAGGGGTATGATCATAGGGTAGAGGAATGTGCCTCACTCAGACTGGAGCAGCAAGGGCTTCCTTGGAGGAGGTGACATGAAGGACTGAACAGGCAAGAGAGAGGAAAGGAGCATTCTAGGAAGAGGAACAGCCTGGGCAAAGGCCTCCAAGGTAGGAGACAGCAGGAAAACTTCAAGAAAATTCAAATAGTTCAGAGCAGTTGGAAGGTAGAGCACAAGGATGCTGAGAGCTGAGGCTAGATGGTGATCAGGGGCCAGATCCAAAGGGGCCTCAAATGTCTTACTGAGGTTTGGGATTTTTATCACAGAGGCATAATACTTTGAGGCTCAGAAGCAGGGGCATGGTGGTGGGATGATGCCTATACCAGTTGCCCACCAGAGGAAAATCTGGGCAAGATCAGAGTTAGAGAAACAGAGCTGGCCATCAGGCTCCATCTTCTATCCCCCTTTCTTCTGCAACCTCACCTTGATCACTTGATGGGGACCTCATTGCCTGCTTCTGGGCATCAGTTTCAACTGCTAGTACCTGCACAATTTTACAGGAAGGTCATTAAAGGGCTCTGGGCCACACCCCCTTTTCTGATTGATTCACTCAGTCCCTCTTTTAGTCATTCAACAAACTGCCCTCAAAGACTCCAGGCTGGTGGTGGAGGCTGGAAAGTAAACCAGCCATTGGGGCCAGTGTGATGGAGGGGTGTACAGGATGTTAAGGGGACAGAGGAGATTTGGTGGGTCGGTGGGGAACAACTCAGAGGAGGTGACCCTTTATCTTGGTCTTAAAGACTGTATGAGAGTTGGTAAGATAGAGAAGAAGTAAGAGTGTTGGGGTGGGAAGAATGACTCCAAAAGCATGGAGCTCTGAAAAGCAGGGCCAGGGCTGGGGTGAGGCAAGGGGGTGGGTAGTGTACAAAATATAAGGAGGAGCAGAGGTGGAGCCAAGATGGCGGCATGAGTAGGACAGTGGGAATATTCTCCAAAAATATATATTTTTGAAAATACAACAAATACAACTATTCCTAAAAGAGAGACCAGAAAACACAGAACAACAGCCAGACTACATCCACACCCGTGAGAACCCAGCACCTCATGAAGGGGGTAAGATGCAAGCTCCGGCCTGGCAGGAACTGAGCACTCCTCACCCCAGCTCCGGGCGGGAGGAGAGGAGTCGGAGCGGGGAGGGAGAGGGAGCCCAGGACTGCTAAACACCCAGCCCTAGTCATCCGCACCCAGAGCACAGACACACTGTGAGGAGTGTGGAAAACTAGCAAAACAGGACAGTAAAACCTGCCAGCGGGTCCCTGCAGCTGGCACCCCTGGGACAAAAAAAGAGTGCTTTTTGAAAATCTTAAAGAGACAGGGACCCCCACAGCTGGATGGAAACATCCCAGGACACTTAGCCTAGCAGCTGGGAATCCTGGGGAACTCTGGGCACCATAACCCCCTGGGCAGCAGTGCAGCTCTGAGACCCCTCATGGTGATAAACAGCCCCGGGGCCCATTCCCCCTCCAGCACGGCCCTGTCATAACAGAGCAGCAGCCTGAGGCTGGCCATGTGCACAGCAAGGGAGGTTCCTCCATAGCGGCCAGGCAGGAAACAGACCCAGTCTACACGCAACTGCCCAACACAAGCCCCTAGGGGTCACCATTGTCCCAGGAAAGAAAGGCCAGGAGCAAGTGGAAAGGGTCTTGGTTCTCGCAGCTGACAGATGAGCCAACAGCACACCACTGCATCTATCAACATGAAAAGGCAGAAAAATTTCATCCAGACCAGACTAACCCAGACATCCTCCACATCCTCCCCTGAGAAGGAATCTTGGGAGATAGATTTAACCAATCTTCCTGAAAAAGAATTCAAAATAAAAGTCATAACCATGCTGATGGACTTGCAGAGAAATATGCAAGAGCTAAGGAGGGAGAATACAGAAATAAAATAATCGCTGGAAGGACTTCAAAGCAGAATGGACGAGATGCAGACCATTAATGGACTAGAAATCAGAGAACAGGAATGCAGAGAAGCTGACACAGAGAGAGATAAAAGGATCTCCAGGAATGAAAGCATATTAAGAGAACTGTGTGACCAAATCAAATAGAACAATATCCGCATTATTGGGGTACCAGAAAAAGAAGAGAGAGACAAAGGGATAGAAAGTGTATTTGAAGAAATAATTGCTGAAAACTTCCCCAAACTGGCAGAGGAAATAGTCTCTAGGACCATGGAAGCACACATAACTCCCAACAGAAGGGACCCAAGGAGGACAACACCAAGACACATAATAATTAAAATGGCAAAGATCAAAGACAAGGACAGAGTATTAAAGGCAGCCAGAGAGAGAAAAAAGGTCACCTACAAAGGAAAACCCATCAGGCTATCATCAGACTTCTCAACAGAAACCTTAGAGGCCAGGAGAGAATGGCATGATATACTTAATGCAATGAAACAGAAGGGCCTTGAACCCAGAATACTGTATCCAGCACGATTATCATTTAAATATGAAGGAGGGATTAAACAATTCCCACACAAGCTAAAGTTGAGGGAATTTGCCTCACACAAACCACCTACCTCTACAGGGTATTTTAGAGGGACTTCTCTAGATGGAAGCACTCCTAAGGCTTAATAGATGTCACCAGAGAAAATAAAATCACAGCAAAGAAAGCAAACCAACCAAATCCTAACTAAAGGCCAAAAATAAAATCAACTACCCACAAAAGCAGTCAAAGGAAACACAAAAGAGCACAAAATAAAACACCAAACATATAAAGAATGGAGGAGGAGGAATAAGAAGGGACAGAAGTAAAGAATCATCAGACTGTGTTTATAATAGCTCAATAAGCAAGTTAAGTTAGGTGGTAAGATAGTAAAGAAGCTAACCTTGAACCTTTGGTAACCACGAATCTAAAGCCTGCAATGGCAATAAGTACATATCTTTCAATAATCACCCTAAATGTAAATGAATTGAATGCACCAATCAAAAGACACAGAATAACAGAATGGATAAAAAAGCAAGACCCATCTATATGCTGCTTACAAGAGACTTACCTCAAACCCAAACACATGCACAGACTAAAAGTCAAGGGATGGGAAAAGATATTTCATTCAAACAACAAGGAGAAAAAAGCAGGTGTTGCAGTACTAGTATCAGACAAAATAGACTTCAAAACAAAGAAGGTAACAAGAGATAAAGAAGGACATTACATAATGATAAAGGAGTCAGACTAACAAGAGGATATAACCATTATAAATATATATGCACCCAATACAGGAGCACCAACATATGTGAAACAAATACTAGCAGAATTAAAGGAGGAAATAGAATGCAATGCATTCATTTTAGGAGACTTCAACACACCATTCATTCCAAAGAACAGATCCACCAGACAGAAAATAAGTAAGGACACAGAGGCACTGAACAACACGCTAGAACAGATGGACGCAATAGACATCTATAGAACTCTACACCCAAAAGCAACAGGATACACATTCTTCTCAAGTGCACATGGAACATTCTCCAGAATAGACCACATACTAGGCCACAAAAAGAGCCTCAGTAAATACAAAAAGACTGAAATCCTACCAACCAACTCCTCAGACCACAAAGGCATAAAACTAGAAATAAATTGTACAAAGAAAGCAAAAAGGCTCACAAACACATGGAGGCTAAACAACATGCTCCTAAATAATCAATGGATCAATGACAAAATTAAAATACAGATCAAGCAATATATGGAAACAAATAACAACAACACAAAGCCCCAACCTCTGTGGGAAGCAGCGAAAGCAGTCTTAAGAGGAAAGTATACAGCAATCCAGGCATATTAAAGAAGGAAGAACAATCCCAAATGAATAGTCTCATGCCACAATTATCGAAACTGGAAAAAGAAGAGCAAATGAGGCCTAAGGTCAGCAAAAGGAGGGACATAATAAAGTTCAGAGAAGAAATAAATAAAATTGAGAAGAATAAAACAGTAGAAAAAATCAATGAAACTAAGAGCTGGTTCTTCGAGAGAATAAACAAAATAGATAAGCCTCTAGCCAGACTTATTAAGAGAAAAAGAGAATCAACACAAATCAACAAAATCAGAACAAGAAAGGAAAAATAACGATGGACCCCACAGAAATACAAAGAATTATTAGAGAATACTATGAAAACCTATATGCTAACAAGCTGAAAAACCTAGAATAAATGGACAACTTCTTAGAAAAATACAACCTTCCAAGACTGACCCAGAAAGAAACAGAAAATCTAAACAGACCAATTACCAACAACGAAATTGAAGTGGTAATCAAAAAACTACCCAAGAACAAAACCCCTGGGCCAGATGGATTTACCTCAGAATTTTATCAGACATTCAGAGAAGACATAATACCCATTCTCCTTAAAGTGTTCCAAAAAATAGAAGAGGAGGGAATACTCCCAAACTCATTCTATGAAGCCAACATCACCGTAATACCAAAACCAGGAAAACACCCCACCAAAAAAGAAACTACAGACCAATATCCCTGATGAACGTAGATGCAAAAATACTCAACAAAATATTAGCAAACCAAATTCAAAAATACATCAAAAGGATCATACACCATGACCAAGTGGGATTCATCCCAGGGATGCAAGGATGGTACAACATTAGAAAATCCATCAACATCATCCACCACATAAACAAAAAGAAGGACAAAAACCACATGATCATCTCCATAGATGCTGAAAAAGCATTTGACAAAATTCAACATCCATTCATGATAAAAACTCTCAACAAAATGGGCATAGAGGACAAGTACTTCAACATAATAAAGGCCATATATGATAAACCCACAGCCAACATCATACTGAACAGCGAGAAGCTGAAAGCTTTTCCTCTGAGATCGGGAACCAGACAGGGATGCCCACTCTCCCCACTGTTATTCAACATAGTACAGGAGGTCCTAGCCATGGCAGTTAGACAAAACAAAGAAATACAAGGAATCCAGACTGGGAAGAAGAAGTTAAACTGTCACTATTTGCAGATGACATGATATTGTACATAAAAAACCCTATAGACTCCACTCCAAAACTACGAAAACTAATATTGGAATTCAGCAAAGTTGCAGGACATAAAATTAACACACAGAAATCTGTGGCTTTCCTTTACACTAACAATGAACCAATAGAAAGAGAAATCAGGAAAACAATTCCATTCACAATAGCATCAAAAAGAATAAAATACCTAGGATTAAACCTAACCAAGAAAGTGAAAGACCTATACCCTGAAAACTATAAGGCACTCTTAGGAAATTAAAGAGCTCACTAACAAATGGAAACTCATCCAATGCTCCTGGCTAGGAAGAATTAATATTGTCAAAATGGCCATCCTGCTGAAAACAATATACAGATTCGATGCAATCCTTATCAAATTACCAACAGCTTTCTTCAATGAGCTGGAACAAATAGTTCAAAAATTCATATGGAAACACCAAAGACCCCAAATAGCTTAAGCAATCCTGAGAAGGAAGAATAAAGTGGGGGGATCGCACTCCCCAACTTCAAGCTCTACTACAAAGCCACAGTAATCAAGACAATTTGGTACTGGCACAAGAACAGAGCCACAGACCAATGGAACAGAATAGAGACTCCAAACATTAACCCAAACATATATGGTCAATTAATTTTCAATAAAGGATTCAGGGACATACAATGGGGAAATGACAGTCTCTTCAACAGATGGTGTTGGCAAAACTGGACACCTACATGTAAGAGAATGAAACTGGATCACTGTCTAACCCCATACACAAAAGTAAATTCAAAATGGATCAAAGACTTGAACATAAGTCATGAAACCATAAAACTCTTAGAAAAAAACATAGGCAAAAATCTCTTGGACATAAACATGAGTGCCTTCTTCATAAAAATATCTCCCCGGGCAAGGAAAACAAAAGTAAAAATGAACAAATAGGACTATATCAAGCTGAAAAGCTTCTATACAGCAAAGGACACCATCAATAGAACAAAAAGGCCTCCTACAGTATAGGAGAATATATTCATAAATGACAGATCTAATAAAGGGTTGACATCCAAAATATATAAAGAGCTCAGGCACCTCAACAAACAAAAAGCAAATAATCCAATTAAAAAATGTGCAGAGGAGCTGAATAGACAGTTCTCTAAAGAGGAAATTCAAATGGCCAACAGACACATGAAAAGATGCTGCACATCACTTGTCATCAGAGAAATGCAAATTAAAACCACAATGAGATATCACCTCACACCAGTAAGGATGGCTACCATCCAAAAGACAAACAACAACAAATGTTGGCGAGGTTGTGGAGAAAGGGGAACCCTCCTGGTTGTAAATTAGTTCTGGTGAGAATGTAAATTAGTTCAACCATTGTGGAAAGCAGTATGGAGGTTCCTCAAAATGCTCAAAATAGATATACCATTTGACCCAGGAATTCCATTTCTAGGAATTTACCTTAATAATGCAGCAGTCCAGTTTGAAAAAGACAGATGCACCCCTATGTTTATCGCAGCACTGTTTACAATAGCCCAGAAATGGAAGCAACCTAAGTGTCCATCAGTAGATGAATGGATAAAGAAGATGTGGTACATATACACAATGGTATATTATTCAGCCATAAGAAGAAAACAAGTCCTACAATTTGCAACAACATGGATGGAGCTAGAGGGTATTATGCTCAGTGAAATAAGCCAGGTGGAGAAAGACAAGTACCAAATGATTTCACTCATATGTGGAGTATAAGAACAAAGAAAAATTGAAGGAACAAAACAGCAGCAGAATCACAGAACCCAAGAATGGACTAACAGTTACCAAAGGGAAAGGGACTGGGGATTGTGGGTGGGAAGGGAGGGAGAAGAGGGGAAGTAGAAAGGGGACCTTACGATTAGCATGTATAATGTGGGGGCGGGTCACGGGGAGGGCTGTGCAACACAGAGAAGACAAGTAGTGATTTCACAGCATCTTACTACGCTGATGGACTGACTAATGTGGTATTGTGGGGGGACTTGGTGAAGGGGGGAGTCTAGTAAATATAATGTTCCTCAGGTAATCGTAGATTAATGATACAAAAAAAAAAGAGTATATACTGTCCAAAGACCCTACTAAAGATACTAATGAATGGTGTGGTGGGGGTACTTGATAATATGGGTGAATGTAGTAACCAAAATGTTGCTTATGTGAAACCTTCATAAGATTGTATATCAAAGATAACTTAATTAAAAAAAAAGAAATGGGAAAAAAAAGCAGTTTGGCCTGTTCTCTTAGATGGGAGTGAGTTGACCATGGTTATTTCTAGAAAAAAAAAAGAATCAACAGAAAAGGAAGATAGTGGATTAAGGGAGAGAGGAGTGGTTCAGGCAGCAGGTGGAGAGGTCCACTTTAGACTGGGGAAGCCTGGACAGAAGGGGAAGACATTCTGAAGGTGCAGAATGTGGGGAGACAGGAGACTGAGGGAGGCCCAATGGCTGTGAAGTTTGGGGATGGAGCAATGGAGAGGGTTGGCACAGAAACTGGATTGGGGGAAAAGTTTGAAATAGTCATTCAGAGGGATAGGAGACAAAGCTGACTTTTTGTGTGACCCCCTCATCATTCATTCATTCATTTAACATATGTATCTACAGGGTGTCCCTTATGTGCATGGCACCATGCCAACATTGCAGCTCAGTAAGACCCAGCTTCTGATACCAAAGGGCTTGAAGTCTAGCATTCTCCTGCTATTGACTAGGGCCCATCTGCCAGGCATGAACTGAGAATTTCACATGTTCCAGTTAGAAATGAAAATAATCCTAAGGGGTGGGTATTTTTACAGATTAAGGAAGTGGGGTTTAGAGAGGTGAAATGACTTGACCAAGGTCACACAGCAAGGAAGTGGCAAAGCTGGTATTTGAACACAGGTCTGTTTGTCTTCAAAGCTCATGCTGCCTCTCCATCTCTCACCCTAAAACCCCTTCTGTCTCCTCTAGATGCCCTTCCTCCAGCCCAGCTTTTTATTCTTGCCTAAGATCCACTAGGGCTTCCTGAAACAGATAAGCCAGATAGCCTAGGGTTTAGGAGGCAGGTCAGATTGTGGTTGGTCATTGGCCATCACCACCCTATGCCTGTCCATCCATAGCAGTCTTCTCCACCTGTGTTAGATTACAGGGTTAATCCCCTCACACAAGCTATCTGTTGACATAACCTCCTCAGAGCCACATGTCACTGCTTGTAAATAGTCGCATCCCCAACACATCCCCAGTGATGGAGCTACAGCACCATGTTGTCAGCCCTGGGAGCCAGCTTTGCTGCACACGCATGTGATGGCTTTCACAGTGCCCATCACCCTGTATAAGTTGCCGCAACAAGCCCCCCATACACCCCATACACCTGGAAACCAAAGCTCTGCAAGTAGGGAGAGCAGCTGTGGGTGCCACCTGGAGCTGGGAGGCACCAGAACAAGGTTCCAATTCCAGAAGGCTGGGTGACCCCAGCAGCCATCTGGCCACACTGGGCACCTCTCTGATGCAGGCAACAGGTGCCCCTTGGGTCACTGAAGGAGAAAGGCTAGGAACTCACCTCCAAAGAAGCCTGGGTCACTTTGTCATCGGAGTGGCAGGTGAGAGCCAAGATGCTGATGTACGAGCTGCACTTCAATGTGTGACCTTGGCAAGTCACCTAACCTCTCAAAGCCTCGGTGTCCTCATCTGTAAAATAGTACCCACCCTCACAAAGTTGCTGTGAGGGGTTAAGGAAAGCTTACACATGAAGCTCTTAGTGCAAAAGCAGTAAACACTCAAAAGACATTATCTATTATTTCTGAGCACAGAGGCAGTGGGCTGGAGGTGTTCAGAGAAGTGAGTTGCAGCTGGCTGAGGCTGCAGAAGGTGGGCAGGCTGGGCAGGCAAAAAATACAATTTTTCCCTTGTATTCTTGGCAAGAGGGCAGAGCCTCAACTTAAAGATAATGCAAGCAGTCAGCAGCTGGTCCTTAACTGGGAAGGTGTAAGGACAGAGGGGAGAAGCTTCATTTTAAAAAGGATTGAGTGAGGAGAGCTCAGCAGGAAAGAGCTGAACAAAAACCAACCTGGAAACCCAGCAGCTAGGCAGCTGGTGAGGAAATGTCAGATCCAGCCAGAACTACCATAATTCATAGTGTAGGAGGCTACCTTGGGCCAGGCTGCTTGGAAAATTAGCAATCTCCCAAGAGAAAATTGTAGGTGGTGGGGCTCCCAAATACTCTGCCCCTCCCTCTCTAGCACCAGGGCTTCTTGAGAACTCCACTTGAGAGAGGAAGCTCCCCTGTGGCCAAGAAATTTAATGCTCATTCCATTCATCTAACACAGATGGCTGGGCCAGGAGAGAGTGGGAAACAGAGCTGGGACAAGCCCAGTCCTGCCCTTTGGGAGCTTATCCATGGGGACACAGGCAAAGGTGAAGCTGTTACTGGGTGGCAGGCAGCACGATGGAGTGGAAAGTGGCTTGTGTTCTGGGGCCAAAACACAAATCCTGGCTCCACCACTCACTGCTTGAACCATCCTGAGCAAACAAATCAGCTAGATGACATCTCCGTCTCCTCAAATGGAGGAAGGGATAACATCTACCAGGAAGGGTTGTGGTGAGACTCAAATGACATGGCAGGTATTGTTAGAGTGTGAAGGGGAGTGCCCAGAGAGAGGCCCAGAAAATTGTTATGAGGCTGAAGGAGGAAGGCTGCATCTGCAGTGGAATATCAAGGAGGATTCATGGGGATGTGGCAGTTGAGAATGGCTTTGCTGGATGGACAGGATTTCACTGAAGGGGATATACTCTAGGAAGTGGGAACGACCTGAGCAAAGGCACAGAGCAGGACAGTCATGCAGGGCTGGTTTGAGTTAGGGGGATCATGGGCAGTGCCTGTTCCTCTTTGTAGCTGCTTCTCTGCCTCTGTGAGTCTGGTCCATCCTACCTTTCTGGGCTCAAAGACAGTGGGGAAAGGTAAGACACAGACTAGTCTAGATACCTGGTGCAGATGGCATTGGGGTCTGGAAGGCAGAGTAGTGCCTTTCAGCTGGAGCCATCCAAGGAAACTTTGTGGAAGAGGAGGCATTTGAGCAGAGCTTCAGAATTTGAAGTACATCAACAGGAGATTTCAGATGAACAGTGCTGTGCAGGCCTGATGCCAATTCCCAAAATCAGAAGCACAGATGGATAGAAGAAAGTGGATGGAATCACAGGATGTGGGAAGATGAAGGCAGGTCTTGAATGTCAGGCTAAAGTATAGGCAAGGGGGAGCCATTACATTCAGAAAAGGGAAGAGTAATTGCTATGGTCAATAGTCCACTTCAGAAAGATGAGTCTGGGGCCCTGAAAAGGAGGTGTGAGATCTGGAAAGCTAACCAAAGTCCCACCATCATCCAGATGTAAGGTCCAGGTGATGAACGACCCAAGGAAAAGAGACAATACAGGAGGGACCCCAGGTCTTGGCGGGGGAGTCCAAGATGGGCCCAAGAAGATGGGCCCAGTCATTCCTTCTCGATTTGGCTTCCCCCTTATCCCATCAGCTTCTCCTGACCAGGGAGGCTGATTCAACCTGCTGGGAGACTCTGGCCCAGAAGCCTGTGGATGGTGGGAGGGTCAGAGGAGGCAGCCAGCCCTTAAAAGGCTGCCAGGCTCTAGGGTCGGGAATTCTCCCTCCCAAACCCACCCTCAGTTGGTTCCTTCTCCCGGCATGATCCTGAAGAGCTCCAGGCCTAGAGAAAGTGTTACCGTCAATCGGGTCCATCCCAAATTTAGTGCATCCGGCTATATTTCTTTTTCTGTGCCCCTTCCCCAAATCCAGCTGGGTCTCTAAATTCCGGTGGCGCCGACGGGGTTAAAGCCAGCTCATGTCACCGCCCCTACTCCACACCCCCAACCCCTCACCCCCACCTGCCTGCCTTTTCTGCGAATGCCGAATCCGGAAAGCGGGGTGGGGATGGGGGTGCATCGCAACCGCTGATTGACAGCAGGGACGGTGATTGGCAGCTGCCGAGCAGCGGGATACCGGGAAGGGGCTCAGGGGTGGGCTCTGGCGGGCGCCCCACACCTCCGGCCTTGGCCGCAGGCAGGATTCTTGCCCGCTGCCGATTGGGCCAGGCTGGCTCCTTCCGTGCCCCGAGTCGGGCTGGCTGGGCTGGGCGGGGCGGCGCCATCCCTCCGGACCCCGCGGGCTACTGGGTGTCTCTAAGGTGACACTCCGGTGCGAAGCAACGGCGGCGGCTGCAGGAGCGCTCTGGCCGCCTCTGCTCCGGCTCTGCTCCGGGTCCGGCTCCAGCCGTCCGGGGAGCGCCCCAGCACGGTCTACGCAGCACCCGACACCCACCAAGGACATCCCCCCAGGGACGCGGGAGGATCCCGGCCGACCTTTCCCAGGCACAGTGCCCAGCATCTCGCTGCTCCCGTCGTCCGAGCACCGGCGTCGGGGCGACGTGTGGGACCCAGTGCTTCCCTCCCTCCCCGCCTTGTGTCCCCGGGAAGGGAGACTGAACTTTAGTAAGGAAGCCCGAAAGGCCGCAGGAGCCGCGGAAAGAGGGCGGCCGCAGGATGGCCGAGAGGCCGGGCGGTGGAGGGCCCCGAGGGGCCGCTACAGGCGGCGGCCGGGCAGTTGAGGAGGAGGTGGTGGTGCGGCGGCGCTGTCGGCGCGGGGAGGAGGCTGAGGTCTCGCAGCCGTGGCCCGAGGGACCCTGGGGCATGGCCGGCGGGCCCCCAGTGGAAGAACGATTCCGCCAGATGCACCTCAGAAAGCAGGTGTCTTACAGGTGAGGAGAATGGGGCGGAGGGGAACACTGTGCTTGGGACCAACCCCCTTTTCAGTCAACATTCTTTGAGCGCTGCTACTTGCTTGGCTCTGCTCTTGGGATTCAGAAATGACTACCACGGGGGTCCCTCACCTCCGTGTGCAAGGGAAAAGGAGGGCTTCCTAGACCCCTTCTCTATGACCCTTGAATTCCCTTATTCATTCAACGTGGAGTTACTGGTGCCAGCTGCGTACCAGGCATTGTACTGGGCCCTGAGGGAGTAATAAGCAAGACATGATCCTTACAAACCTCTATTTGCTGAGGAGAGCCGGAAGATGCTCTCTGGCTCTTCTGGCAGAAAGAGGGACCCCCTATGTATTCAATAAGCCTTACCCGAGCTTTCCCGAGGGCTGACTCTGTGCTAGGCACTAGCTCTGGGGGTTACTGAGATGCTCCCCAATACCATGGCTGAAACCCTGCTGCCTAGGGATGCGGAAGGAATCCCCTCCTGGGCCCCTTTGCCCCAGCAGGCCCTCACTGGCATCCCCACTGGCAGACTGAACCTTGAATTACCACATAATTTTCCTAAATGTCTTCTGCCGGTGAAAGATTCCCAGCCTCCATGGTCGTGCCACCTCTGTCCAGAGAGTTCACTAGGGGAATCTGCAGGAGTGGACCCCACAGACCACTTTTATGTCTTGGACTGGGGTGAGGAAGGGCTGCCTCTCAAACAAGGGTGGGTACATTACACAGAGAAGAGATCTGGGCAAGGGCGAGCAGCTCTTACCTTTCTCTTCCTCTCCCAGACCACAGCCTTAACTTGGACTTGCTGCCCTTTGGGAGGGGTCCAGCAGGACTACCAAGGTAATCTACAGTCCTTGAAGCCATTAGCCTGGTTAGAGAGGACAAGCTTCCTGTCTGTTTACAATGCTAGGGACTTGGGATGTGTCTCAGGCTGCCCTGCTTCTCCCTAGGGCTTCTGGGAAGGTGTTTCATAAAACCTGCCCAATCCTGGGATTTTGAAATGCCCCAGTATTCCTAACGGCTATGAGACCATCCAGCCTCTGTCAGTTGGGGGGAGAATGGGAGAGAAGAGGAGGGGCCTTTACCATGACAAAGTGAGAAACTTAATGGGAATGAAAGGAAGTAGGTTAGGTACCCATGGGCCCTACCTTCACTTTCTAGGGTACATAAGTACACTGGGCTCCATTACCAAGTTCTTCCAGAACATAAGCTGATAAGACATCTGTCCCCTGCCTTCTGGCTGCAGATAGAAGAGCCCCTGAAAGTTCCCTGGGGGAGGAGACCGTACAAAGGGACTGATGGGGGATGGGGCATAGAATGTAGAATCCTGGAAGAAACATTAGTGTGGGAGTCAAGAGACCTGGCTTGGGTTCTCACCTCTTCCAGTGACTTGCTGTATGTCCTTGAGCTAAACAATCAATCTCTCTCTGAGCCTCAGTTCTTCATCTGTAACACAAGGGGGTGACTGAACATTTTCCTTGGCTGTGGATCAGGGACAGACAGCATCCAGAGCTGGAAAGGAGGCTGGAGTTGGGTAGAGGCTTACAGGATTGGGAGCAGAGAATAATTAAAGGGCTGAGAGGGAAGATGCTGTTTGTGTGGGTGTTTGTGTGTGTGCATATGTGCACACACACACACACATAGTGAGGCAGCTTCAAGGGCTAGGATTCCTCAAGGGTGGTTCCTGAATGGAGACCCCTCCACAGCACAAACTTTTGGCCTCTAGTCATTAAGGATGCAGGGTAACCAGGCTGACTGTGAAGGGATCAGAAGATCTCAGGTCATCTGTGGGAAGGCTGCAGAAGATCGCACTAGGGCAAGCTGCAGCTGTCACCCCTGAACAGATTGGGCACCACACCTCCTCATACACTAAAGTTAGGCCAGGATCCCAGTCTGAGGACCAGAGCAGGCCAAGGCATCAAGGCAAGAAGGTAGAAATCAGAGGAAGCCCTAGGAAAGAGACAGCAGGCCTGGGCTGCCCGGGGGACCTCAGTAGAACAATCTGTGCTTTCTGGCTCTGCCCTCCTGTGTGGCTGCAGTCCTGAGTGGACCAATGACTAATGCCACTCTCTCCTGTACAGGTTGCCAGGGGACTGGCAAGAGCTCAAGCCCACAGTGGCCCTTTTCACATCCTCCGCCTGCCACAGTTCCATGCAGCTCTGGCTCGCAGCTAAACCTCCCACCCCACTGTGAGGAGTTGCTAAGAAAAGCAGTTGAGAGCCCTTCACAGAGAGAAAAGGCTTTGAGACAGAAATGCGGGGGCACAAAAATCTGAGGGTGAGAGGTGGAAGCAGAAACAGGTTAAGGCCTGGCTGCCTCTGACGTAAGTGAGGATGGGGCTTTCGGCAGGACAGTAGAAACCTTCAGGGATGTGGGGTTTCTGGGAAATAGGTTCCCTTCACCCCACGGTCCTGGCATGGGCTGGAAGCAGCCCTGGCAACTCCTTTAGGAAGATGGAAAGATGGCAGGTCTGTGCCAGCAGAAACTGTTGGTGGAGGATAGAATCGGGGGACATCTTAGGTCTACATCTGGGTCTGGCCATCTCAACTTTAAAAACCTCTCCCAGATAATTTTAATAGTCAGACAGGTTTGGAAACCACTGGTTTCACCTATGAAGAAGCTGAAAGGGAGGGAGAACTGGTAAAATGTGAGCTGAATCTTTGGGGTGTGGCCAGCAGGGGGCTTCCCTGTGCTGGGCTGCTGTTGTGGTCCCAGACAGACCTGGAAGGAGGATCAGTACCCCTGGAGTTCTGGCCCCCAGCCAGGGATGTCTGAGACAAGAAGCATGGGACACTGTCCCTTCCCCTGACAAAAAAGTATGATTCAGTACAGGGCCAGACAGCAAGTAGTTTAGCCTTTGCAAGTCATACAGCCTGTCACTCTGCTCTGCCATTGTAGCACCAAAGCAGCCACAGACAATATGAAAATGAATGTATGTGGCTGGATTCCAGTAAATTTTTATTTATAAGCATTGAACTTTGCATATCATTTTCACTGTCACAAACATTTGCTTTTTTCCAACCATTTAAAATTGTAAAAACCATTCTTAGCTCACAGCCATACAAAAATAGGCAGCAGGCTGGATATGGCCCACTGGCCATATCTTGCCAACTCCTGACCCAGAAAATGGGAAAGACAAACACAGGAAGGACACTGATGGGCATTGGCAATCCACCTGGGCGTTGAGCAAAGTAGCACATGAGTTGCATTGCACCAAGAGAGGTGGTGCAGTGCACATGCATGCAGACTTCAGGGTCAGAGAGACCTGGGTTCAAATTCCAGCCCGGCTCCTTCCTAGTGGGGTGAGTCACTTTCACTTCTGACCCTGTTTCCTCATATGGAAAATGGGAACAATAATACCTGCAGGAGAGGGTGGCTGGGAAGATTAAAGAAGATAGAGATGTAAAGTTCCTGACTCATAGCAGGGGTGAGCCACAGGTTAGAAGCTCTGCATTCTATAGCTGGATCTCCTTGTGGTTGAGGGTTAGAGGAAGGCCTCTGAAGGAGGGTGGCTGGCTCTGAGTGATGGATGGATGGTGAGACCACGGGGAGACGGAGTTTAAGGGAAACTAAGAGCAAGTGCTGAGCATGTGCACACATCCCAGACTGCAGTTATCCCCCTGCCCCTTCCCTGCCACAGAGGGGCTGGGGAGAAGCACCTGGGAGCACCAACTGGTAGGACAGGGTGCCCCTGATGCAAGCACAGGGCTCTGGGTACACAGCTCCTCAAGGGAGAGGCACCTGATCCAACTCTCCCAGATGCTATTTACCAGAAGCTAAAAATAACCCAACAGTGACAGGGAGATGGGGCCGATTTGTAATTTAAATAGCAACAGGATAAAGCAGGGAGCTGCAAGAGATCACATTCTGTCCTGAACTAAAAATGCAAAAACCGGGGGCAGAGTACTGAGCTGTAGCTAGAGAGTGTCTGCTGCCAGAGGAAGCCGGAAGCTGGGGGTCTATCCATTTTCCTTCCTTTGAGAAGGGCGGAGCTCAGGCCCAGCCCAGAGCTCCTTCCTCCCTTCAGGGACCTGAGGTTCTTGCTGGCTAGTGAGTCAACAGAGAGCAGTGCCCAGAGGTGGGACCAGGTTTATCCCGAAGACAGTAATGTAGGGTTGGGGTCCCTGAGGGAAGGGCTTATCCAACCCGATTTTGGCATAAGATGCTTGGAACATGCCCCTCAGCAGCTCATGTGCCTCACCCTCCACACCAGGGGCAGGCACAAGCCATTTGGGCATTTCAGACAGGAGCTGGGGGGATCAGTTTGAGCAGAGACATTTGAACAGGTTCTTTGGTATGATGTTGAAAATGTGGCCATGGACTAGTTATCAAGAAGCCTGGGTTGAAGTCTCATTTTTGCTTCAAACAGGGCAATTTCAGAGCGGAGCATTCAGAGAGGCCCCTCAAGGGTTCAGTTTCCAGGACAAGGGTTAGCAGAGGCTGAGGAAGACTTCTTTTCAAGGACACAAAGAATGGGCAGGGAAGGCATTAGGACTAGATGTGGCTTCTGCAGCTGCCACTGTACTTGATCAGTGCTCTTGGCCCACAGCTGTTTGGAGGACAACTAAGCAGGATTCATAGAGTAGGTGGGGATTTAATGCCCACTGGGCAACAGTTTACAGATGAGAAACTGAGCCTCAGACAAATCAGGCAATTTGCTAAGATTACATAGCCAGTAACTGGTAGAGCCAGGATCCAGACCCACTTCAAAGCCCTTTTTTATTCTGTCATGCTTCCAAGAGCCTGGACTTTCATGCTTTGGGATCTTTTCTTTTGGCTCCATACTAAAGTGCATATATCCCCGGGATGGGTAATAGGACAGGAAACATGGGGGCTTAAAAGTGGTTCTGCAGTCCAGGCTTATGGCCTAGCAGATGTGAGTGGAGGGCTTGAAGGGTAGGAGGCCTGCTGATCCTGCCCTGGGGGTCTGGTACTCCTGGGGAGTGGTGGGGGGAGCTCCTGAGGGTAGATACAGATGACTCAGAGTAAGGGGGAAGCCACTCAGGCTTCTCTCACTTCCAGCCTGGGGACCTAGAGATGCCAAAGGACTGTTTCCAAGAGAGATCATAGTTTAAGGGACCACCCTTGACTGTGGAGCTGCCAGTGCTATACCTACAGCTCTCTTATCCCAGTGGGAGAGGGCCCCAGCCTCTCCTCCAAGTTTCCTTCTACACATGACTTTAATGAGGCTACCCAGAGGAGCCTAATCAAAATTCCATCTGTCACTATCCAGCAGCACCTGCAGTCCAGCTCAGGGACACCAGTCTCCTCTGTGGGGGCAGAGACCCAGCACCTGGGCAGGAGCCAGTGATCAGCAGGTACCCTTAAGCTCCCAAGGGCTTCAGTGGGTACCTGGATCACAGGCTGAGCTGCTGGAGAGGGACTTCAACTCAAAAATCCCCCATGTCTCACCACAGCCACTCATGCAAACAGGAAGCCAGTTTTCCTCCCTCTGCTCAGCTTACTGGACATCTATATTCAGCTCATTCAACATCCATAGGAAGTTACTAAGCACATACTGTGCACTGAGCATGTAACTAAGAGCAACATAGGGTTCCAGAATCTTGTAAGAAGACAAATGTGCACGAAAGGCCACATGATACAGGAATCTTACTGGGAACAAAAGTACCAGCAATAAATCAATGGGATAGGAGTGCTGGCTCTGGAATAGCATGAGACACTTAGTAGGTATTTATAAGATATTTGTCATACAAATGTGAAAAATGAATGAGTAAAAATCTGGAGATAGGGCAGCAAGTTCAAATGAAACTGTCAGAGCTAGACAAGATCTTAGAAATCATATGGCCCAGAAATGTCAAGTGACTTGCCCGGAGTCATGCAGCAAAGGCTAAAGTTTGAACCAATGGGTTGGTCCTGGCTCTTCCCACCTTCACACTTTTGCTTGCTAGGCTTGGTTTTTGAAGGATGGAAAATGCAATTGGCCAAACATAGGCAGACACGGCGAGGGGGAGCAGCATAGGCAGAGTGGAGTGGCAGGTGAGTGTGGCATGTTAAAGAAGGTGTGAAAAAGGGGGAAGAAATGTTTATTCAGCAACTACCGAGGCAGGTGCCAACATGGTGTGAGCTGAGAGAAAATACAAGGAAAGCCTGGACAAACAGATAAAAAGTAAAGGAACCAGAGCATAAGGAGTATTGAAGGTCAGCCAAGGAGGCTAGCTTGGCTCGTTTTGAGAGCAGAGGCCGTCCAGTATGTGGGTTGAGTGTTTGGTGCCCTGGTACATTTCTTTTCCCCCAGCTCCCAGCTTCCTCATCCAGGCCACAGAAAGTAGAACACCTTGCCATCTGGGGCCTCAACAAAGCCCAGAATAATTTTCTTACCCAGATTCCTCTTCCTGTGCATATCTGGATGGATTCTGAGGGGTCCCCAGTTCCCCAGTGCTGGTACATGTTGTTTTAGGCACTACCAAGGGCATCCTCCCCAGCCCTGTAAACCTGTCCCTTCCAGCCCTGTTCTCCCCAACCAACCCCTCCCACTGCTCCTGCCCTAGAAAGTATTGACAACTTGAGGAGTACAAGCCCAAGCGGACCCTGGCTCCACAGTCAGAACTGATCTCTGCCTCTCAGAGCCTCCAGCCTGCACAGCTTCCCCTGTAGGAGCCACATTTCCTGCTTTCTGCTGCTCCAGGGCTGCCAGAAGCCTCAGATTGAAAACAAGCCCAGCCCCATTTCCTCTGTTTAACTGCTCAAGCTACTTGCAGAATTCCTGGGAGGGGAGAGGACCCTGCAGCAGCCTCCTCCTAGAATAGGGCTTGCACTACCTGGCAGAGTCTCCACTGAGCCACAGCATGCAGGACCCACCTTGAAGGATTCAGAGATGATGGGCTGGAAGGAGAGTCACAGGCAAGGGGATGCCATGCCTCAGAAGCATTACCTGGGTATGTCCCCAACCCTAGAGTGTCAATGGGATATCTTATTTAAGGGACAGACTCTGGGGTGACAGTCTTATCCCACCACTTAACACCTGGGTGACCTTGGACAAATGAGCTTAGCAGGTCTGTGCCTCACTTTCCCTATCTATGAAAAGAAACTAACAGGATCTACTTCATAGGGGCATACAAGGATTCAAAGGTTTCTGGCACAGAAATGTCCAAGAAATATTAGCTATTGTTTTATTGTTACTGAGTATTAATTATTCATGACATAGCATGATTTATTAAACAAATATTTATTGAGAAATATTATTATGTCCCATTCATGAAGGACACAAAGGTGATCACACACCAGATGGAAGTTTCTAAGGGCTGGGATGGCATCCTGTACACTCCTGTGTCTGCAGGTTCTGTAGTGTAACTGTTTATTGAACTGAACCGAACTGACCCTGTTTCTGTCCTCGAGAAATTTACAGCTTTTCTGAGATATCAAACACATATAGAGCTAAAGAACTAATTATAGAGAGTGTGATTAAAGAATGTTTGAGAAAGGTATGATTTCCATCCCACCTTGATATAATAAAAAGTCAAGTGTTTGCCTTACTATTTATTAACCAAATCTTCATGAAGACCTCAAAGTCTATCATAGTGTGGCCTTTTTCTTACTTACTGTTTCTCTAGAATGCTGTTCTCCCAGATTGTCACATCATTTGCTCTTTCCATTCATTTAGGTCTGTTCTCCCAGATTGTCACATCATTTGCTCTTTCCATTCATTTAGGTCTGTTCTCAAATGTCACCTTCTTTAAGTGGACTTACCCAACCCCCCTACCTAAATAGCACCCCCATCATCATTCTCTTCCCCCTTCATTTTGTCTTCATTTTTCTCTATTGTATGTTTCATTACCTGACATTATTTTATACACAGATTGTTCCCTAGATGTCTTCCCCACAAGGATCTAAGCTCTTTGAGGTTGGAGCCTTGCATCCTTGCTCACTGCTGGGTAGTCTGATATATTGCCTGATGCACAGAAAGCACTAGAGAAATATTTATTGAATTAATTTGTAAACCCTTTCACTTCTTATTTAATCTTTGCAGAACTCCATGAGTTCACTTATTACTATTGCCCTCTTCCATTTTACAGATGAGAAAACTGAGGCTCAAAGAAGCTCCCTGACATATGTATTCATCAGTTTTCCTTTTTATAGCCTTCCTTATTCCAAACAGGATTTAAGGTAACTCAGAGAGGTAAGCCACTCTGACCTGATACAGGTTTGCACAGATGTTAAGTGGCAGAAACAGGACATGAACCCACATCTTCTAGCTCCACTCTAGTTACTCTTTCCATTCTGTCACTGTCCTGTATGCCTGACTGTGTGTTATTAGATGGTATGATGCTCACAGAGGTGTTAAGGAGAGAGAGGTGTGTGTGGGCTGGGCACTACCCACCATGTACTGGGTAGTTGTGATGAGATGAAGTGGGAGACCTCAGCAGGACCAAGAGGTGAAGATTGGAGAGGTTAAGTGAAGAGAAAGCCCAACTGGGGCTGAGGTTCAGACTCCAGCCTGGACAGGTCTGCTGGCTGCTTGGAAGCTCTTACTCTTGGGGCTCTCTTCTGGCTGCTGGGCTAGGCTTCTCCTCACCTGCCTCCCCCTCCCGTGCAGCAACTCTCCCTAGCCAGTCTCCTGCCCCAGCCAGCGGAAGGTGCCTACGAGGCCTGTGGTCCTCTTCTGGGGCAGCCAGCTGGCCTCTCACAGGGCCCCCCAGTCAGGAAGTGCCGAAAGAGGAAGAGAGTCGCTGAGCAGGATGAGCGTACCGGGGGCCGGCCACATTACCAGGGGAGACTGTGATGAGGCCAGAACTTTGGGCCCCTCACAGGCGCTGGGGACAGAAGAAGGGGAGCGGCCGGTGGCCCTGAGACAGATGTGGCGCTACCGTTCCTGGGACGTGCCACAGATCCCAGCCGAAGCTTCCCAGACACAGTAGGTACTTGGAGTGGCCCAGGAATAGGCACAGGGATCTCTGGCCCTCTGTGAGTCCTTTGTCTGGGGTAGAGGATGGTGGAAGAAGTGGGGTTACCCAACCATTGTCCAGTGGCTCTGCAGAGACTCAAAAAAGAGCAAGGGGGTTCTTGGCAGAATGAGGGGAGCTCTGACGTTTGAGTTGTTGGACTATACGGTGAAGGGCTGAGCTCCCAGGAGGCTAACAGTTGAAGGAACTAATTGCACGGGGCTCTGGGAAGAAGAGCCCCGAGAGGAGTGTTGTGTCAAAAGCTGTAAGGCCTTGTGCAAATCAAGTAGGGTCTTCAGCTGCCTCTGGTCTCCTCCCTCAGAGCTTGGTATCAGAACCATTGGGAAACTTCCTTAAAGGGATCCATGGAGGACAGTGTCAGGCCCACTTGGGGATTTTACCTCCCTTCTCCTGGTCACCCTGGCATTTGCTGCTGGCTGGAGGGCTGGTACCCCACCAATCTGGTCAAACCTTCTCCAGGCCCACAGGAAACATCTTCTAGCTCCACTCTAGTTACTCTTTCCATTCTGTCTGGGAATGGAAAGTTACTCTTTGCATTCCAAGCTGGGAGAGGTTCTGAGCTCCTGGGTGCTGGCTATTTCTCAAAGCCACAGGCTTGCCCACAGATCACATACAGCATTGGCCATATGTGGCTGCCTAAGGCTGGAAAATGGGCTGCCTGAACCCCAGAGGATGTTAGGGCTTGGGAGGGAGAAGACCCTGCCCTCCAGCTTCTGGGCCTTCCTTTGCCAGCCCTGCAGCGGCTATCTGAGCTGCCCAAGCCTCTGAGTCCCAAGGACGTGTGCTGGCTGTGCCACCCCAGGTGACGGCTCTGGTTCCAAATGCTTCCCTCATCTCTACAGAGGGACAACCTCTGCTGTCCTTGGGGGTGTTTTCATGTGTGTCTGAGATATATTTCTGGGTGGGTGATGTATGTGTAAGAGAACCGGTTGTGGCAACGTGTGACAGTGTTCTGGGTAGTATTTGTGCATAGGAGAAAGACTTTGATGTTCTTTGTGGGTTTATATGTTGGTGAATGACAGTGTGGTCCTTATGTGTTTGTATTCATGAGTATGTAAGAAGTGCGTGGGTGACTCATATACCATAGGACAGATCTACAGGTTCCATTGAATATTGTGTTGGGAAAACGCTACGTGTTATGAGTGTGCAAAAAGGTTAGAAACAACTGTGAATGGCTGTGGAAAGATGGATTTGTATGGGAAACATATATGCTCTTTGTTGGTGTATGCAAGGGTCACTAAGTGACTTTGGTCCTGGTATATATTTTTTTGTGAGAGTTAGGTGGGAAGTGTTAGTTCGAGTAATGAGTGGGCATAACTGTGTTGAGGCGTGTTTGTTCTGTGTGTATGGGGAGCTCTGTGTGTCTTTTGTTTCCGTGGGTGTGACTTGGGAGAGCCAAAAGTATAAGGGTAGAGGTTAGAGGTTGTACGAGCGGCTGTGAACGGGCACAGGGTGCGCGGGAGAGGAGCTGTCTATTCCCTGAGGCTGTGTGGGGGAGCTGGTGACGGCCGCCCTCGCAGTGTTCACTTGTAAGCACGGAGGTTGTTAGGGGGCCTGGCTAAGGGGAGGAGGAAATTATGTGTGTGTCCGGGTGCGCGCAGTGCGAGTGTGTCAAGCGAGAAATTCTGTGGGATCCGGGCTGACCCGCGGCGGGGTTGGGAGGGGGTGCAGAGAGGGGGAGTGCTTTGCGTGCTCGCCTCGGTTGCCCGCCCCTTCCTAGCCCCGCCCGCTCCGAGCGGCCAACGCGACTTGCGGCGCGGCCAGCGGCCGGCAGAGGGCGCCGCGGGCTGGGGCGGCAGCGCAGAGAGGGGGCGTGCTCGGCAGCGGGCAGGCAGCGGCCCGGCCAGCTATGCGGGGTCCTGTGGCCGCAGCTGGCGGCACTTCCTGGAGCGGCGGCGGCCCCTTCCCGGGCACCTGGGCGTGGGGTGCGGGGGCGCGCGGCGAGGGGCGGGCAGAGCAAGGGCGCGCCATGGCCGCGGCGGGCGGCGCGGAGCCGGCGTGCTGAGCCCCGGCCGCTGGCCCGGCATGGGCGTCTTCCTTGGGCCCGCCGCCTGTTGGGGCTAGGGCCGAATGGAGCCGCGAGACGGCAGCCCCGAGACCCAGAGCAGCGACTCCGAGTCGGCCTCCGCCTCGTCAAGCGGCTCCGAGCGCGACGCGGTTCCCGAGCCGGACAAGGCACCGCGGCGCCTCAGCAAACGGCGCTTCCCAGGGCTGCGGCTCTTCGGGCACAGGTGAGCGGGGCGGCGGCGGGCACCGGGAGGCATTTCTCGGCCGTCGCGGTACTGACACTAAGTGGAGGTCCCCCCGGGCACCGGAGGTAAAGGCCGTCTTGGCGTTTGCTACGCGTGGGAGTCATTCTCCAGCGTCCCGGCATAGGCACCGAGTGGGGATCATTCTGTGGCACAGCAGCTTATAGCGCTTATGTGGTAGCGAGGCAGGGTCAGCTTCTGACTCTCCAGCAGGGGTACAGAATCACTTTAACCCCCTGGCACCAGCAGGTAGGGACCCCATGACTGGTCACTCACCGCTTTTTGGTATTGATAGAGCAGGGACCCCTCTGAACCTCCTGGCCCCAGTGAAATGGGGGGAACACGCCGGTGCCCTGGACTTCGGAGGGGCCCAGTTGCCTACCACCCTGCGTGGCATCTGTGAACCTGGGCTTGTTTATACTGTCAGGACACATGCCTGTCTCCAAAGCAGTGGTGACTGATTTAATTCCTCAGCACTTAAGAGTCTTCTTGGGGCTGGAGCTGCCTGGCCACCTGTTCTACATTGCTCTTAATTAGCAGCAAGACCCCCCCAATCTCTACCTCTGCTTGGGAGTAGGCATCTCTCACCCTACTTGCTTCCAGTCCTTGCTGGGAAAGGGATGGGGTGGGATGCAGTCTAGAATCTGTGCTGGCTGTTGAAGCTCCATCTTTCCCCCTCGCCTAGCACACCAAATGTCACCATCTTGTGCCTGTGACAGGGCTTTGACTAGGGCTCTGGTGAGGAACTCGGGGAGGGTGTGGAGAGATTGAGTGCAGGCAGCTTATGGCACACGTGAGGTGTTGGCTGAGAGTCACTTCCTGCCCCTGCAGCCTTGGTGTAAGGTGAGGGAAGGTGCACCCCATTAGTATCCCATCGGGCCCTGTGGACTTTTTCCTGACTGACCCTGACCTTTTCCAGTGGCTAAGAAACTTGCAGCCAATCATCCAGTGACCCCAGAGCCAACTCAGACTAGACTTTGACCACTTGGAGTCTACCCAAGGCCTCCCTCTCACTTTTTTTTTAGTTGCCCATGCTTCATGGCGTTTTGCCCTCCGATCTTTGCCCTATTCGTTCTCAGAGTAGGCTTATGCACCAGTAACATGGGCAGTTTCCCACTGTTGTGCGTGTTGGCGTCCCTGTAATGCTGATTGGTGCCCTCTGCCTGCCTTGCCCTAGCCAGGGCCCTGCTCTTTGCACCTGTGCTGTTGCCAAGTACCACCGGAGATCTGGGTCCTCACACTAGCATGGGGAGCTCAGTGGGCTCTTAAGAACCACGCAGGCTTCAGTGCCATAGGAAACAGGGCAGGGAGCAAAGCTTCCATTACTTCTGTTTTGTCACCCACAGTCCTGCAAGATGAAGCATTTTACACTCAACTCTGCAGGATGTAGCCTCCAGTGTTTACAATACCCAGAGGGGGAAGGAGCGGCTCCATCAGAGGCTTCCTGTCCTTGCCCACAGAGTACTAAGTGTTGGGCTATTCTGACCCCTGGGTTGACCTGTGGCTGTGCCTCTTCTGCAGGGCACAGGTTTGTGCATGTAGGGATGAACCTCAGGAACATTCAAGAGGAGGAACAAGAAGTAAGAGAGTCAACAAGTACCTTTACATAATTTTGTGAAATAAGCAAGATAGGCATTATTTCTCTCTTTCTATATATAGATTAGAAAAACACAGGCTCAAAGATATAAGTAGTTTGCCCAATTTCAGAAGACGCAGAGACAGAGTTTGCACTCTAGTCCAATAACTACATCCCTTTCTCTATAAGATGTTCCCAAATAGAATGTCACAATAACCTAGGGAACTTTAGAAAAATAAAGAGTCCTAGATCTTAACCTTGGCATGTCTGACCCATCAGGTCTGGAGGAGGGGCTGGGCATTTGGTAAAGTTTTCCAGATGTTCCTAATGTGCTACCAAGTTTGAGAACCACGTATTACATCATGTTGGGGATAGTAGGTGATCTGATAGGATGCTTAATGAGAAGAAAATCAAACGCTTCCGGGAGCTTGTCAGGAGTGCCCTTGCATAGTAGTACTGTGCTGGGGCAGTGGGGCATTCAGAAAAGAATATATTTGGAAAATCCTGTAAGATTAGGGAGAGGGCATTGGGAGGAAAGACTCCCCTGACAGGCCTTGGAGCTTAGAGAATCAGATGCCCACTGGGCTTGACCTCCCTCTCCTTGCTTTGACTGGAAGGAGGGGATACAGACATTTGGAATAGTACACCTGCCCTGGCAACAGCTCCTTTAATGTTGTTTATGTGGGACTGTCTGTTCTACCAGTCTCAGATAAAAGTCCCCAGTGCCTCAGCTGAAACGAACCCTCCATCTTTTCCTCGGGCTCCATGCTTATTCTTAGCCTGGCTCTCACCTTTCATTGCACATCCACCCTCTGTACTTCCCCCATCCTGCTCCCCTCCCCTCCTGTACATACCTGAAACCTTGGGGCTGAGGGGCCTGATAACTGGATAGACAGTGGCTGGAAAGGGAGATTAAGGATAACAAATAGAGTGGTGGTGGCTGCTGAAGCTGTGTTGAGAATTCTGCATTCAGATCTTGGCTCAGCAGTTGAGTTCTCTGATCAGCACTCTCTGCTATGGGCTTGGGAGGGGCACTGATGGTACGTGGGCCTCACGTTTGCCATCCCTAGACAGTCAGGTAGAACAATCTCCACATGGTCACTTCTTTGGCATCTTCCAGGACTCTCAGTGGCAGCCTCTTTGGCATGTTGAGGGTGCTTCACCCACATCTTTCTCGCTTATCTTCTGGACTCATCCCAGCAGCCTGACCCTGGACAGGTCACACAGCTTGTGGATTAGCTGGTTTTGCACCCCAGGGGCATCAGAAATTACCTGGTACTTCACACATTTAGACATAAGGAGCCTCAGCCTACGGGTAGGCTCTAACACTCCTGCCCTTCATTAGTGCCCAAAGTCATTAGTTCCCAAAGGGAAGGAAACACACCCATTGAACAAGTTTGAGACATTAGGCCCCATTTAGAGGTTGTGCCACACCTGGCCCCAAGTGAGCATGGTCCTGAAGTCCAGTTGGGCAGAGGCAGCTCTGGTTTGGAGTCGTTTTTGCAGTGACTGGGGAGGGACACGATGAGGGGTGCCTCACGCTCAGGGGCGAGAACCTCTGTCTGTGGCACCAGGATGTCTGAGAGCAAAAGGAGCCTCTTTGAGTAGTCTGTCTTGATCAGGCTAATACTGGGAGTGGCCCAGGTTGCCAAGGGAGGTAGGTTACAGGCCAGAGTCCCTGAGTTTCTGCCAGTTTGGGGAGAAAAAGGTGCCTCAGCGCCTGAGCTGTCCTTCTGTTCTCCCTCCGCCTGCTTCCCACACAACGTCATGCATGTGGAGCTGGCCATGGTCAGGAGCTGGGGAGGGATCTCACCATCTTCCCTCTGCTGCCACACACCTGCCAGAGCTTATGGGTCAGGGGAGGGGATGATAACTGTTGTCATTTTTACTCTGTGCCATACTCCGAAAAGGTCAAACGTCAGAATGCAGAGCCGCCCAGGACTCTCAGTTGGCAAAATAGAGCACAAGAGTGGGTGTCTTGGGCAAGGACAGAGGAAGGACTGAGTGACCCTAGTCAGACAACTCTTAGGCCCCAGGCAGTTGGAAATTGGAGAGAGAAATAGGGCTGCCCTCCTTGGCTTCCTAGAGCCCTCTCCAGAATTCACCAGTCACCCCCCAAGCAGATGAGGAGGTGAGTGGGCACACTGGTCCTGAGGTTTGGCTTGTGCTGATCCCTATGAGAAGCAGAGGTTGGGTCTCTACACCTCCACAAAGGCTGTCAAGAGTTTTAAGGTCCAGAAGTGGACCAGGGAACTTGTCCTGCAGTATCGCTAGAGTGACACAAGGGGGCGGCACCTACCATTGTTGGGTAGGTTGACTCTCTAGAGCTTAGTCCACTTGAACTAAAGACCTACTGTGGGTGGACACACAGACACCTCTTACTGGTGAGTTACCAGATACTCTGGCTTCCAAGGCAGAGCTGATCAGAAGGTGGCAGAAGGCAGGCTGGGCAGGAGCTTCCACTTTGCCCTGGCCCACCCCTCCCCCTCCCTAAAGATTGAGACCCAGTCTGGTGTCCTTGACTGGGCCAAGGTCTCAGAGCTAGCTAAGGGTTATGTGGGACTCCAAAGCCTGCCCCATAATGCCAGGGTTGTGTCAATCTGTACCACATTACAGGACCCCAAGCCTTCCCTGCGCTCTGAGAAATCCTCATCTGCCACCTTCCAGCCTGCCCTCACCCTCTCTTCTTCCCTGCCCCCTCCACCTCTTCTAGAAGCTGCTGCTGTCCCTGCAGGATCCTCTAAGACACAGGGGGGTAGGGACAGTGTGGGTTAGAAGCAGGAGCTTCTGCACCTGTATCCAGGCTCAGTAACCCACCCCCTATTCCTGGACGAGAGTAGTGAGGTGCACCTCTGGGTGGTGCCAAGCACTCATTCCTTGCTCCCCTAGACTGCTTCCCCTGTGTTGCATATGTGAGGTTTCTGTTACCCTTAGGGAATCAACCCCTCACAGGGCCTGCATTGTAGTTCCCACCCCCACCATGATTCTCAGCACAGGGCCTGCCTGGCACTCCTACCACAGGGCAGAGCCCTGGAAGGCAGTTGCAGGTGGGCAAAGGGCAGGCAAGGGCAGTGACCAGATGCCTTTGAGGAGCTATCATTCTGCCATCTTCCCTTGCCCCAACCCCCTTCCTCAGCTGAGACACCAGAGACATGGTTAGGTGGTGGAGAGCAGGTGAGTGCGACCAAGGGCTCTGCGGCTCAGGGAGAGAAGGGGAGGCTGTGGAGAGGAGCACCCCCAGCCTCCCCCTACAGTTCCCTGCCTCCAGGTGATTGATGTGCCACTTCATCCTCCTCTGTCAATGAGCAGTTAGTTGCCAGAAGCTTGTAAATCCATCAATTTCAGTTAATCCTCACAACAACTTTGTAGTTGGTTTTACATCCATTTTACAGATGACAGGCCAAGGCTCAGAGAGGTCAGGGGCCTGGCCCAGGGTCATGCAGCTCACACCAGAGCCTAAAGTAAGGTCTTTTCACACCAGGCTACCCTACTTACTAGCACTCTTTTTTCCTGTTCTTTTATTTTCCCATCCCCAAACTGGTGGAGCTTAAGAAGGAGTTTTAGTGCTCTGTGAAATCGAGAGATTTTTGTCGTGTAGGATTAGAGTGAGACCTATGCACTGATCTGCTCCTGAATCTCCAGGGAGACCTGCCACCAGGACCCTAGCTGCAGGGAGAGCAAGGCTGGGTTGGAGGAGGCCCGTGAGCAGGAAGAATGGGGTCATGAGCTCCCAGGTTGTCATGTGGCTCCCAGACTAGGTGTGAGTAGAGGGGCAAGTCTATGACTTCTTATCTTGCTTTCAAAGTACAGGGAGTTGTTCAAACTCAAGGGACATGTTCAAAGGAGCCCTGATAGCCGCTGGGGTCAGTGGCCCAGGGAGAGGTGCCTGGGAGGACATAGCACACAGGGCCTGGGGCCTCATTTGTATCTAGGGTCTCATGGTGAGAGGTCTGTACCCAGAGCTCTCCCTCCACTTTCAGAGACCTCCTCCTCATTGTTCCTGGCAGAGCGCCAGCTCAGAGCTCCCGTGTGGAGGCCTCTCCCCTGCCAGGGCTGAGCTGATCATGGCACATGCTGGAATAGCTGTCTGGGAGCCTGGGCCTGCAACCACCCACACCCCGCATCAGCACCTCACCGGTTAACAGCTTGCCTGTCTCTCCGCCCCCCACTTCCCCAGCTCACTGACATTTTACTGAGGCGGGGGTGGTTGTGAAAGGGAGCAAGCTGGTTCCTGCTCCCAGCCCACACAGACACCCCACTGACACAACCTGCCACCCACGAGCCCTCCCTTGGAAGGCATCTTTTTGGGGGAGGCCTTCCGGCCCCAAAGACATGGGGTTCCTACTATGTGACAGTGTAAGGAACACACCCAGGGGTCCATGCTACTGCTGAAACCCATCCATGGAAGACCCAGGACAATCCCAGGGAGCTGTTCTGCCTCTGGTGTTTTTTTTTACAAAATTACTTTGAAATCTTTTTAAAAGCTTTAAATATTTTGCAATTAGAAAAGTATATAGTGTAACACCCATCACTTAGAATGGTCTGATCCTACCGTTATACCAAATTTGCTTTAGGTAGAAATGGAGACCCCATGTCTCCCTCCCCAGAGAAAACTATAATCCTGATTTTGGTGCTTGTATTCTCATAACTGTTTCAAAATTTTTCCTACATAGATATGCATCCATAGGAACATACATACTGTTGCATATAGTTTTGCACTTGATAAAAATGGTATCCATATTCTGACTTAGACTTTTCCTTTCATGTTGTTCTGGAGATTTAACCATCTTGAAACATGAGCTTTAGTGAACCCATTTTAACTAATATACAGTATTCCTTTTTGTAAACATACCACAACTTACTCACCCAGTCTTCTGTTAATGGACACTTAGGTTGTTGACAGTTTTCTTTTTGCCATTGGTTGGCAAACAATTCTTCAGAGCCTCTTCCAGCACACAGTTCCTTGTGCGTTCTGCCAGCCAGGGCTTGGTTACAGGCTGCTGTATCTTAAGCTTGTGGATGCCAAGTTGTGCTCCAAAGTGGTTGTCCTAATTTTTAGGTCTCTGGAGTTATTTTCTTTCTTTAAAGTTTTGGTAAGTTGAGGAATTGGTTACCATGAACAAACATTTTCTCTTTCAAGCTTGCAACAGCCCCACGAGGAAGGTAAGGCAGCTGTTTTTCCCGTCTATTAGATGAAGAAGTTGAAGCTCCAGAGAGTAAAAGATGTGGTTTGAGGTCACAGGCAGGACCCCTTTGGACCTTTGAGTCCAAATCCTTTGAAAAGACCTTTGTCTCCTGTGACCTCTCAGAGAGATTTTAGGCACAAAACCCTCTTGGAAGTTGATGGAAGCCTGGGCTTTTCCCTCCATTTATTCTTCAGACTATGTCTGCCACTTCTAGATCCTGGGGATGCAATTACAAGCAATACTTGGTCCCTGGGGCTGTCAGTCTGATGGAAGGTACCAACTTGTGAGCCAATGCTGATGACCCAGAATAACCAAGAGAGGGCCCAAGCATGGGAGTAGTTAACCTCCTGGGAGTGGGGACTGGGGAGAACTTTCTGGAAGAGCCAATGTCTGAGCCAAGAGGAAAAGGATGAAAAAGAGTCCACTGAGTAGAAGAGGGGAATGGAATTCCAGGTAGAAATATTGCCGGGTACTAAGTGCCCAGGCACAAAGAGACCCACAGTACTTTGTTTGATGGAAGTATCTACAGGTAGAGTGAGGGGTTGAGAGCATGGACTTGGAGCAGACTGCTGGGTTGGAATCTCAGCTCTCACATACTAACTGCATGACTGCAGGCAAGTTACTTAATCTCTTTGTGCCTCAGTTTCCTTATCTGTAAAATGGGGGTAATAGTGCTAGCTATTAATTTTTATGAAATTAGGTGAGTTAATGTTTATAAATGCTTAGAACAGTGTCTGGCATAGAGTGAGTCGTGTATTTGTCAAATAAAATATAAAAAGTAGGGAAGAGAGATGGGAAAGGAGGCTGAGAGGCTGTTGACTGCTGGACCCAGAGCTTTGCGTTTTGTTCAGCTGACAGTGGAGAGCCAATCAAGGGTAAGTGGGCCTTTTAGAGTGGATTCTGGTGCCAGTGGGAGGATGGCTTGGAGGGGAGGCTCCAAAGGAATGAGTCAGTCAACCATCCCACAGATATTTCTCCAGGGCCTACCAGGAGCCAGACCCTGAGACAGCGACTCAAGACATGAAGGAGAGACTGGATGTTTCAGCAAGGAACTCAGAACTAGGGTCTTGGCCCAGCCCACAGGCATCTGAGACAGACCCTCCTCTCCCCTCCTTGCCCACCACCCTCCCTTTGTGACTTCATGTCATCAAGTCCTGTTGTCCAGGTTTCATAAGGAAAGCCATAGAGAGTAGGGAGTAGGCAATGGCATCCAGCCCAGAAAGGGGCCTCAGCTGTCACTCTTCAGGTCCTCTGGAAAGGAGAAGAAGGTAGCTGCTAAAACAAAGGCTGGTGTCATTTCCTTGTGCCCACCAAAGAGAAGTGGCCTGGACTAGCCTGGCCTTGTGGTCAGTCCTTGGGTGTGGTACCTGAAGTGGAGGAAGCCCTTCTCTTCCCTTATAGCTCTGGCCACTCCCCCATGAAATTCCCTATTCCTTCCTCCTGAGCTGATTGGCAGTAAACACTGGACTCACTGCTGGGCATGCCCAGATGCACTAGACCTGACCCCTGCTCCTCAGGAGCTCATGATCTGGTGGGTGGGAGGAATGAGGCGTATGGATTTGAAAAAATCAGGACTTCTAGGGGTCTAGTGGCAGAGAAACCAAATGGGTAGTGTGGAGTTATCAGTGGAAGTGATATATTCTTGACTGGGGCAGCTATGAGCAGGTGGGCTTTTGATATGAGGTTGGGGAGGAGGCTGTTATTCTAGGCAGAATGTGTGTGCCATGTGTAGGCACCCAGCAGGGGGAGCTTAAACACAGCCAGACTGGGAGACAGAATAGTTTGACTTGGTTAGAAACAAGGGTTTGTATCAGCCATCGGAGGCATTGTATCAAGGCATGTGGTGCTCAGAACCACACTGCAGATGCTGCATTTGCCAGGCTGGAGGACTTAGAATTCTTTCCAAATCAGTGGTTCCCAAAGTATGGTTTGGGTGTGGGCTAGACCCTTCTAGGGAATTGGTGAAGCCAAAACTATTTTCATTAACTTTCAGAGCTGCCCTGGTTTGTGCTCTTACCACTGTATTAATATTTGTATTAATAGTGGAAAAGCAGTGGTGGTAAAACTGCTGGAACCTTGGTACAAGTCAAGGCAATGGCTCCCACATAAGCAAGAAGCCATTGTATTCTTCACTCCACACACACAACAACCAAAATTGCAGTAAAATGTGTTAATTTTAATAAAGCCTAGATCCTTGAGTATACATCTCTTAAAATATTCTGTGTGAAGAAATGTGCAGTGCACATAAGGCATTTTGCTGCACCCCAGAACTATGATGGTTGTCTTGAAAAGCACTTCTGCAGTTGAGATGCAAGCTGTGCTGTTTTAAGGAACACCATTATAACTAGCAAGAGCACCTGATAGACAGAACTCTTCAGACTTGGTATTTAGCAGACATTTTCTCAAAAATGGATGAAGTAAGCTTGTCACTTCAAGAACAGAATCGGTATTTGTTGCTGATGATAAAATTTGAGCTTTTGAGCAAATACTAGGATTTTTGGAAACCTTGTATCTCCTCTCTATCTAGACTCTGACAGCTTCTGAGGACCTTAGGCTTTGCTGATGAGGTCAGTAGTGATGTTAGCAAGTGTGATTTTTTAATATTGTATGAGATGTGTCAACATCTGGAAGATCTTCGTAACTCAGTAAACTAGTAATTTCCAGTGTCTGATCCTTGATGTTACCAAGTTCAAAATGCAAGGTAGACCAGTGAAATGTTTGTTGATAAGGTTCTAGATACCACATGACCACTAACCTTTAAGAAACTACCACTTGTCATATTTTGTATAGTAGCAAGAAGAATATCCATAGTTGTCTGAGAAGGTCACCAAAGTACTGCTTCCTTTTCTAACTACATGTCAACATGAGGTAGAATTTTCTTCATGTACTTCAACCAAAACAACATACCACAGCAGATTGACTGCAGAGGCAGATATGAACATCCATAATCTTCTATTAAGCCAGACATTAAAGAGAGTTGCAAAATTAAAACTGTCACTCTTCTCACTAACTTTTTTGTTTCGAAAATAGTTAATTTTTCTTGAAATTATGTTATTTACATGCAATGGGTTTATTTTTAAATGAATAAGTATTTTAAACATTTCTCAGTTTTAATTTCTAATATGGTAAATATTAATAGCTATAACCCCCATAAACAAAAACTTTTGGGGATTTTCAGAAATTTTTAAGAATATAAAGGGATCTTGGGACCAGGAACTTTGAGTGCTGCCATTCTAGACCCTAGGAAGCCAGGAGTAAAAGCTGGGGGTTGGCATTCTGGGCAGGTTGGGTGTGACATGAGCTGGTCTCTCTTGGACACAACCAGAGCAACTCTGACAATCCCCAGGAGACCCAGGATGGGGAGTCCCAGTTCCTCCGCTTCTGAGCTGTGGACAGTCACAGGCCTCCATGGGGTTCAGGTGCCTTGTCAGATCAACTGTGAGCAGTGCCACCTGTGTGTGGCAGTTCCGATTCTCCTGTCTGATAATACTTGAATACTTGTGAAAAAGTGCTTCATAAGTTGTAAAACACTTGCCAGATATTTATTGTTGTGGTTATTTTGTCTGGAGCTAGTGTTCAGCTGTCTCAGATGCTTTCCCCAGACCCCTGAAAACCTGTCCAGTGGATGTGAGAGGGCATTAGGTGACCAGTTACCCTCCCTAAGAAGGTGAGGAGCCTGCCCCCCATGTCTCCCACTCCAGACCTTCCCCAAAGCCCAGGCAAGGGGCTGTGCTCCAGCAGGTGCCAGCTGGAGGGGAGGCTGCTGGGCTGTCACTTGGCCTAGCTCTGGGGACTTTGAAGAGAAGCCAGGAGGCGAGGCTCCTTCTGGTGTGTGCCTGCCCACTTGCTGCAGGGCCTGGAGCTGCTGCTGGGAGAGGAAGTGCAGCTGCTTACCAGTTGGGTTATTTTCATAACGGCTGTCTCAGGCTGGGGGTAGGAGAGTGGCGACGGGGAGGGGACAGAGGAGCAGCCACAGCAGCTCTCACTCTAAACTGGGACTTGCTCAGCCAGAGGTCGGGAGCCTGGAGCTGGGGCTAGAGCTGGAGCTGGAGCTGGGGCACGCAAGGCCAGGGGACCCTAGCCCCCACCCACTCACCCACCTCCTGCCTGCTGCACTGCCTTCCAGATCAGGTCAAAGGGGGCTCTCCCAACCCTCCCTGCTGCCTTCCTCCCTCCTGTATCTTACCTGGGTGGGTCTGGGCAGGGATGGACCAGGGTAGCCCCCAGCACCACCACCCCAAGACAAGGCTTCTGAAGCTGATGGAAAAGGAAAGGAATGGGAAAGGGTAGGTGGGGCTTCCATCTCTGCAGACTGTGTAGAGGTAAAGGGTACTGGCTTGGTCACCTTCTTTATCATTCAGCCCTGGCCCACCTACTCCCCACTGTGCATTTTTGTTTGTTTCATTTGGGGCAGGATCCCCTTAGTGAGCTGAGGCCTTGGGGAAGAAGGGACCCTGCATCCCCAGCCTCCTTGCCAGCTGTGCATCCTCCTTCCCTCTGACCTGGGGGCTGTGGGAGCAGAGCAGCCAGAGATGGCTTCTGACCTGCAGCCCTCTGGGGAGGCAGCTCCAGACTCTTGCTCTGGGGCTGCTGGAAGTGGGGCCACCGTGCACCATCCCCAGCCTTCTCTAAGGAGAGGGGCATGCAGTGGCACCTGAGCACTTCTGGAGGCAGGAGTTCCTAGGGGCCAGGCTGGTACTGGGCAAGAGGACTTTCCTCTCAGCGTGAGGAGGCACCCAGGTGGCTCTGGTTGCCAGGCTGCCTTCCTCATGTGGTGGGTGGTGACGCCCTGGTTACTCCTGCTTTCCTGCCTGGGTTCCCACCCCTGATTTGGGCAAAGACAAACCCCAGAAGATGGCATGCTCCACATGCCCTGGTGTCTGCTGTGTCCCTGGTATAGGCTCTGCCATTCCCCTACTGTCTGCCAGGTATCAGGTACTTTATACCATCCTCTTATCAGAACCTCCCTCATGCCAACCTTCTGAACTAGCCGGTATTGTCCCCGTTTTGCAAGTGAGAAAACTGAGACTCTGAAAGCTTAGTTGAACAGCCCAGAAAAGCAATGGCAGATCAGGATTTCAAAGCCTTTAGGCTTTTCCACTTAAACTAACATAGGGTATGAGATAGATAGGCTGGGAGGCCAGGAGCCCTGTAACTTTCTAGCCAGTAGCCAGTGACCCTGGGGCCCTCATGCCAGCTCACCCGCACAGGCAGCTGCCTTGTCAGCCCAGCCACCTGCTGCCACACTCGTGGCTGTTCATCTGGATGCATGGCCAGACACCACCGTGTCTCTCCCATAGCATCCTTTGTCCTTCACAGACTCCCAGCAACCAACTAGAGGTTTCTGGGGCCGACGAGTCCTTTCCCATCCTGTCCCATCTAGGTGTGACAGGCTTCCCCCAGGCCCCCCACCAGGAGGCTGAAGAGCAGCCATTTTTCTCTGTTGCTGTCAGAGCGCTGTGGGGCCTCCTCCAGTGACCTTTACACATACTGTGTGGTGTGATGAAGGTGACAGCATGAGGTGAAAAGAAGCTACCACTCAAAGCTATGCTGTGGGAAAAGGTTCCAGGCCCAGGCAAGGGGAAGGCTGCGACAGGCCTAAGGCCAGACTGGCCTTCTGACCAGACCCAAAGAAGCCTCAGCAGAGATAGGAAGTCAGGAGTCAGGCATTTGCTGGCCAGAGGACAGAGGTTTCTATGGAGACCAGAGGAACAGGAAGCATGGGCCCTTGGGGGGAAGGGACACTGGGAACATAGAGGTGTGGGTGACTTGCAGGAAAACTTGTCATAAAATGTCAAATCAGCCAGTCTGACGGCCTCCTTAGACAAATAAGGCAAACAAGCCCATGAGATGATGGCTTTGTACATGACCACACGACATTGGCCTGGCCTAGCCTGCCTTGCCTCCAGCTCATAGTGACTACACCATAAGGTAGCTGAGGAGACTCCTAGACAGACTGCACTTGGGGCTGCTCGGCAGTGTGTGGGCCAGAGCACTGTGGGAGCACCTGGACACTGCTCCATGTTGTGAGGTGGGGTGTGCAGGTGACATCCTCTGCCCCACCCATCTTGTCAGTGTGTGTCTGGGGCAGCAGGCAGGGTCTAGCCCTCCCTACTGCCCACAGAGCGCCTGCCTCACCTCCCCGCCAATGACTGTGGCCTTTCGTTTTCTGGGTGACACTGGCATCAGGTGTTGCATCCGGGTGACTAATCTCCTCTAGGCTGGGCAGCTGTCACAGGGTAGCCTGACCAGACAGGCACGGAAAGCTGGCACCCCAGGGGTGCTGGTAAGCCAGTGCCCTGGCAGCATGGTGGCTGGACCCTTGGGCTCCTGTTCCTGGGCACAGTGCAGACCCTGAGTCAGGCAGACCGGGATCCAGGTACCTGTTCTGCCCGTGAGTAGCCATGTGGCCTTGGGGCATGTACCACACCTCTTCAAGCCTTAGCTTTCCTGTGTCTAATGGAGCCATTGATCCTTCTGCCTCACCTGGTTGTGGTAGGGATCAAATGAGATGATAAATGAAAGTGCTTAGCCCAGGACCTGTCACATAGTAGATGTTCATTCAGTAACTGGGACTGTTATTATTATGGATCCTTTACCGATCCCATCTCACCTTAGTTCCAGTCTGTTGGCCCAGAAGGAAAGACCCTGCTGTCCTCTGTGTCTCTAGAGTGCAGGCTTTGCCTTCAGGCAGACTTGGCTTCCAGTCAGCTCCACACTGACCAGCTGTGGACTTCAGGCAAGTCACCTCCTTGCACCTCAGGTTCCCATCAGGAACACGGGATGGTGCAGTACTTAAACCTTAAGGTTGCTATGGTTTATAAAATACTACACGTGTTTGTAAAGGGCTTCACACAGTGCCTGGCACGTGGTGGTTGTCTGTGAGGGTCCTGATTGTAAGAGAAAGCCAAGAGCTCTCTGCCCTTGGAGCTCCCCTCTAGCCCTTCTCCCTGTCAAACCTGCAGAAGCTAGGCCTGTACCCAGCAGAGACCAAGAGCTAGGCAGTCCCAAACAGTTTCTCCAGACAAAGCCACCTTGGCTCCTCACTGATCACCAGAGCTCAGACACCCCGGCCCCCATCCACCTCTGCCTCAACATCCTACAGCCGTCCAGGCTCAGCCCACCGCAGCCTGCCCACCCCGAGAGCAGAAGCAGGTCAAAGCATGTGGTGGGGGAAGTAGGCACTGCTCATGTGCCCACGCCTGGCTCAGGCCGTCATCTGCCAGACCCTCAACACACAGCCCCCTGAAGATGTCCATGGCTGTGACTCACACCTCCTTCTGGCTGCCAGGGCCCAGGAGAGCACCTAAGGTCAGGACACAGGTGTCCCTGGGCACTCGGGAGGCATTGTCTCCTGAGGCATATACCAGGCTTCCTGCCCTTCCGCCACTGGTGAAGGAAGTAGAGCACATGTTCGGAACAGGTCGGGAGGATGGTTTGGGCAAGGATGCTCCCCAAGAGCCCTGCCTCCTTGCAGGAGGGAGCCCTGAGCAAGTCAGTGTTGGAATTTTGAGACTTCGGGTTTTTAGCACTGACACATGTCTGTACTAAGCCTCTTCAGAAGGCTAAGGCAGGGCAGTCTAGTACCAGAAGAATTCTTACCATTAGCCTCTCAGAGATACAGACGCTCTGCACACCCAGAATCCAGAAGGCTTTTCTCTTGACTCAGTCCTCTTCTTGCTTCCCATACAAAGTCCCCATGGGTGAAGACGGGTGGTTTCTCTCCCTATACAGCTGGTCCTCCAGTTCCCTGAGGGCTTAGTTTCTCCAGGGTCCTTTGATCCCTAAGTCAGATGTCAAACCCTTTCCATTTCTAGTGCCACTCTCAGCCTGACATCACAACTTGGGACAGAGAGTCTGGGGGTCTTAGCAGGACTGAATTTCTTTTTGGAGAGCCTCATTTTATGACTATGGCTTAGTTTGTACTGTGTCTCAGGAGAGGATACCCAAACACAACCTACTCAATGTTAGTGGCAAAACAAAGACCTGATAAGAGGAAAAACCTTGTCCTCAAGCCCCTCAGCACATACAGGCCGACTCCGGATGGGAGCCCAGGACTCCGAATGTCCAGCTTCCTTTTTCTTTTCTTTTCCATCAGCCTCAGGCAAGGGAACCAAAGTCCTTTAGGCTAGGGCTTTGTGGATTATGGTGCCTGGACAAGAGAAGCCAGATGGGTAGCTGGAAGCCCCTCCTACCCCTTACCCCTGGGATAGCATAGGGGTTTAACTGGGGAGAGCAATAGGGCTTCTGACAGCAGTAAATGTGGGCTCCCCCGAGACTTCACTGATGGCCTCAAAAATCCCTGTTTATGGAGTTCAGAGGCCTTAGACACCCTTTCCTCCCAAGTGTCCCTTCTCTGCACAAATGACAGAGGTTGTGACTAGGTTCCGGGGCACAGGATGGGCCATAGCCTAGCCCAACTCCTGATGCTCCTGGTCTCTGTGCCCAACAGCCACCCGCCTGCCCCTACCATGGAGACCTTCTTTAGGAGACACTTAAAGCAGAAGATGCCAGGCCCTGGAGAGGGGTAGCGGTGGCCCAGTGGTGTGGGGCTGCCCACAGGCAAGGCCCGGCGCCGCTCCCCTGCTGGACAGGCCTCCTCCTCTCTGGCACAGCAGCACCGCTCCAGTACACCACTCCAGGGCTGCCTCCTGGTCTGCAGGATGGGAGCCCAGGGCAGCAGCCACCGGCGCTCCAGCACCATGCCCCCCACCTGCAACCCCGCCTCATTGTGGATGAGGTGCCCACCCCACAACCTGTCACTGTTGGGGCCCAGCTTCTGGGTGCACCCCTGCTATTTGCTGAGCTTGCGGGCATGAATGAGGAAGAGCAGGTCCAAGAGGATGTGACAGTTGCAGCATTGAGTGCCGCACAGCCAGGCACCAAAAGACTAGGGCCACCCTCCCACTGGGGCTCCCTTCCCCTGCTGCCCATGCCTCATTGCCTGTGTTGGTGGTGAGCCTCCTCCCGCCTGCTCTCTGCTGACATGGTGTATGACCGGGGCCTCTGGGGCCTGCATGGTTACTATTGGCGCCTCAGCCAGCAGCAGCCCTCAGCCCAGCACCCTGGCCCTGGGGGCCAAAGAGCCTCGGGCACTACAGCTGGCCCTGTGATGCCTGCCCAAGTGTACCTGCTCTCCCGCAGACGCCAGGTAGCCCTGCGGCGCAAGTCAGCCGGACCCCAGGCCTGGAGTGTCCTGCTTGTGTAGGTATAGCTGCAGCTGGCAGGGCAAGTGGTGTGTCCTGTAAGGGGCCTGCATAGAGAAAGGACCTTGAGCTCTGCCTACTTGAGCCAACGCACTCCAGAGGGCTGTGAAGAGGGCTTAGTCTCCTGCAAGGATCCCCTCCGAGTCTTGGGCTGCTCCCCTACCTGTTGCTGTCCCTGTCTTGGCTTGGGGATGAGGTCATGGTGAGGGCAAAAACCCCAGGTGAGGGGAAAGGAAGCAGAGTCGCCAGGTGCTTAAGCTGGCCTCAGCTATCTCCTTTTCTGTAGGAAAGCCATCAGCAAGTCGGGCCTCCAGCACCTGGCACCCCCTCTTCCTGTTCCCGGGGCCCTGTGCAGCGAGCCAGAGCAGCAGATCAGGAGCACTGTGGACTGGAGCGTGAGTGGCCGGGTGCTGGAAGGGGCAGACTGTACCATCCCCTACCTGGGCCACAGGAGTATGGGGTGGAGGTACTGTGGGCAGCCATAGGATTTGCTGATAGGCCTAGGGAGCTAGGGCAAACCTCCTGGAGTGGCCACATTTGAGCCAAGCATTAGGGATGATGAGGAAAGCACAAAAGAGTGAAGTAAATTAATGCTGCCTGGGGCAGATTTGTCTTGGGAAGAAGGGATTCCTGTGGCTGGGAAGGGACTGACTGGTGGGCTGGGTTGCAGTCGTGCACTGAGCATGTTCATCCCATGGTCTAGGAGTCAGCGACGTATGGGGAGCACATCTGGTTTGAGACCAACGTTTCAGGGGACTTCTGCTATGTTGGGGAGCAGTACTGTGTAGCTAAGATGCTGGTGAGTGAGCTCCGTGTGGCACGCTGCCCCCTGGTGGTGGAGTCAGGTTTAGGCCGACCCCCGCTGGCCTGACAGCTGCAGCCCTTCCTGGGGAAGGTGGGAACAGACCTACCTGAGTGCCCCCATTGTGGGCTGCCCAGGGCTGGCACGAGGACTGGGGACTAGGTCTCAGTGCCAGGACTGGGAGTTCCCAGTACACATAGAGGGCAGCTGTGCTGGAGCAGATGTGAGTATTTCTCCTGCCCTGGGGCAGCATCCTGGATGAAGTTACCTGGTGCCTCAGGGACCCTCTCTTTCTTTGCTGCAGCAGAAGTCAGTGTCCCGGAGAAAGTGTGCAGCCTGCAAGATTGTGGTGCACACCTCCTGCATTGAACAGCTGGAGAAGGTGAGTGTGGTTGCTCAGCCTTTACTGCCCTCCCCTTTGGGTGCTGCAGCCCTCTCAGCATGCATGCGCATGCACACACACACGCACACACACACACACGTGTGTGTATGTGTGTATGGCTGCTCATATACTCACATCACAAGCACTGCCTGCCAGCACAGCCAGCATGCACAGTGGGGAGAGGCCAAGCACCCTGGAGCCCAATTGCCTGCATATCAATCCTGCCTCCCCCATTTACTAGCTGCTGTGTCCCCACTGCCTAGAACAAAATGGGGTTCATTGACTCTTCTTGATACATGAATTAATGAATGCTGGCTGAGATACCATTTTATCAGTACCCTAGCTAACACTTAGAAGGGGCCATTGCCTTGCTGAAGTGTTATAACAGCTGGGACTGGGCTGGTCCTGTGTAACCCTACAGCCTGGCCCTGTCCCCTATGCCACTGTAGAGACCTTTCCCCAAGGACCATTGTTTTTCCACAGTGTGTCTGCAGCTGGGGCATGTTGGGCCCCATGTTTCTAGAGGGAGGTAGAGGGAATGCTGGGTGGGAGGATTCCCCAGGCAGCAGCAACCCAGACCAGCATATGGGAAAGCCTCTAAGACTGGGAATGAAATGAAGCAGGCTAACCTGGGCTGCTTCCCCCAGTCTTTGACTCAGAGAGGAAGGCTTCCCTACAGTTTTGCTAAGGCTGAAGCAGGGACAATTAGGAAAAGAGAAACAAATACAGTTTCAGGTATTACAATCCCATCACCACTCCCTAGGTGAAAATCAAAGGAGTTCCAAAGATAAGCTAAAGGTCTCCAGAGACCAATCAGCGCAAGTCCACCAGTGAGGATTGTGTTGCCTGCACCTGCCTAGGCAGGGAGTACTGGAGGGAGGGGAAAATACTGGAGGACTGAACTGGGGAAGGAAGGATTCCTTCTGGCTAGTGGAGAGGAGCCGGGTGCAGGAGGGCTTCTGAGAAAGAGGTGCCCCATGTTCTGCGGGCTCCCTGGATGACCTTGTGGGATTGACTGAGTGGCCCATTCCTGGGGGTAGTGGCCGTATGCCTGACCCCAGGAGGCAAGGTTCTGATGTTTTGGTGGTCATTGCCATATTTCACAGATAAATTTCCGCTGTAAGCCGTCCTTCCGTGAATCAGGCTCCAGGAACATCCGTGAGGTAAGTGCTCAGGTAGTTAGGGGCAGGAAGGCCCCAAGTTTCCTGCATTGCCTCTGGAGTGCCACTGGGAGGCTCTGCTCCTTCTGAGGTACTCTGGGGCCGGGGAGGTGCAGAGCTGAGGCTCTGAGAGAGCCTCAGAGGGGAAGGCCTGGCTGGCCCTGTCTGCGCAGAGGGTGGGAGTGCACTGCCTGCCTCTGTCTCTCCTCTGAGCCATAGTCCCCACCTCCAGGCCACAGAGAGAAGTCTTCAGCCACTCTTCATCTCACACACAGGACCACCGAGAGCTTCCTGCAGCCCCCACCCCTCACCGCTGTTAAATTGAGGGGTGCAGGCACACTCAAGGCTTGTCCCCCTCTGCCCCTCACTCCAGTGAAACTTCTTCCCTCCTCCACCAGCCAACCATTGTGCGGCACCACTGGGTACACAGGCGACGCCAGGATGGCAAGTGTCGGCACTGCGGGAAGGTGAGGCCCTGCTCAAGGAAGCTAGCCAGCTGCTGCCCCTTGGACCTGGGCCTGTGGCCCCAAACCTCCTGCTCTGTGTCCAGTGTGGCCTGTCCATTGCTAACTGTGCCTGGAGTGCAGTGTCCCAGGGTTCACTCTCAGGCTGGCAGCAGGTCCCAGTTAGCTCCAGAATACCTGGGTCTCTGGGCTGAGCAGGAGAGAAGTTTCTTCTAGTGTAGTGTATCCATACTGCTTTGAAGTCATGAGTGAGCCCTTTGAGAAGCGTTGACTTACTCTTTGATTAGCTCAGCAGATAACTATTGAGCTCCTGTTGGCTGCTGAGCACTCCCCTGGATAGTGGGTTCCTGCCCTCCTGGAGGAGGGAGTGGCTCCAGAGCAGCTTCCTGAGCACAGTCCACAGTGGCTTTGCTCAGTTGTTCACTTCCTGTACTTTCCTCCATTTGTCTCGTGCCCAGCACCCAGCACAGAGCTCAGAAGCCCTCCATAAATGTGGAGTGAATGAGGGAATTAATATAAATGCTATAAAGAAGCCTAAAGTACTTTAAGAGCATTGGGTCTGGGGTCAGGAAGGTGGGCATCTGAGTCAGGCAGGGGATAGCACTGGACCCTCTCCAGCAGATCATGCTTGTGAGCACCCACTGCTTTGCAGTTAACTTCATAGGGTCAGAGGCCCCAGGTTGAGCCTCTGCTCTTGGGACTTGCTTTATAGTTTGTTTGGGTTTTCTTTTGGTATCATTAATCTACAATTGCATGAGGAACATTATGCTTACTAGACTCCCCCCATCACCAAGTCCCCCCCACATACCCCATTACAGTCGCTGTCCATCAGCATAGTAAGATGCTGTAGAATCATTACTTATCTTCTCTGTGTTGTACAGCCCATCCGTGCCCTTTCCCCACCCTACTACATAATGTCTGCTAATAGTAATGCCCCTTTTTTTCCCCGCTTATCCCTCCCTTCCCACCCATCCTCCCAGTCCCTTTCCCTTTGGTAACTGTTAGTCCATTCTTGGGTTTTGTGAGTCTGCTGCTGTTTTGTTCCTTCAGTTTTTTTCTTTGTTCTTATACTCCACAGATGAGTGAAATCACTTGATACTTGTCTTCTTCCGCCTCGCTTATTTCACTGAGCATAATACCTTCTAGCTCCATCCATGTTGTTGCAAATGGTAGGGTTTCTTTTCTTCTTATGGCTGAATAATATTCCATTGTGTATATATACCACATCTTCTTTATCCATTCATCTACTGATGGCCACTTAGGTTGCTTCCATTTCTTGGCTATTGTAAATAGTGCTGCGATAAACATAGGGGTGCATATGTCTTTTTAAAACTGGGCTGCTGTATTCTTATGGTAAATTCCTAGGAGTGGAATTCCTAGGTCAATGGTATTTCTATTTTGAGTTTTTTGAGGAACCTCCATACTGCTTTCCACAATGGTTGAACTAATTTACATTCCCACCAGCAGTGTAGGAGGGTTCCCCTTTCTCCACAACCTCACCAACATTTGTTGTTCTTTGTGTTTTCGATGGTGGCAATCCTTACTGGTGTGAGGTGATATCTCATTGTGGTTTTAATTTGCATTTCTCTGATGATTAGCAATGTGGAGCATCTTCTCATATGTATGTTGGCCATCTGAATTTCTTCTTTGGAGAAGTGTCTGTTCAGATCCTATGCCTATTTTTTCATTGGATTATTTGCTTTTTGTTTGTTGAGGTACGGGAGCTCTTTATGTCTTTTGGGTGTCAACCCTTTATTAGATCTGTCTTTTATGAATATATTCTCCCATACTGTAGGATGCCTTTTGTTCTATTGGTGGTGTCCTTTGCTGTACAGAAGCTTTTCAGTTTGATATAGTCCCACTTGTTCATTTGTGCTTTTGTTTCCCTTGCCCGGAGAGATATGTTCATGAAGAAGTCACTCATGTTTATGTCCAAGAGATTTTTTATCTATGTTTTTTCCTAAGAGTTTTATGGTTTCATGACTTACATTCAGGTGTTTGATCCATTTCGAATTTACTTTTGTTTTGTTTATGGGGTTAGACAATGACTCAGTTTCATTCTCTTGCATGTAGCTGTCCAGTTTTGCCAACACCAGCTGTTGAAGAGGCTGTCATTTCCCCATTGTATATCCATGGCTCCTTTATCGTATATTAATTGACCGTATATGTTTGGGATAATATCTGGACTCTCTATTCTGTTCCACTGGTCTGTGGGTCTGTTCTTGTGCCAGTACCAAATTGTCTTGATTACTGTAGCTTTGTAGTACAGCTTGAAGTTGGGAAGCAAGATCCCCCCCCTGCTTTATTCTTCCTTCTCAGGATTGCTTTGGCTATTTGGGGTCTTTTGTGGTTCCATATGAATTTTAAAACTATTTATTCCAGTTCGTTGAAGAGTGCTGTTGGTATTTTGATAGGGATTGCATTGAATCTGTAGATTGCTTTAGGCAGGATGACCATTTTGATAATATTAATTATTCCTAGCCAAGAGCATGGGATGAGTTTCCATTTGTTAGTGTCCTCTTTAATTTCTCTTAAGAGTGTCTTGTAGTTTTCAGCATATGGGTCTTTCACTTCCTTGATTACATTTATTCCTAGGTATTCTTTTTGATGCAATTGTGAATGGAATTGTTTTCCTGATTTCTTTTTCTACTATTCATCATTAGTGTATAGAAAAGCCACAGATTTCTGTATATTAATTTTGTATCCTGCAACTTTGCTGAATTTAGATATTACTTCTATTAGTTTTGGGGTGGAGTCTTTAGGGTTTTTTTTTTTCTTTAGGTTTTTTTATGTACAATATCATGTCATCTGCAAATAGTGACAGTTTGACTTCTTCTTTACCAATCTGGATTCCTTGTATTTCTTTGTTTTGTCTGATTGCTGTGGCTAGGACCTCCAGTATTATGTTGAATAACAGTGGGGAGAGTGGGCATCCCTGTCTTGTGCCTGATCTTAGGTGAAAAGCTTTCAGCTTCTCGCTGTTCAGTATGATGTTGGCTGTGGGTTTTTCATATATGGCCTTTATTATGTTGAGGTACTTGCCCTCTATACCCATTTTGTTTAGAGTTTTTATCATGAATGGATGTTGAATTTTGTCAAATGCTTTTTCAGCATCTATGGAGATGATCATGTGGTTTTTGTCCTTCTTTTTGTTGATGTGGTGGAGGATATTGATGGATTTTTGAATGTTGTACCATCCTTGTATCCCTGAGATGAATCCCACTTGATCATGGTGTATGATCCTCTTGATGTATTTTTGAATTCGGTTTGCTAATATTTTGTTGAGTATTTTTGCATCTATGTTCATCAGGGATATTGGTCTGTAATTTTCTTTTTTGGTGTGGTCTTTGCCTGGTTTTGGTATTAGAGTGATGCTGGCTTCATAGAATGAGATTGAAAGTACTCCCCCCTCTTCTGTTTTTTGGAAAATTTTAAGGAGAATGGGTGTTATGTCTTCTCTATATGTCTGATAAAATTCAGTGGTGAATCCATCTGGCCCAGGTGTTTTGTTCTTGGGTAGTTTTCTGATTACCAATGCAATTTCATTGCTGGTAACTGGTCTGTTTAGATTTTCTGTTTCTTCCTTGGTCAGTCTTGGAAGGTTGTATTTTTCTAGGAAGCTGCCCATTTCTGTCAGGTTTTCCAGCTTGTTAGCATATAGATTTTCATACTATTCTCTAATAATTCTTTGTATTTCTGTGGGGTCCGTCGTGATTTTTCCTTTCTCATTACTGATTCTGGTGATGTGTGTAGATTCCCTTTTTCCCTTAATAAGTCTGGCTAGGGGCTTATCTATTTTGTTTATTTTCTCAAAGAACCAGCTCTTGGTTTCATTGATTTTTTCTGTTGTTTTATTCTTCTCAATTTTATTTATTTCTTCTCTGATCTTTATTATGTCCCTCCTTCTGCTGACTTTGGGCCTCATTTGTTCTTCTTTTTCCAGTTTCAGTAATCGTGACTTTAGACTATTAATTTGGGATTGTTCTTCCTTCTTTAAATAGGCCTGGGTTGCTATATACTTTCCTCTTAGAACTGCCTTTGCTGCATCCCACAGAAGTTGGGACTTTGTGCTGTTGTTGTCGTTTGTTTCCATATATTGCTTGATCTCTATTTTAATTTGTTCATTGATCCATTGATTATTTAGGAGCATGTTGTTAAGCCTCCATGTGTTTGTGAGCCTTTTTGTTTTCTTTGTACAATTTATTTCTAGTTTTATACCTTTGTGGTCTGAAAAGTTGGTTGGTAGAATTTCAATCTTCTTTAATTTACTGAGGCTCTTTCTGTGGCCTAGTATGTGGTATAGTCTGGAAAATGCTCCATGTGCAGTTGAGAAGAATGTGTATCCTGCTGCTTTTGGGTGTAGAGTTCTGTAGATGTGTTAGGTCCATCTGTTCTAGTGTGTTGCTCAGTGCTTCGGTGTCCTTTTGTCTGGTGGATCTGTCCTTTGGAGTGAGTGGTGTGTTGAAGTCTTCCAGAACGAATCCATTGCATTCTATTTCCTCCTTTAAATCTGTTAGTATTTGTTTCACATATGTTGGTGCTCCTGTATTGGGTGCATATATATTTGTAATGGTTGTATCCTCTTGTTGGACTGCCCCCTTTATCATTATGTAGTGTCCTTCTTTATCTCTTGTTACTTTCTTTGTTTTGAAGTCTAGTTTGTCTGATAGAAGTACTGCAACACGTGCTTTTTTCTCCTTGTTGTTTGCATGAAATATCTTTTTCCATCCCTTGGCTTTTAGTCTGTGTATGTCTTTGGGTTTGAGGTGAATCTCTTGTAAGCAGCATATAGATGGGTCTTGCTTTTTTATCCATTCTATTACTCTGTGTCCTTTGATTGGTGTGCTTTATAGATTTTTAATTTAAAAAATATGTATACAATTTCCATGGGTGGAGAGAGGTTATCATTAGAAGAGGGGCCAGATGTGCTGTTCTGGGCCCAGGCCCTGGTATTCCAAGCACCCTGTCCACCCTAGGGCTTCCAGCAGAAGTTCACCTTCCACAGCAAGGAGATTGTGGCTATCAGTTGCTCCTGGTGCAAGCAAGCAGTGAGTGGTGCTCGCCCTGCCCCAACAGGCTACCCCTGGTGCTGTTCTGGGTTGGGGTCCCCAGGTCTCAGCTGGGCTTGGCTCAGCCACACCACCCACTCTCCCCTAGTACCACAGCAAGGTGTCCTGCTTCATGCTGCAGCAAATCGAGGAGCCATGCTCTCTGGGGGTCCATGCTGCAGTGGTCATCCCCCCCACTTGGATCCTCCGAGCCCGCAGGCCCCAGGTGAGTCCTGCTTGCGCACCCCTAACAGCCCCTACACACTTGGGGTCTGTCGCCACCCCAGCCCACCCACCTTGTCACCAACGCCCCTCTTTCCCTTGCAGAATACCCTCAAGGCAAGCAAGAAGAAAAAGAGAGCATCCTTCAAGAGGAAATCTAGCAAGAAAGGGCTGGAGGTTAGAACTGAGAGTAGGCGGGCAGCTAGAGGCAACAGGAAAGAGAGGCCTGTTTCTTGGAATACTGATGCCGCCAGCTTAGCCTTGGGTGGGTCAGCTTTTGGGCCCCAAGGAGGGTGGGAGGTCAAGTCCCAGTTGCCTCTCTATGACCAGGCCCACCCTGAGGCCTGACTTGGGGCTGGCATGTGAGAGCGCACTGCTGAAAAGGGGGGCAGGGTCCATCGGGACAGGAAAGGGCCTTACAGGCTCTCTCTGCACCCCAAGGAGGGCCGCTGGAGACCCTTCGTCATCAGGCCCACTCCGTCTCCCCTCATGAAGCCCCTGCTGGTGTTCGTGAACCCCAAGAGTGGGGGGAACCAGGTATGCACTGAGGGCCCTGGGGGCAGAATGGGGTTGAGCTCCACCCCAACCCCAGCAGGTGTTCCCAGCTTCTGTCCCATCCCTCTTTCCCAAGGACCCTGAGAAAAATCCAGTATGTCTCCACCTGTTGCCCTCCCTGGGCCTGGTTCCCACAGCCACATCCTTCCCTGTGCTTCTCACCAACTCAGCCCACCCCCTGACTGCCCTCCCTGTTCCTGTTGCCTCCCAATCCCCCACAGGGCGCTAAGATCATCCAGTCCTTCCTCTGGTACCTCAATCCCCGACAAGTCTTTGACCTGAGCCAGGGAGGGCCCAGGGAGGCGTAAGTACTCGCCAGGGCTCTGTGGGGACCATGGCAAGGGCTTGCCTGCCACTCAGGGTACAGCACTTCCCTGTCTTCTGACCCAGGCTAGAGATGTACCGCAAAGTACACAACCTGCGGATCCTGGCATGCGGGGGTGACGGCACGGTGAGTTGTTTGGCCCTGAGGCCAAACCTGAGGCCAGGCCCTGCTGGTCTGACCTGGCCTCTTCTGCTCTGCACCCTGCAGGTTGGCTGGATCCTCTCCACTCTGGACCAGCTGCGCTTAAAACCACCGCCGCCTGTTGCCATCCTGCCCCTGGGCACTGGCAACGACTTGGCCCGTACCCTCAACTGGGGTGGGGTAAGAGCCACAGGAAGGTGGGGAACAGAGTGCACTGAGTCATTGGGGAGGCCTGCCCCCGGGAGGAGCTCAGTTCCTGCTGCTTCCCACCAGGGCTACACAGATGAGCCTGTGTCCAAGATCCTCTCCCATGTAGAGGAGGGGAATGTGGTGCAGCTGGACCGCTGGGACCTCCATGCTGAGCCCAACCCCGAGGCAGGGCCTGAAGAGCGTGATGAGGGTGCCACCGACCGGGTAAGTGAGCCAGGGCTCGGGCAGGGCAGTGGGTGCCAGGGGGCCTCTCAGGATTCCCAAGACACCTGGGCTGGGCCTGCTATCACCTTGCTGGGACCTTGGGCAAGCCTCTTCATTTCTGCAGATTCTGGTTTCATCTGTACAATGGGAATAATGGAATGGTACTTACCTCACAAGATAGTTGTTATTCCACCACTCAGCAAATATTGACTAAATACCTACTACCTGCCAGGCAGCTCCTGCAGAGTATGGCATGTAGAGAAATGAGTGTCAAAGGGGAACTCAAGCCAGGGAAGAGAATGCTAGCAGAGTGAGAGTACTCTTGTTTTGGGGGCACTTAGAGGAGCCTCACAGGAGAACCAAGAGAACAGAGCCAGAGGTGGGTGGGCAGGCAGGGGGCAGGCTGTGGAGCAGGCTGGGGCTTAGCTGTCTGGTGGAAAGGCCTCTGAACATGCATGGGTGAGGCTGAGCAGAGCAGAAGGTGTCTGTGAGGCCCAGCCCTCATGCTAGTCCCTTGACCTTTTTCCAGCTACCTCTGGATGTCTTCAACAACTACTTCAGCCTGGGGTTTGATGCCCATGTCACCCTGGAGTTTCATGAGTCTCGAGGTTGGCAACCTTTTGCTAAAGAGGCCTTGGGACACCAGGGTGGGAGGAACACAGGAGTGTCCCTGAGAGGGTCATGCCCACCAGTAAAAGGCATTTGTTCTCAGCCCTCCCTCCCAATCCCAGCCTGGGAAGCCCCAACAGGCTCAGAATGACTGACTGTCCCCATTTCTTGTTGTCACCCAGAGGCCAACCCAGAGAAGTTCAACAGCCGCTTTCGGAATAAGATGTTCTATGCCGGGGTGAGTCTGGGGTCTGCCAATAACCTGTGCCCCTGGTCCTACACCCACCTGTCCCACCAGTCATGCTCCCTGCCCACATGTTTGCCAGGCCACAGGACCCATCGGGCAAAGGTGAGGAAAGTCCCTGTTACCAGATGGTGACACTCTGTGTCTCCCACAGACAGCCTTCTCTGATTTCCTGATGGGCAGCTCCAAGGACTTGGCCAAGCACATCCGAGTGGTGGTAAGCAGCTGGGCTGGCAGGCAGAGTGCGTGGGCCCTGCAGGGAGGGAGGCCTTGGCACATACATCCCAGTGCCTTCCCCTGTTCGTGCCTACAGTGTGATGGAACAGACCTGACCCCCAAGATTCAGGACCTGAAACCCCAGTGCATTGTATTCCTGAACATCCCCAGGTAAGTAGGGGAGGGCTCTGGGTGGGCCCTGCCATCTCTGTCCTGTAGGACTGTCACCTGAAGCCCCTCCTGTTGCCCTCCCCCCAGGTACTGTGCAGGTACCATGCCCTGGGGCCACCCTGGGGAGCACCATGACTTCGAGCCCCAGCGACACGATGACGGCTACCTCGAGGTCATTGGCTTTACCATGACATCCCTGGTAAGTGGGCCAGTATGGGACCTACCTGAAGCCCCTGGCCCTACTTTGCCCCCAGCCGGTTCCCCGTGGAAGGGGAGTTCACCAAACTTGTCTTTGTTGGGCAAGTTGAAAGAGTTCACCCTCACATCCTTTCTCTGACTGGGGTCTCACCCTTCCTTCCTTCTCCATCTGGGGCTTATTCTCACTTTGTTCTCTGGCCAGAGCACCCCTGGAAGGAGCAGAGCTTGGGGGCCCCCATCCCCACTGTGGCCCCTGATCTGAGCCTTCTGTACCCACAGGCAGCACTGCAGGTGGGTGGGCATGGCGAGCGGCTGACACAGTGTCGCGAGGTGGTGCTCACCACGTCCAAGGCCATCCCTGTGCAGGTGGATGGTGAGCCCTGCAAGCTTGCAGCCTCATGCATTCACATTGCCCTGCGAAACCAGGCCACCATGGTGCAGAAGGCCAAGCGGCGGACAGCTGCCCCTTTGCATAGCGAGTATGTTCCCCCAGCCACCACATGCCCTAGGCCTAAGGCCCAACTCTGTGCCTCTCTTGGTTTCCCCATCTAGAAAGGGGCTAACAGCCCCTCTGCTGCAAGGCAGTTGGGGGTTGGTTTGGTACCTGGCTGAGGGCTAGCAGCCTGGGCAGGGCCATTGCCAAGAACCCTTTTATTGTCCCTTCCTGCAGCCAGCAGCCAGTGCCCGAGCAGCTGCAGATCCAGGTGAGCAGAGTCAGCATGCATGACTACGAGGCCCTGCATTATGACAAGGAGCAGCTCAAGGAGGCCTGTGAGTGGCAAGCAGGGCTGGGGTGGCACTGAGAAGCTCACAAGTCCCCTAAGGGTAAAACAGTAGGATACAGCCAGCAACTGATGGCCTGCTCTGTCCCTCAGCTGTGCCCCTGGGCACTGTGGTGGTCCCAGGAGACAGTGACCTAGAGCTCTGCCGTGTCCACATCGAGAGGCTCCAGCAGGTGAGGGGTGGGGGCTGGGAGCCTGCCTGTACTGCACCCACTTGCTCCAGGTTCTGTTCTCTCCAAGGCCTGGCTTGGACTTCTCTCAACAGGAGCCCGAAGGTGCTGGAGCCAAGTCCCTGACTTGCCAGAAACTGTCCCCAAAGTGGTGCTTCCTAGATGGTGAGTATCCCTCAAGGGCCAGCTGCTGGCAGTCCCAGGCTGTGTCCTGACTCCTCTCTAGGGGATCCTGGTTGGGGCAGCAGAAGACCTGGGCTTGGACAAGGGCTTCGCCATCCTCGGCCAACTAACTGTCTCCCCACAGCCACCACTGCCAGCCGCTTCTACAGGATCGACCGGGCCCAGGTGATTACTCACAGTCCTGCTCCACCAACAGCTGGTGACCCAGTGTCACCTCTCCTGTTAGCCTGCCCTCCACAGACACCTTCATGGCTCACCCCATCCTCCTTTTGCACAGTACATTCACGCTTGTTCATGTCCATGTCCCTGTACTCCAGGCTAGGGTACCAACAGGAAAAGAGTTGGTGTCCCCGAAAAGGCTTGCCAGGTGGTTGAGAGGGCCTCAGAGCACAAGGGCCAGGTCATCTGGGTAAAGGCTTAGCAATGGAAAGGGGCTGGCAAGCTGGCAGGCCCCAAATGCAGAGGCTAGAGTCGGCTTGGGTGGTGGGAAGGGAGAGGAAGTAAGTGGGGAGGTGAGGGACTGGCAGGACTACCTGCCTGGCTGTCTCCTTTGGTATTCATGTGCATAGCAGGGCCTTCCCCAGGTGTCTGGCCTTGCTGCCCCTTCACTCCACCATCAGCTACCCTGGAAGGCCATGACCCTCAGCCCTGAGCGCTGTCCCTGACCACCCCATCCACAGGAACACCTCAACTATGTGACTGAGATCGCACAGGACGAGATTTATATCCTGGATCCTGAGCTGCTGGGGGCATCGGCCCGGCCTGACCTTCCAACCCCCACTTCTCCTCTCCCCACCTCACCCTGCTCACCCACACCCCAGTGAGTCCTGAGTCTCCTCTAGACTCTAAATCCTACCTGTGAGCTGGCAGTTCCTGAAGTCCTGCCTTTAGCACGGCCTGCCTGCACATGACCAGGTTCAGCTAGCAGCCCACTGGGTCCTGACTAGCCCCTCCCCTGCTGGTTGATTGGCAGCAAACTGAACCTGGCCAAAACCCAGCTAAGGAGCCCTCTGCCTGCTCCAGAAGTGGCATCACCATCTGCCCTGGTGCAGTAGCCCAAGACCTGGGTTCCCTCCCTGACTTCTCTCCTCCCACCCCTAGACCTTTCCCTGTAAGTCCTGTCTGCTCTCCCCCGATGTCTAAGCACACCCTGTCCGAGCTGCCATGACCCTGGTCTCCAGCTCTCACACTTCCCAACTTAGAACCTCCTCTCCCAGCACCCAGGTACCCAGTCATTTCATTTCAAGTCATTTGATCACCGGAAGCCTGAGTCTGGCTATCTCTGACCTCCCCCAGCACTCTCCCCTCCATCACTACAGCCCAGGCCTTCTCACCTCTTGGTTCTTTGAGGACTAGTTTGCCCACCTCTACACTTGTCCTTGCTGCCTCCAACACTCTTGCCTTGTTCTGCACAGAGCTGCCCCTTCCATCCAAACCTCAGCTTAGGTGTCCTCTAAGAAGTCTTCCTGAGAACTCCTCAAGTTGCTGTTCAGTCACACTGCCCTGTCTTGTATTCTTTATAACACCTCCTGCTCTCTCAGAATACTTTGTTTGTTTACTTGCTGTGCCCCTGACCAGAATGGAAGCTCCGTGAGAGCCAGCAATCCACCTCTCTTTTCACTGCTGTACTGCCAGTGTCTAGAACACTTGCCATGTAGGAGGCACTCAATAAACTGTTGAAAGAATGAAGGGCACTGGTGGAGGTGGGGCCCGGGGAGGGTAACAAGCTGGCTGTAGCTGTGTCATATCTCATCCTGCTCTGTTTGCAGGTCACTACCAGGAGATGTTGCACCTCCTAAAGGTGAGGCCTCTGGGGGCCCCTCCTTTCTCCCTGGTTATAGGAGTGAGGCTCGTTGGGCTGGGGAGAGCCCACACACAGCCCTGGGCAAACATGACTATCGAGGTCCATGTGGTCACCTCGAACCCAGTCCTCAGCACATGTGCCCCGGCAGGCCTGCTGCTTGGCATAGCAGTGCACCGTGCGCATGGGCCTGGGCACCACAAGCCCAGGCCGCAGCCCCACAGAATAATGGCAGGTGTTCTGTGCAGGTGAAGAGCTGATTGAGGCCGCCCAGAGGAACGACTTCTGTAAGGTACTGGCGCCAAGGTTTGCAGCTTCCCCTTGGGGCCCCTCAGGCGCTGGGGAGTGGGGCCTCTGGGGCCAAGAGCTGGCCTGTTCACACGCCATTATCTGTTGTCTTCTGGCTCTTTGGGGTCTCCATGGTCATCGTCACATTCTGCCGTACCTCTCTCCAGCTCAGTGTCCCTTACCTGGAGCTTCCTAGCTCAGTCTGCCTGTCCCCAGTGCTCATAAATGAGTGAATCTTAGAGAACCACAGGCTCCAGGGCTTGGTCGTGTGCTCCTGGGGTGAGCCCATTGTCTCTCCCCTACACTCAGAAAGACCCCTAGAGGCCCGTAGGGAGCAATGTGCAGGAGCACCCTAGTGTCAGGCCTGTGGCCTGTGTGAGTTTGGGGCATTTCTGGAGCTGGAAGGAGGGTGACCCTGAAGAGCCCTCCTGCCTGCCTCCTGCCCTCAGCTCCAGGAGCTGCACCGAACTGGGGGTGACCTCATGCACCGGGATGAGAGAAGCCGCACGCTCCTGCACCACGCTGTCAGCACAGGCAGCAAAGAAGTGGTCCGCTACCTGCTGGATCACGGTGAGCTGGACCACCAGGGCCCCTCAAGCCAGCACCATGGCGGGAAAGGGGGCAGGCTGCCAGGCCTTTCTGACCTCCCCATCCCCTCTCCTTCAGCCCCCCCAGAGATCCTTGATGCTGTGGAGGAAAAGTGAGTATCTGGGCAGTATAGGGCCCTGGTTTTCCTGGAAACAGCCTGTCTCCATCTTGCACCTCCCCTTTGGTCTTAGCCATTCCACAGCTCCCAGCATGGGAGAAGATGGGGCCCAGGAGAACCAGAGCCCAAAAACCCTTCCTGGCCAAAATAACTGTCCTCAGGGCCACACCCCTGGTCCCAGGCCCCCAAACTTCCAGCCCTTTTTGATGGTCCTCGGGAGGGCCCAGAAGACTGGATGAGGTCCACAGCCAGCCTGTTTCCCCAGTGGGGAGACCTGTCTGCACCAGGCTGCAGCTCTGGGCCAGCGAACCATCTGCCACTACATTGTGGAGGCTGGAGCCTCTCTTATGAAGACAGACCAGCAGGTAAGCAGACTAGCAGGGCGGGCAGGGAGCCCACGCAGATACAGACTGACTTTTTCCCAAACTTGGGCCCTTGTGACAGGAGAACCTGGGGTTGGGGGTGGGGGGCACCTCTGTGGATTTGAAGCTGTTCTATAACCAGCACAGTCCAGACCCTGAGAAACCTGAGACAGTAGGTTGGCTACCTACTGGTGAGGCCTTTCTGCCCCCATAGCAGCCAGGCTGGTTAGCCCTTCCTGCCCTTTCCTAAGCCTGTTGAGGCCAACAGGTCCCTGAGCTAATGGAGTACCCCCTCATTCAGGGCGACACTCCCCGGCAGCGGGCTGAGAAAGCTCAGGACACTGAGCTGGCCGCCTACCTGGAGAACCGGCAGCACTACCAGATGGTCCATCGGGAGGACCAGGAGACAGCTGTGTAGCTGAGGGACAGGGCCAGCCAGCGGGGCCCCTCCACCCCACCACACTGCCACATTCCAGTCGGACTGGCCACGGGAGGACCCATGCTCCAGGGAAGGAGCCCTGTGCTGCTGCCTAAGGAGCTGCCCAGACCTGAGGCTGGGCGCTGGGGGTACTCAGCTGTCCCCCGGAGCTCCCAGCTGATGAAGAGGTTCACAGAGGAAAAGGAAACTGGACTGGGCTGGACAGGCCTGTGGGGGCCTGGAGCTTAGGCCCCAGAGGGGGAGGGCAGAGGAGTTTGAGGCCCTATCAGGGAGCCTTCAGGAAGGCTTTTAGGGCCTTAAGGGGCCCCAGTGTGAGGCTCCTGGGAGCTCAGGCCCCCTCTCCTGTTCTGATCCCACCCTCCCCAGGTTTCCTCCCAGAAAGCAGGAGCCTGCTGCATTTACCTGCTCTCTGTCCCGCTTGGCACATACCTGTGACCCTCCCCATGTACCCAGTCATTTCATCACGGACTGTGGCCTGGGGGCTGGGGAGGGGCTCTCGTGGTGACATGTTTACAGCTGGGTGTGACTCAGTAAAGTGGATTTTTTTCCTTTCTACCTTTCTTTTTTTGCGGGGGAGGTCTTAACAGAAGCTTCAGGGTCTGCCGAGTTATCCTGAGGGTGGGAATACTGTACATCATCGACCCAGACCCTTTTCTGCGGCGGGTGACGGGTGTGTCAGGGCCTGCGCGGGACCTGACCTCCGCCTGACTGGCTAACTCCGTGGCTGAGGGAGGAGCCGATTTCCTCCAGTTTCCCGCTTCCCGCAGGGAAGATAAAGTGAAAGAGAGGTGGGGCGGGGGTTTTGGCCCAGGTTCTTTGCCCTTTTAACCTGTACCCTTGGTTAAGCCTCCTCCTTAACCAGGCCTCAGTGGATTTCTCTGTTTAGGGGATCGGTTGAGGTGATCCTCCGAAGCTCCAGAGTCAGGAGGGGTGGGCATCTGCAGCCGCCGCTGTGGCCGGGTCTTGAACTTCTCAGACGGCTATTCTCAACTCCAAGTGCTAACAGATCCGGCCTGCGGCCTCCTCCCCCAGCTCTCCCCCTTCCGCGGCCTCAAACCCTCCGAGCGCACGCTTGACCCATGCGCTTTCTCCCGTTTTCCCAGTCCCAGGTTCCCCCAACACTGGCAAAACATTTCCCGCGCAGTTGGTTAAGCACCCCGAGGTGGGGGCTAGCGCTCCTTCCCCAGCGCAGAAGGCAGAGTAGGCCCAGGAGGCGGAGCCGGGCCTCAACGGGGTTAACCAGTGCATCAGGGGACAGCCCCGGGCCTCCGTGCTCCCTCTGGCCTCCATCTAAGTGCCTGCCGCGGGCAAGGGAGGTTGGAGTCCAGCGAAGGAAGGACAGGCGAGGGAGGCGGAGCGGCGCGGAAAGCTGGGACTGAGGCCAGAGATTATCAAAGCAGGACGGGGGCCTGGGGCCAAGAGACCCCAGGTTGGAAGATGGGGCCCAGGAGAGCCCAGCATCGGGGCGAGCAGCACGGGAGGGGCGAGGCGAGGGTGCAGGGATGTGAAGCCGGGGCAGAAGCGGTGGGGGCGCTGGACGGGAGCGGAGGCGGGGACGCCGGGTGGGGGCGGGTCGGGTCCTTCCTCGGTGGGGGGGGGGTAGGCGGGGAGGGGGCGGAGGCCCATGTGACCGGCTCAGACCGGTTCTGGAGACAAAAGGGGCCGCAGCGGCCGGAGTGGGTCTAGCTCGGCGCGGGAGGGAGCTAAGCAAGTGCGGGTAGCGAGCGAGTGAGCGCCCGGGGCTCCGGGAGCCGCACGGCGGCCTCGTCTCCTAGCCGGCTCGGCTGCGGCCGACCTGGGGGCTGGGGGCTGGGGGCTGGTGGTGGGGGTATGAGTTGCATTTTGGGCTCCAGGCGTCCCCCAGGGAAACGCCCCCCAGGCTGTGCTTCCCGGCTAGAGGCAAGGGGCCGATCCCTCAAATACTTCCGCCGTCGCCCCCTTAGTGGCCCGATCCTTTGGGCTTGAAAAAGGTGGGGAGGCCCACGCTTGCGATCCCCCGTGGGGAAAGGCACTCTCACCCATGGGCAGGGGACTCTGACCCGCGTTCTCCCCGCAGGATGCAGTACCGAGCCTTCCTCCTCCTCGCCCTCGTCACCTTGGTGGCGCTCACCTCAGCGGTGGCCAAAAAAAAAGGTGATACGGCATGTGGGAGGTTGAAAGAGGGCTGGAGACGGGCAGGTGAGACCAGCACTCTTGTGGCTGGCTACCTGGGTTCGGGGACCTTGATCCCAGGGGGGGGTCACCGAGTGAATTTCCGTGTCCCGGGTCCTGAGCTCTGTCCTCGTGCGTTGTAGACAAAGTGAAGAAGGGTGGCCCCGCAAGTGAGTGCGCGGAGTGGACCTGGGGGCCCTGCACCCCCAGCAGCAAGGACTGCGGTGGGGGGTTCCGCGAGGGTGCCTGCGGGACCCAGACTCAGCGCATCCGGTGTAAGGTGCCCTGCAACTGGAAAAAGGAGTTTGGAGGTGAGGTGGGGTGCAGGCGGAGGGCAGGAAAGAGGGGCGCGGCCTCACTGAAACCTGGGCAGAACTGTAGAGGGAGGCAACTGGCTGCCCAGCTCTGACCCTGGGCACTCTCCCGCCAGCCGACTGCAAGTACAAATTTGAGAGCTGGGGGGCCTGTGATGGGGGCACCAGCACCAAAGCCCGCCAAGGCACTCTGAAGAAAGCGCGGTACAATGCCCAGTGCCAGGAGACCATCCGTGTGACCAAGCCGTGCACCCCCAAGACCAAAGCCATGGCCAAAGGTTAGCAGAGCTGGGGTGGCATCACAGAGGGCTACCCCACCTGTGAAGCGAATGGCTAAGTCTGAAGTTCTGGGCCCTAGCGAGTGACTTGATATCTCTGTGTGGGGTTTCTTCTGGAGAAATACCTTAGATGGGCCGTAGTGAGTGCAGCCCAGTGAAACTGCTCAAGAGATACAAATCCTTCTGGCCGAACTAAGGGCAAACACTGTTCTGGAGCATTTTGCTTAGGATCCAGGAAAACTGTCCTGGAAGGTCCGGCTTTGTCATCTCTCCAGCTAGAGAAACCATTTGGTCATCTCGGCCTTTCTAGTACTAGAAGCACTTCACAGTCCGTGCTTCCTCTGTCCCTTAGCTCATTCCCGACTCAGAGCAGACCTGAGGAGAGGCTAACAGGGCAGAGGTGAATCGGCCACCTTCTCAGGTGAGGAGGCAGTGGCTGTCTTCCAGGGCTGCAGGGACCAGGGATGGGACCGGGAACCTGGAGGTTTCCTGATCAGCAGCAAAGGTGGATGGGGGCCAGGACAGAAGCATCATGGCTGCCCTACCCCCATGGGTTGCCTGTCAGCTGATCAAGAGCCACTAGGGAGCAGGATTTTCTGTTCCCTGATATGTATGTGTAGGGGGTCTCTACTAGGTCACCTGAAGTCTGCTAACATGCCATTTGTTCCTTGTTTTACAGCCAAGAAAGGGAAGGGGAAGGACTAGCAGCCAGGCCTGGATGCTGAGGAGCCCCTGGCCCACACCTCTCTCACAGGCTCAAGGTAGAGCCTGTCAGTGCCTTTTGTCCACTTGTTGTTAGCTTTATCAATCATGCCTGCTTCTTCCCTTCCACTCCCCCACTCACCGCCAAGTGCCCATACTGGGGAGGAACAGGGATTCTGGCCAGCTTGATCCTCCTCCCCTGAAGAGATTTGATTCCCTACACCCACTTTTGTTCTTCCCCACAATGATGCCATTTCTAAGAAACTAATTTTAAAAACCATTGTTTTTTTTTCCTCAATAAAAGCTTTCCTTTTAATATATAAAAGCCCTTCCCAGGAAGTTTGCTGTGTTGATTTGTTAGGGGTGGGACAAAGGCTGTTGGGAAAGGGGGCTTTCAGGGGGTTGGGGGTTTGGCAATGAGTGCTTACCAGAGCTCATGGAAAAAGCAAACAATTATAAACAGGCCCCCTGCTGAAAGGGCGCTCCCATCAAGTCCCCTAAGCCTTTCAGTCTCCAGGGCTACACCAGGGCTGGGGGAGGGAACTCAGAAAACACTAGGTCAAAGGTCTGGGTCCCACCCACTGCCAGTCAGGAAGGTTCTATCCACTGGGAGAAACAGTGTCTGCTGGCCTGCCTCACCACACTGTCCCAATTGTCACTGAAGCCTGTTTGTCTAGTCCGCAGACCTCCCTCACGCTGCTGAAGCCAGCCAGGAACACTGCCTGACACAGCCCCATGTTCACTGTGTGTGACCTGGGACAAGCCCCTGGGGAAGGGGGTGGGCTCTTCAGAATAAGGTGGGCCACTCAGCTCAGCCTGGGACTCAGTAGGGCAGACCTCAATGCGGGCCTCCTGGCTGCTTCCTCATGACCAGGGCATGCTGCAGAGGTGTGCCTCAGCACCTACTCTACCTGTCCTCTGGCGAACCCCCACAGCCAGAGCCCTGCTGAGGAACAGCAGCAAGGGGAGATTGCTGCCCCTGCAGTGGGATGGGGGAGGGGAGGGTTGAGCCTACATGCAGGCACAAGGGGGAGGGGAGGGCAGAAAGCACCGATTAACAGCAGAATGGGGGCTCTACCCTATCACTCCCTTCCCAACCTCCTTTCCAGGCATTGGCCCCTTTGTTCCTCCCAAGGGGATTCTGGACTGCTCCCTTCCAGATGTCCATTCTTTTAGCCATGCTCATTGGGCACAGTGGGAAGGTGCTCCCATAGGCCAGTGCCTCCCAACTACCTGAGGCAGGGCAAGAGGTGGGCCAGGCAGTCCCGGTTCAGACACTTTCTGGAACTGATTCTCCTCACTCATCCAGCCAGAGCCTCTTCCAGAGCTTCACAAGGTGTTGGGGACCTCAGTTCTCTTCAGTGAACACAAATACAGAGAGCTACTTCCAAATCTCTCCCAACAGCCTCATGGGAGACCACATGGCTCAGCACTCACTGCAACCCATGGCCTCCTGCTGTCTACCTGGCAGTGCCGATGTTCCGATATTGACACAGCAGCAGGTGCCTGAAGGTCTTTTTAAAGGTGGCATTGCAGAGAGCATAGCAGGCAGGGTTGATGGTGCTGTTGACATAGCAGAGCCAGTAGCCAATGGACCACACTGTGTCAGGGATGCAGCTCTGGCAGAAGGTGTTCACCAGGACCATGACATTGTAGGGTGTCCAGGTGAGGATGAAGGCCAGCAGAATGGCAAAGATGGTCCGGGTCACCTTGCGCTCCCGGGCCGCCATCTGCCGCTTCTTGCGCACCTGGTTGCGGGCAATGCTGGCAAACTTACGGGCCACATTGGCTGCAGGACGCATGCCAGCTGGCATGGCAGGCACGATCTCGATGGCTGTCACACACTCATTGCCCGTCTGTTTCGTCACAATCTGAATCTTGGACCATTTGGAGGCCGGGTTGAGGGCCCGTGGCTGTAGGGGATGAGCAGGCGTGGCAGGTGTGGTGGCCTCCATGGTTGACAGCTCTGTGAGTGGCCGTTCCTTGTTGTTCTGAGTGGCACTGCCCGAGCTGGACTCATTGGAAGTGTCCTTGTCAGCCACTGGACACGGTGGGGGTAGAAGGCCTGGCGGAGGGGCCTCCTCTAACTTCCCATTGCGTAGCTCCTCTTGAGCAGCTTCCCCTAGTGGGGGCTTCTTGATGCTCTGCTTCATCAGGGGGCTTTTGAGGAAGGCCAGAGTCTTGGCTTTCTTCTCCTTCAGGCCTTCAGGCCGGTGCTTGTGAACTCGGCTGCGACTGGCCAAGGAGATGTGAATATAGAGCACCGTCATGATGACCACGGGCAGGTAGAAGGCAGCAATGGCTGTGCCAAAGGTCACTGCTGGGTTGGACAGGAACTGGATGAAGCACTGGTTGTCTGGCACTGTCCGCTTGCCCACCACAAACTGCCAGAACAAGATAGCAGGTGCCCAGAGCACAAAGGACAGGACCCAGGCAGCAGCAATCATGAGGCCTGCCATCTTGGTGGTGCGCCGAGCTGGGTAAGTGAGGGGCTTGGTGACACAAAAGTACCTGTCAAAGCTGATGATGAGAAGGTTCATGACAGAGGCATTGCTCACCACATAGTCCAGGGCCAGCCACAGGTCACAGACCACGGCACCCAGAGGCCAATAGCCCTTGATGATGTACACCGTATAGAGGTTCATGGAGAAAGCGCCTATGATGAGATCAGCACATGCCAGGCTGAAGAGGAAGTAGTTGTTGACTGTCTGCAGCTGCCTGTTGACTTTGATAGACAGCATCACCAGGATGTTACCCACAACAGTTACCAGACTCAGGGAACCTGTCACCGTGGCAATAAATATCATCTCCACTGTCTCATAGCGGTTATGGGTTGATGTGACCAGGCGCACAGACTGGTTGCTGGAGCTGCCATTGACTGGTGTGAAGTTCGCCATTTTGGTTAGCAGGAGTGGGCCGGCAGTATCTGGAGGAGGAAAGAGAGAGAAAGGGGCTGAATTGTTGAAGTGTGTTGGAGGAGTGATTAGGGGTAAACTGGAGTCAAAGTGACAGGGAACATCAACCTGCAGATGACTCTGCCCGTCACGTTCTCATTTGTTCCTTCATTCATTGCTTCTTGAGCACCTACGACGCACAGGCAGTGCTCAAGGTGCTGGCTGGGGTTACAGAAGTGAGTGAGACACACATGGCCCTCACTCTCACAGAGTTTACAATCTGAGCAGGGGAGGCATACAAACACATGGGCAACCACAAAAGTGCTAGAAAGAAAACAAGGCGGGGTGCTGGTAGAGTGAGTGAGTGAGTCAGAGAACAAGTGGGGATGGTTCCTTGCTGGGTGATCAGTGAAGGCCTCTACAAGGCAATCTGGACAATGACAAGGAGGCAGCCTAGTCAAGGCCAATGGCAAAAGCAAAGGCCTGGAGGCATGTGTGAAGCATGGACAGAAGGGCTTGAATGGCCCCAGAGGTCAGCATGAGCTCTAGTCAGAAGTGTTTGTTCATTCCCCACTGTGATCATTTCTTAACCAAACATTATCTGGGGCCTGTTCTCAGTTCCTACCGGAAAGCACTGGGGACAAAGGCAAGAGTATACATTAGTAGCTGATATTTATTGTCTACTAAGTGCCAGGCACTTCCTATACTTTTTGTAAATAATAACTCATGTCTTCCTCACAACACATGTAGGAGGTAGATACCATTGTTTTCATTATTTATAGATGAGGAAACTGAGGCACAGGCCGAGGTTCTATAGCTCTTTACTGTTATGCTGCTATCCCAGAGCTGAGGGCTCTGGCAGAGAGGGGCCCCAGTGATCCCACCTGGGGGAAGGTTTCCATAGGTTTGAAGTGGCATGGAGCTGGGAACCTCAAGGACGAGGAGGCCAGTGCTTCACAGAGGTGTACAGAAGTACATGCCCAGGACATGGGAGCACAGCACAGGGGTAGCTGGGGACTGTCAGCGGCTAGGGCCTGAGACCCTGAGGAACCAGAAGTCTAAAGGGCCCATCAGCTGAGAAAGAACATACGTGGCTTCCACTCCCCCAGGGCCAGGGCCAGCCCTGTGGTGCAACTGGGAGCCCAAAGGGTGAGAGTGTCCCAGAGGGAAGAAAGGGGTTGTGCAGGGTCCCTGTGGCGTCCCTTGAGGGTGCCCCTTGGCCCACCAGTACACAGAGATGGCACCTCAGCTGGGGCCCTCCAGGCACAAGCCCCTCCCCTGAGCCTGTGTTCTCTCCCACCAGGCTCCTCTTCCTTTCCCCTCCCCTCTTCCTCTCCCAGACATGTGAGGGAGGCCCACACCCAGTGTGCGATGCCAGGGCAGCCGCTCAGCCCAGCCTCCTTCACACCCGCCAACACACGCACCATTACACACATGCACATGGGCCTCATCGGAGCCCCACCAGTCCCACAGCACACTGTTGTGTACGCAGTTCTGTGCGTCTGTGTGTGAGAGAAAGAGAGAGGGAGGGGCAGTAGGTGTGGAGGAAGGAGCACTCACCCTGCAGCCCTGGCTCAAAGGCCAGCAGGGTCTAGCTGCATGGCCTTAGACAAGCCACCTCACCTTCCCACACCTCTCCTCATTTGCAAAATAGAGAAGATCCCTGTTCTGGAACCACGTCCCAGTCAGCAGCTATGGGGATCAGCAACTAAACTCCACCTCCATCTCCTACTTGAAAATTCACTGGAGGTGGGAGCCAAGTGCCAGGGGTGACCCCCCAAGCTTGGCCTCAGCCCCCCTAGTTCACCATTGCAGACACAGACCCAGCCTCCTGTCCTGGTAGTTCAAGTTTGCCTGCCCATATCCTTGGTTTACAAGGGGAGGGGCTCTGAGAAGAGTGATGTCACTCCAAGGTCCCAAATGAGTCAAGGGCAAAGACCAGATATGGCCTTCTCCCAGGGCTCTGACAGCCCCTGTCTGCTCTGAGAGTGTCCAAAATGGAATTTCAGGTGTCACCCTTTGAGCTGGGAAGGCAGCGGCACCCAGCGAGGCTGCCCTCCCCAGGCACGTGCAGATGCATGCAGGGTGGGCAGGAGTGATCTGTTAGCCAGCCCTTAGGAAACCATTCCTTTAGGCTCCCAGGACCAGACACAGGGCAAGCAAGATCAGAGTGGGGCTGAAGGTGCCAAATAAGAAAAATACAATAGCTCTTGTTTATTGAGTGTTAACTATGAGTCAAATATCCCTTTGAGCTTTTTATATAAATTAGCTGATTTAATCCTTACAGGAGCCTGAAAAGGCAGGTACTATTATTACCCTCATCTTACTCATGTAAATATCTTCTTACAGATGAGGGTAGTGCTAATTAACTTGCCCAAAGTCACTCAGTTTGTAAGTGGACCCAGGAGCCACCTTTTCAACCCCAAGGTCCTACTGCCTGGGAACTGACTGACTGCCTCTGCGCTCCCCCCCGCAAACCACACAACTAGGGGTCTGGCAGATGATGTCCGAGTAGGATCTTCTGCCATTCCCTGCCGGCTCCCCCACTTAGCTTTCCCAGAAGGAAAGAGACCTCTTGGTGCCATTGGGGACATCTCATCCCCAAGGATATAGAAGATGGTTCAGTCCCACTCTGGGCTGGCTTGGGGAAGCTGCCTGTCTCCCCGCCCCCACCCCAAGTCCTTCTGGATCCCTCCTCGGGGTCTCCTGCCGACATTCTGACCACATCCCTCTCTGCCGCTTTTCTTTGGGATCCAGGCCCTTCTAAGATCTGGGATGACGAGCAGCCGCCGCCCGGGGCTGTGAGGACCGCTAGGTGGCAATGTAGGTCCCTGGGTGCCTGCTCCGGACCCAGAACGGGTGGCTGCTCTTCTCTGTGGCCCCCAACTCCTACGCGACGGAGAACACAGAGTAGGCCCCAAGCAGGGCCTCCCAGGGGAGAGGTGTGGGGCCCCCGAGCACGCTCTACAAAGAGATGCCCTCGGCTCCGCAAGGGGTTCAAGGGTGGGAAAGTTAAGGGCGCCCGGATTCCTTCCAGCACCTGGCAAGAAACTGTGGGCGGGAAGGCCAGTGTGAGTTTGGTTTGTGTGGTTACTGGGGAGCGCGAGTAGAAGCTAGCAGCTGTCAGCATACGCGTGTGTGTGCGCTCGGCCATGCCTGGATACCAGTGTGCCCGTGTGTGAATGGGCATGCCCGTGCCATGTGGACACGTGCTTGTGCATGCGTGTGCGTGCCTGGAACGCTATGGCCTGGAGGATACACACAATTCGGGTGTGCTTGTACCTGTGAGATTGTGTACAGAAACAAATGCAGGTCTGACAGTAGGTGACCCGCCACATTTCAAACGCCCCTGCCAGGAGACAGCCCAGCCCTTAGCTATCCGAGCGCAGAGAAGGTCGGGCCAAGATCTGCTGTCTGGATCGTGCCCAGACTGTGGTTGGAGAAGGGTAGTGGGCAGGACGAGTCCAGACTACAATCCGAGCTGTGAGGGCCCCAGGACTTTACCGCATCATCTTAGCCCAGAGCCCAGTGGTGTCTGCAACCCTAAGGTTGAGGTGTGGAGTCCCAGATGCGGACTGATTTCTGTTGAGGGGCCGCAGCTTGAGCAGCCGGATCAGGCCTTGCTGGACACCAAGCTCACCAGAGCGCACCGCATGCTATGGCCAAAGGGCTGGCAGTCTGCCAGCAAGATTGTGCAGGCAGAACCCCCATAATGGGGAGGCCCAACCGGGGCTTGGGGCAGGCCAGTGTAAGATTCTTTCCCTCCCACTTCCAACCCTGCACCCTGCCAGAGAAGCACCGTGTGGCCTCAGAGGCTAGAGTGTGCACCTGGTTTTTCAAGCCCTGGGCTTGGGCTAGCCACGAGGGCCCAGTTGGGAGTTATTACTGGGCCCATCTGGAGGCTCCTCCAAGTCTCTGTCTTGCCTGAGGGGGTCCAGGCTCTGTGGTGCCCCGCACTCCCCCAACCCCCTAAAACGCAGTTCCTGCAGCTTCAGGGCGTGGGCACTGAGATTTCCTGGGTCCTTGAGCAACATCCTTCTCTTCCAGGACCAAACCGGGAGCTCCTGCTCCGGACACCGTGGGGGGTGGGGGTGAGGGTCTTCTGTTCTTACACGTTCACTCTAGGGCCCCGAGAAGGCAGTGGCCCCTGGATCTGTCCCTGGGTTGGGAGAAGAGACTCGAGAGTTCAGGGAAGGGAGAAAGGGCACGGGATTTGACACTGCATTTGCTCCTGACACTTACGCCCCTGGGGCTCGGGGCTTGGTTCTGGATCTCTCCGGCTGTGAGCCTGGGCACCAGCGGGGAGGAGTGGGGGTAGTTCCGGAGGGGCGCCAGGAGAGCGGCACGGGTGTTTTGCGTCCGGGTTCAAGGTCGCTGATAGGACTCCATGGACCTGAGTAGGCTGGCCGCGCCGGGGCGTGGAGGCAAGCGGGAGAGAGGCTCTTTGGGGCTCCAGCGCCAGGCGCCCAGAAGAGCCAACAGCAGGGCTAGAGTGCGGGGTCCCGCCCCCGACGGCGGCCCTGGCGCTTTCAGGGCTGTGGCCGGCACCCGCTCCCCCGCTTCCTCACTCCAACCTCCTGAATGTCCATTCCTTCCTAGTGACCTGGGCCTTTCTTCCATCGGAGCCCCTCTCCCTCTGGCCCTCTGCAGCTCCTAGCACCGCTCTTGCTCCCGAAGAAGCCTGGGACCGTGCCCCAATCGGACAGCCTCTGGGGAGCCTCCGAGGGTACGGAGCTCCCCGTCCTTCTACCCCAACCGAGTCCCCCTGCCCCTGCGCCATCGCGGAGTCACTCACCAGACACCTCCGCCCCGCTTGCCTCGCACCTGACGGACGGCGGGACAAACGGGCGGTCCCGCGGGCGGGGCGGCCGGCCGGGCCGGGGCCGAGGGCGGGAACGGGGTGCCGAGGGGCGGCCCCTGCTCCGCCCGCAGCTCCCAGCGCTGTGGCTTCGACTCGCGCTCACGCTCGCACTTTTCCCCTAGCCGCGTGATGTCACGGGGAAGCAGCCAATCCTGTTGGGGCCGCGCCGCCCGCCCCAGGCCGGCCACCCAACAGCGACACGCGGGGGGCACCACCCGGGGCGTCGGGGACCCCAGCTACGCGCGCCCTTCCCTGTGGCCGACAGGCAGCTCCCCGTTCGGGCACTGTGGGAGCACCGCCTACGGTCACCACGTCTGTTTAGCAGGGGGCGCTGCCCTCCGGGAAGGCTGGGGGGTGGGGTGGGGTGTCCGCGTTGTCATGGGGACGCGGCGCCCCCTCGCGGGCTGGGGAGGGAGCTGGCAGCCCCGTCTGGCTGCGCTCCGCCTCTGCTCTGACCAAGCACCAGGGACAGGGAGATGATCTCGCGCCCCTTGTGGACCTCACTCTTAATGGGCCTTCCTCGCTGTTGACCCGTGGAGGCGTGAGTATTTGACTCCCAACAGGAGGTTATGGGTAGGTGGAGTCGCTCTCTCCCCCGACGGGAGGGAGCCGAGAGCCCGGAAGTTTCCAGCCTCAGGGCTGGGTGTTGGCCGCCGGTCAGCCAAAGAGGGGCGCCGTCGTGGCCTAGCCACGAGCTGGAGAGAGAAAACAGGCGATGTCCTCTAAAGAGAGACGAGCCTGCCCGGGAGAGGTGAGCCGGCCCATCGCCCACAAACCCCGGTCCAGCCTTTCCCCGACCCTGCTGCTAGGCTCCTCGCTCCGGCGCGCTCCAGGCTGGGGAAAGGGTGCACACCCTCTTCAGACCCGGGATGGGACGCACCACCCACCCAGAAGCGGCCTGGAGAGCGAGTTCACAGATGCCTGTGAGGAAAAGTCGAGTGCCAAGATCACCTGGGGCGGAGCCCGAAACAGTACCACAGAGGGCTCCGGGAACTGCACGGGCAGGAGCCTCGGAACCTGAGGCCTTGCCTGAGTGAGGCGGGTAGGGCCCTGCAGTCCGCAGTTGGGACGCACGCGGGAGCGAGTGCCGGATTGCTTCAGCACCTCGGAGAGCTCCACCGTGGCGCTGACCTCGCCAGCTTCTCTCCGCCGCACGAGACGCCAGCAGTTCTGCGCTCCCAGACAGCCCTTCCAGGAGCCGGGCAGGGTCGGACTCACACTCCATGATCGGGCTCACAGGCCTGGCACCCCAATTCTCTGAGCACAAACTCCCGATTAACCATAAGACGGCTGGTTCCTTCTCTCGGACAAACAACTCAAGTCCCGCCCCTCCTCCACCCTCTCTTAAGGGTCGGGCGCGGAGCTCTGGTAGCGGGTAGGAGGAGGTGGTGCCGCAGTGGCGTAAAGATCACAGTGCCCGAGATCTGGCAAGAGCCAGCGTTGAGGGACTCTTGGTGTGGAGTTCTCCATGCTAAACACGGAGGTGGAGTTCGGTCCCCAGTGCTCCGGAGGCCGAGGGCTGGCATGGGTTGTCTGGGCTACAGTGAGAAGCCACTGCCCTTTACATAGATGATCTGGTCTCCCATGAGACATAACCAAGTTTGAAAGAAGCACTACTGTTCCCTGGCGGGACCCTTTCATGATGAGGCAACAGGCTCAGTTGTTCCATACAATTAGGTGACAGTCCTGCCCTTGTTCCACTTTGTCATATCCCTTCCAGGGTTCAGGAGAGGATGGTGCTCCTAAGAGGGTGGATATGTTTGTGTTAGCTAGGTTTGGGGAGGCCAGATACTTTTAACATTAACAGTTAATGGATAAACAAGCAAAGTCAAGCACTGGAAGCCAAAGAAATCAGCAATGTCTCCAACCATTGTCTTTGAGTTCTTCCCAAGACTGTCAGGTGAAGCTACTCGTTTCTCGGAAATCCCTACCGTGAGCACTTTCTTCTTCAATCCCCAAACCCACAGTGGAAATGTGGAGAGCTGAGCTGGGAACCAAGGGACCTGCCTTTGACCCATATGGGTCCATATAGAGCTTCTCTGAACCTATCTCATTTCCAAATGGTCCAGCTCTGCCCTTCTGACCCCACAACCTTGTTATGAGACTCACGGGGCCCTGTGAAAACTTTACTACTGGGGAGGTCCTATACACCAAGCAATGGCTTTCTAAGGAAAGTGGTTGGTGTGGGGAAGAGAAGATGTTGTCAGGAATTACCACAGGTAGGGCCTGGGTTCATCCTTGGCCAGAGAGGGCAGAAGCAAGGCCAGGCAGGACAGAAGATGGATCACCTTATCTGTAAGCCCTCCTCATATCCCTTTTCCCCAAATATTACAGGCAAGTTAAGGGCCCCATCTGGATTCAAATCCTGGCTCTACTGGTTAGTTGTGTGGTCTGGGGGCAACACCAGTACCCACCTCAGAGGGTTGCGATGAGGACTGAGAGATGATATACACTGAATCCTTGTCACATGGTTTGCAGTCAACAAATTCATAGTCCTCACCATCAGACCAAGGAATTCTTCCTCCCCCTGAGGGTACTATGTGGGTGGAAGGCAGGGATTGCAGTGGGGTGCACTTCTTCCGTTCTTCCCTGTGTAGCTCAACTCCCACCTCTTTAAGGATACCCTGTGCTAACCACTCCAGTGCTCTCTGAGCTCCAATGACATGGGACTATAGAGCTGGAAGTAACTTTAAGAGGTTGCATAGCACAAGCCCAGAAGCCTACTATATGGGACGAAAGTGAAGCAGAGAAAAGGCAAGTGGCTTGCCCAAGGTCATGTGGCTAGCAGATGTGTCTTTTAATCCAGAGTCCACTGTTAAAATTTTCTAGAAAATTTCAGTGCTCCTAACTATGTAACTCTCCACACTGTTTTTAGTACTTACTTGCCCATTTAATCTTTTGGTTTTGTCCCTGTTGGGGCACAATCTGTAATTCTGCATGCCCCATAGTGTCTGGGACAGATCTGGGCATACAAAGAATACTCAAGAAGCACTTGCTGCTGGCAGAAAGCCCTGGGGTGGCTGGCCTTCCAGTATACTTCTGTAAGAGTTGGGGGCAAATATCCTTTCCCACTTGCTAACTGGCTTGAAAATTGAACTGGTTAAGGCCCACCACCAGAGCAAGTCCTTCAGCCACTGCACTGAGGACACAAAGTGAAGGGAGACCTGAGCAGCCAGCAAATGGCCTCCTTGCGGGATGCCTGCAGACACCACCAAGCTCTCTGCCTGGCCAGACCACGTACCCATTACAGGTAGTTTCCCAGGACTGGAGTCAATCCAACTCTGGCCAGTTACATCTTCACTCTAAGTCCACAGTCCTGGTAAGAAGCAATCAAGATGAGCGACCTTCCATTATTCCTATCTACCCACGTATCACTTACCATTAAGGTCACCCACTCCTTAGCAGGCCCCTGGGGTAAGCAGGAGGTGGGAGTACACACAGAGATGGTAATAAAGCAGAGGTGGCAGCGATCACCTGATGGGCTACTGCTGAGGTGTCAGATAAGGGTCCCCACCTTGGACAGCAGCACCAGGAATAGTGCCTGAGAGAACCTGGGCCTGGCTCAGTTCAGCAACCACCCCCCTTCACCTTCCTCCCCAGTCTCCATCCTCTCCTCAATCCACCATGGAAACAAACAAAAGTAGCATGGTGAGGGGCATGTCATTTTAATGATGTAGATCTTTGGTGTTTCCCTCATTAGCAGTCAGACTATCCCCTCTCCTCCCACCACAATGTTTCTATCATGAGTTACAAACAGAAAAGAAATCGCATTTTCATACTAAAAACAAAATAGGCAGAGCTTTGATTTCTCCACTAAAGTACACATACAGTTCAAGATTCCACATGCAACACCTTAAATCACAGACTAAGACCTCACATTCTGCCCTGGAGTCTCATCCCCTCCTCCAGCCTTGGGCTGGCTTTGGCCTAGGCTCAGGTAATACTGATAACCACAGGCACTGCTCTGAGGGCCTGGTGGGTGGGGAGAGGAGGTTGGTGGACAAGCCCCGGGAGCTGGTCAGCCTACACGCCAATACTCCCCACTCCTGAGTGAGGACCTGCCTACCATCCCTTGCCCCTACCCTCTATTAGGCAAACAGGCTGCTCCCTTCACTCCATGGCTGTCCCCCATAGGTAAGTGCAGGAAATCCTTGTCTTCAGCAATTTGGGAGCCTGGCCAGACCTCTGACTGTAGTCTTTGTGGGATAAGATTATAAAGAGAGGCTGATGCTCTGGAAGGCTCAGAGATAGAGATGGTTTCTGGGGGTAGGGCCTCTCCTCCTGCTCTTGGGCTCCTAGTAGCTCAAGAAACAGGTGGACAGAGCAAAGCTGCCCCACTGGCCACTGTTCAGGATGGTTTGGCCCAGATCTGGAAGACTATTGAGCTTCTGGGGCTCTCTGCCCAGAGCTCAGTCCCTTGAGCCATGTTTCTAGGAGAAAGGGTATTCCTGGGAGGGATACCCACTTCCTCCTCCACTCACACTGAGCAGAGAGCAGTGAGGCTCCCTGGGATCCAGATCCTGGAAAGTTCTAGTTCCTTGAGGCAAGCTTTGCCCATTCAACTGCCTCATGCTTGCTGCCTCTGACTTTGAGCCCCCACCCTCTTGCTCCTGTTCCCTGATGCAGCCCACAGCTCTTACGCGTGTACAGTTCCCAGTCAGCTGGGAGGTTTGGTTTCTGCTCAGCGGTCTGAGGGGAGGCACCAGGGCACACGTTGTCTCTACCTGTTCCGTGGCTCCCCATTGGGGCCTGCGGCTTCAGACCTGTTGCTGCCACTACCATCAGAAAGGTGATCGTTATTGGTCAGTTCGCAGTGCAGGGTTGGTCCTTCAGTGCTGGGAAGGGGGACAGGAGTAGGAACAGGGGAGGATGAGGGCAGAGCTGGCTGTGGTGGCTCTGGCCCATGCGTGCCAGGCTGGTCCCAGGGGGCTGTCTGGGGGCTTAGGCATCGCTCTGTCAGCTGCCCAGGTTCCGGGAACAGTCCCTGAGAGGTGGAGGGCTGGGGTGAGGAGGCACGGATGGCACCAGGTTCAGTGCCCGTCTGGGAGCTGCGGTGAATGCGGTGGCTGACAATGATGTTGTTGCCGAAGCCTCCCATGGAGGCCATGGTGGTGCTCTGCTCCCGCTGCACCACAGCCGTCATGCCCCCTTCTGCCATGAGCCGCTGGATCCTGCTGAGGGCATCTTCTCCACCTGCACCATACTCTGAGCCCTCACCTGGAAGGGACAAAGCCGAAGAGAGGGAATTAGCTGCTGGCCTGGACTCTGATCAGGAAGGCAGCTGCTAGTAGGAGCTAGGGTATTCTAGGCTAAAAGCAAAAGCAAAAAGAGTACAACTTCCTCATTTTGAGAATCAGAGGCTTGAAAGCTAGACAAAACTCCCCAGATGACCATGATTTATACTTTTGGTTTACTGGTGGGGAAACTGAGGCCTAGGATGGCATGAGGTGGCCAACGCTACACAGCCAGTTAAGAGGCAAGGCTGGGCCAGAAGGCAAGTGTTTCACTTTAACACTTTCAGCCCCAGTGGCAGCCTAGTCACTAAATGAAGGAAGGTGGCTGAGGTGGACCCAGGAGGCTTGCTTTGTCTGCCCTCCACCTGTCTTGGGTCACTGACAAATCTAGCCCAGGAGATAGGGTGCGCTGTGTGGTCTCTGGAAAGAGAAGGCACCCTCCAGGGTATGGTCCAAAGGCAAACGGTCTGCTCTGCCTCATTTCAAAGCTGTGCTATCTTTCCTCAGTGTTGTTCTGTTTATGTTACTTCCTAAGAGCCCAAGAGGGAGAATGGATTTTTAACTGTACTCGAGAAGGCATTCTGCCTCCTCTCTTCCCCAGTCACCCACCAGCTTTCCCAAGTTATTTTCCACATACTGTTCTCCTGAGCTGTATGACTGATGCCCGCAACTTTCCCTAGAGACGGCCAACTGCCCAGGCCTGAGGCTTCACCTGCATCTCCAGAAGGCAAGAAGGTTCTCTTCCCCCCACAAAGGGATGGGCTTTCCCTTGTGTGGAGCAGATGAGACTTTGGCTCAAATCTCAGTTCTGTCAATCACGAGCTGTGTGACCCTGGACAAATCCTTTAACATCCACATCCCTCAGTTTCCTGACTTTTAAGAGGGATGAAAACATCCAGCTTGCATAGTGGTGGGCAGAGGAAATGAGACCATGCTCAGCAAGTGCCTGGTACACAGCAGGTACTCTGTCAGTGGAGGCTGTAGCAATTAAGCAGGGGTCTGCCAGTGCAGCTCTGTCCTGAGGGACTTTTGCAGCTTCTGTTCAGTTCTCAGTAGGCTGATAAGCAGCCCAAGCCATGTAGGCAACTATGACCAAGGCTCCCAGGCCACCAGGGTTGCCCCTACTGAACTATCCACTTGTTTCCTTTGGCTACTTGCTAGCCAGTTTGGGATCTTGCAGATATGGGGGGGTGGTTATGATGAGGTTATTTTAAAAAATTTTTTTGGGGGTACTTGTTGTCAACAGATGTTTTTGCAAACTTTCTTTGCTCCCTCCCTGTCTAGTCCCTTTCCTCTGCTTGCCTTTTCAGAGCTGGGTTTCCAGCCAGCCAGTTTTACAGATTAGTGGTACCTAAGACCCTGTTAGATCTCTCCCTCCCGGTTAGTGCTTGGCAGTCCCTCAGGCTAATATTTCTTCCTCCAGGTCTTAGTGAGACATTTCTCCTTGGCACTGAGCAGTGAGCAGTCCACCTGGGATTTCACTTACATTCAGTTTCTACATCTCCTGGTAGACTCTGCCCATCCACCTCCCACCCCTCAAGGAGGCTGTGCTTACACTTCCCTCTCAGACAGGCTCAGTGCCAACTGGTAACCAGGGCAGAAGGTAAGAGAACCTGAAGGGCTCGCCCAGTACTTCTCTGAGGGGAAAAGCCTTTGAGCAGTAGGGCAGAGGGTAAGAGCAAAGGCTGACATAGGACCCTGGTGCCAGCACAGCTTTAACCCTGTAAGCCAAGTCTGCCTGGGAAGGTCCATGGGACCTCCTTTGCTCACTGCCACCCCCACTGCTTTCCAAGAACCCTATGCATGGAGGGCCTGCCCAGCCCGGTCTGGGATATGCAGTGGGCTGGCCCAAGGCCTGCCGGCATTGGAGCTCACTGTGCTGGGCTCCGTGCCTGGTGAACTATCAGCTCTTCTCATGGAGATCACTTCCTGGGGCAGGACAGGGCTGCCCTGGGGCCCTACGGGAGCTGCCTCTGTCAGGCTCTCAGAGAGGCCCCATCACTGGCACCTGGGTCTGAGACCTCCTGTTCTTTCCCACTGCACCTGTGGCTCTGGTCCTGGCCACCTCTCACCATGACTATGGCCATATTTCCTGACTGGTCTTGCTTCTCTCTTCCCCTTCTACCCAGCCTCTGTGCTGCTGCTATCACCATCTTAACTAAGCTCTGGTTCACTGAGTTGTGGTTAGAATCATAATCTGGTCAAAGCCCAGCAGCTCCAAGAGGCCCTCAAACTAGTCAAGTCCCTTTGGTTTAAGGGCCCTCTAGTCAAGTCCCAGCCACTTCCTCACCACCCCCTCTTCTTGCACCAAATGGTCTCAAGTGATGCTGACTCCGTACTGCAGTGTATTGCCTGACCCCTGCCCGCACGTACTGGGACACTCAAGGATTCGCTGCCTACCGTGCATCCATCCGCCCAGCATCTCATGTCTCAAGTATGCTTATTTTCAGAGGCCGATGAAAGCACCTCTGCTCTCACCAGCCTTCTGTGTGCCCCGGCTGGAAGGAGCTGCTCCTTCTCTGAGCCCTCACCGTGCCCACATCCCATGTGGAAGTTACCTGTGGCTGTGGCAACTCCTTTCTGGGCTGTAAGTTCCTGAAAGACTCAGAGTAAGTTTTATTCATCTTTGGGTCTAGTGTCTAACACATGGTCTTGTACTCGGTGTCTATTTGTCAAATGAATGTGTGGGTGAATAGACAGGCTCCCAGGCTGCTTACTGGCACTCCCAATTTAAGGTAGCTTCTGAAAACTGGTCACATGTTACCCCTATGCTGTGAGAGAAGCAGATATATGTTTGTTTCCTTTTGTACCTGCTTTCTGAGGGAAGATATGTGGCTTAATCTCTGAATCTGATTCTCTCTGCAATACCTTTGGACTCATGGTGCCTAATATAATACCAAACATAAAGTAACTGCTCAAAAAAAACTGGAAGAATTAAAAAGGTTCACACAAATGGTTTCCTCAGGACTAGGTGCAGATAGCTTCAGCCTAGAGAGCTGTGAGCTGTGTTTCTCTCATGGGAACTCTAAGCCAAGATGAAGAGCCACCAAAGCAGGCGACACACTTTACAGGAGGAAAGCACCCTGAGGCCCGAGGGAAATGGAAGCCGTAGCCAGAGATCCAAGCTATTAGCCCCAGGAGCACGGTGGCCAGAGGGGTTTATTCTTCTGACCTTTTCTCTATAGCAAAGGCATTTCTTTCTGTCTTTGAAAATGGGAAATGGATTTAGCATTGATAGATCTTTACCCTGGCAAGTTCTAAGGTATATTCTGGATGCAGAAGCCACAGTGGCATCAGCAGCTTCCCACGATGCCCATACCACACTGACTTCTGGGGGTTCCACTGCCCAGAAGAGGAAAGCCAGGCTGCATCAGAGGAGGAGCCGCCCTTCAGGCCCGGGAGTGCAGCACACTGGTCTTCCAGCCCCTCCTCTTTCATATTTTCTTTGCCCTGGCCCACCCGGCTGCTGCAGCTGGTCTACCTGTTTGTCTTCACCAGACAAGAGAGGCCAGGCAACTTTTCCCAGTGGTCAGAGACAGAGCTGTGGGATCCCTGAACAGCGTAGCACAGCCAAGCTCACGGACAGGCCCTACCCTCTACTCCGTTCACTCATTCTCCACACTTCCAGAGTGCCTACTGTACACCAGGCAGGCACTGTGTCAGCACTGAACACAAACATTGAGGCAGGGAAACTTTAAAGCTGGACAAGCAAGAAGACTAATCTTGCTTGAACTTCCCCTGCAGAGGGCTCTTCTTGGAAGTCTGAGAAAGAGCTGATGAATGATTTTAATCAGATTTTTATAAACAAGAAAATGAGGAGTAGCCTGGGAACCCTTCGATGCAAGCTGATGGGAAACGGCCAAGGGAGGGGCCACCACAGAAGAGTAATGACCACAAGCAGAGCTGCTTTGCCCACTAATAAATTGGGGCCCCCAATGTGAGGGGTATGCAGGTGGTATCACCACTGGTTCACCTTCTAGCTCAGTCCAGAAGTGTGATCAACTTGAGCAGGGCTTTCCTCTGCATGCTCACACAGAGGTGGCCAGAAATCTGCTAACACAGGTGTCGGGTGGTGCTGTGTGGGACTGCTGTGTTGCCTGCTGCATGGGGAAGGTGGGCCACAGAGGAAGTCTGAGCCCAGGGAGACTCTTGATTCCTGATCCCTCTGCCCCACTACCAGAGCAGCAGGAGTGGCTAGTCTTCAGTTGGGTGGGCACCTCAAAACAAGGCTCCTGGCCCCAGGAGAAACAAGGCTGGCCAGTGACTCGCATCTGTCAATTCCCCACCTCTCCCCTCAACCCACATGTCCTCTCTCCTTACTGCCTTGTATGTGTGGGGCTTTCTGAAGGGATCACGACACAGAAAAGCTGGAGGTCCAGGGCTCTAGGCAAAGCTCATGGGGCCCCAGACACATGCCGTGAGCTGTCTGGGATGACTTTGGAAAGGCTCTAGCTCCCCACCACTGCTCTGCTGAAAAGCACATCTGTCCTTCACCACCTTCTCTCTTTTGTGGGCAGGAAACAGGTAGAGAATGAGGTTCTGGCCTCTTGAAACTGGGTAAGAGTCTCCTGCCAGCCCTTCACTCCCATCCCCAAACAGGAAGAAAGGAACTTGTAATTGACTTGAGGTCAGAAATGGGCTGATGTTTATCAAGAAAAAAGTAGAGGATTCTTTGGGAGGCTGCCCTTCTTCTCAAGCTGGCAGCTTCTGGTCCCAGAGCCCCTGCTGCACTCCCAACCCAGGTACCTCTAACCTGCCCTCCCTGCTCATCCAGCCCCAGTTCTCACCATGTGCTGGCCCCACCACCAGCAGAACCTGCCAGTGGGCCTCTGTGCAGAGTGTGATGTTTCTGACCTTGGTGCCTTTGCAGTCTACCATGAGCCTCCCCCTTACCCCCAATCCCACTGGGCCTGCCTAACTGCTACTCATCCTTGAAGGCTCAGCTCAGGGTCACCTCCTCCCCCAAGCTGGGCATGGCCCCTCCTTTATGCTCCTGAGACCCTTATCTCACTAAATATTTATCTGCCTCCTTTTCTCGATTTCAAGTTCCTTGGTGAAGGACCAAAGACTATTTGTCTTTGCAGCACCAGTGGCTGATATGTGGTAGATAATCAGTAAATGGCTGTGAGATAAAATCAGAGGGAGCTCCCTAAGACTAAGTCTTTGGTCCAGGGATGGCCAGAGGAGCCTTCAACTCTGTCCTCCTCTAAGTCCCAAAGCTACAACTGGCTGCTCAGGCCAGCACTGCCAGTTGCTTACATCCACACAAAGAGGTTTTCACTAAGCAAAGCATCACAGGCCTCAGATGTAGGGAGGTGGCCTGAGCCACAGACCAAAAAGGAACTTTAAAAAATTTCAGTGCATGGCAGCAAAAGGGACAGTGCCCCATGAGAGGACTGTAGCTTAGAAAGCTGTTCTGGGGTGATAAACATCAATTTGTTACTTTTTGCCTTATACACACCACAACTTGTCCTCCTATGGGCTTTTTTAAGAAAATGGCTCAGCACAGATCTAGAAAATACTTGTCTGTTTGGAGGCTGCCTTGCTTGGAGTCTAGACCAGTAAGGGGGCTGAGGTAGGTGGTACAGAGAATGTCTGAGTGAGAACAGCCTGTTTAACACAGCTGCTGACTGACTCTAAAGTGGCTCAGCTATACTGCTGGAAAGTGCTAATTGGTTCTTAGAAGTGTGAGGCCAGCACAGAGAGCCAGGGCTGAAGCTGGCTGAGCCACACCTGAAATAGGTGAGAGGAAGGGGTGTGCCAGTCCGCAGCCGAAATGCAATGAGCCATGGTGTAACAGGAACATGGGAGGGCCTCATCTGTGGCAGTCCCAGATCTGCCACACTACAAGGGGACAACAAGCTCCATGAGGTGGTCTTGGAAGCCTGAGGCCTGGGGTGAATGTCACTGCAACAAAAGCCTGCAGCCAAGTCTCTATTGTAGTCCTTTCCATCTACGTTACTGTCTGTGCTCTGACTCTGGAAGGACAGCTGGGTCCTCCAAGTTTAAAAGGAGGAGGAGGTCAGGCTACGTGGTGGGTGCTTAGAAAAGCTGTAAGGGAAGCATGGCTTGCTGGAAACTGATGCAGATCAGGGAAATGATGTCCCTGCCTGGGGAGGCTCTAGGCTCTAAATGCCACCAGATGGGCATGCCCAAGCAGGTGAGAAGGTGCTCATTCTGGCTGCGGACTGGCACTCTCTCAGCACTACCTGTCTATGTGGAAGAGCCATGAGCCTTGCGGGAGGGTGAGGATGATCCCAACTGTCCACCCTGTCATATTTCCTCTCTATCATTACATGGCTCTTACCTTCCCCAGGACCCGAAGCTGCTGTCCCTGGCTCCTGTATCTCCCGCTCCGTCTGTGTCTCAGCATTCTGCAACTGAAGGGCCAAAGTCTGGGTGCCCTGAGATATCACAGAGGTGGTGGGGTTCCGGGGCTGCAGCCCAATTGCATTCATCAGACCCATGTCTCTGTCTGTCCTCCATGAGGCTCTGCTAGTTCTAGGAAGAGAAAGGCAGCTGAAGTCAGGCAAGACTTGGGACAGTGCTCCTCACAGAGCTCCACTGGCAATGACAGATAACTCATCTGTGTCCATTCTCCTTCATATAAGCCCATACAGAGCGACAATGAAAGTAGGCTGCAGAACCATCTAATTTGGCAAACCCAGCTGGTTCAGTCACTCCCTTAAACATTGAGCGTCTTTTCTGGGAAGGTAGAGATGGCCTTTTTTTAAAAAACCTGATTTGGATTCAGGAAGCCACTAGCTGAGATCTATGGGACAAAGGGTAAGCAGCAGAAGGACCGTTCCTCTCTTTAACTTTTCCTTCCTTCCAGTGATATGCTGACAAGACTCCAGTTTAAATTCTCAGATTTCTACGTGAGCTCCACTTTGGAAGAAAAGCACCAAGATTCCTTTTTTTTTTAACCAAGATTCTTATGAGGCTGTTCTGGGATCCTCCTCTGGGCATCTGAAAACAGATTCTGGAAGGTAGGGAGCACAAGCTGCCCTACAAGCAAGGCCCAGGCACTGCCCATGGGACAGCTAGAGTTGGCAGCAGAGGGAGCCCAGGACTTTCAGGATGGTCACAGCCACTCATATTTTGAGCTGCTTCTGGGACTATTCTCCCAGCTATGTCCTGTAATTCCTCCAGGAAGCAGCAAATGCTTTGGGTATATCACTGACCCAGCACTTCTTTTTCTCAAAATGTTTCAGTCCTCGTTAATGAATTAAGCAGTACCAGGTTTCTCCTGAGTGGTCCCTGGGGAGGGTTACCCCTGGGCTCTCAGCAGCTTGGTCCCTGAGGCCATGATCCTCTAGGAGACTGTCCACAGACTCTCCATGGGCTGTGAACACCCTTCCTAGGGGCAGCAACCCTCTCCAGTGCCCTGTCTTGTCTCCTCAGCCCAGTGTGCCCAGACGCCATGGCCAGGATGGGAGAGGGTCAGAGGGTTCTAGCTTATTCTAAATCAAGACTCTGACAGCAGAGGTCTTGTCCTTTTTCTTAGCCACAGAACACTTTTCTTGAATGAAACTGTGAGCAAAAGCTCGGTGCATGCAGCAGATTAAAGAGGAGCTGCTCTGGTTGAGAAGGGATACCCACAGAGCTCTGGACCACACTCTGAGGTCACTGCTCAAGAGCTGTCAAAAGCAAGGGGCAGGGACAAGCTTCCAGGCTGCTGTACTCCTCCCTCCCACAGACTCACCCAGGTCTTTCACTGCTCCTGCTGCTGGAGTGGACAGTGAAGACAGTCTCATTCAGCTGGTCCCAGTAGTACTCCACACCAGAATTTAAGGCCCTGCAAATCAGTTGGAAAGGGTAGAAGAGAAGAGGTAGAAGGCATTAGAAAGGGAATAGCCAGAACTCCTTACAATTCCTGCCTAGGCTTTGTGGACTGTGGCCTGGCAGCCTCTTTCCTAGTGCTGAGCCGAGCCTAGGACAAGAGGTACTCCTTTCTCAGGATGCTCAGTCCTACAGCCATGCAGATGAATCTCCAACAGCCCAAGGCCTTCAGTGATGGTTATATCCTCTTCCTTTCCCCAAGACAATGCCTAACCAGCAGCTCCTCGAGGCTCCTCGAGACTAAGAGATAGCTAAATGATAGCCATGCCATTTGCAGGCAGTGAATTCTTAATGTTCTTCAGACAGAGAGGAGCTAAGATGGCAAATGAGAGGCTGGAGAGGCCCTGGAGAGACATGGATAGCCCTACCTAAAGGGTGTGCTTAGTGCTTAGAAACAGGGCAGGCTCTTGCCATGGGCTCTTCCCTGCTGTCTGGGCTTTTAAAGATTCCTCCCTGGAAGAAGACAAGTAGTGACTCTACAGCATCTTACTACACAGATGGACAGTGACTGTAATGGGGTATGTGGTGGGGACTCGATAATGGGGGTAATCTAGTAACCACAATGTTGCTCATGTAATTGTATATTAATGATACCAAAAACAAAACAAAACAAAACAAACTTTCCTTTTCAAAAAAATAAAAAAGATTCCTCCCTGGAAAAGGTAGTCCCTAGCACCAGTCACCGTAGTCGAGCATAGGGTGCTGGTGGTGAAGGGGTGGGCAGGAGTTGGAAAAGAGATATCTGAGCCTTTTGATTAGACTCTAATGCATAGAGATCATAAAAGATACTCAAAATGGCCAGCTCTGCTCCTACATGGGACAGAGCATCCAATGTGTACTTGAAGAGCTCTGCTAAGAACTGAACTGTGTCCCCGCAAGCCCTGTCCCTCAATTCCACTATATCTGGAGAAAAGGTCTTTAGGACATAATTAAGGCTAGATGATGTCATAAGATTGGGACCCTAATCCAACAGGACTGTGGCCTTATGAGAAGAGGAAGACGGCTCTTTCTCTTTCTCTCCACCATGTAGGACAGGGAGGTGACCGTCTGCAAGCCAAGGAGAGAGTCCTCACGAGCACCCAGCCCTGCGGGCACCTGACCTCAAGACTTCTGGCCTCCAGAACTGTGAGAGAGTAATTTCTGTTGATTAAAGCACCCAATCTCTAGCATTCTGTATAGCAGCCTTGGTAGACTAAGACAAGTTCCAGTGAAAGTCAGCTTTTTAACCTAGAGGCCTAGGTCATCCTCCTTTAATGACAGAACTTCTTTAATAAAAAACAAATGAATCAAAGTTAGTGGGTGTGAGGATTAGCCGGGAAAAGATGGGTTCTGGGGGTAGTGATATAAGGTGGTTCCCTCCTAAAGAGGAGGATTAACTAGGACAGGGACCTATAGGGCTTGGATGATGAGGGACTGTGTGCCAGGAGGCTGTGCTACTGAGGGTGAAAGGACACAGGCCTGGGCACTGAGGCCCCTGACCTGTCTTGAAAGGGTCACTCAATTCTGGGGATTAGGCCTCACCTGAGGACATACTGGTGTCTTTGAAGGGAAAGAGCTACAGCCAAAGAAAAGCACTTTTCCTTTCTGAGCTCTGTACTAACATCCACCATGGCTCTTCTCAGAGGGCCTGTGGGGCAGTGAATTTAGTGCGATCTTCTTCAGACCATCCCTTTAAAAAATATCTCCTTCCTCTTCTGAACTCTTGGCCATTTTTGTGGGATTTTCTGAACAACAGGGGCACTGGAGGGTAAAGGTGAGACAAGAGGACCTCACAGTTGGGAAGAGGAAATGGCCAGCAGTCAACAGCAGAGGCCTCCAAAAACAAAGCCATCATTGCCATTTTTGATGAGCGAATCCTGGCTGTATGAGGCACCACTTGAGGCTGGCTGCCAGGGAGCCTCTGATTTATAAACTTGTCAAGATTTATTGACAGGTGGCAATACTATGCAGGTCCTTGCCAAATCCTTCCTCTGTAATTCTTACTAGCCAGGGCTGTTGAGTGACAACAAACTGTTCACACCAAGCCAGGTACTGCACGCCAGGAAACTTCCTTCTTATCTCAGTAAAGAGGCCACCTGAAGGCCCACTCTGAGCTGGGACTGTCACTGTGATGCTGATGGTCAGAAGACCCTTTAAATACTTACCTTCTGGCAGCAAGCATCATCAGCTTAGAGCTGTGAACTCTGGCCATTTAGTGACAGGACCTACTACCAATTGGAACAAGGGCAATGGAGACTCTATCAGATATGCTCTCCTTTCCAACCCCAATCCTTTCTGTTCCCCACCAAAAGGTCTCACTCCAGTCCTGATTTGTTCCATTTTCTGTGGTCAGAGCAGCTTGACTAGGATGAGCTCATAGACTTGAAAATTTGGTTGAAATTGTAGGCACTGCACTGAGGACCAGGTTGAAAGACATCCCTCTGGCTACTCAAACTCGCAGCCTTCAATACCCAGTATCACTTATTTCTATCTATAAGCTAAAGAATGGTCCCAACCATCTCTTGCCTCCTTGCATATTATGAGGATGAATGAGTCACTGTTTGCTCTCGTGGAAGCTAAGTAAATACACAAAGGGATGAGGAAGAATGGGGACACCAATCAGGGCCAGCTTTTCAAATGGACTTCCACTTAACACCTGGCTTCCACACCATCTGTAAACTGTGCTTCTGGGTTTGACACAATTATTCCCTCACAGCTGGGACCTTCCAGGTTCCTTGAACACAGATAGGTGCCAGACTGATTTCCTGGAGTGACAACACTCACAGACCTATGGCTCTGAACTCCCCAACTTCTAGGAAATATTCCATTTGAGAACATTCTTCTTTCATCTGTCACTTACATGGCTAGACTTGGACCACATGGCTGCCTCTTTGGGAACGACTGTTTCCAAGAAGACTGGTGTTTACCTCCACCATCTCTGTGACATGGGGAAGAGTTGGCACCTGGTGTGGGGCAGCCTGAAACAAGCAGCCTCTGTGGCGCCCCTTTTGACTCAGAGAGGCATGCCCTTCCCCTTGCTGATTAATGATGCTTGATTCTGATCACTGTTTACAGTGGTAACTCCCTCGTGGGACAGAGCCAGGGCATTGCCAGGAGTCCCACACTCAGCCAAGGGGCCAGATGACCCACAGTCCCAGCCTACTACTTTTTTCTGACACGAGTACCTCAATTCTGTCTTCTGAGCTAACTCTGAGAAGCAGTGGTCTTCCCAGCAACACCTCCCCCCCATTTGTAGGGCTGATCTATGAAGCCGGAAGTGAGCAAGCACACCCTCATATCAATCTGGTACTTTGCACTCACTGTGGTTATCAGTGGGGGTGTTGGTTCAGTTGGCAGTCAGCCTGCGATACAGCAGCAGCAGCTCGGGAGGAGTGCTGGGTAGGGGAGCAAAGCAAAGGAGAAAGCACCTAACTGCTACCTTGGTAATCAGCCACTGTAATAGGTTTAGAGAGGGGCTGAAGAGGCAGTTCATCTCACCTGTCCTAAGAATTATTTTTCGTGGAGAGGTGAAGTGGTTATCTAGGCCCTCCTTCCCTCCCTCCCTCCCTTCCTTCCTTCCTTCCTTCTTGGGTTCTGTGCTTCTGCTCCTGTTTTGTTCCTTCAGTTTTTCTTTGTTCTTATACTCCACATATGAGTGAAATCATTTGGTACTTGTCTTTCTCCGCCTGGCTTACTTCAATGAGCATAATATCCTCTAGCTCCATCCATGTTGTTGCAAATGGTAGGATTTGTTTGTTTTCTTCTTATAGCTGAATAATATTCCATTGTGTATATGTACCACCTCTTCTTTATTCATTCATCTACTGATGGACACTTAGGTTGCTTCCTTTTCTTGGCTATTGTAAATAGTGCTGCGATAAACATAGGGGTGCATCTGTCTTTTTCAAACTGGGCTCCTGCATTCTTAGGGTAAATTCCTAGAAGTGGGATTTCTGGGTCAAATAGTATTTGTTTTTTGAGCTTTTTGAGGAACCTCCATACTGCTTTCCACAATGGTTGAACTAGTTTACATTCCCACCAGCAGTGTAGGAGGGTTTCCCTTTCTCCACAACCTCTCCAACATTTGTTGTTGTTTGTCTTTTGGATGGTGGTGATCCTTACTGGTGTGAGGTGATATCTCATTGTGGTTTTAATTTGCATTTCTCTGATGACAAGCGATGTGGAGCATCTTTTCATGTGTCTGTTGGCCATCTGAATTTCTTTTTTGGAGAACTGTCTGTTCAGCTCCTCTGCCCATTTTTTAATTGGATATTGATCGCTTTTTGTTTGTTGAGGTGCATGAGCTCTTTACATATTTTGGATGTCAACCTTTAATCGGATCTGTCATTTATGAATGTATTTTCCCATACTGTAGTATGTCTTTTCTACTACTGATGGTGTCCTTTGCTGTACATAAGCTTTTCAGCTTGATATAGTCCCACTTGTTCATTTTTGCTTTTGTTTCCCTTGCCTGGGGAGATATGTTCATGAAGAAGTCGCCCATGTTTATGTCCAAGAGATTTTTATGGAGGCGGAGCCAAGATGGCGGCATAAGTAGAGCAGTGGAAATCTCCACTCAAAACCACATATATTTTTGAAAATACAACAAAGACAACTCTTCCAAAAAAGGAGACCAGAAGACACAGGACAACATCCAGGCCACATCCACACCTGCGAGAACCCAGCGCCTTGCGAGGGGGGTAAGATACAAACCCCGGCCCGGCGGGACCCGAGCGCCCCACACCCCAGCTCTGGGCAGGGGCAGAGGAGTCAGAGCGGGGAGGGCGAGGGAGCCCAGGACTGCTAAATAGCCAGCCCTAGCCATCCGCACCAGAGCGCAGACAGTGCATGCGTGGGGTCCTGGATACTAGGGAAAGAGGACAGTAAGACCTGTGAGCGGGACCCCACAGCCAGCACCCTGGGGACAAAGAAAAGCTAGTGCTTTTTGGAAGTCTTAAAGGGACAGGGATCCCACAGCTGGACAGAAGCATCCTGGGACACTTAGTCCAGCAACAGGGAACTACGGGCACCCTAAACCCCTGGACAGCTGGGCAGCTCAGAGGCCCCTCTCGGAGATAAACAGCCTCCTGGCCGTCCCCCTTCCAACCCAGCTCCACCATATCGGGGCACCAGCCCGAGGCAGGTCACGCCTACTGCAACAGCGGAGATAAACTCCATAGCAGCCAGGAAAGAATCAGAAGCCACGTCTGCGTGCAGCTGCCCAGCACAAGTCACTAGAGGTCGCTGTTCTCCCAGGAGAGGAAGGCCACAAACCAACAAGAAGGGAAGTTCTTCCAGCCGTCAATCGTGCCAGCTCTGCAAACTATCTCTATCGCCATGAAAAGGCAAAATTTGAGGCAGAAAAAGATTACAGAGACAATGCCTGAGAAGGAGACAGACCTAACCAGTCTTCCTGAGAAAGAATTCAAAATAAAAATCATAAACATGCTGACAGAGATGCAGAGAAATATACAAGAGCTAAGGGATGAAGTCCAGAGGGAGATTACTGACATCCAGAAGGAGATTACAGAAGTGAAACAAACTCTGGAAGGATTTATAATCAGAATGGATAAGATGCAAGAGGCCATTGATGGAATAGAAACCAGAGAACAGGAATGCATAGAAGCTGACACAGAGAGATAAAAGGATCTCCAGGAATGAAACAATATTAAGAGAATTGTGTGACCAATCCAAAAGGAACAATATCCGTATTACAGGGGTACTACAAGAAGAAGAGAGAAAAGGGGAGAGAAAGTGTCTTTGAAAAATAATTGCTGAAAACTTCCCCAAACTGGGGGAGGAAATAATCGAATAGACCACGGAAATACACAGAACTCCCAACAGAAAGGACCAAAGGAGGACAACACCAAGACACATAATAATTAAAATGGCAAAGATCAAGGACAAGGACAGAGTTTTGAAGGCAGCTAGAGAGAAAATAGTCACCTATAAAGGAAAACCCATCAGGCTATCATCAGACTTCTCAACAGAAAACTTACAGGCCAGAAGAGAATGGCATGATATATTTAATGCAATCAAACAGAAGGGCCGTGAACCAAGGATACTATATCCAGCACGATTATCATTTAAATATGAAGGAGGGATTAAACAATTCCCACACAAGCTAAAGTTGAGGGAATTTGCATCCCACAAACCACCTCTACAGGGTATTCTGGAGGGACTATTCTAGACGGGAGAACTCCAAAAACTAAACAGATGTCACCACAGAATATAAAATCACAGCAAAGAAAGCAGACCAACCAAATACTAACTAAAGTCAAAAAAAAAATCAATTACCTACTAAAAGCAGTTAAATGAGACATGAAAGAGCACAGAATAAAACAACCAACATATAAAGAATGGAGGAGGAGGAATAAGAGGGGAGAGAAGAAAAGAATCTCCAGACAGTGTATAAAACAGCTCAATAAGTGAGCTAAGTTAGGCAGTAACATACTAAAGAAACTAACCTTGAACCTTTGGTAACCACAAATCTAAAGTCTGCAATGGCAATAATTACATATCTTTCAATAGTCACCCTAAACGAAGATGGACTGAATGCACCAATCAAAAGACACAGAGTAACAGAATGGATAAAAAAGCAAGACCCATCTATATGCTGTTTATAAGAGACTCACCTCAAACCCAAAGACATGCACAGACTAAAAGTCAAGGGATGGAAAAACATATTTCAGGCAAACAACAGAGAGAAGAAAGCAGGTGTTGTAGTACTCGTATCAGAGAAAATAGATTTCAAAATAAAGTAACAAGAAATAAAGAAGGACATTACATAATGACAAAGGGGTCAGACTAACAAGAGGATATAACCATTCTAAATATATATGCTCCCAACACAGGAGCACCAGCATATGTGAAAAAATACTAACAGAACTAAAGGGGGAAGTAGAATGCAATGCATTCATTTTAGGAGACTTCAACCCGCCACTCACCCCAAAGGATAGATCGACCAGACAGAAAATAAGTAAGGACATGGAGACACTGAACAACACACTAGAACAGATGGACCTAATAGACATCTATACAACTCTACATCCAAAAGCAACAGGATATACATTCTTCTCAAGTGCACATGGAACATTCTCCAGAATAGACGACATACTAGCTCACAAAAAGGGCCTCAGTAAATTCCAAAAGATTGAAATTCTACCAATTAACTTTTCAGACCACAAAGGTATAAAACTAGAAATAAATTCTACAAAGAAAGCAAAAAGGCTCACAAACACATGGAGACTTAACAACGTGCTCCTAAATAATCAATGGATCAATGAACAAATTAAAATAGAGATCAAGGAATATATGGAAACAAATGACAACAACAACACAAAGCCCCAACTTCTGTGGGACGCAGTGAAAGCAGTCTTAAGAGGAAAGTATATAGCGATCCAGGCACACTTGAAGAAGGAAGAACAATCCCAAATCAATAGTCTAACATCACAATTATCAAAACTGGTAAAAGAAGAACAAATGAGGCCTAAAGTCAGCAGAAGGAGAGACATAATAAAGATCAGAGAAGAAATAAACAAAATCGAGAAGAATAAAACAATAGAAAAATCAATGAAACCAAGAGCTGGTTCTTTGAGAAAATAAACAAAATAGATAAGCTTCTAGCCCAACTTATTAAGAGAAAAAGAGAATCAACACACATCAACAGAATCAGAAATGAGAAAGGGAAATTCACAATGGACCCCACAGAAATACAAAGAATTATTACAGAATACTACAAAAAACTATATACTAACACGCTGGAAAACCTAATAAAAATGGACAACTTCCTAGAAAAATACAACCTTCCAAGACTGACCAAGGAAGAAACACAAAAACTTAAACAAACCAATTACGAGCAAAGAAATTGAAACGGCAATCAAAAAACCACCGAAGAACAAAACCCCTGGGCCAGATGGATTTACCTCAGAATTTTATCAGACATTCAGAGAAGACATAATACCCACTCTCCTTAAAGTTTTCCAAAAAATAGAAGAGGAGGGAATAGTCCCAAACTCATTCTATGAAGCCAACATCACCCTAATACCAAAACCAGGCAAAGACCCCTCCAAAAAAGAAAACTACAGACCAATATCCCTGATGAATGTAGATGCAAAAATACTCAATAAAATATTAGCAAACAGAATTCAACAGCATATCAAAAGGATCGTACACCATGACCAAGTGGGATTCATCCCAGGGATGCAAGGATGGTACAGCATTCGAAAATCCATCAACATCATCCACCACATCAACAAAAAGAAGGACAAAAACCACATGATCATCTTCATACATGCTGAAAAAGCACTTGACAAAATTCAACATCCATTCATAATAAAAACTCTCAGCAAAATGGGTATAGAGGGCAAGTACCTCAACATAATAAAGGCCATAGATGATAAACCCACAGCCAACATCACACTGAACAGTGAGAAGCTGAAAGCTTTTCCTCTGAGATCAGGAACAAGACAGGGATGCCCACTCTCCCCACTGTTATTTAACATAGTACTGGAGGTCCTAGCCATGGCAATTAGACAAAACAAAGAAATACAAGGAATCCAGATTGGTAAAAAAGAAGTTAAATTGTCACTATTTGCAGATGACATGATATTGTACATGAAAAACCCTAAAGACTCTACTCCAAAACTACTAGAACTGATATCGGAATACAGCAAAGTGGCAGGATACAAAATTAACACACAGAAATCTGTGGCTTTCCTATACACTAACAATGAACCAACAGAAAGAGAAAACAGGAAAACAACTCCATTCACAATTGCATAAAAAAGAATAAAATACCTAGGAATAAACCTAACCAAAGAAGTAAAAGACCTATACCCTGAAAACTACAAGACACTCTTAAGAGAAATTAAAGGGGACACTAACAAGTGGAAACTCATCCCATGCTCTTGGCTAGGAAGAATTAATATCGTCAAAATGGCCATCCTGACCAAAGCAATCTACAGATTTGATGCAATCCCTATCAAATTACCAGCAACATTCTTTAACAAACTGCAACAAATAGTTCAAAAATTCATATGGAAACACCAAAGACCCCAAATAGCCAAAGCAATCCTGAGAAGGAAGAATAAAGTAGGGGGGATCTCACTCCCCAACTTCAAGCTCTACTACAAAGCCATAATAAGCAAGACACTTTGGTACTGGCATAAGAACAGAGCCACATACTAGGGGAAAAGATTAGAGACTCCAGACATTAACCCAAACATATATGGTCAATTAATATTTGATAAAGGAGCCATGGACATACAATGGGGAAATGACAGTCTCTTCAACAGATGGTGCTGGCAAAACTGGACAGCTACTTGTAAAACAATGAAACTGGACCATTGTCTAACCCCATACACAAAAGTCAATTCGAAATGGATCAAAGACCTGAATGTAAGTCATGAAACCATAAAACTCTTAGAAAAAAACCTAGGCAAAAATCTCTTAGACATAAACATGAGTGACCTCTTCTTGAACATATCTCCCCAGGCAAGGGAAACAAAAGCAAAAATGAACAAGTGGGACTATATTAAGCTGTAAAGCTTCTGTACAGCAAAACACACCATCAATAGAAAAAGGTACTCTACATTATGGGAGAATACATTTGTAAATAACAGGTCCGATAAAGGCTTGACATCCAAAATATATAAAGAGCTCACACACTTCAACAAACAAAAAACAAATAATCCAATTAAAAAATGGGCAGAGGAACTGAACAGACAGTTCTCCAAAAAAGAAATTCAGATGGCCAACAGATACATGAGAAGATGCTCCACATTGCTAATTATCAGAGAAATGCAAATTAAAACAACGAGATATCACCTCACACCAGTAAGGATGACCACCATCCAAAAGACAAATGACAACAAATGTTAGAGAGATTGTGGAGAAAAGGAAACCCTCCTACACTGCTGGTGGGAATGTAAATTAGTTCAACCATTGTGGGAAGCAGTATGGAGGTTCCTCAAAATGCTCAAAATAGACTTACCATTTGACCCGGGAATTCCACTCCTAGGAATTTACCCTAAGAATGAAGCACTCCAGTTTGAAAAAGACAGATGCACCCCATGTTTATCGCAGCACTATTTACAATAGCCAAGAATTGGAAGTAACCTAAGTGGCCATCAGTAGATGAATGGATAAAGAAGATGTGGTACATATACACAATGGAATATTATTCAGCCATAAGGAGAAAACAAATCCTAAAATTTGCAACAACATGGATGGAGCTAGAGGGTATTATGCTCAGTGAAATAAGCCAAGCGGAGAAAGACAAATACCAAATGATTTCACTCTTCTGTGGAGTATAAGAACAAAGGAAAAACTGAAGGAACAAAACAGCAGCAGAATCACAGAACCCAAGAATGGACTAACAGGTACCAAAGAGAAAGGGACTGGGGAGGATGGGTGGGTAGGGAAGGATGGGGGGGAATGAAGAAAGGGGATATGATTAGCATGCATAATGTGGGGGGTGGGAGAAAGGGGAGGGCTGTGCAACACAGAGAAGACAAGTAGTGATTCTACAATATTTTGCTATGCTGATGGACAGTGACTCAAATGGGGTTTGTGGGGGGGACTTGGTGTAGGGGAGAGCCTAGTAAACATAATATTCTTCATGTAATTGTAGATCAATAATAACAAAAAAAAGAAAGAAAAGGGGGATTACGCCGATAGGATAAAACTAACTGCAAATCAACGATTAATGCATGCTTTACATATCCTTTATTTTGATCTTTTAAAGGGTGTCAGATGATCAGCAATGGAAGTACATTTTTTGATAATATTCCTTTCTCCTAAAAAAAAAAAAAAAAGCAGTTCCTGTGTGGTGATCTCCAATAGGTTCTTCACAATGGTATAAAGGTCATATCAAAGTGTGGGCAAAGGGTTTGTTTGCATTTATACAGAGGATCAAAGCCTAATTTGGCTACTCAGAAAATGAAGTAAGATACAGTATGAAGAAGAACTTCCAACATCAACATCCTCTGGAAGAGTCATTCCAGAAGATGATCATCAAAAAACTCAACAAAGATCCTGTTGCTGTTGCAGTTGTAGCTGCATTGATCCCACCGGTTCCTGGACTTGCCATTGGAGTGAAGAAGGAGATATCTAAGCTGGCCTGTGCATACAGTAAAACAACAAATTTGACTGGATCTATACTGTCGGAACTCAACCAAGAATTAGGAGAAGTGCAAGTTGTAGTGCTCCAAAATCATGCAACTATAGACTATCTACTGCTAAAAGAACATATGGGATGTGAAAAGTTCCCAGGAATGTGTTGTTTTAATTTGTCTGATTTTTCTCAAACTATTCAAATTCAGTTAGACAATATCCATCATATCATTGATAAGTTTTCACAAATGCCTAGGGTGCCTAACTGGCTTTCTTGGTTTCACTGAATATGGCTGGTAATTGTAGGTCTGCTTTTGTTATGTAGCTGTATTCCTATTATGTTAATGTGTGTATGCAACTTAATTAGTCGTTTGTTAAAACCTATACATGCTTATGTTACTCTACAAGAACTTATGTGAAAGAAATAATCTTCCCATGTTTTCTTCTGTCTGCTTTTCTTCTTCCTTCCTAATTACAACCCTTTAGTAGAATTGGTGCCTCATATCGAAAATTACCGAGTATCATAATTCTTCCAAGTGGTAAAGATACCTCAAGACAAATGCTGGGCATAGAAGCCACAGGGCATAAATCTGCAAAGAAGTAAAAAGCTAACCTTTTCAAAGAATATTGCTTCTCTCTCACTTACCAACTTTACATTTCCCTGTATGGCCCTGGAAGATGAATGGTTAGCCAGAGACGGGTAAGATTCCTCAAGGGAGGAACAACCTAAGACAGGCACAGTTGCAGGGGGGCCATCAGGTGAGAAATTGGGGAGCAACAGAGGTGAGGCTTAGAACCCCACTCCCCCTGTTTTGAGAGAAATCTTCTGCATCCGTGGATGTTTTGTTGCCCTTGTCTAGCTTGGATTAATACTTAGTCTATAGGCACACACCTGATCATCTACATTTGCCCTCTTACAGCACTAAACTATGTTTTCTACCTTTATCTTGCATCTACCTACCACTTCAGCATTTTATTAAAAAAACAAATAATAATAGTAAGGGAGAAATGTGGAATTCACATATAAATCATGTATAAAAATCAAAGGAATAATCATATCTGACTTGATTGTTTATAGTTCATGATGCGTGATCAAAACGGAAAGTTTCTGTGATATGACTGCCCTTGCACTGTTTACCATGTAAGAACTTGTTCACCATGTAAGAACTTGTTTGTTGTGCTTCAGAAGATTGGAGACTGTTGAGAATTAGGCTTGGGGTCGATTAATGATTGTGCATTGAGTCCCCTATACAGAATTTTATTGTTGTTAACAACCATTTGATCAATTAATATGAGAGATGCCCTCTCAAAAAAACAAACTAACAAACAAAGAAACAAATAAATAAATAAGATTTTTGCCTATGTTTTTTCCTAAGAGTTTTATGGTTTCATGACTTACATTCAAGTCTTTGATCCATTTCGAATTTACTTTTGTGTATGGGGTTAGACAGTGATCCTGTTTCATTCTCTTACATGCAGCTGTCCAGTTTTGCCAACACCAGTTGTTGAAGAAGCTGTCATTTCCCCATTGTATGTCCATGGCTCCTTTATCGTATATTAATTGACCATATATGTTTGGGTTAATGTCTGGAGTCTCTATTCTGTTCCACTGGTCTGTGGCTCTGTTCTTGTGCCAGTACCAAATTGTCTTGATTACTGTGGCTTTGTAGTAGAGCTTGAAGTTGGGGAGCGAGATCCCTCCCACTTTATTCTTCCTTCTCAGGATTGCTTTGGCTATTCGGGGTCTTTGGTGTTTCCATATGAATTTTTGAACTATTTGTTCCAGTTCGTTGAAGAATGCTGTTGGTAATTTGATGGGGATTGCATTAAATCTGTAGATTGCTTTGGGCATGATGGCCACTTTGACATTACTTCTTAGAGGAAAAGCTTTCAGCTTCTCGCTGTTTAGTATGATGTTGGCTATGGGTTTTTCATATATGGCCTTTCTTATGTTGAGGTACTTGCCCTCTATACCCATTTTGTTGAGAGTTTTTATCATGAATGGATGTTGAATTTTGTCAAATGCTTTTTCAGCATCTATGGAGATGATCATGTGATTCTTGTCCTTCTTTTTGTTTATGTGGTGGATGATGTTGATGGATTTTCGAATGCTGTACCATCCTTGCATCCCTGGGATGAATCCCACTTGGTCATGGTGTATGATCCTTTTGATGTATTTTTTAATTCGGTTTGCTAATATTTTGTCGAGTATTTTTGCATCTACATTCATCAGGGATATTGGTCTGTAATTTTCTATTTTGGTGGGGTCTTTGCCTGGTTCTGGTATTAGGGTGATGCTGGCTTCATAGAATGAGTCTGGAAGTACTCCCTCTTCTTCTTTTTGGAAAACTTTAAGGAGACTGGGCATTATGTCTTCTCTGTATGTCTGATAAAACTCCATGGTAAATCCATCTGGCCCGGCATTTTACTCTTGGGTAGTTTTTTGATTACTGCTTCAATTTCTTTGCTGGTAATTGGTCTGTTTAGTTTTTGTGTTTCTTCCTTGGTCAGTCTTGGAAGGTTGTATTTTTCTAGGAAGTTGTCCATTTCTTCTAGATTTTCCAGTTTGTTAGCATATAGTTTTTTGTAATATTCTCTAATAATTTTTTGTATTTCTGTGGGGTCCATTGTGATTTTTCCTTTCTCATTTCTGATTCTGTTGATGTGTGTAGATTTTCTTTTTATAAGTCTGGCTAGGGGCTTATCTACTTTGTTTATTTTCTCAGAGAACCAGCTCTTGGTTTCATTGATTTTTTTCTATTGTTTTACTCTTTTCGATTTTATTTATTTCTTCTCTGATCTTTATTATGTCCCTTGTTCTGCTGACTTTAGGCCTCATTTGTTCTTCTTTTTCCAGTTTCGATAATTGTGATGTTAGACTATTCATTTGGGATTGTTGTTCCTTCTTCAAGTATGCCTGGATTGCTATATACTTTCCTCTTAAGACTGCTTTTGCTGCATCCCACAGAAGCTGGGGCTTAGTGTTTTTGTTGTCATTTGTTTCCATATATTGCTTGATCTCCATTTTGATTTGGTCTTTGATCCATTGATTATTTAGGAGCATGTTGTTAAGTCTCCATGTGTTTGTGAGCCTTTTTGCTTTCCTTGTACAATTTATTTCTAGTTTTATACCTTTGTGGTCTGAGAAGTTGGTTGGTAGAATTTCAATCTTTTGGAATTTACTGAGGCTCTTTTTGTGGCCTAGTATGTGGTCTATTCTGGAGAATGTTCCATGTGCACTTGAGAAGAATGTATATCCTGTTGCTTTTGGATGTAGAGTTGTATAGATGTCTATTAGGTCCATCTGTTCTAGTGTGTTGTTCAGTGCCTCTGTGTCCTTACTTATTTTCTGTCTGGTGGATCTGTCCTTTGGAGTGAGTGGTGTGTTGAAGTCTCCTAGAGTGAATGCATAGCATTCTACTTCCTCCTTTAATTCTGTGTTACCCCCATCTTTGTGCTTAAAGAGAGTACTGAGGCTAAGACAATGGAGGAGAAATCAAGAGCGGGATTGAGACCACAAAATGTGGTGCAGCTGCCTGCACCTGGAACAAAGGCAGACAACCAACCATTTGTTTTGAAGGGAGGGCTATAATCTGGGCCTGGCTTGCTGGCTCTGGTGCCCTTGGGAACAGGTGTACCAGGGAGCTGCATCACACAGGGTTAGGCAGCAAGCTTTAGGCAGCTGCATACTAAGGGGTCAACAATCTTGAGCTCCTACTTCTTTATTTATTTGTTCTCCTCATCCTAGGCCAGAGACCAACCATAGATTCACAAGATTGAACATTCCCACTATCCTCTCTCATTGCCCACTGCATGAATTACCTACTCACTTAAATGCTTCAACACGATCTATACCTGTAATCTTTACCTGAGATCTTCAGAATTAAAAAATTATATGTGTATTCTCGTGGTATATTTTTCTCTGGAAGAGAGTACATTGCCTTCATCAAAATTTTAAAGGGTTTTTTAATTGAAAAGAAAAGGTTAAGTAACAGCTGTAGGAAAGAGCTCTGGATTGGAAAGTTAGGAAGCCTAATTCTGTCACTGATCTGCTGGGAGGCTTGAGTGAGTTAACTTTCTTACCTGAATAATATTCATAGTTTTTCCTGCCTACAGCAAAAAAAACCAAAAAAACAAAAACATACAGATATGAAGGTAACTAAGAACAGGAGAAGCTCTATAAAAGCTAAGACAATGTCATGTCTGTCCTAATTTATATGGTTCTCTTAAATACCTGGCCCTATGGTTTGGAGCATTTGCCAACATGACCCAAGAAATCAGGGAAAAGAGCAAGACCAGAAAAGGCAGACTAAACCAGCTCCCTCTCAGTCCAACGCCACTTGGTCTGCGATGGGATACTGGCTGCTAGGGCCCTGTTGCTTGTGGAAGAGGCTTTAGTTTCTGGTAGGTAAGATAGTTCCCCCAGCAGTTCAAGATGGCTTCAGCCTGCTGAGCCTCTGGATGCTGAAGACAACATATGGGGAGAAAAGACAGACCAAAGCCAGCTTCATGTTTGGCTGAGGTATCTGTGACTCACATGAAGTACGAGTATGCTGGGGTTTCAGACATAAAAGGCTTTGTGGTGCCATGACAAATGGCAGGTAGAGATTTTACTTCTATAAGAGCAGGGGAGGGGGCTGGAAGTTTGGTTGGGACAAAGGTCACTGTCTGGAGCCACAGACAAGACAATAATGTTGAGAAAGGATGTGTCAGAGAAAGCAGGGAAAGAAAGACCTGCAACTAGTGTTGGTAGGGGTAATCTCATGGCCCAGAAGTCTCTGCCAGTTTTGGAGATGATGCCTACTATATGCCTCTTATGAATTCCTGATAAAAGAGGAAGAGATAAGATAATCAATCGCATGTGCTTTGGGGAAAAAGAAATATTTCAGGGATGACTGATCCTAGGGCTATGGACAGGCCAAGGGGAAGGGCAGGAATGGACACATCCAGTGCCTGTGCTAACGATGGTACCGTCTCACAAGAGGCAGGCTGTGTTCTGGAAAAGCACAAGGAACTAGTGAAAAGGGGCTCGCTGGACACAGAGCCAAGAGGAGAGTGTGGGCCAGCCAACCAAGCTGTCTCTCAGCTCTAAGAGCAGCCTGACTAGGTCAGGCTCAGACAACAGACTCTCTTTCAGAGGGGCTCCAAAACTCCAAGATGGGATGAAAGAGATGCCCTTACAACCAGGTTGTCTTTCTCCAGGGCGACAGACCCAGTCCAGTTGATAAGGGCTCAAGCACCAGTCACCTACCAAGCCACAAGAACTGACCCAAATACATACTGTAGGAAAAATCACCAAGGGCCCTACCAACAGGCAAAGTGGACACTCCCAAAAGCCTGAGACCCTACCAAGCCAGTCACACTGTGCTCTATGATCCTCAGAAAACCCTCAGAAAAGACACTGCAGCAAATGAAGGACAGCATTAGGATTGCCTAGAGGCAGAAGTGGCTGGAACCCTGCAGGGGCCCATGCAGCAATCAGCCTGATCTGCACTGAAGCACAGAGTTGCACACTCCCCACCTGGCAGTGTCTGGAAATTGATGACAGACCTGGCTGACTCCCAGAGTCTTTAGTGACGGATGCCTGAATAGATCTCTATCCTCCAAAGAGCCAGAAAAAGGGGAAAGAGTGTCATCAGGGCTGAAGACAGAAATGCTTTGGTTCCCCTCTACCCCTTACTTCAAACTGGATAAATCATTTTGATTTGAAGTTGAGCTTTTCAATCTACCTTCACTATTATGAGTAAGAGCCTCAAGCAGAAAGGAAAACTGGCAGGACACAGACAGAGCCAGGCTGTTAGAGATCAGTGGTTTGACAAATTAGGGCTTTAACAATATTCTCTTACCAATTTTATTTCTGAAGTTAATGTCTATGTCATTTGCCACAACCTAAGACTACTTGGTTGAATTTTTCTAGAAGGGTTTAGAAAAAAATCTTCGGTATCTATGCTTTTGCCTGTAGGAATACTTTATTATCACTAAGAAACGAGAGAACAAGGGAAAACAAAGGAAAAAAACGCTGCCTTGGATTTAAGGAGACATAATAACTAAACCAGATTTTTTATTTCCAGGATGAGGAGCTAATCCCACCATCCCCAAAGTGAAAAGCACCCTTTAAGGAGTGACACAGAGAATGAAGCAGGTTCTCAGAAGTCTTTTATTTCCCACCTAGAACACCCCACCTCACAGGCCAGATCCTAGGTGAATGCTATTTTCTCCAGTCCTTAACCCAGATGATCCCCTCCACACCCACCCCACTGCCCCCTTGAGCCACTCACTCTGGTCTGCAGATCACCAGGTCTCCTTTGTTGGTACCATAGGCCAGGCCAAGCCCTGGCTCAGGCAGCCAGCGGGCAGAGTTAATGCTGACATGTCTCCGCTGGTCAGCAGGCATGGGGTAAAGGACGTTGAAAACTCTCTGGGTAGGGGAAAAAGAGAAGGGAAAGAGAAATAATTTGTTACCAAGAATAACAAAATCCAGGGAGAAAATTCCTTTCTACTGCATGAAGCAAGTTAACCACAGAGAGGAAAGGAGACGGTTAGGCTGGGAATCAGATGACTCTGACATATATCTGAGAACTTGGCCTAGCAGAGTGAAGGCGGGACCCTCTTACTTCAGGGGAGGGCTGGGACTATATACTAGGGGCATCCTTGGGCTTTCCTGCATGAAGATTAATTGTGTCCTTATCACTTCTCTCTTTTTTCCTGATAAAAGAGCCTTTTATCATTTCTCTCTTCACTGTTTTTAAGATCACCTGCTTGGAAAGTCACATTCAGAGCTCATCTCACCCAGGACTGTCCCAAACTTTCCTCTGACTACACAAACCACTGAGAGACCAGCTCAACTGGGAGTCTTTTTACCATGGAAATTGCAGCGCTCTCACAGCAATGGGGAATTGAAGGTGACAGGGGGTGGGAGGGGGTGATAACACCAGAGAACATTCTTAATTTATCTAATTAAAAGCAATATTAAAACTCCTATTGTTGAGGAAACCAAAAGGTGCAATAAGATGTAGGAAGCAGGGCAGAGGGGAATCTTGGCCACACAGGTACATGATTTCTTTCTAGTTTATGCCCATCACCATTAAATAGATCATTTCCATTTCTCAAAGGAAAGAGCCTCCTTTCAACAGTCTACGTATTTCAAAGCTGCTATTTCTTCAGGAGGCAGCTTACCTATGTCTAGGGTTTGGGCTGAAAGTGAGAGACAACCTCATCTTTTGTTTTTATTATTAAGGTATCATTGATATACACTCTTATGAAGGTTTCACATGAAAAACGATGTGGTTATTACATTCACCCTTATTATCGAGTCCCCCCCATACTCCATTTCAGTCATTGTCCATCAGTGTAGGAAGATGCCACAGAGTCCTTATTTGTCTTCTCTGAGCTACACTGTCTTCCCTGTGACTCCACACACACCACCTCATATATCTTTTGCATGATATTCCGCAAGTAACCTTAGTCAAGAGACAGGGACAGGCAGTGGAAGAATGAAGAATGTGGACTTCAAAGGTAGAGAGACCTGGCACCAGTCCTGATGCCACTGCGTAACAGCTACTCTAGATCTCAGTTTAAAAAGACAGTACCAACATTCAAATAATTGGGGAGATTAAAAGAAATGATGCCTGGCACAGCGCAAGCTCATAAATGGTAACTATCGTTACTACCAGGAACCTGCATCTGGGCTTTCAAAAAAGGGTCTAAGAGAAGGACATGAAGCTGAGAATGTATAAACTGGAAATTTACTCAATATGTTTTCCCTTTCATCCTCCTCAGGTTTTAATTTATAAAACAGGGATGAACTTCATCTGCCTTTACCTGTCCCTATGGGTTGATGGGGGGAAAAAAACACCAAATGGGAGTGTGATTTAGAAAGTTATATTAAAAAATGAATTCAGGGTGGTCAATAATACTTATTTTACTGATTACCCTGATAGAAGATTTAAAATTTAAAAAACTGCACAAAACAAAAAGAAGTAAAAATTGAGCTAAGAGTCCACTGTATTTACACAAATCAAGTGATGAGAAGCCCTTGAATCACTATGTTGTATAATTGAAACCCATATAATACTGTGTATCAACTAAACCTCAATAAGAGAGGGAGAGAAGCCCTGGAACCTGAGGACACTTGTTTATGTGCCTCGGGTGTTTATTTGAGAGGCCTCTGGCAGCACATTCTCTAAACCATGAAGACAGCAGCGTGTGCTCTCAGTGTGCTGACACACACACAGAGAATCCCATTAGGAGCACCTTTCTAGGTTTTGGTGTAGTAAGAAATGTGCCTGGGCAGCTAATGGCACACAGCCAGAATGGCCTTGTTCCAGACCTATGGTTGAATGGGTCTTTTATAGATAGAATTGGCTGTTTTGAGACCTAAGACTGACTGCCCCACGGCTGCTGCATGAAAAACCTCCTATGCCCTCCCTGTCTGACTCAACTACTAATGGAAGAATTTGCCAGGGCTCCTTAAATCTTATGGTCTAACCAAGGAGACTACTAAAAGAGAACTCAATGGAGTTTATGAATTTCTAAACTTGGCATGCCAAATATGGGTGCTAGAACTTTGGATAATCTCTTCCTTGCATAGATATATTTGCAGGAGCTTTAAATACATGTGGCTACTACTCTCCCATCAGCCACACTGGCTGACTCTTCATGGAGATGGTAATACCAGTCTTTTCCCTCTGCACCTCAATCAACACTTTTCCTTCAAATCAGGGGATGGGGTGTGGCACCTTCATCCCTTCTCACAGAGGCTTCCCAGAAGATAAGTCAATGATTTCTGTCCAACATGGCTAAATATGACTTATTAGCCACACTGAAAGGATAAAGTGGTTGTGATCAGACAACCATGGCTGGGATCACTTAATCTGTCTGATTGTCCTTCTCCCCAAGGTTAGATGGTTTGAGTGGGGGCACACCCAGATAGAGGGAGGGACCCATTTTAGTTTCAGTGGGTTGGATGAGGGGAGCTTTGGTTCTGGCCTGTAGCAGCCCTACATGTGCCTCACAAAAGCCTCCCCTAAAATCACGATGATTCATAATTGCAGAGAATGAGGCAGAGAAAATGGCCTTGCAAGAAAGAGGATAATAAGGTTAGTAAATCAGATGATATAAGATTGTGCTGAGTTTTTTGACAGAGGTCTCAAAGAATGAGAGAACTCTTGTAAAAACATTCCAGGCTAGGAAAGAAGCAAACCTCTCACATGTCACAGATTTACCTTTTATAGTCTGTTACTCCTGATGGATTAATAAACAAACACTAAAAATTTGCTTCTAAGTACAAAAACTTGCTTTGGAGACAAAACCTCAAGAGGCCAGTATGCCAGATAGCTAGGCTTAGGTGAGACAAGGTCAGAGGGATTGGAGAGAGGTGATCAAGGTGATTTTGCTGCGCAGATACTCACATCCTCCCTAACTAGGAATCACAGGGCATCAATTTGTCCCCTGCTATGTTATCCCCCCAACCTCTGCCATGTCCTTAAACAATGTTCAAAGAGTAGCTCCCAAGTGCCCATCTCCTCCAAAGTTTGGTTACTAGGCTAAATCCTGCTTTGTGGCAGGATGCCAGAAAATGCTATGTGATCAGCAGCTTCCAGGATTCCTGATAAGCACTTGCTTGCTTATCACACTAATGTCGGGGTGGGAAGGAAGGAGATGAGGGCAAAAAGTAAGGGGAGGGGGAAAGACAATAGAGAGGGGGCAGGATTGGTAGGAATCATGGATTTATAGGTCCTGAGAGGTCATTTGGTCCATTATTAAGTCCTTATTTCACACATGCCTGAAACTAAAAGATTACTGAGGATTGAGAATATGGCCTATTTCTCAAACCACCCAGATGTGGTCTCCACTCCTTTCTCTGGCCAAAACTCTCAAAGGACCTCATGGAGGGGAAATATTCCTCACAATTAGCCCTAGCAACAAAAGAATATCTGAACAACAAGTTCCCCAATGCTGACAGATGATTAAGTAGCTCTGGATACTGCCAAACCATTTATGATTTCAGCCACCAGTCTTTCCAACCCAGTGACTAGGTGATCTGTCTCCTATAAGATTTCAATGGGGATTGTCTCTGGCTCTATAAATTCAAAGTTCATCAGCACTGACAAGAAAGTTCTGTGTGTGAAGGACAGCTCTGGCCATCACTCAAAGGCACCCCAAATATATCTCAAGTAAAGGTTTTCTTAACACTAGTCAGGTGTCCTGAAGCTCCCTATGGAAAGCTAAGGACAATGTTGGGGGACCCGCCAAACCCCACCACCTGCTTGACAAAACTGACACTCCATGAAGCTACAACACCAAATTCCATTACACTGGAGGAGGGCTATCAGGACCTGGCATCCCTCCATGGGCTGGACACAAAGCCCAGCTGCTGATTCATGTCTGTAGTCCTGGTTTCACCTGTCTTGGAAGCATCTGCTCCCTGGTATGTGACAAATGCTGACAGCAATCCCCTTTTCCAAGCACACTATTCTCATTTCTGTCTAACATCTATGAAGGGAACTGTAATCACTACAGAAGCAACAATTTTTTTAGACTCAGTGCAGTCTCTGCATGTCAAGACGGAATGAATCAGGTCACCAAGATCTTTATGGTTCTAAAGAGAGTGGGAGAAGATAACAATTACTCTACCTCGAGGGTCCAAGATGATCTCTTGTTCTGTTTGCCTTTCCATCTCTCAAACTCAGAACTAACAGGAAGTAGGAGCAAAAGAAACAGTTCCTAGATCAAAACTAAAGGGGTCTTCTTCCTAGTTCAAAGACAGATAGGAAAAGAATGAGAGGCAGCCAGAGGAGCTCAGTGGGAAACCTTCCTCTCCATCCTTTTAAGATTTGGAGGAAAAATGTATTGCTGCCCTCAACAAGATGCTTTCTCTCTACTGCATGTCAATAAAGCTCAGACTATTAGTCCACGCAGCATACTGCACTGCTCAGATCAGCCCAGATAAGAAACTAAAAGAGAAACTTTGTGGTTATCTTGTTTACATTTGGAGATTTCATCATCTCTTGTCATGGTGGCAAGAGGTTGAGTGCAGTTAGCAGATCTCCTTTGTTTTAGCTAATACAATGGAAGCTGGTTGGAGGAAGAGGTAAACTGGAAACTGAGGCTGGACAAGTCACAGGAGAAGGTGCAAACTAGGGGGCTTTGAGGAAGAAAGGAACTACTGTGAGGAGGAGAAATGCCTTCTGGGTAATGATGGGAATCAAGGGAGGCTTTCAGCGTTTAGAGATGGTTACTCAAGAACCAACTCTCTGAGAAGAGAGAAAAAAATCAAAGGAAAGCAGAGGCAAAGAGACAGCTGACCTTTCCTTTGGAAATGGATGGCTAGGTATCTTGTTACTGGCTGAGAAAGGCACACATCCCAGAGCAGGCAGGACAGGGATATTATGGCCATCTTTTGTTCCTTTTGAGCTGTTGATTTGCTTAAATTCATTAATTAGTAGTTTCTCCATTCCTAGGAAAATCTGACTGCTTCTCAGGAATTCTGTTTTCATTTACTATTTCCAAGCCTTTTTTATGTTTTACTTTGAGAGTTTAGAACTCGAGGAATGTTGATTTTGAAGGGGTTATTTTAAAACAAGAATCAGATTACCAGGTCACCTAACTCTCCCCTTCATTCAGTTGAAGGAAACAAATCTGCCTAGATCACCCTTATCCAAACCAAAGATCTTCCAAAGGAAAAGAAGAGCAAACAGCTCCTTTTCTTAACTCTGGAATTTGTTGCCTTCTGCTGCTACTAATAATCTGCTGCCTTGAAGTAATTTCCAGCCAACTTCCTGTGATTTGTTGAGTCTCATGAACTCTGTCTTGCTCATCTCAAAGAAATCCCAAAGATAGTCAGAGGACAAGAATTTTGTTTTCCAATTGGCCTGATACTTTCCAGAGGTTGTCTCTGACAGAGCACAGAAATTACTTCAGCTGAGGATCTACTTGTGCTAAATGAAATATCAAGTCACTCAATGCTCCAGGAACCTCCAGAAATTAAAATAATTACTTCTCCTGTTCCCACATTTCTGTTAACAGCACAAGTCCTTGAACTTCCTTGACTTTCTAAATCTCTAAGGAAACAGCCAAATGAGAATTGTTTAAGATTTTCACCTGGGATAACAGTGTCTTATAATATATTTCAGTATGTTCAATATATATTTTAGTTGATTCATATTTTTTTGAAGAACATTAAGGATGGGGGTTACATTAAAATACTTTTTAGCTTCTACAAATGTAAGAATTGGTACCAATTCTTGAAAAAACAAAATGTTTTGCCTTTCACCTTTAAACAACTGGGAATCTCTTATCATGCCTCAGTGCTGGGATTAGAACCCTGAGAAACTCACTGACACTGGGCAGAATTGTGAAAGTGAGTAAGATACTCCCTATTTTCATTAATACTTTCATTTAATTACCATTTACTGAGTCTTGTGCTAGGCACCCTGATGGTGGTGGTGAGTAGGGGTATATGTTTGTGTATGTGTAGGAAACACACAGCACAAAAGATTTCAAAGAGATAACCTTCCCATAACAAATACTGAGTGCCTCCTGTGTGTCAAGCACAGTGAAGGCTGGGAACACAGCCATGAAGAGACTGACTTCAAGAAACCAGTCATGTAGCATGTAATAGCCACCAGGGGAGCAGGATTCAGGTCCATTTATACACTGTATTCCCATATCTGACAAAGTGCCTGGCCCATGGTAGGGCTCAGTAAAATTTTGTTGGGTGAAAAGAAAAGCAGCCACGAAGATAGGGGAGACCTGATATAGGGGAGAGCATAGTAAACATAGTATTCTTCATGTAAGTGTAGATTAAAGATTAAAAAAAAAGAAAGAAAGAAAGAAAGAAAAGGGGAATTACTCCTTGATAGGATAAAACTATTGGTAAATCAAAGATTAACATATGTTTTAAATATCCTTAATGTTGATCACTTAAAGGGTGTCAGATATCAGCTATGGAGGTACTCTTTTCTGATAATATGCCTTTCTCTTAAAAAAAAAAAAAAAAAGCAGCTCCTGTGTGCTGACCTCCAATGAGTTCTACACAGTGGTATAGAGGGCATGTCAAAGTGTGGGCAAAGGGTCTGTTTGTTTCTATGCAGAAGATCAAGGCCTAGCTTGGCTACCCAGAAAATGAACTAAGATACGATATGAGGAGGAGCTTCCGGCATCAGCACTCTCTGGAGGACTCGTGCCGGGGGATGATCATCAAAAAGCCTCCACAGGGATCCGGGCGATGCTGTGGTTGTGGCTGTGTCCACCCCACCGTTTCCTGGACTTGCCATAGGAATGAGGAGGGAGATGTCTAGGCTGGCATGTGCATACAGGGAGACAACGAATTTGACCGGATCTGTACTGTTGGAACTCAACCAGGAGTTGGGAGGGGTGCAAGTTGTAGCACTCCAAAATCTTACGACTATAGACTATCTACGGTTAAAATAACATATGGGATGTGAACAGATCCCAGAAAATGGGTTGCTTTAATTTGTCTGATTTCTCTCAGACTGTTCAAGTACAGTTGGACAATATCCATCATATCATAGACAAATTTTCACAAATGCCTAGGGTGCCTAAATGGTTTTCTTGGCTTCACTGAAGATGGATGGTAATTATAGATTTGCTTTGTTTATGTCACCGTATTCCTATTATGTTAATATGTGTGCGCAAGTTAGTTAGTAGTTTAAAACCTATACATGCTTAAGGTTCTCTACAAGAAGATATGTCAAAGAAATAATCAATCCTCCCATGTTTTCTTCCATATGCTACCTCTATAGCTTTTCTTCTTCCTTCCTAATTACAACCCTTAAATAGAATACGTGCCTCATATCGAATTTACCAAGTATCATAATTCCTCCAGGTGGTAAAGATACCTCGAGACAAGTGCTGGGCATAGAAGCCACAGGGCATAAATCTGCAAAGAAGTAAAAAGCTAACCTTTTCAAACAATATGGCTTCTCTCTCACTTACCAACTTTACATTTCCCTGTATGGCCCCGGAAGATGACTGGTTAGCCAGAGACGGGTAAGATTCCTCAAGGGAGGAACAACCTAAGACAGGCACAGTTGCAGGGGGGCCATCAGGTGAGAAATCGGGTAACAACAGTGGTGAAGCTTAGAACCTCACCCCCCCCTGTTTTGAGAGAAAGCTTCTGCATCCGTGGATGTTTTATTGCCCTTGTCTAGCTCGGATTAGCACATAGTCTACAGGCACATACCTGATCATCTACAATTGCTCTTTTACAACACTAAACTATGTTTTCTACCTTTATCTTGCATCTACCTACCACTTCAGCATTTTATTAAAAATAAAAATAATAATAATAATAAAGGGAGAAATGTGGGATCCACATATAAATCAAGTATAAAAATCAAATGAATATTCATATTTGACCTGATCGTTTATAGTTCATAATGCGTGATCAAAACCGAAAGTTTCTGTGATGAATGCCCTTGTACTGTTCACCATGTAAGAACTTATTCACTATGTAAGAATTCGTTCACCATGTAAGAACTTGTTCGTTATGCTTCAGAAGATTGGAGACTGACGAGAATTAGGCTTGAGATGGATTAATGATTGTGCATTGAGCATTGACCCCCCATACAGAATTTTATTGTTGTTAACAATGATTTGATCAATAAATATGAGAGATGCCTTCTCAAAAAAAAAAAAAAAGGAGACAAATTAATTATAAATTTCTGCTTAAAAAAAATGAAATTTTGCCATTTGTGATAACACAGGTGGACCTAGGGGGCCTTATACTAAGTGAAATAAGTCAGAGACAGAAAGACAAATAGCATGTGATATCACTTACTATGTGGAATCCAAGACAAAATAAAAGTTATAGATACAGAGAAAAAAAAAAAAAAAAAGCAGCCACGAAGAGGCCCTGGAGGAAAGAAATCATCTGAATTGGAGGAACCTTGTCATGGAAAAATGTGCCTAAACCAATGGCTTTGATTGTAGGGCTAATATTATTTTTAAATTTTTCATCTTACCCTCTCCCTTCTCTGACAAATCGCATCAGAGACACTCCTGACTTCTCCCATACTCCCTTCCTCCCCCTTTCCTACAGTGTGCTGAAGAAAGGAACTTTTTGAGCATAGATGCCTTGTACCACATCTCAGAAGTCAACTTAAAATAATTGTAGCAGAAGCAGCTTTTAATCAACTGACAGGCAGCTTTAAGAAAATTAATGAGGACAAAATCTTAGGAAGGAGTAAATTTCTAACAACAAAGCTGTCTCTCTTTTATCCCAATATTCCCTTGAAGAAATAGTATCCTTCCAGGCTGAAAAAATAAAATATCTTTGGTTTTTGCCACTTCCAAGTCCAGACAAAATTAAAAGGAGGCTCAGTTCCCTTAGATTTATGAATACTCTGGATTGAATGAGAGTTCCAAGTCATTTCTGAAAATCAAATTTTTAGGATCTAGGGAAGTATAGATGATTGGATTATATCACAGGCTAACTTCAAGGCATGGAAGAAGGCACAGTGGAGAGTAATGAAGAACAGAGCCAGGACAAGCCAAAAGCACGTGTATCCGTGCTGATGGTGCCAAACACTCATCCTGGCCCAGGATCCAAGCTACAATTTAGTTGTGACTAACTTGAGTGCTCTCAATACCCAAGTCTTTTCTGTAGTTCACTTTAATGAACTTATGATCAGGTTCTGTGAAGATAGGTATGACATGTTATGAGAGAAAGAAAACCAACTATTTCTTTATAACCAGGGTGATGCTAAGATATCCACTAATGGGTATCATATTGGAGTCTCCCATCCAGTGTTAACAGTGAGTAGGATGTTGGAAAAAGGAACTCAAGATATACTCCTTTAATGGGGAAAGGCCCAGCAAGAAAGAGAAAGACATTGCTTCTCACTTTTTAAGCCAAAGTATCTCTGTATTCCATAGCACGTAGGCAAACAGGCATAGGTTCTCATGTAAAAGCCCAATTAAATCAACTGTGGACAGGTGACAATTTTAATCAGAATTGGACAAAGGCCTCACAGCACTAGTCCTTAAAGTACCATCACTAGGGTGCTAGCATGAACCAGAAATGCATAGGGCAGGAGGTACTCATCAATTTCTCAACTTCCTGGAAAGATCTAAAAGATCTGGTTGATAGGAGCAATAGAAGTAAACCAGATGAGATTATAGAAAGAATAAGAGAAAGACAGGGTGAGAGCAAAAAGGAAAAGACAGTTACATTGACAGGTGAGGTCTAACTAGAATCCCCATGCAGTCAATGACTGGTTTTCACTTTGGACTAAGCGTGCAGTTAAACCCAGGCTGCCTGGGCTCCACCCCCAGAGCTTCTGTTTCAGCAGGTGTTCATTGGAGCTAAGCATCTGTACTGCCACTAAATTCCCTGGTGAGGCCAATGTGGTCCCAGGGGAACACTACAGCCCAGTTAGATAGAGTGGGTAGTAGGCCTATAAAAAATGGTAACAAATCTGCTTTCCTTCTCTACTGCCTTGGACCTATTGAGGATGAGAGGATGTATATCTCTAGATCTAGAGCTTTAGAGGGAGAACTCTCAGGGTAACGAAGTGTAGGAGGAGGGAGTGAAGAGGAAGACAGAGGGAGGCAGAGGTGGGAGAGAAGAAGAAACAAAGAGTGTAGGAGAGGAGAGAAGGAAAAAGGAGCAGGGAAGGACAGGTTCGTTCCAACACCTGCTCCAAACTAAGGATCTGTCCAGGATACAGTCACTCAACACATGAATACAGTTTTACCACATAGCCACAAAGAAAAAGTTTTCAATAAAATTGATTTGTTAAGTATTTGAGGCTTTGCCTTAGATGTCAAAATGCTGTTCCAAGGTGAAAGGAGAGATAATCTGCTTTCTGTGCTACAGCTTTTTCTCCTACCAAGTCAAATTAAGGTGTCCTTGTCTATCATTTCTGCCAGTAAAATGACCAGAGAGAAAAGCAAACCAGCACTGGTGAGTCAAGCAAGGAGTGCCCCTAGGATCTGCAGAGATTATGCAATGAGGATTCTTTTCAGTTACTAAACTGTTTATATGTCTAGAAACCTCACCTGTTGGGATGATGGTCTATACAAATCTGGGAGAAACAGTAATACTAATCACCTGTTAATTCCTGTGTTGAAAGCACCAATCCTTATTGTTGCTTTCTAGCTCAAAATGCCCTAGCATCCCCCACCCCATGCCCTGCCCGCAAAGTTGCTGACTTGCCTCCATTCCTAGGTAAAATAATACTTATTACTGATACAAACTAGAAGAACAATGTGGTATATGACTATTTCTGGTTTCATTAATTTTATATTTTTGTTATTATGCTTTCACTTGGTTACAACCAAAGTTATTATAATGTGCAAGTTGCCACTATTTTAGAAAATTAATTGCAGTTTTCTGTTACAATATTGTGCCTTGTTCCAATTAGAAAATGAAAGCAGAGAAGGAACACAGGCCTTTTAGTGTTTTGAGAATTCAGCAAAACTTCAGCTCAGCCATCTCTAAATGCCTAACTCAAAAACAAAACAAAAGCCCTCCCTGGCCCAAGTGCAAGAGAGTCAGACAGAAAATAAGGCCCTGGGTCAAAGAGCAGCATATCCACTCTGGAGGAACCTCAAATGGACAGAGGGAAGGTGGGGATAAAATATGTTCCCAGTCTCATTTTTCTTGAGTTGCCAATCATACTAAAAATTGGGAAGACTAAACCTAGCTGCAGTAAGCAGAGAAAGGAAATAGCAAAAGGATCCTAGAAACTAGGATAAAAATTAAAATGACTCAACACGGGGAGGAAGAGAATCCAGCACTTAGAGATATTTAAGGGAGAACCTTGGAGAGCAACAACAGATGAGGAAAGATGGGAGGTGAAGCACAGACAGCGAAAAGCTAAGAGTTTGGTAGGAAAGTGAACACAAATGCCACTGTGCCTGCAACAAAATTAGCCAGGTATCAAAGCACCATGCATAAAACCACAAGTAAACCTGAGACTGTGTCTCTGCCTTGCTGAAGAGGCTGGAGGCAGAAACCTTAAATGAATAAAGTAGTCATTAAGAACAGCAGTTCTCAAACTCAAGTGCATATGAGAATCATCTGGAAAGTTTGTTTTACAAATATAAATACCTTGGGCTCTCCCATCCATTCTAATTCTGATTTTAGGTCTGAAGCAGTCTGTATTTAAACAAGGACCCCATGTATTCTAATGCAGGTTGTCCAAGGAACACAGTTTGAGAAGCACTGATCTAGAGGTCTGAAGAACTACTTAGAATAAGTGCACCCAGGCTAACAGCAATCAGCAATTCATTTTCAGAAGAGTTTTCATACAGGATTGTATAAGAGGTCATTCTCTTGGGGAGAGATGGCACATAGTGGGAATTAAAGTAAGATAAGTCAATGCTCTCGAGGATGTTCTCCTGGGAATGTCTGTTGGCCCAACAAGTGCACATCTCTGAACATTACCACAGTGAGTTCCAAGAGGTAACACCAAAGTGAAGAGGAATTCTGGTTAGAGAAGCTCTAGGGCACGCCCATCATCCACAAAAGCATTCCTTCAAGGACACAGCTTGGTATTACAAATGAAGACACCCACTGTACTTACCAGTGCAAAGAGGGAGATGTTCTACTGTCTCATTAAACCCTTGCACCATTCTCAGATGAAAATGCACTTCTTGCCTTAAAACGGTGGTACTGCATTGCTATCCAAAAAAGCTGGTGTCTTCCCTTCCACCAATGACTGAATTCAGGGACATTTGCTGAGTGCCTTGGTGCCTCTGGAGGTAAAGGGCAACCAAGACCTGGAAAACCAGAAACCTTTCTGCAGCGTGGGGTTTAAAGTCAGGCAGGGTGGACACAGGATGAGCTAAAAACTTGTTGAGGAGCCTGGGTCCTGTCTCTTGAGTGAGAGAAACATTTTCCAAACAGGAGCTTTCTAGTTACTTTAGCTCCTCTCCTAAGTGGCAGATGGTGCCTACTGAGAATCAAAAAAGCCTCACTGGGAGGCCTGAGAAACAGCTCTTGTTGTGAGGCATGCAGCAGCTGGCTAGATGCCTTGAGCCCCTTAGCAGGACAGCACTGGATTACTACACATCCCCAGCAGACTTCTCCAACTGCATTCTGAGCTGCCAACAACTTGGCTTCTGCCCTATAGTTGTGTGCTCTTAGCCAGATGTTTCTGGCTACTTACGGAGAAGACCTTGCTAGGATGGAGGACTGGCAGGCTGTGGCCAGAAGTTTGGGCAGAAGTCCTAGCTTCTGAAAGAGACTGGAGATGTCCATTATTGTTGCTGAAATCAGATCCTGTCCTTAATGATTATCAATAATTATTCCACAAATAGGAAGGAAGGGTTAGAACAGCTGTTGGGACCAGGATTCTAGGTAGTGAAAAGCACAGGTACTTTAACCATCCAAATCTGCTTAGGATAAGCAAAATTAGAATATTTAAACTAAAATTCATCCTCAAATATTTAGATAAGAAAACAGGTTTCTGAATTTCCCACAAAGTCCTCTCCTATGGACTAATATCAAACATTTCCCAAGTCATATGGAATTCAAGAATCAAAACTTTCCTGTCAGTCTGATGTTAAGAGCAAAGAAGGCCTTGTTTCTATTCTTTCAGAGGCTTGGTAGGACATGCTGTCACTCATCACTGGTTCTGCTCATTACCACCTAGAAATGATAAACAGGATGCTTTTCTCAAGGGTCTCTTTCATTCATTCATCTTCTCCTAAATATCAGGTTCCTTATTAGGTACTTGGATTTCATCCTGATGAAACAGCCATGGTCTCTGTTCCAGGGGAGCTCACAGTCTACGAGAGACTGACACGGAAACACATAACTGCAGTCTGGTGTGATGAAATGTCAACATGCGTGGGGGTACTAGTACAGTGGTGGTACATGGAGGGGGTGATCAATTCTTAGAAAAGTTCCATGGAAGGTGAAAAGCTTGCAGTCAGTTGGGTGTGAAGGAGAGGAGGGCATTTCAGGTAGAGGCACACTGGCAGGAAGGAAACTTACTCAATTCAGGGTGCTTGGAAAGTGGCTTGGTAGAGTTGGACAGAGGGTCCCTGTAGGATCCAGGAGGGAGAAAAGGCCAGAAAGGAATTCACCAGGCCACCCACTTTCTATTGCTTTGTATATAATGGGTCCTATCTCTAATTTTTCCTTTAAAACAAATATTCTATTCTAGGCAGTCAATAAGCATCTTGTATATGCACAGCACTACACAAGACACCCCAGGGGATATGCCCCTAAGGAGCTTACAATGAACCTAATTGAGTGGATTAAACATACACACCACATGGCTAAAGAGAACACAAAACAACACATGAACAAGTGCACAAAACTATAAATGGCACAGCACAAAGTGCGAAGGGAATTCACAGGTTCTTCACTTGAGATGGAGCTTAAATACCATCTAATTAGAGAACTGTTCAGATGCTTGGCTCCCCTTGACAAAACCCTAGCCAAATAAGCCCGCATGGGATATGGGACTCTCAAGTCAGAAAGTATTCTGGTGGAGTCCAGAAGGCCACTGACCTCGTGATGCCCAGTAGGCTTTTATGGCAATACAAGAGAGGTCCACCTCCAACAAGAAAGGGTCCTAAATAGGACTTTTCGGTGCTGGTGAAACAGATAGGAGGTTTAAGATCACAGCAGCTGCCCCAAATCCTCATTGATTACAACCCACAGAAAAGAACATTATCATAGTATACCATCTATCATTTTTATAGTATGCTTCCTTGAAAAAAGAATAAGCACAAATATTTTTTAAATAAGCACAATATTTCACTAGGTCTTGTATGTATGTATCTCCAGACTAAAGGTCTCATGTCGAGGTAAGGAAGTATTCAATTTGGTCTTTATCCAAAGATAATTTCAGGCCTCTAGGGAACCCAGCTTACAGTCAAGGGTATATGAAAGCTCCCATCTTTTAATAGTCCAGAACTTCCAAAAGGGAAGTCTGACGACCATGGATGGACTGGATTGGAGTCTTTCTGTACTCCTTACAAACCCGGTATCTCCTGGCTGGGAGATCACACCATTGTCCTTCATTATCCTGCCAAGGCGAGAAGAGCTGCCATACAGCAGAGGTACAAGCAATGACACTCACCCTCATGGAGGTCTCACCACCATGGGCCTGTTGCAGCCTGAAGACCTGGGCCACCATGTGCTCTGTGGAGGGATGCAGCAGGATCCTTCGTGAGGCTAGGCCTACCATGACATATCGGCCCATTGGGGACAGGCTTACCGAAATGGCATTGGGACCTGAGGGCCAACAGAACAGAGAGACACTTGCCAGAGTTCTTACCATTACAAGGAAGTAATTTTCCCTCTTAGTCTTTTTCCTTTTTCTCTAATCTTCCCCTTCGTTTGGTCATCCTAGGGTTATCTCATGACATTGCAATGAAGAGTATAATTAGGAGGCAGATAAAGTATTGAGTACGTGTTTGACATATAGAAAGTACTTAATAAATGCTAACAATTATTATCATACAATCACATTTTTAAAAACTGGTATACTATACTTCCAAAATCTACTTTTTCCACTTCATATGTTATAAACATTTTCCACCATTAAGTATTCCTGTATATGAGCATTTTCAAGGCCAAATGATATTTTGTATCATTACTGATTTAAGCAGTCTTCAAAAATTGACATTCTTCTCTATGATAAATAACATTGCTGTGAACATCTCTGTACATAAATCTTTGAACAGTTTTCTGATTACTTTCCTAGAAGTGGGAATGCTGGATCAGAGACAGCATACATTTTAGGGGTTTAATATACAATGCCAAACTGCCTTCCAGTGTGTGTGTGTGTGCCCACTTTCCCCAGTCATGAGAAAAGCTCCTCCCTTATTCCTCAGCATCACAACAGGTGCATGCCCCTGATGATATCATAGCAGGGGGGACTCTTATTCTGAGATTCTTCTGTAATGCTACCAGCCAGTATGCCTGCAAAGCAATTTTCCTCTGGCCTGTGCAGGGGCAGTATGTATAAGAAAATAGTAATTTGTCCTCCATTTTCCCATGGTCCCAAGCACATAAGCCAGTGAGAATTATGACTGGGCTTGCCTGGGCTTACCCCGCCTTATTTCTAAACATCCTGACCCTCCCCCAAGGCAACAGGCAGGATCTGTCACAATAAAAGGCACAACTCTTGGCACCATGCTGCTGCTCCCTCTCTCTCTCTCTCTCTCTCTCCCCACCCCTGTCTGGGGGCAGCCACTTTCTCTTCCAGATAATAAAATCTCTTGCTTGGGCCCGTGTCTCCTGAGTTGTTCTGGGCAAGGAGGGTCACGGCGAGATACCCTTTCATTGGTGCCATGACTCAGATGAGGCTCTCCCATTGACTTTGCTCTTCCTCCAGGAACCTGAGCTGCTTTGGGAACCTTCACTGCCCAATCCTCCTCCCAGGCTCACCATCTATTTCCCTGGTTGCTCGTCTTCTCGCCCAACACCGGCCTTGGATTTGGTGAGTCTCCCCTTCATGGTCGACTTAAATGTCCTTTTGGAACCTGGGAAGTAACTGTTGAGTGTCCGGCACCCCCAAGGGCTCCTCTAGGACAGGGGCACCCCCAACCACGACTTTCAGAGTCACGGTTGATCCCCATAGTCGACCCTTCTCTGCCTCCCCATGGTGAGAATCCTCATCCACTGAGGCCCAGTCTCCCTTTATCTACATATCTACTCAACTCGAAAACTCCTGGTACCAGGTACCGAGCCTCCCCAGCGTTTTCACCTCGACCCCACAGTTAGAGGTGGTGACGACCCCCTAACTGTGCCTGGTCTTCTCCGTGACCTTCTCAATCGCTCAGGGACACCTCAGTGACTTCTGAACGGTCTCGTTATCACCATGGGATCCGGCCCCTCCGTTCCCACAGATTCACCGCTAGGGTGCTCACTCAATAATCTAAAGACCCTCCACCTCACTCCAGACCTCAAACCTTTTAAGCTTGTTCGCTACTGTAATGATATCTGGCCACCTACTCAGTCCTGAAGGAGTTTTGGGGACCTACCTCCCTCTCACGGTCCTCTATAGTCGGGGTAGAGGGCACACCTCATCAACTTTTACAAACTCCCATGCTTCACTGCATCTTTAGAGGCATTGCCCTCTCTCACTCCTTTTTGGTGATTCCCCAGTGTCCCATCCCCCTTATGGGAAGGGACCTATTACATAAGGCTGGAGCTTCCATTACTTTCGCTCCCGGACCACGCCTCAACCCCGACTCGCCTTCAATTCCACTTCTACTCGCCCTCCAACCCGCTGCAAACCCACCTCCCTCTCCTTTTCCTCTGTCACCCCATCTGGTCAACCCTGTAGTCTGAGACACCCCACCCCCCTCTGTTGCCACCTGCCCCCCAGTAATTGTCAAACTTAAAGACCCCGCCTCTTTTCCCTCTCAACCTCAATACCTGCTGCCCCTCAAGAGTTTACTGGGCCTGCAGCCAATTATCCAGGAACTTTTATACAAACAGCTACTAAGACCAGCCAATTCCCCTTTCAATACTCCTATACTGGCAGTTAAAAAGCTTGATGGTTCTTACAGGCTTGTCTAGGACCTAAGAGTAATTAATGCAGCTGTTGTTCCCATCCATCCTGTGGTCCCTAACCCCTATACTTTAATTGTCCACCATTCCTGCTTCCACCACTCACTTTCCTGTCCTTGACCTCAAAGATGCATTCTTCACTATCCCCTCCATCCCGACTCTCAAAATCTATTTGCTTTCACCTGGACCAATCCTGCCACCCAAACTTCTACTCAGTTGACCTGGACAGTCCTTCCCCAAGGCTTTAGAGATAGTCCCCACCTTTTTGGATAGACTCTAGCACAAGACCTCAAATCCCTTACTCTCTCGAGCTCCACCCTCCTTCAATATGTAGATGATCTTCTCCTGTGCAGCCCCTCCTTACAAACCTCTCAACAAGATACTATTCTCCTTTTAAACTTTCTCTCAGAACATGGCTATCGGGTTTCACCCTCCAAAGTTCAGCTGTCTGCCGCTCAGGTCACATACCTGGGAGTTCAGCTCTCCCCGGGCTACAAGGCCATTACCCTAGACAGGAAAGAACTTCTCCCAACTGTGACCATTCCAAATAACAAAGATGAAATTCTCTCTTTCCTGGGTCCTGCTGGGTGCCTTCGTTCATGGATCCCCAACTTTTCACTCCTGGCTGCCCCCCCCCCCCATATGAAGCATCCCGACGACCTCTCGATGAGCCCCTCTTGAAGCCCGAAGCTAAGCCCTTCTATAAACTCCAGCTGGCCCTTCTACAAGCCCTCGCTCTGCTCTTGCCTGACCTCACACGCCCCTTTTCTCTATATGTCTCAGAAAGGCAGAGCTTCGCCCTGGGAGTTCTGGGACATATGTTAGGACCCTCCTTTGCCCCGGTTGCCTATCTTTCCAAAAAACTAGATCCTACTATTCAGGGATGGGTTCCTTGCCTGCGAGCCCTAGCAGCAACGACTGCCGTCCTCATTCAAGAATCCAAAAAACTCACTTTCAGGTCACCCACAACTACTTTCTCCCCTCATCCTCTTTCTGAACTCCTTACCTACAAAGGCCTGCAGACTCTTTCCCCCTGCAGGATTCTATCACTTCAAGTTGCCCTAGTTGAAGACACCTCCCTCAATTTCAAAACCTGTCCTCCCCTTAATCCATCCACCCTTCTTTTATTACCTCCGGAACCACAGGCAGGATCATAAGCCTCCTTCCATAACTGTTTACAAACTCTAGATGAACTCCTACTCTGTCCCTCCCACATTCAGGAGGATGCCATTCCTCAGGCCACATATACCTGGTTTACTGATGGCAGTTCCTTTATCCATGAGGGTGTTCGATGGGCAGGATATGCCATTGTTTCTCTGGACAAAACTATTGAGGCAAAGCCCTTACCTCCTAACACTACAAACCAACAAGCAGAACTGATTGCCCTTACCCAAGCCTTCACTTTAGCGCAGGGGTCCTCTCTTACTGTCTATACTGATTCTAAATATGCTTTTCATATCTTGCTGTCCCATGCAGCAATCTGGAAAGAATGGGGACTCCTCAACACTAAGGGCAGCTCTATCAGCAACACCAAACACATTATACCACTGATAGAAGCCTCACATCTTCCAACAGCCATAGGCCTAGTATATTGCTGCTCCCATCAGTCAGATCAGTCATCCATCTCCCTTGGTAACAACAGGGCAAATGAGGCAGCCCTAAAAGCAGCCTTAGTCCTTGTAATAAGTGCCCTCATTCCAAACCCTAAAAAATCCGTTTCCACAACTACCGGCCCACTTTCCACTGAGGCCATACTCTCCTACTTACAATCACTTATTCCACCCTAACCTCCAATCTTTACAACGCTTTCTCAAAACTTACCTGCCTCTTTCTCATTCAGAAACTGCCTTCCTCAAAACACTCACCACTTCATGCGAAGTCTGTCAAAAAGTCAATCCCAACTCCCCTTCTCAACCACCCACCTTTCCTACCCATCAAGCACGAGGGCTCATTCCCGGGACTGATTGGCAACTCGACTTTACTCACATGGCCCCAGTAAAACGCCACCGGTATCTTTTAGTACTGGTAGACACATTTTCAGGATGGGTTGAGGCCTTTCCCACAACTAATAAACGAGCCCAGCCTGTCTCCAACGTCCTACTGTCTGAAATTATCCCACGCTTTGGGATACCTACTTCCTTACAATCAGACAATGGCCCCAAGTTTATCTCTCAAATCTCCCAAGCAACCACTAAGGCCCTTAATATTCCATGGCATTTTCACATCCCCTATCACCCACAATCCTCAGGTAAAGTGGAAAGGACCAATAGAACCCTCAAATCTATCCTTACTAAATTATCCCTGGAGCTCCACCTTGGTTGGATAAAACTCCTCTCCTTGGCCCTACTTCGACTCCGGGCCTTGCCAAAAAAACCTGCTATACTTTCTCCTTTTGAACTCATGCATGGCTGCCCCGTGCTTCCTCCCGGTCTCAACTTTGAACCTCCAATTCTTCCTCCTCATCTTGTCAACCCTTTACTTCAACACATTTGCTCTCTACTCTGGTCCCACGCTGACCTCTATACACCAAAACCTCAAGACCCCACTTCTCCTACTTTTTATCACCCAGGAGACTCTGTGTTCCTATCCCCACCACACCAAGCAACACAATCCCTAATTCCCAAATGGCAAGGACCACACACAGTAATCCTTTCCACGCCAACTGCAGTTAAACCTCAGGGTGTTCCCCATTGGATACACAACTCCCACCTTAAGTCATTTGTCTCAGCTTATTCCCCCTCCCACAAAATCTCCCACAGGTTCCTACTCCACCCTGACGGGACCTCTTACTCTCCGCATTTCGCACTGCTCATCTCCACTTCCACTCATCACTGAAGAAGTTTCTGCCAGCACAGAGTCCTAAAACCTCCCTTACAACCGCCATGAGTCATGCTTCAGAATTATTAACCCTGGTCTCAACACTTATTCTCTCACCAGACCTATCTTCCCAACACCAGCTCTTTCTTCTCTTTCAGACTGTCCAAAAGATTGCACCATCAAGGATTCCCTTTGCCCTACAGGTTGCTTTTCTGCCTACCCCAAAGAATGCTATCAATTCAACCACCTTATGTAAACATAGCAATCAGCCCAAATGTAAAAAATTTCTAACCAAACCTTTAACCAGCTTATATTACAGGATTACCAACCTCTCTCCAAAGACGATGATCCTTATTGAACCTAGAAAATGCCATCGCCACTGCAGACCAAGGGCTCATCTGAGGACCGCCCCCCATCAATACAAAAATGAACTTCATCGCCCCTAATCAGCAGGAAGCAGTTAGTGAAGACTGACCTTCACCCCTTCCCAAATCCTCTACCACTTATAAAACAGAAAAGGGAGGAATATAAGAAAATAGTAATTTATCCTCCATTTTCCCATGGTCCCAAGCACATAAGCCGGTGAGAATTATGTCTGGGCTTGCCCGGGTTTACCCCGCCTTATTTCTAAACATCCTGACCCTCCCCCAAGGCAACAGACCGGATCTGCCACAATAAAAGGCACAACTCGGTGGCACCATGCTGCTGCTCCCTCTCCCTCTCTCTCTCTCTTTCTCTCTCCCCACCCCCGTCTGGGGCCAGCCACTTTCTCTTTCAGATAATAAAATCTCTTGCGTGGGCCCGTGTCTCCTGAGTCATTCTGGGTAAGGAGGGTCGCGGTGAGATACCCTTTCAGTATGTGATCATTACTCCCACCTAAGCTGTGCTTCACCTAGGAATGCCCATGCCAAGGTACCGGCATCCCTCTGTCACTAAGTCGGGCTTCCTATCCCTTACCAAATCGCTTGGTGTAGAGCATTTCGCCCAAGTTATGGGGAGCCAGGGAGTACACTGCCAGAATGCCTTCATCGGGAAAGCCCCTTTGGCTGCTAGGGATGAAAGCTGCCAAGAGCTGGCCATCTGCAGAAATGTCACAGCTGGCATCATTGTAGATTTTGCAGTTCTGCACCAGCACGTTCACGGAGGCTGCATCAAAGAAAGAAAAGAGGGTAAGAAAATTTGGAATTGATGTGAAAAATTCTGGGCCAAGAAATTCTGGGGCCTTCCTGAGGGCCTGAACCCTCTCTAGAAAATCTAAAGGCTGCCCTGTCAATCAAACTAAAATGTCATTAACAAGCAACACAAGAGACAGGAAAGACATATCTCTTCTACTGTTTTAAGGGGAAACTACAGAGAGTCAACACAACCACAACCAACCTGCTGAGTATTAGTTCACACTTAGGAAGTATCACTAGAGAGATAAGACAAGGAAAAAGGTATTAAAAATTGTTCCTGGAGAGCCACTCAACAGCTGTTATTGTCCAAAAGATCAAAACTAAGATGAATGAAAATGCAAACCCACTGATTCTAAGAAAAAGGTGATACAGGTAGCGTCCTTGGGGTGAGAATCCTACTCTCTACCTGCTGTGTGACCTTGAAGAAGGCAGTCATTTCACAAATCTGTGTCTTACTTTCTCATTTAAGATAAATGGAACACTTAGAGACTTCAATTGTCTAGACAGCTCCTTGCTAATACTAATCCCTAAATCCACAAGAGAGGATTAAGAGAAACAAAGCCAAGCCCTGGCTGGATGGCTGGAACTCTTCTAATCTCTCATACTTTACCATACTCCAAGCCTTACCCATACCATAAGCTAATATCCACAGGCAGTCCCAGTCTGCACTTAACAGTTACTGAGAATTAAGCACAGGATCATCTAGGCAGCAAGCTCAGCATGAGGCATCGGGTGGGGGTGGTGGAATGTCTGTAGGTGAGGAGAATCCACTCCACATGATGGGACTAACAAGATGTTAGCTAGCACAGGGACCCTGCCTGCACTTAGCCAGCACAGGGACCCTGCCTGCATGCTTTGTTTCAGTTTTCATTTGAATCCCCTCTGAGGCCCACTGTGTAACTCCTTGCCAAGAGGAGGCAGCTCACCCTTGGTGGGCACAAGCAGAACAGCACACATATTCAAAGGGACTCTGCTGTGTCTCATTTACATCTACTTCATATACACATGCAAAGAGACTTTTATTCCTTCTTTTATTTGAAGATTACTTGGATATCACAGTCAGAAGAGTACAGTTTTCTAAAAAAAAAAAAAAGCCAAGCTCAGCTGCCCTCACCAGATTCCAGGTGATCAACTCCAAGAGCCCAAAAGGGCTAACCTGAGAGATCAAGGGTGATTTTCCTCTGGAAATTAACCTAAGGAACGCAAAACAAAGAACTGCTTTTCAGGGGTATTGATGCTTATGGGATCGGGGACTCAAGAGCGATTTCTAGAACACTGTATTCACTCCCCTTCCCTGCGTGTTGCTAATGAAGCCACAGAGGTGACAGGAGTAAATCAAAAAAGACATCAGAACACACTGATTAGGCTATTGTGCCAACTCTTGGGGGCTGATACCTACAGCCCAATTACACATAAAACCGAGGAGGGACTACAAGGATGGTTCTGTTTGCTAACTAATAAAAATAATGACATCCAAATATTCACTGCTACCACCATTAGGGTTCTGTACTGCTCAACTTCCAACCCACCATCTGCTCTAGCCTATATAGCTGGATTTATCTAGTTAGCACTGAGACCGTCTGCTCATTACTCAGGGTCCCAAGCCTGTTGCCAAAAAGATGACAATCTCCTCCTCCTTCCCTGGATTGACAAATGATTCCAGTTGGTGATATAGAACCAAAGGAACTGGGGGAACCTTCAAGAGTGAGTCCATCTTGGTTTTCTAACCTAGAGGTTAGCACAATCCTCAACCATTTAAGACTATAATCATCAAAGGCAGGGAGAGAAAGTTATCATAAAGATCAAGCAGGACATGAAAATAAATAGGGAAAGAGATGGGATTCTGTGGACTTGAAGACAGCTTTGCACAGTTGCCATTTTAACCACATTTAATCTCTCAAAAATGCATGGTGGGTATTTTATGAAAGTAGGCTTTTCTCTCTTGCTGTTACATGGACCTAGCTCAGACATGTTCACATGTAAGTCAGTCAAACATACAGAAAACTGTAATAATCCTTAAAACTCATCACCAACATAAAACTAAGCATTTAACTGTTTACTGTCAGATTAATTTCTAAAGGGGTTTGGGGTGGGAAGGAAAGTACAAGGAAGGTTTTCCTTCTCGAAAGCCTGGCTCTGAGCCTCTGCAAAACGGGGCATATAGCCAAAAAGCATTTTGTCAGCCTCAAATCCAGCCACTGTGTTTGTGTTTGTACTACATTATGATGATGCCAAGTCAATGGTCATCTCCCAAATTCCATCCCCTCCCCCCAACTCCACCTAGTTTCACAACTGTTCCCAGTTACTGCAATGGGCTCAGAGACATGAAAATGATGAGAGAGACTGCTGAAAATAAAAAGAGCTTCTCCAGCAGCATGTTCAGTTTCAGAAATTGTGCACCTAGTGATCTAGGGTTTCACTTCTACTCTAATGAAGGGGGTATGGCAGGCAGAGAGTGATTTCGTAGCTTCGTTTCAGCAAGCACTGGGTGGTGTTTACAATTTCCCTTTGATTTCAAAGCTTCAATTAGCAACTATGGATAAAGTGAAGGTTCCTGTGGCCAGGATTCTCACCTGGCCCTGCTTGACTAGCTCACTGCACACGTGTGGGCAATACATCGTTACTGACTCTATATAAAGAGCTCTGCCCAGTACTCTGGGCGACACGGTAGCACGGCTGCAAGAGAACAGAGCAGAGCAGAGGACAGAAACCCAGAGTACGGCTGTGCGGAAGAAGAGGCCTGGAGGCAGAGAACAGCCTGCTGCATGTAGACTCGCTCTGAGTGGACGGGATTTTAGTGATTGGGAATAAAGTTGGGTATAACCCTTTCACCCCAAGAATGTTCTACTGTCATTTCTTTGGTCACATTGAATCCACAGTGAACTTGCCCAGGGCTGAAACCCATTGGCAAGACAGCAACTTACATGTGCTGCTTGTTGTCTATTAATTTCCCACATGGAAATGGAAACATTTCCTTACGCAGCTGCTTCTTGTAAGGCTGAAACACTGATGAGTTGAAGTATACAGGGAGAGATTTCTTGCACCTCTGTTAGTTTTTGTTTTCTTGGGCCATAGAAAAGTAATGCACTAATGATAAGGACAACTCGTCCTTGTGGACTAAACAACAATGTAAGCAGGTAGAGAAAAAGTTGAAGTGAAATACAGTATAAGATACTAGCAACCTACACACCACCAGAAATCTTTGTTCTGCTCCCTGTCTTGCCTTACCACGGTTGTCAAGTATTAGCAAGCATCAGAATCGCCTGGAGGGATTATTAAAACAGAGAATGCTGGGGCCAGGCCTGAGAATTTGCATTTCTAATAAGTTCTCAGGTGTGTCTGATACTGCTGGTTTGGGACCACACTTGAAAAACTGCTGCCTTACCAACCAAGCAGGCCTCCAGCAAGCTGCCCTGCACTTAAAGTCAAAACACAAGTGGGGAAGGATGATGGGACAGTTGCTGGGCAGCTGAGAATGGAAATAAAGACTAGGAGAGAAAGTATTTTTCAAATCACAACTGCTTAAGGGCTTCAGGGGACAACTCCAGGGGGAGAAAAAATGATAGAAAAACTGCAGAAGACAGCAGGAAGCCATGTTCCAGACTCTGCAATGTAATCTCCTCCTAATTACAAATGATTTCCAAGTAAAAATGCCCTAGCAGGGAATGGGAGGGGTTAGAAATACTGATGCCTACAGGAGCAGATGGCCCTGCCTTCCTATTCAGCTCCATAAATTATAAACAAACACCTTGTACAAAGATTGATTTGTAACCTGTCGCTGGCTGCCCAGATGAGGCCTTGGAAGCAATTAGCAGTTGCAGTGCTTTTGCAAATATATTAAATAGTGATTTGGAGAGCCCTAAGGGGTTTAAATCAGCAGGAACATTTCCTTTTAGCTATCTCTGAGCCCCTCAGATTGCAAAATAAGAACTCCTGCGCAGATCTCCAAACAACACTATAAATACTCCCAAAAGGCACCCAACACTGCACCCCTTGTGGTGCAGTCTGCCCCATACCATTCAGCTGCTGGGTTTCTGAAGGCCCATTCTGGCAGGGCATCCGAGTGACCAAAGCTTTTCACACAATAAGAGTACTCTTAAAAACCACAATGCATCTAATGAGCTACTTTTTACATGAAAGTGGTTTCACAATTATCTATGTATATGAGAACTTATTCATAAACTTCTAAATTTATAGAGAGTAATTCATTAATCCTACATCCCAACTAAAGAGAAACAGGTGGCAAGAATCTTTAGCCTAACTCCAGAAAAGGATTAAATGCAATTCAGGTAAGTCAGATGACTAGCAACACAGTGGCTGCTGAACGCGTGAGCAAAACTCAGAACCAGTGGCTACCAGTTAGAGAAGAACTACCTCTCCCTATGACTGCAAAAAACAGAAAAAGAAAAAAAGTAGCAGGCCCAGACCTCTAAATAAAGTATAAAAAGTAAAAGTAATTCCAATATACTACTTAAACTGTCCCCCCAAAGCCCCCCCAAATTATATTTATAACACAAGCATAACATTGACACTAAAATCCATAGATTTTATTAAAAAGGAAAGGACAGATCCATTCCACGAATATCAGTGAAAAATTATTTAGTAAGCTACATGAAGGAATTTAACATTAAAGATTATACCATGGACCACGTAGGGTTTACTCAAGGAATATTGTAGAATGTATAAGCATAATGATCATGTTATTAGATCAAAAAAAGAAAAAACATGATCGTCTTCATAGATGCTAAAAAGGCATGACTAAATGCAATATTCACTCTTACTAAAAATTCTCAATGAAATAGGAATAGATGACTTCCAAAAAATGATCATTTTTAGTTCAACCCCAAAACCAACATATGCTACTGGGAAAAAGCTAGAAGTTTCCCTACTAAAAGCTATGAACAGTATGAGGATGGCTGCTATTACTTAACATTGTTTTGATGGCAGCAGCCAATGCATTTAGTCAAGAGAAAGAAACCACAGATGAAAACTTGGAATGGAAGAGGTAAAATTTTTACTATTAACAGATAACCTACCTAGAAAACCCATGAGGTTAACTCAGTAACAACAATAGTAAGTACACAAATTTAGGAAGATAGAAGAATTTTAAAAACAAACTTGAAACAAACTAAAAAAATGTACAGGATCTTTATGAAGAAAACTTTAAAACATTAACAAGACCAGGAGAAATTGAAAATCATACTATGTTCTTAAATAAGAAGGTACCATAAAGATATTGAATTAACTTATAAATTTAATGTGATCGCAATAATTACACTAACAGGATTTTTTCAGGGGGGTGCAGGGGTGAAGGGAAGAAACAAGGTAGTTTTAAAATCCATACAAAAAACAAAACTGCTTGAGCAGGCAGGAATATTTGGATTAAAACATAACAAGGATTGTCTCCTGAGATTCTAAAATATAAAGCTTCAAAGCTTAAGCCCATGTGGTACTCTCATATGAATAATCCCAATGGGACAGACTAGACAGTCTCTAAATATATCTAAATATACTCAGGAAATACACAAGAAATAGGATGAAAATGATATCCCAAATCAATAGAGACAAATGGATTATTGTATAAATTGGTTGGGACAAATGAATAGTAATATGAGGGAAAAGCTGACTCACACTCTGCTTATTTGGGACTAGGTTAAATTTCTAGTGAATCTAAGATTTAAAGATAAAAACTAAAATACTAACTGATCTCCCTAATGATGACAAAATCTAGGAACCACAAAAGGAAACCTGGATAATTTTAACTAAAAATCAATTCTATTACAAAAATAACCTTTGGCAAAGTCAAAAGACAAATGACAACCAGGGAACTCCTATTATAAGTTAATTTTCTGATTTACAAAGAGCTCCTGGATGGGTCAAGAAAAGGCAACACATGTGTGTAAAGGTATGAAGAGGCACACAACCTAGTTTGTAATATGAGAAATACAAATTTTAAATGCTATTTTTTACATATCATATTTGCAAATACCCAAACATATGACAACACATTCTGCAAGCAAGAGTTTAGGGTAACAGGTCTTCTCACACACTGCAGGTGATATTATAAACTGGCATAGCCTTTCAGATTGTGATTCAGCAGTATCTACCAAAATCAGAGATCTTCCTCCCTACAATACCATTTCTAGCAATTTACCCTATATACTTGGATGTGTGCAAAATAGCAAACTGTGGCACAGTTTGTATAGCAAAAGACTGAAAGCAATTTAAAAGTCCCTGAGCAGAGGACTGATTAAAAATGCAATCTAGAGATTTCATTTGGACAATTGAATACTAGGCAGTCATTAAAAAAGACTGAGTAAACTCTTTTCATACAGATATGGAAAGATCACCAAGATATATACAAAGAAAAGAACAGAAAAGCAAAGAAAGCAAAGAACAGAAAGACTATGTATAACATTTGGGTGGGACACATATTTGCATTTGCTTATATATACATACAATATTCTCAAAAATATACAAAAAACTGCTAAATTATGGTTGCCTGTGGGGAAGAATGGTGGGTAGCTAGGAGTAGGGTTGGGAAACTTTTCACTGTATTCACGTTTATATTTTACAAATTTTTGAATGGCCAGTGTATTTCAGTATAGTAACAGAAGCAAAGTAAACAAAATAAAGAAACAAAATAACTGGAAATAAAATTATGGCAAACAAGATATGGGCCATGAATCTAGAGTTGAACAAGCAAACCTGGTATTCAATAAGGGGAAAGGTGGATTGCAGTTGATTCCTAGCAGAGTTAAAGAACAGATTTATGAAACAGGTGGCTTACAAGCACTTAGAAAGAAATGATTGCTGCTGAAGTTTCACAAGGATTCGGACATGAAAAATTAACCTCACTTTCATGGTCTGATAAGGATACCAAGACTGGCATATGGGGAAATGCCACAGAGAATGTCTTGATTATTTTAAGGCATTTGACAAACTCTTACAATACACTGTAGACAAGAAAGAAAAATGTAGGGTTTGGAACAACCATGCCCAGGGTGCTAATTCATGAACCAGAATGGAAACAGAGGAAATCCACAGCAATGTAACACAAGGCTTGGTGCAATGTCCTGACTGATGCCCCATTTTGCCAGCAATCTAAAGGAAGACAGAGAAAGCATGTTTATCAAATTAGTAGATGATGTGAGATTGAGAGAAAAGGACCGAAATCAAAGTTCAGATAGACGTTGAGAGGCAGGAAGTAGGCACTGCAACTACACACTATTAAGATAAAGTTTAACAGAAACACATACAATTTTGCTTTGGTTCTTAAAAAATTTGAATTGTACAAGCAAATACAGGATGGTAGAGTCTTGGGTTATTAACAATTATCAAGGAATTTTAAGTGACTGTAAATCAATACTGATTTCAGAAAAAGCTGCTGAAACTTAGGCTAAACTAACATTGTCCAGGTCACCACTGTACTAGGTATTGGACAGCTCTCACCTAGCTCTGTTCTGGGCTCCCAGAGTCAAAAGTGAAGATGAGGACAACTGTCAAAGATTTGGAAACCAGATCAATAAAATCAATCTAAGGAAATTTGGCCTGGAAAGAAAAATCTGAAGGGAAACGGCAGTTTATTTTCAAACAGCTGGTGTACTGTCACTTAGAAGAGGCATCCTTAGACTTATTCTATTTAGATTCTGAGGCTGAACTAGGACCAATGGGAGGAAATGACAACAAGGGAAATGGTGGCTGAGTACAAGAAAGAACAATTTAAGAGGAATTTAGCAGTGATGGAGTAGGCCATCTGTCAGACTATGTGGTTTATCATCTTTAGGACTCAAGCAGAGGCTGAACTGCCACTTCCCAGCAATGTGTGGGAGTCTTCTGTTGGACAGGAAGTAAAATGAGCTGTCTAAAATATTGTGACTCCAATGAACAATTGGGACATGGGATTGTGGACTTCCCTAGAAGCTGGGAAAGTGGACTGTCAGACAAACATGTTTGTAAATCACGTGCCTCACTTCATTCCTCTCAGATCTGGATTAATAAATGACTTAAACATCTTTGTAGTCTTTCCTCAAGGTTCAAAGGCCTGGCACCTAGCTCTCAGTTTATACAGTCCCTTCTTTTTCTCTACTTAGTTCCATCTAAACTTTGAGGCTTAGGACAATGAATTACTAGTCAGTGAACTCCTCAGAGCAGAGAAATCTTCATTTTTGTGCCCACGTTAGCATTGTTCCTACTGTTATACCCAGCATTGTTCACTGCTCAGAGTAGATGCTCAATGCATAGTTGAATTACTTGACTGTGAGTTGCAGAAGAGCTGTAGAAATGGCACATGAAAATCAGTTTTTCAACAAGATGATGAAAATTCCAGTGACACATGGGTCTCTGAGTTTTAGTTTACAAGTAAGAGATAACCCTTCCACGTTTACCCCCCAGTTCTACTCTGACTTACCATTACTGATTTCTGGGAGGTCAAACTTAGTGAAGTCCCACCACTGGAGCCGGTAGGTAGTATTGGCAATGTTACTGGCCACAGCGGACTGTCCATCACCAATCACTGCCCCTGGTTGCAGAGAAACAGAGAGCACATTATAATATTTATCTACATGTTTTAATGCAAAAATAAAACAACACGTTGGGATTAAGAAGGAGAGAGGGAAGAACCATAACTAAGATTTGAGAAAGCAGACAGACAAATCCCTATCTCAAAGAGACACCAGATGTGTTTCTCAAGAACAATTCTACATGGAATACCCCATTCATCAGCCCCTCTCATTATTACTTAGCATTTACTTAGTGTTAATAATGTAGCAGGTACTGTATACATCCTGTCTGGAAGGCTCACAATCTAAACAGACAAATGAGTTTTCATAATGTTGTGGGAAAAGAAAAGTGAAAAATGGAAGAACACCATTAACACAGAAAATCATTTTGGTCCTGAGATATCTTTGTAGTGAGCAGTGCTCTTTGGGAGAAAGCCTTCCTCCTTTTCATATGACCTTTTTCCTAATAAAGTATCTCAAAACGAGGCTTCCTCCAAGGAATAATCAGTCAGCATATAGCTGATTGGATAGACAGAGACAGTAAAGAACAAATGAGGTCATATTTGTTAATTTCTTCTTGGCTCCTGGCATGTAACACAGCAGAAATTTATGAGCCTAGCTTTTCAGCATCAGAATATTTTTATTAAGGCAATTTTTTATCAGCCCTCCTACCTTGCCCCATAAAAACTTCTGTGAATCAGATTCACTTGTAATATCTCACAGCTTAACTTTCCCTGAAATACACACTTCTGTATGACATTTTTTCCTTGGTAACCAATTAAATAAAAAATGGATTTTTTTAACAGGGTGACACTTTAATTTGCAGTTGTATTTCATTTACATGAACATGTCATTTCCTCCTCCTCTTCCCAGGTGCATTTCATACACAACCACCCTTCTAATCAGACAGAGCCAACCCTCTTGGGAGAATAGCACACTCTTGTATGCTAGACAACCTAAATGATATTCTCTGCTACAAATCAACTCCTACTTTGAGAAACAGAACTTGTTGGAGCTTACTAGTCTTGGAACAATGGACAATTTTAATACCTAGAGTCTTCAGTATCACCATCTTTCTCCTCTTCATAGCCTGCAAAAGGGTCATGTTGTCTGTATTTTTTCCTTATAGAGGGCTGCGTTTATTGCTCTCCTACTCCTGCTGTTTCCCTATTCTTTCTTCAAAATATCAAGAGATTTTTCAGAGAGAAAATGTTCTTCATGCCAGGAAATATGAGAAAAGTACTATTCTCACCCTCTCCAGTTACTGCAGGCTACTACATAAGAAGACTTCTTTCAACATTAGTTTACTGATTGTGTCCTTGTCCCAATTTCATTGTGTAAAGAAAGGTACAAATGATAGCTCATTTCCAAGATGATGATACTTCTAGATTATGTATTCTCAACATGGGCAATACTGCCCCCATGGGAGTGAAAACTGGTTCATGGGGGGAAAATATCATTAAAATTGCTAGTTCCTCTTCAAAGTACTGCAATATATAAAGATATACAGCACATCTGTAACATTAGAATTAGATGGGAGGAGAGACAGGAAAAAAAATACCTAAAAAGGCTCCTTAGGAGGTTAATGATGAAATACCATTCTAGATAAACCAATACACCAAACAAACACATTCCTTAAAATCTTATCAATTCAAAGACAAATCCAAATGGTCATGATCTCCCTCAAGACCTGAGAAAGAAAGCATTTGCGAGTGCTGTCAATGAGCCTACTGACCTCAAACTCCTATTGAGGGCCCTGTGGCATATCACTCACATGAGGTAAAAAAAAAAAAAAGGAGGTAAATGTCCTTGCTTTTAACCTTTAATAATTACATCTGACTTGGGAACTTCTGCTTTAACTTCTGGGTTGTGAAGGTAAGCTACCTACAGGACTTTCTTAATAGGAATATTCTTGATTTTTCTAGGCCTCCTTGACAATGAAAATAATTTTTTAAATTCTAAGGTCTACCACTTCCCTGGAAAGAATTGCTCAATTTCATTCTGACCCAGGTTCAATTTCACTGCGCTTATGAATTGTTCCCCTGGATTGCTAATGTAAGCGGCTGACATCTCCCTTTGACCACTAGTCTCTCTCAAATTACTCTAGTTCCGTATCATTTCCTCCAATGTTTAAGAGAAAAGCATACAACTTCAAATGGAAGAAGGTAAGTTGATTTTCTCAGTGTATAATAAACAAAATGCTAGTTGCTAAAAGAGGGTAGAAAATAAATTGAAGAACAAACCCCCATATTCTAGAAGCTTAAAATCTGGGGGAAAGAATGAGATCTACAAACAAAACAGTACAGAAAATACCAGATGCTTTATGAGTGCTATGTATCTGCAACTGGGAACACAAATGATTAACTCCAACCCACAGCTCCAGAAGCATCCTGTACAGTCCATGCCTCCAGAAGTCTTCTGGAGAACAGCTGTGCAATTTAATAAACGTGTCTGGTCTCGCTGTGTGGAAGAGATTGGGAATGTGTTCTCTGCCAATGGTGCCAGAGTGCTGAGGAGAAACGGAGCCTGCCACTACGCAGAGTCAATTTTCTGTGCCGTGTAAACATAGATAAGGCAGCTAAAGATATCAGCAACAGACTATTGTCTGTCACCAACCAGGTTCTCTTCTGCAAGACCTGCAGTCAACTAAGCCAGCTCTCAGAAACAATCAGGAAGAAAAAGTATCATCCTATTAAAAACCCCAACTACTAAGATGAAGGTGTAGGAAATGTGCCAGAACAAGCTAATGGAATGAGCTACAAAGTATTTACATAGGAGGCACTTAGCCTCAGAAACTAACTCCTGAGAGATGGCAGAGGGATTTCTGAGGTCTCAAGGTTTTTCCAGTTATAACAAAATGGAACAAACTAGACTCAGAGTTTCCCAATCTCCGTTACTGGTATTTTGAGCCAGATAATTCTTTGTTTAAGGGGTGGGGTGGGTCTTGGGCTTTGTAAGCTGTTTACTAGCAACCCTGGCTTCTACCCACTGGATGCCAGTGGCACACCATCCCCTAACCCAGTTGTGACAAACAAAAAATGTCTCCAGACACTGACAAATGTTCCCCGGGGACCAAAATTATCCATGGTTGAGAAACTCCAACGTACATAAATACAGCCTACATTTCAACTCCAAGGTCAGTGCTCTGAGGAAGCAATACTGGAATGCCCACTGCTAAAGGTACCAGGACTGCCAGTGATACACTGATGTTGAAAATAATCTAATCAAAGCCTCAACATTATACAACTATTCCCTTAGCAGCTTCCAGTTTTCCATTTGTCATAGATTAGAGTCTGGCTTGAATGATGAGCTTATTTTATGGTTCATTGTTTGTCTGGTTTTTTTTGTGTGTTGTTGTTGCTATTATTATTATTATTATTTTTGCATGGTTTCCAAGAACATAGGCTTTGGAATCAGGTGGACTGATTTTGACACTTCTTGCTATTGTAGTAACTTTGTGTAAATTAATCTGAGCCTCAGCTCCCTTATCTGTAAAATGGGTATAATAATACAATTTATGGGTTTGTGGAGAGAATTTACTAAGACAATAAACGTAAACTGAAGACAAATAGTATCTAGTAAATGAGCAACACTAAAATTATTTTAACCATTTACTCCAATTACTGTATGCTTTTTCTCTATAGGTACAGATCTATAATGAACAACTCATAAACAGAGGTCTTTTTATAAGAGACTGGCCCAATTAATGTGCCAGGGCTATGAGAGAATAACTTAATCATAGAATTAAAGTTACAAGTCTAGGCCTAGACCCTTTAGTGGCTTTCTCCTTGAAATACAACGTAGGCCAAGATGGACCACATTCTGGACCACAAAACCCACTGTAATAAATTTTTAAAGATGGAATACAAAGTATTTTGTCAGGAACCACAAGGAAATGAACTAGAAATCAGTAACAAAAAGATAACAGGAAAATCCCAAAACACTTGGGAGACGAAGAAACAAACTTTAAATAACACATGACTCAAAGAAGATACCTTAAGAGAAAATTTTAAATATTTTAAACTAAATGAAAGTGAAAATGTAACTTATTAAAATTGTGGGATACAGCACAAGCAGTGCTCAGAGGGAAATTTACTGCACTGAATGCATATATTAGACAAGAAGACAGATTTAAAATCAAAATTTAAGCTTCTACCGTAGGAAACAAGAAAAAAACCAAGTTAAATTCAAAATAAGTCAAAGAAAATAAACTGTAAAAATTAGAGCAGAAATCAATGAACTGAAAATGGTAACTCAACAGAGACAGACAGACCAATGAAACCAAAATCTGGTTCTTTGAAAAGCTCAATAAAATTGGTAAACCTTGAAACAACAAATGCTGGTGAGGATGTACAGAAAGGGGAACCCTCCTACACTGCTGGTGGGAATGCAAGCTAGTTCAACCGTTGTGGAAAGCATTACGGAGGTTCCTCAAAAAACTAAAAATAGAAATACTATTTGACCTGGGAATTCCACTCCTAGGAATTTACCCAAAGAATACAAGTTCTCAGATTCAAAGAGACATATGCACCCCTATGTTTATTGCAGCACTATTTACAATAGCCAAGATATGGAAGCAACCTAAGTGTCCACCAGTAGATGGATAAAGAAGATGTGGTACATATACACAATGGAATACTATTCAGCCATAAGAAAGAAACAAATCCTACCATTTGCAACAACATGGATGGAACTGTAGGATATTATGCTTAGTGAAATAAGCCAGGTGGAGAAAGACAAGTACCAAATGATTTCCCTCATTTGTGGAGTAAAACAACAAAGGAAAACTGAAGGAACAAAACAGCAGCAGACTCACAGACTCCAAGAAGGGACTAGCGGTTACCCAAGGAGGGGGGTGGGGGAGGGTGAGTGGGGAGGGAGGAGAAGGGGACTGAGGAGTATTATGATTAGTACACATGGTGTGAGGGGTCACAGGGAGGACAGTGTAGCTCAGAGAAGACAAGTAGTGACTCTGTGGCATCTTCCTACTCTGATGGACAGTGACTGCAATGAGGTATGGTGGGGGACTCGATAATATGAGTGAATGTAGTAGCCACATTGTTTTTCTTGTGAAACCTTTATAAGAGAGTAAGTATATCAATGATAGCTTACAAAAAGAGTGAGTGAACCCAAGGCTCTCATTCATGTTTTAGGTGACATTGGAAATAGCAGCTGTCCATAAAGACACTGTTAGTCATGGCAGTTCACTTTCTATCTACAACCACAGAGTTCTTCCCAGGAACCTCAGAGCAAAAGAGTAAATAATTATTCAGATGAGAGACAAAACAAGGGGGGAAAAAACTTAAATCCAGTGATCCTGGACAACTACCAGAGAGAAAAACAATGGCAAAAACCAAGCTGCCAAGTCTCATTCTCTGAGTCAGGTTTTCAATTTGTAGGCCAGAAGCCTCAGGATAAAATCTTAATAGTCACAATAGTCAGATGGCAGATGAGCTCTACCAAGCCTGACAGCCTGCATGCATCTCTTTGCCTCTTCTTCTTTTGGATCCCTCTCTTCTGTTACTTGAAAAGAGAATTGGGAAACTTTTTTTCAAAACAGCTTTTTAGCTTCTTTTCATGATCTGTTCTAGGAGCAGGGAAATGAACAGTATGATTCAACAGTACAGTGCAAATACAGAACAATGGGAATCATTAGCAAATCTATCATCAAGCTAATTCAGGAGGGTAAAAAAGGGCAAGTTACAAAGAAAGAAACAAATTATATTTCAGTCCTATAACATTGTTCCACTTGAGGCTGCTTAATCAGAAAGGCTATCCCTGATTGTGCTGGGAAGATGGAATAAGAATGGGGCTGGGGTGCAAACACTCATTGGCCTGGAAACACAATTACTATCCTTCTGCTTGGTTATGATATGAGGCCAAAACCAGCTTGCTAATTGGTCAGTAGAACAAGAAACTCAACTTTTTAAAAACTCTAGAAAGCCAGTCATAAAAGACCACACACATACTGTATGATTCCATTTACATGAAATGCCTAGAATAGGCAAAACTGTAAGACAAAAGTAGTTAGTGGTTGCCTAGAGCTGGAGGGGTAAAGGGAGTGAAGGGCCGGGGGAGAAGTCACTGCTACAGGGTATGGGGTTTTTAGGAGATAAAAATGTTCTGAATATATAAATAGTGGCAATGGTTGTACAACTTTGCCAATATACTAAGAGCACTGAATTGTGTACTTAAGAAAACAGGTGAACTATATGGTATGTGAATTTTATCTCAGTAAGACTATTGTTAAACAAATACTACTCTATGTGAAATTTGGTCAATTTGTGAAGCAAGCAATGGCAACAGTATTTTTGGTATTCCTTTGCATTTTTTAGTAATTTTGAGTACTGGTGAGCATCTTTTTACTTGTTTATTGGCTGGTTGTATTTCTTTTAGGGTATACTGCCTTACCTACATCTTATGTGCATTTTTTTTTTGTAGATAATTATTTTTTATTGAAGGGTAGTTGACATACAATATTACATTAGTTTCAGGTGTACAACACAATGATTCAACATTTCTATACATGATAATTTTAGCTACCAGCTATCACCATACAAAGTTGTACAATATTTTGACTATATTCCTTATGCTATACATTACATCCCGGTTAGTTATTTATTTTACAATTGGAAGTCTGTACTTTTTTTATAGGGGAGTCAATGCTCAAAGAACAATCATTAATTCACCCCAAGCCTAATTTTCGTCAGTCTCCAATCTTCTGAAGAATAACAAACAAGTTCTTACATGGAGAACAAATTCTTACATAGTGGATAAGTTACATGGTGAACAGTACAAGGGCAGTCATCACAGAAACTTTTGGTTTTAATCACGCATTATGAACTATAAACAATCAGTTCAAATATTATGTGCACTTTTATGTTTGGTCATTTTAAGTTTTTTCTTACAGATTGTCTGAGCTGTTTCTGAAAATTAATTCTTCTCAGAGAAATACAACAGAATCATTTGGATATAAAAAGCATACTTCCTCTCTAAGTACATACTGAACAGCATCCTGGGAGGAACACTTCTTTCCAGAAAGCTTCGTTCATTCAAATGCAGTCTTTAACTTTGTTTTTAGAAGGGGATATAACTAACCACTTTGTCACACACACACTGTCACATCACGATTTAAAAATAATCTCATCTGGAAGGAGCCAAGATGGCAGTATGAGTAGGGCAGCAGAAATCTCTCAAAATCATACATATTTTTGAAAATACAACAAATACAACTATTCCTAAAAGAGAGACCAGAAGATACAGTACAACAGCCAGGCTACATCTACACCTGTGAGAACCCAGAACCTCACAAAGGGGGTAAGATACAAACTGCCACCCAGCAGGACTGGAGTGCGCCCCTCATTCCAGCTCCCAGGTGGGAGTAAAGGAGTCAGAGCAGGGAGGGAGAGAGAGCCCAGGACTGCTAAATACCCAGCCCTAGTCATCTGCACTGGGAGCACAGACACACAGTGCATGGTGTGCTGGATACTGGGGAAACACAACAGTAAAACCTGCAACCGGGTTCCTACAGCCAGCACCCCTGAGACAAAAGAAAAGCGAGTGCTCTTTGAAAGTCTTAAAGGGCCAGGAGCCTCACAGCTGGATGGAAGCGTCCTGGCAGACTCAGCCCAGAAGCTGGGAATCCTGGGGAACTCCAGGCACTGAAACCCCCTGGACAGCAGCGCTGCTCTGAGGAGCCTCACAGCCATAAACACCCTCCTACCCTCCGGTTCTCCCTCCAATACGGCCCCGCCATAGCGGATAAGCAGCCTGAGACCGGCCACACCAACAGCGGCCAGGCAGAGCCTCCCCCGCAGGCGCCCGGGCCAGTCTGAGAGACCCCGTCGGCATGAAGCTGCCCAGCACAAGCTGCTAGGAGTCGCCGTTCTTGCAAGAGAGGAAGCCGATGAGCAAGAGGGAAGGGACTTTGTTCTCCCAGCTAACATACACGCCAACTGCCCATGACTACCTCTATCACCATGAAAAGGCAGAAGAATTTGACTCAGACCAGAATCACACAGACAACCCCTGAGAGGGAACCTGGGGAGATAGATTTAACCAATCTTCCTGAAAAAGAATTCAAAATAAAGGTCATAACCATGCTCATAGACTTGCAAACAAATATGGAAGAGCTAAGGAGGAAGAATACAGAAATAAAACAATCTCTGGAAGGACTTAGAAGCAGAATGGACAAGGTGCAAGAGGCTGTTAAAGGAAAAGAAATCAGAGAACAGAAACACAGAGAAGCTGATGCAGAGAGAGACAAAAGGATCTCCAGGAATGAAAGAATATTAAGAGAACTGTGTGATCAATCCAAAGGGAACAATATTAGCATTATAGGGGTACCAGAAGAAGAAGAGAGAGAAAAAGGGATAGAAAGTGTATTTGAAGAAATAATTGCTGAAAACTTTCCCAAACTGGGGGAGGAAATAGTCTCTCAGACCACGGAAGCCAACAGAACTCCCAACAGAAGAGACCCAAGGAGGACAACACCGTGACACATAATAATTAAAATGGCAAGGATCAAAGACAAGGACAGAATATTAAAGGCACCCAGAGAGAGAAAAAAGGACACCTACAAGAAAAACCCATCAGGTTATCATCAGACTTCTCAACAGAAACCTTACAGGCCAGAAGAGAATGGCATGATGTATTTAATGCAATGAAACACAAGGGCTTTGAACCAAGAATACTGTATCCAGAATGATTATCATTTAAATATGAAGGAGGGATTAAACAATTCCCAGACAAACAAAAGTTGAGGAAATTTGTCTCCCACAAACCTCCTATACAGGGTATTCTAGAGGGACTGCTCCAGATGGAGGTACTCCTAAGGCTAAACAGATGTCACCAGAGAAAATAAAATCACAGCAAAGAAAGCAGACCAAACAAATACTAAATAAGGCAAAAAATAAAATCAACTAACCACAAAAGCAGTCAAAGGAAACACAAAAGAGCACAAAATAAAACACCAAACATAAAAAGAATTGAGGAGGAGGAATAAGAAGAAATAAAGAATCATCAGACTGTGTTTATAATAGCTCAATAAGCGAGTTAAGTTACACGGTAAGGTAGTAAAGAAGCTAACCTTGAACTTTTGGTATCCAAAAATCTAAAGCCTGCAATGGCAATAACTACATATCTTTCAATAATCAACCTAATGTAAATGGACTAAATGCACCAATCAAAAGACATATAGTAATAGAATGGATAAAAAAGCCAGATCCGTCTATATGCTGCTTACAATGGATAAAAAAGCCAGATCCGTCTATATGCTGCTTACAAGAGACTCACCTCAAACCCAAACACATGCACAGACTAAAAGTCAAGGGATGGAAAAAGATATTTCATGCAAACAACAAGGAGAAAAAAGCAGGTGTTGCAGCACTAGTATCAGACAAAATAGACTTCAAACAAAGAAAGTAACAAGACATAAAGAAGGACATTATATAATGATAAAGGGGTCAGTCCAACAAGAGGATATAACTATTATAAATATATATGCTCCCAACACAGGAGCACCAGCATATGTGAAACAAATAATAACAGAATTAAAGGAGGAAACGGACTGCAATGCATTCATTTTAGGAGACTTCAACACACCATTCACTCCAAAAGGAGAGATCCACCAGACAGAAAATAAGTAAGGATGCAGAGGCATTGAACAACACACTAGAACAGATGGACCTAATAGACATCTATACAACTCTACACCCAAACGCAACAGGACACATATTCTTCTCAAGTGCACATAGAACATTCTCCAGAATAGACCACATACTATGCCACAAAAAGAGTCTCAGTAAATTTCAAAAGATTGAAATTCTACCAACCTACTTTTCAGACCACAAAGGTATAAAACTAGAAATAAATTGTACAAAGAAAGCAAAAAGGCTCACAAGCACATGGAGGCTTAACAACATGCTCCTAAATAATCAATGGATCAACGACCAAATCAAAATAGAGATCAAGCAATATATGGAAACAATTGACAACAACAGCACAAACCTCCAACTTCTGTGGGACACAGCGAAAGCACTTTTAAGAGGAAAGTATATAGCGATCCAGGCACACTTAAAGAAGGAAGAACAATCCCAAATGAATAGTCTAAAGTCACAATTATCAAAATTGGAAAAAGAAGAACAAAGGAGGTCTAAAGTCAGCGGAAGGAGGGACATAATAAAGATCAGAGAAGAAATAAATAAAATTGAGAAGAATAAAACAATAGAAAAAAAAACAATGAAAACAAGAGCTGGTTCTTCGAGAGAATAAACAAAATAGATAAGCCTCTAGCCAAACTTATTAAGAGAAAAAGAGAATCAACACACATCAACAGAATCAGAAACAAGAAACGAAAAATCATGACGGACCCTACAGAAATACAAAGAATTATTAGAGAATATTATGAAAACCTCTATGCTAAAAAGCTGGAAAACCTAGAAGAAATGGATAACTTCCTAGAAAAATACAACCTTCCAAGACTGACTAAGGAAGAAACACAAAATCTAAACAGACCAATTACCAGCAATGAAATTGAAGCAGTAATCAAAAAATTACCTAAGAGCAAAACCCCTGGGCCAGATGGATTTACCACAGAACTTTATCAGACATACAGAGAAGACATAATACCCATTCTCCTAAAAGATTTCCAAAAAATAGAAGAGGAGGGAATACTCCCAAACTCATTCTATGAAGCCAGCATCACCCTAAAACCAAAATGAGGCAAAGACACCATCAAAAAAGAAAATTACAGACCAATATCCCTGATGAACAAAGGTGCAAAAATACTCAACAAAATATTAGCAAACCGAATTCAAAAACACATCAAGAGGATCATACACCATGATCAAGTAGAATTCATCTCAGGTATGCAAGGATGGTACAACATTCGAAAATTCATAAACATTATCCACCACATAAACAAAAAGGACAAAAATCACATGATCATCTCCGTAGACGCTGAAAAAGCATTCGACAAAATTCAACATCCATTCATGATAAAAACTCTCAACAAAATGGGTATAGAGGGCAAGTACCTCAACATAATAGAGGCCATATATGATAAACCCACAGCCAACATCATACTGAACAGCGAGAAGCTGAAAGCTTTTCCTCTAAGATTGGGAACAAGACAGGGATGCCCACTCTCCCTACTGTTATTCAACATAGTACTGGAGGTTCTAGCCACGGCACTTAGACAAAACAAAGAAATACAAGGAATTCAGATTGGTAAAGAAGAAGTCAAACTGTCACTATTTGCAGATGACATGATATTGTACATAAAAAACCCTAAAGACTCCACTCCAAAACTACTGGAACTAATATCGGAATTCAGCAAAGTTGCAGGATACAAAATTAATACACAGGAATCTGTGCTTTCCTATACACTAACAATGAAGTACTAGAAAGTGAAATCAGGAAAACAATTCCATTCACAATTGCATAAAAAAGAATAAAATACCTAGGAATAAACCTAACCAAGGAAGTGAAAGGCCTATACCCTAAAAACTACAAGACACTCTTAAGAGAAATTAAAGAGGACACTAAAAAATGGAAACTCACCTCATGTTCTTGGCTAGGAAGAATTAATATCATCAAAATGGCCATCTGCCCAAAGCAGTCTACAGATTTCATGCAATCCCTATCAAATTACCAACAGCGTTCTTCAACGAACTGGAACAAACAGTTCTAAAATTCATACGGAACCACTGAAGACCCCGAATAGCCAAAGCAATCCTGAGAAGGAAGAATAAAGTGGGAGGATCTTGCTCCCCAACCTCAAACTCTACTACAAAGCCACAGTAATCAAGACAATTTGGTACTGGCACAAGAACAGAGCTGCAGACCAGTGGTACAGAATAGAGACTCCAGACATTAACCCAAACATATATGGTTGATTAATATACGATAAAGGAGCCATGGAAATACAATGGGGAAATGACAGCCTCTTCAACTGCTGGTGTTGGCAAAACTGGACAGCTACATGTAAGAGAATGAAACTGGATTATTGTCTCACCCCATATACAAAAGTAAATTTGAAATGGATCAAAGACCTGAATGTAAGTCATGAAACCATAAAACTCTTAGAAAAAAAAAGGCAAAAATTTATTGGACATAAACATGAGTGACTTCTTCATGAATATATCTCCATGGGCAAGGGAAACAAAAGCAAAAATGAACAAGTGGGACTATATCAAGCTGAAAAGCTTCTGTACAGCAAAGGACACCACCAAGAGAACAAAAAGGCATCCTACAGTATGGGAGAATATATTCATAAATGACAGAGCCGATAAAGGGTTGACAACCAAAATATATAAAGAGCTCACACACCTCACCAAAGAAAAAGCAAATAATCCAATTAAAAAATGGGCAGAGGAGCTGAACAGACAGTTCTCCAAAGATGAAATTCAGATGACCAACAGACACATGAAAAGATGCTCCACATCACTAGTCATCAGAGAAATACAAATTAAAACCACAATGAGACATCACCTCACACCAGTTAGGATTGCTAACATCCAAAAGACAAACAACAACAAATGTTGGCGAGGTCGTGGAGAAAGGAGAACCCTCCTACACTGCTGGTAGGAATGTAAATTAGTTCAACCATTGTGGAAAGCAGTGTGGAGGTTCCTCAAAAAGCTCAAAATAGAAATATCATTTGACCCTGGAATTCCACTTCTAGGAATTTACCCTAAGAATGCAGGAGCCCAGTTTGAAAAAGACATATGCACCCCTATGTTTATCATAGCACTGTTTACAACAGCCAAGAAATGGAAGCAACCTAAGTGTCCATCAGTCGATGAATGGATAAAGAAGATGTGGTACATATACACAATGGAATATTATTCAGACATAAGAAGAAAACATATCCTACCATTTGCAACAACATGGATGGAGCTTGAGGGTATTATGCTCAGGGAAATAAGCTAGGCGGAGAAAGACAAGTACCAAATGATTTCACTCATATGTGGAGTATAAGAACAAAGAAAAAAACTAAAGGAGCAAAACAGCAGCAGACTCACAGAACCCAAGAATGGACTAACATTGACCAAAGGGAAAGGGACTGAGGGGGATGGGTGGGAAGGGAGGGATAAGGGAGGGGCAGAAAGAAAGGGGGCATTATGATTAGCATGTATAATGTTTGGGGGGCACGGGGAGGGTTGTGCAACACAGAGAAGACAAGTAGTGACTCTACAGCATCTTATTACACTGATGGACAGTGACTATAATGGGGTTTGTGGGGGGGATTTGGTGAAGGGGGGAGCCTAGTAAACATAATGTTCCTCATGTAATTGTATATTAATGATACAAAAACAAACAAACAAAAATAAGTAAACTGGAAAAAAAAAATCTCATCTAAGTTCATAATTATTCTGTAGCCTGGGGATGTGGAAAGAGTCCCTGATGGCAGATCTCAAGACTTCCTTGAAGGGTAGAAGTTTCTTCTATTTCTCATCTATGGTTTGACTTTGGGAAAATTGACCAAACTATATATAGTTTCTTTAAAGTAACAGCTTTATTGAGGTATTGTTCACATGTCATAAAATTCACCTACCTAAAATATTCAAGTGTTTTTAGTATCACACAGTTGTGTAACCATTGTCAACAACAATTTTACCACCACCATCACTGGTATCTCATTTCAGGGCATTCCCAGAACCCCTAATATCTTACCCATTAGCAGTTGCTCCCCTCCACTCTGTCCCAGTTCCCCTTATACTAGGCAACCATGAATCTATCTTCTGTCTTTATAGTTTTACCTTTCCTAGACATTTCATATAGTTCAATCATACAGTAGGTGGCTGTTTGTGCCTGTCTTCTTTCACTAAGCATAACATTGTCAAAGTTCATCAATATTGTAGCATGTATCAGTATTCCACTGGGTTTTATGGCTGAATGATGCTCCATCGTATGTTTATAACTGAGCAAAAGATTCACGTGAGAATAAAATATCATAAAATTTATAGAAAATACATTGCATGGGACCCAGCAACCATAAAAGTGTCTGAGGGGAACAGAATCATTTCCTTTGGAAGGGAAGAGTAGGTTTTCAGAGATCAATTCTGAGCATACTACCTATGGCTGAAACTGAGTCTTCACTTTTTTCTAAGGCTGGAATAAAAGAGGAGTATTAGAGTGACATCACTTTCTGTAAAAATACAAAACCCCAAATAGGTTTCACATGGGTGTCTAGCATTCTGACAAGAAATGCTCTGAGTAAGATGTTTGATCTGCCTATCAGATTTAGGCTGTTCAATAACTGCTCTAACCAGTCACTTAAACTGTCATCATTATACAAGTTTGAAATATATTTGACATTAATTAAAGGATAAATATATTGTCGCTATAGATGTCAATGAGTATACATGCTCTAAGCAGGAATTGGGTACCTTAATCAATATAATTTTATTGTTCAATAAACTCTGAAAGACTCCAAAGCTCCTGCTCCTAAGAACAAGGATAGCATTAGTCTGCACACAAATCATGAACTTATGGCATTAACCAGAGAAAAATATTGTTGAGGTCAAAGGCATTGGATGAAGACAAAAAAAAAAAAAAAAGAGTAACAGATAGTCTGAGAACTCAACAAGGAAATTAGTAAGGCCTGGCATACAGACAGCACACAAGGAAGGGAAAAGAAAAAGCTCTGAAATACTTCTATGTACCAAAGCTTCATGAAAAATTTTCTCGAAAGACAATTCAAACCAGGATTATTTGGCCCCAGCACAGTAAGCTCTATACAAGGCCAAAAGGAGGAAGATTAATCTTATGGTCATCAGGGCCGGAGCAGTAGACACAGGCTTCCTATCTAGAGTAAGCAGTACAAAGAATCTGATATTAACTTTAATTCAACAAATTGTGGTAAAAAGCACATAAAATAAATTCATCTTAACCATTTTTAAGTGTACAGTTCAGTAGTGTTAAATATATTCACACTGTTGGGAAACAGATCTCCAGAACTAACTTAGCTTGCAAATCTGAAACTCCATACTCATTAACCAACTCCCCCTTTCCCCTCCCCCCAGCCCCTAGTAACTACAATTCTACTTTCTGTTTCTATGAATTACTTTAGATATCTCATGTGAGCAGAAGCATGCAGTTTTGGTAGTACTCTTTAACATGCCTTGAAAGAAGAGATGCACAACTAGTTCACAGACATGGTTTGAAATTAAGAGTCATATTCAAATCTACACAGAAGTAGTTAGGTCTGATGGGAAAATGTAACCTCTAGGACTGGCATGGCCATTTTCCCTTAAAAAGCCATTCAAAGAGGTCAGACAGAGCAAAGGGCTCATGCCATTAGCCTTAGTAAGCTTCAGAAAGCCCAAAGGTGGTGGGGCTGCGACTGTTTCTTAATTTAGCGATCTCCAATGATTCAATCACATGCCTTGAATGTACCAGTGTCACGAGTTCAGCAATGAACTACCACCTAAAGCAGGAGTAAGCTGCTCTTCACTGGGTTCTCACTCCTTCCTCCCATCACATTAAATCCAGGATCAGTCTTGACTACTGGCAAGGCAACTAACTGGTATCTCTTAGCTCTCTGAAGTCAAACTAAGATGCTCCTGTGTAGGTAGATGAAAATGCTGAGACCCGTTTTCATCACCATTCTGTGGACCTGCCCTTCTTCAATATATACATATATCCTAATGAAGCAATTATCTACACTTACACTAATGATGTAACTGGGACAAGTAATGATGTAACTGGGACAAGTAATAATGAAAGCAGAACATCCATTTCTCAAAGAAATGAATATCATTACCTTTCTTCCACCCACAAACATTAGTTAGGACAAAAACAAATAAGCTCACAAGAGCACATGCTACTGTAAGATTATTAGGAATAGCATTCCAAAACCCATAGCGTTCAGGAGGAGAGAGAAAAAAAAACCAAGAGCCTCCACACAAAAACAAAAAACCAAGCATTCGCTCCCATCATGGGGAAAAGCCTCTGCCTCTGAAAGAAGACATGTAAATGGGTAAGAGTACTAAGAATTACTCTACCTCCACTTCCACATCCCCCACAACCTGGCATTCCCTGTATTTAGGAGTCAGCTGCTGGGAGGACTCTGGTTTAGGCAGGTCCCTAAGTGAAGCCAGGAAAGAAATCTTGAAAGCTGTCATCGTCTCACTTGCTGCACAATGGAGCTGCTAATGGGGTGCCTCAGCAGCATAAGGATGGGAAGAAAGAGAGGGGAAGGTGGGGAAAAGGATTAATGGAGAAAGAGGTGAGAAAGATAGAGACTGACTGACTCAAACACTGCAGAGTTCTCACCAATCTCTTGTCTTAAATTCCTGAGACTCCTGCAGCTTTTATTGTTTGGTGGAAGCACAAGTGAGTGGAACTGGACCAGAGGGTCTTGGGCTTGTCATGAGCAAGAAGGAAACGACCTTTAGCTGCAAAGAAGATGCAGATTTCCAAAGCCTAAAATCTGCAATGAAGGGAAATGGAAATGTGCTGAACGTGGGTTTGACTGGCAGTTTTTCTCATCTGTCAATCACAGGGTAATAAACACTGGGAATGGCAGAAATGAAGATAAATGCTTTCAGCAGCACCATTCCCCATCCTCCCCTCCTCCTCCGCCTCCACTCAGCACATGACAAGAGAGTTAAAGCAAGAAAATAAATCAGCTACTTAACCAACTCTTTTGTTAAAACTTTCCTTACAGGCCACCTACACGTGAATTATTGCTCTATGAGCCTACATTCTCACTAAGGAGCCCAGTTTGTAAAGGGTGAAAAGCTCCTGTCAAATCACACCTGTACATTGCAGGGTACAGCATTACCCGGCTGAGTGAGTCAGAGCCACCCAGTAAGAAAGAGGTCAGAGGCCTGATCCCAGAGAGGAGGACGCAAACCCCTGAGCCTATGGAACACTAATCCAAAGCCTGGCTCACTCAGTTCAGGGCAGACTTGGGAGCTCCAAGGACACCACGGTGTCATTTCACTGTAGCCTCGACCACATTACTATTTACCCAGGGATAGAAAGGCTTAGCTGTGAGGGCTAACAAGAAGCCCCTTGAGCTTGGAGGTCAAAAGGGAACTCAGATCACAAAGTGGACTACAGAATAGAAATATTCAGTCTTCACTACCGACTTCACACTCACTTCGGAATGAAAGAAACATTTATATGGTTGACAATCTTACAGGTTTTCCATAACTAGGTCCAAGGGAAATAGTATGTATTTTGGGACTTACGACATTGAAATAATGCATCCAACCAACCTGTTTTTTGTAAAGGAACTGGGGTTTTTGAGTATGGTCAAAAGCAATTCCTAATGCATGCAGTGGCAGTTGCTTATAAAAAGATGGTTGGAAATTTTGTAAAAACTATTCCCAATTCTACTAAAAGTGGACCTGACAAAAATCGTAGTACCTAGAACCTTTAAGACATTCAAATAGACATTTTGCCCTACTGACCCAGCCAAGCTGTTTTCCTCTAGACCTTCAGGTGGAAAAAAAGATTCCAAACCTCTGTTCTAAAGTGCAGGCAATAACTAATGGAAAAGTCTGGAGACAGCATGGTGAATGGGTCTGTTTCAAACCACAAAGTGCTCTGAAGCTTGACTAATCCCCAGACCCATACATATGCTGTGGGATCCAAGGAGATCACCATTTGACACATAAAGATGGCGAATTTGAAATAGTTTCCACTAAAAAAAAGAGGTTTCTATTTTTGATAGATTAAAATCTACTGTTCAGACACTAATACCAGGCATAAAGTAGAAAGTGTTATTAATGAGTCCTATGTTGAGGCATTGCTAAACCAGACAGATGCACCTGGAAGCTTAAATTATCCAGATTAGCCCTTCTAGTCTTTTTTGTACTGTTTTGTTTTTTCAGCTTTAACTTTTTATTTATTTAAAACTTTTTTTAAAGGTATGATTGATATACACTCTTATGAAGGTTTCACTTGAAAAAACAATCTGGTTACTACATTTACCCATATTATCAAGTCCCCACCTATACCCCAATGCAGTTCACTGTCCATCAGAGCAGCAAGATGCCACAGATTCACTATGTACTTTCTTTGTGCAACACTGTTCTCCCCATGATCCCCCACACCATGTGTACTATACATAGTACCTCTCAATCCCCTTCTCCCTCCCTCCCCACCTGCCTTCCCACACCCCTCTCCTTTGGCAAACACTAGTTCATTCTTGGAGTCTCTGAGTTCGCTGTCATTTTGTTCCTTCAGTTTTCCTATATTGTTTGTTATACTCCACAAATGAGAGAAATCATTTGGCAATTATCTTTCTCCGCCTGGCTTATTTCACTGAGCATAATGTCCTCTAGCTACATCCATGTTGTTGCAAATGGTAGGATTTGTTTCTTTCTTATGGCTGAATAGTATTCCATCTTAGTATATAGTACATAGTACTATATAGTACTAATAGTACATAGAAGATGTACTACATCTTCTATATCCATTTGTCTACTGATGGAACACTTAGGTTGCTTCCATATTGGGCTACTGTAAAAAGTGCTGCAATAAACAAAGGGGTGCATATGTCTTTTTGAATCTAAGAAGTTGTATTCTTTGAGTAAATTCCAAGGAGTGGGATTCCGGGTCAAATGGTATTTCTATTTTTAGTTTTTTGAGGAACCTCCATACTGCTTTCCAGTGTGGAATGGTTGAACTAGCTTATATTCCCACTAGCAGTGTAGGAGGGTTCCCCTTTCTCCACATCCTCGCCAATATTTGTTGTTCTTAGCCTTTTTGATGCTGGCCATCCTTACTGGTGTGAGGTGATATCTCATTGGGTTTTAATTTGCATTTCCCTGATGATTAGTGATGTGGAGCATCTTTTCATGTGTCTGTTGGCCATCTGAATTTTTTCTTTGTAGAACTGTCTTTCGATATCCTATGCCCATTTGTTAATTGGGTTATTTGCTTTTTGGGTATTGAGGCATGTAAGTTCTTTATATATTTTGGATGTTAACCACTTTTCGGATATGTCATTAACAAATATATTCTCCCATACTGTAGGATGCCTTTTTGTTCTGTTGAAGGTGTCCTTTGCGGTACAGAAACTTTTTAGTTTGATGTAGTCTCATGAGTTCATTTTTGCTTTTGTTTGCCTTTCTCGAGGAGATGCGTTCAGGAAGAAGTTGCTCATGCTTATATTCAGGAGATGTTTGCCTATGTTGTCTTCTAAGAGTTTTATCATTTCAGTCTTTAGTCCATTTTGAGTTTACTTGTGTGTATGGGGTTAAACAATAATCCAGTTTCGTTCTCTTGCATGTAGCTGTCCAGTTTTGCCAACAACATTTGTTGAAGAGGCTGTCATTTCCCCATTGTATGTCCATGGCTCCTTTATCATATATTAATTGACCATTTATGGTTGGGTTGATATCTGGGCTCTCTAGTCTGCTCCATTGGTCTATAGGTTTGTTCTTGTGCCAGTACCAAATTGTCTTGACTACTGTGGTTTTGTAGTAGAGCTTGAAGTTGGGGAGTGTAATCCCCCCAGCTTTATTCTTCCTTCTCAGAATTCCTTTGGCTAGTCTTTTGTGGTTCCATATGAATTTTAGGATGGTTTTCTCTAGTTCGCTGAAGAATGCTGTTGGTATTTTGATAGGAATTGCATTGAATCTATGATTGCTTTAGGCAGAATGACCATTTTGACAATATTAATTCTTCCTCTTCAGGGCATGGGATGTGTTTCCATTTATTGGTATCTACTTTAATTTCTCTCATGAGTGTCTTCTAGTTTTCAGAGTATAAGTCTTTCACTTCCTTGGTTAGGTTAATTCCTCGGTTTTTTATACTTTTTGATGCAATTGTGAATGAAATTGTTTTCCTGATTTCTCTCTCTGCTAGTTCATTGTTAGTGTATACAAGTGCCAAAGATTTCTGTGTACTAATTTTGTATGCTGCAACTTTGATGAATTCAGATATTAGATCTAGTAGTTTCAGAGTGGATTTCTTAGGGTTTGTCATCTGCAAACAGTTACAGTTAAAACTTCTTCCTTACCAATTTGGATGCCCTTTATTTCCTTGCATTGTCTAATTGCTCTGGCAAGGACCTCCAGAACTATGTTGAATAAAAGTGGGGAGAGTGGGCATCCCTGTCTTATTCCCAATCTTAAAGGAAAGACTTTCAGCTTCTTGCTCTTAAGTGTTGGCTGTAGGTTTGTCACATATGGGCTTTATTATGTTGAGGTACTTGCCCTCTGTACCCATTTTATTGAGAGTTTTTATCATGAATGGATGTTGAATTTTGTCAAATGCTTTTTCAGCATCTATGGAGATGATCTTCTGGTTTTGTCCTGTTTGTTGATGTGGTGGATGATGTTGATGGATTTTTGAATGTTGTACCATCCTTGCATCACTGGAGAAATCCTACTTGATCATGATGGATGATCTTTTTGATGTATTTTTGAATTCAGTTTGCTAATATTTTGTTGAGTATTTTTGCATATATGTTCATCAGAGATATTGCTCTGTATTTTTCTTTTTTTGTGGTGTCTTCGCCTGGTTTTGGTATTAGAGTGAAGCTGGCCTCATAGTATGAGTTTAGAAGTATTCCCTCTTCTAGTCTTTGGATAACTTTAAGGAGGATGGATGTTAGGTCTTCACTAAATGTTTGATAAAATTCAGCAATGAAGTCTTCTGGTCCAGAACATATCTTCTTATATAGTTTTTGGATTAGCAAGTCAATCTCATTGCTGGTAATTGGTCTGTTCAGATTTTCTGTTTCTTTCTGGGTCAGCCCTGGAAGGTTGTATTTTTCTAGAAAGTTGTCCATTTTTTCTAGTTTATCTAGTTTGTTGGCATTTAATTTTTCATTGTATTTTCTAATACTTCTTTGTATTTCTGTGGTGTCCATAGTAATTTTTCCTTACTCATTTCTGATTCTGTTTATGTGTGTAGACTCTCTTTTTTTCTTGATAAGTCTGGCTAGGGGTTTATCTATTTTGTTTATTTTCTTGAAGAACCAGCTCTTGCTTTCATCGATTCTTTCTTTTGTTTTATTCTTCTCAGTTTTATTTATTTCTACTCTAATCTTTATTATGTCCCTCCTTCTACTGACTTTGGGCCTCATTTGTTCTTCTTTTTCTAGTTTCGTTAATTATGAGTTTAGACTGCTTATATGGGTTTGTTCTTCTTTCCTGAGGTAGGCCTGTATTGCAATATACTTTTCTCCTAGCATGCCCTTCACTGCATCCCATAGATTTTGCGGTGCTGAATTACTGTTGTCATTTGTCTCCATATATTGCTTGATTTCTGTTTTTAATTGGTCATTGATTCACTGGTTATTTAGGAGTATGTTGTGAAGCCTCCATGTGTTTGTGGGGTTTTTCATTTTCTTTGCGTCATTTATTTCTAGTTTCATCCCCTTCTGGTCTGAGAAACTGCTTTGTACAATCTCAATCTTTTTGAATTTACTGAGGCTCTTTTTGTGGCCTAGTATATAATCTATTCTTGAAAATGTTCCATGTGCATTTGAAAAGTATGTGTATTCTGCTGCTTTTGGGTGTAGAGTTCTGTAGATGTCTGTTAAGTCCATCTGTTCTAATGTGTTGTTCAGTGCCTCTGTGTCCTTACTTATTTTCTGTCTGGTTGATCTGTCTTTCAGAGTGAGTGGCGTGTTGAAGTCTCCAAGAATGAATGCATTGCATTCTATTTTCCCTTTTAATTCAGTTAGTATTTGTTTCACATATGTACGTGCTCCTGTGTTGGGTGCATATATACTTAGAATGGTTATATCTTCCTGTTGGATTGACTCCTTTATCATTATGTAATCTCCTTCTTTGTCTCTTGTGACTTTGTTTTGAAGTCTATTTTGTCTGATACAAGTACTGCAACTTCTGCTTTTTTCTCCCTATTAGCTGCATGAAATATCTTTTTCCATCCCTTTGCTTTTGGTCTGCATATGTCTTTGGGTTTAAAGTGAGTCTCTTGTACGCAACGTATAGATGGGTCCTGTTTTTTTATCCATTCAGTGACTCTATGTCTTTTGATTGGTGCATTCAGTCCATTTACATTTAGTGTGATTATTGATACGCATGTACTTATTGCCACTGCAGACTTTAGATTCATGGTTATCAAAGGTTCAAGGTTAACTTCCTTACTATCTAATTCTCTAACTTAACTCACTTAGCATGCTATTACAAATACAATCTAAAGGTTCTTTTCTTTTTTTCCTCCTTTTTCTTCCTCCTCCATTCTTTACACATTAGGTATCATATTCTGTACTCTTTGTCTATCCCTTGATTCACTTTGGGGATAGTTAATTTAATTTTGCATTTGTTTAGTAATTAGGTGTTCTACTTTCTTTACTGTGGTTTTGTTATCTCTGGTGACAGCTATTAAAATTCAGGAACTTCCTTCTATAGCAGTCCCTCCAAAATGGACTGTAGAGTTGGTTTGTGGGAGGTAAATTCTCTCAACTTTTGCTTATCTGGAAATTGTTTAATCCTTCCTTCAAATTTAAATGATAATCTTGCCAGATAAAGTAATCTTGGTTCCAGGCCCTTCTGCTTCATTGCATTAAATGCATCATGCCACTCCTTTCTGGCCTGTAAGGTTTCTGATGAGAAGTTTGATGTTAGCCTGAAGGGCTTTCCTTTGTATGTGATCTTATTTCTGTCTCTGGCTGCTTTTAACAGTCTGTCCTTATCCTTGGTCTTTTCCATTTTAATTACTATGTGTCTTGGTGTTGTCTTCCTTGGGTCCCTTGTGTTGGGAGATTTGTGCATCTCCATGGCGTGAGAGACTATCTCCTTCCCCAGATTGGGGACGTTTTCAGCAAACACCTCCTCAAAGACACTTTCCATCCCTTTCTCTCTTCTTCTTCTGGTACCCCTATAGTACAAATATTTTTCCGTTTGGATTGGTCACACAGTTCTCTCAACATTCTTTCATTCTTAGAGATTATTTCTTCTCTCTGTGCCTCAGCTTCTTTGTATTTCTCTTCTCTAGTTTCTATTTCATTTATCGTCTCCTCCAGCATATCCAATCTGCTTTTAATACCCTCCATTGTGCTGTTCAACGATTGGATCTCTGACCGGAATTCATTCCTGAGTTCTTCAATATCTTCCTGTACCTCCATTAGCATGTTAATGATTTTTATTTTGAACTACCTTTCAGGAAGAGTCATGAGGTCCATGTCATCTTTCTCAGAAGTTATACTAATTTTACTCTGGACCAGGTTTCTTTGGCATTTCATATTTGTATATGGCGCCCTCTAGTGTCCAGAAGCTCTACTCTCTGGAGCTGCTTAGCTCCTGAAGCAATGTCAGGGGGTCACAAGGGAGTGGTATTGCTGCCTGGGGGAAGGAAAGGGCTGTTTCCTGCTTCCTGGCCGCGATGCGTGTCTTCACTGCCTGAACCAGTGGGCTGAGCACACAGGTATAAGCCTCTATGCTTTGCGTTTGTAGTTGCTGTAGACAGATCTTCCCTCTGGCTGGCCTAATGCCAGGGTAGGGTTTGCCAGTTTGCGAGCCAGATGGGGCTGGCCGGCAGAAAGATGCAGTAGCCTGCCTATCATGGAGGGGGTCCTTGGAGCTGTGTAGCCAGCCAGGGAGCTGGAGCACCTGGAAATTGTGAAAGCTCCCAACCTGCTGGGCAGAGTGCATCTGGACAATTTTGTCTACTTGTCCTTTCTCCTGAGCAGTAAGCTCTGTGCAATCCTTGTCCCTTTAGCAGCCCTCTTGCTAATAAGGGCTTCCTTGTTAGGAAGTCTCTAAGAATGCCCACCTTTCTTTTGTTCCAGAGCAGCTGGATATGTATCCCTGCTTTCCACAAGCGGCTGGAATCTCAGTCTGTCTAGGAATTCTGCTTTCCAATCCCCTAATCACGAGAGTATCATGAAAGCACCATGAAATGTAGGTTTGTGCTCCCAGAGCAGATCTCCAGAGTTAGGTATTCAGCAGTCCCAGGCCTCCACTCCCTTGCCACTCCATTTCTCTTCCTTCCAGTGAGCTGGGGTTGGGGAAGGGTTTGGGTCCTGCAGGGCCACAGTTTTGGAATGTTACTCTGTTCCTTGAGGTCTGCTGTTTTCTCTAGGAGTATTCAGTGTGGCGCAGTCCTCTTTCCTGTTGCTTCTTTCAGGATTAGTTGTATTAATTATATTTTCATATTATATATGGTTTTAGGAGGAAGCCTGTCTCATCTCTCACGCCGCTGTCTTTAATCCTGTATCTCTTCCCTTCTAGTCTTTAAAGCAAAATAAAACCTCACCTCCTTCTGAATCAGAGAGAAACCCCTGCCTATACAATGTTAGCTATATTCATAACACAAAACGTCTGTCATCTTCTAGATTACCTGGCTATAAGTACATAACATTTGCTCTGAGTTCAAGTGTTTTATATCTCTGTGTACACTTAGTCATCAATTTCCAGTTGGTACCATATAGTCTTTCCTTGTCTTTAAGATGGTGAACTTCTTGAGAAAAGGGGTCAACTTTTCACTTGTTTTTTAAGTACTGTACAGTATTTGGGCTTAGTATACTGCCATTCATACAGTAGACATGAAATATAAAAGGGTGAAGAACATTTTTTGATGGGAGCTGCAAGGAATGTCATTGGCAGGCTTACAAACTGTTCCTTCTATAAGTGAGAAGATATGTCCTCCACAGTCTTTACTATCTGTATCTATTATAGGGACAGGATGAATTATAAAGAGTCAAATCATATGTTAAGGGTATTTTCAATCTGGTACATACATCCAGGAATGGGACTAAGCAACTATAGCTTGTAAAAGGAGTTTATTTTTTATTGAAAATAAGCCTAAATATCTATCTAGAAGACTAGTTAAACTATGGCCAATTATACCTCGGAACCCAATAAAGCTGTTAAAAAAAACAAAGTAAATCTACATATACCAATGCAAAAAGATGTCCTTGATATATTGTTCTGTATGATCTTATCTTTATTAAAAAACAAAATGGAAGGCAGAGGGAGGGAAAAACAAAAGAAACTACAGGTCTGTAAGATATACATATATGTTTGTTTAGTCATAGAAGAAAATTTGGAAAGTACACTTCAAACCAATAAACATTTGGGAAATGGGTCTGGGGATATGAGTGGTAAGAAGAGACTAGAACTTTTTGCAGTACATATTTGATATTGCCTGAATTATTTATAATGACCGTGTATTATTTCACTCACTTTTTAAAGGGTAAGAAAAGAAACTGCCTCTTATAGACCTATTAAAAATTACATATTTTACTATTTACTAGCCACTATATTCAACATACACATTTACTTGTTCCATGATGTTAACTAGTTGAAAGACTTGACAAAAGCTCCTTGGTCACAGGTTTGCAATAACATTCAAACCTCAAGTTTTGCATTTTCACTGAGTTCCAGTACCCTAAGATGCCCTTCATACATATAAGAAGGTACATTTCCCAGAAAAACAAAGATTGAAGGAATTTATAACCACTAAACCGGCATTACAGGATATGTTAAAGGGATTTTTGTGTGGACATGTTCTCAAGCCTACATAATTTTCACCAGTGAAAATAAACCCACAGGAAAGGTAGTAGACCATTTTGCTTACCAAGCAAGAACAAAACTAAAACACAAGTAAACCAACTATACAAGAAATAGGTCAAGGGACACACAAAAAATGCAGATTATGATATGTAGTACATGAAGTGTGGAGGAGGAAGGAAAAAAAACACTTTTAGACTGAGTTTGATATAGAGTAATCATCAATTTAATACAGACTCTTATACAGTTAGGAAGCTATTATTGAATCTTATGGTAACCAAAAACCTAAAGCCTGTAATAGATACACAAAAAATTAAAAAGGAGAAATCCAATCACAACACCAAAAGAAAACCATCAAATTACAAGAGAAGAGTATGAGAGAGGAAGAGGAACAGAGAGGAACTACAAAAACAACCAGAGAACAATTAATAAAATGGCAATAAGTACATATCTGTGAATAATTACCTAAAATGTAAATAGACTGAATGCACCAATAAAAAGACACAGAGTGGCAGAATGGACAAAGAAACAAGACCCATCTAGATGCTGCCTAAAAGAGACTTATTTCAGACCCAGAGACATACACAGACTAAAGGTGAAGGGATGGGAAAAGAAATCTCATGCAAATAATAGGGAGAAAAAGGCAGGAGTAGCAGTATTGTCAGACAAAATAGATTTCAAAACAAAGAGAGTAACAAGAGACAAAGAAGAACATTACATATTGATAAAGGGATCACTTCCACAAGAGGATATAACCATTATAAGTATCTATGCACCCAACATTGCAGCACATAAATATGTAAACAGATACTAACAGAATTAAAGGGGGAAGTAGATCGGAACTCCTTCATTTTAGGAGACTTGAACACACCACGCACATCAATACACAGATCAGTCAGACAGAAAATAACTATGGAAACAGAAGCACTGAACAACATATTAGATCAGATGGACCTAACAGATATCTACAGAACACTACACCCAAAAGCAGAAGGATACACATTTTTCTCAAGTGTACAGGGAATGTTCTCCAGAATAGATCACATACTAGCCCACAAAAAGAGTCCCAGTAAATTCAAAAAAACTGAAATTGTATCAAGCAACTTCTCATATTACACAGAGAAAACCAAAGCTCACAAACACATGGAGGCTAAACAACATGCTTCTAAAATATCAATCAATCAATGAAAAAAATCAAAACAGAAATCAAGCAATATGTGGAGATAAATGAAAACAAAAATAAAACAGTTCAAAATTTGGGGGATGCTGCAAAAGCAATTTTAAGAGGGAAGTACATAGCAATTCAGGCATACCTCAAAAAGCAAGCACAATCCCAAATAAACAGTCTAAATTCACAATTAAAGAAAATAGAAAAAGAAGTACAAATAAAATCCAAAGTTAGTAGGAGGGACGTAACACAGATCAGAGCAGAAATGAACTGAGAAGAATAAAACAAGAGAAAAAGAATCAGTGAATCCAAGAGCTAATTCTTTGAGAAAATAAAAAAGAGACAAGCCCCTAGCCAGATTTAACAAGAAAACAAGAGCACACAAATAAACAAAATCAGAAAGGAAAAAAGGAATAGTCACAACAGATACCACAGAAATACAAAAAATTATTAGAGAAATCTATGAAGAATTATATGCCAATAAACTGGACAACCTAGAATAAGTAAGACAAATTCCTAGAAAATACAACTTCCCAAGACTGACCCAGGAAGAAAAACAAAATCGGAACAGACCAATTACCAGTAACAAAACTGAACTGGTAATAAAAAAAAAGTTCCAACAAAGTCCAGGACCAGATGGCTTCACAGCTGAATTCTACCAAACATTTAAAGAAGAGCTAGTATCCATCCTTCTTACAGTATTCCAAAAAGTAGAAGAGGAGGGTATACTTGCAAACTCATTCTGTGAAACCAGCATTACTCTAATACCAAAACCAGACAAAGACAATACAAAACGAGAAAACTTTAGACCAATATCCCTGATAAGCACAGATGCAAAAATTCTCACCAAAATATGAGCAAACGAAATAAAAAAATACATAAAAAGGATCATCCATCACAACCAAGTGGGATTTATTCCAGGGATGCAAGGATGGTACAATATTCATAAACTAATCAACATCATACACATTAACAAAAAGGATAGAAACCACACGATCATCAACAGATGCTGAAAAAGCATTTGACAAAATTCAACATTTGTTCACAGTAAAAACTCCCTAAATGGGTACAGAGGGTACATACCTCAACATAATAAAGGCCATATATGACAAACCCACAATTAACATCATACTCAATGGTGAAAAGCTGAAAACTTTACCTTTAAGATCAGAACAAGACAAGGATGCCCACTCTCACCACTTTAATTCAGTATAGTACTGAAGGTCCTAGCCACAGCAATCAGACAAGACAAAGAGATAAAAGGGACCGAAACTGGTAAGGACAAAGTTAAACTGTTACTATTTGTAAATGACATGGTATTATATATAGAAAACCCTAAATGCTCCACCAAAAGACTATCAGAACTAATAATTGGATTCTGCAAAGCTGCAGGATACAAAATTAATGCACAGAAACAATGAACTAGCAGAAAGAGAAATCAGGAAAACAATTCCATTCATAATTGCACAAAAAAGAATAAAATACCTAAGAATAAACCTAACCAAGGAGGTGAAAGAACCTGTACTCTGAAACTTATAAGACACTCATTAGAGAAATTAAATAAGATACAAAAAATGGAAATTTAACCCATGCCATTGGATAGGAATTTATACTATCAAAATGGCCATCCTGCCCAAATCAATTTACAGATTCAATGCAATCCTGATCAAAATACCAATGGCATTTTTCAATGAACTACAACCAGTTTAAAATTTATATGGAACCAAAAAAACCCTGAACAGCCAAAGCAATCCTGGGAAAGAACAAAGCTGGGGGTACTAGGCTCCCTGACTTCAAACTATACTACAAAGATACAGTAATCAAAACAGTATGGTACTGGCAAAAGACCAAATCCAACCGATCAATGGAACAGAATAGAAATCCCAAATATAAACACACACATACATGGTCAATTAATATACAGTAAAGAAGCCATGAATATATAATGGCAAAAAGACAATCTCTTCAACAACTAGTGTTGGGAAAACTGGACAGCTACATACAAGAGAATGAAATTGGATCACTGTCTAACTTACACAAAAGCAAACTCAAAATGGATCAAAGACCTGAATGTAAGGAATGAAACTGTAAAACTCTTGGAAGAAAACACAGGCAAAAAATCTCTTGAACATAATAACCATGAGCAATTTTTTCCTGAACATATCTCCTTGGACAAGGGAAACACAATAAAATATGAACAAGTGGGTCTACATCAAACTAAAAGGCTTCTGTACGCAAAGGACAGCAACAGCTGAGCGAAAAGGCAATCTACAATATGGGAAAATATATTCTTAAGTGATTTATCTGATAAGGGGTTAACATTCAGAATAAATAGAGAACTCATACGTCTCAACACCAAAAAACCAAATAACTCAATTAAAAATGGGGGAAGACCTGAACAGACATTTCTCCAAAGAAATACAGATAGCCAACAGGCACATGAAAAGATTCTCCATATCACTTATCTTCAGGGAAATGCAAATCAGAACCACAATGAGATACCACCTCATACCAGTCAGAATGGCTACTATTTAAAAGACAAGAAATAACAAGGATGTGGAGAAATGGAAACCCTTCTACACTGTTGGTGGGAATGTCAGTTGGTACAACCAATGCTGAAAACAGTAAGGAGGTTCCTAAAAAACTAAACCCAGAAATACCATTCAACCCAGTAATTTCACTTCTAGGAATTTACTTTTAGAAAACAAAATCCTTGGTTCAAAAAGATATATGTAGGAGATATCTACGCTGGCCTGTGCATACAGTAAAACAACAAATTTGACTGGATCTATACTGTCAGAACTCAACCAAGAATTAGGAGAAGTGCAGTTGCAGTGTTCCAAAATCTTGCGACTACAGACTATCTACTGTTAAAAGAACATATGGGATGTGAAAAGTTCCCAGGAATGTGTTGTTTTAATTTGTCTGATTTTTCTCAAACTTTTCAAATTCAGTTAGACAATATCCATCATATCATTGATAAGTTTTCACAAATGCCTAGGGTGCCTAACTGGTTTTTTTGGTTTCACTGGAGATGGCTGGTAATTGTAGGTCTGCTTTGGTTATGCAGCTGTATTCCTATTCTGTTAATGTGTGTATGCAACTTAATTAGTAGTTTGTTAAAACCTATACATGCTTATGTTACTCTACAAGAACTTATGTGAAAGAAATAATCTTCCCTTGTTTTCTTCTGTCTGCTTTTCTTCTTCCTTCCTAATTACAACCCTTTAGTAGAACTGGTGCCTCATATCGAAAATTACCGAGTACCATAATTCTTCCAAGTGGTAAAGATACCTCAAGACAAATGCTGGGCATAGAAGCCACAGGGCATAAATCTGCAAAGAAGTAAAAAGCTAACCTTTTCAAAGAATATTGCTTCTCTCTCACTTACCAACTTTACATTTCCCTGTATGGCCCTGGAAGATGAATGGTTAGCCAGAGACGGGTAAGATTCCTCAAGGGAGGAACAACCTAAGACAGGCACAGTTGCAGGGGGGCCATCAGGTGAGAAATTGGGGAGCAACAGAGGTGAGGCTTAGAACCCCACTCCCCCTGTTTTGAGAGAAATCTTCTGCATCCGTGGATGTTTTGTTGCCCTTGTCTAGCTTGGATTAATACTTAGTCTATAGGCACACACCTGATCATCTACATTTGCCCTCTTACAGCACTAAACTATGTTTTCTACCTTTATCTTGCATCTACCTACCACTTCAGCATTTTATTAAAAATAATAATAATAAGGGAGAAATGTGGGATCCACATATAAATCAAGTATAAAAATCAAACAAATATTCATATTTGACCTGATTGTTTATAGTTCATAATGCGTGATCAAAACCGAAAGTTTCTGTGATGATTGCCCTTGCACTGTTCACCATGTAAGAACTTGTTCATTATGCTTCAGAAGATTGGAGACTGTTGAGAACTAGGCTTGGGGTTGATTAATGATTGTGCATTGAGTCCCCTATACAGAATTTTATTGTTGTTAACAACCATTTGATCAATAAATATGAGAGATGCCCTCTCAAAAAAAAAAAAAGAAGGAAATTCCCCTGCTCAATAGTGGGCAGCCACAAAAAAATATTTTTAATTAAAGAAAAATAAAACCATTCTATTTAATTATGAAAAAAAAAAGATATATGCACATCCCTGTTTGTTGGTATATTATTTACAACCACCAAGATATGGAAGCAACCACTGTGTCCATCAACAGATAAATGGATAAAGAATATATGGTACATATACATAATGGAATATTATTCAGCCATGAAAAAAATCCTGCCATTTGTGATAACATGGATGGATCTAGAGGTATTATGCTAAGTGAAATAAGTTAGGCAAAGAAAGTCAAATACCGTATGTTTTCACTTATTTGTGGAATATATAAACAAAACAAAACAAAATGAACAAAATAGCAGTAGACTCATAGACACTGAGAAGTGACTGGTGGTTATCATGGGGGAGAGGGGGAGGATAAAAGGGCACAAAAATTCTCAATCATAATATAAGTTGGTCATAGGGATGACAGCACAGCATGGAGAATACAGCTAATGATTGTATAGCATCTTCCTATGTTGATAGATAGTAATGGTACTAGTTGGGGTAAGGATTTAGTAATACGGGTAACTGTTGAACCAGTGTGTTGTATACTTGAAACCAGTATGAGATTGTGTATCAATGATACTTCAATTATCTTAAAAGGCCACACACATACACAGCATAAATGACAAGAAAGTTCAAAGAATGCTGTCGTAGTAAAAATCTAGAAAGTTTATTGTTCATCAGTAAGAAAACAAGATAATAAAATATGTAGAAATGAATATTGGAACACTGTGACAGAAGAACACATACAATTTTCTCATCTTTACATGGAATATCTTGCTGCTTTGCCAGCAAGATTTAATTACAGTAATGCTGTATTAAATACAGAAACAAGGGTTACTTGATTATGTGTGACTCTTAACTACTAGACTGTTAGCCCCTTAAGAGTAGGACTATCTTAAATCCCTCTGAGAGACTTCAATACCTCTCAGTCCTTGTACCCCGAACAGCATCTTGGCACAAAGCACATAGTTGCATTTCAATTTGCTGGCCTGGAGCCAAAGTACCTTTGGCTTTGAGAATATTCACTCAGCCAGCAGAAAGACACTTCCAGAATTCCTAAAATCCCTTTGGTTTGATTTCTGAAGCTCTAGGAAAGCACCTAACCTCTGAAAATCTATCCAGTCCAGTAACCAGGGCACTAATAAATTGATGGCTACATTCAGGGGAAACACTCCAAGAATTTACTTCCTTCGTAATTGAAGCCAAAACAAAGCAGGGGCGGGCAGGTTTTTTATTGCAAATTGGTATAAAGTTAAAAAGTCTCTCCCTCTGGCCTCTGGAAAATCCAAGCTGAGAGCAGGCTATCCCTTTTGTCTGTCTTTGCAAGGCTCTTGCCTTGAGGCCTACAGGATGAACACAGCCATTTCATGCTCTGAAAAGTCAGAAAAGGCAAGATGGGGAGCTTTTCACTGGAGGAAATGCCTCGTAGTCAGAGACAATTCTATTTTTGTTCAAAAGATGAGCAGGGATGCTGAGGTTAAAAAGCAAAATGGTTCCAGTAATGTTTAATGAAAGGTTTGGAGACAATGTACAAAATTAGGCAATGAGATATAAACTCCAAGAAGACAGAAGCAGGTATCAGAGCAAAAATGCAACAGAGAATTAACACTAGACATTTGCATGCATTCAAAATTTTTCATGTATTTAAAATATCATCAGGATGCCCTGTGAACACAGACTTGATGCAGCAGTTAGGGAATGCAGGCTTATCCCTCTTGGCACAAAATATCCACAAACAAGTTTGTAGTATAAAAGTCAAAAGGAAGTAGAAAGAAAAGCTTTACCATAAAATGTGAGCAGTTACTACATTCTCTTGGTTCAACAGACAATTAATTACAGACCTACTTCTGAAGGGGTAAACTCCAAAACCATATTCAAAAGGCACAGAGCTTCCAGGTGGCCCAAGCTGGATTTTAAACCCTGGGTCCACAGATGGGCTTCAGGAGGTCAAGGAAAATAAAATTGTATATGTGTGTTACTGCATTAATTGTCTTTTTTGTTTTCTGTATTTTATGGTGCTTTGACATCTTGGGGGTCCTTGTGGACTGATGAGGGATGCCCCTCCCAGGATTAACCGATTCCTAGAGAGAGCAAACAACTTGCCTGTAAGCATGCAAACCAAGTAATCCAGACCCCATACTCCCTTCCACTTTATTTATCAAACTCTCACACATCAAACCAGTATATCCTCTGTCCCAGGACTGGGTATAGACAACTAGGGACCACTTCATAGCCCAGAGGCTGAAAAAATTAGTCAAGCTCTCTAATCCTAAACTTACTCAGCATACCTACCCAGCCTCACCCACTCCTCCTGAAACCCCAAGCAGGGCTCTGACTCATGTTTTCGCTTCACTTCTGTCTGCCTCATGACTGACCCTAGTACTTCCCCATGTGGCCCTGCATGGTGTGGTGTGTTCTCCACTCTTTGGAATCAAGTAACAAACTATCTTTTCAATGACAATTCGCTCCTCATCTGTTGGCCTTACCATACCTGAGTAAATCCAAAATCTGGAGTATAATTAAATACAGCTGTGTGCACCCATTTTTTCCAAGAGGAGGGCCCAAGCCTCCTCTTTTGAACACACATTCTCAGAGTTCACTGTCCTCTAAAAGATTAATAACTAGTGACCTAATGTTTCAGGTCACATTGGATCTCCACTTTGGTGAACAAGAACGTACCATTGATGAAGCCTCTCTAGGGCACACGTAAAGCAAGGTGGTTGTTGATTGTTCTTAGAGAGTACAAAGAGAAGCAGTAGAAATTGCAAAGTTTTTCTTGGCTCTTTGAAGTGCATGGGCTCATGAGACAAGGGAGAAGGTTCATAAATCCATGAAATGGTGATGGCAATGATAAATCAGCATTTCTCTAAAATAATACAAAACTTCAAAATGCTTAAACATCGACAGGGTTTGGGAGATTAGGGATCATCCATGTTATATTCTGTAAAAATAACAAGTACACTGTGCCAACCAATGACAGTACCACCAATAAAGAGATAAATAAAGCCATAGCCTTCAATCTCACTAAGGCTGACAAAGATACAGAGATTTTAGACCAAAGTACAAAGTCTTGAGACATGACCAGAATAAAAAGCAGCGATCTCAAACAGAAAGCTTTTTCATGGTTGAGTAAGGACTGAATATTAAACAGGTATCTATCAAACAGCACTGTGCAACATGTCTATAAAATGGGAATAAAATGTCCTTCTTGCTTGGTTGGACCCTATACTGCAGTTGGGGAGAAAAGACTTACACCAAAAACATCCCAAAAAAGTCTCTTAACGAATTGTACAGATAGCTAAAGCAACAGCCATTTAGGAGTTGTCCCTGGCATTGGGGGAGACTAGGAAAGCTTAGGATGGAAATAGGAGCTGAGGATTTGTAAAGGAGGACTAGAGAAAATAACAGACCTCAGGGTTCAAGGGCTATTATCAGTTCAGTGGGAGTTAAATGACAATTCTAAATGGCTGTGGCTTTAGCTGTCTATACAATTCGTTAAGAGACTTATTTGGGATGTTTTTGGTTTAAGTCTTTTCTCCCCAACTGCAGTATAGGGTCCAACCAAGCAAGAAGGACATTTTATTCCCATTTTATAGACATGTTGCACAGTGCTGTTTGACAGATACCTGTTTAATATTCAGTCCTCACTCAACCATGAAAAAGCTTTCTGTTTGAGATCACTGCTTTTTATTCTGGTCATGTCTCACATAAAGAATACAAAAGTCAGGCTGAAAAAATAGACAAGGAATTTGTCATCTGTGCAGCCAAAAATACAAATCTTTGAAATTTCCTGAGTAAGAATTAAAAAATATTACAAAACATTAATTTTAAATTGAGTATTACAAGACCAATAAAGTGAAATATGAGCTTCTAGTCCCATCCTCTCCCTTGATTTCTGCTCTTGAGAAGCAATCTTTTCAAATCTTTTAATTGTTTTTCTTATAATTGTCATATTTCTACTGTTACTAGTTTTTCAACTTTGGCTATTATCTACCAGTTTCCTATGATGTGAAATGACTTCTCCTACACCTTTCCTCTTCCATCCTTCCAAAATAGTTATACCATGGATTAAAGATGGTGGCATGAGCCGTGAGAAAGAGGCCTCCTCCTAAAACTGTATATAATACAAAAATATAATTAATACAACTAATCCGGAAAGAGCAACAGGAAAGAGGGCTGCGCCAGATTGCATGCACCTGGAGAAAAGAACAGACCTCAGGGAAAAGGGTAACTTACCAAAGCCATAATCCGGCGGGACCCAAGCCCTTCCCCCACACCAGCTCACTAGTGGGAGGAAGAGAAACAGAGCAGGGAGGGAGTGGAGGCCTGGGACTGCTGAACACCTAGCTCTGGAAATCTGCTCTGGGAGCACAAACCTACACTGCATGGTGCTCTGGTGATTACATGGGTTGGAAAGCTAAGACAGGCAGAATTCCTGGAGAGACTGAGATTCCAGCCACTTGTGGAAAGCAAAGATCCATATCTGGCTGCTCTGGGACAAAAGAAAGGTGGGAAGTCTGAGAGACTTCCTAACAGTGAGAGGGCTGCTAAAGGGGCAAGGACTGCACAGAGCTCACTGCTCAGGAGAAGGACAAGTAGACAAAATTGTCTGGGTGCACTCTGCCCAGTAGGTTAGGAACTTTCACGATCTTCAGGGGCTCCAGCCCCATGGCTGGCTATGCAGCTCCAAGGACCCCACTGGGATACACAGCCTACTGCGGCTTCCTCCTGGCCAGATCACACCTGGCTTGCAAACCAGCAAACCCTGCCCCTGGTGTTAGGCCATCCAGAGGGAAGCCCCACCTACAACAGCTACAAACACAAACCACAGAGGCTTACACTTGTGTGCTTGGCCCACTGCTTCAGGCAGAGGAGACAGGCATAGCAGCTGGGAAGCAGGAAACAGCTCTTTCCTACCCCCAGGCACCAACACTGCTCCCCTGAAACTCCCAACATTGCTCTAGGGGCTGAACAGCTCCAGAGAGTACAGCTTCAGGGCACTAGGGGGTTCCACATACAAATATGAAATGTCAAAGGAACCTGGTTCAAAGCAAAATTAAACATACACCAGAGAAAGAGTCAAATGAAATCAACTTCATGCATCTTCCTGAAAGAGATTTCAAAATAAAAATCATGAACATGTTCATGGAGGTACAGAAAAATATTCAGCAACTCAGTAATGAATTCTCTTCAGAGATCCACTCATTACAGAAAACAGTATCAGAAATGAAACATACAATGGAAGGTTTTAAGAGGAGATTAGATAGGGTGGAGGAGACGATTAATGAAATATAAATTAGAGATGAGGAAAACAAAGAAGCTGAGGCACAGAGAGAAAAAAGGATCTCTAAGAATGAAAGAATATTGATAGAACTGAGTGACTAATCCAAATGGAACAATATTTGTATTATAGGGGTACCAGAAGAAGGAGAGAGAGAAAAAGGAATAGAAAGTATTTCTGAGGAAGGTAATTGCTGAAAACTCCCCCAATCTGGGGAAGGAGACAGTCTCTTAGGCCATGGAGGTGCAAAGATCTCCCAATACAAGGGACCCAAGGAAGACAACCCCAAGACATATAGTAATTAAAATGGCAAAGACCAAGGATAAGGACAGACTACTAAAAGCAGCCAGAGAGAGAAATAAGATCACATACAAAGGAAAGCCCATCAGGCTGTCATCAGACTTCTCAGCAGAAACCTTACAGGCCAAAAGGGAGTGGTATGATATATTTAATGTAATGAAGCCGAAGGACCTCAAACCAAGAATACTTTATCTGGCAAGATTATCACTTAAATTTGAAGGAGGGATTAAACAATTTCCAGATAAGCAAAAGCTGAGAGAATTTACCTCCCACAAACTATCTCTATACTGTATGTTGGAGGGACTTCTATAGATGGAAGTGTTCCTAAGGTGAAATAGCTGTCACCAGAGGTAATAAACTACAGTAAAGAAAGGAGAACAGCTAATTACAAAGCAAATGCAAAATTAAATCAACTACCCCCAAAGTGAGTCAAGGGATAGACAAAGAATACAGAATAAGACACTTAACATATAAAGAGTGGAGGAGGAAGAATAAGAAGGGAGAGAACTAAAGAATCATCAGACAGGATTTATCATAGTGTAATAAATGAGTTCAAGTTAGACGGTTAGATAGTAAAGAAGCTACTCTTAAACCTTTGGTAACCACGAATCAAAAGCATGTGATGGCAATAAGTACATATCTATTGATAATCACCCTAAATGTAAATGGATTGAATGCACCAATCAAAAGACACAGAGTAAAAGACTGGATAAAAAGCAAAACCCATCTATATGCTGCTTACAAGACACTCACATCAAACACAAAGACATACATAGACTAAAAGTGAAGGGATGGAAGAAGATATTTCATGCACCTAATAGGAAGAAAAAAAGCAGGAGTTGCAGTACTCGTATCAGACAAAATAGACTTCAAAACAAAGAAAGTCACACAAAGAAGGACATTACATAATGATAAAGGGATCAACTGAACAAGAAAATATAACCATTATAAATATCTACATACCCAACACAGGAGTACCTACATATGTGAAACAAATAAAGACAGAATTAAAAGGGGATATAGAATGCAATGCACTCACTATAGGAGACTTCAACACACCACACAGTCTAAAGGACAGATTAACCAGACAGAAAAGAAGGACACAGAGGTACTGAACAACACATTAGAAAAGATGGACCTAACAGACATCTACAGAACTTTACACCCAAAACCAGCAGAATACACATTCTTCTCAAGTGCACATTGAACATTTTCAAGAATAGATCATACACTATGCCACAATAAGAGCCTCAGCAAACTCAAGAAGACTGAAATTGTACCAAACAGCTTCTTAGACCAGAAAGGTATGAAACTAGAAATGAATTACACAAAGTAAATGAAAAATCGCACAAACACATGGAGGCTTCACAACATGCTCCTAAATAACCAATGGATCAATGATCAAATAAAAACAGAGATCAAGCAATATAAGGAGACAAATGATAATAATAATTCAGCACCGCAAAATCTGTGGGACTCAGCAAAGGCCGTGCTAAGAGGAAACTATATTGTAATACAGGCCTACCTCAGGAAAGAACAATCCTATATGAGCAGTCAACTCACAATTAATGAAACTAGAAAAAGAAGAACAAATGAGGCCCAAAGTCAGTAGAAGGAGGGACATAATAAAGAGTAGAGCAGAAATAAAATCAAGAAGAAGAAAACAACAGAAAGAATCAATGAAAGCAAGAGCTGGTTCTTTGAGAAAATAAACAAAATAGATAAACTCCTAGCCAGACTTATCAAGAAAAAAAGAGAGTCTACACACATAAACAGATTCAGAAATGTGAAAGGAAAAATCACTATGGACACCACAGAAATACAAAGAATTATTAGAGAATACTATGAAAAATTATATGCTAACAAACTGGATAATCTAGAAGAAATGGACAACTTTCTAGAAAAATACAACCTTCTAAGGCTGACCCAGAAAGAAACAGAAAATCTTAAAAGACCAATTACTAGCAATGAAATTGAATTGGTAATCAAAAAACTGCATAAGAAGAAATGTTCTGGAACAGATGGCTTCACCGCTGAATTTTATCAAACATTTAGTGAAGACCTAATAGGCATCCTCCTTAAAGTTTTCCAAAAAGTAGTAGAGGGAATACTTCTAAACTCATTCTATAAGGGCAGCATCATTCTAATACCAAAATCAGGCAAAGACACCACAAAAAAAGAAAATTACAGACCAATATCCCTGATGAACATAGATGCAAAAATACTCAATAAAATACTGGCAAACTGAATTCAAAATTATATCAAAGTGATCATCCATCATGATCAAGTAGGATTCATCCCAGGGATGCAAGGATGGTACAACATTCGAAAATCCATCAACATCATCCACCACATCAACAAAAAGGACAAAAACCACATGATCACCTCCATAGATGCTGAAAAAGCATTTGACAAAATTCAACATCCATTCATGATAAAAACTCTCAGCAAAATGGGTACAGAGGGCAAGTACCTCAATATAATAAAGCCCATATATGACAAACCCACAGCCAACACCACACTTAACACCAAGAAGCTGAAAGTCTTTCCTTTAAGATTGGTAACAACACAGGGATGCCCACTCTCCCCACTTTTATTCAACATAGTTCTGGAGGTCCTTGCCAGAGCAATTAGAAAACACAAAGAAATAAAGGGCATCCAGATTGGTAAGAAGTTAAACTGTCACTGTTTGCAGATGACATGATATTGTATACAAAAATACCTAAAGAATCCACTGCAAAACTACTAGATCTATTATGTGAATTCAGCCAAGTTGCAGGACACAAAATTATTAATACCCAGAAATCTGTTGCATTCCTGTACACTAATGATGAACCAGCAGAGACAGAAATCAGAAAAACAATTCCATTCACAATTGCATCAAAAAGAATAAAATACCTAGGAATAAACCTAACCAAGGAAGTGAAAGACCTATACATTGAAAACTACAAGACACTCATGAGAGAAATTAAAGAGGATACCAATAAATGGAAACACATCCCATGCTCATGGATAGGAAGAATTAATATTGGTAAAGTGGACATCCTGCCTACAGCAATCTACAGTTTCAATGCAATCTCAAAATCTCAAAATACCACCAGCATTCTTCAATGAACTGGAACAAATAGTTCTAAAAATCATATGAACCACAAAAGTCCCCAAAGAGCCAAAGTAGTCCTGAGAAGGAAGAATAAAGCTGGGGGGGATTACACTCCCCATTTCAAGCTCTGCAACAAAGCCACAGTAATCAAGACAATTTGGTACTGGCACAAGAACAGAACAATAGACCAATGGAACAGACTAGAGAGCCATGATATAAACCCAAACATATATGGTCAATTAATATATGATAAAGGAGCCATGAACATACAGTGGGGAAATGACAGCCTGTTCAACTGGTGTTGGCAAAACTAGAAAGCTACATTCAAGAGAATGAAACTGGATTACTGTTTAACCCCATACACACAAGTAAACTTGAAATGGATCAAAAGACCTGAATCTAAGTCATGAAGCCATAAAACTCTTAGAAGACAACATAGGCAAAAATCTCCTGAATATAAGCATGAGCAACTTCTTCCTGAATGCATCTCCTCAAGCAAGGGAAACAAAAGCAAAAATGAACTCATGTGACTACATCAAACTAAAAAGCTTTGTATGGCAAAGGACACCATCAACAGAACAAAAAGGCATCCTACAGTATGGGAGAATATATTTGTAAATGACATATCCAACAAGGGGTTAACTTCCAAAATATATAAAGAACTCACATGCCTCAACACCCAAAGAGCAAATAACCTGATTAAAAAATGGGCAGAGGACATGAAGAGACAATTCTCCAAAGAAGAAATCAGATGGCTAACAGACACATGAAAAGATGCTCCACATCATTAATCATCAGGGAAATGCAAATTAAAATCACAATGAGGTATCACCTCATAGCAGTTAGGACGGCCAGCATTGAAAAGACTTAGAACAACAAATGCTGGTGAGGATGCGGAGAAAGGGGAACCCTCCTACACTGCTGGTGGGAATGTAAGCTAGTTCAACAATTGTAGAAAGCAATATGGAGGTTCCTCAAAAAACTAAAAATAGAAATACCATTTGACCCGGGAATCCCACTCCTTGGAATTTACCCAAAGAATACAACTTCTCAGACTCAAAAAGACATATGCACCCCTATGTTTGTTGCATCACTATTTACAATAGCCAAGATATGGAAGCAACCTAAGTGTCCACCAGTAGATGAATGGATAAAGATGATGTGGTACATATACACAATGGAATATTATTCAGCCATAAGAAGAAAACAAATCCTACCATTTGCAACAACATGGATGGAGCTGAATGCTATTATGCTCAGTGAAATAAGCCAGGTGGAGAAAGACAAGTATCAAATGATTTCCCTCATCTGTGGAGTATAAGAACAAAGAAAAAAGTGAAGGAACAAAAGAGTAGCAGACTCACAGAACCCAAGAATGGACTAACAGTTACCAAAGGGAAAGGGACTGGGGCAGATGGGTGGGGGAGGGAGATAGGGGAAAAGGGGGCATTACGATTAGCATGCATATTTTGGGGTGGGGGCACAAGGAAGGCAGTATAACACAGCGAAGACAAGCAGTGATTCTATAGCATCTAACTATGCTGATGGACAGTGACTGTAATGGGGTATGTGGTGGGGACTTGATTATGGGGGGGAGTCTAGTAACCATACATGTAATTGTACATTAATGATACCAAAAAAAAAACTGAAGGAGCAAAACAGCAGCAAACTCACAGACTCCAAGAAAGGACTACTGGTTATCAAAGGGGAGGGGTGGAGGAGGGCGGGTGGGGAGGGAGGGAAGGAGAAGGAGATTGAGGGGTATTATGTTTAGTACACAAGGTGTGAGGAGTCACAGGGAAGGCAGGGTAGCACAGAGAAGGCAAATAGTGAATCTGTGCCATCTTGCTACACTGATGGATAGTGACTCCAATGGGCTATGGGTGGGCACTTGTTAATATGGCTAAATGTAGTAACCACATTGTTTTGTCATGTGAAACCTTCATAAGCATGTATATCAATAATAGCTTAATAAAAAAAATAAAAGTTTGGTAAAGAAAAAAAAATGAAGTACTGATACATGTTACAAGAACACTGAAAACATTATCCAAACCAAAGAAGCCAAACACAAAGGCCACATATTATATGATCACTTACATGGAACGTCCAGGAGCAGCAAATCCATAGAGACCGAAAGTGTTCTCCAGGGACTGGATGGGAGAGCAATAAGAAGTGACTGCTAATGTTCATGGGGTTTCTTTTCAGACTGATGAAAAAGTGCTGGAATTGCATAGTGGCGATGGTTGCATAACTGTGTGAACATACTAAAAACCACTTAATTGTACAACTTAGAATGGCTGAGTTTTATAAATGAATTCCATCTCAGTAAAAGGAGAGAAGTCAAAGGAAAATGAATGAGGACTAGGAAAACGTCATTAATTTAGCGGATAAGTCACTGTGAAGGAAAAAAGAAAGATAAGAGATCATCTATATTCTTAATGATCAAGTTGAGAGCAGGTCAATATAGCTAAAGTAAAGGGAAAATCTAATACAACTGCTTAAAACAGTCAGCCTAACCATGTATTCTTCAACTGTCTGCCCCTAGCATTTGAATCAGCTCTAAATTACATTTAATAAGGAATGGAGAAAAGGTTTTGGCAGCTCTTAATTTATTCATTCAATAAGTGCATTGAGTGGTAACAAGCAGGTATAAGAACTTACCAAAATGCAAACTTTTATAACCTAAATTGGATCAATTACTTAGTGAACAGGAATTGGATCCCAAACCTGGAACATCCAGTTTACTTAGAAAAACATGAATGCTGTATCCCAAGGGCAGAGGATGTGAAAGGTGCGCAGGAGGCCCTCAGATATTGGCTGAATGAAGGAGTGTTGGCTATACAACAGTGCTGCCTTGAGTGGTTCTGTACATATTAAGAATAATGGGTAATAAAGGTGGTAAGACTGTGCACTAAGCAGTATGCTGATAGTTATAAAAAAAGAAGGCCTGTGTATCACTCTTAAGGAAAAGAAAGATGTAATCAAATGTTAGATTTAATTGGTTTAGGCTTTTATATTTAAATACATATAGCTATAATATATTTTAGAGTGCCCCAGGTAAAATGTGTTGTACATTGTATTCTCTAGCTCCAGACTCTACCTCCCCAAAATGAAACCATGGTTTAAATAACCCATTTTTAAAAAATTATTCTGAATGTTTTAGGAATATAACCCTTGAATTACAGCAAAATAGACTGTAACAGAAGCACTGGGGACTAGAAGTATGAAAAAAGACAAGGTTCCTGACTTAAAAGAATTAATAATCTAGTAGGAGAGAGAAAGTATATACACAAATATGAGAATAATAGGAAAAAAGTTTTAAATACATTATATACCCTAGGTATGATCTGAATGTAGGTTATCTTGAGAGTAAAATAAACCTAAGAATAACACATATCAACATGTATTTCATTTTTTTGAGTTACAATAATCTAATATCCATACCTTACATTCTGATACAACTAAGCCCTGCAATTTATGTTAATTTTTCAAAAATATGTAGTAAAATACTTTACATACTGGCCAGTTATACAAGTAAGACTTATATTATCTTCCTTAGAGGCAAGGAAAACTTCCTAACTGCTACCATTTTCTCAAGGTTTTTTATGTGCCAAGGGCCACAGTAAGTCCCTTAATAAAAGCCTCGATCTTCAGAATTTCCTTAAAGGAAGTTTATTTATTTATTAGACAAATATTTCCTGAGTGCCTACTTTATGCCAAACAATGAACAAAGCAGACAAAAGCTCCTGTTTCCATGGAAATTACATTCTGGAGGGAGTAGGAGAAACATAAAATAGGGAAGAGAAATAGAAAGTGCAAGGGGTAAAGGGTTGGCAATTTTAAATAGAGTAGTGACTGAAAGGCTTTGCTGAATCCGTTTTACAGATGAGGAAATTGAGGCTCAGAAAAGTTAAACAACTTTCCCATGGTCACCCAGATAGAGGTGAGGAGAAATCTGAATTCATCTACCCTTATTTACTACACTATTCAGCCTCTCTGTAAGCCAGTAATAAACTGAATTTTTAAAGTTTGCTTTACCAGGTATTTCTTTAAGATTATGTTGGTATTTTTAATCTCCGAAAAAGGGTTATGGAATTTCTATTTCAATATCTGATGTCTCATTTCACATCCATGTTAACTATCACACAGGAGTAGTAAATGGCCTAAGTTCTTTGGTTGACATTATATTCTTACAAAAGCTGAGAAAAGATCAAAAATAATAATTAGCCAGGGATAATCAAAGGACATTTCACAAACTGCACTTAGCCTGTGAGAAGATTATGCACAAACCCTGGATAGATCCTACCCATTCCTTACTGACGTTTTAACTGCCTCTATTTAGTTCATCAAAAAGTATTTATTTTATATCCCAAGGGTGCCCTGTACAACTGAAAGATGTTCTTCAGCGACTCCTTTTATTAAGCTGAGATGAATTCTTTTCAGCCAGCTAAGCCTGTCTCTTAGCACTGTGGTGTCCCTGACATTACATCTAAAGTTGGCAGTACCAGCTTGTCTCAAGTAGTTCAGATACTGAAAATAACCTGGGTGCTAGGCATTATCTACTTTTATTCCTTTTGACTTCAGATAGCATCTTTTATAAAAGGAGTTAGAGTGCTTTACCATTTTTCCCTACTTAATCCCTGGAAGGAATTTGGACGTGGGCACCACATCCTCATGTCAAGTGGACAAAGACACCAAATTACTCACTCAAATTATATGGTGAATTATTGAAGGAGCCAGAATGACAACAACCAGGCAGTCGACTTCTAGTTCAGCTTCCACACACAAGATTAGCAGTTCTCAATCTTTTTGTGTTCACAGTATACATTTGGATACTTGATTTGTTTGGCATTATACTTGATGGCACAAAACAACAGTAAAGTCAGTGATAGTAAAAATGCAGTCACTACTATAATAAACCAATATCCACGGCCTACCTGGTGGTCTTTGGTACTGTGTCAATGAGCAGAATGGCTCTGACTGTTTGCTATCCACTCATCAGGCTAATTCCTCACACCATCTAGGAAATGCAAGCTCTTTCAAGAACACAGTGACTTCCTCAGCCCCAAAGTCAATGTGATACTACAATAACAATTTAAGCAGAAGTGCATTTCATACACCTATCTAAATGGTGGCATACCATTGTGCTAGGTCATGCAAGAGAAGTCAACTTGCCTTCAGGAAAGCAAAGCTGCCTCCTCAACTAAGAGGTCAACTCAAGTTTAGTGGTTAACTAATATTTTAATGCAACATCTCTGAGAAATTAACAATTGATAAGCAGAACCAAAGGTGCTCACCAAGGACTACCTCCTCTTCTATCACATCAGAATTATAGCCTCTAATGAGGAAACAGAAAGAGGCAACTAAGGGAGCCAAAGCCTGGAAGGACACTGTCCCCCTTCCCCCAAAAAGCTTGTTAAGTCTGGTTTGTGACAACTTGCATTTTTGTAACACATTTCTGATAGGATACTTATTCTATTGATATCTTTGGGTAACAGATACAAAGTTGTAACTGAACAAAGTTAATTATTTTCCTGCTACTTGTGGCAGAAATTGTGGAGAGTGATGTAATGATCAGGGGTAAGATAACATAAAATCTAGGACTTCTGTATACAGAATGACAAGTAATTCAAAGTACTGAAAAGGTAGAAAAATAATAATTGAAACTGGAAGGATTCTTAATTAAGTTAACCTAATTTTTGCTGTGATAAGTTCCCAGAATTTAGCATAGGACCTAGCATATAGCAGCACTCAGGAAGTATATTCCATTGAATTTATTATAAACAAGCTTGGAAACAAGACTGTATTACCCATTTGAATAGCAATGAACACAGTAGTAAAATCAGTCAGCTTTGGTATTTTTCTTGGTTGATTAATTTCATAATAGGAAGTCAGTAAATACTAGAAACCATTCAGTAAAATAGTTTCCAATGAATAAGTAATTGTTTTGAGGTATAAAATCAATATGACAAGAATAGATCCATTAATGCACTTTTCAAAAACAAACAAAACCCTAATTTCTATTCCAAATTCTACCCTTTGTTCTAATGTAGCTATAATGTCTGTTGGACTGAGGAGGAAGTATATTTTCCCCTACATTTAGCAGATGAGATTAGGCTCAAAGAGAAAATTATAGTGTTGGTTTACTGAGGACTTTAATCTATATTTACCTCCTTCTATAAGGAAATGCTGGACACAGTCTTCACAGCCAGAAAGATGAAAAGAAAAGCAAAAGTCAAGAAAGTCGGCAGAGAAGCAACACAATGTATAGTTAAGAAATTGACATTTTAAGGCTCAGCTTGAGAGAGTCCACAGGTTATCTATAGCAGAGGAGGATGCCCACACTATGTTCCAATAGGATCAGCCTAAGTACCTGGAGAGGTAATAAGGGGAAGAGAAAATGAGTGGGGTGAATTGAATACATTTTTTAATGTAATCAATCTACAATTACATGAGGAACATTACGTTTACTAGACTCCACTCATCACCAAGGCCCCCCCACAAACCCCATTACACTCACTGTCCATAAGCATAGTAAGAAGCTGTACAATGACAACTTGTCTTCTCTGTGTTCCACAGCCCTCCCCATGCCCCCCAACATTATACATGCTATTCGTAATGCTCCCTTTCTTCCCCCCACCCTTATCCCTCCCTTCCCACCCATCCTCCCCAGTCCCTTTCCCTTTGGTAACTGTTAGTCCATTCTTGGGTTCTGTGTTTCTGCTGTTGTTTTCTTCCTTCAGTTTTTTCTTTGTTCTTATTCTCCACATATGAGTGAAATCATTCGGAATTTGTCTTTCTCTGCCTGGCTTATTTCACTGAGCATAATACCCTCTAGATCCATCCATGTTGTTGCAAATGGTAGGATCTGTTTTCTTCTTATGGCTGAATAATATTCCACTGTGTATATGTACTACACCTTCTTTATCCATTCATCTACTGATGGACACTTAGGTTGCTTCCATTTCTTGGCTATTGCAAACAGTGCTGTGATAAACATAGGGGTGCATATATCTTTTTCAAACTGGGCATTCTTAGGGTAAATTCCTAGAAGTGAAATTCCTGGGTCAAATGGTATTTCTATTTGGAGCTTTTTGAGGAACCTCCACACTGCTTTCCACAATGGTTGAACTAGTTTATATTCCCACCAGCAGTGTAAGAGGTTTCCCGTTTCTCCACAACCTCGCCAGCATTTGTTGTTTGTCTTTTGGCTGGTGGCAATCCTAACTGGTGTGAGGTGATATCTCATTGTGGTTTTAATTTGCATTTCTCTGAGGACTAGCAATGTGGAGCATCTTTTCATGTGTCTGTTGGCTATCTGAATTTCTTCTCTGGAGAACTGTCTGTTCAGCTCCTCTGCCCATTTTCTAATTGGATTATTTGCTTTTTGTTTGTTGAGGTGCTTTTTGTTTGTTGAGGTGAGTTGTCAACCCTTTATCGGATCTCTCATTTATGAATATATTCTCCCATACTGTGGGGATGCCTTTTTGTTCTCTTGGTGGTGTCCTTTGCTGTACAGCTTTTCAGCTTGATACAGTTTCACTTGTTCATTTTTACTTTTGTTTCCCTTGCCCGTGGAGGTATGTTCATGAAGAAGTCACTCATGTTTATGTCCAAGAGATTTTTGCCAATGTTTTTTTCTAAGAGTTTTATGGTTTCATGACTTACATTCAGGTCTTTGATCCATTTCGAATTTACTTTTGTTTATGGGGTTAGACAATGACCCAGTTTCATTCTCTTACAGGTAGCCATCCAGTTTTGTCAACACCAGTTGTTGAAGAGGCTGTCATTTCCCCATTGTATATCCATGGCTCCTTTATCGAATATTAATTGACCATATATGTTCAGGTTAATGTCTGGACTCTATTCTGTTCCACTGGTCTTTGGGTCTGTTCTTGTGCCAGTACCAAATTGTCTTGATTACTGTGGCTTTGTAGTAGAGCTTGAAGTTGGGAAGTAAGATGCTCCCTTCTTTATTCTTCCATCTCAGAAGAGCTTTGGCTATTTCTGGGTCTTTTGTGGCTCCATATGAATTTTAAAACTATTTGTTGCAGTTCGTTGAAGAATGTTGTTTTTATTTTGATAGGCATTGCATTGAATCTGTAGATTGCTTTAGGCAGGATGGCCATTTTGGCAATATTAATTCTTCTTACCAAGAGCATGGAATGAGAGTTTCCATTTGTTAGTGTCCTCTTTATGCAACTTTGCTGAATTCAGATATTAGTTCCAGTAGTTTTGGAGTGGAATCTTTAGGGTTTTTTATGTACAATATCATGTTATCTGCAAATAGTGACACTTTGACTTCTTCTTTACGAATCTGGATGCCTTCTATTTCTTTGTTTTGTCTGACTGCCGTGGCTAGGACGTCCAGTACTATATTGAATAACAGTGGGGAGTGTGGGCATCCCTGTCTTTTCCCAATCTTAGAGGAAAAGCTTTCAGCTTCTCGCTGTTCAGTATGATGTTGGCTGTGGGTTTGTCATATATGGCCTTTATTATGTTGAGGTACTTGCCCTCTATACCCATTTTGTTGAGAGTTTTTATCATGAACGGATGTTGAATTTTGTTGAATGCTTTTTCAACATCTATGCATATGACCATGTGGTTTTTGTCTTTCTTTTTGTTGATGTGGTGGATGATGTTGATGGATTTTCAAATGTTGTACCATCCTTGCAACCCAGAGAATAATCCCACTTGATCATGGTGTATGATCCTCTTGATGTATTTTTGAATTCGGTTTGCTAATATTCTGTTGAGTATTTCTGCACCTATGTTCATCAGGAATATTGGTCTGTAATTTTCTTTTTTGGTGGGGTCTTTGTCCGGTTTTAGTATTAGGGTGATGCTGGCTCCATAGAATAAGTTTGGGAGTATTCCCTCCTCTTCTATTTTTTGGAAAACTTTCAGGAGAATGGGTATTATATCTTCTCTGTATGTCTGATAAAATTCTGTGGTAAATCCATCTGGCCCGGGGGTTTTGCTCTTGGGTAGTTTTTTGATTATCGTTTCAATTTTGTTGCTGGTAATTGGTTTGCTTAGATTTTGTGTTTCTTCCTTGTACAGTCTTGGAAGGTTGTATTTTTCTAGGAAGTTGTCCATTTCTTCTAGGTTTTCCACCTTGTTAGCATATAGGTTTTCATAGTATTCTCTAATAATTCTTTGTATTTCTGTCCATTGTGATTTTTCCTTTCTAGTTTCTGATTCTGTTGATGTGTGTAGATTCTCTTTTTCTCTAAATAAGTCTGGCTAGAGGCTTATCTATTTCGTTTATTTTCTCAAAGAACCAGCTCTTGGTTTCATTGATGTTTTTCTATTATTTTATTGTTCTCAATTTTATTTATTTCTTCTCTGTTCTTTATTATGTCCCTCCTTCTGTTGACTTTAGGCCTCATTTGTTCTTCTTTTACCAGTTTCAATAAATTGTGACTTTAGACTACTCACTTGGGAATGTTCTTCCTTATTTAGATACACCTGGATTGCTATATACTTTCCTCTTAGAACTGCCTTTGCTGCATCCCACCAAAGTTGGGGCTTTATGCTGTCGTGTCATTAGTCTCCATATATTGTTTGATCTCTGTTTCAATTTGGTCATTGATCCACTGATTATTTAGAAACATGTTGTTAAGCATCCATGTGTTTGTGAGCCGTTTTGTTTTCTTTGTGCAATTTATTTCTAGTTTTATGTCTTTGTGGCCTAAGAAGTTGGTTGGTAGAATTTCAATCTTTTGGAATTTACTGAGGCTCTTTTTGTGGCCTAGTATGTGGTCTATTCTGGAGAATGTTCCATGTGCACTTGAGAAGAATATGTGTCCTGCTGCTTTTGGGTGTAGAGTTCTATAGATGTCTGTTAAGTCCATCTGTGCTAATGTGTTGTTCAGTGCCTCTGTGTCCTTACTTATTTTCTGTCTGGTGGATCTGTCCTTTGGAGTGAGTGGTGTGTTGAAGTCTCCTAGAATGAATGCATTGCATTCTATTTCCTCCTTTAATTCTGTTAGTATTTGTTTCACATATGTTGGTGCTCCTGTATTGGGTGCATATATATTTATAATTATATATTATAATTATTATTATATCATCTTGCTGGGCTGACCTCTTTATCATTATGTAATGTCCTTCTTTATCTCATTACTTTCTTTGTTTTGAAGTCTATTTTGTCTGATGCCAGTACTGCTACACTTGCGTTTTTCTCCCTATTGTTTGCATGAAATATCTTTTTCCATCCATTGACTTTTAGTCTGTGTATGTGTTTGGGTTTGATGTGAGTCTCTTGTAAGCAGCATATAGATGGGTCTTGCTTTTTTATGCATTCTATTACTCTGTGTCTTTTGATTGATGCATTCAGTCCATTTACATTTAGGGCAATTATTGAAAGATATGTACTTACTGCAATTGCATGCTTTAGATTTGTGGTTACCAAAGGTTCATGGGTAGATTCTTTACTATCTAACTGTCTAACTTAACTGGTTTATTAAGCTATTATAAGCACAGTCTGATTATTCTTTATTTCTCTCCCTTATTATTCCTCCTCCTCCATTCTTTATATGTTAGGTGTTTTATTCTGTGTTCATGTTTCCTTTGACTCCTTTTGTGAGTAGTTGATTTCATTTTTTGCCTTTAGTTAGTATTTGGTTGGTCTGCTTTCTTTGCTGTGATTTTATTTTCTCTGGTGACATCTATTTATCCTTAGGAGTGCTTCCATCTAGAGAAGTCCCTCTAAAATACCCTGTAGAGGTGGTTTGTGGGAGGCAAATTCCCTCAACTTTTGCTTGTCTGGGAATTGTTTAATCCCTCATTGGTATTTGAATTATAATCGTGCTGGATACAGTATCCTTGGTTCAAGGCCCTTCTGTTTCACTGCATTAAATATATCATGCCATTCTCTTCTGGCCTGTAAGGTGTCTGTTGAGAAGTCTGATGATAGCTTGATGGGTTTTCCTTTGTAGGTGACCTTTTTTCTGTCTGGCTGCCTTTAATACTCTGTCCTTGTCTTTGATCTTTGCCATTTTAATTATTATATGTCTTGCTGTTGTCCTCTTTGGGTCCCTTGTGTTGGGAGTTCTGTGAGTCTCCATGGTCTAAGAGACTATTTCCTCCCTGAGTTTGGGGATGTTTTCAGCAATTATTTCTTCAAATACTCTTTCTATCCCTCTTCTTCTGGTTTCCCTATAATGCAAATATTGTTCCATTTAGATTGGTCACACAGTTCTCTTAATATTCTTTCATTCCTGGAGATCCTTTTATCTCTCTCTGCCTCAGCTTCTCTGTGTTCCTGTTCTCTGGTGTCTAGTCCATTAACGGCCTATTGCACCTTATCCAGTCTGCTCTTAAGTCCTTCCAGAGATTGTTTTATTTCTGTATTCTCCCTTCCAACTTAATCCTTTAACTTTTGAATATTTTTCTGCAGATCCGTCAGCATGGTTATGACCTTTATTTTGAATTCTTTTCCAGGGAGATTGGTTAACTCTATCTCCCCAGTCCCTCTCTCAGAAGTTGTCTGGATAATTTTGGACTGGACCAAATTCTTCTGCCTTTTCATGGTGATAAGAGGTAGCTTTAGGCAGGTTGCGGGTGAGTCAGCTGTGAGAACAAACTCCTTTCCTGCTTGCTGGTTGCCTTGCCCTTCTCCACTGCCTGTGTCAGTTACCCGCACTCCTGGAGCAGCCTCCAGGCTAATCCCCTAAGCTGCTGTGGGCAGGGTCTCTGTCTGGGTACCACAGAGCCCTGCGGAGAGTGGCAGGTACACCGGGTGTGCTCTCCTGTGAGAGCGGCGTTCCCGCCAGGTACCTTTTGCAGTGGCGGCGGATTTGGGGTCTGGCCCAGGCCACTGTGCGCTGGGAAGAGTTTCTGGGCGGCTGCTGGGGGTGCAGTTGCTCCTGTGCCGCTCAGCCACTACCGCTGGCTCGCAAGGGCCACTCCCGGGCCCCTCTGGCACCACTGCCACACGCGCCCGGCTGCTCCCTGCCTTGCGTGCGCATAGCCACTCTTCCACTACTGGTCTGGTGTATTGGGGTTGTTGCCAGCCAAGGTAACACCTGGCAGACTACTTATTGCTGTGAGGGGATTCAGAGCTGTGCTGCTGCCCAGGGCTTAGGACGCCTAGAGTTCTCCGGGATTCCCAGCTGCTGGGCTGCGTGTGCTGGGGTGATTTCGTCCAGCTGTGAGGTCCCTGTTCCTTTAAGATGTTCAAAAAGCACTTGCTTTTCTTTTGTCCCAGGGGAGCTGGTTGCAGGGACCCGCTCACAGGTTTTGTTTTTCCATTTGTCTAATATGCAGCACACTGTGCACTGTGTGTCTGAGCTCCCGGTGTGGATTACTAGAGCTGGTTGTTTGGCAGTCCTGGGCTTTCACTCCCTGCCTGCTCCGACTCCTTTCTTCCCGCCGGGGTGCTGGGGTGGGGGTGGGCGCTTGGGTCCCGCTGGGCCATGGCTTGTATCTTACCCCCTTTGTGTGATGCTGAGTTCTCTCAGATGTACATGTAGCCTGGCTGTTATACTGTATCCACTGGTCTCTCTTTTAGGAATAGTTGTATTTGTTGTATTTTCAAAAATATATATGCTTTTGAGAGGAGATTTCTGCTGAACTACTCATGCCACCATCTTGTCTCCTCCCCCTGAATATATTTTTAAATGGGAAGAAAGTCTCATCAACAGCAAAAAATTAAATACAGTACTGTAGATCCTTCTGAAAGTGGATAGTAACCCAACTAACTTTAAACCCTAATTTACCTAGCTGGCAGATAGTTTTAGGCAGCTAGGTATAATTTGGAATAGAAAGAATTAATCATGATTAAAATAATTAAAACCTTTGGTTTCTTACAAGAAAAGCAGCTATGGGTGGCTCTTAATGTTTAACATTTAAGAACATCAAAGCCAAAGGAGAATATAAGTGAAAAATATTCATGTTTAATGTCCAGATCCTAGGTTGAAAAACAGAGAGGCATGGATTTCTTTGGGAGGTAGACTGGACCTTAATCTCACCTGTATTAGCCTGCAATATTTCTTGATTCTCTTTATGTAACACACAAAAAGAAATCCCTTCCCATCACAAACTGCCCAATGAAGAAAGAAAAAAGGGAAGACGTAAGAGGAGCTTTGAGGCTAATTCATCTTGTCAAAATTAGGCCTAAGGACTCAAAATTCCAACATTTTCCTTTAGAGACAGGGCCCCTTAGGCCATTCCCAGTTTGATAGTTTGTTTCAGTCATATTCCTCACACAAAAATTATGACCCATGTGAAACTGTAAAGTGCAAAATAGTCAAACTGAAACCAAAATGGCTTAGCTCTTGGTATAAGAATGAATATTTTTTTGCCATACACTTTTCACTTTTACTTAGGGACTCAGATCTGGAAAGAGGTGGAATAAGAAACCATGGCATTCAAAATAAGAGGGCAAAGAACACAGGCATCTTTAAATAAAGGATTCTCAAGATACCAAGACTAAGATTATATTTTTCAGGATTTTTAAACTCTAACAACTTTTCTTCTGGTATCAGAAAAGAGCACTCTGTCTCCACAGCTGCATTAGCCTTTCAGAAAAAAGTCCCTCTGCCATATAGGAGTGGAGTACCTGGAAATAATGGTAGAAAGGACAAAAAGTATACATGAAGTAGGGGGAAATAAACAGCCAATCAGCCTTTCCTTCACCACTATAATCTCCAAATTCTATAAATGAGTCTTAGGGTTGGCAGTTTAATTTGTGGGGTGGGAATAAGTTAGGTCTTCAAGCTGCTAGCAGAGCAAGCTCATTGTTTTCACTTAGATAATATATTTTTAGTTGTGGCTTGGGTTGAAAAATTGTGGTAGAGAAGTATCTCAAGATTCCTAACTTAACTCTTGGTGCTGGCAAGGGTTAAAACTCTTTCTAGATAAGAAGATTGGAATGGCTGGAAACTTCTTCAGAGCAGGTGTTCTTAAGCTGTTTCCATAGTGTCTCCACCTAGAACTTGGGAGTATAGAAATTGGGCATTTGAAACAACTCATTTCAGTTTTGCTTTAATATTTTCAGTTTTAATTAGTTCACCTAATAAACAATACATTTTAGCATTCTTCCACAGTCATTTCCCTTCAGTAGAATCAATGAAAATACTTTGACCAAAAAATACTTTGTTGCTTTTATAAGCTCTCAATTAGCTCTTATCTTTGCTGTATTCCTTTTTTGCTTTAAAGAAAATCAAGTTCAAATTTTGTGACCCAAGGCAGAAGAAAGGAGGACACAGGCTGAATCTCATCACCACATACTTTAACTGCTTATCAATAAAAGATAAGCTCTAGTTTTATTTGGGAGCTTCTCTGCCTCTTTAAGAGGTCTGTACATTTCCATTCTCAGCACTGTTCTTCATTCCCAAGGCATGCCACTGCTCCATCTCCTCTTGGGAGGGAAATCTACATTTTCCCCATTCCAGGCTCAGCTGAGCATGTCACTGCGCTTCACTTCCTCATAGCAAACATGCCATAATCACACATTTCAAGCTGTGGCAGTAGCTCCCTTTCTGCCTCATGGTCATTTCCTAAATCTTGACTCATTTGAGGTAGGGCAAAAGATGTTTAATAAGCACACTAACCCACTGGGTGTCCTGCTAAGCAGAGAGATGAAGTTTTGGTCAATGCAGCTTTAACCTCCCTTTATGAGTATACATCTTTCCTGTACATAAGCTATCCTATTTTGAATATATCTGCCAGTACAAAATCCAGGGCTCACCACAGCAAAGCCGGCATCCCACCTGTCATTGAGATGGCTCTGAAAGAACATCAAGAAGTCCTAAAAGAATGGTGAGTATTAAACTTGTCTCTATGTACCCTGAGGCCCAATCCACTCATTTACATTTGGAGCCCATAAAATAGTTTTTAAACAATTTCAACAATAAGACCAAGCAAAAGTTAAGTCCTATGCTTAAGAAGAATTGAATTCCAGCCTCTACCAACCCCTGCTATAGAAAACATGTGCCACAGTGACTGGGCATACAAAGAGCCCTTGCCTCAGTTTTCAGGAACTTAGTTCTTCTAAATTGCTTCTGTTAACACAGTTACGGATTATAAATGATCCATGGGTACAGGTTCACTTACAGCCAATTTAGTAAGTGCTTGCATAGTTAATTCTACCAGTCTTACTCCTACACATGTGGCTCAACCACCCACAGAGCTCTCCTGCACATCTCTTTACCCTCAGCACACAGAAATAGAGGGCTACATCCCAGAAAACACCCAGAGAAAAAGTAGCTTCTGAAATGCTATGTCTAGAAAACCAGGATCCAGCTTCCTATTAAGATGTAATTTCTAAATTTATGTCTCTGAATACTCCAAATAATGATCTAAGCCATGACATTTCTCTGAAATTCCAAATCTGTACATCTATATCTCTTGGTATGCTAAAGCTTTCCTTTTCTGTGTATAGGAGGACACTAAAAAGCAATTTGTTTAAACTGAGCTACCAGGCAACCTTAGATCTTAAAAATCTACTCAATTATGATAGCATGTTACAGTAATGGCCCCTAATGATTCAAGCCTCCCTGTTCTCATATCTTTGATGGTTCCCTCTCTGACTCTGTCCTTATCCACTGCCATGAGGCTTACTTTAGCTGACAGGACAGTAACAAAAGTGACATACGCAAAGAGTCGAAAAGTGCTTGTGTACTGGGGCCTGATCTCTCCTTTCTCTTTGGAACCCTGAGATACCTTGTGAATCATGACTTTGCTACTGGTGAAGAGAAAAGAATCATTCCAGCTGAGGCCAACTAGCTTTCCAACTGCAGACATGCGTGTGAAGCCATCTGTATTAATTTTCTATGGCTACCATTACAAATTACCATGTAGTGGCTTATCATAAATTTACCAGCTTTTGGTTCTTCAGGTCAGAAGTCCAACACATGTCTCACAGGCTAAACTCAAGATGTTGGCAGAACTGTATTCTTTTCTGGAGACTCTAGAGGAAGATTTATTTTAATTCCTTGCTTACACTGGGGGTTCTGGCAGAATTCAGTTCCTTACAACTGTAGAACTGAGGTCCTCCTTTCCTTGCTGACTGCTGAGGGCCATTCCTATCTTCTATCACTACATCTCTTTGACTGACCATTCTGCTTTCCTCTTCCACTTTAACGGGTTTGTGATTAGACTGAGCCCACACAGATAAATCAGGATAATCTCCCCACTTCAAAATCTGTAACCTAAATCACACCCACAAAGTTCCTTTTGCTACACACAGTAAAATATTCACAAGTTCTAGAGGTTCGGCTATGGAAATCTTTGGTAGACCATTATTTTACCAACCAAGACCCTCTACACCTAGCCAAGCCATCAACTGACCAGAAAGCAGACAACCTGGCCCTGATCAAATGAACTGCACATACGACCCACAGAACTGTGAGAAACATTAAATGCTGTTTTAAGCCAGTATACTTTGAGATGGCTTTGTGAGGCAGCAAAAGCTAATTAAATACAATGGCCAAAGCTACATTACTTCCAAGGTAGAGGGTCTCTGCAACTCTCTACCTAGTAACATGGACCTTTTCCTCTTCTCTGTTTCAGTTCAACAAGCGTGCCTAAGAGACCACTGGCAGTTTTCTGTCCTCTGAGTAATAAAACAAAACAATTAAATTAGTTTTATTTCTTCTTTTAGTGCAGATCTAGAGATTATTGCTGAAATTTAACAAAAGCCATTCTTACTTATTATCTCAATAAAACAACATAGGGATTTTTTTGATCTATGATTAGAAGCTACCTACATGAAAAAAACATGTATGTTGGAAGTCTTAGGGGAAGACTTGAAGGAAAGGCCGTCTTTTGACAGAGCAAAAGCTGCTGATGAAAGAGGGAAATTTCATTGCTACCCAACCATTTCTCCTTTATGCATAAAGACTAATGAGGGCTTTGGGGCATTGCCTCTAAGGGTCTCTAACCCTACATTAGCCACTGATAAATTTTTTCAAATGGGCTCTCCCTCAAATTTGTTGATTCTTAAAAGGTCTGGGAAACTTCAGTAGAAGGAAAATGTCAATAGCAAGTTAACGTCCTCTTGCCTTTTTTGGCTGGCTTCCATTTGCCTGCGTCTTGCCTGTTAATTGAATGCTCTTCAGATTCCATCTCAAAAACAAATGAGGATGGAGACCAGAGGCCTGCTTCCCCAGACTGATAAGAGCTGCACAGTACAATTATACCCAAACAGCTTTGTTTTGGAATGTAATCCCCACCCTAGCCTTCTTCCCAATAGGATGGTAACAGCGTAATTACCTCTTCAGGATTTATTGTTTGGGAATATAATTATTCTACTGGGCCCCCTTTGTAGGGGAAAGTAACTACAAAAGGAATGTAACAGAATTTGTAGCCCTCTCCCCAGAAGCAGTCTTGTAAACTGAACAAATTATTTTTGTTCCCTTAAAGCCAGAGTTTAGATTTTGGCTTGTTTTTCTACCAACAAGGAATCACCCACACCCTAAGAGGGCTCTTGTTTTAAAGGTTCCAATTTAAAGCCAGACTCCTTGAGTTCCAATTCCCACTCTGTTGAGTACTAGCTGTGGTTTAAGGCAAATTATTACATTTCTCTATGCCTTAATTTCCTCGTTTGTAAAAATGAGCAGTAACAGGACATCACTGGGGCTCAGAACAATGCTTGGCATAGTAAATGCTCTTGGGCTTTTATTTTTAAAGCGCATCTGAAGCACTATATTCCACACACACTACATTTTGCAAATGTGATCTAACACTGGTTAGTGCTCAAATCTAAGATTGAGTCACTCCATTCTTTCTTTTTATTTTTAAATTTTATTTTGGTATCATTAATCTACAATTACATGAAGGACATTATGTTTACTAGGCTCCCCCCTTCACCAAGTCTCCCCCACATACCCCTTCACAGTCACTGTCCATCTGCGTAGTAAGATGCTGTAAAATCACTACTTGTCTTCTCTGTGTTGCACAGCCCTCCGCGTGCCCCCCCCCACACTATACATGCTAATCATAATGCCCTCTTTCTTTTTCCCCACCCTTATCCCTCCCTACCCACCCATTCTCCCCAGTCCCTTTTACTTTGGTAACTGTTAGTCCATTCTTGGGTTCTGTGATTCTGCTGCTGTTTTGTTCCTTCAGTTTTCCTTTGTTCTTATACTCCACATATGAGTGAAATCATTTGGTATTTGTCTTTCTCAGCTTGGCTTATTTCACTGAGCATAATATCCTCTAGCTCCATCCATGTTGTTGCGAATGGTAGGATCTGTTTTTTTCTTATGGCTGAGTAATACTACATTGTGTATATGTATCACATCTTCTTTATCCATTCATCTACTGATGGAAATTTAGGTTGCTTCCATATCTTGGCTATTGTAAATAGTGCAGCGATAAACATAGGGGTGCATCTGTCTTTTCAAACTGAAGTGCTGCATTCTTAGGGTAAATTCCTAGAAGTGGAATTCCTGGGTCAAATGGTATTTCTATTTTGAGCATTCTGAGGAACCTCCATACTGCTTTCCACAATGGTTGAACTAATTTACATTCCCAACAGCAGTGTAGGAGGGTTCCCCTTTCTCCACAACCTCGCCAACATTTGTTGCTGTTTGTCTTTTCGATGATGGTGATCCTTACTGGTGTGAGGTGATATCTCATTGTGGTTTTAATTTGCATTTCTCTGATGATTAGCGATGTGGAGCATCTTTTCATGTGCCTGTTGGCCATCTGAATTTCTTCTTTAGAGAACTGTCTGTTCAGTTCCTCTGCCCATTTTTTTATTGGATTATTTGCTTTTTGTTTGTTGAGGTGTGTGAGCTCTTTATATATTTTGGATGTCAATCTTTTATCAGATCTGTCATTTATGAATATATTCTCCCATACTGTAGGATACCTTTTTGTTCTATTGATGGTGTCCTTTGCTGTACAGAAGCTTTTTAGCTTGATATAGTCCCACTTGTTCATTTTTGCCTTTGTTTCCCTTTCCTGGGGAGATATGTTCATGAAGAAGTCACTCATGTTTATGTCCATGAGATTTTTGCCTATGTTTTTTTCTAAGAGTTTTAGGTTTCATGACTTACATTCAGCTATTTGATCCATTTCGAATTTACTTTTGTGTATGGGGTTAGACAGTGATCCAGTTTCATTCTCTTACATGTAGCTGTCCAGTTTTTCCAGTAACATCTGTTGAAGAGACCGTCATTTCTCCATTGTATGTCCATGGCTCCTTTATCATATATTAATTGGCCATATATGTGTAGGTTAATATCTGGAGTCTCTATTCTGTTCCACTGGTTTGTGGCTCTGTTCTTGTGCCAGTACCAAATTGTCTTGATTACTGTGGCTTTGTAGTAGAGCTTGAAGTTGGAGAGCAAGATACCCCCAACTTTATTCTTCCTTCTCAGGATTGCTTTGGCTATTTGGGGTCTTTGGCGGTTCCATATGAATTTTTGAACTATTTGTTCCAGTTCATTGAAGAATACTCCATTCTTTCTTTCTTTCCACAATGCTTTTGTCAATGCAGCACGAGGGGCAATGTTTTGGATGATTTTAAATGCTGCTAAAGAACTGTCATAGTCTCTGAGCTTTTTGCCTAGGTAAAACTACTCTGAATAATACTCCCACTGGGAACTTTGACCTTTCACCTTCTATCCAGCTTCTTCTGTTCCTTTATAGCCTAGACCAGTTAAATTCTCTGTTTAGGAAAGAATATTTTTTGGCTTGTCCTTCACCAGCCAGGAGCCACACAGTAAAAAATCATGGGTTTGTTTGCCAGGCAGTCCCAAAGAATACAGCCCCACAGCTAAAGACAGTAGCAGTAGAGCTGGGCCCCTCCTGCATAGCACACAACTGCAATAAGCTGAGAGACTGTGGTTACAGGATAACTATCTGGCTCTGGGGTAACATTCAAGTCCTGGCCAAAAGAAATACCCCCAGGACTTCTCCACTCCAAAGGGTCCCTGGTTAACCCACATGCAGGTGCCTCTTTCCACATCGTGGCTTATACCAAGATATCCATACTTGCTCTCTGTGGGCAAAACTGTAACATTTCCAGAGTATCTCACCTGGCTTTAGTACATTTGCATATCCTCAGGGATGGAGAAGTTCATCTCCATGTCAATGGGTAATTACCTGGGCAACTGAGGCCATGTCTGAACCTGAGAGTTTAAAGGGAGGGGCTTGCTTGCTTGCTTGCTTGCTTCCTCAGGAGCAGAGGAGAGAGACAGCCCTGGACTGCAGTTTGTAAGCAATAAACGGGTTTAAAACTTTATTTCTCCCTTTGACTGATTTTGGTTTTTAGAGGTATTTTGCCCTGGATTTCCTCTCCCCGGACTTACACTATCACTTCAAGCTGAGTGGCACATGGACCCTGAGGAAGAGCTGGCCTTGGGGTGTTAAAGAAAGGAAATTAACGTCCACAGGTTATTGCCTCTACTTTGCTAGAGAGGGTGAGAGGCAGCTTCCACGGCATTTCCAGCCATTTTGAAACAAATGAGGCTGCTTGAGGACATGAAAAGGGAAAGAGTAAGAAAAGCTAATGTGAGCTCAGAGTTTTAAAAAGAAGGAGGCAGAAGGTTAGTATAGGTTATTAGTTTCTATAGTCATAATGATGGCATGAGTAAAAAATGATGGAGTAGATGGGACAGCACTGAGGTTTGTCCCAAGTCTTCCCAGGGGCTAAAGAAGATCTCTAATCTTAAATAAAGTGGAGATACTCAGGCTGCTGCCTCCACTGGAAAAAATGGGCTTTGACCTGACATTTGGCTTTCTCTTTCCTCACACCTCTTCTGTGGATTTCTATATTGACATATCACTTGTTCCAAGGGATCGCAAAACATGTCAAATCACAAACCAATCATAACCTAAGAAGAGAGAAGTAAAAAGATTTTGGCATTACAGTGGGTATTTACAGGTCAGAGGGCATCTTAAGCTGGCACAACCACAGTACTTAATAAACTATGAGATTACTCTAGGTTTAGGAAAGCCTCAGAGTACAAAGAACTTAAAGTACAAGTAAACAGTAGGGTCTCAATCCAGATACATTGTTGTTAACATTTCTCTTTGAAGAGGAAGGACAAAGAGAAACATGTAGGAAATTGGTTAAGAGTTGGAGAAGAGGTTATAGGTCATTTTCCCCTATTTTCTGCTGCAGAATTGCTCTAAGGTCTGAGCTCTCACAGCCAGATTTGTTTATACTTCTACTGAAGCATTTAGCACAATACCCACTTAACCTATGTTGATGAAAATGATGTGTCTACTCAGTAGATGGTAAGCTTAGGGAGGGCTTAGAGATCATGTCTTGTTTATCTGGGTATTACCATATTCACAACACTGTACCATGTAAACAACAGAAGCTCAAAAAATGCTTATTGAGTCAAAATGGCTGATATAACAGCTGAACACTCTGTAGGTAATTATGAATTCATTCATTTCCCCCCATTGCAAACAGCTCCAGATCAAGAACAGTTATACATCAAGGACTCACCAGCACTAGCACATCTTGGGTTCCTAGTCTGCACAGCAGGAACCCAAGTGTGGGTTCATCTCATTCCATGCCTCCATCTCTACATCTGTTCCTAGCTTGATGACTTGTCAAATTTTAAAGAGGTTCTCAAAGTAAATTTTAATGTAAATCAGGATCACCCAGAAAACTATGAAATCACAAATCCCTGGATCCCACAACAAGTCTTTGATTCAGTGGATCTGGGGGAGGGTCTAGGAGTTTACATTTGTAATGCATTCCCAGGTGACATGTTACTTTCCAGGAACGAACTATGCTTTGCAAATCCCACATTGCCATGGTGAAACAGGAGCAAACACTTGGTCTGCTGAGTACATGCTTATTTCAGCTCAGGTCCTGCTGGGGGACAGAAGAGTTTTTCAAATGCAAACTTTGTGATTCCTATCCTCTTCCCTGTTTGGGTGACATGACTATAGGTAACAGTGAACATACTAGATCGTCGAATTGACATAGGGAGCCTCAGGTTACCATCTGTTGGTGCATAAGCTCCTAGTTTTCTCAACTCACAGACTATATAGTAAAGAGGAAAAAGCCTTGCTTGGGACTCAGGAAAAATATCTCTGGGGAGGAAGACAGAATAACAGTGAGAGATCAGTAAGGTTATCAGTGAGGAGACTGGCATAGCTCTAACTCATACTGGTCTCCAAAATTTGTAATATGAATAATAATAATGATGTCTAAAATCTATTGAAATTATTATTATTGCCAAAAATATTATCCTAGGTGTTTCATTCATTTAATTCCACTCATTTAACTCAATTAATCCTTCAAAAAAGACCTACGAGCAAAAAGAATAAAATACCCAGGAGTAAGCCTAACCAAGGAGGTGAAAGACCTATACCCTGAAAATTAAATGACATTCATGAGAGAAATTAAAGAAGACACCAGTAAATGGAAAATACATACCATACTCAAGGATAGGAAGAATTAATATTGTCAAAATGGCCATCCTGCCTAAAGCAATCTATAGAGTCAATGCAATCCCTATCAAATTACCAACAGAATTCTTCAATGAACTAGAACACATCATTCTAAAATTCATATGGAACCACAAAAGACCCCAAATAGCCAAAGCAATCCTGAGAAGGAAGAATAAAGCTGGTGGGATTACGCTCCCCATTTCAAGCTCTACTACAAAGCCATAGTAATAGAGACAATTTGGTACTGGAACAAGAACAGATCCATAAAACAATGGAATAGAATAGAAAGCCCAGATATAAACCCAAGCATATATATGGTTAATTAATAGACGATAAAGGAGCCACGGATATATGATGGGGAAATGACAGCCTCTTCAACAACAGCCTCTGGTGTTGGCAAAACTGGACAGCTACATGTAAGAGAATGAAACTGGATTACTGTCTAACTCCATACACAAAAGTAAACTCAAAATGGATCAAAGACCTGAATGTAAGTCATGAAACTACAAAACTCTTAGAAGAAAAAAAAGGCAAAAATCTCTTGAGTATAAACACAAGCTACTTTTTCCTGAACACATCTCCTCGGGCAAGGTAAACAAAAGCAAAAATGAACAAATGAGACTATATCAAGCCATAAACTTCTGTACAGCAGAAGACACCATCAATACAGCACAAAAGACATCCTATAGCATGGGAGAATACATGTGTAAACAACATATCTGACAAGGGGTTAACATCCCAAATACATAAAGAACATGCCTCAACTCCCCAAAAGAAAATAACCCTATTAAAAAGTGGGCAGAGGATATGAAGACAATTCTCCAAGCAAGAAAGTCAGATGGCCAACAGACACATGAAAAGATGCTCCACATTGCTAATTATCAGGGAAATGCAAATCAAAACCACAATGAGTTATCACCTCATACCAGTTAGGATGGCCAACACAGAAAAGACTAGGAACAACAAATGCTGGCGAGGATTTGGAGAAAGGGGAACGAACCCTCCTACACTGCTGGCGGGAATGTAAACTAGTTCGACCATCATGGAAAGCAGTATGGAGGTTCCTCAAAAAACTAAAAATAGAAATACCATTTCACTCAGAAATTCCACTCTTAGGAATTTACCCTAAGAATGTAAGATCCCAATTTCAAAAAGACATATGCACCCCTATGTTTATCATAGCACTATTTACAATAGCCAAGATATGGAAGCAACCTAAGTGTCCATCAGTAGATGAATGGATAAAGAAGATGTGGTACATATACACAATGGAGCATTATTCAGCCATAAGAAGAAAACAAAACCTACCATTTGCAACAACATGGATGGAGCTAGAGGGTATTATGCTCAGTGAAATAAGCCAGGCAGAGAAAGACAAGTACCGAATGATTTCAATCATCTGTGGAGTATAAGAACAAAGCAAAAAGTGAAGGAACAAAACAGCAGCAGAGTCACAGAACCCAAGAATGGACTAACAGTTACCAAAGGGAAAGGGACTGGGGAGGGTGGGTGGGAAGTGAGGGAGAAGGGGAGCAAGGGGCATTACAATTAGCACACTAACGTAGGTGGGGGCACAGGGAAGGCAGTATAGCACAGAGAAGACAAGTAGTGACTCTATAGCATCTTATTATGCTGATGGACAGTGACTATAATGGGGTATGTGGTGGGGACCTGTTAATGGGGGGAATCTAGTAACCACAATGTTGCCCATGTGATTTTATATTAATGATACCAAAATAAAAAAATAAAAAAAGACAAGACAAGACTAGGAACAACACTGCAAGGATGTGGAGAAAGGGGAACCCTCCTATGGCTGGCAGGAATGTAAATTAGTTCAACCATTGTGGAAAGCAATACGGAGGTTCCTCAAAAAAACTAAAAATAGAAATACCATTTGACCCGGGAATTCCACTCCTAGGAATTTCCTGGAAGAAAACAAGATCCCAGATTTAAAAAGATATATGCACCCCTATGTTTATTGCAGCACTATTTACAATAGCCAAGATACGGAAGCAACCTAAGTGTCCATCAGTAGATGAATAAAGAAGATGTGGTACATATACACAATGGAATGTTATTCAGCCATAAGAAGAAAACAAATTGTACCATTTGCAACAATATAGATGGACCTAGAGGGTGTTATGCTCAGTGAAATAAGCCAGGCAGAGAAAGACAAGTACCAAATGATTTCACTCATTTGTGGAGTATAACAACAAAGCAAAACTGAAGGAACAAAACAGCAGCACACTCACAGACTCCAAGAAGAGACCAGCAGTTACCAAAGGGAAGGAGCTGGGAGGGGTGGGTGGGGAGGGGATTAATGTGCATTATGATTCACACATATAATGTAGGGGGGTCATGGGGAAGGCAGTGTAGCACAGAGAAGACAAGTAGGAATTCTATAGCATCTTAGTATACTGGACAGTGGTTGCAATGGGGTGGGGGATGAGGGACTTGATAATATGGGGGAATATTGAAACAACAATGTTGCTCATGTGAAACCTTCATAAGATTGTATATCAATGATACCTTAATAAAAAATTAAATTAAATATTTAAATTCCCCATTATATTTTCTCTTATGTAAAAAAAAATCCTATGAGCTAGATACTATTCTTATGCCCATTTTACAGAAGAAGAAATTGAGGCTCCAAAAAAGTAAAATAAATTAACCACGGTTACAATGCTAGGAAGTAGCAAAATATTTGAACCTAAACCTCTAGAGTATGGGTCCAGAGCCCCAACTCCTGGAACATTTTGCTTTACTGCTTCTCAGGCAAACTGTATACTGCAAATGGCAGCTGTCCTTCCTGAACTCCATTCACAGACCCATTCAAGAGACAAATGGCGACACACTCAGAGTTTCTTCCAACTGTACCAAAAAGACATAAATCCTTAGTCCAAGCCCAGGTTTGAGCTACATCTTCTTCAGCTAATCTATCAGGATTGGCAGATAAAGTCCCAGGGGAATTATTAAATTTTTAGTGTCAGGGCCAAAACAAAACATAGAAAATTAGGCCACTCCCTGGCTAGACTGTAAACTCCCTAAGGGAAGAACCATTTAATTCTTTTATAACACCAAAAGTACCCTACAAAGTGACAAGCATCTACAAAGTGCTATGTACATTTCTAAAAGACAGTAAAGAAAAGGACAGGTGTAAAGCATCAGTTGGGGAATGATCAAGAGGAAATTTCCTGGGGGAGAAAGAGACAGAGGCACAGGAAAACATAGTCATATAATATACAAGGGACAGAAAGTTCACTGACAAGGCCCAGTATTTTCCTCTAGAAAAACCCAAAGAAGCACAGGCAGTTGTGCTTATAAACTAGGAGCCAGGTTCTCAATAAGCACACCTTTCCTTTGTGGCATAATGAGATACAGTTATGTGCTGGGGTATAGAGGATGTGGATTCTCCAGTGACTTGTGAACACCAAAAAAATAAAAGGCCCTGGGTGTTGTAAGGCATCTGGGAAGGCTGGGTTCTTTGACAGGAGTGCTGCATTAACTTCTTTGTTTCCAAGGCAACCAAGCCAACCCCTCACTGCTTTCCCTTTCATCACTAGAGCAAAATGAAAGGTAAGAGGGTTAATCATTAAAGCAGCACTAGCTAGTACCACCACCACTAACTATCCATTTATCTGGAGGTTATAAACAGCCATCTTAATTGATGTTGGGTTGGAATGTGCCACTCACTTTATTTGCCTGGCTGCTGGGTATCACAGAGGTACAGAATATGGAGATCAAGGATCCAATACCAGAATTATTATTCATTTCTGTTCATACTCATTCAAGGCCACAATGGCCCTCAACTGTATTCATTACTTCATCTTTCCCAGATCTACCAATTCAAGTGAAGGTCTAGTAGAGAGTAATTAAGCAATGTGTTGTATTAGCAAGCTATGACTATCAGATTAAGAATCAGGCTAATTCCTAAAATTCAGCAAGCCAGAGGCCCCAGAAGCCCACCTCGTTAACCAAACTAGACTAGAAAGGCCTCCTGAAAGTAACTGCCTCCTGAAAGTAATTCCCCGAGGTACTAGGAAGTGGGGAACATCTAACAGAGAGGACTGGTGTTTTAAAAAGAGATGAGAGGGGCAAAAGACAACCAAAAATAAAGTTAACAAAGAAAAGTAAAGTAAATTCTTACAAAAGGGGTAGCTCTATCTTACAACAGGCAATAAACAGAAGGAAGCCTGGGATGTGAGGTTATATAATGCAATAATTACAGCACGATGTTGCTGAGTTTGTAATATATATGACATTAATAACACAAAGGAAGGGGAAGAGAACAGAGCTATTAGAGTGGAGCAAAGTTTCTGTATCTTACCAGAATTAAGTATGAAGTAGATCCTGATATAGTTTAAAAATAAGTAAAGGAATTAAAATGGTAAATTACAAGATATCCACTTGATACAAATGAATTTAATAGGAGAAATTGATAAACAAAAAAGACATTAGAAATACAGAATACAAACAGCAAAATGGCAGACAAAAATTCAACTATAGCAATAACACCAATCCATCCAATCAAAAGAGAGATTGTAAAACTGGATAAAAAGGTTCAACTGTATGCTTTCTATAAGACACACTATTTCTTTTTATTGGAGTAAAGTTGATATACAATATTATATTGTTTTCAGATGTTCAACAGAGTGGCCCAATAATTACATTGATCACTAGATGCTTGCCATGTAAAAGACACACAGTAGATTCAAAGATATAAATGGGTTGACAGTAGAAGGATGGAAAAAGATACATCAAGAATCAACAACCATAAAAGAGCTGGAACAGCTATACTAATAGAAAAAAAAACTAGACTTAAAGACAATATTACTACAGACAGAGGGACATTTTATAATGGTAAAGGTTAATTGATCAGGAAGGTATAATAATTACAAACATACATGTACCTAACAACAAGGTCCCAAAAGATTTGAGAGAAAAACTGACAAAATTGCGAGAAATACAACATTTCACAATAGTACTGGAAATTTCAATACCACACTCTTAATAACAGCTAGAACCACTAGACAGAAAATCAACAAGGATATAGAAAACATGAACAACACTATCAACCAAGAAGATCTCCCTGGCATCCACAGCATACTCCATGCACAACAGAATACACTCTTTTCTTAAGAGCTCAGAAATATTCTCCAGGAAAGGCCATAAAACAAGTTTCAGTAAATTTAAAATAATTGAAATCATACAAAACATGCTCTTAGACTACAACAAATGACATAAGAAAACAGCAGAAGGAAATTTGGGAAATTCACAAATACGTGAAAATTGAAAAACATACTCCTAAACAAAAAAGGGTCAAAGAAGAAATCACAGGAGAAATTGGGATGACTGGGCAGAAAGCCATCTCTAGCCCAGGACAATAGACCAGGCCCCAATGACCTGTGGTTAGCAGTAAGAAAATCCTGATATTTCCCATTGATTTTAATCAAAATACTAAATTAAGCACATCAGGTCTACATCTGCTAGGGGCAGATGCTCATTAGGATGAAAGTCAAAAAGATAAGGCAGGACAGATAACTAATACCTTACACTACCCAGGTTCCTATCCCTCAGAAGTTTTTTGTTCTTCCAGTGATCACCAGGAAGATGTCAAATGCCAGGGCTTCTCATTTCACTTTTATGAGGCCTCAAACATGCTCAAATATTTTAAGCTTAATAACCTTTTGGCAGATACTCCCTACTTTAACTCATGCAAAACATGGCAAAGAAGTCAGGCAGACTGAGTTACTTTAAAGTTTCAGATCTGCCTCTTACTGTGTTACACAGGTCAAGTAACAAAACTGCTCTGAACCTCAATTTTCTTCCCTGCAGAATGGAAATGTACCATCTACTTCACAGGGCTGTCACAATAATTAAAGGAGACAATGTATGGGAAAGCACTTAGGACAGTATTTGGCCCATAGTAAGCAGTTATCAACTTTATTTCCTTCTTTATTATCAGTTGCTACTACTACACAGAGCAAGCGCTGTCTACTAAAAAGTCAGCAGGAAGAACTCCCCAGACTTGAGTGTTTCCCCAAAAATATACCTGGTAGAGTTGTAGTAGCTTTAAATGTATTTATAGCTTTAAATACACATTCAGAATTTGTGTTGCTGAAGAAGGGGTATGGAGTGGGTTGATGGGTGACTGGAAGCCATCAGGAACCTTTGGGGAAGGCACCAATATTAGGTAGAAGAGATGCAGATTAATAACCAAAACACTCTTAGTAGCTTTTGTTTTCTATTATTGCTCTCAGGCTCATGTGGGAGGAAGTGGGCAGAATGGATCTTATTTTTTGCAAATCCATTTCTGGTGATGATTCTGAATGGCTTTGGCTAGGGTTCCTAATAGAGGCATTTGCCACCATAGTATTGGTCATACCTCCTAAAACAGGTGTGTATATGCTTCATCCTTTCAGGTCTGCCAAATTTCCATGCTTTACCCCTGCAAAAAGCTGCTCACCATACAATGAGTTTCACTTTATATTTGGAGATGAGAACCAATCAGCAAGACTGAGGTATGGCCAACCACCTAGACTTTGAACTGCAGGAGGGCAGGGATCATGACTGTCTTATTCACTCTGGTAGCTTAGAACAGTGCTTGGCACACAGCTGTGGAACAAATACCTGTTGAATGTAATTGTTCTGAGACCATCACAACCTTACTCCAATGATAGCAGAGAAAGTACCTTTTCAGGAAAACTGGGAGGGCTTGCTCCTAAAAAGCCAATCTGCCTTTTACTTCAAAAGACATTATAACAGCAAATCTATTACATGATCATAGTAAGTTTAACAAAAAGCAAAACATGTGTGTCTGGGAGGGCAAGAAGGTTCAGGGAAAAGACTGTTACATAATAAGATTTTCCTCAGTAAGTACCACTGAGTCATAAAAAGTTATGTCTAGGGGGCGGAGCCAGGATGGCAGCGTGAGTAGAGCAGTGGAAATCTCCTCTCAAAAACACATAGAGCTATGAAAATATAACAAAGAAAACTCTTCCTAAAATAGAGACCAGAGGACACAGGACAACATCCAGACCACATCCACACCTGCAAGAACCCAGCGCCTTGCGAAGGGGAGTGCTTTTTGGAAGTCTTAAAGGGGGAGGACAGGACACTTAGACGAGAGGCAGGGAATCTGGGGATCTCTGGGCACTCTAACCCCCTGGGCAACAGGGAGCACAGAGGCCCCTTACAGAGAAAAATAGCCTCCCGGCCGCTCCCCCTCCAACAGGGCTCCACCACTTTGGAGGAGCAGCCCCAGCCAGGCCACGCCCACTGCAACAGCGGAGATAAACTCCATAGCAAACGGGCAGGTAGCAGAAGCCCTGTCTGCACACAGCTGACAAGCATAAGCCACTAGAGGTCGCTATTCTCTCAGGAGAGGAAGGCCACAAACCAACAAGAAGGGAAGCTCTTCCAGGGGTCACTTGTACCAGCTCTGCAAACTATCTCTATCACCATGAAAAGGCAAAACTACAGGCAGACAAAGATCACAGAGACAACACCTGAGAAGGAGACAGACCTAACCAGTCCTCCTGAAAAAGAATTCAAAATAAAAATCATGAACATGCTGACAGAGATGCAGAGAAAAATGCAAGAGCAATGGGATGAGATGCAGAGAAAAATGCAAGAGCAATGGGATGAAGTCCGGAGGGAGATCACAGATGTCAGGAAGGAGATCACAGAAGTGAAACAATCCCTGGAAGGATTTATAAGCAGAATGGATAAGATGCAAGAGGCCATTGAAGGAATAGAAGCCAGAGAACAGGAATGTATAGAAGCTGACATAGAGAGAGATAAAAGGATCTCCAGGAATGAAACAACACTAAGAGAACTATGTGACCAAACCCAAAGGAATAATATTCGTATTATAGGGGTACCAGAAGAAGAAGAAAGAGAAAAGGGATAGAAAGTCTCTTTGAAGAAATAATTGCAGAAAACTTCCCCAAACTGGGGGAGGAAATAATCGAACAGACCATGGAATTACACAGAACCCCCAATAGAAAGGATCCAAGGAGGACAACACCAAGACACATAGTAATTAAAATGGCAAGTATCAAGGACAAGGAAAGAGTTTTAAGGACAGCTAGAGAGAAAAAGGTCACCTATAAAGGAAAACCCATCAGGCTAACATCAGACTTCTCGACAGAAACCCTACAGGCCAGAAGAGAATGGCATGATATACTTAATGCAATGAAACAGAAGGGCCTTGAACCAAGGATACTGTATCCAGCACGACTATCATTTAAATATGATGGCGGGATTAAACAATTCCCAGACAAGCAAAAGCTGAGGGAATTTGCTTCCCACAAACCACCTCTACAGGGCATCCTACAGGGACTGCTCTAGATGGGAGCACTCCTAAAAAGAGCAGAACAAAACACACAACATATGAAGAATGGAGGAGGAGGAATAAGAAGGGAGAGAAGAAAAGAATTTCCAGACAGTGTATATAACAGCTCAATAAGCGAGCTAAGTTAGGCAGTAAGATACTAAAGAAGCTAACCTTGAACCTTTGGTAACCACAAATCTAAAGCCTGCAATGGCAGTAAGTACATATCTCTCAATAGTCACCCTAAATGTAAATGGACTTAATGCACCAATCAAAAGACACAGAGTAATAGAATGGATAAAAAAGCAAGACCCATCTATATGCTGCTTACAAGAAATTCACCTTAAACCCAAAGACAAGCATAGACTAAAAGCCAAGGGATGGAAAAACATATTTCAGGCAAACAACAGTGAGAAGAAAGCAGGGGTTGCAGTACTAATATCAGACAAAATAGACTTCAAAACAAAGAAAGTAACAAGAGATAAAGAAGGATACTACATAATGATAAAGGGCTCAGTCCAACAAGAGGATATAACCATTCTAAATATATATGCACCCAATACAGGAGCACCAGCATATGTGAAGCAAATACTAACAGAACTAAAGAGGGAAATAGACTGCAATGCATTCATTTTAGGAGACTTCAACACACCACTCACCCCAAAGGATAGATCCACCGGGCAGAAAATAAGTAAGGACACACAGGCACCGAACAACACACTAGAACAGATGGACCTAATAGACATCTATAGAACTCTACATCCAAAAGCAACAGGATATACATTCTTCTCAAGTGCACATGGAACATTCTCCAGAATAGACCACATACTAGCTCACAAAAAGAGCCTCAGTAAATTCCAAAATATTGAAATTCTACCAACCAATTTTTCAGACCACAAAGGTATAAAAGTAGAAATAAATTCTACAAAGAAAGCAAAAAGGCTCACAAACACATGGAGGCTTAACAACATGCTACTAAATAATCAATGGATCAATGAACAAATCAAAATAGAGATCAAGGAATATATAGAAACAAATGACAACAACAACACTAAGCCCCAACTTCTGTGGGACGCAGCGAAAGCAGTCTTAAGAGGAAAGTATATAGCAATCCAGGCACACTTGAAGAAGGAAGAACAATCCCAAATGAATAGTCTAACATCACAATTATCGAAACTGGAAAAAGAAGAACAAATGAGCCCTAAAGTCAGCAGAAGGAGGGACATACTAAAGATCAGAGAAGAAATAAACAAAATTGAGAAGAATAAAACAATAGCAAAAATCAACGAAACCAAGAGCTGGTTCTTTGAGAGAATAAACAAAATAGGTAAGCCTCTAGCCAAACTTATTAAGAGAAAAAGAGAATCAACACAAATCAACATAATCAGAAATGAGAATGGAAAAATCATGACAGACTCCACAGAAATACAAAGAATTATTAAAGCCTACTATGAAAACCTATATGCCAACAAGCTGGAAAACCTAGAAGAAATGGACAACTTCCTAGAAAAATACAACCTCCCAAGACTGACCAAGGAAGAAACACAAAAGTTAAACAAACCAATTACGAGCAAAGAAATTGAAACGGTAATCAAAAAACTACCCAAGAACAAAACCCCGGGGCCGGATGGATTTACCTCGGAATTTTATCAGACACACAGAGAAGACATAATACCCATTCTCCTTAAAGTGTTCCAAAAAATAGAAGAAGAGGGAATACTCCCAAACTCATTCTATGAAGCCAACATCACCCTAATACCAAAACCAGGCAAAGACCCCACCAAAAAAGAAAATTACAGACCAATATCCCTGATGAATGTAGATGCAAAAATACTCAATAAAATATTAGCAAACCGAATTAAAAAATACATCAAAAGGATCATACACCATGACCAAGTGGGATTCATCCCAGGGATGCAAGGATGGTACAACATTCGAAAATCCATCAACATCATCCACCACATCAACAAAAAGTTATGTCTAGAAACCACTTAAGATAGAGGAACTAAAACAAATAAGAAAAGCCCTGAAGATCATTAGCCAAGCTCCCTGGGGGCTCTTACCCTCTCCTAGAGTAAGGTACTAGAGAAGAATGATTATTTTGATATTATTCCTTTTAAGATAAGTATGGAGACAGACTAGGAAGCTCTGGAATCCCAGTGCCTGCTTTGTTCTGGCTCTTCTACTTCTAGTTGTATCACTCACTCTGAGCAAGTCAATCTTCTGGGCTTTAGTTTCCTCCACTGCTAATTAGATAACAGCACCCTTCTCAGGATTAATTCGAGAAAAAAATGAATGACTTTCAGAAAGAAATATGACTAGGAAAAGCACTTAAAACAGTCACTGGCATACAGCAAGTGCTCAATAAATGTTAGGCTTTTTTTTATTGCTGTTATTACTGGAATCTTCTCAAGAGATGAAAAAAGTAATACAATTGTCAACAGACTCTGGAGGAACATCCAACTACAGATATCCCCTGCTTTTCAAAAGTTTGAGTTACATCACTTAGCTTTTACAAAAGACCTACATTACGGCCTGTTTTCACTAACTGAAAGAAATCCAAGGAGGATTTTTGCTTTTATGAAAAAAGGCAAAAAGTGAAAATAGCATTATTTGTTTTGCAAGTGGGCCTTCATAGCAGCAGCGTGCACCCAGCTGCTCTGCCAAGCTCCTTCCCTGGGAACTACACTCAGCATCAGGTTGCCATAGCTCTGAACTGCAGATGAGCATGTGTGCTTTACCTTGATTTATTTTGTGCATCCATTAGCAAAATGTGTCCTAAGGTATCAGAAAAGACTATGAGAGGTTCTTTTTTTAATCTGGGAATACTAAAAAATCTTAGCATCTACATTACTGGTAATTGCTTCTTTGCTTTACCTGACTTCAAAATGTTTAAGGAAGATTTCATAGGAATACTCTTGAATGGGTCACTGGAGTCCATCAGGAACCTTTGGTTAAGGCACCAAGATTAGGCAGAAGAGAGGAAGATTAGCAGTCATAGCAGGGGAAACAAGTGATGAGGGCTCTTAAGAAAAGACCAGTAGCATTCTGTAACATATATCTTGTGAAAATGGGAGAAACTAGTTTAATTGTGGATGAAAACCATCTGCTCATCTAACCCAAGAATAAGGTTCTTGAGAGTCAGATTTCCTTCCCCTTGAGACATTTTGCATCCTTTGTTAGATAACTGTTCTCAGTACATTTCATATCTGTAAACAACCACCTGATGGAACATAACCATGAGTATCTAACCAACTGAAACATGAACAAGGAACCTTTATCATTCAAAGATATCCATGAGTGGAACTGGGCCATTTTTGGTCAAACCTCTGGGCATTAAGTAGGGAACAGGAAACAGAGGTAGAGTTATTAGAGCAAAGGAAGAAAAAACACCATATGTATGTTCCAAAAAAGCTAAACACCAAGGCACAGATTTTCCAGCAGTAGCAGAGGAGATGCTGTGTGGGGCGGTGGAAGCAGCTGTCTGGAACAAAGAAGGGGGAGAAGAGCTCTGCAGCACTACCTGGCAGCAGGTCATTAACTACAGGTGAGGAGTCACACGCCATCAGCCAGCCACAGCAGAGCACCAACCCAGAAGGGGCACAGAGGCACAGGCTCTGTTCACCAACTAGGGCCAGAGACTTCAGACGAACCTGTCAGACCACAGCATAGTCTGTTCCACCCACAAACCTGGGCCTACATCTGGCAGAGAAACCACTGAGGTTTCTGGGTTTTCTAGGCCTTGACATTGGGTCAAAGTTAGTACTACTCAGAAGAGGCCAGTTCCCATGGTCAACCACCTGTCACAGCAGCTTGGTGAGAAATCACATTCTCCAACCCTGACAGTGTCTCTGCTTCACACAGATCTTCTCTACCTTTAACTACCACGTGGACCAGATTTTCAAAAACATGTCATTTCAAAATTTTTAATGAAGATGCTTACTGAAGATACACCTAAATGTGACTTGATTTTTTACACCTTTCATGTATATACATAAATATACAAGTTGGTAGTGGAGGTGGGGGATAAGGGACTGGAAAAGAGTATGATGGGGAAATAGTCTCTGTCAGAAAAAAATTGAATTCTGTTCTGTTTCCTTCTCTAGAGACTACCCAGAAGCAGCAGTACAAACTGTTTCAGTGACATCACGCATCTTCGCCCAAAAACACTGGAAACTAAGCTACTCAGACACTATAAAACTGCCTCAGCTGAGCTTGTTCAGCCCATTTTGTTCTGCGCAGATTTCTGAGCCAGCTCTAGCAGTCTCTTCTCTTCCTCCTTTCTTGGAAGATTCCATACTGCCTGGAAACCCCATCTGCCAGCAGTAGCAAGGGTTGGAGAGGTGTGCATTAACTTCCTAATTAAATCATAGGATCTGTTTCATGAGTATCTAACCAACTGAAACATGAACAAGGCACCTTTATCATTCAATTAAAAGCATAGCCAAAATCTAATTGCTGGATTAAGGAACAAACGGTTTAAACAACTTTAAAAATAAAAGATGTTTGAAGGAAGTGGGATTGGGCAACAGAAACAACTTTCCTCAATCCTGCAGTTTCCTGCCTTGAAACAAAGAACTGAGTACAAGACCTCAAAACAGAGTTTTCAGTCAGATGCCAAAATGCCATTACATCAACACAGGTAAAAGAGGAGACTATCTGGCTCCCCGCCTCTTCACATTTTCAAGATCCAAAGAAACATTTCCTTACCTGCCAGGACTCTGTTAACAGAAGAGTGAGTAGCCAAGCCAGGCTGTCCACGTTCATGAAAAATCCCAGCATAAGGCAAGTACTCAGGCAGTAAGAAACGCCTGCAAGAAGGAATCACATGTGAAAAGCCTACTAAAGACTACCATAAAACAGAGGAGAAAGACTATCTACCTCCCTCAACAATCAAGGCTAAGGGATCCACTAAGCCTAGGAATCTGTCAGACCCCAATACAGTCCAGAGCAGGGTAAAAATTCCTAGCATTTGCCCTTTCAAAGATTTGTTTCTCCTTCCTGATCTTTTTTCTAGTTTCCCAGGGCTTCTACTCTTGAACAGGATACTCCCAATATTCCTTTTCTATCTTTTTATTATGGCCAATCATCTTTTATTGTGGTCAAGTCTTTAGGTGTCAGGGCTAGGCAGTAGGCTCACTAGGAAATAATTCAGATATGGACAATCCAAAGACCAGAAAATAGATTTATAAACTAAATCCCAGGCTCTTATAAAGGCTGATTATCCAGTTCTTACCTTGGGACAAAGCGTCCAAGTGAAGGTGCAGACATCCGGGCATTGCGTGGAGCTCGGTGCCTGGATCTATCACCATTGTCCCTGGAGAGAACAAAAAGACTACACAGTTAAGAGTCACTAAAGCAGAATCAGTCCCCAGCCAAAAAGACAAACATTCTACAAACTAAATTCCTGCATTTAGGTGAAGACCCCAGAGAAATCAATCATCTGAATGCTTACTAATTGCGGTGGCACATTAATATACTGCATTTCTAGAGTACCTCAACTAAAAGATTCACGTGCTAGTTTACTAAGCATTCAGTAAGAAGGAGGAAAAGTTTCTTCAATTAATGTGGTCTCTGAACCCTGCAGCACCTGAAATTGAAGCCTGGTTTAGACCTTCTAAGGGATCCACAATGAATATCTATCAATTTTTTCCAGACTGAAAGATACTGATAAACTGGCTTTGGGGGGCCCTGAGGGAAGAACAATTCCCCCAGAAATTTCATTCAGCAAATGATTATCTTTAAATGAAGTTGTTTAGGTCTCTAATGTGGAAAAATCATTGATGAATGAAACAAAAACAACATAAGAAAAAGTGTAGGCAGTTGGTTCTATTAGAGACAGAAAAATTGACAATCATAAGGAATATCAGACAACACAATGCTAAGTCAGGTCATTTGAGTACAAAGAAAAAAGTCTAGGTGTTTTCTTTATTATGGCCTGTTAAAGAGTAAGAACCACCACTTATAAATATCTATTAAGTTCCAATACACAGGTTACTAATATGCTGTATCATTTAATCTTTCTAGGTATCCCATGAGGTATTATCAACTCTGTTTTACAGATAAGGGACTAAAGATGAGAGGCGCAATGCCCGAAGTCACACACCAGTAAGCGGTTGAAGCAGGATTCTAGGAATATCTATCTTACTCTGAAGCCCTTTATACTACACTGCTTCCTACAAAGAAGAGAGGACAAGGACTTCATATGGCTTAGTCTCCAATGCATCAGAGGAACAATAAGCCAAATGGGTTGGACAGAGCAGTTAATTAGCAGCTTAACCACCTCTACAAAATACATGCACCTCTGACAGCTTGATTTGGCATATTTTCTGAATTCTCCCTTTGGATTATCTTCAATTTAATGAGATAATCTTCAAACTGGCCCTGGAACTAAAGTTAAGACAACCCTCTGGCTTTCAAATACACCACTGGGAGCTTTATAAACCAGAAATGAAAGCCTAGCAAGGTCTTTATATCTTGATAGAATTGGCTGCTGAGCATTAAGAGACAAATCAATATCAGGATATTGGAAAGTGATCCATTAAGAGTTAGTTCTTGGTTCTTATTTTCCCTAAAGAGAAGGCTACTATTGTTTTCCTAATATTATCATATTCTTTTGACTTGAATCTACAGATGAACAGAGTGACAAGGACAGAGAGTGAGATAAGAATATCTGGAAAGTAAAAAGGGAATTAAAAAGAACAATGAAATCTGAAGTTTCTGTCACACAAACAGACTGCCAATCTGGGGAGCCCACAAATTATTATAAAGTCTTGGTAGCCACATGTACACAAGGAGTAGGTAAATATAAAATAAATAAAACAACCATTAAATTAAGTATATTATTATTTTTCACATATATAAAGCTTCAAGTTGTGATTAAAGTACCAAATAATTTAAAAGTACCACTGAATTCATAATAACATATTTTACTTACCAACAGAAACTAAAAGTACAACTAATTATCATGAGAGGAGTTAGAAAATAACCTGAAGTTAAAAAGGATCCTACCATCAATAGAAAAAAAAGGCATTCTACAGCATGGGAGAATATATTCATAAATGACAGATCAGATAAAGGGTTGATAACCAAAATACATGAAGAGCTCATGAACCTCAACAAAAAAAGCAAATAATCCAATTAAAAAATGGGCACAGGATCTGGACAGACACTTCTCCAAAGAAGAAATTCAGATGGCCAACAGACACATGAAAAGATGCTCCACATCACTAATCATCAGAGAAATGCAAACTGAAACCACAGTGAGGTATCACCTCACACCAGTAAGGATGGCCACCATTCAAAAGACAAACAACAAATGTTGGCGAGGTTGTGGAGAAAGGGGAACCCTACACTGCTGATAGGAATGTAAATTAGTTCAACCATTGTGAAAAGCAGTATGGAGGTTTCTCAGAAAACTTAAATAGAAATACCATTTGACCAGGAATTCCACTCCTAGGAATTTACCATAAGAATGCAGGAGCCCAGTTACAAAAAGACATATGCACCTTGTTTATTGCAGCACTATTTACAATAGCCAAGAGATGGAAGTAACCTAAGTGTCCATCAGGAGATGAATGGATAAAGAAGATGTACATATACACACTGGAATATTATTCAGCCACAACAAGAAAACTAATCCTAACATTTGCAACAACAAGGATGGAGCTAGAGGGTATTATGCTCAGTGAAATAAGCCAGGAAGAGAAAGACAAGTACCAAATGATTTCACTCATATGTGGAGAATAAGAACAAAGAAAAAACTGAAGGAACAAAACAGCAGCAGACTCACAGAACCCAAGAATAGACTAACAGTTACCAAAAGGAAAGGGACCGGAGACAATGGGTGGGAAGGGCAGGATAAGGGGAAAAAAGGGACATTACTATTAGCAGACATAATATAGGGGGAAGGGCACGGGAAGGGCTGTACATAACAGAGAAGACAAGTAGTAATTCAATAGCATCTTACTACGCTAATGGACAGTGACTGTAATGAGGTATGTGGGGGGACTTGACAATGGGGGGAGTCTAGTAAACATAATGTTGCTCATGTAATTGTAGATTAATGATACAAAAAAAAAAGGGTCCTAAAAAGAGACACAGGATGGGAGAGGATTAAAGATGGCAGCATGAGAGATTAGACAGAGGCTTCCTCCTAAAACTGCATATAATAAGAAAATACAATAAATACAACTAATCCTAAAAGAGGACTGTGGCAAACTGCATACACCTGCAGAAAAGAATAAACCCCACAGAACAGGGCAACTTACCAAAGCTGTGGCCCAATAGCACCCAAGTCCTTACCCCACCCCAGCTCACTGGTGAGAGGAAGAAAAACAGAGTGGGGAGGGAGTGGAGGCCTGAGACTGCTAAATACCTAACTCTGGAGATCTGCTCTGGGAGCACAAACCTGTATCTCACGGTGCTTGCATGGTACTCTCGTGATTAGGGGGTTGGAAAGGTAAGACAGGCAGAATTCTTGGAGAAACTGAGATTCCAGCCACTTGTGGAAAGCAAGGATCCATATCCGGCTGCTATGGGACAAAAGAAAGGCGAACAGTCTGAGAGACTTCCTAACAGTGAGAGGGCTGCTAAAGGGGCAAGGACTGCACAGAGCTTACTGCTCAGGAGAAAGGACAGGTAGCCAAATTGCCCAGGGGGCACTATGCCCAGCAGGCTGGGAACTTTCATGATCTTCAGGTGCTCCAGCTGCCTGGTTGGCTACATAGCTCCAAGGACCCCCTCCGTGACACGCTGTTTACAGTACCTTTCTCCTGGCCAGCCCCACCTGGCTTGGAAACTGACAAACCCTACCCTGCTGTTAGGTGAGCCAGAGGGAACACCTGTCAACAGCAACTATAAATTCAAAGCATACCTAGAGGCTTATACCTGTGTGCTTGGCCCACTGGTTCAGGCTGTGGAGACACGCATAGCAGCTGGGAAGGAGGAAACAGATCTTTCCTCCCCTCAGGCACCAATACTGCTCTCCTGAGACCCTGGACATTGCTTCACGGGCTGCACAGCTCCAGAGAGTAGAACTTCTGGACACTAGAGGGCGCCACACACAAATATGAAACACCAAAAGAACCTGATTCAAAGTAAAATTATGAATACAACTCCTGAGAAAGATTTAAATGACATCGACCTCATGAATCTTCCTGAAAGAGATTTCAAAATGAAAATCATTAACATGCTCATGGAGGTACAGGAAAATATTGAAGAACTCAGGAATGAACTCCAGTCAGAGATCCAATCATGAACAGCACAATGGACGGTATTAAAAGCAGATTGGATATGCTGGAGGAGACAATAAATGAAATAGAAACTAGAGAAGAGGAATACAAAGAAGCTGAAGCACAGAGAGAAAAAAGAATCTCTAAGAATTAAAGACTTTTGAGAGAACTGTGTGACCAATCCAAACAGAACAATACTCGCATTATAGGGGTACCAGATGAAGAAGAGAGAGAAAAAGGGATAGAAAGTGTCTTTTAGGAGGTAATTGCTAAAAACTTCCCCAATCTGGGGAAGGAGACAGTTTCTCAGCCATGGAGGTGCACAGATCTCCCAATAAAAGGGACCCAAGGAAGACAACACCACAACATATAGTAATTAAAATGGCAAAGATGAAGGATAAGGACAGACTATTAAAAGCAGCCAGAGAGAGGAATAAGATCACATACAAAGGAAAGCCCATCAGACTATCATCAGACTTCTCAGCAGAAAACTTACAGGCCAGGAGGGAGGGGCATAATGTATTTAATGAAATAAAACAGAAGGGCCTCGAACCAAGAATACTTTACCCAGCAAGATTATCATTTAAATTTGAAGGAGGGATTAAACAATTTCCAGATGAGCAAAAGCTGAGAGAATTTACCTCCTACAAACTGTCTCTACAGTGTATTTTGGAGGGACTTGTACAGATGCAAGTGTTCCTAAGGCTCCTTAGGAAGTGTTCCTAGGGTTTTATTACCAGAGGTAATAAAACTACAGTAAAGAAAGTAGAACAGCAATTACTAAGCAAATGCAAAATTAAATTAACTATCCCCAAAGTGAATCAAGGGATAGACAAAGAGTACAGAATACGATACCTAATTTGTAAAGAATGGAGGAGGAAGAAAAAGGAGGAGAAAAAAAGAACCTTTAGATTGTATTTGTAATAGCATACTAAGTGAGTTAAGTTAGAGAATTAGATAGTAAGGAAGTTAACCTTGAACCTTTGGTAACCACGAATCTAAAGCCTGCAATGGCAATAAGTACATACCTACTGATAATCACCCTAAATGTAAATGGACTGAATGCACCAATCAAAAGACACAGAGTCACTGAATGGATAAAAAACAAGACCTATCTGTATGCTGCCTACAAGAGATTCACTTTAAACCCAAAGACATACACAGACTAAAAGTGAAGGGATGGAAAAATATATTTCATGCAACTAATAGGGAGAAAGCAGGAGTTGCAGTACTTGTATCAGACAAAATAGACTTCAAAATAAAGAAAGTCAAAAGAGACAAAGGACATTACATAATGATAAAGAGGTCAATCCAACAAGAAGATATAACCACTATAAATATCTATGCACTCAACAAAGGAGCTCCTACATATGTGAAACAAACACTAACATAATTAAAAGAGGGAATAGAATGCAATGCATTCATTCTAGGAGACTTTAGCTCTAAAGGACAGGTCAGACAGAAAATCGGTAAGGAGATAGAGGCACTGACCAACACATTAGAACAGATGGAACTAACAGACCCAAAAGCACCAGAATACACATTCTTCTCAAGTGCACATGGAACATTTTCAAGAAAAGATCATATACTATGCCACAAAAAGAGCCTCAGTAAATTCAAAAAGATTGCAATTGTACCAACCAGTTTCTCAGACCACAAAGGTATGAAACTAAAAATAATGCAAAGAAAATGAAAAATCTCACAAACACATGGAGGCTTCACAACATGCTGCTAAATAATCAATGGATCAATGACCAAATAAAAACAGAGATTAAGCAATATAAGGAGACAGATGACAACAATAATTCAACACTGCAAAATCTGTGCTAAGAGGAAAGTATATTGCAATACAGGCCTACCTCAGGAAAGAACAATCATATATGAGCAGACTAAACTCACAATTAACAAAAACTAGAAAAAGAAGAACAAATGAGGCCCAAAAGTCAGTAGAATGAGGGACATAATAAAGATTAGAGTAGAAATAAATAAAACTGAGAAGAATAAAACAAAAGAAAGAATCGATGAGAGCAAGAGCTGGTTCTTCAAGAAAATAAACAAAACAGATAAACTGCTAGCCAGACTTATCAAGAAAAAAAAGAGAGTCTACTCATATAAACAGAATCAGAAATGAGAAAGGAAAAATCACTATGGACACCACAGAAATACAAAAAACTATTAGAGAATACTATGAAAAATTATGTGCTAAGAAACTGGATAACCTAGAAAAAAAGGACAACGTTCTAGAAAAATACAACCTTCCAAGGCTGACCCAGAAAGAAACAGAAAATCTGAACAGACCAATTACCAGCAACAAAATTGAACTGGTAATCAAAAAACAACTTAAGAACAAAACCCCTGGAACAGAAGCCTTTACCACTGAATTTTATCAAACATTTAGTGAAGACCTAATACCTATCCTTAAAGTTTTTCAAAAAGTAGAAGAGGGAATACCTCCAAACTCATTCTGTGAGCCCAGCATCACTCTAATTCCAAAACCAGACAAAGATACCACAAAAAAAGAAAATTATAGACCAATATCTCTAATGAACATAGATGCAAAAATACTCAACAAAGTATCAGCAAACCGAATTCAAAAATACATCAAAAAGATCATCCATCATGATCAAGTACGATTTATTCCAGGTATGCAAGGATGGTACAACATTCAAAAATCCATCAACTTCATCCACCACATCAACAAAAAGGACAAAAACCACATGACCATCTCCATTGATGCTGAAAAAGCATTAAAAAAAATTCAACATCTATTCATGATAAAAACTCTCAGCTAAATGGGTAAATAATAAAGGCATGTATGACAAACCCACAGTTAACATTACGCTTAACAGCAAGAAGCTGAAAGCTTTTCCTTTTAAGATTGGGGACAACACAAGAATGCCCACTCTCCCCACCTTTATTCAACATAGCACTAGAGATCCTACCATGGCAATTGACAACACAAAGAAATAAAAGGCTTCGAGATTGCCAAGGAAGAAGTTAAACTGTCCCTATTTGCAAATGACATGATATTGTACATAAAAAACCCTAAAGAATCCACTTCAAAACTATTAGATATAATATCTGAATTCAGTAATGTTGCAGGATAAAAAATTAACACACAGAAATCTGTGGTATTCCTATATACTAACAATGAACTAACAGAAAGAAAAATCAGGAAAACAGCTCCATTCACAATTGCATCAAAAAGAATAAAATACCTAGGAATAAACCTAACCAAGGAAGTGAAAGACCTATACTCTGAAAACTACAAGACACTCATGAGAGAAATTAAATAAAATATTAATAAATGGAAACACATCCTGTGCTCATGGATAGGTAGAATTAATATTGTCAAAATGGCCATCCTGCCTAAAGCAATCTATAGATTCAATGCAATTCCTATCAAAACACCAACAGCATTCTTCAATGAGCTACAGCGAATCATTTTAAAATTCATATGGAACCAAAAAAGACCCTGAATAGTCAAAGCAATCCTGAGAAGGATGAATAAAGCTGGGGGGATTATGCTCCTCAACTTCAAGCTCTACTACAAAGCCACAGTAATCAAAACAATTTGGTACTGGCACCAGAACAAACCCATAGACCAATGGAACAGACTAGAGAGCCCAGATATAAACCTAACCATATATGGTCAATTAATATATGATAAAGGAGCCATGGACATACAATGGGGAAATGACAGCCTCTTCAACAACTGGTGTTGGCAAAACTGGATAGCTACATGCAAGAGAATGAAACTGGATTATTGTTTAACCCCATACACAAAAGTAAACTCAAAATGGATCAAAAGATCTGAATGTAAGTAATGAAAGCATAAAACTACTAGAAGACAACATAGGCAAAAATCTCCTGAATATAAGCATGAGCAACTTCCTGAACACATCTTCTCAAACAAGGGAAACAAGAGCAAAAATGAACACATGGGACTACATCAAACTGAAAAGTTTCTGTACGACTAAGGACACCATCAACAGAACAAAAAGGCATCCTACAGTATGGGAGAATATATTTGTAAATGACATATCCGACAAGGGGTTAACATCCAAAATATATAAAGAACTCACATGCCTCAACACCCAAAAAGCAAATAACCCAATTAACAAATGGGCAGAGGATATGAAGAGACAGTTCTCCAAAGAAGGAATTCAGATGGCCAACAGACACATGGAAAGATGCTCAAGATCACTAATTATCAGGGAAATGCTAATTAAAACCACAATGATATATCACCTCACACCAGTTAGGATAGCCAGCATCGAAAAGACTAAGAACAACAAATGCTGGTGAGGATGCAGAGAAGGGGAACCCTCTTACACTGCTGGTGGGAATGTAAATGAGTTCAACCATTGTGGAAAGCAGTATGGAGGTTTCTCAAAAAGCTCAAAATAGAAATACCATTTGAACCAGGAATTCCACTTCTAGGAATTTACCCTAAGAATGCAGCAGCCCAGTTTGAAAAAGACATATGCACCCCTATGTTTATCACAGCACTATTTACAATAGTCAAGAAATGGAAGCAACCTAAGTGTCCATCAGTAGATGAATGGATAAAGAAGATGTGGTACAGATACACAATGGAATATTATTCAGGCATAAGAAGAAAACAAATCTTACCATTTGCAACAGCATGGATGGATCTAGAGGGTATTATGTTCAGTGAAATAAGCCAGGAAGAGAAAGACAAGTACCGAATGATTTCACTCATATGTGGAGAATAAGAACAAAGAAAAAACTGAAGGAACACAACAGCAGCAGACTCACAGAACTCAAGAATGGACTAACAGTTACCAAAGGGAAAGGGACTGGAGAGGATGGGTGGGAAGGGAGGGAGAAGGGGGGGAAAGAAAGGGGGAACTACGATTAGCATGTATAATCTGAGGGGAGGTACGGGGGTGGGCTGTGCAAACAGAGAAGACAAGTAGTGACTCTATGGCACCTTACTATGCTGATGGACAGTGACTGTAGTGGGGTTTGTGGGGGCGACTTTGTGAAGGGGAGAGCCTAGTAAACATACTGTTCCTCATGTAATTGTGGATTAATGATACAAAAAAAAAATGACACCTGTGAATGAAGAACTTATGCTCCTCTGTTCTAGCAACAATTTCTAAGAAGTTGAAAATAATTACCCAGTGGCTCATATGTATGGTGGAGATATTTGTGACTGATCTTATCTGAAGCTTTTCTAGTTCTGACTGTCATTAACTTAGGGTATCCTTTCCTTTGGAAGGCAAAGCAGTTACAAAAAGAGGCAGGAAGGGTTAAAGACTTAACTAAATATAAGACATGAAACTCTTAGATGAAAACATAGACAAAAATCTCTTGAACATAAGCATTAGCAATTTTTTCCTCCACAATCTCCTTAGGCATGGGAAACAAAGTAAAAACTGAACAAGAGGGACTACATCAAATTAACAAGCTTCTGTACAGCAAAGAACAGCATCAACTGAACATAAGTAGGAGAATATATTTGTAGATGATTTATCTGATAAGGGGTTAACATCCAAAATATACAAAGAACTCACATGACTCAACTCCAGAAAAACAAATAAGCTGATTAAAAACAATGGGCAGAGGATCTAAACAGACATTTTTCCAAAGAACTGCCCGTGACCAACAGGCACATGAAAAGATCCTCCAAATGACTAATCAGGGAAATGCAAACTAAAACCACAATGAGGTTCTACCTCACACCAGTCAGAATGGCCTCTATCCAAAAGATAAAAAATAACAAGTATTGGCAAGGCTGTGGAGAAAGGGGAACCCTCCCATCCTGTTGGTAGGAATGGAAATTGGTTCAGCCACTGTGGAAAGCAGTATAGAGGTTCCTCAAAAAACTAAAAATAGAAATACCATACGACCCAGTAATTCCACTTCTAGGAATTTACCCAAAGAAAACAAAATTCCTGATTTGAAAAGGCAGATGCACCCCTATGTTTATTGCCATATTGTTTACAATAGCCAAGTTATGGAAGCAATGAACATGCTCATTAATAGATGAACAGATAAAGATGTGGTACATATACACAATGATTATTCAGCCATAAAAAAAGAGAAATCCTGCCATTTGTGGTAACGTGGATGGACGTAGAGGGATTTGCTCAGTGAAATAAGCCAGGCGGAGAAAGACAAGTACCAAATGATTTCACTCATTTGTGGGACATAAAAACAAAACAAAATGAACAAAATAACAGTAGACTTTTAAACACTGAGAAGTGACTGGTGGTTATCATGGGGGAGGGGTTGGGGTGAGTGAGTGAGGAGGGTGAGGGAGATAAAAGGGCACAAAAATTCTCAATCATTATATAAGTTGGCCATGGGGATTGTAGTACAGCATGAAGATATACAGCATGGAATATGTCAATGATTCTATGACATCTTTCTATGTTGACAGACAGTAACCGCACTAGTTGGGGCGAGGATTTAATAATATGGGTAACTGTTGAACCACTGTGTTGTATACTTGAAACCAATGTAGGATTGTATATTAACAATATTTCAATTAAATAGGAGGGGTCAGGAAGGGCAGGAACATAGTATGATTCTGGGATTACATACAATTACATTTAGAATAACAGATGAAATGAGTAAAGGGGTGAGGACAGCTGGAACAACAGTCATAGAGTAACATAATACCACCTCTTCCACAGGCCTTAGCACCTATTAGGATGCAGCATTTAATGTGGGCATCACAAAAACCTCACTCACTCTCTCCAAAAGGATGGTGAAGATGAAAACGGGAATTTTTCTTATATTTATCTGCCATCTACATTCTGGGCTCAAGAGCAGGCAGAGAGCAATGTTAAGGGCAACCACACCTTTACCCTGCTTGTGAACATCTTCATGCAAAGACAGATGCTGAGGGCTTTAGGACAGACCTAATGACAGTGAGTTTCTGATGTCCTGTTTGTGCATTTTGATAAACACAGGGATCCTACAGTCTCAATCCCTGCTTCAGAGAGAGGTGAATGGCAGGAGAAGACGCCTGCCTGGGAAGATGGTCATTAATACAGACTACAAAAGAACAGAAAATTTAACCTGATGCTGACCAACCTTTTATCTAGCCTCCCTAGAGAAAAATCTAGATAGTCTTTATCCACAGCAAGCTCATGAGGCAAGGGCTCACATATGGTTGCACATCATTTTTTAAACAACCGAAGTCAGATACTAAATATGTTTATTCCTGTTCTCTTAGTCATATCTGATTTTAGTCAAGTCTAGTATACAGTAAATAACTGTCTCATTAGGTTTTATTATAAAGATTCGACGAGATTTAAAAAATATATATAATTTGTATTAACATACTTATAAATGCAAATGTTCTGTACATTATAAGTTAGTATATATATGAAAAATATTACAGCTGATACCTTTGATTCCGTGCATGATAAAATGAACAAAAAGGAAAGATTTGGGTCATGACTCTCTGTTTTCTGGGGACTCTATACACCTGGACAGGACAAGCTAGAGTAGGGCAGAATAATCTACAATTTACCAAATTAAAGAAGAGTGAAGGGGTTCAGGTAGGGTTGCAAAGGAAGGAGTGTGATGTGCCATGAAGGTGAGGAAACCCAGTGAACAGTTTCTCGTAAGGGTACCCTAAGTGTTAGGAAGATTCCAGGCCATGTATAACTTAACTTGCTTCTCAGTACCTGAAAGAACTATAAATTAGGACTATACTAGCCTCTAACTTTCCTTCCAGTTATCAAAGCTGAGAAAAAGGACTAGGACAGACAACTAAAAATGGGCTGGTCCACTTTCTAATTTCTCACTCCTTTCCCTCCTCAGAGCACCTACACAAAAGCAGCAAACCACAAGCATACTCAGTTTATAGCAGGGGGAGGAGAGAGGGGAAAGAGACAAGAGAAAGAACAGACATGGTAACTCAGCAGCAACCAGCCAGCAACAACCCTCACTAGAAGACCTGGTCTACTAATATTGAGGTGACTAATCCACAGCTGCTATTAAAAACAAGATCACAGTCTGCATCAGCCCAAAAAGAAAGGCAACACTCAGGGGAGGGACTTTCCGAGCGGCATGAGAAAAATCAGCCCATCCTTACTTCGTTACTAACCAGGAAGCAATATAAGACCCCTAGGAAAAAACAATGGTAAGTCAGCACAAGAAGGGTGAAGGAGGCAATGTAAACTCAGGTCGTGCTGAAGCCAGGGGGAGGTAAGAGCACAGGTGGGTTGTGGGGAGCACAAAGAGGAGGCAGTCTGACACAGGAAAATTGAGGGGGAAGGAAGGGGAAAGGGAGGAGGTGGTAGCAGAAGAAAGAGAAGGTAAGATGAGAACAGAACATTTTTAACTAACCCAGAACTCCATTGTGAAGGACAAGTCACGAGGCAAGATAGAGCTCTAAGGCATGAGCCTCACATTTCACCACTGCAGAGCCTTCCAAACATGCATGGAGATAGGACTATGCAAGCTACACTGGCTCCCAGAGGTCCACAGGATTATTAAGGCTTTTTAGCAGTATTAAGTCCCAGTAGCCTCGGCATGTAAGTTGAAACTGCTTCCCTGAATAAATCCTGATGCTGGGAAAATAATCCTATCTACAGGGGAACATATTTCAGTACAGGTGTGTCTGCCTGGCTAAGGGAGTGGATACTCTCCCTTCACTGCCAGCATATGCACCCACCTTCCCTTAGAGTGGACTTAAGGGAGAATGGCCCAAGCTGAGAGTCAGAGGCAGCCGGACCTTCACCCATAGCTGATGACAAGAGTACCAGCACTTCTGCTCCATTTGCCACACCACAGCTGCTTCATGGTACCCTTGCATTTCTTTCACATTTACATCTTCCTCAGGCAAATGAACCTCCTGTTTAGTCTTCTTCCTGCTTCCAAGTACACAATAGCTAGTGTGTTCAAGGATCCATCAAGAAGGCAAATTGGTACAAAGGTTGTTCCCACCTTCTTCAGGTGGGATGTGTTTGAGATTCCTCAAACACATCATAAAGCTCTGTTGTGTGATAGCTCCTGGGCAACTATCCATTCAGCTCACAGAAGAAGAAGGTTGAGGGGAGGCAAGAACTCTTAAGATCCCAGACTTGACCAAGCTATGTCAAGATGAAGGGGAGAAAAAGGAAAATGATTGACAGAATAGCCTAGTCCATACTGCCAGCAAAACAAGAGAAAAAAAAAATGCTTAACCATCCTTTTCTCTCTCTTGTTTTACAAGTCTGAGAATATCAAAAATAGAGAGATCCAAACAGAAGCCAAATGTCCAATCTGAGACAAGCCAGGAAAGCTCGGTTTCAGGATGGGAAGAAGCAAAATGAATGGCTAGAAAGGTAAGGAGCAGCAGGTCAGGAGAATGCAAAACTCAGCATTAAGGTTGGGAAGTTTGCATCCTGGAGCCTAGAGCTAACCCTGCTCCTTTAGCTCATCCCACCCTCCAACAAACTACTCAAAAAGACCAGAGAGCAAAGAATCACCCCTCAATCCACGACAGTGACAGGCAACTTCCAAAGGATCCTTTTTGAAGGTAGAGGGAGAATGAAAGTTTAGGCAAAAGAGTGGGTCCTCCAAGAACTGTGTGATAAGGGTACTAAGAGAACCTGTCTTTTAGGGAAATCAAGTATTTTTTTTATTTTTTGTATCTATACCTACTCTGCTTAAGAGGAAAAACCAACTTGCCTGCCTCCCTGCTGCTGTAAAGACAGTCCAGGAGGAGCACTTTCACAGTCACCGTTCATGCAAAAGGGAAATAAAAATGATGCTCAAAGAACAACAGCCATATTCTTCGGTCTGGCCTGGGGCCCAGTGGGCTGTCTCTTCCGACAGACTCCAGGAAATCAGCAATGCAATTGCCAGAGGTGGGAGTACCCTGGGCATTTTAGCTCTGTCCCTCACCCCATCCTATTTCTCATAAATAATAACTTAGGGGTTTGAAGCAAGAATGTCAACCACTGATGCTCAGACAGTGGACAACTAGGAAGCACTCACAGCTTGGGAGGAGAGAGAAGAAAGCAAGCTGAGTATGTATGTACTTACTCAAAGTCCTCAAATTCCAAGTCGGTTCCCTCTACTGATGGACCCTGGTTGTCTGAGGAAGAGGAGGTGGAAGAACGGAGCCGGTTCTGTTGGTAGCGCATGGAGCGCTGGCGAATACTGTCTCTCCGTGAGAGATACTGGATCATCCTCTGAGCGTAGTATGCAGCAGGAGACAATCTAAGAGAGACAGAGATGGACAAACACAAACTAGCACTAATGTAGGGAATACTGTGAAACAGTAAAGCCAGCTCTCCCATGGCATCTCCCTGCTAAGGCGAACTCCAGGGACATGAGAAATGGTGGGCATTTAACTCACTGGGAGGTCTGTACTGTACACCATGAGTATCAGACCACCACCAGTGTTTCTGTTCTGAGATAAGGCAAAGAGGCTGTTTAATCAGTCATCATCTGATCAACAGCTGCCCCCTCCCAAGAGGATAACTCTGGGCTTTTCTTTTAGTTTCTTATGGGATGCCTTTTAGCTTCTTAGGGTACCCTTTACACAGATTCACAGCTTTTCTTCAGTCAGCCATACTCAAAATTGAAGAAATGAAAGAAACCACAACAATCATCTACTGGGCATCTCTTCTTCCATTTTACAGATGAGAAAATAGGCCACGAGATGGTAAACCCGAGAAGCCTAAAGACAATATCTATAGGCATCATCTTCACCAGACTCTTTTCTTTGCCAACAAATATACATAGCTCTGAATCTGTCCTAGCTCCCAAAAATGATCTCTTTGAACCTCTTATCTCTCCTTTATTATTCATAGATATTTGTAACAGAGGAAAACATTCAGGATAGAGAATGAGAGTAAAAGATACTCAGAACAGAAAATGTAACAGAAAAAAAGATAGAGAATTTTCAATTTCTTATGTCAAAGCATCAGAAGCTACATGGGCACTGAGCAATACAGAAAGCAACAGTCATTCCTTTTTCTTCTTCCTTCCTATGGCTCTTCTCAGTAAATAATGAGTCTAGACCTATATTCTTCCAACTGTGACTCAGTGTCTTCATACTCCATGAAAATGTCTAGTGCCCCATGTAATTTGCCACATTCCTTTCTTTCTCAGGTTTTTCCTTCATCTTCCACAACACTGTTACATAATTTGAGGCCATGAACTAAAAGTGAGAGAACAATAACAGATTACTAATTAGTGAATTACTAAGAAATTTTCAGACTTCAAAACTGCCTGAGGCACATACTTTGACTCAACAATCCCACTAGGAATTTTATCCTGCAGAAACACACCAGGAGACATAGATGTAGATACAGATACAGATACATAGATATAGGTACATATATTGTTAGCATGTAAAAAACTAGGAAACTTCCCAAATGCCTATCAACAGAGTAAATAAACTACATCCATACAAAGAAACACTATGTAGCTATTAAAAAGGGTATATTATCCCTATATTCATACAAGGAATACCTATAAAATAAAAATTAGGAGAGGAGAAAAACTGAGGATTGATATGTATGTACGAATATGTATATAAAAATGTTTATTTCTGTCAATTAGAACAAAAAACAAAGGAAACAGCAATCCTAATAAGGATTCCTTGGGGACTTTAATTTCTATCATGTCTGAATAAGAAAGGAAAAAAGCATGAATCTTTTTTTTTTTAATGGAAATCTGGAAAAACTGATTGAGAATGGAAACAGAAATAGTTACACCCAAATGGTTGGAAAGGTTACAAACACCTTGCAGCGTGACCTTTCATTACTCCTGGACAAAGTCTCTAGGCAAATTCTCGGTAAACCTACTGACTCAGGCTGAAGGAGATCCTACAGGCAACTGCTTTAGGAACGAAGGCTGCCTCTGAAATGCCTGTCAGCAGAGGTGGTGTCCTTCTGGCAACAATCAGACGGAATTCCCAAGCTGGCCAGCTAATAATCTTTGGAACTCAGAAGTCTGTGTTATGGAAAAATAGGCTGCATTTGGCAACCCTGACTGCCAAATTATCTTTATAGTATAGCAGGTGGGTATGGGATGCAAAGATGCCTTACTTAGCCAAGATCATCAAAGTACAGGAACTATTTCTTAAAAGTGTCAACTTGTGGAACTTTCATTATCCGCTTGGGCCCTTGTTCCCATACATTTTGCAAGGACGAATCAAGAATCCTAAATTTTTAAGATAGAAGTTAGTACTCTTGAGCTGTTCTTATATCTACCAAATAAGCAGAAATCTTCCAGCAAAAATCAACCACTGTTGGTTAAATTCTCATGTCAATCAGACTAAAAAGAACATTTTTAAAAAGTTTCAAGAAGAGAATGAAGATTTTTTTTTTTGGAACTGATTCCGAAAAGTGACCAAAGTACACTCATTCCTGTTGACCCTAACCAATGGAAAAATTATAATATTAATGGTAGTAGAAGTAGAAATAATGTTGATGCTGACAGTAATAAAGATTGCCCTTTTATGTAGGGGCACAATTTAGCAGTAGGTAACACCAACTGTTTAACTTCACTACAGACAGGAACTTCCTAAGCTACAGAACTATATATGCATCAGTGATAAAGAAAAAAGGATTCCTGGCACAACTGTTAAATACAAGTACATTCTAGCTTTATTATTTTACACAGCCAGAGAGGGAAGCTAAAGATTTGAATGCTGAGATGTTTTACAAAGTCTTTGACTTACACATATTGTGTCGGGTGAAGTCTAAGAGGAAAAAGAAATTAAACAACCAGTAATGAGGTAACAATTGTCCTCCTACTAAAGAGCTGGATAATCATCAAACTCTAAACCTTCCCAAGTGAAAATATTAAATGTCTAAATCCTCAAGTTTTCTTCAAGGAAAAATACTTTTCCCTCCCAAAAAATCTATTTTGTGTTCAAAGGTAAAATTTAAACTACCACCACCACAAAGCATGTGCGATAAAGAAATCTGAGAAGGAAAAAAAAAAAGAAATCTGAGTAGTAATAAACAGATTTATTACATGAAAGGAGGACAAATAATGGTCTTTAATAATCACTGTTAAACTACCTGGTTAAAAATTCCCGGGATAAGATTCCCACTGCTGTCTTAAAAGAAACTGTTTTATGGTAAGTTCTCAATTTCAGTGTTTCAGAGTATTTGATTCATGAAAAAATTTTCCTCCTTTTATTCAGGGCTTATTACTTTCACCTATGATCAGAGACTAACATAAACTTCAGTGCTTCAGTCCTCTAAATTGTCTAACTGTTTTAAAGTCATCAGTTCCCACATTCCCTGATCCTTGTATTTGCCATTTCTGGGATATGGAAAAGGAATCTTCTCACTAGTATCTCAGAAAGAATGTTCCACATTATGACATAACTATGGCAGCAACAAAATCATTGAATAATCCTGGAATCAACCTGGTCAAGAGGTTTTTCCAGACTTAAAATTCTTAACTAGGGCTAATTTAGCTTTATCTGACCTGTACCGTGAACTTGCCAAACTCCTTTATTATAAATTAACCTTTTCTTCTGGCAAAGCCTCACTGTGTGCTCTGGTATTGCTTAAGTAATATGCAGGTTACTCCCTTTTTAAAGCATTACCAGAGGGGCTGTGACAACCCCATAGGGCTTCTCACTATAAATAAATGTTATATATCAATTTGACACCCCATTCTTGGTCTTGTTACCAATATCAGGTAAGGTTAGGCCTTGAACTCATCTGAATGCTTTTTTAGAACTTTTCAAATGTCTTCTAATCAGTGCAAGGCAAGTACGTTAATAAAATGCCAACCTGTTTTATTCAGTTACTCTTTTGTGAGTCATCCCTTCCTTCAGGTAGTCTCCAAAAATGCAACATCTGAATGAGCTTGATTTCTGCCTTTTGATATTCTAAATTCTCTCTCAAATGAGAGCAAGAAGGATTTTTATGTTTTAATTTGCAAATAATTTCCTTGCTAAAAAACTTTTGCTTCCCTTTTGGCTATCCATCTGAATAGCAACAGCCTGTCTGATCAGCATTAAAGGAATAATGCCTCAGGTCCCACCTCTAGTGTGCCACTTACAGAAATGAGCCCCAAAGGGCAAGAGCTCAGTCACAACCCTGTCACCAGAGGTTCTGGTTCACTTACCTGCAACACTTCCTAATCACCCGAACCACCTGCCTCAAACTGTAACTGAAGGGTAAAAGAGCACCAGGACCAGAGAGGCACAGAATGGGGCTTCCAACAGTGTGGCAACCCCCTCCCCCCACCTAGTGCCATTTCTCACTTTGGCCTTACCTCGCTGGGTCTGGGTAAATTGGGTGCTCTCTGGATCCTGCTCCATCATAACGGGATAATGAAATGAGGGAAGACTCCAGCAGCCTCCTAGCAGAGATTAAAAAGATGGCAGTAATCCCTGTCAATGAACTCAGAGGTCATTCATACGGAAAAATGGGGGAAGAGATAAATAATATCCCCCTTTGCAGCTAGCTAATACCTGTTATCAGAGATCACACCCTTCCTACAAGCTAAGTACTTAGAGACATAAATAAACGAAGATCTATGGAGCTCCCAGAGTGGATACGGCCACTATATTAAGTTAAATTCCTCTCTTTGGTGAGAAATGAACAAGTGCATCAGAGACATGATCTTATTTCTATTTTCAGTAACTCCAGTAGACAGGAGGATGGGAGATCAACACAGGAGGGAAAAATTAGGCATATCCAGAGATTATCATGTAGTGTCAACATTTATCTTGTTTAGTTTCTCCATGCCATCCTAATCCATATCCCCTTACCTTCTATTTGTTCTGCTCTGCCCACAGTCTTTTTGTAAGAAAGAGTACTCGGACTCTCTTAACAAAAATCTTTAATTACATAATCCAGCTCAATCAAAAATTTAACTAATCATATGTGATACACATAACATTTTACTGAGCACTTTTTTGGTGCCAGGAAAATATACTAAGCATTTCACATAGATTTCTTTATTTAAACCTCACCAAAACCTGGAAAGCAACGCATCACTATACACACAGGAGAAGGATTTTGTACTGTGGTACACAGCTATCAGTGATCACACCAGAACTCCTATGAGGGTCTGTCAACTCCAAAATGCTTCAAACTACTACACAGGACCTTCCAGGCTCCAGGCAGGTAAAATGTGAATATATATATCAACTATGAGTCCAAGCTAGAATGTGGGCTCACTATTGTTCAATTCTTCCAATTTTTTAATGGAAGCCAGAAATCTGGACTTCTGAATGAAATCTCCTGTTAAATTTTAACTAAAACTTTTTTCCTTTTCATTCAAGGGTCTGTTAAAATAAAACACAGCTGATAAACATAGCCCAAGAGCCCTCCCAGTTTGCCATAATCTGCTACACTGCTTCCCAACTCAAATGTGCCTTGGCAGCCAATCAAGCTCCTGCTATAGAACCAATTTCAAAGGAACTGGTTTGAAAAAGAAATGCATATTGTTCCTCTCTAGCAGCATCTTGTCTGGCTCTCCTGGGAACAGGTCTCTGGCACCCTGCCAGACTCTTTCTTAAAGCAGATCTGCAGGATAAGGACAGCAGCTACCAATCTTTTCCAATTGAGTTAATTCAGTTCACTGTTATTAAAACCAGCTGGCTTAGGTATAGTCACATGCAGTCACTTTATCCCAGCAACTGGCTCTCAGAATGAAGCATTTCCCCTAACAGACTGGAAAAGCAATACAGTAGAGGCCCTATCAACTTGGCTTGCTAAACTTTCCTGCCGTGGACAGCCAAATGTTAAATGATGTTTTTCATCTAGACAAGGCCTACAACCATCACACTTAAAACAATTTTAACTGTCCTACTACTGAAGGGAGAATACAATGTAACCAATAAGGAAGAGAGGAAAGAAATAAAATACATACTCACGAATGAAAACCTATGACTTCAATGACATCACTGTTCATAGCAGCAGAAATACTGCTTCATCAATCTTAAGACACACTTTCCACCTCCAAATTTTAACATAAAATTGGGATGTACCTTATTTAACTGTGTAACACAGATTAATAGGCAAGATTTTTTTCTCTCATAAAGGCACATAAAACAATGGCATGTCCTTAAAGAGTTAAATCAAATCATAGCCCCTCATACTACAAATGTCAACTCACATAGACACAGGCTGATAAACGCTGCTATAAAGATAAGATGTAGGAAAAAAAAATAATGGCATGTCCTTGGATCTTGAAATACAGAATGTTTGTGAGAGGAAGGAGTACAAGAAGTACACAGACTGGAGAAAGAAGAAAAGTGGAAATTTTAAGAGTATGTATTCAGGACATTTATGCCATCTTACATAGTACTTATTCAGTACTAATAAATTAGTTGTATAGGAACTGGGTGGGAGTTGAAGAATGGAAGTAAGATCTGGGAGCAGCTGACTGCCCTGGAACACCCAGAAACTCGTTCCATCTCCAAAGGCTCTGGAGTTAGTCCTGAATATCACTGAGCACTGTCATGTTATCCTCCAAATGGCTGATTAGTAAGCAGACGCCCTTTGGCAAGGAGCATCCTGTAGAGTATAGATCCTTCTTAAGTACTACTGCCTAGAAAATGACCTTGCTAAGTTAGGAGGCCAATATTACCCCCTATTATGTCCAGGCAGTGATAGTGACAGTAAGGCAAATGAGATGACTTTTTAGGGATGCTAAAAGGAGATTCTTGAACTAGAAGAGTTTAGATCAGATAATTTCAATTTTAATGATTCCACTTTATAATCCTGCTTCCCTCCCTAACGTCCCATCTTAACTCAGAAGACTTCTTTAAATTAGAGTAAAACCAAAATGTTACGCTTTGTCCCTGGGGAGTCCCTGATAAGATAAGGTTCTTTAGGAACACCTATCCCCTCTGCCTAACCTGTTTGGCACCATTGGCTCCCCAGGCAATACAGTGAACTGGGAAGTCATACATATATGGCATTTTAACTGCTAATACACAAAATAAGAAGAGCCAATTACTATGAATAGCACTCCACACACATCACTGATAAAACATTGAGTTCTTTATAGTTACAACACAAGTACTACCTGAAGGAATAAAATACCCCTTCAACTAGTGTTGAATGAAGAAAGAACTAGAGTTTACTGGATGAATAAATTTCACCACTCCTAGGAACCTCAAAGAAAGATCTTCCTCTCTTACAGTTAGCTTTTTGTAAAGAGACATTAATAGTGAAATCACACAAGAAAATGGAATGGGATGGCAACTGTGCACTTACTGCTCTGGCCACCACAAATATGGCTTGATTTAATGATCTATCATGCAATTCAGTAATGGAAAATCAGCTAGGACTTAGGAAAGGCTCAGACAAATTTGTTCAAGCTTGAATCTCCCGTTTCATTCTGAGCTATAATCTCAATTAGGAATGTTTAAAGAGTTACTGAAGCTCTGACAGGAAAAAAACAAAACAAAACCTTTTCTTTACAAGTATGCCTGGTTTATTCCCCTATACTAGTGGTATCCCTACATTAGTGAGGTACACGAGGCTTGTGCTATTTTGATCCACCAGAGAAAGGAAGAAAATATTAGGACTTTTGATTTACAATATATAACTACAAAGTATCACACACACACACACACACACACACACACACACACACGCACGCACACACACTGCTCAAAAGGCTTTTACCAACAGAGGCATTTTTTTGAAGTCTGAAGGACACTGCTCTATCAAAATACACACTACTTTAAGAAAATTCATAATTTATAAGAATAACCAGAAAATATAAAAAACAAATATAGAAAAGCATGGCCATATTCACACATAGAGCAAAAGAGAAAATGATAAAACAAATGTAAAATGTTAACATCCAAGAAATGTGGGTGTAAGAGTATATGGGAATTATCTGCACTGTTTCTGCAACTTTTCTGCAAGTCTGAAGTATTTCAAAGTTAAAAATGTCCAATACACAGTATCTAAAAGTAAACCATTGAAAACTAAAGAGAAAAATCACTCATTTTCAAAAAACTACTCACTTCTTAAAAAGGATTTCTTTAAACATGATGTTGCCCTAATGCTCTAAAGCAGGTTTGGTAAACTACAGGCCTTGGGCCAGCTGCTTGTTTTTATAAATAAAATTTGATCCAAATAGTTACATCCATTCATTTATATACTGTCTGGCTGCACTGGAGCTAGCAAGGCAGAGTTGAGTAATCCTAATAGAGACAGGCCAAAAATATTTACTACCTGGCCCTTTATAGAAAAATTTTGCCCACCCCTACTCTAAAATATTTGCTTACATAAAATCCCTTGAAGGATAAAGTGGAGTCACTGAGGAATGAACAGAAAAACCTGAAAACAAAGTATTGCACATGAGATACATGTGCAATTGTAAATTATCAAAAATTAATATTAAGCCTTGTTAAAAATCGTAAGTTAATAGGAATATAATTCAAGCTATAAAATTATTAACATTTTAAATTAATACAATTATTCCTTTCCTGATTAGTACTCTGAATGTGCAAGGAGGTTCCCTAGATCAGCTGTATCTTTTGACAACTAGGAACTAATAAACAGTGGAAGAAAGCTCTGGAAAAAAGCAAAGTTGCTGGGGCAAATGAGATGGGTCACCCAAAAAGAAAAGAACCTTTGTTTCAAATTCAGTGGATATCAGGATTGAGAAGCAGACAGCCTGGGCACTAACTGGTCTGGACAGAATAAACAAGCTGGTGACAACTCTTCCTTACTAAACAATTATATCCTGAAAACCTTCTAACTAGTTGTCAGATCACAGAGAAAATCAATATCCTAAAGCCAACAAACATGTCCAAACCTTCTCCAATCACTGAAAACAATCAATTGCCAAACTCTGACCTGTAACTGATATAAAAACCTGCTCCTACAAGCTGGATGCCACTGGTATGTAATTTCCCAGCCTGGTGACATCTGCTACTTCAAGTTCAGGGGAGCCAAACCCAAACTAATTGCTCCCTTCTGCCTAGGAAATAAAATCCAAATTCCCCAGCTTGGCATCCAAAGCTTTGCAGCCAAATTTCTGATTTCTTCAGGACATACTATATGCTCTAACCCAGTGGTTTTCAAACTTCTGGTCTCAGAACTTCTTCAACACTCTTAAAAATTACTGAGGATCCCAAAGAGCTTTTGTTTATATGGGTTTCATCTATCAGTATTTACTATATTTTAAATAACAACTGAGAAATTTTTAGTACACAAGCACACATTCCATTAGCCATCAGAGTGATGACCTCACTGTACATTATGCAGCCTCTAGAAAACTCCAATGAACACTCGTGAAAGAATGAGAATGAAAAAGACAAAGAACATCTCAGTACTATCAGTTTTGACTTCAGAGCTCCCAGGCCACACTTTGAGGACTACTGCTCTAGCTAAACAAAACACTCACTTTCTCATGTATGTATTTAGCTTGGTCATTTCTTCTTTTTGAAAAGTTCTTCTTCCTCATCTCTGCCTGCAAAAATTCTTCAAAGTTCAAACACTTGACTCCTTTAGCCAGAAGTTCAGCCTCTCTTCCCCAATACCCAATAGCATTTTGAAACCTTTCTTAAAAGGCCTTCTCCCAAGTCACCTTGTACTGCAACTATCATGTCTCATCTCTGCTACTGGACTACAAGCTACATGAAAGCAGGTACAGGGTCCAAGTTATTTTATTATCCCCACTAAAACTCACATCCATATTAACATGTAATAGGAGATCCATAAATATTCTAAGTGAATAAGTCAGCGGGCTTAAGTAGATTTGGAAGAATTAGCAAAAAGGCACATCTGACTGCCCTTCATTGACCCCATGACTTTCAGATGAGGTTGCCAGATGTCCAAAAACTGACACTCAAATTCCTGAAGGAACAAGGTTTTCAGAAACTGCTTACATCATCCTTCATCACTCCAGTCACTTAAGAAACTCAGCTTAAAGTGCTGACATAGTTGTCCTGATATATATATCTATAGTAGTCATGATTTATATATATGTAAATGCAGTGCAGCCTGGTCCCTGGAAGGGTTATTAAATCATAAAGTCAGACGCTGGCTACTTGCCTAGGATACTACCACTGATGCTGCTGGTCAGTGTATTGCCAAGAGACCTTACAGGGGAATGAGGGCAATGTTTTCAGAGGGATGAAGGGCCAGGAGGCCAAAGAAACTTAATGCACTACTGCCTTCATTTCTGAATCTTGCTCTGCAAGCCCCAGATCTCTGCCTTGGTGCATGCCTGGGCTGGGAGATGACAAGCCCTTACTCTTTGTTAAAAGTAATTGTGTGTTCTGAAATGACACCTCTATTATGATTGCCAAATTGACATCTCTGCCTTAAAGGGGAGGCATCCAAGCCTCCCCATTTCACACACTGGCAATTATCATTTAAGTTATTCAATGATAGGCACTCATCTGATTGGTGCAGGGCCCCCTAGTTCTAGGGTACACTTATAGCACATGATATGGTTGCCAGCAGAGCCTGGCAGGCAATTCCTGCCCCTGCCATGGGGTGGACTAAGGAAAGGTGGCACTGCTAAAAGGCTAACTTCAGGAAAAAAAAAAAAAGACATACTACAGTGTGGAAAAAATGAGAGTTCCTGTAGCCAGGATTCTCACCTGGCCCTGGCTGACTAGCTCACTGCACACCTGTGGGCAATACATGGCTGTTGACTCTTATCTGGAGAGCTCTGCCCAGTGCTCTGGGCGCGACATGGTAGCATGGCTGCAAGGCTGCAGGAGAGCAGAGCCGAGGACAGAGGCCCAGAGGACAGCTGTACAGAATGACTGTGCAGAGAGACCTGGAGGATGGCTGTGCGGGACAACTGTGCAGAGAGGCCCAGAGGATGGCTATGCAGGATGGCTGTGTGGACAGAGGGGCCCAGAGGACGGCTGTGCAGACAGAGGGGGCCAGACTGGCTTGCTGTATGCAGACTCGCTCTGAGTGAATGGGATTATAGTGACTGACCTGCCACCTGGAAATAAAGTGGGATACAACCCTTTCACCCCAAGAACGTTTTGCTGTCATTTTCTTTGGTCACACTGAATCCATAGCGAACTTGCCTGGGGCTGAAACCCACTGGCAAGACAACAGAAAGAACTCAAGGTGCCTGTCCTAGGGACTGGCCTTATTTTACTATCATCAAGCATAAACAATTCATGGGACTCTAAACAATGCCTTTCACCAGGAAGCTTTAAAACACCTTTACAAATCATTAACGTTTTCCTCAATGTCTCTGTGCAGTGAGCAACAGATGGTAAAACATCAGAGCACAACATAATTACAGGCGTCAAAAGGGAAAAAACTGGAAAAGAATTCATACATGATGTGCAATTGTGTACCTTGCTATGCAAGTCTTGTCTGAAAAGTCAGCCAGACCCCTCTGGGAACATCTGACTCTCTGCTGTTTGGTGGTTGGTTATTTTTAATACAATTGTAAAATGATTGGCCAGCACACGCTTAGCTCTTATTAATATCCTCATTATATTAAACTATAGTTATATGAAACTTCAGTTTATAATAAAAACTCACTTTTGTCAGCATCTAAACTCAAAGGTGATCTACATGGACATGTTTACTTTGTCTCCAAATCCATTTTCTCTGAGAGACTTGGAAGATCTGTCACAGACCACCAATTTTTTTCTTAAACTAGAAATTTAGATCAGAGGCTTTTTACCAAAGGATGAGTAAGAGCATAACAGTAAGTCCCATGGCTAGTTCTGATACTCACATTCGCATATATATATATATAACAAGCAGCAGCTGTTATATATACAGGTTTAGACTTTAAAAGGCAGTGCATCCTCACTGACTGCCTTCCCCCAAAATCAAGAAGAGATTTACAGAATTCATTAATCCTGAATTCTTGGCTAATTTTATTCAGAATAGACAGTTTCAAAAAGATCTATCTCTAGACCCACGAATTCTACAAAGAATATACTGGTAGAATCATTTACTGTTTCAATAACAGCAAACCTGTACATTTCTTCTTAAATGATTTTTCATATTCTAGACCTGAAATTTTTAAAACCCTCAACCAAGCTAGTTGTTCTTAAGTGACAGGCCATTGATCCTGGTATACTACAAACACTATACTGTGAAGTAAAATGTTAGGGCCAACATTAGAAGGCAAAGAGAACTGGCAATGAAGCCTTACAAGAGAATGAGGATAAAGGAATAAACAGTGGGCTGGGGATTTATTAACCAGAGGCAAAGAGGCAGCCTTCCTGGCACACGTATGTTCAAGTAATGAGCTTTCTGGAGTCTACAGAAATAGATAGGAGGGCAGAGACTCCAGCTGGGCCCCCAAACAAGCCACTGTTAAACCATGAGCTAACAGAAAGCTAGGAGTACAATCATTTTTCTTATATCCTGGGTTCATTCTGAACTGCTTCTCTTAGTGACATTTGATTTTTACTGGTTTGCCTCTGGGGGTATACTAACTTGCTCTTCCACCCTGATCCTGACTTCAGCAACCTTCCTATTCCTTTTGGACTCAGCATTTGACGCCACTGGAATAATTTCTCCACCATTTCCCTCTGTCTAGACAACATGAAATTGTCATAAGTGACACCTAAAGTACAATTAGTAGAGAAACTCCAATTCCCACTCTCCTCCCTCATTCCCCAAAAGAATTGCACATTAACATCCTCCAGCATGTCAATCAATACTATCTGAAGATTAACTTCGTGGAGCCTGGAAGGCATTTAATTCCCAGCTTACTAAATATTAGGCTTTCCCCCTCTACTATAATTAGAAGGTGCAAATCGCCTTCTTTTCACTAGCATTAATGCTTTTAATCTCAGAGATGTGAATACCTGCTGAGTTGATACCTGAATAAAAAGTCCTTACAAACACTACTTTATCCAGCTGCATTTGATTTGGGGAAAACAGACAAAAGCAAAAAGACAAGGCAAAAGAGGAAAAAGGCAATGAAAGAAAGGCATGACTCAAGAACATCAGAACCAAGCATTATATTATTATAACTATTAAAGAATAGAATAAGATGGTTGGAAGTCATGCCAGTTCTGTGAAATGTAGTATTTAAAAAACAGCAAGGAACTATTTACAAAAGCTAAGATATGGAAGCAACCTACATGTCCATCAGTAGATGAATAAAGAAGATATGGTATATATACACATGGAGTATTATTCAGACATAAGAGGAAAACAAATCCTATCATTTGCAGCAACATGGATAGAGCTAGAGGGTATTATGCTCAGTGTAATAAACCAGGTGGAGAAAGACAAGTACCAAATGATCTCACTCATTTGTGGAGTATAACAACAAAGGAACAAAACAGCAGCAGACTCACAGACTCCAAGAAGAGACTAGCAGTTACCAAAGGGAAAGGGCTGGGAGGGGTGGGTGGGGAGAGAGGGAGAAGGGGATTATGGGGCACTATTATTAGCAATCACAATATAGGCAGGTGGGGAAGGCAGTACAGCATGGAGAAGACAAGTACTGACTCTATTAACATCTTACTACGCTGATGGACAGTGACTGCAATGGGGCAGTGATGAGGACTTGATAATACAGGTGAATGCTGAAACCACTGTGTTGTTTATATGAAACCATCATAAGATTGTATATCAATGATACTTTAATAAAAAAAAACAGCAAGGACAGAAAATGATGTAATAAATTATCAGTGATTTTCAACAAGAGGGGGTTTCCCCCAGAGGAAAAATGGCAACATCTGGAGACATATTTGGTTGTTGTGACTGGGTTGGTAGTGCCCCAACACCTAGTGACTAAGGCCAGGGACAGTTAAACATCCTACAGTGGACAGGACAGCCTCCCATGGTAAAGAACTATGCAGCCCCCAATGTTAATAGTGATGCTGTTGAGTGATGCTGTTGCTGTATATCCTAATGGTCTGGGACTAAGAGAACTAATATATGAGGCAAATCAGTGCTTTAGCTTTAGAATCAGACTGTAGTTTAAATTCATCATCTTGTGTCATATACTAGCTGTGTGACCTTGGGCAAGTTCACTACTGTCAGTGTCTGTATTTAAGGCGAGATCCCTATTTCACAAGGTTGTAATAATTAAGAAAGAACATATGTATAGCAGCCAACACACAGTCCAATAAATAGTGATTTTTTCTTCTTCTTTAGATTACAACTCCCGAAGTGTCTACAGGGAATGTAATTTGCAATCTGGCCACACAAGTCACCATGCCTAGAAAGGTGGTTTCTTAGAAAGGTATGTGTTGAAGAAGGATGCATGTACCTGAGCCCTAAGAATCACTAGTCTCATCCAAACAAGTCATGAAAGCAGTCACTCACTCATCCATCCACCATCCTGTCTGTTGGGCTACCCAATCATCAATTCAAACCACAAATATTTAGTGAGTGTCTCCCACTGGGTATATATTAGTATATAAGATAGATATGGTCCCTGTAGTAACTATTCTCTGAGGACGGACACCAAAGAACCATTCCTCTTGGTATTCTTGTCTTCGTGTGGTCTTTTCCTACACTGAATTTAGACCACTCGGTTACTTGCTTTAAACCAAGACAATGTCTCAAGTTGTATGAGTTCTGAGCCTAGCTTTTAAGAGAACTCCTGGAATTGTCACTTTTGGAAGCCCTAAGCTGCTAGGTTAAAAATCTGGCTACTCAGTTGACGACATGGAGGAGTCCCTGAAACCACATGGAGAAGCAGAGAGACCTACATGTCCCAACTGAGCCCCCAGGTGACTCCACAGAGGCCCCATGTAAGACCAGCAAAAGAACTTCCCAACTGAGTCCAGTCTACCCAAACAACAATAAAAGATAATAAAATTGTTATTTTAAGTCACTAAGTTTCTTTGTGTGGTTTGTTATGGATCAGGAGATAAATGAAAAATGGTTGCTGATCCTGTAAAACTTCCAGGTTAGTCATAACAGCAGCATTAGAACTAAGTCTATGAAGCTAGTTTACAGACCTAAAGCAAACACATCTGAACTCAGAGGAACTAAGGCTATCAAAACACCAAACAAGATATTTGGAAACAGACCTTAAACAATAAAACTCACTGTAAACTTGCTCACAGAGTCCAAAGCATGAGGACTTGTTATTGGTTAGAGGTGTCAATGTCAATTTAGAAAGACTTGCTACTCTTTGGACCTATCCCAATCAGACTCCCCACCTTTCTGAAAAACACTTCTGCCCTCAATGGCTCCCTCCAATATAGAAGGTGGCCCTAGAATTGGGGAAATTAGGCTATTTGTGCTCCCTCCCTCACCAAGAGGCAGAACCAATTTCTTTTGCACAAATCACTATAAAAGAGTGCAGGAAAAATGAAGATAATATCCCATTCCCTTGCTATGGACCAAACTACTTCCTGTATTACTGAACTATCTAAAATTGAACCTCATTGTGTCTGCTGCAAGTGGCTAATGATAGTAACTAGCACCAGCCCTATCACACTAGCCATCCCTTATCCTCCCTTTACAAGGCGCCTCATTTTTTTATGTGCTTGGTTTACCCCAATTTTACATAGTAGGATTTCAGATGCCCTATAAAGCCTGGAGTCCAAAAAACTATACTAAAAGATGGAAAAGGAAATGACCTACAGGAAATATGTCATGGCAAAAGGAAGTGAATATTTTTCCTTTTCCTTTTCTTTTTTTTTTGGGGGGGGTGGCAGTGGAGAAAGGGAGAAAAAAACAGGCATTTCTTGAGCACTTAAACTTGTAAAAACAACTAATGTTTAATTCATTTAACCTTCACATGATTTTATAATAAGGAGACTGAGTTCAGAGAGGCCACTTCCCTGCTTAAGGTCACACGAGAGAGCCAGAATTTGAATCCAGTGCTGTTCAACTCCAAATCTTTCTATTAGAATATGTCACAACATGAGAGAAGAGAGGGAACCCAAGGAAGCTATGAGAGTTAAAGCCACATTGCATTACATGGGGCAGTAGCAAAAGGAAAAATAAAAGGTAAGTGCAAATGGATCCTAGTACAGCACAGAGATTTGGTGGGGTGGGGGTGATGTTAGAGCTCATAGGTAGTCTAAAACAGTGTTCTCTAAATTACTGGTTATCAGAATCACCTGAAGAGCTTGTTAAAAAATGCAGATTGAACACTCCCATGGGTTCTGATTCAGTAGGTTTCGGTGAGCCCAGAAACTTGCATTTCTAACAAGCTCCCAGGAGATGCTGATGTTCCTGGTCTGGGGACCACACTTTCAGAAACACCAGCCAAAAGACCTCACAATAAACACATTCTGATATAATTACCTACTCTATACTTTATTACATCCAAAACAGTACCACAAAATAGTAACACAGCTGCCAAATTTAGTGGCTCTAAAAGGGATTTAAAAATTCAGCAACTCTGTTAGGATGAACTTTATAGCAATAGTCCTATGCCTTTAAGAAGCTAACAGAAAATGACCAGCCCAACTTCTGCCTCAGTTCTTTCTGAGAACTCATAAAGAGACAAGTGTAAAAAGGAATAAGAAAAACATGTAGAGAAGAAAGACTATTGGCCATCTGGGAAGATGCTAGACTGGAGAAGTTTAAAGAAAAAAGGAGTTCCTTCTTGTTTAAAGTTTGAAAGGGTTTTATCTGCTAAAAAGAAAATTAAGAAAACAGTCTTAGAGGCGGAGCCAAGATGGCGGCGTGAGTAGAGCAGTGGAAATCTCTCAAAAACACATAGAGCTATGAAAATATAACAATATAACAAACAAAACTCTTCCTAAAATAGACACAAGAGGACACAAGACAACATCCAGACCACATCCACACATGCAAGAACCCAGCACCTTGCGAAGGGGGTAAGATACAAGCCCCGGCCCAGCGGGACACGAGCGCCCCTCCCCCCGGCTCCCGGCGGGTGGAAAGAAACCGGAGCGGTTTTTTTTTTTTTTTTTTGGAGAGTGCTTTTTGGAAGCCTTAAAGGGACAGGGACCCCATTGCTAGGAAGGCAGGGCGGCGGGACCGGTGAGCGGTGCCTGGGACCGGCGCCTGAGGACAAAGATCGCGCGTTTTTCCCTACGGGACCGGTGGGTGGGTGCCTGAGACGGGCACCTGAGGACGGAGGAAATCACGCATTTTTCCCTCTTTTTTTTTCTCTTTTTGGCGAGTGCTTTTTGGAAGCCTTAAAGGGACAGAGACTCCACTGCTAGGGAGGCAGGGCGGCGGGAACAGTGAAGGGGTGCCTGGGACCAGCGCCTGAGGACAAAGATTACTGCGTGTTTTTCCCTACGGGACCGGTGGGCGGGTACCTGAGACCGGCGCCTGAGGACAGAGGAAATCGCGCGCCTTTCCCCCTTTTTTTTCTCTTTTTGGCGAATGCTTTTTGGAAGCCTTAAAGGGACAGGGACCCCGGTGCTAGGGAGGCAGGGCAGCGGGACTGGTGAGCGGGTGCCTGGGACCGGCACCTGAGGACAAAGACTATCCCGTGTTTTTCCCTGCGGGAACGGAGGGCGGGTGCATGAGACCGGCGCCTGAGGACGGAGGAATTCGCGCATTATTCCCCTTTTTTTTTTCTCTCTTTTTGGCGAGTGCTTTTTGGAAGCCTTAAAGGGACAGGGACCCCGGTGCTAGGGAGGCAGAGCAGCAGGACAGGTGAGAGGGTGCCTGGGACCGGCGCCTGAAGACAAAGAATATCACACGTTTTTCCCTGCGGGACCGGTGGGCGGGTGCTTTTTGGAAGCCTTGAAGGGACAGGGACCCCAGTGCTAGGGAGGCAGGGCAGGAGCACCACTGAGCGGGTGCCTGGGACCAGAGCCTGAGGAGAGTGCTTTTTGGAAGTCTTACAGGGGCAGGACAGGACACTTAGACGAGAGGCAGGGAATCTGGGGATCTCTGGGCACTCTAACCCCCTGGGCAACAGGGAGCACAGAGGCCCCTTATGGAGAAAAATAGCCTCCCAGCTGCACCCCCTCCAACCGGGCTCCACCACTATGGAGGAGCACCTCCAGCCAGGCCACGCCCACAGCACGAGCGGAGATAAACTCCATAGCAAACGGGCAGGTAGCAGAAGCCCTGTCTGCGCACAGCTGACAAGCATAAGCCACTAGAGGTCGCTATTCTCTCAGGAGAGGAAGGCCACAAACCAACAAGAAGGGAAGCTCTTCCAGCGGTCACTCGTACCAGCTCTGCAAACTATCTCTATCACCATGAAAAGGCAAAACTACAGGCAGACAAAGATCACAGAGACAACACCTGAGAAGGAGACAGACCTAACCAGTCCTCCTGAAAAAGAATTCAAAATAAAAATCATGAACATGCTGACAGAGATGCAGAGAAAAATGCAAGAGCAATGGGATGAGATGCAGAGAAAAATGCAAGAGCAATGGGATGAAGTCCGGAGGGAGATCACAGATGTCAGGAAGGAGGTCACAGAAGTGAAACAATCCCTGGAAGGATTTATAAGCAGAATGGATAAGATGCAAGAGGCCATTGAAGGAATAGAAGCCAGAGAACAGGAACGTACAGAAGCTGACACAGAGAGAGATAAAAGGATCTCCAGGAATGAAACAACACTAAGAGAACTATGTGACCAAACCAAAAGGAATAATATTCGTATTACAGGGGTACCAGAAGAAGAAAGAGGAAAAGGGATAGAAAGTCTCTTTGAAGAAATAATTGCTGAAAACTTCCCCAAACTGGGGGAGGAAATAATCGACCAGACCATGGAATTACACAGAACCCCCAACAGAAAGGATCCAAGGAGGACAACACCAAGACACATAGTAATTAAAATGGCAAGGATCAAGGACAAGGAAAGAGTTTTAAGGACAGCTAGAGAGAAAAAGGTCAGCTATAAAGGAAAACCCATCAGGCTAACATCAGACTTCTCGACAGAAACCCTACAGGCCAGAAGAGAATGGCATGATATACTTAATACAATGAAACAGAAGGGCCTTGAACCAAGGATACTGTATCCAGCACGACTATCATTTAAATATGATGGCGGGATGAAACAATTCCCAGACAAGCAAAAGCTGAGGGATTTTGCTTCCCACAAACCACCTCTACAGGGCATCCTACAGGGACTGCTCTGGATGGGAGCACTCCTAAAAAGAGCACAGAACAAAACACACAGCATATGAAGAAGGGAGGAGGAGGAATAAGAAGGGAGAGAAGAAAAGAATCTCCAGACAGTGTATATAACAGCTCAATAAGAGAGGTAAGTTAGGCAGTAAGATACTAAAGAAGCTAACCTTGAACCTTTGGTAACCACAAATCTAAAGTCTGCAATGTCAATAAGTACATATCTCTCAATAGTCACCCTAAATGTAAATGGACTTAATGCACCAATCAAAGGACACAGAGTAATAGAATGGATAAAAAAGCAAGACCCATCTATATGCTGCTAACAAGAAACTCACCTTAAACCCAAAGACAAGCATAGACTAAAAGCCAAGGGATGGAAAAACATATTTCAGGCAAACAACAGTGAGAAGAAAGCAGGGGTTGCAATACTAATATCAGACAAAATAGACTTCAAAACAAAGAAAGTAACAAGAGATAAAGAAGGACACTACATAATGATAAAGGGCTCAGTCCAACAAGGGGATATAACCATTCTAAATATATATGCACCCAATACAGGAGCACCAGCATATGTGAAGCAAATACTAACAGAACTAAAGAGGGAAATAGACTGCAATGCATTCATTTTAGGAGACTTCAACACACCACTCACCCCAAAGGATAGATCCACCGGGCAGAAAATAAGTAAGGACACACAGGCACCGAACAACACACTAGAACAGATGGACCTAATAGACATCTATAGAACTCTACATCCAAAAGCAACAGGATATACATTCTTCTCAAGTGCACATGGAACATTCTCCAGAATAGACCACATACTAGCTCACAAAAAGAGCCTCAGTAAATTCCAAAATATTGAAATTCTACCAACCAATTTTTCAGACCACAAAGGTATAAAACTAGAAATAAATTCTACAAAGAAAAAAAAAAAGGCTCACAAACACATGGAGGCTTAACAACATGCTACTAAATAATCAATGGATCAATGAACAAATCAAAATAGAGATCAAGGAATATATAGAAACAAATGACAACAACAACACTAAGCCCCAACTTCTGTGGGACGCAGCGAAAGCAGTCTTAAGACGAAAGTATACAGCAATCCAGGCACACTTGAAGAAGGAAGAACAATCCCAAATGAATAGTCTAACATCACAATTATCGAAACTGGAAAAAGAAGAACAAATGAGGCCTAAAGTCAGCAGAAGGAGGGACATACTAAAGATCAGAGAAGAAATAAACAAAATTGAGAAGAATAAAACAATAGCAAAAATCAACGAAACCAAGAGCTGGTTCTTTGAGAGAATAAACAAAATAGATAAGCCTCTAGCCAAACTTATTAAGAGAAAAAGAGAATCAACACTAATCAACATAATCAGAAATGAGAATGGAAAAATCATGACAGACTCCACAGAAATACAAAGAATTATTAAAGCCTACTATGAAAACCTATATGCCAACAAGCTGGAAAACCTAGAAGAAATGGACAACTTCCTAGAAAAATACAACCTCCCAAGACTGACCAAGGAAGAAACACAAAAGTTAAACAAACCAATTACGAGCAAAGAAATTGAAACGGTAATCAAAAAACTACCCAAGAACAAAACCCCGGGGCCGGATGGATTTACCTCGGAATTTTATCAGACACACAGAGAAGACATAATACCCATTCTCCTTAAAGTGTTCCAAAAAACAGAAGAAGAGGGAATACTCCCAAACTCATTCTATGAAGCCAACATCACCCTAATACCAAAACCAGGCAAAGACCCCACCAAAAAAGAAAATTACAGACCAATATCCCTGATGAATGTAGATGCAAAAATACTCAATAAAATATTAGCGAACAGAATTCAACAGTGTATCAAAAGGATCATACACCATGACCAAGTGGGATTCATCCCAGGGATGCAAGGATGGTACAACATTCGAAAATCCATCAACATCATCCACCACATCAACAAAAACCACATGATCATCTCCATAGATGCTGAAACAGCATTTGACAAAATTCAACATCCATTCATGATAAACTCTCAGCAAAATGGGAATAGAGGGCAAGTACCTCAACATGATAAAGGCCATATATGATAAACCCACAGCCAGCATTATACTGAACAGCGAGAAGCTGAAAGCATTTCCTCTGAGATCGGGAACCAGACAGGGATGCCCACTCTCCCCACTGTTATTTAACATAGTACTGGAGGTCCTAGCCATGGCAATCAGACAAAACAAAGAAATACAAGGAATCCAGATTGGCAAAGAAGTTAAACTGTCACTATTTGCAGATGATATGATACTGTACATAAAAAACCCTAAAGACTCCACTCCAAAACTACTAGAACTGATATCGGAATACAGCAAAGTTGCAGGATACAAAATTAACACACAGAAATCTGTAGCTTTCCTATACACTAACAATGAATCAACAGAAAGAGAAATCAGGAAAACAATTCCATTCACCATTGCATCAAAAAGAATAAAATACCTAGGAATAAACCTAACCAAAGAAGTGAAAGACTTATACTCTGAAAACTACAAGTCACTCTTAAGAGACATTAAAGGGGACACTAATAAATGGAAACTCATCCCATGCTCATGGCTAGGAAGAATTAATATCGTCAAAATGGCCATCCTGCCCAAAGCAATATACAGATTTGATGCAATCCCTCTCAAATTACCAGCAACATTCTTCAATGAATTGGAACAAATAATTCAAAAATTCATATGGAAACACCAAAGACCCCGAATAGCCAAAGCAATCCTGAAAAAGAAGAATAAAGTAGGGGGGATCTCACTCCCCAACTTCAAGCTCTACTACAAAGCCACAGTAATCAAGACAATTTGGTACTGGCACAAGAACAGAGCCACAGACCAGTGGAACAGATTAGAGACTCCAGACATTAACCCAAACAAATATGGTCAATTAATATTTGATAAAGGAGCCAAGGACATACAATGGCATAATGACAGTCTCTTCAACAGATGTTGGCAAAACTGGACAGCTACATGTAGGAGAATGAAACTGGGCCATTGCCTAACCCCATATACAAAGGTAAACTCAAAATGGATCAAAGATCTGAAGGTAAGTCATGAAACCATTAAACTCTTGGAAAAAAACATAGGCAAAAACCTCTTAAACATAAACATGAGTGACCTCTTCTTGAACATATCTCCCCGGGCAAGGAAAACAACAGCAAAAATGAGCAAGTGGGACTACATTAAGCTGCAAAGCTTCTGTACAGCGAAAGACACCATCAATAGAACAAAAACGAACCCTACAGTATGGGAGAATATATTTGAAAATGACAGATCCGATAAAGGCTTGACGTCCAGAATATATAAAGAGCTCACATGCCTCAACAAACAAAAAACAAATAACCCAATTAAAAAATGGGCAGAGGAACTGAACAGACAGTTCTCTAAAAAAGAAATACAGATGGCCAAGAGACACATGAAAAGATGCTCCACATTGCTAATTATCAGAGAAATGCAAATTAAAACTACAATGAGGTATCACCTCACACCAGTAAGGATAGCTGCCATCCAAAAGACAAACAACAACAAATGTTGGCGAGGCTGTGGAGAAAGGGGAACCCTCCTACACTGCTGGTGGGAATATAAATTAGTTCAACCATTGTTGAAAGCAGTTTGGAGGTTCATCAAAATGCTCAAAACAGACCTACCATTTGACCCAGGAATTCCACTCCTAGGAATTTACCCTAAGAACGCAGCAATCAAGTTTGAGAAAGACAGATGCACCCCTATGTTTATCGCAGCACTATTTACAATAGCCAAGAATTGGAAGCAACCTAAATGTCCATCGGTAGATGAATGGATAAAGAAGATGTGGTACATATACACAATGGAATACTACTCAGCCATAAGAAGTGGAAAAATCCAACCATTTGCAGCAACATGGATGGAGCTGGAGTATTATGCTCAGTGAAATAAGCCAAGTGGAGAAAGAGAAATACCAAATGATTTCACTCATCTGAGGAGTATAAGAACAAAGGAAAAACTGAAGGAACAAAACAGCAGCGGAATTACAGAACCCAAAAATGGACTAACAGGTACCAAAGGGAAAGGGACTTGGGAGGATGGGTGGGCAGGGAGGGATAATGGGTGGAAGAAGAAGGGGGTATTAAGATTAGCATGCATGGGGGGGAGGGAGAAAGGGGAGGGTGGGCTGCACAACACAGAGAGGACAAGTAGGGATTCTACAACATTTTGCTAAGCTGATGGACAGTAACTGTAATGTGGTTGTTAGGGGGGACCTGATATAGGGGAGAGCATAGTAAACATAGTACTCTTCATGTACGTGTAGATTAAAGATTAAAAAAAAAAGAAAAAAGAAAGAAAGAAAGAAAAAAGGGGGATTACTCCTTGATAGGATAAAACTATTGGTAAATCAAAGATCAACGCATGCTTTAAATATCCTTAATGTTGATCACTTAAAGGGTGTCAGATGATCAGCTATGGAGGTACTCTTTTCTGATAATATGCCTTTCTCTTAATAATAAAAAAAAAAAAGCAGTCCCTGTGTGCTGACCTCCAATGAGTTCTGCACAGTGGTATAGAGGGCATGTCAAAGTGTGGGCAAAGGGTCTGTTTGTTTCTATGCAGAAGATCAAGGCCTAGCTTGGCTACCCAGAAAATGAACTAAGATACAATATGAGGAGGAGCTTCCGGCATCAGCACTCTCTGGAGGACTCGTGCCGGGAGATGATCATCAAAAAGCCTCCACAGGGATCCGGGCGATGCTGCGGTAGTGGCTGCGTCCACCCCACCATTTCCTGGACTTGCCATTGGAATGAGGAGGGAGATGTCTAGGCTGGCATGTGCATACAGTGAGACAACGAATTTGACTGGATCTGTACTGTTGGAACTCAACCAGGAGTTGGGAGGGGTGCAAGGTGTAGCACTCCAAAATCTTATGAGTATAGACTATCTACGGTTAAAAGGACATATGGGAGGTGAACAGATCCCAGAAATGGGCTGCTTTAATTTGTCTGATTTCTCTCAGACTGTTCAAGTACAGTTGGACAATATCCATCATATCATAGACAAATTTTCACAAATGCCTAGGGTGCCTAAATGATTTTCTTGGCTTCACTGGAGATGGCTGGTAATTATAGATTTGCTTAGTTTATGTCACCGTATTCCTATTATGTTAATATGTGTGTACAAATTAGTTAGTAGTTTAAAACCTATACATACTTACGGTACTCTACAAGAAGATATGTCAAAGAAATAATCAATCCTCCCATGTTTTCTTCCATATGCTACCTCTATAGCTTTTCTTCTTCCTTCCTAACTACAACCCTTAAATAGAATTCATGCCTCATATCGAATTTACCGAGCATCATAATTCCTCCAGGTGGTAAAGATACCTCGAGCAAGTGCTGGTCATAGAAGCCACAGGGCATAAATCTGCAAAGAAGTAAAAAGCTAACCTTTTCAAACAATATGGCTTCTCTCTCACTTACCAACTTTACATCTCCCTGTATGGCCCTGGAAGATGACTGGTTAGCCAGAGACGGGTAAGATTCCTCAAGGGAGGAACAACCTAAGACAGGCACAGTCACAGGGGGGCCATCAGGTGAGAAATTGGGGATCAACAGAGGTGAGGCTCAGAACCTCATCCCCCCTGCTTTGAGAGAAATCTTCTGCATCCGTGGATGGCTTATTGCCCTTGTCTAGCTTGGATTAACACATAGTCTACAGGCACACAGCTGATCATCTACAATTGCTCTCCTACAACACTAAACTATGTTTTCTACCTTTATCTTGCATCTACCACCACTTCAGCATTTTATTAAAAATAAAAATAATAATAATAATAAAGGGATAAATGTGGGATCCACATATAAATCAAGTATAAAAATCAAATGAATATTCATATTTGACCTGATTGTTTATAGTTCATAATGCGTGATCAAAACCAAAAGTTTCTGTGATGAATGCCCTTGTACTGTTCACCATGTAAGAATTTATTCACTATGTAAGAATTCGTTCACCATGTAAGAACTTGTTCGTTATGCTTCAGAAGATTGGAGACTGACGGGAGTTAGGCTTGAGATGGATTAATGATTGTACATTGAGCATTGACCCCCCTATACTGAATTTTATTGTTGTTAACAACCATTTGATCAATAAATATGAGAGATGCCCTCTCAAGAAAAAAAAAAAAAGAAAAGAAAACAGTCTTATTTACAATAGCATCAAAAAGAATAAAATACTTAGGAATAAGTTTAAAACAAAGAGGTGAAAGACCAGTATATTCAAACTATGAAACACTGCTGAAAGAAATCAAAGACACAAATAAATGGAAAGATATTCTATGTTCGTGAACTGGAAGATTTCATATGTTAAGTGTTAAAATGCTCATAATAGCCAAAGCAATCTACAGATTCAATAAAACCCCTATCAAAACCCCCAATGGCATTTTTGGCTAAAGGAGAAAAAAATCCTAACATTCATATAGAATCTCAAAGGACCCTGAACAGCCAATCTTGAGAAAGAAGAATGAAGCTGGACACTTCCTGATTTCAAAATGTATTACAAATGTACAGTAACCAAAACAGTATGGTAATGGCCTAAAGACAGACATACAGACCAAAGAAACAGAACAGAGAGCCTAGACACAAACCCTTTTGCATATGGTCAAATGTTCTTTGACAAGGGTGCCAAGACTACATACACAAAGGGGAAAGGACAGTCTCTTCAACAAATGGTATTGGGAAAACTAGCTATCCACATACAAAAGAATAAAGATAGACCCTTATATTATGCCATATATAAATATTAACTCAAAACTGATTAAAGACCTAAACATTAAGACCTGAAACTACAGAAGTCCTTGAAGAAAACACAAGGGAAAAGCTGTAGGATACTGGAAAGGGCAATGATCTTGTTAGATATGACAGCAAAAGCACAAGCAACAAAAGCAGAAGTAGACAAATGGGATTGCATCAAACTTAAAAAATTTATGTACAGCAAAGGAAACAATCAACAGAGTTAAAAGGTGACCTACAGAATAGGAGAAAATAATGACAAACTATTTATCAGAGAAGGAGTTAATAACCAAAATACATAAAAAACTCATAATTTAATAACAACAAAAAATAACCCAATTAAAAAATGGGCAAAGGACTTGGACATTAATCCTAAAAAGATACACAAATGGTCAATTATCATCACTTATTATCTGAGAAATGCAAATCAAACCATAATGGAATATTACCTCATGCCTGTTATGAGGGCCACTGTCAGAAACCAGAAAAGAATGTTAGCAAGCACATGGAGAAATTGGAACCCTGGCACACCATGGTTAGGATGTAAAATGGTGATGGTGCAGCTGCTTTGAAAAACAGTAAATAGCTTCCTCAAAAAAGTAAAAATAAAACTACCGCATGACACAGAAATCTCATTTCTGAGTATATAGCCAAAAGAATGGAAAACAGGATCTCAAAGCGAAACTTATATACCCATATCTGTATACCCTGCAGAATTATTCACAATAGCCAAGATGTGGAAGCAACCTAAATGTCTATCAACTGATGAATGAATAAAGAAAATACGGTTTATACATACAATGGAATGTCAGCCTTTGAAAAGAAGAAAATCCTGTCACATACCACAACATCAATGAACCTTCAAGACATCATGCTAAGTGAAATAAGTTAATCACAAAAAGACAAATGATTTCACTTACAAGAGGCATCTAAAGTAATCAAACTCATAGGAAAAGAAAATAGAATGGTGGTTGCCAGAGGATGGGAGGGAGGGAAAATGCAGATTTTTTCAATGAGTATAGCATTTCATTCATGCAAGAAGAAAAACTTCTAGAGATCTGTTGTACAATTATGTGCATATATGTAACAACAGTGCACATTAAAAAATTTTTTAAAGGGAACATTTATGTTATGTGTTTTTTATCACAGTAAGAAAAAGACCCCCAGAAATGGGTTACATTTGCTACCAGAGCAAAGAAAGGAAAAATAAAAACCACCTCACTGAGGTGAAGTGATCCAAAGAAACAGCAGGGAGATAGAGCAAAACTGAGTAATGTATGTGAATATATGGAGGGGAGGAAAAATGTAAAAGAGACCAAAGGTGTCACACTCATACCCTGTGATGCAGCAAAGGAAAGGGCACAAGATTAACAAGCTGCAATTCTCTATTACAAGGTCATACTTTCAGCCTTTGATTCCATTATTACTATGATTTTCTACTACTGCTATAACTTGATTTTAATTTTCTTGCAGATGACAGCCATATCAAGCAACCTTTGCACTGGAACACACCCCTCTGCCCAAGGTACTCTGCTCACAAGGAGAGGTGCATATGTTCTCTAGTTTATTAAAGAAAGGTATTTTTCATACTGTATAACATAACCTAACAAATCTGCTCACTAAAGTGTGCTCTAGCCAGCAAATAGGCTTAGCACCCTCACTTTCCCTCTTTGAAAACAGAAGGAGTTGATTAATTGCTGCTATGAAAAAGTCACGCAAGATTTCTCAAGATGGTGGCATGAGTAGGGCAGCGGAAATCTCCTTCCAAAACCATATGCATTTTGAAAATAAAGTAAATACAACTATTCCTAAAAGAGAGACCAGAAGATACAGTACAACAGCCAGGCTACATCTACATCTCTGAGAACTCAGCATCTCACAAAAATGGTAAGATACAAAGCCGTGACCCGGTGGGACCCAAGCACTTCCCCCACCCCAGCTCAATAGCAGGAGGAAAAGAATCAAAGTAGGGAGAAAATGGAAGCACAGGACTGCCAAATAACCAGCCCTAGTAATCTGCACCAGGAGCACAGACACATACATTGCACGGTGTACTGGATATTAGAGAAACAGAAAAGTAAAATCTAAGACTAAGACTGTTAACAGGTCCCCACAGCCGGCTCCCCTGGGACAAAAGAAAAGCGGGCGCTTTAAAAGTCTTAAAGAGACAAGGGTTTAACAGGTGGACAAAATCGTCCTGGCATATTCAGCCCAGTAGGCTGGGAATTTTAAGGAACATCAGCCACGCTAACCCCCGGGTGGCAACACAGCTCCAAAGCCACTCACGGTGATAAGCAGACTGCCCTTCATTCCCCCCCACCAGCATTGCAAGCAAACCGACTGGCCCGCCACTGCTGTAAACCAGCCAGGGAGCAGCCCAGCCCTCAGCAACCACACAGAGTCTTCTCCCAGCATGCAGCTAACCAGGCCAGACCCAGAGGCTGCCCCCCAGTGCACACCTGCCCAGCACAGGCAGACAAAGACAGTGCAAAGTACGGAAGGCATGCAGGGGCACAGTTCTCACAGAACACACGCCAATCATCTGCAATCCCTGCGAGTGCCCTAGGCTATCCCAAGGGCTGCCCCACCCATGGCAGCTCAGGGGATTAACCCAGACACTATTTCTGGTGTGCGGTTAACTGGCACAGGCAGTGGAAAAGGGCAAGGCAACCAGCAAGCATGAAGGGATTTCGTTCTCCCAGCTGACACATGCGCCACTTGCTGGCGATCACTTCCATGGCCATGAAAAGGCATAAGAAACTAGTCCAGTACAAAATCACTCAAACGCCAGAGAGAGGGCCTGGTGAGATCAATATTACCAATTTTCTTGAAAAAGAATTCAAAATAAAAGTCATAAACATGCTGATGGAGCTCCAGAGAAATATGCAAGAAAGAAGGGATGAAGTCCAGAGGGTGACAACAGAAATGAAACAAACAATGGAAGGACTTAAGAGAAGACTGGATGAGGTGCAAGAGACTGTTAATGGAACACAAATCAGAGAACAGGAATACAGAGAAGCTGAGGCAGAGAGAGACAAAAGGATCTCTAGGAATGAAAGAATATTAAGAGGACTGTGTGACCAGTCCAAATGGAACAACATTTGCATAATAAGGGTACCAGAAGAAGAATACAGAGAAAAAGTGATAGAAAGTGTATTTGAAGAAATAATTGCTGAAAACTTCCCCAAGCTGGGGAAGGAAATAGTCTCTCAGACCATGGAAGCCCACAGATCTCCCAACACAAGGGACTCAAGGAGGATAACAACAATGACATATAATAGTTAAAATCGCAAAGATCAAAGACAATGACAGAGTATTAAAAGCAGCCAGAGAGAGAAAAAATATCACCTACAAAGGAAAACAAATCAGGCATCATCAGACTTCTCAACAGAAACCTTACAGGCCAGAAGAGAATGGCATGATACATTTAATGCAATGAAACCGAAGGGCCTTGGACATACAATGGGAAAATGACAGCCTCTTCAACTGCTGGTGTTGGCAAAACTGGACAGCTACATGCAAGAGAATGAAACTGGATTATTGTTTAACCCCATACACAAAAGTAAACTCAAAATGGATTAAAGACTTGAATGTAAGTCATGAAACCATAAAACTCTTAGAAGACAACATAGGCAAATATCTCCTGAATATAAACATAAGCAACTTCCAGAATGCATTTCCTTGAGCAAGGGAAATAAAAGCAAAAATGAACTCATGGGACTACATCAAATTAAAAAGTTTCTGTACAGGAATGGACACCAGCAACAGAACAAAAAGGCATCCTACAGTATGGGAGAATATATTTGTAAATGACATATCCGACAAGGGGTTAACTTCCAAAATATATAAAGAACTTATACGCCTCAATACCCCACAAGCAAATAAGCCAATTAAAAAATGGGCAGATGATATGAAGAGACAATTTTCCAAAGAAGAAATTCAGATGGCCAACAGACACATGAGAAGATGCTCCACATTGCTAATCATCAGGGAAATGCAAATTAAAACCACAATGAGATATCACCTCACACCAGTAAGGATGGCCAGCATTGAAAAGACTAAGAACAACAAATGCTGGCAAGGATGCACAGTAAGGGGAACCCTTCGACACTGCTGGTGGGAATGTAAGCTAGATCAACCTTTGTGGAAAGCAATATGGAGGTTCCTCAAAAAACTAAAAATAGAAATACCATTTGACCCCGGAATCGCACTCCTTGGAATATACCCAAAGAATACAACTTCTCAGATTCAAAAAGACATATGCACCCCTATGTTTATAGCAGCACTTTTTACAATAGCCAAGATATGGAAGCAACCTAAGTGTCCATCTGTAGATGAATGGATAAAGAAGATGTGGTACATATATACAATGTAATACTATTCAACCATAAGAAAGAAACAAATCCTACCACTTAAAACAGCATGGATGGAGCTGGAGGATATTATGCTCAGTGAAATAAGCCAGGAGGGAAACACAAGTGCCAAACGATTTATCTCATTTGTGGAGTAAAACAATGAAGCAAAACTGAAGAAACAAAATGGCAGTAGACTCACAGACTCCAAGAATGAACTAGTGGTTACCAAAGGGGAGGGGTGTGGGAGGGTAGGAGGGGAGTGAGGGAGAAGGGGACTGAGGGGTATTATGTATAGTACACATGGTGTGGAGGATCACGGGGAGAACAGTGTATCACAGAGAAGGGACATAGTGGATCTCTGGCAACTTGCTGCACTGATGGACAGTGACTCCATTGGGGTATGGGTGGGCACTTGATAATATGGGTAAATGTAGTAACCACATTGTTTTTGCATGTGAAACCTTCATAAGAATGTATATCAATCATACCTTAATTAAAAAATTTAAAAAAAGAAAAAGAAGGGCCTTGAACCAAGCATACTGTATCCAGCAAGATTATCATTTAAATTTGAAAGAGGGATTAAACAATTTCCAAATAAGCAAAAGTTGAGGGAATTTACCTCCCACAAACCACCTCTACAGGGTATTTCAAAGGGACTGCTCTAGATGGAAGTACTCCTAAGGCTAAACAGATGTAACCAGAGAAAATAAAATCACAGGAAAGAAAGCAGACCAACCAAATACTAAATAAAGGCAAAAAATAAAATCAGCTACCCACAAAACCAGTCAAGGGGAACACAAAAGAGTACAGAATAAAACACCTAACATATAAAGAGTGGAGGAGGAAAAATAAGAAGGGAGAGAAATAAAGAATCATCAGATTGTGTTTCTAATAGCTCAATAAGCAAGTTAAGTTAGATGGTAAGATAGTAAAGAAGCTAACCTTGAACCTTTCGTAACCACGAATCCAAAGCCTGCAATGGCAATAAGTACATATCTATTGACAATCACCCTAAATGTAAATGGTCTGAATGCACCAATCAAAAGACACAGAGTAATAGAATGGATAAAAAACCAAGACCCATCTATTTGCTGCTTACAAGAGACTCAACTCAAACCCAAAGACATACACAGACTAAAAGTCAATGGATGGAAAAAGATATTTCAGGCAAACAATAGGGAGAAAAAAGCAGGTGTTGCTGTACTAGTATCAGACAAAATAGACTTCAAAACAAAGAAAGTAACAAGAGATAAAGAAGGACATTACATAATGATAAAGGAGTCAGACTAACAAGAGGATATAACCATTATAAATATATATGCACCCAATACAGGAGCACCAACATATGTGAAACAAATACTAGCAGAATTAAAGGAGGAAATAGAATGCAATGCATTCATTTTAGGAGACTTCAACACACCATTCATTCCAAAGAACAGATCCACCAGACAGAAAATAAGTAAGGACACAGAGGCACTGAACAACACGCTAGAACAGATGGACCTAACAGACATCTACAGAACTCTACACCCAAAAGCAGCAGGATACACATTCTTCTCAACTGCATATGGAACATTGTCCAGAATAGATCACATTCTAGGCCACAAAAAGGGACTCAGTAAACTCAAAAAGACTGAAATTCTACTAACCAACTTTTCAGACCACAAAGGTATAAAACTAGAAATAAATTGTACAAAGAAAGCAAAAAGGCTCACAAACACATGGAGGCTTAACAACATGCTCCTAAATTATCAATGGATCAATGACCAAATTAAAACAGCAAGATCAAGCAATATATGGAGACAAATGAAAACAACAGCACGACTCCACTTCTGTGGGACACAGCAAAGGCAGTTCTAAGAGGAAAATATATAGTAATCCACGCCTATTTAAAGAAGGAAGAACATTCCCAATGAATAGTATAAATTTACAATTACTGAAACTGGAAAAAGAAGAACAAAAGAGGCCCAAAGTCAACAGAAGGAGGGACATAATAAAGATCAGAGAAGAAATAAATAAAGTTGAGAAGAACAAAACAACAGAGAAAAATCAATGAAACCAAGAGCTGGTTCTTTGAGAAAATAAACAAAATAGATAAGCCCCTAGCCAGACTTACTAAGAGAAAGAGAATCTACACACATAAACAGAATCAGAAATGAGAAAGGAAAAATCACTATGGACACAACAGAAATACAAGGAATTATTAGAGAATACCATAAAAATCTATATGCTAACAAACTGGATAATCTAGAAGAAGTGGCAACTTTCTAGAAAAATACAATCTTCCAAGGCTGATGCTGAAAGAAACAGAAAATCTGAACAGATCAATTATCAGCAATGAAATTGAACTGGTAATCAAAAAACTACCTAAGAACAAAAGTCCTGTACCAGATGGCTTCACTGCTGAATTTTATCAAACATTTATAGAAGAGCTAAAACCAATCATCCTCAAAGTTTTCCAAAAAGTATAAGAGGAGGGAATACTTCCAAACTCATTCTATGAGACCAGCATCACTATAATACCAAAACTAGGCAAAGCCACCAGAAAAAAAGAAAATTACAGACCAATATCTCTGATGGACATAGATGCAAAAATACACAACAAAATATTAGCAAATTAAATTAAAAAATATACCAAAAAGATCATCCACCATGATTAAGTGGGATTTATTCCAGGGATGCAAGGATGGTACAGTATTTGACGATCCATTATCATCCACCACATCAACAAAAAAAAAAGACAAAAACCATGTGATCCTCCCCATAGATGCTGAAAAAGCATACAACAAAATTCAACATCCATTCATGATAAAAACTCTCAACAAAATGGGTAGAGAGGGCAAGTACCTCAACATAATAAAGGCCATATATGACAAACCCACAGCCAGTACCATACTTTACACCGAAAAGCTGAAAGCTTTTCATCTAAGACCAGGAACAAGGCAGGGATGCCCACTATCTCCACTTTTATTCAACATAGTACTGGAGGTCCTAGCCATGGCAATCAGACAACACAAAGAAATAAAAGGCATCCAGATTGGTAAGGAAGAAGTCAAACTGTCACTATTTACAGATAACATGATATTGTACCTAAAAAACCCTAAAGACTCCACTCCAAAACAACTAGATCTAACATCTGAATTCAGCAAAGTTGCAGGATACAAAATTAATACACAGAAATCTGTTGCATTCCTATACACTAATGATGAACTAGCAGAAAGAGAAATCAGGAAAACAGTTCCATTCACAATTGCATCAAAAAGAATAAAATACCTAGGAATAAACCTTACCAAGGAAGTGAAAGACCTATACCCTGAAAACTACAAGACACTCCTAAGAGAAATTGAAGAGGATACTAATAAATGGAAATTCATCCCATGCTCTTGGGTAGGAAGAATTAATATTGTCAAAATGACCATCCTACCTAAAGCAATCTACAGATTCAATGCAATCCCTATCAAAATACCAACAGCATTCTTCAATGAACTGGAATAGTTCTAAAATTCATATGGAACCACAAAAGACCCCAAATAGCCAAAGCAATCCTGAGAAGGAAGAATAAAGGAGGAAGATCTCGCTTCCCAATTTCAAGCTCTACTACAAAGCCACAGTGATCAAGACAATTTGGTACTGGCACAAGAACAGACCCACAGACCAGTGGGACAGAATAGAGACTCCAGATATTAACCCCAAGCATATATGGTCAATTAATACATGATAAAGGAGCCAGGATATACAATGGGGATATGACAGCCTCTTCAACAGCTCGTGTTGGCAAAACTGGACAGCTACATGGAAGAGAATGAAAGTGGATCATTGTATAACCCCGTACACAAAAGTAAACTCAAAATGGATCAAAGAGGTGAATGTAAGTCATGAAACCATAACACTCTTAGAAAAAAACATAGGCAAAAATCTCTTGGACATAAACATGAGCAACTTCTTCATGAACATATCTCCACAGGCAAGGGAAACAAAAGCAAAAATGAACAAGTGGGACTGTATCAAGCTGAAAAACTTCTGTACAGCAAAGGACACCATCAATAGAACAAAAAACCATCCTACAGTATGGGAGAATATATTCATAAATGACATATCTGATAAAGGGTTGACATCCAAAATATATAAAGAGCTCACACACCTCAACAAAGAAAAAAGCAAATAATCCAATCAAAAAATGGGCACAGGATCTAAACAGACACTTCTCCAAAGAAGAAATTCAGATGGCCAACAGGCACATGAGAAGATGCTCTACATTGCTAATCATCAGAGAAATGCAAATGAAAGCCACAATGAGATATCACCTCCCACCAGTTAGGATGGCCAATATCCAAGAGAAACAACAACAAATGTTGGCAAGGATGTAGAGAAAGAGGAACTGTCCTACACTGCTGCTGGGAATGTAAATTAGTTCAACCATTGTGGAAAGCAATATGGAGGTTCCTCAAAAAGCTAAAAATAGAAATACCATTTGGCCCAGGAATTCCACTCCTAGGAATTTACCCTAAGAATGCAGGAGCCCAGTTTCAAAAAGACATATGCACCCTATATTTATTGCAGCACTATTTACAACAGCCAAGATATGGAAGCAACCTAAGTTGGAGATGAATTGATAAGGAAGATGTGGTACATATACACAATGGAATATTATTCAGCTATAAGAGGAAAACAAATCCTACAATTTGCAACAACATGGATGGAGCTAGAGGGTATTATCCGCAGTGAAATAAGCCAGGCAGAGAAAGACAAGTACCAAATGATTTCACTCATCTGTGGAGTATAAGAACAAAGAAAAAACTGAAGGAACAAAAGAGCAGCAGACTCACAGAACCCAAGAATGTACTAACAGTTACCAAAGGGAAAGGGACTGAGGAGGATGGGTGGGAAGGGAGGGATAAGGGGGAAAAAAAGGCATTACCATTAGCACACATAATGTAGGGTTCGGGAGGGAAGAGGAAGGCAGTACAACACAGAGAAGACAAGTAGTGGTGCTATAACATCTTTCCACACTGATGGACAGTGACTGTAATGGGGTATGTGGTGGGGACTTGATAATGGGGGAGTCTAGTGACCATAGTGTTGCTCATGTAATTGTACATTAATGATACCAGAAAAAAAAAAAAAAGTCAGGCAACTTCCTAGGTGAGAGGGCTATCAGCAGATCAGCCTACCGCCAGCAATTGAGCCCCTGGTGGTTGTATTAGGCAGGATGGGATGGGGTAGAGGTGAGGGTGCTGCGATGTCCAGTACCTCCCCCTGCTGGAGGCAATTGGTAAGTGTCTTGCCAATGGGTTTTAGTCCCAGGCAAGTTCACTAGGGATTCAATGTAACCAAAGAAATTGACAGAACGTTCTTTGGGGTGAAAGTGTTATACCCAACTTTATTTCCAGGTGGCCAGTAAGTCACTAAAATCCCATTCACTCAGAGTGAGTCTGCATGCAGCAAGACAGTCTCTGCCTCTGGGCCCCTCTGTCTGCACAGTCATCCCACACAGCTGTCCTCTTGGTCTCTCTACACAGTTGTCCCTCACAGCCATCCTCTGGACCTCTCTGCACAGTTGTCCCCTCGGCCTCTGTCCTTGGCGCTGCCAACACTCCAGCCTCTGCTCTGCTCTCCTGCAGCCTTGCAGCCGTGCCACCGTGTTGCGCCCAGAGCACTGGGCAGAGCTCTCCAGATAGAGTCAACAGCCATGTATTGCCCACAGATGTGCAGCAAGCTAGTCATCCAGGGCCAGGTGAGAATCCTGGCTACAGGAACTCTCATTTTATCCACATAGGGCACTGAGGAATACTTGGCCTACACATAACCATTAAACACATTTTGCTTGAGACCAACACAAAACTGGAAATAAGTAGGAAACATAAATGGGTGAAGTCATTCCAGTTCAGATTATAAGGCACAAGGAAAACCCATGCCTTGACTAAATGGGAAATGACTATTCAACTCCTGCTGATAGTTACATGAGAGAATGCAAGCCAGATCTTCTAATTTTGTCAATAAAATCCAGAAATCTGTATTTAAGTGGGAAAAAACAAATTATTTTTTAAAACACTGTGAGGGCCAAACACACCTGAGGGTTATTCTGCAATCACTGGGTTAATGTAACAGGCCCACCCACTAAAGACAAATATTGCTCACACAAACACATTGTCAGGAGTGCTCTCAAGCAGGAGCATATTTAAGATGTACTGGATCCTCCCCCTCCCCATAAATATATAAGAAATCCAAGAAGAGGAGAAGATACCTGCACAGCTCTAATGGGCTGGGCTGATTACAATGAGCAAAATATATTATGCAAAGAGAACCCCATACACCTGGCGTTATTGTCTTAGCAAAACCTCCAACGCACCATTTAGAGAACTACTCTGAATGGATACAGTAGGGAAGGGGGACTGAAGGGAAAAGAATTGAGTATATGGGAAATTGCTCTCAATGTATTTACAGTACACATATGGATTCCACTGTAGTTCTTCTAGCACTCCAACACTGAGCTAACAGAAGCGATTACATCTTTTCAAGTACTCAGTGTGTCTACAAAGCACACAGCCTGCTCCACACCATTCAGCCCCAGAGTGAGGGATGATGGAGGATAATTTAGCTCAGTCTAACAGGTGCTAATTTGACCTGCAGTGGGGGAAGGGCTGCCTGTCAAGCATACTGCTTGGAGAACCTGGAGGCTCACACTCTCCCCAGCAGCAGGGCAAGCCTCCTCACTTGCAAACAATTCCCAAGGCAGATACAGAACAATGTTAGAAAACCTTGCTTCAGGGCAGACAGCAGAGGAAACAAGAAACTGTTTTACGCACTTCCCCTGATCTTAAGAGCCAATAATTAGATCATCTAGTCCAAAGTACAGAGAGAAAACAAGTGCAGGAGGTGCAGGAGACTCCTACCTACCTCTTCCCAGCCCTCAGCATAATGCCTTCTATTACCATAGCACCTCTCTTCCAAGTTATGTTTACATAAAGCAAGGATTGGCGAATGATGGCCTGTCGGCCAAATCTGGCCAGCTGCCTGTTTTTGTACAGCCCAGGAGCTAAGAATGGTTTTTACATTTTTAAATAGCTGAAAAAATCAAAAGACTATGTTATGACATGTGAAAATTATATGAAGATCACATTTGCGTCCATAAATAAAGTTTTATTGGGACAGAGCCCACTCATTCACTTACATATTGTCTACAGCAGCTTTCATACTACCAACAAGTATAAGTGGATCAAGCTACTCAGTAGTTGCAACAGAAAGTTACAAAACCTAAAATATTTACTATCTTGCCCTTCACAGAAAAAGTCTGCCAACCCCCTGATACAAAGTATATAGACGAGGATCACATTCAGAATTCAAAGAGGCTCAAATATAGAGTGACCTAGTTGGGCAGCTCAGTAGGTAAAGGTAAAAAGGAGGATAGCAATGGTACATCTTTTCCACCCTATCCTCACCCTCATACTGCTAAAGAGAGAAAAGGGTTTTCTAACAACTCCTGAAGACAAACAAACCAAATATCTAAATGTTACTTCCTTATAATGGGGGCAAGAGATGCCTGGATTCTCCCAATCATTTAACAAGACCCAGATTACTAGGTGGCCCAAAGCTAGGAAACAAGTGTATTGTCAAAAGACAGAACCCAGGTTATGTATCCCTCATACAAGGCTTTTGGAGAAGGTTAAGTACATGAATACCTCCAGGCTGCAAAATAGTAAGACTTAACAAAACCTAAGTCCTTCCCAGCTTTGAGGTGCAGATTCCTGAAAACCCAGTGGTGGCAGAATCTACTACTGAGAAACTTAAGACTGGGGTTTAAGTCGGGGGTGGGGGAGAGTGGGAGGAGCAGGATTAGGAGTCCCAATCTATGAAATTATAAATATGTATTAAATTAAATTTACTATAATAAAATAGGAAATAGAAAATATCATTTTATACATCTTAAATTAGTAATAATGAGTACTATACAATTAATTGTCATTTACCATTAACAACATTCATACTCTATGGCCCCAGCAGTTGTACTTCTAAAAATTTGTCTTCCTCTAGACAGACATGCATACGTACACAGAGATGAGGCCGCATTGTTTGTGAAAGCAAAAAACCAGAAATAACCCATATTCTATCAACAGGAAACTGGTTAAATTAACTATGGTGCATCTAATTGTTGGAATATTGGGCCACTGGTAAAAAGAATGCAAATCTATATAAACAACATGAGAAAATGTCCATCATATATTAAGTGAAATATAGAAAGAGTGGAAGAGTATAGATTTAGTATAATCCCATTTTTTTACAAATAAAGAAAAAACATGTTTTCGTTTGCATAGAAAAAAATTCTGGAGTTACACACAAACTGTTAACAGTGGTGGTTAGCAATGCAGAGGACATTCACTTTCTTTAACACGTCTGTAATGTTTGAAGTTTTACAAATGAATTTTTATTAGTTTTGTATGCAGAAAAACAGGCTTCCCTGTTTTTTTTATGATCTCTTTCTCATTTAAAAATTTTCAGGCTCTCTCTTCTTCACAGTTTCAATAACATGCCATTACAGTTTGGGGAGGGGAGGAAGTGGCAGAGCTTTGTTGCAGATAATACGCCTGCTTAAGAGGCTTTATTTCTTTATTTTTTTAGCACCTCTTCATCCAAACATTTAAGGCCTTTCTAATTCTGACACAATCATTGACTCCTACCTTCACGTTTCACCAGTCTCAAGACACAAATTAATCTAAAAGTGTGTGATGCAGGCCTAACTTTAATTTACCCTAAAATTAGCAGAGCCTCTTCAGTCTATCCTCAATCAACAGTCATAGTGAGCCTTTAAAAAAATAACATCAAGCTACTCCACTTTAATGGCTTCCCAAATCACTTAGAGTTAGGAGGTAAAATCCCTTAAATGGCTTAGAAGGCCCTGCATAATCTGGTACCCATTATCCCTCTAAATTTCATCTTCTATCACTCCATCCTTTGCTGTGCTTCAGCCAAGTGTCTCAAGGATTTTGCATTTGCCCTTCTCTCTATCTAGAATGCCCTTGCCCCCAATGTCTACAGAGTTTACTCCCTTATTTCCCTGAGGTCTCTGCTCCAGTGTCACCTTATCAGACTTCCTCTGAGGATCCTATTTAACATTGGAAACCTCTACCCCAGCACCCTCTACATTTTTAAATATTTTTCTCCATAGAACTTACCACTACTTGCCATACTGGATATTTTAACTATTTGTTTATTGTCTTTTTCTCATTAGGATGAGAGGGTTACCTTAAATAGTATCTAGTACACAGTAGGTTCTTAGTAAATATTTGTTAATTGAACGAATGAATGAATCGATCAATCAGAGTAATTATTTCACCAGTTCAAGTCCCAGGACTCATGCATGGGGCAGTCCTAGTTTGCACTCCTCAGCTCCCTCCTCTAAGGCCTGGGCTAACCTCCCCCTAGCCTCCCTTGCCTCTGTTAAAACTAATTAAAACTAAATTGTTTAGTTTTACCATTAGCTTTATCTTTTTCGTTTCTCAATATATGGTTCTCTCTTTTCACAAAAAGAAAAAGCCATGACTTGCCCATACCACAAATTAAATCCTCTTGAAGATTCTTCCTGTTCTTTGTCCTCAAATGCCAAACATGTAAGAACTCAACAGTTAGGAAGGGTTTATTGTAACTCGAATGCCAAAGGCAACAATTACACCAATTTTTGGGGGGCACAATGAACAAAAAAGCAAAAATCTCGTAATATAAGGATTATGCCACCAACCACAATCTAAAATTATCTCAAAACTAAACAAGATTCATTCTAATGCTCAGACCTCAAATGAAAAAAGATAAGAGTACCCACTTTCTCACATCTGAAACATTTTACTTCTAAGCAAATTCAGCGAAAGCCTTCCATAGAAACGAAAAGAAACATAAAGCACTACTGGGAAACAGAACCTTCACGTTTAATTTGGCTTATTCACACCTAATCTGGACTTTATTAAGACCAAGTATTCCATCATTTCTAGACTGCAGAGAGTCTCTAAGTAGGAAAAAAAAAAAAGCACTGACTGGCAAAATACTAGTATCAGGAAATGCCAAGCTAAAGACCAACAAAATGGTCTTAAGATGAAGCTGTATTACGCCAGTACACTCAAGGACTGTGCCGATCCTAAGTGGTCAGTGGGAGCCAATATGAAGGACATCTGACAGCTGATCAGGTGTATGACTTATTAAAGGCTTCAGGACAACCAACACACAAGTTAGAACAGTGGTTCAATGGCACAACAGTTAAACATCAGAACAAATTCTACGTCCAGGAACAAATAACTTTAGCTCAAGTTATAGAACACATCTTCCATGTACAACTCTAGGTAATGCCACTTCACTTATTCGGCAAGTGATTACTGAGTCAACAACTTTCTAGAAGACTACAGAATGTGATATAATAATGGGTCTTGTCTTTTTTACTAAGAAAGTTAAAAAGGATTTAAACTACATATTCAATCAAAGGGGATGCAATTTCAATTTCATTTGTTCAATTTAACTACCGTTTATTGAGTACCTACTATGTGCTAGGTAGTATTCTAGGAATGGTAGGGATATAGACACAAACACCACCTTCAGGGAGTTCAATGACAGAAAAGGAAACAAGTATTTTTCTGTCATGGGTGCAATATTACAAGAAAGTATCTGTATCTAATATAGTACTCAAGCAACAAAGCAGAGAAAGTGTTAGGGGCAGTCAGGGAAGGTTTCCCAAAAGCAAAGGTGACAGCTGTGTTAGGTTTTGAATAATAAATTGAGGATGCTACCCAATGGGAGAGATTTAAAATATGTAAATCCTGTACACTCGGTCAGGTCAGTGGCACAGAAAAACTACTAAAGATGGACCATTCTCTACATTATAATCAAGCTGAGAAGATGTACTTTCCTAATTTTTAGGTTGCCCTCTCCCTCTGTAGACCTATGACAAGTCCTGTAGACATATCCATTTATTTCCTACCATCAATGGTGTTTCTGCTGACAGCATCCTGGAGAATCCCCTCATGACTAGAGCTTAGGCATCAAACAAGTCAGATGGCCCATGAAGCCTCAAGAGACCTCAGATTGCTCCAAACTCCAAAGCAATTCCCTCACAAGGGTGCGAAAAACTTACAAATCTAATGTGGGCTTCCAATTCTGACATTCAATATTCTGGCCAAATTTTATGCTATAATTGTCAATGTCTTCCCCGCTCTTCCTCTATCATAAGGGAAACGTACACGAAAAGACATCAGTTCTCAGAATACACTCAATCTTATTAAACACTTCAGATGCAAGACCTTGTTACCTATCTGGAGAATGAATGCAGAAACAATTTATTTGGGGAAGATTAAGCCCAATTTTGACTTCCCAGTTGTTGGAATTCTAACAATGAACTGCCTAACTGGAATCACTTTAAAAAGGATTAATCAATGCAGTCTATGGGCAAATAACTAAAAGTGTTTTTCTCCTGTATCCTCAGAAACATTGTGTTGGCTCTATTACTACCCAGAGACAATAATTACAAATGATGTGTCAGCCTTCTAATTTCTTACAAAGAGAGTTAACTGAAAAGCCCCCTCAGGTAGTGATCCACAGGAGCAAAAGAGGTTTTGATGGATAAAACTGATGTGTGAAAGCACTAATTTCAAATGAGAGGAGGAAAGAGTGCCCTTTTTAGGATTCAGGAGTCCACTTTTGCCACAAGCACCTCTTTAAAAAGTAATTTCCTTTTTCTGAATCTAAATTTTCTCATCTATTAAAAAAAGAGGCTAGCCTATAAACTCTAGGTTTTCTCCAGTTTAAAGATGCCACTTAAATGATTTTTCTCTTTTTCCTAATACCAGCCTTTCAAGGCCACAGGGACTTCTATCGCAGGAACACACAATATCCTGATCTCCCACTAGATTCTGGGCTATTAAACCCAAAAAGAGTTTCTCATGGTGAAGTGAACAGTCTGCCACCCAATTTATAAATTATAAGCTAGAGTCAGATTATAGAGACAGCTCACCCTCCACTGCCCACAGGCAAAAGGAGACAAGCTGTGAACTGGTAATCACTACCTGGCAACATAGATCTAGACTGTAATACACGCTTGTACTTAATATTCTCACTATTTGCAAACATTAGTAATCATATCAGCAGCACCAAGGATTGAAGTATGACTCCTTGGTCTATCTCCTACTACAAGGCCAAGGAATAAATCTTGTTTCTTCAAGCAGAAGTACACATTCAGTAAAGACACCTTTTCTTCTCTGCCAGCCTTGTCTGGTAGCATAAACAGCCCAACACTGACACCTGCTGGGAAGTCTAGGCAAGGGCCGGGTCAACTAGAGAACAGGGCCCTTCAGCTGATGTGATTAACAGCTTCTGTATCTGTGACTGAAGTGTGGCCCTTCTTTAAAGGGCTTACATTAAGAATATCATACAAGGTACCTCAATTTAGTGAGGGCTGTCAGCCCTCCTGATACACTTCACCCCAGCTCACCTAAAAACGATTCAATAAATAACTACTGTATTAATATACTATTTTACAATGACAACCATTACTTGCCTTATTTGCTTATTTTAAAAGAAAAGGAGCATATATAATAAAACTGTTTATAGCAAGACAAGAAGAGACTTCATTTTCTATAACACACATTTTTAAAATGCTGAAACTTTTTTATTTAAACTACAAACACATACTACTTTTTGTCTACAACTCTGATAGATTCTTAATAGCTTCTGGGTTTTAATACTTTTTTAAGGAGTGATCATTAATATTTTTGCCACATGTGGCTATTTTCATTTAAATTATTTACAAATTTTAAATTCAATGTAATCCTCAGATCATACTAGCCACACTTCAAATGCTCAACAGCCACATGTGTCTAGTGGCTACCACACCGGACAGCACAGACAATAAACATTTCCATCTTCTAATGGACAGCAAGCATTTCCCTAGAGAAACACAGTACTGGAGTATTTTCTGATAAAATTATATGATGTCCAGGTGGAAGGAGTGGGTAGGGGATATAGATGAAAGAGTTTGCCAAGTGTTAAAAATCTTGAAGTCGGGTGAAGGGTATATGGGAGTTCATTTATTATACTTTTCCTTCATTTATATGTTTGAATATTTCCATAATATAAAGTTAGAAGAAAAGAAAAATAAATAAAAATGGTTCACCTAAAAATGAGGTTCTGACATTAAGGAATAGAGGCAGCTTGGAAAAATCTTTAGTCATGTATACCAGAGCTCAAATCCCCACTCAGCAAACTACTACAGCCAAAAAACTCAGCTTCTCTGAGCCTCACTTTCCTCCTATGTAAGATGGGAAATTCAATACCTGCTTTGCAGAGAATTATTGTGGAAATTGTAAATAATTAATGCAAAGCTAGAATACAGTACCTAACACATAGTAATTGGTATGTCAAACAGTAGATTATTTCTCAGAACAACAATTCTCAGAACAAGACACAAAGAGGCACTGCTAGAATAAGACAGACATTGGCTTACCAGAAGCCAGTTGGTACTATGGAAACAGGCATTGGCAGGCTTTTTGAGCTGTAGCTGAAGGCAGTTCTTTTATGGCTACCTTTTTTTTTGGTATCATTAATATACAATTACATGAGGAACATTATGGTTATTAGATTTCCCCCATTATCAAAGTCCCCACCACATACCCCATTACAGTTACTGTCCATCAGCGTAGTAAGATGCTATAGAGTCACTACTTGTCTTCTCTGTGCTATACTGCTTTTATTGCAACCTTTAACAAACTTTTTTAATGCCTACTACTGTCAGACACTGTGCTAGTACCTTGTCAACTCTTGACAAAGAGGAAGAGAGTTCCAGCTCCTGATACACACCATTATGCGAGACAAAACAGTCCAAAGCCAGGAATTTAGATGGTAATACAGGCTAATCTCACTCATATGGGCATAGTAACAACCTGTAATAACACTGTCTTTACTATCCAACCAAGTGTCCCTCTGTTCCTCTGGCAAATGCCGTTAGTAACTGCCTACTATCTTGCATTTTGCCATGCCCTTTCCTCCCTTATTATATATTGTTCCCCTAAAATAAAAAGGTCTTTCCCTTTCTATATCCTACCCATCTTTCAAGGTTTGATTTTATAAAGCTTTCTTTGATGATATTTCCCTTTCTCTGAAATTAGACTACATTTAATCTCAGTACCATATATATAATGAAGCATTTGTGTCATCTACATTTTTTATATAATTGCATGCAAGTAAGTCTTGCCTCTACAACAACCTTATATACTTCTAGTGGGCAAAGTCCCTATACTACAGTTTTTTTGTATTCTCAACAGTGCCTAGCACAGTGCTAGAAAAGCTGTAACCATTCAACAAATACTGATTAACTGCATACCTCTCTAAAGCATTCTCCCAAAATAACAAGTACATTATGTGCACAATCCATATCCCCACCCTTGTTAGAAGCTTATGTCAGAGAAATTTTAGTTGCTTCAACAGAGAATGCAATGCATAGCAATATGCTGTTTGGATCCAAAAGGCGTATTCTGGGAGTTAGTGATTATGCTAGATTTGACCTTTACAGAATTACAGAAAGAAGTCCCTAATAAATCAAGATAGATGCGTATATAGTCATGCATGGAACACATGGTGGGCAATCAACTACACCTACTCTGTTTTTTCCCGTGAACGAGTTGCCTGAGATGCTGACGCAAGTATGGAGAGGCCTTCCTTGTGTGAACCATTCTTCCCCAACCCGAGGTGAATATCCACCTGGAAGATCTACTCAAAGAATCTTAAACTAACTTGCTGTCCAAAAATTATCTCTAAAAAAATATGGACTTTCCTTGACACACACACATATATTACTTTCTCTTCCCTTTTTCAAACTGCAATGTCTAAAAGATAAGGTTCAAGAGGTGAACACAGCTGTCCAAAGCAACACAAGCGAAGAAGAGTCAATACACTAATCTGACTTATTCTTAGGCATTGCATGACATTTTCTTGTTTCACAATAACTAGACTTACACATACAATCCTTCAAGGTCAAAAAGCATGGCAGAGGTAGTCAATGGTTCCACTTCTTCATGCCTCTCTGACCTCATCTACACTCTCCTTTAAGGTTAAGGGTCCCATCAATTTAGCCAGAAAAGGAGCTAGCAGAGGCAGCTGACTCATACTGCTATACCCCGTCCTATCTCTGCCACGAGAGCAAGATTTTCCAAGAAGATGTAATGGAAGCTAGGGAGATCAGAACCAGATGCATGGGTCCCATACACTCCAGATCTAGCCATAACTTCTATAGGACTGAAGGAAGAGATATAAGGAGAAAAGTAAGGGATGGAGGAAAAGACAGGAAAGCAACTGCTTACCTCCTGAGTGAATCTTCTTCAGAGCTTTCCTCAGGTATATCCTGATGTAAGGCCTCCTGTGAGACAGTTCCAGATCTGCTGGACTGGGTGTAAATTCTTTCCCAGTGGCCTGTCTCCTGGTTGAAGGCCACCCCAACAGTCCTCTCCTCCTGCGGACTAGCAGAGCTGCTCAACTCCAGCCTGCCGGAGCTGGGTATTTGGCCCTCAGTCCGCTCAAGAGGTGGCAACTGGCTGCCACTTGATGGCCTGCTCTCTAAGGTACCGGGAACCTGCCAAGAGGAGCTGGCCTCGCTAGAGGAGTAGGTAGGTATGGTTCTTTCCCAGCGCAGGGTATCATTGTTGAAGGTCAGGAGATTGTGGCAAGCACGGCAGCGATTCAGGTGGCCACGGGCCAAGTTGGAGTTATTCTCACTGCTGTGTGGGGTGGGCTGGTGGGAGGGGCCTGGCCTCTCAGATTCAATGTTATTGTTGAGCATTTCCTGGGCCTGCTGTGTCTGGGGGGATTCCCCACTCAGGCTGTGGTCCAGCTCCTGAAGCCGGTCATATTCCAAAAAGAAGCGGCGCAGGTCACATTGAAGCTCATGGCGAATGCTGCCTGAGTTGTTTTGGCTAGAGCTAGTCCCTCCATCTGACTCAGCTGCCAACCCTGGAGCAGGGAACCCCCTCCCTTCTGTAGCTGAAGTGTACACAGATGCTTGAGAGCCACCTTCCTGCTGTCTCAGCACAGACAGCAAACTCACTGAAGAGGCACTGGTCCTGGGCGGAGGCATGGATTCCGCCTCAGAGCGGGAGTTCAGACTGAGCACTGTCCGGGTCCACTCAGAACCTGTCAGCCCGGGAGCTATTTCTCGGTGATACCTAGAAGGGTGGCTAGACAAAGGGCCTCCCAAAGAGCGACGGGTGGGGCCCAGGCTGAGGTTGCGGAGCGTGTTGCTGGCAGTGCTGCTCTGGACTGTACTGAATGCAGATGGCCGGTTCAGGAGGCCCTGGTCCTGCTGCGTTGATGAGGCCTGCTCCGGGGGATGGAAGGGCTCGGTCTGTACAAAAGAAAAGGAAGGGGTAGTAGCCCTGGCAGAAGCAGGGGGGACACTGTCCTGGTGTGGCAAGAGGGAAGGAACTCGAGTGCCAGAGCAGTGGCTGCAAAGGCACAGGATCCCAAGGTGCTGGCAGCACTCAGCTGTGGGGTAACTGACCCACTGTTGGAGCGTGATGTAAGCGGAAGTCCTGGGGTGCTCCGTGGAGGGCTGAGGGGGAGGCGGTGGGGGTGAGGGGTTAGCAGAATCTTGCACTGTGCTTTGCTCTCCCACCTGGATGCCAGAGGAGCGGGAGGACAGCATGTGCAGGAAATTGTGGAGAAGAGGTGTCCGGCGCACTGGCTGTGATTGCAGGAGGGCACGCTGACGGTAGTGGGATAATTCTGTCCCATCTATAGGGATATCTGGTTCATCATCACCCTGCAATGTGGACCAAGGTGGGGTAGGGGTAGAGCAAGGCAGTTAGGTAGAACCTCCAGATAAATCAAGAATAACTACTAATAATTATCTAAGGAAAACAGCCTTCATAGACAGGCAACAACTCAGCCGCTGAAGCACTTGGAACTAACTGGCTTCTGATTCAGAATTATCATATGGTATTAAACTATTCACTTCCAATTAGCAGCATCTCTGAATGGTTACATCCAGCAAACCAGTTATCTTACAAAAGGTGGCAAGGGGAAGCAAGATGTCAACACATAAGAGGCTCGCAAATGACAAGCAACCAACCACCACCTCATCACTTCATTACTTCAATGGGGCAGTCACTTGGAGGTTTCAGAATTGACTCCCTGTCAAGATTATAGCTGTAACTTTGAATATACAGTCTGAAGGTAGTTTTGAATCTTGACTGGAAAGAAACACTTAGGCATTGAAAATTCAAGTCCAATATAATCAGAAGTAGAGCAGATTTATAAAATAACCCATAATTTAGATGGAGTTGAAGCTGCCAACTTACCTGCTGATTAGAGGGGTTAACAATTGCTGTGAGTAAGTAGTGTCCAAGAGGATCAAATCTCACCAGACTGAAAACACAGAAGAGACAGACATGTATAGAGAGATTATGTTAACCAAGAAGAGGAAAGAAACCTTTCTTTAGTAAGAGCAATCATTGCTGATAATTGTGGGATTATCCAGATAACCACTTCATGCCAGAGACTTTCAAAACTTTCAAACAGATTAAAATACTAAGGCTCAATACTTATTGTTACCTTCTCACACTTGCCAGAATAAGGGAATAGTGTATCACAAAAATAAGATAAAAAAACACCTGGCTTCCATCCCAGGAAGCAGCTAGGGGAAGCACACAGTGCTCATATCTAAGGGCAGTCATGATGATAAAGCATAAAACGTTCTGATACTTTGCCACATTCAGTGCTTCCCTTACAGGGCAGCCACACTGGCAAGAAGCATGAATTCTGATGACAATGGTCTAGTCTCAGCATCAAGTAAACAGGTGACACTAGAAAATTAGCTTATATCCAACTGCAATACCAAGAGGACCAAAGGAAAACAATGTGTCAACTTGAATTCAGGCAATGTGTGTTTTGCTTTTGAGGGTTAAATAAATATCATTTAGCAGATTTGATAGATACTTACATCTCTACCTTCTAGTTTGATAAACACATAACCAGGGATGAGCAATTACCCACCAAGCTATCCACCACCTGAAGACCCTTCAGGTTTTCCCAAAATTGGGCTGTATTCCACACCCACATAACTTTGAACCTAAAGAAGATTCTAATGACCCTGGGTCATCAGAAATTAGAAGATGAGGCCAATAAGGAAACAGCTGTAATGAACAAAATGAACTGCTTCCCAGCTGACTGGCAAGCTGCTTGAGAAGTAGGAGGAGCCATAGGGATAACAACCTGCCTTAAGCAGGGATAACAACCCTCTCTGAGGTAACAGCAAGCGTAAATGTTGTCTGCCATGTTAGTCCTACACTATACATCACTAGTGGGCAGCACACTCACCGGACCCGCTCCATCTCACTAGCTGTCTTCACCACAGCAAAGGGTTCCCGTCGACTCCAGTCCCAGAAGTGGATCTCGTTGGCAGTGGCAATCAGCAGGAGCTGAGCCGTAGGGTGGAAAGCCAGAGAGGCAATGGCATTGTTGCTATCTGTGAACCAGCTTTCACTGCCACCCTGTGAATGAACCAATCCCAAATATTCTCACGTTATACAAATTGTCAGCAGACTGAGATGTCAATTTTTATGGTCCATTTAAGGCAAAATGACTACTTTATTTAATATGTCCTCTGTAAACTGATGTAGAAATTCAGTGATCTGGCAGTGTCACTGATTTATCAGAAAACATTACTGTCAGCTCGGTTCTCCAAAACATCTACAATCCATAAGCAATAAGCATCCACAGTTCGTTTCTGAAGCCTGTGAAAACTCAAGCTTGGTGCATGACATGGTGCATAACAACTCACTAGCCAGTCACCAGTACAAAGAGCGTACTGCTTTGATGATCATGATCAGAGTACTATAAATCCTTGCTCTAAGACAAGAGAAATCCATCCTGAGTACATCTTAGAGCCTCCAGTACTATGTCACAATGGGCGGACAGAAGAATAATTAGGGTATTCACCTCAGAATGGAGGACTATGGGCTAAGTGGAATCCTCCTGATTAAGTGGGCAGTGACTACCAATTATTCAGAGGTAGTCCTGAGAACTTGGCTAGTCTCTCCTCCAGAATTAAGAACCCAATGGTAAATAAATCTCTGCACCATTTAGCGTATCAAAGAAAATGAAATACTTACGTGTAAATCCCAAATCCTAACCTCCCCATCTAGGCAGCCAGAAGCAATAAGGCCCGAGATGGTGGGATGAAAAGTGACACACCACGGAGTGCGGCGGTGTCCAATCAGAGAATGAACACACTTGCCGGTCTTCACCTCCGTAATATAGATGTTATGGTTCACATGAGTGGAGGCCAAGAAAGTCCTAGGGAATCAAAAAGTAGGAAGTGAATGTGACGCACATGGGAGGGTAACAAACTTTATCAGCTTTGTACAACATAGGAAACTGGTATTATTCCCCATCCCAGCATGAAAAAAACTACACCATGGGTATTACACACAACAGAAATATTTGGATCTTTAAAACTTTCTGGAGTCTCCAACTGTCCCCAAATGACATATATCCCCTTCAAAGAATATTTTTCCTAGCTGGGAAAACTATCACACTGTATCACATAGCCAACAGACTGTTACCGAGAAATTTTCAAGTTTTAATCCTTGATGTTCATGTTTCTTTTGCTCATTCCCATTATTTTTATGTTTGGTGCTGCTCATCTACTTTCCTTCTCTTTTCAATATACTGGCAAAACTCTGTTCATACAGTGCTGTTCAAAGAGCCTTCAGGAATTTGACTTGGAAGATCAAGCTAGGCCAAATATACAGAAAGCAATGCTATCATAAGTCTTATGTTAAGTTATAGAGGAGTACTAGATACCTGTCTGGGCTGAAGGCCAGTAAGAAGGTAGAGCGTGGACTATCTGGCAGTTCCACTCTCTGAGAAACAAAGAAAGAAGAGTTACAACACATTATTTATAAGCTATGGCTCACTCTATCTCAAAAGCACATGAACCATTCTAGATTAGTATTCACAGTGTAAGCATAAAAAATAATGACAATGAACAAGCTGTACGTTGAGAGAGATAACCCTAATTTAAGAAGGTCTAGCTGTAAAGGAAAAAGATATTTCTAGCCCATAAATTCTTCTAAATTTGTAAACAAAACAAAACAAAAAAGGCCTAAATCAAATATATCAGTTCTACACAAAATAAATTACACCCAACTTTGTCATTAACCCGTTTTAAGGCCCCATTCTACTGTCACCCTGCAAATCCTCTGTCTAAAATATCCTTTTTTCTTACCTTGCCCTCCCATTTCATCCAACGGGTTTTATCTTCAACCAGCTCCTGCAGAAGCCGCTGAGCTCCAAAGGTCCTAGTGCCCCTTTCTCGTCCCCAGAGTATCCGGACAGCGTTCTTTTCTGGAACAACCTTCATGGCTCTCAGTAGCCACTGTCACACCAGGCACAGGAAAAGAAGGAGCAAACAATAGCTCCACACACTGAAGCAGCTAAAATGAGGCCATTCAGGTCCTTGTCAGTTGTCTTCATGGAAATCTAAGATAGACATTAATGTCAAAGAACATCTATTCTGCAATCAGAGAAGCTTCCCACTGCAAATAGAATTCTAGCTCAAAGAGGAAAGTATTCTTTTCATAATTCATGACACTTTCTCAGAAAAGACCCTTCTCTTAGAACTTTTCCTCCAAAACTATTTTTTCTTCAAATTCCTCTTATATCTTCCATAGCTCAGCCTTAAATCTAAAGAACAGACCATTCTATCATGCTAAGTTAAATAAGTCAGAGAAAGACAAATACCATATGATTTCACTTAGTATGTGGAATGTAAAAAACAAAATAAACAAACCACCAAAACAGACTCATAACCACGGAGAACTGATAGTTGCCATAGAGGAGGGAGTTGGGGGGGACTGGTGAAATAGGTGAAGGGGATAAAGAGGTACAAAGTTCCAATTATAAATATTAGTCACTGGGATGAAAGTACAGCATAGGGAATATAACGAATAATACTGTAATATCTTTGCATGGTGACAGTAACTACACTTATTGTGGTGAGCATATAGTAACGTATATAATTGTCAAATCACTGTTGTACACCTGAAACCAATATAATACTATATATCAACTATACTTCAATTAAAAATAAATACAAAGAGAAAAAAAAGAACAGATTATTCTTTTATTAGACAGGAAGAACTTTTGTTACTAATAAAAAGGTCTAAAATGGGTCAGAAACATCCCCCTGCCCTCCCATTCTGTGTCATGCTGCCCCTCTGATACCAACTCTTCTCCTCCCCACTCAGCAGCCTCCAAACTAAGAACAGCTAATCCGACCTAAAAGGCTTTTAGTTGAAGGATGACCCCTATGTAACAGCTTCACTTCTCTACCTGAAAGCAAGTACATAAGGACTGCTTTGGGGGTATGTTTCTCACTCTCTTTTTCCCCTGGTCCACTGAAGTTCCAGGGTAGTGGACAGAGGAGCAAAGAGATGAAAAATACTTCAATTCACTTTTCTCATCCACCAGAAGTCTTAAAAGGGCATAAAACTCACAAAACAAACAGAAATTCTACTACAATGCCAACTAGCACCAAAATATACACACATGGAACAATTAAAGAACTGTGGCTCCTCTGTACAATGGAATATACAGCCCAACAAAATGGTGTCTCTGAAGAACACAAATGTAAATGTTACTCATCACAGCACTGTTTCTTCAACTTTTTTATGAAAAATTTTAAATATACAGATACAAGTTTTTTTTTCTCATTTTATTTATTTTTTAATTGAAGTATAGTTGGTATACAGTATTACTATTGGTTTCAGGTATACTGCACTAATATAACAGTATAACAAACCCAAGTGTCCATCTAAAGGGGACTAGATGACTAATCTACGGTAAGAAAGATTCTCTAGGTACCAATAAGAAGAGATCTCCAAAACATACAGCTAAGAGAGGGAAAAAAGCAAGGTACAGTAGAACAAACACACACTATTCACCATGTAGAGTCAAGAACTGTTAATATTTTGTTTAATTTGCTTTATTTAACTCCATGGATAGAGATATGACAATAAATGAGTGGTTTTTATTTTTTTCTGAACCATTTCAGCAGACATCAGTGCACTATAACCCTTCGTACCTCACTATGCATCTCCTAGGAATAAGGACATCTGGCTTCATACCCACAATACCATTCTCACATCAATTATCATCTACTACTCAGTCATCATTCAAATTTCCCCAAGTGTCCAAAAAATATCTTCAATAGTTGGCTTAAAAAAAAAATCCAGAATCCAATCAAAACTCAAACAATGAATTTGGTTATTATGTCCTTCTATTCTGGAATAGCCTCCGAGTTTTCTTTTGGTCAGTTTTGTTTATGTTTATTTATTTATTTATTTACAAAGCAAGCTTTTTTAAAAGACCGGGACAGTTGACTTGTAGGATGTCTTACATCCTAGTTTTGTCAGACTATTTCTTCACAGTGCCATTTAGCTTTCTTCTTCATCCTGGTATTTCTTGTAAACAAGTTAGATCTGAAATGCTGACTACTGAAGTGCTTTTGGCAAAAATAGGGGATGCTATCTATGTACCTCAGGATGCAGTACATGAGGTGGTACATATTCTCAGACACCCTCAGTTAGGGGGAGTTGGCAAATCATATGATCACCTGGCAAAATATGGCCACTGGTGGAGTTTGTAACAACCAGAGCTCTTTATAAAAGTATATTTTCCCCTTTGCAATTAGCAACCTGTGGCTAACATTTAGCACTAAGGGAGTATCTTATTCCTCCTCAACCTTTTGTTTTATGGTTTAGCAGACACTGATGATTCCTTCTTGAATTATCTGGGTGCTGAAAAATGTTGATTTTCCAATTCCATTGTTATTTCTACATTTATTAAGCTGTATTCTTCTAGAAAGAACTTTCCCTTAATACCTGATACAGGGCAAATGCTTAATTTTCCCCCTCTAATTACTACTCTGTCTTCTTGTTTGTAATATCGAAAACTGGGAACAAACCCAAGTGTCCATCTAAAGGAGACTAGATGACTAATCTATGATAAGGAAGATTCTCTGGGTACCAATAAGAAGAGATCTCCAAAATATACAGCTAAGAGGGAAAAAAGCAAGGTACAGAATAATATATATAGTAATGTTATCTTTTGAATAGGAGGAGAAATTAATGGGCATTAGGGACTAAAGGGACAAGATGTATGGGGATAAAGATGGAAGCAAGACTTCTCAGTGTTCTTGTTTTATGTAATTTTTATTTTTTAAATGTATTACCTATTCAAAACTTATTTTTAAAACATTAAATGATATGAAAAAAATACATATTTAGTGAAAAAAGGAGAATATAAAAGTATATATACAGTATGATCCCATTTTGTTTTAAAAAAATCTTGGAGAATAATGACACCAAGGAAATATTAAAAAATACTAACCATGGTTGTCTGGTTGGTGGGATTACAGGTCATTCAGTGATTAGAAAAGGCTGTGCTCTACCTTTTTAAATTTTAAAAGTAATAAATGCGTATTGTGGAAAGTCAAACAGCAGCTGCCTTTCTACATTTCACAAAAGGCTGCAATCTAAAAAGTATACAACCCTAGATGCATCCAAATATAGACAGAAGGCAAAATAGCCTTTGCTGTGCTGAAAGAAGTTTTCTCCCTGGAATACAGAAGTGTAAAAAGTCAGAATGAAGAGAAACACTCCAAGTTTCTCATCATATATAGCACAGTTTCTTAAGGGGTGACAAAGATACAAACTAGCCTGTATCCTCATGTATAACCATCATCCCTCATTAGTGCATGATATAAATATGCACACACAAAAAATATCAACATGCTGTGGGCCAATCTTCTGAAAAAGTGAAGAATAAACTACCTGGAAGGAAATAACCTTTTCGGTGACCCTGACAACTCATGATTTAAGACCAAAAGTCTGGAAGTGAAACATTCACACAGCTGAACAATTACTAACTAGGAAGGTACCAGAAATACAGTTCACATTAGTTCACCTTAAACTTTTATTGAGTCTATAATATTTTTTCAGTCCATGGTTCTTTCACCTGATATAAAGAAGATAAGAAAAGTTTTGAGGGTCCCTGTTCTAACAGTACAACATAAAAGCACTTTCAAAGAAATAAATTTAAGCCCTTTATAATCTTATAATGTAACAACTGCTGTCTCAATTCCTAAAAAAAAAAATCTGACCTGACCTCATGTAATTCAATAGGAAGAGTAATATATAGGTCACAAAACACTGTATGATTCAGAAAACTGTGGTGCAACCTGAAGCTCCTACAGGAATCAGAAGGAAGAGGAAAGAGCTACTACAAATACCAGTTATCAAGAAAACTAAAAACTAAACTCAGGATTACCAAAGAGCTTGTCTATCAATTTCCAGGGACTGAAACATACTACGAGTTCAAACAAGAGAAAGTCTTACTGAAGCCAGAAGTCAAAGGGACTAAAACAATTGCACAGTCTCTTTTGTCTGAAGAAAAATATTTGCTGTTTCTTTAAAAGGACAAGGGACTTAACAACTCCTTTCAGCCACCCGAGATGAGATTTTACTCTGTTCTCTATAAAGGACAAAAGGAGCTAAATCAAACTGAAGGAAGTCAGACCAGCCTGTTGCTGAAGAGGAAGTACCAGTCAAGTGTGTTTTTCATTCCTCTTTTTAAAAAGGAGGAAGAAACAAGTATCCCAATCTGTCCCTTAAACCAGTCTGAGACAATGGGTGCCAAGAATAATCTCTGTGATGCCTTTAATTTAGTCCCCAGAATCAATTCTTAATCACCAAAAGCCTTGTACAAATAGAACCAAAGGATGCTACTAGGATATGTAAATAACACAAATGTCAACATTCTACTCTATTTTCACCCCTTCCCCTATAACATGACTGATCACTCTAAAAAATATGGGAAGATAAACCACCTTTAAAGATTTTCTCTGCTTAATTCTACAATATAATTATATTTAACCACTATTATTATAAACCACTTAGTATGCCACAACCCAGTAGGAACTAAAAGTTAGATTTACAGGTTCCCCTTATAATTCATCGTCTTATGCCACCAATTTTATTCCACCTTCTAGCTACATGATTTGGGGCAAGTTAATTAACCACTCTGAGACTTGGTTTCCTCCTCTGTAAAAGAAGAATGGCAATACCCTCTTCATCAGGAAGTTGTGAGGCTCCAGGAAGAAAAGAGTGGTGGAGCATTAACGCTGCTGCTGTTACTGATGTCATTAATACTGAATTCTCTTTGGGGTTCACTATGCTTTCTCTCACCAAACAATACAGCCAACTAAATGCCAGAGACCTGAGATGGAATTCCCAAGAGTAGCAATTTCTAAGAAACATTACAAAGGCTGCTACCAGACAACCAATTAAGAAATACTCCAAAAATGTATTTTTGTGGCAAAAATAATTAAATGAAATTTGGGCTACCTTTACATAAGTAAACTGACTTAAAAAACAGAAAAAACACTTAGAATTACATCTGCAACCTCATCAATAATTCAGACCCCAAATCCCCCCTTCCAAAAGCATTACAGAGATATAAATCAGAAAGCTCTTAGACCTGGAAGGGACTGTTAAAATGGAGTCCAATTCCGTCATTTATTTGAGTAACTGCATCTCTCTCCACTTCATTTTGCACATATAGGCAAAGTCTAAGAGTAAAATCAGCTACGTAATACCAATATATATTCCATAACATACAGTATTCAATCCAAGGTTAACTCTTTTTTTTTTATTAAGGTATCTTTGATATACACTCCCACAAAAGTTTCATAAGAAAAGCAATGTGGCTACCACACTCACCCCCACCGAGTCCCCCACCTTCATACCCCACTGCAGTCACCATCCATCAGTGTAGTAAGATGCCACAGTCTCTATCTATCTTCTCTGAGCTACACTGTCTTCCCCGTGACACCACACATACCATGTGCACCAATCATGATAACCCCACAATCCCCTTTCACCCTCCCTCCCCACCCGCTCTTACCCACCCCTCCCCTTTGGTAACCACTAGTCCTTTCTTGGAGTCTGTGAATCTGCTGCTATTTTCTTCCTTCAGTATTGCTTCATTGTTATATTCCACAAATGAGGGAAATCATTTGGTATTTGTCTTTCTCTGCCTGACTTCTTTCACTAAGCATAATACCCTCTAGCTCCATCCATGTTGTTACAAATGGTAGGATTTGTTTCTTTCTTATGCCTGAATAATATTCCATTGTGTATATGTACCACATCTTCTTTATCCATTCATCTACTGATGGACACTTAGGTTGCTTCCATTTCTTGACTATTGTAAATAGTGCTGTGATAAACATAGGGGTGCATATGTCTTTTTCAAACTGGGCTGCTGCATTCTTAGGGTAAATTCCTAGAAGTGGAATTCCTGGTTCAAATGGTATTTCTATTTTGAGCTTTTTGAGAAACCTCCATACTGCTTTTCACAATGGTTGAACTAGTTTACATTCCCAACAGCAGTGTAGGAAGGTTCCCCTTTCTCCTCATCCTCGCCAGCATTTGTTGTTGCTAGTCTTTTCTATGTTGGCCATCCTAACTGGTGTGAGGTGATTCCAAGGTTAACTCTTTAACAGAAAAAAAAAAAAATCCCTTAAATACTAAATATAGAATCACTTCCATAACTAGTTTCTCCCAACAACTGGAAAATTAACTACAAAGCATCAGGCCTTTAATTAGAGGCCTAAAAGTGGTATTCTTCAGAAACTCTATATGGGTGTTAATACGCAGGGTTTTCTACATTGACAGCTTTGTTTTCATTAACAGGACTTTCTACAAGGCATTTCAGGATACTTCAAATGATACCATAAAGATCCAACTCCAAAATGTGAACACCAGTCAACAACCATACCTGCATCCATACAACGCTTGCCTGACTCCTAAAACAGACTGAAATTAGAGGTGGGCAGGGAATTTGGGGCACAAAGATCACAAATCCAGATAACATATTCTGAAGGGAAACACATGTGGAAGCAGAAAAACTTCAACTGTTACCTAAACTGTGTATCTACTGTGTACACACTACTAAAAGATATCCTAGGTTATGCCAAAGTGCTAACTGTGGTTAAATCTAGATAGAAAAGTTGTAAGTGATGTTTATCTCCTTATCCATAATTTCTAAATAAGAGATAGTGTGGTATGGTGTTACAATGCGCCCTTAAATCCACTAGTTGACTGAATCCCAGCTGTGTCATTTTCTTGATATATAAAGATTTACTGATTTCCTGGAATAGTTTCTTAACTTCCCTGTACTTGAGTTTCCTCATCTACAAAATGTCACTACAGACAATGTTTATGATAGGGCTACCAGAAGGATTAAAAGGATTACCAAAAAATGAAAAGTGCTCTCTGCTATATTATTCTAATGCTTATGCTAGAATAATAATTTCATTCTATAATGAAGAATTATAATTAAAATGACAGTAAGAAAAATAATTTTAGGCTACAAAGTCCTGTATAAACAATTAGACAAATTAAATTTAAGACAAATTTTGGTCAAAATGAGAATGTCTACTGCACAGGTATCCCAACCAGCATAGGAAAGATCTTACCATTCTTATTTTTAAAAAAAATGAAGCCACAATTTCAAACTGGCACAAGAACAGAACCATAGACCAGTACAACAGAATAGACTCCAGATATTAACCCAAGCATATATGGTCAATTAATATATGATCAAGGAGCCATGGATATACAATGGGGAAATGACAGCCTCTTCAACAGTTAATGTTGGCAAAACTGGACAGCTACATGTAACAGAATGAAACTGGATCATTGTCTAACCCCATACACAAAAGTAAACTCGAAATGGATCAAAGAGCTGAATGTAAGTCATGAAACCATAAAACTCTTAGAAAAAACCATGTGCAAAAAAAATCTCTTGAATATAAACATGAACAACTTCTTCATAAACATATCTCCATGGGAAAGGGAAACAAAAGCAAAAATGAACAAGTATATCAAACTAAAAAGCTTTTGTACAATAAAGGAGACCATCACTAGAACAAAAAGTCATCCTACAGAATAGGAGAATATATTCATAAATGACATATCAGATAAGGGGTTGACACCCAAAATACATAAAGAGCTCACGCACCTCAACAAACAAAAAGCAAATAAACCAATTAAAAAACGGGCAAAGGATCTAAACAGACACTTCTCCAAAGAAGAAATTCAGATGGCCAACAGGCACATGAAAAGATGCTCCACATCACTAATCATCAGAGAAATGCAAATTAAAAACACAATGAGATATCACCTCACAACAGTTAGAATGGCCACCATCCAAAAGACAACAAATGTTGGTGAGAATGTGGAGGAAGCAGAACCCCCCTACACTGCTGATGGGAATGTAAATTAGTTCAACCATTGTGGAAAGCACAATGGAGGTTCCTCAAAAAACTTGAAATACCATTTGACCCAGGAATTCTACTCCTAGGAATTTACCCTAAGAATGCAGAAGCTCAAAGACAGCAGTGTGAGAGGTGAGACAGAGACTTCATCCTAAAACCACACATAATATGAAAACTTAATTAATACAACTAATTTGAAAGAGCAACAGGAAAGAAGGCTGCACCAGACTGCATACACCTGGAGAAAAGAGCAGACCTCATGGAACAGGGTGACGTACCAAAGCCATGACCCGGAGGGACCCAAGGCCTTCCCCCACCCCAGCTTACCAGCAGGAGGAAGAGAAACAGAGGGACGAGAGAGTAGAGGCCTGTGACTGCTGAACACCTAGCCCTGGAGATCTGCTCTAGGAGAATGAACCTACATTGCATGGTGCTCTGGTGATTAGTGGGGTTGGAAAGCTAAGACAGGTGGAATACCTAAAGAGATGGAGATTCCAACTGCTTGTGAAAAAGAGGAATTCATATCCGGCTGATGTGGGAGGTCAGTCTGAGAGACTCCCTAACAGCAAGAAGGCTGCTAAATGGGCTAAGACTGCACAAAGCTTACTGCTCAGGAGAAAGGACAGGTAGACAAAATTGTTCGGGTGCACTCCACCCATCAGGTTGAAAACTTAAACGATCTTCAGGTGCTCCATCCCCCCCAGGTGGCTAAGCAGCTCCAAGGCCCCCCATTGTGATACACAGCCTGCTGTGTCTTCCTCCTGGCTAGCCTGCACCTGGCTCCCAAACCGGCGGCCCCTGCCCTGGACTCAGGCCAGGCAGAGGGAAGCCCCGCCTATGACAGATACAAACATAAAGCATAGAGGCTTACACCTGTGTGTTTGGTCCACTGGTATTGGCAGTGGAGACAGGCATAGCAGCTAGGAAGCAGGAAACAGCTCTTTCCTCCCTCCAGGCACCAATACCACTCCCTTTCAACCCCTGACATCCCTGTAGGGGCTGAGCAGCTCAAGAGAGTAGACCTTCCAGGCACAAGAGGACAGCACATAAAAATATGGAATGTCAAACTAACCTTGTTCAAAGCGCAATCTCAACATTAGAGAAAGGACCGACTGAGACTGAATTAATAAATCTTCCTGAAAGAGATTTCAAAATAAAAGTCATAAACATGGTCATGGAGGTACAGAAAAATATTCAAGAACTCAGGAATGAATTTAGAACGGAGATCCAATTGTTGAAGAGCACAATGGAGGGTATTAAAAGCAGATTAGAAATGGTGGAGAAGATGATAAATGAAACAGAAACTGGGGAAGAGGAATACAAAGAAGCTGAGGCACAGAGAGAAAAAAGAATGCCCAGGAATGAAAGAATACTGAGAGAACTGTCTGACCAATCAAAACAGAACAATATCCGCATTATAGGGGTACCAGAAGAAGAGAGAGAAAAAGGGATAGAAAGTGTCTTTGAGGAGGTAACTGCTGAAAACTTCCCCAATCTGGGGAAGGTTATAGTCTCTCAGGCCATGGAGGTACACAGATCTTCCTAAACAACGGACCCAAGGAGGACAAGACCAAGACATATAATAATTAAAAGGGGAAAGATAAAGGATAAGGAAAGACTATTAAAAGGATACAGAGAGAGAAATAAAATCACATACAAAGGAAAGTCCATCAGGCTATCATAAAAAATCTCAGCATAAACTTTGCAGGACAGAAGGGAGTGGCATGATATATTTAATGCAATGAAGCAGAAGGGCCTCGAACCAAGAATATTATATTTGGCAACATTATCATTTAAATTTGAAGAAGGGATTAAACAATTTTCAGGTAAGCAAAAGTTGAGAGAATTTAACTCCCACAAACCATCTCTACAGTGTATTTTGGAGGGACTGCTATAGATGGAAGTTCCTAAGGCTACACAGCTGTCACCAGAAGTAATAAAAAGGGATAGACAAAGATACCTAAGACAAAGATATGATACCTAATATATAGAGATTGGAGGAAGAAAAAAAGGAGGGGGAAAAAAAAGAACCTTTAGATTATGTTTGTAGTAGAATACTAAGTGAGTTAAGTTAGACTCTCAGATAGTAAGAAAGTTACCCTTGAACCTTTGGTAACTGTGAATCTAAAGCCTGAAATGGCAATAAGTACATACCTATTTATAATCACCCTAAATGTAGTCTGAATGCACCAATCAAAAGACGTAGAGTCACTGTATGGATTAAAAAAACAAGACGCAACTATATCTTGCCTACAAAAGACTCACTTCAAACACAAAGACATACACAGTCTAAAATTGAAGGGATGGAAAAAGACACTTCATGCAACTAATAGAAAAAAGCAGGTGTAGCAGTACTTCTATCAGACAAAATGCAAAGAAAGTCACAAGAGACAAAGAAGGACATTACATAATGACAAAGGGGTCAATCCAACAAGAAGATGTAAACATTATAAATCTTGATGCACCAACACAGGAGCACCTACATATGTGAAAAAAATACTAACAGAATTAAAAGGGGAAATAGAATGCAATGCATTCATTCTAGGAGACTTCAACACTCCACTCAGTCCAAAGGACAGATCAACCAGACAGAAAATAAGTAAGGAAACAGAGGCATTGAACAACACATTAGAACAGACAGACCTAACAGACACCTAAAGAACTCTCCACACAAAACCAGCACAATACACGTTCTTCTCAAGTGCACATGTAACATTTTCAGGAATAGATCAAAATGGAACAATATCCACATTATAGGAGTACCAGAAGAAGAGAGAGATAAAGGGATAGAAAGTGTCTTTGAGGAGGTAATCATATATTAGGCCACAAAAAGAGCCTCAGTAAATTCAAAAAGATTGAAATTGTTCCAAACAGCTTCTCAGATGACAAGGGTATGAAACTATAAATAAATTACGCAAAGAGAACGAAGAAGCCCACAAACACATGCAGGCTTAACAACATGCACTTAAATCACAAATGGATCAATGACCAAACAAAAACAGAGATAAAGCAATGTATGGAGAAAAATGACAACAATAATTCAACAACAAAAATCTGTGGGATGCAGAGAAGGCAGCGCTAAGATGGAAGTATATTGCAATACAGGCCTACCTCAGGAAAGAGGAACAATCCCATATGAACAATCTAAACTCACAATTGATGACACTAGAAAGGACGAACAAACGAGGTCCAAAGTAGTAGAAGGTGGAACATAATAAAGATTAGAGAAGAAATAAATAAAATTGAGAAAAATAAAACAATAGAAAGAATCAGTGAAAGTGGAAGCTGGTTCTTCAAGAAAATAAACAAAATAGATGAACCCCTTGCACCACTTCTCAAGAAAAAAAGAGAGTCTACACACATAAACAGAATCAGAAATGAGTAAGGAAAAATCACTACGGACACTACAGAAACACAAAGAATTATTAGAGAATACTATGAAAAATTATATGCTAAAAAAATGGATATCCTAGAAAAAATGGACAACTTTCTGGAAAAAAAAAACCTTCCAAGGCTCATGAGGAAGGAAGAGAAAATCTGAACAGATCAATTACTAGCAACATGATTGAACTGTTAATCAGAAAACTATGTAAGAACAAAACCCCTGCACCACATGGCTTCACTGCTGAATTTTATCAAACATTTAATGAGGATTGACTACCTGACCTCTTTAAAGTTTTCCAAAATGTAGAAGAAGAAGGTATAGTTCCAAACTCACTCTGAGGCCAGCATCACTCTAATACCAAAAACAGGTAAAGACACCACAAAAAAAGAAAATTACAGACCAATATCCCTGATGAACATAAATGCAAAAATACTCAATAAAATACAGCAAACCAAATTAAAAAATGCATCAAAAAGATCATCCATCATGATTAAGTGGGATTTTTTCCAGGGATGCAAGGATGGTACAACATGAGAAAATCAATCAACATCATCCACCACATCAACAAAAAGAAGGACAAAATTCACATGATCTTCCCACTGATGCTGAAAAAGCATTTGTCAAAATTCAACATCCATTCATGATAAAAACTCTCAACAAAATGGGTATAGAGGGCAAGTACCTCAACATAATAAAGGCCATATATGACAAACCCACAGCAAACATCATACTTAACAGACAGAAGCTGAAAGACTTCCCTTTAAGATCAGTAACAACACAAGGATGCTCACTCTCTCCACTTTATTCAACATAGTTCTGGAGGTCCTCGCCGTGGCAATCAGACAACACGAAGAAATAAAAGGCATCCAGATAGTTAAAGAAGAAGTTGAACTGTCACTGTATGAAGATAACATGATATTGTACATAAAAACCCTAAAGAATCCACCCCAAAACTACTAGAATATATGAATTCAGCAACACTGTAGGATACAAAATTAATACACAGAAATATGTTGCAATCCCATACACTAATGAAGAACTAACAGACAGAGAAATCAGGAAAACAATTCCTTTCACAGTTCCATCAAAAAGAATAAAATACCTAGGAATAAACCTAGTGAAGGAAGTGAAAAACCTATACAGTGAATACTACAAGACACTCTTGAGAGAAATTAAAGAATATGGAATTCCAATAATGGAAACACATCCCATGCTCATGGATAGGAAGAATTAATATTGTTAAAACGGCCATCCTGCCCAAAGCAATCTACAGATTCAATGCAATTCCTATCAAAACACCAAGACCATTCTTCAATTAACTAGAACAAATCATTCTAAAATTCATATGGAACCACAAAAGACCCCGAATAGCCAAAGTAATCATGAGAATGAAGAATAAAGCTGGGCGGATTATGCTCCCCAACTTCAAGCTCTACTACAAAGGCACAGTAATCAAGACAATTTGATACTGGCCTAAGAATAGAACCATAGACCAATGGAACAGACTAGAGAGCCATGATATAAACCCAACCCACATTACATGCTCAATTAATATATGATAAAGGAGCCATGAACCATACAATGGGGAAATGAAAGCCTGTTCAACAACTGGTGCTGGCAAAACTGGACAGTTACATGCAAGCAATGAAACTGGATTATTGTTTAACCCCATACACAAAAGTAAACTCGAAATGGATCAAAGACCTGAATGTAAGTCATGAAACCATAAAACTCTTCGAAGACAACACAGGCGAAAAATCTCCTAAAATATAAGCATGAGCAACTTCTTCCTGAATGCATCTCCTCGAGCAAGGAAAATAAAAGCAAAAATGAACACATGGGACTACATAAAAACTAAAAATTTCTGTATGGCAAAGGACACCATCAACAGAACAAAGGTATCCTACAGTATGGGAGAATATATTTGTAAATGGCATATCCGACAAGGGATTAACATCCAAAATACATAAAGAACTCACATGCCTCAACACCCAAAAAGCAAATAACCTGATAAAAAAAATGGGCAGAGGATCTGAACAGACAATTCTGCAAAGAAGAAATTCAGATGACCAACAGACATATGAAAAGATGCTCCACATCACTAATCATGAGGGAAATGCAAATTCAAACCACAATGAGATATCACCTCACACCAGTAAGGATGGCCAGCATTGGAAAGAGAACAACAAATGCTGGCCAGGATGCAGAGAAAGGGGAACCCTCCTACACTGCTGGTGGGCCTGTAAGCTAGTTCAACCATTGTGGAAAGCAGTATGGAGGTTCCTCAAAAAACTAAAAATAGAAATACCACTTGACCCAGGAATTCCACTCCTAGGAATTTACCCTAAGAATGCAGCAGCCCAGTTTGAAAAAGACATATGCACCATGTTTATAGCAGCACTATTTACAATAGCCAAGAAATGGAAGCAACCTAAGTGTCCATCAGGAGATGAATGGATAAAGATGTGGTACATATACACAATGGAATATTATTCAGCTATAACAAGAAAAATACTACCATTTACAACAACATAGATGTAGCTAGAGGGTATTATGCTCAGTGAAATAAGCCAGGTGGAGAAAGACAAGTATCACATGATTTCATTCATCTGTGGAGTAGAAGAACAAAGAAAAAACTAAAGGAACAAAACAGCAGCAGACTCACAGAACCCAAGAATGGACTAACAGTTACCAAAGGGAGAGGGACTGGAGCGGATGGGTTGGAAAGGAGGGATAAGGGGGAAAAGGGGTCATTACGATTAGCACACATGGTGTGGGGGGGAGGGGCACAGGGAGGGCAGTACAACACAGAGAAGACAAGTAGTGAGTGATTCTACAGATCTTACTATGCTGATGGACAGTGAGTGTAATGGGGTATGTGGTGGGGACTTGATAATGGGGGGAGTCTAGTAACCATAATGCTGTTCATGTAATTGTACATTAATGATACAAAAAAATATATACACATATACGTATATGTGTGTGTGTGTGTGTGTGTATATATATATATATAAAATGCTGAATTTCTAATAGGATTCAAAGAAAGTATCCTTGCCACAAAAGTAACAGCAACCCTAAAGCCGTTAAGTACTAGCAAAAAAAATATTCATCCAATTATCTGCCAAGTGATAAGACAAACTTAATACATATTTTAAAGCATTATCTAATATTCACTGAACACTGGCAGCACACCTGGTAGTGTAAGCACTTTTACACACATTATCTCATCTCTCACAATGACATTATGAAGGTAGATACTATCATTATCCGCATTTCACAAATCACTAAACTGAGGCTTAGAGAGGTTCAATGATTTGCCCACATGGACGAGAGATTCAAAACTAAATTGGGGAGATTCAAGTTGGCAGCGTGAGAGGTGAGACGGAGAACTCTTCCCAAAACCACAAATAGTACAAAAATATAGTTAATTAATACAACTAACCCTAAAACAGCAACAAGAAAGAAGGCTGAACCAGACTGCATACAGACCTCACGAACAGAGCAGACCTCAGAAAACTGGGTAATTTATGAAAGCCTTTATCTGGTGGGACCCAGGCCCTTCCCCCACCCCGACTCACACAGGGAAGGAAGAGAAACAGAGCAGGGAGGGGGTGGAAGCCTGGAACTGCTGAACACCTAGCCCAGGAGTTCTGCTTTGTGAGCAGAAACCTACATTGTGTGGTGCTCTGGATGTTAGGGAGCTCGGACAGGCGGAGTGCTTGAGAGACTGAGATTCCGACCATTCGTGGAAGATGTGATCCATACCTGGCTGCTCTGTGTCAGAGGAAAGGCAGGCGGTCTGAGAGGCTTCCTAGCAGGGAGAGTACTGCTGAATGGGCAGGGTTTGCATGGAGTTTCTGCAAGGCAGAAGGGAGTGCTGGACAAGGTTATCTAGGTGCGTTCTGCCCAACTGGTTGGGAATTTTGGGGAGCTTCAGGCACTCCATCCCCATGGCTGGCTCAGTTATGAGGCCCCCCACTGTGATATGCAGCCTGCTGTACCTTCCTCCTGGCCTGACAGCACCGCTAGTAAAATGGCAGTCACTGTGCTGGCGTCAGGCCAGTCAAAGGAAGGCCCAGCCTACAACAGATAGAGACACAAGGCACAGAGGCTTACACCTGTGTGCTTGACCCCACTGGCTCTGACAGTGGAGACAGGCACCACAGACAGGAAACAGAAAACTGATCTTTCCTCCTCCCAGGCACTGGCTCCTCTCTCACTACGACCTCCAACCTCACTCTAGGGGCTGAGTAGCTCCAGAGACTGGAGCTTCTGGGCACTAGCGGGCACCATGAAGAATTATGAAACGTCAAAAGAACATGGTTCAGACCAAAATCTCACAAACCCAAGAAAAAAGGCCAAATGAAAATGAACTCACCAATCTTCCTGAAACAGAGTTCAAAATAAAAATTATAAACATGCAGGGGGCGGATCCAGGATGGCGGCGTGAGTAGAGCAGTGGAAATCTCCCAAAAACACATAGAGCTCTGAAAATATAACGAAGAAAAATCTTCCTAAAATAAAGACCACAGGACACAGGACAACATCCAGACCACATCCACACCTGCAAGAACCCAGCGCCTTGCGAAGGGGGTAAGATACAAGCCCCGGCCCGGAGGGACCCGAGCGCCCCTCCCCCCGGCTCCCGGTGGGTGGAAAGAAACCAGAGCGTCTTTTTTTTTTTTTTTTTGGCAAGTGCTTTTTGGAAGCCTTAAAGGGACAGGGACCCCAGTGCTAGGGAGGCAGAACAGCAGGACGGGTGAGCGTGTGCCTGGGACCGGCGCCTGAGGACAAAGAATATCCCGCATTTTTCCCTGCGGGACCGGAGGGAGGGTGCCTGAGACCGGCGCCTGAAGACGGAGGATATCGCGCGTTTTCCCCCTCTTTTTTTCTCTTTTTGACGAGTGCTTTTTGGAAGCTTTAAAGGGACAGGGACCCCGGTGCTAGGGAGGCAGGGTGGTGGGACTGGTGAGAGGGTGCCTGGGACCGGTACATGAGGACAAAGAATATCGCACGTTTTTCCCTGCGGGACCAGTGGGCGGGTGCATTTTGGAAGCCTTGAAAGGACAGAGACCCTGGTGCTAGGGAGTCAGGGCAACAGGACCAGTGACCGGGTGCCTGGGACCGGCGACAGAGGAAAAAAAAAAAAAATCGTGTGTTTTTTCCTTTTTTTTTTTTCTTTTCCCTCTCTCATTATTGCTGTTGTTGTTTTGGTTTGCAGAGTGCTTTTTGGAAGTCTTAAAGGGGCAGGACAGGTCACTTAGACCAGAGGCAGGGAATGTGGGGATCTCTGGGCACTCTAACCCCCTGGGCAGCAGGGAGCACAGAGGCCCCTTACGGAGATAAATAGCCTCCAAGCCATCCCCCTCCAACGGGGCTCCACCATTTTGGAGGAGCAGCCCCAGCCAGGCCACGCCCACGGCAACAGCGGAGATAAACCCCATAGCAACTGGGCAGGAAGCAGAAGCCCTGTCTGCGCACAGCTGCACAGCACAAGCCACTAGAGGACGCTATTCTCCCAGGAGAGGAAGGCCACAAACCAACAAGAAGGGAAGCTCTTCCAGCAGTCACTTGTACCAGCTCTGCAAACTATCTCTATCACCATGAAAAGGCAAAACTACAGGCAGACAAAGATCACAGAGACAACACCAGAGGAGACAGACCTAACCAGTCCTCCTGAAAAAGAATTCAAAATAAAAATCATGAACATGCTGACAGAGATGCAGAGAAAAATGCAAGAGCGATGGGATAAAGTCCGGAGGGAGATCACAGATGTCAGGAAGGAGATCAAAGAAGTGAAACAATCCCTGGAAGGATTTATAAGCAGACTGGATAAGATGCAAGAGGCCATTGAAGGAATAGAAGCCAGAGAACAGGAACGAATAGAAGCTGACACAGAGAGAGATAAAAGGATCTCCAGGAATGAAACAACACTAAGAGAACTATGTGACCAAACCAAAAGGAATAATATTCGTATTATAGGGGTACCAGAAGAAGAAAGAGGAAAAGGGATAGAAAGTCTCTTTGAAGAAATAATTGCTGAAAACTTCCCCAAACTGGGGGAGGAAATAATCGAACAGACCATGGAATTACACAGAACCCCCAACAGAAAGGATCCAAGGAGGACAACACCAAGACACATAGTAATTAAAATGGCAAGAATCAAGGACAAGGAAAGAGTTTTAAAGGCAGCTAGAGAGAAAACGGTCACCTATAAAGGAAAACCCATCAGGCTAACATCAGACTTCTCGACAGAAACCCTACAGGCCAGAAGAGAATGGCATGATATACTTAATGCAATGAAACAGAAGGGCCTTAAACCAAGGATACTGTATCCAGCACGACTATCATTTAAATATGATGGCGGGATTAAACAATTCCAAGACAAGCAAAAGCTGAGGGAATTTGCTTCCCACAAACCACCTCTACAGGGCATCCTACAGGGACTGCTCTAGATGGGAGTACTCCTAAAAAGAGCACAGAACAAAACACACAACATATGAAGAAGGAAGGAGGAGGAATAAGAAGGGAGGGAAGAAAAGAATCTCCAGACAGTGTATATAACAGCTCAATAAGCGAGCTAAGTTAGGCAGTAAGATACTAAAGAAGCTAACCTTGAACCTTTGGTAACCACAAATCTAAAGCCTGCAATGGCAATAAGTACATATCTCTCAATAGTCACCCTAAATGTAAATGGACTTAATGCACCAATCAAAAGACACAGAGTAATAGAATGGATAAAAAAGCAAGACCCATCTATATGCTGCTTACAAGAAACTCACCTTAAACCCAAAGACAAGCATAGACTAAAAGCCAAGGGATGGAAAAACATATTTCAGGCAAACAACAGTGAGAAGAAAGCAGGGGTTGCAGTACTAATATCAGACAAAATAGACTTCAAAACAAAGAAAGTAACAAGAGATAAAGAAGGACACTACATAATGATAAAGGGCTCAGTCCAACAAGAGGATATAACCATTCTAAATATAAATGCACCCAATACAGGAGCACCAGCATATGTGAAGCAAATACTAACAGAACTAAAGAGGGAAATAGACTGCAATGCATTCATTTTAGGAGACGTCAACACACCACTCACCCCAAAGGATAGATCCACCGGGCAGAAAATAAGTAAGGACACACAGGCACCGAACAACACACTAGAACAGATGGACCTAATAGACATCTATAGAACTCTACATCCAAAAGCAACAGGATATACATTCTTCTCAAGTGCACATGGAACATTCTCCAGAATAGACCACATACTAGCTCACAAAAAGAGCCTCAGTAAACTCCAAAATATTGAAATTCTACCAACCAATTTTTCAGACCACAAAAGTATAAAACTAGAAATAAATTCTACAAAGAAAAAAAAAAGGCTCACAAACACATGGAGGCTTAACAACATGCTACTAAATAATCAATGGATCAATGAACAAATCAAAATAGAGATCAAGGAATATATAGAAACAAATGACAACAACAACACTAAGCCCCAACTTCTGTGGGATGCAGCGAAAGCAGTCTTAAGAGGAAAGTATATAGCAATCCAGGCACACTTGAAGAAGGAAGAACAATCCCAAATGAATAGTCTAACATCACAATTATCGAAACTGGAAAAAGAAGAACAAATGAGGCCTAAAGTCAGCAGAAGGAGGGACATACTAAAGATCAGAGAAGAAATAAACAAAATTGAGAAGAATAAAACAATAGCAAAAATCAACGAAACCAAGAGCTGGTTCTTTGATAAAATAAACAAAATAGATAAGCTTCTAGCCCAACTTATTAAGAGAAAAAGAGAATCAACACAAATCAACATAATCAGAAATGAGAATGGAAAAATCATGACAGACTCCACAGAAATACAAAGAATTATTAAAGACTACTATGAAAACCTATATGCCAATAAGCTGGAAAACCTAGAAGAAATGGACAACTTCCTAGAAAAATACAACCTCCCAAGACTGACCAAGGAAGAAACACAAAAGTTAAACAAACCAATTATGAGCAAAGAAATTGAAACGGTAATCAAAAAACTACCCAAGAACAAAACCCCAGGGCCGGACGGATTTACCACGGAATTTTATCAGACACACAGAGAAGACATAATACCCATTCTCCTTAAAGTGTTCCAAAAAATAGAAGAAGAGGGAATACTCCCAAACTCATTCTATGAAGCCAACATCACCCTAATACCAAAACCAGGCAAAGACCCCACCAAAAAAGAAAATTACAGACCAATATCCCTGATGAATGTAGATGCAAAAATACTCAATAAAATATTAGCAAACCGAATTAAAAAATACATCAAAAGGATCATACACCATGACCAAGTGGGATTCATCCCAGGGATGCAAGGATGGTACAACATTCGAAAATCCATCAACATCATCCACCACATCAACAAAAAGAAAGACAAAAACGACATGATCATCTCCATAGATGCTGAAAAAGCATTTGACAAAATTCAACATCCATTCATGATAAAAACTCTCAGCAAAATGGGAATAGAGGGCAAGTACCTCAACATAATAAAGGCCATATATGATAAACCCACAGCCAGCATTATACTGAACAACGAGAAGCTGTAAGCATTTCCTCTAAGATCGGGAACCAGACAGGGATGCCCACTCTCCCCACTGTTATTTAACATAGTACTGGAGGTCCTAGCCACGGCAATCAGACAAAACAAAGAAACACAAGGAATCCAGATTGGCAAAGAAGAAGTTAAACTGTCACTATTTGCAGATGATATGATACTGTACATAAAAAACCCTAAAGACTCCACTCCAAAACTACTAGAAATGATATCAGAATACAGCAAAGTTGCAGGATACAAAATTAACACACAGAAATCTGTAGCTTTCCTATATACTAACAATGAATCAATAGAAAGAGATATCAGGAAAACAATTCCATTCACCATTGCATCAAAAAGAATAAAATACCTAGGAATAAACCTAACCAAAGAAGTGAAAGACTTATACTCTGAAAACTACAAGTCACTCTTAAGAGACATTAAAGGGGACACTAATAAATGGAAACTCATCCCATGCTCATGGCTAGGAAGAATTAATATCGTCAAAATGGCCATTCTGCCCAAAGCAATATACAGATTTGATGCAATCCCTCTCAAATTACCAGCAACATTCTTCAATGAATTGGAACAAATAATTCAAAAATTCATATGGAAACACCAAAGACCCCGAATAGCCAAAGCAATCCTGAAAAAGAAGAATAAAGTAGGGGGGATCTCACTCCCCAACTTCAAGCTCTACTACAAAGCCATAGTGATCAAGACAATTTGGTACTGGCACAAGAACAGAGCCACAGACCAGTGGAACAGAGTAGAGACTCCAGAAATTAACCCAAACATATATGGTCAATTAATATTTGATAAAGGAGCCATGGACATACAATGGGGATATGACAGTCTCTTCAACAGATGGTGTTGGCAAAACTGGACAGCTACGTGTAGGAGAATGAAACTGGACCATTGTCTAACCCCATATACAAAGGTAAACTCAAAATGGATCAAAGATCTGAAGGTAAGTCATGAAACCATTAAACTCTTGGAAAAAAACATAGGCAAAAACCTCTTAAACATAAACATGAGTGACCTCTTCTTGAACATATCTCCCCAGGCAAGGAAAACAACAGCAAAAATGAGCAAGTGGGACTACATTAAGCTGAAAAGCTTCTGTACAGCGAAAGACACCATCTATAGAACAGAAAGGAACCCTACAGTATGGGAGAATATATTTGAAAATGACAGATCCGATAAAGGCTTGACGTCCAGAATATATAAAGAGCTCACATGCCTCAACAAACAAAAAACAAATAACCCAATTAAAAAATGGGCAGAGGAACTGAACAGACAGTTCTCTAAAAAAGAAATACAGATGGCCAAGAGACACATGAAAAGATGCTCCACATCGCTAATTATCAGAGAAATGCAAATTAAAACTACAATGAGGTATCACCTCACACCAGTAAGGATAGCTGCCATCCAAAAGACAAACAACAAATGTTGGCGAGGCTGTGGAGAAAGGGGAACCCTCCTACACTGCTGGTGGGAATATAAATTAGTTCAACCATTGTGGAAAGCAGTTTGGAGGTTCATCAAAATGCTCAAAACAGACCTACCATTTGACCCAGGAATTCCACTCCTAGGAATTTACCCTAAGAACGCAGCAATCAAGTTTGAGAAAGACAGATGCACCCCTATGTTTATCGCAGCACTATTTACAATAGCCAAGAATTGGAAGCAACCTAAATGTCCATCGGTAGATGAATGGATAAAGAAGATGTGGTACATATACACAATGGAATACTACTCAGCCATAAGAAGTGGAAAAATCCAACCATTTGCAGCAACATGGATGGAGCTGGAGTATTATGCTCAGTGAAATAAGCCAAGTGGAGAAAGAGAAATACCAAATGATTTCACTCATCTGAGGAGTATAAGAACAAAGGAAAAACTGAAGGAACAAAACAGCAGCGGAATTACAGAACCCAAAAATGGACTAACAGGTACCAAAGGGAAAGGGACTGGGGAGGATGGGTGGGCAAGGAGGGATAAGGGGGGGGGGGAGAAGACGGGGGGTATTAAGATTAGCATGCATGGGGGGGAGGGAGAAAGGGGAGGGTGGGCTGCACAACACAGAGAGGACAAGTAGTGACTCTACAACATTTTGCTAAGCTGATGGACAGTAACCATAATGTGGTTGTTAGGGGGGACCTGATATAGGGGAGAGCATAGTAAACATAGTATTCTTCATGAAAGTGTAGATAAAAAATTAAAAAAAAAAGAAAGAAAGAAAGAAAAGGGGGATTACTCCTTGATAGGATAAAACTATTGGTAAATCAAAGATCAATGCATGCTTTAAATATCCTTAATGTTGATCACTTAAAGGGTCTCAGATGATCAGCTATGGCGGTACTCTTTTCTGATAATATTCTTAATTAAAAAAAAAAAAAAAAAAAAGCAGTTACTGTATGCTGACCTCCAATGAGTTCTGCACAGTGGTATAGAGGGCATGTCAAAGTGTGGGCAAAGGGTTTTTTTTGTTTCTATGCAGAAGATCAAGGCCTAGCATGGATACCCAGAAAATGAACTAAGATACGATATGAGGAGGAGCTTCCGGCATCAGCACTCTCTGGAGGACTTGTGCCGGGGGATGTTCATCAAAAAGCCTCCACAGGGATCCGGACGAGGCTGCGGTTGTGGCTGCATCCAGCCCACCGTCTCCTGGACTTGCCGTAGGAATGAGGAGGGAGATGTCTAGGCTGGCATGTGCATACAGTGAGACAACGAATTTGACCGGATCTGTACTGTTGGAACTCAACCAGGAGTTGGGAGGGGTGCAAGTTGTAGCACTCCAAAACCTTATGACTATAGACTATCTACGGTTAAAAGAACATATGGGATGTGAACAGATCCCAGAAATGGGCTGCTTTAATTTGTCTGATTTCTCTCAGACTGTTCAAGCACAGCTGGACAATATCCATCATATCATAGACAAATTTTCACAAATGCCTAGGGTGCCTAAATGGTTTTCTTGGCTTCACTGGAGATGGATGGTAATTATAGATTTGCTTTGTTTATGTCACCGTATTCCTATTATGTTAATATGTGTGTGCAAATTAGTTAGTAGTTTAAAACCTATACATACTTAAAGTACTCTACAAGAAGATATGTCAAAGAAATAATCAATTCTCCCATGTTTTCTTCCATATGCTACATCTATAGCTCTTCCTCTTCCTTCCTAATTACAACCCTTAAATAGAATTCATGCCTCATATCGAATTTACCGAGCATCATAATTCCTCCAGGTGGTAAAGATACCTCGAGCAAGTGCTGGTCATAGAAGCCACAGGGCATAAATCTGCAAAGAAGTAAAAAGCTAACCTTTTCAAACAATATGGCTTCTCTCTCACTTACCAACTTTACATCTCCCTGTATGGCCCTGGAAGATGACTGGTTAGCCAGAGACGGGTAAGATTCCTCAAGGGAGGAACAACCTAAGACAGGTACAGTCGCAGGGGGGCCAGCAGGTGAGAATTTGGGGATCAACAGAGGTGAGGCTCAGAACCTCAACCCCCCCCCTGCTTTGAGAGAAATCTTCTGCATCTGTGGATGTTTTGCTGCCCTTGTCTAGCTTGGATTAATACTTAGTCAATAGGCACACACCTCATCATCTGATCATCTACATTTGCCCTCTTACAGCACTAAACTATGTTTTCTACCTTTATCTTGCATCTACCTACCACTTCAGCATTTTATTAAAAATAAAAATAATAATAATAATAAAGGGAGAAATGTGGGATCAACATATAAATCAAGTACAAAAATCAAGCGAATATTCATATTTGACCTGATTGTTTATAGGTCATAATGCATGATCAAAACCGAAAGTTTCTGTGATGAATGCCCTTGTACTGTTCACCATGTAAGAATTTATTCACTATGTAAGAATTCGTTCACCATGTAAGAACTTGTTCGTTATGCTTCAGAAGATTGGAGACTGACGAGAATTAGGCTTGAGATGGATTATTGATTGTACATTGAGCATTGACCCCCCTATACTGAATTTTATTGTTGTTAACAACCATTTGATCAATAAATATAAGAGATGCCCTCTCAAAAAAAAAATTATAAACATGCTCATTGGAGGTACAGAAAAATATTCAAGAACTCAGGAACAAATTTAAGTCAGAGATTCAATCATTAAGAAATTTCATATCTGAAATGAAACATACAATGGAGGGATTTAAAAGCAGCTGAGATGTAGTAGAAGAGACAGTAAATAGAATAAAAATTAGAGAAGAGGAATACAAAGAAGCTGAGGCACAGAAAGAAAAAAGAATCTCTAAGAATGCAAGACTTTCGAGAGAACTGTGTGACCAATCCAAACGGAACAATATTCACACTAGGGGTACCAGAAGAAGTACAGAGAAAAAGGGATAGAAAGTGTCTTTGAGGAGGTAATTGCTGAAAACTTCCCTAATCTGGGGAAGGAGATAGTCTCTCAGGCCATGGAGATCCACAGATTTCCCAACACAAGGGACCCAAGGAAGACAACATTAAAATGGCAAAGATTAAGGATAAATACAGACTATTAAAAGTAGCCAGAGAGAGTAATAAGATCACTTACACAGAAAAATCCATCAGGCTATCATCAGACTTCTCAACAGAAACCTTACAGTCCAGATGGGAGTGGCATGATATATTTAATGCAATGAAGCAGAAGGGCCTTGAACGAAGAACACTCTACTCGGCAAGGTTATCACTTAAATTTGAAGGAGGGATTAAATAATTTCCAGATAAGCAAAAGCTGAGAGAATTTACGTCCCACAAACCACCTTTACAGTGCATTTTGGAGGGACTCTTATAGATGGAAGTATTCCTAAGGCTAAAAAGATGTCACCCAAGGGATACACAAAGTGTATAGAACACGATTCATAACATACAAAGAATAGAGGAGGAAGACAAAAGATGAAAAAAAAAAAAAGAACCTTTGGGTTGTGTTTGTAATCGCATATGAAGTGAGTTAAATTAGACAGATAGTAAGGTAATTACCCTTGAACCTTTGGTAACCAGGAATCCACAGTCTGCAATGGCAATAAGTACATACCTATCAATAATCACCCCAAATGTAAATGGTCTGAATGCACCAATCAAAAGACAGAGTTACTGAATGGATAAAAAAACAAGACCCACCTCTATGGTGCCTACAAGAGACTCACTTCAAACCCAAAGACAGACACAGAAAGTGAAGTGATGGAAAAGATATTTCATGCAACTAATAGTGAGAAAAAAGCAGGAGTTGCAGTACTTGTATCAGACAAAATAGACTTCAAAACAAAGAAAGTAACGAGACAAAGAAGGACATTACATAAGGATAAAGGGGACAGTCCAACAAGAGGATATAACTATTATAAATATCTATGCACCCAACACAGGATCACCTACATATGTGAAACAAATACTAACAGAATAAAAGGGGGAATAGAATGCAATGCATTCATTTTAGGAGACTTCCACACACCACTCACTCCAAAGGACAGATCAACCAGACAGAAAATAACTAAGGAGACAAGAGGCACTGAACAACATATTAGAAAAGATGGTCCTAACAGACATCTACAGAACACTCCATCCAAAACCAACAGAATACACATTTTTCTCAAGTGCACATGGAACATTTTCAAGAACAGATCATATACTAGGCCACAAAAAGAACTTCAATAAGTTGAAAAAGATTGAAATTGTACCAAACAGCTTCTCAGATCACAAACATATAAAACTAGAAATAAATTACACAAAGAAAACGAAGAAGCTCCCAAATACAAGGAGGCTTAATAGCATGCTCCTAAATATCAATGGATCAATGACAACATAAAAACAGAGATCAAGCAATATATGGAGAAAAATGACAACAATAATTCAGCAACACAAAATCTGTGGGATGCAGCGAAGGGCGTGCTAAGAGGGAAATATACTGCAATACAGGCCTACCTCACGAAAGAAGAACAATCCTAAATGAACAGTCTAAACTCACAATTAATGATACTAGAAAAGGAAGAACAAATGAGGCCCAAAGTCAGTAGAAGGAGGGATATAATAAAGCTTAAAGCAGAAATAAATAAAATTGAGAAGAATAAAATAGAAAGAATCAGTGAAAGCAGAAGCTGGTTCTTTGAGAAAATAAACAAAATAGATAAACCCCTAGCCAGACTGGTCAAGAAAAAAAGAGAGTATAACACATAAACAGAATCAGAAATGAGAAAGGAAGAATCACTACGGACACCACAGAAATACAAAGAATTATGAGAGAATACTACGAAAAATTATATGGTAACAAACGGGATAACCTAGAAGAAATGGACAACTTTCTAGAAAAATACAACCTTCCAAACAGAAAATCTGAACAGACCAATTACCAGCAAAGAAATTGAACTGGCAATCAAAAAACTACCTAAGAACAAAACTCCTCAACCAGATGGTTTCACTGTTGAATTATATCAAACATTTAGTGAAGACCTATTACCCATCCTCCTTAAAGTTTTCAGGAAAGTAGTATAGGAGGGAATACTCCCAAACTCATTCTACAAGGCCAACATCACTTTCTGCTACCAGAACCAGGCAAAGACACCAAAAAAAAAAGAAAATTACAGACCAATATCCCTGATGAACATAGATGCAAAAATACTCAATAAAATATTAGCAAACCGAATTCAGAATAATATCAAAAAGATCATCCAGCATGATCAAGTGAGATTCATCCCAAGGATGCAAGGACGGTACAAATTTGAAGATCTATTAACATCATCCACCACATCAACAAAAAGGATGAAAACCATATGATCATCTCTATAGATGCTGAAAAATCATTCGACAAAATTCAACATCCATTCATGATAAAAACTCTCAACAAAATGGGTACAGAGGGCAAGTACCTTAACATAATAAAGGACATATATGACAAACCCACAGTCAACATTGTACTCAACAGTGAGAAGCTGAAAACTTTTCCTTTAAGATCGGGAACAAGACAAGGATGCCCACTATCCCCACTTTTATTCAGCATAGTATTGGAGGTCCTAGCCACTGCAATCAGACAACACAAAGAAATAAAAGGCATCCAGACTGGCAAGGAAGAAGTCAAACTGTCCCTGTTTGCAGATGACATGTTATTGTACATAAAAAACCCTAAAGACTCCACTTCAAAACTACTAGATCTAATGCCTGAATCCAGCAACATTGTAGGATACAAAATTAATACACAGAAATCTGTTGCATTCCTATACACTAACAATGAACTAGCAGAAAGAGAAATCAGGAAAACAATTCCATTCACAATTGCATCAAAAAGAATAAAATACCTAGGAATAAACCTAACCAAAAAAGTGAAAGACCTATACCCTGAAAAGTACAAGACACTCCTAAGAGAAATTAAAGAGGATACTAATAAATGGAAATTCATCCCATGCTCTTGGCTAGGAAGAATTAATGTTGTCAAAATGGCCATCCTGCCTAAAGCAGTCTACAGATTCAATGCAATCCCTATTAAAAGACCTAGAGCATTCTTCAATGAACTAGAGCAAATCATTCTAAAATTCATATGGAATGACAAAAGACCACGAATAGCCAAAGTAATCCTGAGAAGGAAGAATAAAGCAGGGGGAATTACGCTCCCTGACTTCAAGCTCTACTACAAAGCCACTATAATCAAGACAATTTGGTACTGGCACAAGAACAGACCCATAGACCAGTGGAACAGAATAGAGAGCCCAGACATAAACCCAAGCATATATGGTCAATTAATAAATGATAAAGGAGCCATGGATATACAATGGGGAAATGACAGCCTCTTCAACAGCTGGTGTTGGCAAAACTGGACAGCTACATGTAAGAGAATGAAAGTGGATCACTGTCGAACCCCATACACAAAAGTAAATTCAAAAAGGATCAAAGAGCTGAACGTAAGTCATGAAACCATAAAACTCTTAGAAGACAACATAGGCAAAAATCTCTTGGACATAAACATGAGCAACTTCTTCATGAACATATTTCCCCATGCAAGGGAAACAAAAGCAAAAATGAACAAGTGGGACTATATCAAACTAAAAAGCTTCTGTGCAGCAAAGGACACCATCAGTAGAACAAAAAACATCCTACAATATGGGAGAATATATTCATAAATGACATATCCAATAAGGGGTTGACATCCAAATAATATAAAGAGCTCACACACCTCAACAAACAAAAAGCAAATAATTCAATTAAAAATTGGAGAGGATCTGAACAGACACTTCTCCAAAGAAGAAATTCAGATGACCAATAGACACATGAAAAGATGCTCCACATCACGGATTATCAGGGAAATGCAAATTAGAACCACAATGAGATATCACCTCACACCAGTAAGGATGGCCAGCATTGAAAAAGACTAAGAACAACAAATGCCTGCCAGAATGCGGAGAAAGGGGAACACTCCTACACTGCTGGTGGGAATGTAAGCTAGTTCAACCTTTGTGGAAAACAATAGGGAGGTTCCTCAAGAAACTAAAAATAGAAATACCATTTGACTCGGGAATCCCACTCCTTGGAATTTACTCTAAGAATGCAGCAGCCCAGTTTGAAAAAGACATATGCACCCCTATGTTTATCACAGCACTATTTACCATAGCCAGGAAATGGACGCAACCTAAGTGTCCACAAGGAGATGAATGGATAAAGAGGATGTGGTACATATACACAATGGAATATTATTCAGCCATGAAAAGAAAACAAACCCTACCATTTGCAACAATATGGATGGAGCTAGAGGGTATTATGCTCAGTGAAATAAGCCAGGCGGAGAAAGACAAGTATCAAATGATTTCATTATCTGTGGAGTATAAGAACAAAGCAAAAACTGAAGGAACAAAACAGCAGCAGAATCACAGAACCCAAGAATGGACTAACAATTACCAAAGGGAGAGTGATGGGGCGGATGGGTGGGAAGGAAGGGATAAGGGGGAAAAAGGGTCATTACGATTAGCACACATAATGTAGCGGGGAGGACATGGGAAAGGCAGTATATACAGAGAAGACAAGTAATGATTCTATAGCATCTTACTACGCTGATGGACAGTGACTATAATGGGGTATATGGGGGGGACTTGATAATGGAAGGGGTCTAGTGACGATAGTGTTGTTCAAGTGATTGTACATGAACCATACCACATTAATTAATTAATTAATTAAAAAGAAAAAGACCAAATTGGTTGCTAAAGTGCATGCTGTAACCACTATACTATATGGTTTATATAAAACAGCATTTAGACTCAGATACAGAAATTAATCTCACACCTAGCTGGTCATAGTTATAATTATAAAGAGATAATTCAGGAGACATAGAGCAAATTGAGTAAATCCAAATGAATTAGTGTGGGAACATAGTTACTCATGCTGTAACCTTAGGCAAATTTCATGACATTGATGCTTTAATCTACCTATCTATAAAGGAGCTAACCTCAACAGAGCTAACCATTACTTGCCTCTTAGTGGGCTGTATTATTTAATATCTGTAATACATACAGAGACCATCAGATGAAAAAGACATCCCCTCCCCTCCCACCCCAACCTCTTGAGATAAGCATGCAAACTCATTGCTCAAACAAATACACATGTAATAGTTTTTTTTTCCTGTATCAAAATAGGATCATATATACTACATATTACCCTGCAGCCTACTTTCTTCACCTATTATCACTATATCATAGAGACTAAAAAAAAAAAAAATCTTTAAGCACCAAGCAGGATGGCAGGTATAGAATATTTTCTGACTGGGGCAAATCTGACCAGTGTTTACCATGGTAATATACAATAGCTGACTCAGCCACTTCCAGTGAGAGCTAAAAAGAGAGAGCACAATATTGAAGTAGCATTCGAAAGAGATCTGCAAAAATGCAAGGTCTTCAGCAGCTATTCAAGGATCCCATTCACTTCTATGCTTTCTCCATGGAACCATCTTGTGGGCCCACAGAGGAAGAAATGCTAAATAATTTCTTTTCAGCAGAAAATTGCAAGAGGGGATAATTCTCCCATGTACTCAAGCCACAGCAAACAAACGTCTGAAAATATATTCCTCCTTCAAGCAGACATGCAAAATGTATTGTTGCTAATTTTTAAAATATCCATTTCAAATAATAGCTACCATCACTATTAAGTGCTAATGTTTTATGTACTCTACCTCTAAAGCTCCCTCCTACTGCACTTCCATTTTACAAAAACCTGGCTCCATGTGAAATTACTTGCCCATGATCAAACGGCCAGTCAGTGATAAAGCTGGTGTTCAAAGCAACAAAACTAGTGCTTTTTCCACTTTATCAGGTTTTTCCATTCTATCACATGCCAACAGAAGAGATTCAATAAATTTAACAAGTATATTTAGGCAGAAGCCATTTTCTAAATATGTCTGCTGACTTTGATTCAACTTTTTTTTTCCATTTAGCGTATTTGGGGGGTACTATACTATGTGCCAAGCTCTATTGCAGGTGTTAAAAAAAAGGAAAGAAGGCCTCCAACCTCAGAGCCTTTAGTCTAGTGGGGAGACTGCAACTGCAATATACTCTAACTATAAATACCATATACTGAAATGTGGCAAGTGTTACCTTCAAGGAAATACAAAGTGCTACAGGTTTGAAGAATCCAGCTATCTCCCAAAAACAGATAATAATCTCTCGTATTAGCTTCCTACAACTATTCTTGGTTTCAGTTCTGCTCTAATATTCTGTAAGTCACATTTTTTCCCTTCTTGATTCCTGGGTAAAAGGTCTGCAATGTCCTTCTCTACAAAACACTGCCCTGGACACCCTCAATAACCATGAATGGAAGCTTGCCAGCTCAAATTAGCATAAAGCTCCTTCTTCAAAAATAATGCTGCAGTATTTTGACGTTTGACAAAGAAAATAAATTATCTTTAACCTTTTTGGTCAAATGATAGGTATAGAGAGCTAAAAGTGACTTAGATATCATTTTGGACATAAGATCTTAAAAAGATAAACTCACTTCCCATCGTTACAAGACTCAAGAAGGGCAGCTTTGAGACAAAAGTTCAGGTCTCTCAACCCATTGTATAGGGTTCCTTTCCATTGCTGTTTTCTCCTAAGTCCAGTGAAAAGGCACTTACAAAGTTCAAGTTTTCTCATTTCATCAATGATGGATGCATTCATGAATAAAACAATTATATGCAGTTCAAGGACTAAATTTAAACTGCAGTTTAAAGAGTAACTATCAAAACACCCATGATGAGGTACATATAAAGGTAAAGGACTGCCTATCCTTGATATAGCAGGAGCTCTTCAAGCATTTGGGAGTGAAATGTCAATTCTCTTTGCCATTCCCTATCTGTATAACCTTTTATACACATGAAAAAAGGTGAAAAAGTGAAAAAGTTTTACTTTTTCTTGTCTTCTACTTTATAGGTTTGTTATATTATATGAAGAACAATATAAAATTCCCAGCACATGGTAAATACTCAAAGGTTGACTCCCTTCTCTTTTATCCTGCAGAAGTAACAGTGGTTGCCAATTCAAGGATGTTCAATAAACATATATATTTTCAGTAGCAGAGAAGTGACAAGTAAATACTCCACAGTTCAACTAAAACAAACAAATCTAAATAAGTCCTTCATTAAAGGTACCAATGTTAATATCCCCTCTCAGCTCAGCTTCCCAGTCAATGACCCATGGACCTCAAAGCACTATTATAATAGACAAGAATTCCCTTATGAGATACCTTAATGTAGACCCTGAATGTCAGGTGAATGAATTAATGTTTTTCTGAGGACCTTAACATGGGCTTTCCTGAGCAGAGCATTTAAACTGGCCACTTAATACTGCACTTAATGAATATTTTTATGTCCATGTTCTACAACAGAATCTAATCTTCATTTGCCCATGTTCTAGTCTTCTATATCTCAGGCGCCACAAAACAAAAATACATTTATGTCATATGCTTCTCACCTAAGCAACTTTAATCTGGCCCGTCCTAAACTGGTCATTAAGAATCTATTACCTTAGTCTACTATTGATAATGTGTTCCCATTTCTAGATGTGTAACAGGAGACCAAATCAATTCTTACAGGAAAGAGATTCCCAGTCCCAATATAGATTCAGCCAACAACTCTCAAATCACATACCCTATGGAAGCTATAGATGTTGGCTTTGATCCCTATGGTTTAGGAAGAATAATAATAATACATCATACAGCCATGAAAGACTCATTTATGATAAAGAACACAACCCTGAGCATTCAACATGGGAGCCAAGCAATTTTAGAATGCTCATCTTCTATTTTACCAGGAGACCTTGAGCAATTCACCTGCTCTCTATTATTTCTTCATAAGGAAAATGAAAACATACTCATTAAAATTACAGAGATACTGTTTTGATTAACTATCAAACAACCATGTCCTGGGGTTACCAAGGACCTCAGCAAGTTATCTTTGTCATCTCACTCATTCTTTACAAGCCCACACCTGAATCATCCTAGAAAGCGAGTGACTAAGTCTTTGGAGAAGATATTTCACAACCTGCCTTGGTAATATTCCAGTATCTTGTAGTCAGGAAGTTCTTTCTAATTTGTAATGTATCTATATGCCTTCTGTTGCAATTAAAACACATTCCCTCTTGTCGACCATGGAAAGAGAACATCTGCTGAACACCACCTGAACAATATCCCTTCAAGGATTATGAAGTATGGGAAGTCTATTTCAAACAGCTTCATGTAAATGCAGCATGACTTTAAATGTGTCACCTTAGACAAACAACATGATTAAGAGTCTTAAATTCCCAGTTTCATCACCGACTTGTTCTGAAGATGACAGAAAGTTAAACCATGTGGATGCTGTACCTCAACTATCCCATCAGTAAAATGCAAATAATAAAACTAGTATATTAGAACTCAATTCCTTAAAAATTAAACATACAGGAAAGAGATTCTTAATCCCAATCTAAATCTACCCAACAACTCTCAAAACACACCCTTTTTGGAAGCTGCAGATAGCTTTGATCCTTGTTATTTAGGAAGAATCCTAACAATAATATATTACCACAGGGCCCTGCAATTCCACTCCTGGGTATATACCCAAAACAACTGAAAACAAGAACACGTACATGCACATGTACAGTAGCACTATTCACAATATGCAAAAGGGGAAACAGTCCAAATATTCATCAACAGATGAATGGATAAAGACATTATGGTATATACATACATGAAAGGCTACATGTTGTATGCTTCCATTTCTATGAAATATTCAGAGTAGAGCAATCCATAGTCAAAATGCAGATTGCTGGTTTCTGGGGCTGGTGAAGCAGCAAGGAATGAAGAGAAACTGCTTTACTTCAGAGTGATGGAAATGTTAGATGGAGGTGGCAGCTGCACAACACTGTGAATGAACCAAATAAATGCCACTGAACTGTTTACTTTAAAACGTTAATCTTGTATTACATGAATTTTACCTGAATTTTTTTTTTAAGTTAGAAAAACTAATGGGGACAATATCCACAAAATGCTTAGCCCTTCCTAGGAAAGTCATATAAAAGTCTGGTAGAATGGTAGCCAAAAATGATTAGTATCATCTCAATATATCTGATTAGACTCTAAGCAAAGAATTATGTAAATGGAAAATAAAATAGAAACCAAAATAATGTCAAGTCACAATTATACAGCATCCTACCTGGAATAGGAGCCTATAAATAAGTGAATAAACAAAGACATAAAATAAATAACCAAACACATCAGCTAATTAACTATAGCAACAATGACCATAGGAAAGCAGGAAGAAAAAATAAAGGAATGAATTTTAAAAGCCAATAATATCAAAATATAAAGACCCATTAAGCAGGGAGGTGAAAATATTAAGGCTAACCATAGCAAAATTGAGATGTACATAAACCCGTAAACTCCCAGGCCATACATAAAGACCATAAGAATTTTGCAAATATCCTTATTCCCTCGCCCTTTTCTCCTTCAATACAACCTTCTCAGCCTGACACCCACCCTAAACAGCCAAGGTCATAAAAATGAAAAGGTATTGATCCTATCTTCACAGACTTTATTATATTACTGCTTAAGTATTACTTCTTTTGAGGAGACAGACATGCTAATAGTCAAAATAAACAAACCATCTCCACTTCTTCCCTTTCCACTTCTTAAAACCACTTCAATCTGACTTCTGGCCCTACATTCCTCTAACATTGTTCTTACTGTGATCATCAACAATATTTGTCTTGCTAAAGCCAACAAAATACGCTGCACTATTTACAATATCCAATATATGGAAGCAACCTAAGTGCCCATCAATAGATGAATGGATAAAGAAAATGTGGTACATATATACAATGAATTATTCAGCCATAAAAAAAAAGAAATCCTACCATTTACAACAACTTGGATGGAGCTAGAGGCTATTAAGCTCAGTGAAATAAACCAGGTGGAGAAAGACAAGCATCAAATGACTTCACTCATTTGTGGAGTACAAAAACAAAGCAAAACTGAAGGAACAAAATTGCAGGAGACTCACACACAGAGAAGGAACTAGTGGCTACCAGGAGAAAGGGACTAGGGAGGGTGGGTGGGGAAGGTAGCAGAATGGGATTAAGGGACACTACAATTCACAATCACAATATAGGTAGGTCACTGGGAAGGAAATACAACACAGAGAAGACAATGACTCTAGAGCATCTTACTACAGATAGACAGTGACCGCAACAGAGGGGATGAGGACTTGACAATATGGGTGAATGCTGAGACCACAGTGTTGTTTATGTGAAACCATCATAAGATTGTATATCAATGAAACTTTAATTTAAAAAATATAACAAATTAAAAAACTTTAAAAACCAACAAAATACAGGTAATCACTGCCTTCTTGAAACATGCTCCTCTCTGTTTCTGAGATTCTTCTCTTAAATTCCTTGGAGCTTGCTCCTAAGCATTTATCTCCTAGTGTATAAGTACCTTTCCTCTGGGTAATCTCATCCATTTTCCTTGGCTGGAAATACCACCTATACCAAGAGAATCCAGATTTATTTCCATGCCACTTTTTTTTTTCTTTTCTTAGGAGAGCAAGGTACAGACTTTTATTTAGAAATAAAGTGAGAGAATAGAGCTCCTGGCTCACGCCAGGAGGGGACAAGAGAGTCCGCGGTGGTGGACTGTCTAGGGGTTTTTGGGTTTTTTTGTTTGTTTGTTTGTTATCATTAATCTACAATTACATGCAGAACATTATGTTTACTAGGCTCTCCCCTTCACCAAGTCCCCCCTACAATCCCCATTACAGTCACTGTCCATCAGCATAGTAAGATGCTGTAGAATCACTGTCTTCTCTATGTTGTACAGCCCTCCCCATGCCCCACCTCCATTATACATACTAATCATAATGCCCCCTTTCTTTTTCCCTGCCCTTATCCCTCCTTTCCCACCCACCCTCCCCAGTCCCTTTCCCTTTGGTAACTGTTAGTCCATTCTTGGGTTCTGTGATTCTGCTGCTGTTTCGTTCTTTCAGTTTTTCTTTGTTCTTATACTCCACATATGAGTGAAATCATTTGATACATGTCTTTCTCTGCCTGGCTTATTTCACTGAGCATAATACCCTCTAGTTCCATCCATGTTGTTGCAAATGGTAGGATTTGTTTTCTTCTTATGGCTGAATAATATTCCATTGTGTATATGTACCACATCTTCTTTATCCATTCATCTACTGACGGACACTTAGGATGCTTCCATTTCTTGGCTATTGTAAATAGTGCTGCAATAAACATAGGGGTGCATCTGTCTTTTTCAAATTGGGGTGCTGCATTCTTTTTTTTAATTTATTTTATTATTATTATTATTATTATTATTATTATTATTATTATTATTTTTGGTATCATTAATCTACAATTACATGAAGGGAATTATATTTACTAGGCTCCCCCCTTCACCAAGTCCCCCCCACATACCCCTTCACAGTCACTGTCCATCAACGTAGTAAGATTCTGTAAAATCACTACTTGTCTTCTCTGTGTTGCACAGCCTTCCCAGTGCCCCCCACACACTACACATGCTAATTGTAGTGCCCTCTTTCTTTTTCCCCGCTCTTATCCCTCCCTTCCCACCCATCGTCCCCAGTCCCTTTTCCTTTGGTAACTGTTAGTCCATTCTTGGGTTCTGTGATTCTGCTGCTGTTTTGTTCCTTCAGTTTTCCTTTGTTCTTATACTCCACATATGAGTGAAATCACTTGGTACTTGTCTTTCTCCACCTGGCTTATTTCAGTGAGCATAATACCCTCTAGCTCCATCCATGTTGTTGCAAATGGTAGGATCTGTTCTTTTCTTATAGCTGAGTAATATTCCATTGTGTATATGTACCACATCTTCTTTATTCATTCATCTACTGATGGACATTTAGGTTGCCTCCAATTCTTGGCTATTGTAAATAGTGCAGCGATAAACATAGGGGTGCATTTGTCTTTTTCAAACTGGAGTGCTGCATTCTTAGGGTAAATTCCTAGAAATGGAATTCCTGGATCAAATGGTATTACTATTTTGAGCTTCTGAGGAACCTCCATACTGCTTTCCACAATGGTTGAACTAATTTACATTCCCACCAGCAGTGTACGAGGGTTTCCCTTTCTCCACAACCTCGACAACATTTGTTGTTGTTTGTCTTTTGGATGGTGGCGATCCTTACTGGTGTGAGGTGATATCTCATTGTGGTTTTAATTTGCATTTCTCTGATGACTAGTGATGTGGAGCATCTTTTCATGTGTCTCTTGCCATATGAATTTCTTCTTTGGAGAACTGTCTGTTCAGCTCCTCTGCCCATTTTTTAATTGGATTGTTCACTTTTTGTTTGTTGAGCTGTGTGAGCTCTTTATACATTTTGGATTGCAACCCTTTATTGGATCCCTCATTTATGAATATATTCTCCCATACTGTAGGATGTCTTTTTGTTCTATTGATGGTGTCCTTTGCTGTACAGAAGCTTTTCAGCTTAATAGAGCCCCACTTGTTCATTTTTGCTTTTGTTTCCCTTGCCCAGGGAGGTATGTTCATGAAGAAGTCGCTCATGTTTATGTCCAAGAGATTTTTGCCTATGTTTTTTTTCTAAGAGTTTTATGGTTTCATGACTTACATTCAGGTTTTTGATCCATTTTGAGTTTACTTTTGTGTATAGGGTTAGACAATGATGCAGTTTCATTCTCTTACAAGTAGCTGTCGTTTTGCCAGCACCAACTGTTGAAGAGACTGTCATTTCCCCATTGTATGTCCATGGCTCCTTTATCGAATATTAATTGACCATATATGTTTGGGTTATTGTCTGGGGTCTCTATTTGGTTCCACTGGTCTGTGGCTCTTTTCTTGTGCCAGTACCAAACTGTCTTGATTACTGTGGCTTTATAGTAGAGCTTGAAGTTGGGGAGTGAGATTCCCCCCCCCCCTTTATTCTTCCTTCTCAGGATTGCTTTGGCTATTTGGCTATTTGGTTGTTCCATATGAATTTTTGAACTATTTGTTCCAGTTCGTTGAAGAATGCTATTGGTAATTTGATGGGGATTGCATCAAATCTGTATATTGCTTTGGGCAGGATGGCCTTTTTGATGATATTAATTCTTCCTTGGCAAGAGCAGTCCATGCCACTTTTGAGCATTAGCTCAAAGACTGCTTACTTGTTGTCTCCACTCATATATTTTCACAGACATCTCACTCTTCACATGACTAAAATTGAGGTCTTCATTCCACTCCCTAACTCTAGTCAAAATCTGTTCCTCCTCCAATGTTTCCATCTCAGAAATGGCAACTTTATCTACCCAGATGCTCACACCAGAAATCTGGGAATCATACTTGACACCTCCCTCTTCCTACATACCCTACCCATCATTCAATCTTGCTTGTCCTAATTCTAAAATAACTACTGAATCTTTCTACTTCACTCAATCTCAACTGCCCACAGCCTAATCCAAGCCATCAGCATCTTTTGCCTGTACCACTATAAAGACACCCTATTATATTATCCTACTTCTTTCCAAAATTTTTTCCACAAATTTCCACAATGTAGTCAGAGTAATCTCTTAAAATCATGTATTAAGTCCACTTCTAGGAATTTACCCTAAGAATGCAGCAGCCCAATTTGAAAAAGACACATGTACCCCTATATTTATCACAGCACTATTTACAATAGCCAAGAAATGGAAGAAACCTAAGTGTCCGTCAGTAGATGAATGGATTCCATTGTGTATATGTACCATATACACAATGGTACATATACACAATGGAATATTATTCAGCCATAAGAAGAAAACAAATCCTACCATTTGCAACAACATGGATGGAGCTAGAGGGTATTATGCTCAGTGAAATAAGCCAGGCGGAGAAAGACAAGTATCAAATGATTTCATTCATCTGTGGAGTATAAGAACAAAGAAAAAACAGAAGGAACAAAACAGCAGCAGACTCACAGAACCCAAGAATGGACTAACAGTTACCAAAGGGAAAGGGACTGGGGAGGATGGGTGGGAAGGGAGGGATAAGGGGAAAAGGAGGCACACATAATGTGTTGGGGGGGCATGGGGAAGGCAGTATAGCACAGAGAAGACAAGTAGTGACTCTATAGCATCTTACTATGCTGATGGACAGTGACTATAATGGAGTACGTGGTGGGGACTTGATAATGAGGGGAATCTAGTAACCACAATGTTGCTCATATAATTGTATATTAATGATACCAAAAAAAAATTTAAAAATAAAGCAAAGCTAAAAATAAATAAATAATTTGTACAAGATTTTTCACCTAGTAAGCTGGCAAACTTAAAGCTAGGTCTCCTGATTCCTTCATCTGTTTTCATCTTACATCATTTTGGCAGACTGCCACATACTACTAAGCACATAATATATTCTGACAATAACTGATCACAAAATTTTTATCTATCTGTAACTAATTTTAGCTTTGCAAAAAGGAAAAAAATAGATCTAATTAACTTGGTGGGGAGAAGGAGTTTGGAAATACAAAATATTTATTACCCCAAACCACAGGACAGGTTGTACCATGGCACTTTTGTACAAACAGAAATTACGACAAGAAACACAAAGTTCTGTCTGGGTTTATGAGGAGTAATGGGAGAAGGAAAAGAATTATTATGATTAAAGGAACTTAAGGGGTTTTTTTGGTAAACCAAACCACTGGGCAAAATGATCTGCAATCTATTCCAAAATAATTCATTCAAGGCTAAGATATATCTTTAAAAAAAAAGAGACCTCAGTATGCTAACAACAGGACTATTTCTTCAGTTCCTTTAAGAGTGAGATAAATGGGAAGAGTGAGCTATACTGTCAACATACACTGCCAATATTCATGAAGATCCTGGAAGACTATAAATGTCTGGATGCAGTATTAATAAGCAGCATCAAGGAGCATGTTCAAAAGTATAAAGTTTCATAAGCTTCCTAACACATGTTGAAAACAAATATTCAAAAATACTTTGAAAATTTTAGAGTATAAAACTATTACTGTTAATAAAAATAACCAATTGTTTCAAATGATATATATATGTATATATAATTCCTTCCAAGACAAGTTCTAGAAGACATTCAAAAAAGTTTACATCTTTAATAAGAACTTACTTACTAAAAAAGAAGATAGAATAATTCAGTCATGTTCTGAACCTGTAAATTTCTGAAAGGAAATGCCAGAAGATTCTGATCTGACATTAACAGACAAGATTAACCAAGAAAGGTAAAAGTTGACTGAGTTTCTATAATAAAGAATGGGAGAAGTTGCTAAGTTCTATTCCCATAACCTCCACACCACCACAACCAAATTTCTTGTCCTTCCTCAATTCAACTTAAACCTATGCTAGTCATTTCTTACAGAAACATAACAAAATGTTCCTAACATTTCTTTGTGACACTAACAGCAAACTCCATTTTTTATTAAGCATTTATTAGGAACCACAGAGATACTACATTAACTCTAAATTCTATGCAGAATTATCCCCAGAAGATAACGTCACTTCCTTCTCTAAGTTCTTTCCTCTGATATAAATGCACTTCTACCATAAAAACGTTTTCAGAGAACACTCATTCTCAGTCTAACTTCCCAATCTAGATTCTCCATACAGTATAGCGACTCTTCAGTTCCTTTCTGGAAACACTGAAGTCCTGGTAATCAGGAAATCACTCAGAATCAAGGGACCTTCACTTACAGGTGACCTTTAAATATAAATATAAACTATATATACATATATAAAATTTTTTCAAAACTCATATTAGAATTCTAAAATTGTTAAAAGAACATAGACTTGTATAGTTTCTATTCAAGGACAAGGAATTTAGTCTGTTCTCCCTTAAAACCATTCTCCTGATTCTACATACTACAGAAATACTTATTCAACATAGAATGACCTCTAAGCTGATTACTTTTTTCAACGAAGAAGTTATACAAATTAGGATCATGTCACTGAATCAAGTGAAAACAAAATGAGTAAGAATATTTAGTCCTCAGAGTTTCCAGAAGGTTAATTTTCAATTTAAATTATCTCAATATTTTAGCGATTCCCATACACAACCTTTTAAACTCTTGTATATGCTGTAACTAAACACTAATCAAATATAAAACTATTCTGAGAGACTTCTTGGGTTTTCTTTGGATTCTTCCTAGAAAGCAACCTCTGTCAGGACAAATACCTAACTTCAAAATCTTGCATTCTCTGTTGGACATTAACCCTTTAACACCATAATCGAAAGATTTCCACCGAGAAACAGGGCAACGAGGAGAAGTAAGTATCAACCAGAAAGCAAACTGACAGAAAAAACAATTTTCTGTTAAAAAAACAAAGAAATTGTCATTGCTACTCTAGCTAAAACGACAGTTTGAGAAGCGAAACTAGCCAAAACATCGCCTAGCCCCTTAAGTCTCCAGTGACATAATCTATCTTCCGAGGAAGGAAGGATCACCATCAAACGACAAATCATTGTGGGCATAAAGTGACTGGTAAAATGAGAGAAAAAACAAGTGAATTAGTAAGTGACAAAAAATGGCTTACGGTGCATTTAAAGATCTGTCGGGGAATAAGGGAAGTCACGTCCCAGACCTCAGCCTCAGCTTCCCTAGCCAAAAAAGGCAGGAACGGGACACTTCGCTCAGAGAAGCCAGAGGGCCTTGTTCCACATACCTCCACCTACTGTCCCTTCAAAGGCCGGACTCAGAGGGGGTCCCCAGTGCAATTCAGTCATGACACCCGGAGCCTTGGCAGGTGGGGTAGGAGAAAAGGGAGGAAGATCAAAGCGCGCAAAGCTCTAGGCGTTCCTGGAAAGCGATGCTAGGCGTTCCTGGAAAGCGATCTGCCCCACACACTGGGGGTGCCGACACCCACCCTAGCCCCAACATGCCCTCCCTAACGAACTACACCTGGCAGCCCCAGCATCTCTCCCTCCTTCCGCTTCTCCCTCAGTTCCCAGCAGCCTCTCCGACCGCGCCCCCGAATGCAGCCGAGTACCTCCTCCTCTGGCCGAGTCTCCGCGGTCGACTCGCCAGCCCACCCGCTGGCGCCAAGGTCTTCTCAACCCGCCGGCGGAAGGATGCCGGGCTGGCCTCCCAGGCTCCTCCCAGGCCTACCTGCAAGGCGGGCGGGGGCTCGGTTTGCAGCCCAGCAGATAGATTGAACCACGGAGAGGAAGAAGAGGCAGGCAGGAAATACGGGGCAGCTCTACCGACCAGCGGGAGAAAGCACCCTGAGCGCAAGGCCTCGCGTATAAGTCAGCCTTCGACACGGCGCCGCCGCCGCTCGGGAGACATCAAGCAAGAAGACGGCGCAAAAGATCACCGAATACACGAACGTCCCAGACATCAAAGGAGGAGCGTCCAAGCAATCGTTCAAGGAACTACAGTCGAGCGCTGAAAAACTGCTCAGCTCCGACTCAAGGACCGGCTCCCGCCCAAGGCATAAACAAACAAACCCCGATCGTTCTCCCTGGCGTAAAGTTGCCTGAGTTGCCATTTTCTGTGTCGGTTGCCGGCTGTTCTAAGTTGTTTTAGAGAACGGGAGTTTTCCTTCAGTGTTGGAGATCGAGGCATAGCACTTGTCTAACTGTAGTTCAGCGACTACTTAATGGACTCCCAACACTATATATCCCAACTGGGCAAAATTTACCCCTAGTTTTCTCACGAAACAGTGAGGTGAATAAGAGATAAAAATACATATATACCTTTATACCTTTACTCTCCAAATCGCCCTCCTTAGAAGGAAGTAGGGCAAACTGCATTATCATTCACACTTGGTAATCCATATGTACATATGACGGGCAGAGAGAAAGAATCCAGACTGAGGAATAAAGTGATTAATCTCTATTAAAGCACAAATTTAGCTCCCATAAGCACAGTAAAGAGAAGCTGAGAAAATTCAGAGTTGTATAAGCTAATATTAAGGCAGGGGGAAAAAATAACACGCGTGCTGCTGTTTTATTTCCTCCCAAAGGCCTAGAAACAAGTGTGCTTTTTATTAATGGTCAAATCTTTGGGTTCAAAACCTGACAGTGTGTTGACATTTTCATCATCACAATAGTCAGTTTCTGAAGTCTCTTAGTAAACTAATATGCTCAGTACAAATATGGATTAATATGTACATCTTAGGTACATTTCAATAAATCCGATTCCAGGAAGGAAGGATCACCATCAAACGAAAAATCATTGTGGGCATAAAGTGACTGGTAAAATGAGAGAAAACAAAAGTGAACTAGTAAGTGACAATGATTTCAATAAATCATGCAGATCACTACAAATATGGATTACCAAGTGTGAATGATAATGCAGTTTGACCTACTTCCTCCTAAGGAGGTAAATTTGGAGAGTAAAGGTATAAAAAGGGAACAGCATAGTACCAGCCCTTAGAGTTTATAATCTAATAAAAGTGAAAGATCACATGGTTATAATACTACTTTTATTTACAATTGACTGCAATTTTTAAGAAATCTTTAAGTCCATGAAAATATTTAAGAGACAACTCATATATCTAAGGCAGGATAAGACCAGCATCTGTAATATAAGGACAAAACACTGGGTTTTTGTTCTACTAGTATTTTAGGGGACTTTTAAAAATGAATAAACATTATAGCAGCATTTATGCAAGTCTTTAAAAATAATTTAATAATCTGCTTCCATTACACAAAGTTTTAGTTTGTTCATGTTCTCATGCAGTCCTGGGAAATATCCTACATAATTTTTAAGAGTTTGATTTAAGCAGATACATAACAGTGTTATTGTTTTGCATTATATAGTTTCCCTATTAAAGTATTTAATAGTTATTATTACTATTTTTTTTTTTAGGAAAGCACGTGAGAGGCTTTTATTTAGAGAGAAAGCAAGAGGACAGAGCTCTTAGCTCAGGCCAGGTGGGGACAAGAGAGTACAGGGGTGGTGTGTTGTGTAGGATTTTTATAGGCTGTTGAGAGACAAAGGGCTAGAGATGCACACCTGCTAAGTGGTCCCAAAATGTTTATCTTTGAAGAGACATTAATTTTCTTATTAGTCTTCTAGGTTATTTACAAGTAATTTACTGCTCTGATTTCCTCCTAGGATAGCAGCTTCCTGGTCTGGGAGCATATCAATCAAGACTCCCTGCTTTGTTCTCAAGGTGGGCTGAGTTATTATCTGTTTGTTAAAGAGTATGTTAAGAAACTTACTTCTTAACTAATTGGGTTTTAAAAACCAATCTTATTTTCAAGATGGAATCCTTCCTGTTTTTACTAGTTGGTTTGGGCTTGCTTGTTAAATTACCCAGGTTGCAAATCACTTGATTAGGACTGGAGGAAGAAAAGCAGCACCTGGGTAAAGTCAGAAAAATAAACTGGGCTCCACAGCAGGCCAAAGCAATCTCACAATGGATTATCTTGCTTTGTTTTTTCCAGAGGTCCTCACCCTAATCTGTCTAAAACCATTGTCCCTATCTTATTCCCCCCTCTACAGATGCTGCTAGGGGGAAGGTGGGCGACAAGTGCTTTGGTTGCTTCATGCTGACAGGGGGTGCAGTAAAGAGTGTAAATTAGGGCTTCATCACTGGTCAGTTGAGAGGGCCTCAGAAGATGAGCATTTTTATCCTGGGTTCCATTTCCATCACCATTTGCAGTTTTATGGCTTCAAAAGGATTTAGAAAAACAGCTCCATATTGTAGTAGTCCATGGGACTTCTGGACCTGACATAGTTTGGACTTGCTTTTTAAGTACCTGGAGTGAATCAGAGACATTTTGTGAATAATTCAGAATGTACACACAACACTCAACTTTAATTATAGCACAGATTCCACCCTGTGCTGCTGTTAAGATGTCCAGTGCTATTCTATTTTCTATAACTGCCTGGCGCATTAGTTTTAAGTTTAGTATTTGGGAGAGCTATTCCTTGGATCGTATCATTTAAGGCCTTTGAGTAAAATTGGTTAAGGATTTGATATGCTAAATTACATCTTCTAAACCAAGAGATGGTATATAAATGGAGGCTAGGTGATCATACCAATGAAAAACACTCCTAGTTCATTGTTGTTGGAGGCTTGGGAAGTTTGCAGCATGTGGGATGTTCTTAACCCAATGTCCTTGCAATCAAGGAAATCCCAGAGTGCACCTCAGTATCCACCTTGGAGGGAACCATGACCAGAGATTAGTTCCACACAGCCAGTGAGTGCCGTTTGGGGCTGGTCAATGGATACCAGGGTGGGTTGTCCAATCTGTGGCCTGTAAAGTTATTATATGTGAACAGTGGTCTTTGGGAAGCTTGGGCCATGGTTATTAGAATGGTTTCTTCGCTCCCAGCAGAGGAGAGCCTTTTGATTTAAGCATCATGCCATTGGAGTAACCCAAATGTACTCATCCCAGCTTTAAAAAAAATTAATTTCATATCTCTGATTATTTGCACAGAGAATTAACACATCAGAGGCATTTTGCAGTTAAGGTAGAGCTATAATGATAGTTAAATTCTTTGTACCATCATAGGAGAAAGGGAATTTATGCCTGTTAACTTATTGAGACTTTAGGCATAAAAAACTGCTTTGATAAAACAATTAGAAAACCTTTTGCAGTCTTTCAACATTAAAAGCAGATTAATAGTTTAAGAAAACTGTTGTTTCAACAAACAGAAAACAAAATTCTAATTTTGCTGGGTACTTGATATCAAGACTCATTTGCTTTAATTTCACATAGCATGACCATATCAATTCTTCTACAAACTTTCCACAACTTTTATTTACATTCAGAATTATCCCTCATTAATTAACCAGCTGTACTTTAGAACAAAGTTATCTTCTTTTACCTTCAATAAAATGTATTTCCATTCCTTACACCTTCTCATCAAAACACACATCTTTCTAGCATGCATAGATGTTTTTCTTATTGTTTTAAGTAGTTTTAATTAGAATTTAAAACCATTAGAAACTTTAGTTTTCAGTGAACACTGAGAAGTAAGCTATTATAAACTATTATACTAGCATTCTTTAGGTTGATAAATTTATGAACATATTTTATAATTTCTCAATAAACACAAAATATGTCCACTTAGCAAAACTTTAAGGTTTTAGATTACCACGAAGATTTTCAAGCACTCTAACACACAATTATTAAGAAGTTCAGTTACTACACTTAAGTTCACTCATTCCTAACAACCATGCTAGATTACATACAAAACCTTCACTAAACATGACAAAGTCAAGCCTCTCTTAGCATTCTTTTCTTTTGAAAGATTTAAGCTAGGCTGTATTGCAAAAGATAAATTTCTGTCTCAGGGCGTCTAGTTTAAAATCTCCCAATTTTTGAGGATAATTATGAACCCAATAAGTAGAATAGATTTCCAATAAAAGGATTTAGAAAACCAGTTTTATACTGTAGCAGTCCACAGGACTTTTGACCATTTTCCTTCCTTGCAGCAAAATTAATTTAGCTGCATAACCTTATTATATTATATACTTCTCTCAGGGGCCAAGCCTCCCTAATTAGAGCGTTTGTATTGAGGCCAGGCTTGTGTGCAGAAGAGAAGGCACTTTTTTTCAGGGTTTGGAGATCAAATTGCTCCCAACTCTTTAGAATGCATGCCAGGGGCATGTCTGGCTTTAAACTTGAAGAGTGTGCTCCCATCTGGAAGAGAGAAAGACAGGTGTGTGACACCTGTCTGCCTTTTCTGTGAGGGCGTCCCCTCGCCTTGGAGCCTAGGTGACAATGGTCAATCACTTCCTCTGCCAGGCCTACTGGACTTAACCACTCCTTACCAGCATGGCCCGTACCTTGCCTTGATTTCTCTTTTGCCTTCCCAATAAGCAAGAGTCATCTCGGAGCTCTGGATTTAGTGGGACCTTACTTTACACCTTTTGGGAGTTCTAATCCAGACCCCAATTTCTTCTGCAGGGGTTTTAGCATAGTACACTCGGGATAATTCTTTGAGAGGGCCCTGCCTGTATGATGACTGCAGGGACTGTGTGACCTCTCATTGCCAGAGCAGTGGTCAGTCAGAGACACAAGCCTGTTTCACTTCCCTGGGTCTGCAGAAAAAGAAATGCCATACCCCAAGATGAATGCCTGTAAGGAAGAGAGGTCAATAGAGTAGAGCCATTTACATGTTGGGCTCAGTTTTCAGCTTGACTACGTCACAAACCTCATTTACACTACACAGGAGAAAGTGGCACAGTCCAAAGAGGACTGCTTCAAATGAGGAGCAGGGTAACTTTTTCCAAGGCCAGAGATAAAATTCAGACAGAAGCAGCTATGGACAGTTATGGAGGGGGGTGTCTATACTCTTAAACACCAGTTTCTGCCACTGCCTGGGAATTATCCTACTAGTCACCCACTGTAAGAAATCTAACCTGTGAGACAAAGAGGTCGGGGTCATCTGCAACTCTTGCATAGGCAGCAACCTAGCCCAGGGTTCACTAAGCGCCATTGGATCAATCATCCAGAGCCGAGATCCAACAACTACTGTGTACTAGTCAGGTCTGCCCTCAGAGTCTGCAGATTAGAATAGGAAAGTAGGAAGTTGGCTCAGCCACTCCCCAACATTCCTGTCCGAAGGTGGGGGATCATGGAGTGGCAGACACTGGGAAACCTTTCACCGGAGACTTAAGACTCATAGCTGACGTTAATTGGCTTTTAAGTGGCTGACGGGTGCCCGGTCGCATTTTTATGAGATAAAAAGTATAGCATTTAGTTAAGAATAAGAGCAAAGAGTAAGATCTCTTAACTTGCGGTGGTGAGCATCAGGTTCTGTGAGACTGATGAAGTTAGAGGCACACATAGAGCATGTAAAGAAAGTAAAGAGCACCCCTGCCTCACTCAGAGGCCAGAGTGGCCTGAAAAAGCACACTGAAAGTCAGAGAGACAGAGAGATGGAGAGAGACAAAGAGAGAGTCCTCACAGACACCCAGTGGGGCTGTTGGAGTCTGATTCCAGAAACATGGACCTTTGAGGAGCCACTGAAGTGTAGCCTCAGCCTAGACTCTTGGCAATTGCCCACGACTTTCCTCAGTCTCTCGCATCCAAGGAGATGCCTCTGAAATGGAATCCTGGCCTCCACTCAGTTGATTTTCCTAGCTCCGAAGGGAGATGGGGGATCCACTGAGGGAGACGCAAGGGAACCTGTTGCTCAAGACTTTGAGATTGGCAGCCGGGCTAGTCCCGTTTAAGTGGCTGACCCCATTTTTGAGTGCCATAGATGGCTTCCTTATATAAAAGGAGCATGAAAGAAAAAGGCAACCTCAGATGCCTATATTCACTTCTGAAGTTATCCCAGACAAGCCCCCCAAAATGATGCTGGGGTTCTTGTTCGCAGATTTGAAGAATGAATTTCACAAACACTCAAGGTAGGAGAGTAAGTGAGAGGCTTTTATTTAGAGATAAAGCAAGAGGACAGAGCTCCTGGCTTGTGCCAGGAGGGGACAAGAGAGTCTCCAATAGTTGTTATTCTTAACAATTGAAAAATATTCTATTGAAATGACATACGGAACATACTCAACATGTTAAATATGTATGTTGCTCCCCAAAATTTTCTGTGTAAAGGTATTGCTGCTTTTGGAAAGGGGCAGTTATAACCAAGGGAACAAGGTAGAGCTTTATTTCTGTGTCATATAAAAGCAATCCAGGAGGGAGGAGCCAAGATGGCAGTGTGAGCAGGACAGCAGAAATCTCCTCCCAAAAGCATATATATTTTTGAAAATACAACAAATACAACTATTTCTAAAAGAGACCAGAAGAAACAGGACAACAGCCAGACTACATCTACACCTGTGAGAACCCAGCACCTCATGAAGGGGGTAAGATATAAGCTGCAGCCTGGTGGGACGCAAGCGCCCCTCACCCCAGCTCATGGCGGGGGGAGAGGAGTCGAAGTGGGGAGGGAGAGGGAGCACGGGACTGCTAAATGCCCAGCCCTAGTCATCTGCACTGGGAGCGCAGACACACAGTGCGCTGTGTGCTGGAGATTAGGGAAACGTAACAGTAAAAACTGGGAGTGGGTCCCCGCAGCTGGCGCCCCTGGGACAAAAGAAAAGCGAGTGTTCTTTGACAGTCTTAAAGGAACAGGAGCCTCACAGCTGGATGGAAGCATCCTGGCACACTCAGTCTAGCAGCTGGGAATCTCGGGGAACTCTGGGCGCCATAGTCCCCTGGGCAGCAGTGGAGCTTGGAGGCCCCTCATGGTGATAAACAGCTTCCCACCTGTTCCTCCTCTGCCATAGCGGGGCAGCAGCCTGAAAGAGCCACACCCACAGCAACCTTGGAGCTTACTCCACAGAAGCCGGGCAAGAATCAGAGACCCTGTCTGCGTGCAGCTGCCCAGCACATGCCGCTAGGGGTTGCTGTTCTCCCAGGAGAGGAAAGCGAGGAGCAACCAGGAAGGGATTTTGTTCTCCCAGCTGACACACATGCCATCTGCCCATTGCAATGAAAATGCAGAAGAATTTGATTCAGACCAGAATCACACAGACATCCCCTGAGAGGGAACCCAGGGAGATAGACTGAACCAATCTTCCTGAAAAAGAATTCAAAATGAAGGTCATAACCATGCTGATGGACTCACAGAGAAATATGCAAGAGCTAAGGAGGAGGAATACAGAAATAAAACAATCTCTGGAAGAACTTAAAAGCAGAATGGACTTAAAAGTATCATGGACTAGAAATCAGAGAACAGGAACACAAAGAAGCTGATGCAGAGAGAGATAAAAGGATCTCCAGGAGTGAAAGAATATTAACAGAATTGTGTGACCAATCGAAATGGAACAATATCTGCATTATAGGGTACCAGAAGAAGAAGAGAGAGAAAAAGGGAAAGTGTCTTTGAAGAAATAATTGTTACAAACTTTCCCAAACTGGAGGAGGAAATAGCCTCTCAGACCACAGAAGCACACAGAACTCCCAACAGAAGGGACTCAAGGAGGACAATAGCAAGACACATAATAATTAAAACGGCAAAGATCAAAGACAAGGACAGAGTATAAAAGGCATCCAGCGAGAGAAAAAAGGTCACCTACAAAGGAAAAACCATCAGGTTATTATCAGACTTCTCAACAGAAACCTTACTTGCCAGAAGAGAATGGCATGATATATTTAATGAAATGAAAAAGAAGGGCCCTGAACCAAGGATACTGTATCCAACATGATTATCATTTAAATATGAAGAAGGGATTAAACAATTCCCAGACAAGCAAAGGTGAGGGAATTTACCTTCCACAAACCACCTCTACAGGCTATTTTAGAGGGACTGCTCTAGATGGAAGCACTCCTAAAGGCTAAACAGATATCACCAGAGAAAATAAAATCACAGCAAAGAAAGAAGAACAAATACTAACTAAAGGCAAAAAAGAAAGAGCACAAACAAACAAACAAAAAAACAAACAAAAAAACACCTAACATACAAAGAATGGAGGAGGAGGAATAAAAAGGGAGAGAAATAAAGAATCATCAGACTGTGTTTATAATAGCTTAATAAGAGAGTTAAGTTAGACGGTTAGATAGTAAAGAAGCTACATTGAACCTTTGGTAACCAAGAATCCAAAGCCTGCAATGGCAATAAGTACACATCTATTGAAAATCACCCTAAATGTAAATGGACTGAATGCACCAATCAAAAGACACAGAGTAATACAAAAAAAAAAAAGCAAGACCCATCTATATGCTGCTTACAAGAGACTCATCTCAAACCCAAAGACATGCACAGACTAAAAGTCAAGGGATGGAAAAAGATATTTCACGCAAACAACAAGGAGAAAAAAGCATGTGTTGCAGTACTAGTATCAGACAAAATAGACTTCAAAACACAGAAAGTCACAAGAGATAAAGGGCATTATATAATGATAAAGGGGTCAATCCAACAAGAGGATATAACCATTATAAATATATATGCACCCAATACAGGAGCACCAACATAAGTGAAACGAATACTAACAGAATTAAAGGAGGAAGTAGAATGCAATGCATGTATTTTAGGAGACTTCAACACACCACTCACTCCAAAGGACAGACCCGCCAGACAGAAAATAAGTAAGGACACAGAGGCACTGCACAACACACAAGAACAGATGGACCTAATAGACATCTACAGAACTCTACACCCAAAAGAAACAGGATACACATTCTTCTCAAGTGCACATGGAACGTTCTCCAGAATAGACCACATACTAGGCCACAAAAAGAGCCTCAGTAATTTAAAAAAACTGAAATTCTACCAACCAACTTCTCAGACCACAAAGGTATAAAACTAGAAATAAATTGTACAAAGAAAGCAAAAAGGCTCACAAACACATGGAGGCTTAACAACATGCTCCTAAATAATCAATGGATCAATGACCAAATTAAAATGGAGATACAGCAATATACGGAAACAAATGACAACAACAACACAAAGCCCCAACTACTGTTGGACACAGTGAAAGCAGTCTTAAGAGGAAAGTATGTAGCAATCCAGGCATATTTAAAGAAGGAAGAACAATCCCAAATGAATAGTCTAAAGTCACAATTATCGAAATCGGAAAAAGAAAAACAAATGACGCCTAAGGTCAGTAGAAGAAGGGACATAATAAAGATCAGAGAAGAAATAAATAAAATTGAGAAGAATAAAACAATAGAAAAAAATCAATGAAACCAAAAGCTGGTTCTTGGAGAGAAACAAAATAGATAAGCCTCTAGCCAGAGTTATTAAGAGAAAAAAAGAATCAACACACATCAACAGAATCAGAAATGAGAAAGGAAAAAATCACAATGGACCCCACAGAAATACAAAGAATTATTAGAGAATACTATGAAAACCTATATGCTAACAAGCTGGAAAACCTAGAAGAAATAGACAACTTCCTAGAAAAATACAACCTTCCAAGACTGACCAAGGAAGAAACAGAAAATCTAAACAGACCAATTACCAGCAAAGAAATTGAAATGGTAATCAAAAAACTACCCAAGAGCAAAACTCCCGGGCCAGATGGATTTACCATGGAGTTTTATCAGACATACAGAGAAGACATAATACCCAGTCTCCTTAAAGTTTTCCAAAAAGTAGTAGAAGAGGGAATACTTCCAGACTCATTCTATGAAACCAGCATCACCCTAATACCAAAACCAGGCAAAGACCCCACCAAAAAAGAAAATTACAGACCAATATCCCTGATGAACATAGATGCAAAAATACTCAACAAAATATTAGCAAACCGAATTCAAAAATACATCAAGAGGATCATACACCATGATCACATGGGATTCATCTCAGGGATGCAAGGATCATACAATATTCAAAAATCCATCAATATCCTCCACTACATAAACAAAAAGGACAAAAATCACACGATCATCTCCATAGACACTAAAAAAGCATTCAACAAAATTCAACATCCATTCACAATAAAAACTCTCATCAAAATGTGTATAGAGGGCAAGTACCTCAACATAATAAAGGCCATATATGAAAATCTCACAGCCAATATCATACTGAACAGCGAGAAGCTGAAAGCTTTTCCTCTAAGTTAGGGAACAAGACAGGGATGCCCACTCTCCCCACTGTTATTCAAAATAGTACTGGAGGTCCTAGCCATGGCAATTAGACAAAACAAAGAAACACAAGGAATCCAGATCAGTAAAGAAGAAGTCAAACTGTCACGATTTGCAGATGACAAGATTTTGTATATAAAAAAAACCCTAAAGACTCTACTTCAAAACTACTAGAACTGATATTGGAATACAGCAAAATTGCAGGATACAAAATTAATACACAGAAATCTGAGGCTTTCCTATACAGTAACAATGAACTAATAGAAAGAGAAACCAGGAAAACAATTCCATTCACAATTGCATCAAAAAGAATAAAATACCTAGGAATAAACCTAACCAAGGAAGTGAAAGACCTATACCCTGAAAACTACAAGACACTCTTAAGAGAAATTAAAGAGGACACTAACAAATGGAAACTCATCCAATGCTCTTTGCTAGGAAGAATTAATATGGTCAAAATGGCCATCCTGCCCAAAGCAATCTACAGATTCAATGCAATCCCTATCAAATTACCAATAGCATTCTTCAACAAACTGGAAGAAATAGTTCTAAAATTCATATGGAACCACCAAAGACCTCGAATAGCCAAAGCAATCCTGAGGAGGAAGAATAAAGTGGGAGGGATCTCGCTCCCCAGCTTCAAGCTCTACTACAAATCAAGACAATTTGGTACTGGCACAAGAACAGACCCACAGAGCAGTGGTACCGAATAGAGTGTCTAGACATTAACCCAAACATATATGGTCAATTAATATAAAATAAAGGAGCCATGGACATACAATGGGGTTATGACAGCCTCTTCAACAGCTGGTGTTGGTATAACTGGACAGCTACATGTAAGAGAATGAAACTGGATCATTATCTAACCCCATACACAAAAGTAAATTCAAAATGGATCAAAGACCTGAATGTAAGCCATGAAACCATAAAACTATTAAGAGAAAAACATGGGCAAAAATCTCTTGGACATAAACATGAGTGACTTCTTCATGAACATATCTCCCCGGGGCAGGGAAACAAAAGCAAAAATGAACAAGTGGGACTCTATCAAGCTGAAAAGCTTCTGTACAGCAAAGGACACCATCACTAGAACAAAAAGGCATCCTACAGTATGGGAGAATATATTCATAAATGACAGATCTGATAAAAGCTTGACATCCAAAATATATAAAGAGCTCACGCACCTCAACAAACAAAAAGCAAACAATCCAATTAAAAAATGGGCAGAGGAGCTGAACAGACAGTTCTCCAAAGAAGAAATTCAGATGGCCAACAGACACACGAAAAGATGCTCCACATCGCTAGTCATCAGAGAAATGCAAATTAAAACCACAATGAGATATCACCTCACACCAGTAAGGATCGCCACCATCCAAAAGACAAACAACAACAAATGTCCGCAAGGTTGTGGAGAAAGGGGAACCCTCCTACACTGCTGGTGGGAATGTAAGCTAGTTCAACCATTGTAGAAAGTAGTATGGAGGGTTCCTCAGAAAGCTCAAAATAGAAATACCATTTGACCCAGAAATCCCACTTCTAGGAATTTACCCGAAGAATGCAGCAGCCCAATTTGAAAAAGACAAATGCACCCCTATGTTTATCGCAGCACTATTTACAATAGCCAAGAAATGGAAGCAACCTGTGTCCATCAGTAGATGAATAGATAAAGATGTGGTACATATACACAATGGAGTATTATTCAGCCCTAAGAAGAAAACAATCCTACCATTTGCAACAACATGGATGGAGCTAGAGGGTATTATGCTCAGTGAAATAAGCCAGGCAGAGAAAGACAAGTACCAAATTATTTCACTCATCCCTGGAGTATAAGAACAAAGGAAAAACTGAAGGAACAAAACAGCAGCAGAATCAAAAAACCCAAGAAAAGACTAACAGTTACCAAAGGGAAAGGGACTGGGGGGCATGGGTGGGAAGGGAGGGAGAAGGGGGGAAGTAGAAATGGGGCCTTACAATTAGCATGTATAATGTGGGGGGGGCACAGGGAGGGCTTTTCAACACAGAGTAGACAAGTAGTGATTTTACAGCATCTCACTATGCTGATGGACAGTGACTAATGCGGTATGTGGGGGGGAGCCTTGGTGAAGGGGGGAGTCTAGTATACATAATGTTCCTCATGTAACTGTAGATTAATGATACCAAATAAAATAAAAATAAAAAGCAATCCAAAGACATACAAACTAGGGAAGTTGTGGCTGTTGAGCGTCAGGGATCAGGCTTCTATCTTGTTGCGCTAACATCTTCAATAAGGGTCTTTCATCTGAGGTCAAAGACAGCTCCTCAAGCTCTAGCTGTCATACCTACAGTCCAACCAACAAGAAGCTGACAGAGGAGAAGCATGACTACCACCATAGGGACAGATCTTAAAAACAGCAAAAGACACTTCCACTTATATTTCACTAACCAGAATTTAGTCACATAGCCTTTATGTGGGGAGCCACATAATTCTTTACTCTGGAGAGCCATGTAACTAAAATCCAGGGGCAAATGGTGACAACCAAATAATCAGTCTCTGCCACATTTCTGGAGTCAAATGAGGAGCAGGCAAATAGACTTTGCTGCCATCCAGGGCTGAGTTTTCACTCTTTGAATACACACTTTAAATAAGCTTCCCTCTTGGTGAGGCTTGTGAGGCATAAGCATCTTATGAGATTATTTATAAACCTTGATTTCAGTGAGAAAACACTGAAGAAAAGAATTTCAAGGTTACAAGTTCTCCGTTTTTCAAAAACTGGAGACTTTTATTTTGAGAAAAACTCCTTAAGATTATACAAATATAAAACTAAAATCATCATCTAAAAATGGATATTGCTCTTTTCAAATGTGAGTTTAAGCTTCAGTATAACAATAAACTACTGCTTGTTCTTATGGAGTAGTGTATTTGGATGGAAGAGTAGATCACAAGAGATCAGTAGTTGAAACCTTCAAACCTTACAGGAATCTCCTCACAATGGAAGACCTGAAAAAAAGAAACCAGGTGGGAAGAAGATCACCCTGGGATATACCACTGAAATCTGTATATTCGTGTTGACTCAATAACTCATTATTATATTGATTGTTGATTAGTGTATTCTAATAGGATTCTCTTGGGGAGGCACCTCCTTGAAGGTAAGATGCTTCCCCTGAAGGTAGGGTGACCAAATGTTCTTGTTTGCTGAGGACTAGGAATCCCAGGACATAGGACTTTCAGTGCTAAAACTGCAAAGGACAGCTCTGGGAATACTGGGACAGTTTCTCACCCTACGAATGGACATAACCACTGTTGATAACATTTGAAGAACTTAGAAAGACCAGGAAAAGAGAACTGGGACCTGCTGACCTGGGAGAATTGCCTGGGATGATGGGTGAAGGGGGAAAAGAAGAAAAGGAGATGTGATTTTTTTCCTTATCTTGTTCTGGGCTCTGAGAAACGTCTACCACACTCTACCACACCTGAACTTAGGATGGCATAACTCCTGGAACAGTACTATGAAGTAAGTCCAGGAAGTCCAGGAAGAGGAGTTAGGCTTTGAGCAGCCAAATAATGAGCCAGTTGTATGTTTTGCTGTTGCAATTCTACTCTGTTCTTTCGGAGCCTGGTCCCATGCAACTGTGGGATAATATACGCACTGGGCTGGATGCTAATAGTAGAAGCAGTGTAGTGATGCAGGAGGAGCCCAAGGAAGGTAAGATCCCAGAACAGCAAGTAACCAGTCACAGAACTATAAGAGGCTCCTCCTTCTTTGGAATTTATAAATATCCAGTGGTGAAATCCATCAATGGATTGAAATCTATTAACATTTTAAGATTCTAGAATGACAAATCAGCCCTTCCATAATGACAGCAATATATATAAAGGGTTATATAAAGTCTTAATAGAATAATCCTTCATGTTTTGTTGGGCAAACATGGAGATTCCTTTCAAATTTTTTTTTGAAACTTACTAACCTGATTTCAAGGACTACTTTCCTTGGTCCTATTTAGTATCTAAAGATTTCATCTCTTCTACTTGATTATCACAGAGGGGGGTCTTAGATTGTAGTCATTAATTTTTAAAAAAGCCTGTAAATTTTGTTTTAGGGAACTGGGGGTGAGTCCCAGGCTTCAGCTTCCCTTTCTTCCTGCACTACAATTCTCAACAAAGTCTCAGTTCTGAGTTGTGATCTTTTATACCTGTAATTTGGTGAAATCTGGGTGGGATCTAGAGAGCAATAGGCCCTAAAGACAAGTGCATGCACTAGAGTTAAGACTCCTTAATTTCTTGTTTTCTTGTCCTAACTTTCCCTCCATTGCCAGGGAAAAGTGACTGCTAAGCTTAGTCCTTGGAGTTATCAGTTAATTGTTTCAGGGGAGATTCAATCATAGTATGTTTATTATCTGTGTTACCCCTCCCCCAAACTTATGTTTTCATTATAAGTGGTCTTGTTTTTTGTCCCTAAATTAGGTTAAATTGCTATAGATCTATTACAGCCCAAGGGTTAGAAAAGAAGCACCATCTCTGTTCAGTTCATTTTTAACTAACAATGTTTATGGTCCCTCTTTCGTACAACTTGGAACTGATAAGCAACTGATGACCCAATATTGTAGTCTTTCCTTAATATGTCCTGGGACTTTGATGTCTTGAAAAATCTAAAGGCAAATCTGGAAAACTCCTATGTTGGCCAAATGGAATCATCTAGAAAAATGGGACTTCACCTAAAACAGGCAAAATTCTTGACTCTCTCAAAACTGTACTGGGAAGACACTAAAAGTTCACAATAAGGATCTCAAGAGGAGAAGACTTCTCAGGCACTTATTAAAAGCCCCTATGAGCAAACCTTTGGCAATCTGGAAGTACAGATCCCAATTCCTCCCCTAGAATATTTTGGGGAAGTGTAAGCATGGACTAAAAAAATCCTGGGATGTAAAAATCTAGGTTGGAAGGAAATTCAAGGAATAGATTTGGAGTTACTCTGTGAAATTAATTGCTTCTAGGAAAAAATACTGCCAGTCAATGTTCAGTCAGTTCAGTACTTAGAAATTATCTTTGGTGTGCAAGTAATAGACTTGCAATTGCATTTGAAATCTCTCCAAGACCATCCTCCACTCAGGATTCATGTCACCATCTAGTGAGTTAAGTTGTGAAAAACCTGTTTTCCTTTAGTGTAGGTCTTTAAAGGCTAAAATGCTAGGCACTTTACAAGATCACACTTAACCTTGCCTTATAATACATGGGTGGCACTGAGAGGATATGTTTTCCTTATGCAATATGCATAATAAAACCAAAACTGAAAGAAAAAATAGCCATCTTAGGAAACTTGGGAAGATGGTGAGAGTTAAAATATTGCTTTATGCCAGAGACAAAACCAGCTTGGGTCACAAGTTAAACTTTACAAAGAAAAAAAAGTACCAGGACATCTCTACTGCACAATGAATAGACCTAAAGTTCCCAGTTGCCTTGTTCACTGTCCACTCCCATCTCAAAGACATCATTGTACATATTAAGCTCAAAGAGTAGGATGATGAGGGGAAATAGCTTTTGGAGTAGAAATAAACAGAAGATAAAAATCCATAATTGTTTTTACTCTTGGAGATGAGTCACTCTCAATTTATTTCCAAATTTTCTCTATCATCAGCTGTTCAATTCTTTACTTTGCAAATCACCAGATTAACAACGCCAAAGTCAGGTCAGAAATGATCCAAGAGAACAATTCAGAGGTATCCCATGGTGAGTGGATGAGAAACTGGGAATAAGACAGCCTCAGAAATTCTTTTCTGTCCCAGTAAAGGTACCAGTGTATGAACCAAATTCACACTTTCATTGTTCCAATTAGGTTATTTTCACATAATCTAGTATGATTTTTTGGTGAAAAACTTGGTGGAGGATTTTTTATTTCCTGGGAAATTCTGTCCATCACTTTGTACATAAGATATTCAAGTAGGTCTAAATCCAAAATTCATTTCAAGATAAGAAATTATATTCCTTTTACCTCTCCTTTTTAATACTTTCACATGACTTCTTTATCCCAAACCTTCCTTCTACAAGGAATTTCAAAGCAGAATGGCCAAAGAGATATTCTAACATCATGATCACAAGAAATGTAATTTAGATGTGAGCTGTCACAATCTGGGTCAATCTCCTCTGTGCAGCAATCTATCAACATCTTTAGATTTCCTGTAAAGTATAAGCTTGCTATTTTATCTATGTTTGACTCATCTTCTTTACATTGATTGGGTTCTTAAACCCATTTAGCCTCTAACTCCTATTTGGATTGGCAATAGGAGATTAGAGTCCAAATGTCCTCCCTAGGAACTAGGTGCAAGTTACAGTCCAATTATTGCAGAAAGACTATAAAGGTGTAGGTTTCAGAATGCCCCTAATATCCTCTTATAAACACAAAGCTCCAAACTCAGATTCATAGCCATTTACTTATGTCAAAAGACCATTACCTATCTTCAATTTACTCTGTAACACCTGCCTCAGATGGGACTTTTATAGGAAGCAAAGTAGAAAAGCTAAAACATCACCCAAATAATTCAGGAAAAATACTGTTTTCATTTGAAATCTCTAAATAATTGAAACAAAAACAAAGTTTTCTGGCTAGATTCTATATTCCCCTTTGTTTTGATTTTGTAGGCACAATCAGAAATGTCTACAACCAGTGAGCTTTTAAACAAGTGGTACTCAACCTGGAGTCCAGTGGATAGCTGGGAACTGTTGTCTTGGTTTTGGTTTAGTTGGTAAATTTGCAAAAGAATCAAGATATCCTGGCATAGCCCCATCCCTTCTAAAACACGCAGATTAAATGTCAATTTGTGACAAGTGTCCACACACTTAGTCATGTTAGATGATGGAACTGTGTAGGAGGTGGTGAGGATGAAAGTTATTACAACTATGGAAAGTTTCTCTCTTCCCCACCTTTCACATTAGCTAAAATGAGTAAGCATCAGCTCCTGACGGATACGGTCAGCCTCTAGGTCCAGGGACTCCATATGTTCATACTCTTCCTCAGTAGGCTGTTCAAGGCGTCCTGTCATTGGAGAGGACCAAACATCCATCCCATGCTCCAGGGAGATGTTGTGGAGGACACAGCAAGCCAAGATGATGTGGCTGGACTTCTCCGGTGAGTACTGCAATGCACCCTTGGATCCATCCAGGCAGCGGAATCGGGAGCAGAGGGTGCGGAAAGTCTTCTCAATCACACTGTGAGTTGCAGAATGGGCCATATTATAGCGATATTCGGCTGGAGTTTCAGGAATGTGAAGTGGGGTCATGAGCCAGGTATGGAGAAAGAATGAACTGTCACCTATGGGGAAAGCCCAAAGAAATCATAAATATTGTAAGTGGAATACAAACAAAAAAGGAATCCAGGAACATATACAGAGAATGGACAAGAAAACACAACAGCCTGTGGCACCAAAGCACACCAGAGAAACCATGAGGGAACTGCAAGAGAAGGCATGTCAGTGTCCTGAGCAGGCTCAGAATGTCCTTGGTTAAAACTAACAGAGAAAAAAAAAGGGCTGATAATTAAAGAAAGCCAAGCCTGAAAGAATGTAGGAAGGAGGTGAGGCACTGGAGGATATAAAATTGCTGGATTTTCTAAATTCAGAGATACTGTTTTTTAATAAAAAGTTAGTAAAAACTATCACATAGCAAGCCAATCTTCAAAATCTCTAAAGAACTACAATGCAAGAGAGAAAAAGAGAACGCTTCCAGGAGATTGTAAAACACTTGTGAGGAAATTTTTTAACTTTACCACTAAAATGCCAGGTTTGAGAGCAGTACCTAGGGATTTTAGAGTATTTCAGGAACAATGATCATTATTCATTCTCTCAGTGCTAGGAAGAATAAAAGTCCCAGCATCTATGGCAGAAATCAGCAATCAGGAGTTCTGTCTTCCCAGATATTACATTTGCTAGAACCATACCTTGGTAACAGAGGAACTGGTAAAATTTCACATTAAGGAGAACATAAATATGATGTGAATAGTAATAGTCAATGATAAGGAAATGAAATCAGAAGCCAACTAAAATGATTTACATGAGGCAGTTCCCTTAGGGACTTCCTTATCAAATGATCCTGGGAACTACTAAAAACGAAACAGAAAACCAGGGTGCAATGTCCTAGTACAACAGTAACGTGTTTCTACAGTGTGTAATTTTCCTGACTCACTACATCTGGCAGATGAAATATCTCCCACAGAGGCACAATCTCTTAGAAATTGGAGACAGGCCCTAGGAGTACCAACCTGCAAAATCCCTGTTTTCCTGACCCACCATCAATTTCAGTAAATAGTTATGGACTATTCAGATAGTGCTAGGCACTGTTCCAAAACATATAGGACTTCATTCTTTTAGGAGCTTACATTTCTAATAACTGGATTAACTTAAAATTTTTATTGAGATATAATTTACATAATAATTGAGATATAATATTGTATTAGGTGTGCTGGATTAACTTTAAATATCTAAGTCTCACAAAATTTTCAAATTTTATATTTAGCTGACTTTTCCCCTCCTAGTATAGGGGAAATCACCCCTACTAAATACTGTATTTAGAAGACTAATGTTATAAATAATAATGAAAATAGTATCTGTTACTCACTGAATACTTATTATGTAGCAGGCACTGTGCTGGGCACTTTAAAAATAGTCTCTATTATCCAATTCCAACTCTGCCAGGATAGATATTATTGAACTCATTGCATAAATGAGAAGATCAAAATGCATGACAGCCATCCTTTGATATGTCAGATGAAGGAAGGGGAAAGAGCTAGTCATTAAATGCTAATTTCTGATTCAGAGGCACAAAAACAATAGTGAAATGCTGTAAAAGAAAGTAAGATAAACATTTAAGATGAATGTGAAAGCAGAGATACACGTAATATTTTTTAAATGTTTCTTTAAGAAATATCATGGGCCTTAAATGGGGAGACACATAGGACAAGCTCATTAATGTTGACCTTTTATAAAATGCTCCATTGTCATTAACAGGTTATATAATCCAAGCAGCACTGGAAGACAGACACTCAGGAGGGGATTAGGATCAGAACTGCTAAACAGATTACATTGTTTACATAATCAGGCATTCAGCAAGACACTCTGGCAGACCTTACCCAAAGCTGCCTAAGAGGACCAGACCAAGAGCTGAATAAACAGGAACTCAGGCTGAATTGTTTGCAGGAGCAGGTACACTTAAGGGGAATTAGGTAATGCACTATGAGAGAACAGATGAGAATGAGGACATGAAGGGATGACACCATGGTGAAAAAATGCTAAAAAAATCAAAGGGGAATCACAGTTAATTCTAGATCTAGCTAATTTAGAACTACTGCACATATCTGATGGCATTAAGATATAATCAGACATCTGAGAAAGACAAGTACCAAGTGATTTCACTCATCTGTGGAGAATAAGAACAAACCAAAACTTAAAGGAACAAAACAGCAGCAGACTCACAGAATCCAAGAATGGACTAACAGTTATCAAAGGGAAAGGGACTGGGGAGGATGGGTGGGAAGGGAGGAAGGGAATAAGGGGCATTACAATTAGCACACATAATATAGAGTAGGTGTCGGTCCCCTCCCTGCTTCTGACCCGTAGACAAGGGAGGAGACGCGATGAGATATCAAAGATCTGAAAGAACCAGCCAGGGAACTCAAGGCGTAACAGCGCAAGAGTGGTGCTGAAAAAGTACCTCTCATATTTATTGATCAAGAATCACATTCTTGAGTGGGTTAACGAGTTTTTAGACACAATGATTAACATGCTTTGCTCCAGGAATGTAATTGCCTCCAGGTCGCCAGGGCAAGACATCCCTGGCGCCAAACAATGAGGGAATAGCTATAACAAGAAACAGATCTCGGTTAAGAATTAGTGAGCTGCGGCAGGCACCACAGATCCAAGGAAGGCAATCAATTCTCCTAAAAACAGAATGATCTATGAATAGCAACCTACAAGTAGGGGCAGAGGGAAGGCAGTATAGCACAGAGAAGACAAGTAGTGACTGTATAGCATTCTTACTACACTGATGGACAGTGACTGTAATGGGGTATTGGGTGGGGACTTGATAATGGGGGGAATCTAGTAACCACAAAGTTGCCCATGTGATTTTATATTAATGATATAAAATAAATAAATAAATACATCAAAAAAAGATATAATCAGCCATCTTATCTTTTTATTTTTTTTAAACATCTTATCATTCTTCATCCTGTCAATCCGCCCCTACAGTTATTCCATTGTCCACATACATTCTCTAGAGACCAGTGTTTCCCAAACTTACCTATTTGCATGAAATCATTTAGAGTACTTGTTAAAAATGGATTTATAGTTTAGTCCCTTAAAGATTCTCATTCCCAAAATTTGAAGTGGGGCCCAGTGATGTACGTTTTTAATAAATTCCCAGATGACTCTTTGATCTGGGAAATCTGTGAACATTATACTAATTCAGCGGTCTTTAGACAGTTTTTCTGTTAGAGCTCATAGAGGCTTTTCAAGGGGGGTAGGTGCTAGAACTGATCATACTAAGGTTTTTTCCGTTCTTAGTGTGTATCATATCGCCTGGTACCAAATCTGGCCTTAATAAGCATTTGTTAAATGTTGCAATCTCCATTTCTCCCACTTCCACTCTTTCTCTAAAGAGGGAAATCAGAAAGTATATAAAAATTTGTCAGTTTTTACTTTTTCCACCTATGTCCTGTAAACAACTAAAAAAACTACTTTAAAACCATAATTCCAACTGAATCTGGGGTCCCAAGGTGTGAGGGAAAAGAAAATCAGTAATTCCTTTGTGACCTTGAAGTCCTTAACAGAAGACATATTTGCCAACTAGAGTAACTCATATAACCTAGTTAAACACAGGTGACTTAGTTATTCTGTGCCTTAATTTGGTAAGATTATTATTTAACTCCTTGAGAGTTTTTAATAGGAATAAGTGAGATAATCAAATGCAAAGTACTTATAATATTGCCTGACAAATTCTAAGTGCCCTGTAAGTTTTAGCTTGTCTTTATAGTTAGGGTACCAAAATGATTTCATAAGAAGTAAGTTTGGAACCCAAGTACTCCCACATATAGAGAAATAGCTAGATAGAAATTGGAAAAACAGATTTTCCTTCACTTATTGGTGTGAGTTGTATGAAAACAAAGTTTGAAAGTTCAGAGTAGGCACAGGTTGGGATTAAGATCAAAGTCCAGTAAAAAGAAGATGGTACACTGAAAATGGTATGTAGAAACAACAGCTGAAGAAAAATCACTAAATGCCAAGATGTTACATACATATGGCATCCTGGTAGCTCTAAATCAATCAGTATGACAGCAGTTTCTTCCCATTTGCAACAGGAAGGTTTTTCTTTAATGGTCAGCAAGCACACTAAAGAGAATCCAAGCACATTAAGAATAAATAATTCCTGAGTGTCTATTACATGTTAAATACTGTTATGAACAGCGCAGATATTTGTGGTTTTGAAAGAAAAGTCTTCCGATCTTTAATGTATCTTTTCATCTCTCACTTAATATGTTGTATACAAGATAATCCTCATTCGGCTGCTCACAAAAGAGTAATGCTTTAAAACAAATGAGAAAAAACTAAGCTTCCAGACTCAAGGATTTTATCACTGTTAACTAACAGTATTCCTCACAGTTGTATAGTTATCTCAGTTTGCACTGCTCAATTTTGAATGAGGTCATTCTTGTCCTACTCAGATCACGAAGCCAGGCTTTCCAATGGCACTTGGGCAGATCTGGAAGTGAGTTCCTATCAGGAGAACCGTATAAGTGCACTTTCTGGTATCGTTTTCATATAGATGTCACAGTGACAATCACCAATGGTAAAAACGTCTCATATTTTAACAGTACTTTATAGTGAACTTTCATATAAGTTACCTAATCCCTATAACAGGTATTACTACTTTTTTACACATGATAAAAATTAAGGTTCAATTGTATGGGGGTACTATATTTAACCAGATCTGTACTGATGAGTATTTCAGATGTATTTAAGGGGAATGTTTTTGTGGGATTGTTGTTTGCAACTATAAAATATTGCTGCAATGCAAATTCTTTTATGTAATTTTGTTTTATATCACCAATGTCCATATTTATGAACACATACCTACCTGCAAGATAAATTCCTAGAAAAAGATCTGGGTCAAATAATGTATTGTTAAAATTTAATATGTCTTTTAAACATTGATTTTTAAAAATTGAGGCTTAAAGAGTTCCCAACTGAGGTCTCATTAAAAAATGAAAAGGAGGCTCAGGTCTACAGACTCCCATATTTCATTCCACTCTAATACACAATTTCTCTATGGCTACAAAATGAAGCATTTACACCTGCAAACTTACCAAGCAGCCAGCTATCTTTGTGCATTCTGGCTTCAAACTGACTACTGAGAGAAGACTGCCGCAGCACAGCATAGTCCTGTAGGCTACCTGGCCTGCTGGTCTCCACAGTCATTAGTGTCCCTCGGATATCACATACCATCAGGCAGTTTAAAGAATGCAGACCTTTGCGGTTCACATAGGAGAGGTCTTCAGCATTTGGTGCCTTAATTGCCACATGGATACAGTCAACCACTCCTAACACCCCTGGCATCCCTGCCAACCCATAGAATTCATCCTTCAGAGCCTGCAGGGAGGCTTCATCAGCTGGAAAGCGAATGAACTGCGAGGCTCTTTCCACGAGTGCTTCGGTGACATTGGCAACACATCGACTCATAGATGCCTGACTGATTCCGATAGCATCTCCCATCCGAGTCTGGAAGGAACCTGAGGTATAGAAGCCCAGTGCTGCAAGGATCTGTGTCTCTGGGCTAATAGCCCTGGATCTCTGAGTAGGTCTGGAAAGACTTGCCCCCAAGAGCTCCACCAAGTGATAAATGAACTGTCGAGGAAACCCATACATGGACATCAAATATTCATCAGTCACATCATCCAGCTTAAAGCGGTCCAATGTCCGGTGACCTCGGCCATACAGCAAGAGATCACAGTCAAGCACTGTTATTGGTATAGCCATGGTGCATATAAATGTTGTCTTTCCTCCCCTCTGCTATTTTTCCTGAACCCTTTCCAGTGAAAACATGCAAGAAGGTATTTAAGGACGTGTCAGAATTCAATAGCTAACCATCAGTGAAATGGCTCTGGCATTTATAATCTTCTCTCTGTAAAGGTTAAAAGAAAAAAATATGAGAAACTTACGAAAGACCTCAAAGTGACCCAAAGGCTACAACTGATTCTTTTCTCAAATTTCCACTTGGTTCAAGCAAAAGGTGCTATAACTGTAATTCTGGGTTTTTCTCCACTAACTCATGGCTTAATGACAGGCTTGCTTTTAGTTTGAAAGATAATGGGAGTTGTTTCGGTGGCTCATTTAATGTCTTGCATTTGAACTGGGAGGGGCAAAAGATGAACGGAAGTACTAGCTCAATTATCCACAAAATGTAAGAGGTCTGCTCCTGACTATACAGGCCAAGATGCTGCGGACAGAAGTCATAACTAGGGATTAGTCACGGCGAGTTTTGTTACCCAAAGTCTTCTGGCTCAACCTGAAAAGTACCGGAAGGGCTGGAGCGGAAGGGGTGCTAAAACCAGTCTAACAAGAGAGGAGAGGGTAGAAAAATGCCTGTGACCTAGATTGGTGGACGTTGACTGTGTGCTCTTACAACAAGCGTCCCCCTCTCCCCGAGAAATACAAGTCGTGAAGCTGAAGGCTAGTAAGTAGGGAAGACAGGACAGGTTGGAAGGAAGGCACAAAGTGGCTGGGAGAGCTAAGGTTGAGAGACGATTCCACAACTTCTAAAACGCGCCTTAGAAATGGATATGAAAGTCTGATAGCTTCGGCCTCTCAAAATTAGCCAACGCCAGTCACTCACCTCTTTGCGGCTGTCAGGTTACGAGCCACACTCCCCACCCGCCAAGCCAGGTTGGGACCTCCTCCGGACCGCGCCGCAGTGCTAAAGACGCTCAGGCCCTCCCCATAGGCACCGCCCACTCCGAGTCAGTGCCCGCCCCACGCCGCGTCCTCACCGCCGCTGTCGGTGCAACGTGCGGTTCTCCGGCGCACATTCCACACAGAGCCCAAGCGTTACAGCTCTTTCAAAGACCCCCACTTTTTGCCTCCTTATTTTCTTGTGAGACTCTTGAAAAACTTGTCGAGAAAGACTTATATGGGAAATAGTCAACTTTTACGGTACTTTCGAGGAGAAAAGAGATTAAATAGGGTTTCCATTTGTAGCGAAAGTGTGCATATTGTTAGACAGCTGTATTTCCTCCATAGTCCTCTTCCTCCCTCCACCTTCAGCGGAGCGAATGAAAACAAACAGTAACGATGGCGGCGTCGGGAAGCGACCGGCTGCTGGGCTCTAGGCAGGGGTGACTGAGTTGTGAGGGGAACCTTGAAGAACGCCCGTTGACGTGAGCGCGACAAGTTGTGCAGTACTGGGAGCGAAACACCTGAGACCTGCGAGCGACCAGCCTCCTAAGGCGTGAGGTAACTCTGCGACCTGTGCTGTCACTGCAGCTGCGGAGCGCGGACCCCTCAACCAGGAGGCGCAGCTGGTCGTCCCCAAGCCCCGGCCTTCGTAATGAGAACCCCGAGCCACTCGCTGTGTCACAGCCTCGCAGGTACTAACTTTAAGGGAGACTGTCCCCTGATCTCTAGGCGCCCCCGGGTGGGAGGCTATGGGTCTGCGGCCTGTCGGGTACCTCCCTGTGAGCCGAGAAGCCGACTAACTGCAGTTCAGTCCCCAGAGCTTTCTTTGGGGGGCCGAGTAGGTGTAGGCCCCCATTAGCCCTCGATTGTTCTCTGTCTTTACAGAAATCCCAAGTTTAAGTCTCTGCTTTTTCAGCTCTTTTTGTTAAGGTGTAAGGCTTTTTTTGGAGGTAACTTGTGGGTTTAGAACTCGGGTTGGGTAATAATATAGAGTAAGGTAGGTTTTCATTCAGTCAAGATTTGTTGAGTGCCAAATATGTACTCCACATGTAGGTGAGGGTGACTGTTGAATAGTGAAAAAAGGGACTCAAGGTTTACGGCTATCTTCTTACTGGCAGTGGAGCGACGTGTGGAAACCTGCGATCCATTCTCATTAAATAAATCTCTGGGTAAGTGACTAATCACCTTCTTGGGTTCATCCCTAACTCATCCCAGTTTTCACTTAGGCCAGTTAGTTCCCAGGTTGACTGGTCACTTGAACATAGCGTTTCATTTTGAGTATTTCTTCCTTTTCTGGCCATTCCACAGCCAGAGAGACACACAGACAGACAGACGTATTATGTACTTTCTTTAAAACTTCCAAGGTGGTAGAATTTATTGAACACCTTCAGTGGGGTATGTGCAATAATAAGAAACAACAGACCCTTCCTTTACACTTAATTAGCTTTGAGGTTTTTGTGTGTTGTTTGATGAGTGTTAGTCCTTTTCATGTGTTGGTATTGTGGCTCAACTAAATCATAAGGCTTTTTTTGTTTTCAAGTCCATTTTTCATTTGAGCCAAAGTCTTATAAATACTTGTGGAATGGAATCCTGAGTAATATTTCTGTTGCACAATGGTGATAAGTGCTGAAGCAAGTGTTACATAATAGTGTAACATACATCTAGTTAATTCATCCATTATTTTCCAGCTGTACCCCTTAAGGTATAAGTATAAAGTTCAGAAGACTATGGCAACTTTTGAGATTTACATTTATACAAACTGCAAACCACTGGGTTTTCATTACTGTACTTACATCTAACAGGTCATACTGTATATATATTTTTTCTCCTCTAGAGTGGTTATTAAAATTGAAACAGAAACTGTAGATCTTCAAGTACTAAACACTCCAAATTACATTGCTTGATTTAAGGACTAAGTATCAGCCGGACACAGTGAAGTCCTACTGTATAAGCCTACTAGAATTGTACTGTATGAAGGTGGGGGCAAGAAAGCCCTTTCTTCCATTCTTTCCTGCCCCTACCTACCCAACTGTATTAGCTTATGATCTTCCTGACTCAGAACATGGTGTCCATAGCCTGAATGCAAAACGAAGTCTAAGACATTAACTTTTGACATTCCAAACACCCAAGTCCTACTGTATAAGTGATTTTTTTAAAATTTATTTTTTAATTTTGGTATCAATATAAAATCACATGAGCAGCATTGTGGTTACTAGATTCCCCCCATTATCAAGTCCCCACCACATACCCCATTACAGTCACTGTCCATCAGCATAGTAAGATGCTATAGAGTCACTACTTGTCTTCTCTGTGCTATACAGCCTTCCCTGTGGCCCCCGCTGTATTATGTGTGCTGATCGTAATGCCCCTTACTCCCCTTCTCCCTCCCTTCCCACCCATCCTCCCCAGTCCCTTTCCCTTTGGTAACTGTTAGTCCATTCTTGGGTTCTGTGATTCTGCTGCTGTTTTGTTCCTTCAGTTCAGTTTTTTCTTTGTTCTTGTACTCCACAGATTAGTGAAATCATTTGGTATTTGTCATTCTCTGCCTGGCTTATTTCACTGAGCATAATACCCTCTAGCTCCATCCATGTTGTTGCAAATGGTAGGGTTTGTTTTCTTCTTATGGCTGAATAATATTCCATTGTGTATATGTACCACATCTTCTTTATCCATTCATCTACTGATGGACACTTAGGTTGCTTCCATTTATTGGCTATTGTAAATAGTGCTGTGATAAACATAGGGGTGCATATGTCTTTTTCAAACTAGGATCCTACATTCATAGGGTAAATTCCTAGGAGTGGAATTCCTGAGTCAAATGATATTTCTATTTTTAGTTTTTTGAGGAACCTCCATACTGGTTTCCACAATGGTTGAACTAGTGATGCCGGGGGTTCTTGTTTGCGGAGTTAAAGAATGAGCTTAGCAAACACCCAAGGTAGGAAAGCCAGGGTAGAGGCTTTTATTTAGAGATATAGTGAGAGGAAAGAGCTCCTGGCTCATGCCAGGAGGGGACAAGAGAGCCCAGGGTGGTGTGTTGTCTAGGGGATTTATAGGCAGTTGAGGATTTTGGGGAACTGTGGGGAAATTTGGGAAGCTGTACCACCTGCTCTGCCCTCAAGGTGGGCTGGGTTGTTGTCTGTTTGCTAGGGCTGTTTACAGTAAAGTCACAGGTTCTGCTAAGATACCCTTGCAGAACACTCAAACATTCTAAGCCAAGTTGCTCCTGGCCTTTTGACGTTTAACTGATCTCACTGAAGATGTCTATATTCCTAGTCTAGTATCTTTACCCTAGAGAATTAGTGTGATCTTGACTTTGCATAATGCTGAACACAGAGTTTTGATAGGGACTTTACATTGTTACATTGCTTTGTAAATATCTTGCCTTGCTTTTTCCGGAGGCTCTCACCCTACTCTGTCTAAGCCCATGGTCCCTGTCTCACTAGTTTATATTCCCACCAGCAGTGTAGGATGGTTCCCCTTTCTCTGCATCCTCGCCAACATTTTTTGTTCCTAATCTTTTTGATGTTGGCCATCCTAACTGGTTATATAAGTGATTTTTAAAGGATAGTTTTGATTATTCAGAAAATGCATTTGCTATAGAATTTATTGTGCCTACTTGGTAAAGTGCAGCCAATACCCTGCAATTATATTTTACTCAAGTGGAAGTGGAAAGTATGTTTTAGAATCTTTAGCTGAAGAGAAGTTATTTAATCTTAGTAATACCTAGAAATCCCTGAAACATCATTTTAAGTTTTTTTCTTTTTAAAATACTTTTTACATCATTATAGAAAAGGTGAATAATTACATTCATAAAATTGTTCAGAGTACTGCTTGGATTACAGAGAGTGAAGCGTATGCCTAAAAATCCCCCACTGTTTTGTTGCTTTATTATTCAACTTTTTGTTTTTATTTTTAATGGAAGAAAGGTATAGAGACTCACTAATTAAGAAACGCAAGCTATTCAGCTATTGTTTTAGCTACCATGTTGTTTAAGACTTTTTTGGCCTTAATGACTTGAGAGGCTTAAAATACTTATACCTAACCAAAAGTTTATTCTTGAACAATGCTTACGTAAACTCTATGTGTGGGCGATTTGGAAGTAATTTCCAACTTGGAGCATGGAGCTTGTTAAAAAATGGAACTCAGGTAAACTTGAAGATCTAATTGGTTTTGCTAACTGATTCATGAATCTGGCAGCATCCCCTCTAGCAAGTAGAGATGTGCACTGAGGAGTTGTACAAAAATAGAAGGTTTCTGTAGACAGGAGGGTGGGGCAAAAATAAAGATTAGGGATTGTTTCAGGTATGGTCACCCTCCCTTAGGAGGAGCAGGGGTCTTATGCAGATTACCTTACTACTCATCAGGAAATTCCAAACGAATTGGATTAAAATTCCATTCCTGCAAGATGCTGAAACTGAAGTTAGGTTGGATATTAACCTCCAGTTTTGTGACTTGGCCTTGGAGAAGTGATAACAAGTTGGGCCTGTGTTTTTCTTTTTAACAGCTGAGTAAGATGAATATTCATAAGGCACAACTTTTTCATGCATGGATTTAATAGAGGAAAAGGTGCCTGGTGTTGCTTGTCCTTGCTTCTCTCAAATTGTGGAGACCAGTAAAAACTTTAAGCAGTCCCTAATAGGATAAAGTCAATTTAGCCAGGAAGGATATAAAGGAAGCTGCCTAATCTACTCTGCTTAGGGAGCATCAAGAAACTTTTCTTAATGTTTGGGTTTTAAATCTTAAAAGGGGAGAATGTTTGATATCTTGATCTGGATGATGGTTATATGACGCATGTCAGAATACTTCGAGCTGTACACTAAGATTTGCATTTTATTGTATGTGCCTCAACTTTTTAAGAAAGTCCTTAAAGGGATTTAAAATAGATTTTAAATAGTTAATTTTAACTGTAGAGCAAATTTGAGCCAGTTTATTAGAGAAATCCTCCAAAATGCCAGTGTAGATGGCACAGGAAATTTGTCTTGCCCTAGTGGTGCTCCCCGTAGGCCCCTGATTACATGAGAAGGGTAAGATTGTAAATCACCACTACTTAGAAGAACAACTCAGTTACATGAAAAATTGAATGTCTATCACAAGTTTCTTCTATGTCAAAGTAAATAAAGGTAAATAATTTATAGAATGGTGATTTAGTATTGCTTTGGAAAATAGTGCTTTCACTTTTGACTTTGGATTTATACAAGTATGAAAGAAATAATGGTTAAAAATAATTTTATCTTCCAACCTAAGGGTTTTTCTGCCCCACTTACTCCTGTTTTGCCCATAGCTATTAGGAGAGAGATTATGTTAAGAAATATTTTTTGAGATTTCAATGTCCTGATTTAAAAATAAATTTAAGAGTGTTTTTACTCCTTAGTCTATTTCTGTTGGACTTTTCAAGAACCCGGATATTGAGTTTATATATTCTTGGTCCGGTTTTTAAATTGTTTCAAATTAATCTTTATTCCCACCTCCCATTTTCTTTTGCTTTATTCTACCAACTCCTCTAAATTCTCCTGTTGTGTCTCATTTTTTGTTATCAAATATTCCCCATTTTGTTAATTTCTAGAAAATTTGTAAGTTTGGATTTTATTTCAGCATTTATTATTAAAAGTTTCTTCATGTATAAGTGGTTAACTGTTTAATTGTATGTATTTCTAGTTTATTGGATTATGGGCAATAACATCTTGGAAATTTTTTTTTATGGTCAAGAGTATGATTGATTTATAGTGTCTTCTGAACCTGAAAGAAGAATGTGAAAGATAGAGTTAGATAACTAAGAGCTTTATTGAGGACCTCATACATGGCAAATTCTCATCTGGGAACATTCTGATTTAATCCTCACCACAAACCTATGAAGTAGATATTACTTATTGTCACTTTGTAAGAAAGAAATCTGAGGACCAGAAAGATTGAGTGACTTGACCTATATGCCATTTTTTGTGTTTGTGTGTGTGTGTGTATATATATATATTAGACCTGGATTTATAATTCTTTTTTTTTATAAACCAATGTTTACTATTTATTTATTTAAAATTTTTTTATTAAGTTATGATTGATGTACACTCTTAGAGGGTTTCACATGAAAAAACAAGGTGGTTACTACATTTACCCATATTATCAAGTCCCCACCCATACCCCAATGCAGTCACTGTCCATCAATGTAATAAGATGCCACAGATTTACTGTTTGCATTCTCTGTGCAACATTGTTTTCCCCGTGCCCCCCAACACCATGTGTACTAAACATAATATCCCTCAATCCCCATCTCCCTCCCACCCAACTCGTCCTCCCACACCCCTCCCCTTTGGTAACCACTAGTTCCTTGGAGTCTGTGAGTCTGCTGCTATTTTGTTCCTTCAGTTTTGCTTCGTTGTTACCACAAATGAGGGAAATCATTTGGTACTTGTCTTTCTCCACCTGGCTTATTTCACTGAGCATAATATCCTCCAGCTCCATCCATGTTGTTGCAAATGGTAGGATTTGTATGTTTCTTATGGTTGAATAGTATTCCATTGTGTATATTTACCACCTCTTCCTTATCCATTCATCTACTGATGGACACTTAGATTGCTTCCATTTCTTGGCTATTGTAAATAGTGCTGCAATAAACATAGGGGTGCATGTGTCTATTTGAGTCTGAGAAGTTGTATTCTTTGAGTAAATTCCAAGGAGTGGGATTCCCGAGTCAAATGGTATTTCTGTTTTTAGTTTTTTGAGGAACCTCCATATTGTTTTCCACAAAGGTTGAACTAGCTTACATTCCCACCAGCAGTGTAGGAGTGTTCCCCTTTCTCTGCATTCTGGCCGGCATTTGTTGTTCTTAGTCTTTTCAGTGCTGGCTATCCTTACTGGTGTGAGGTGATATTTCATTGTGGTTTTAATTTGCATTTCCCTGATGATTTGTGATGTGGAGCATCTTTCCATATGTCTGTTAGCCATCTGAATTTCTTCTTTGGAGAACTCTCTCTTCTTATCCTCTGCCCATTTGTTAATTGGGTTATTTGCTTTTTTGATGTTGAGGCGTTTGAGTTCTTTATGTATTTTGGATGTTAACCCCATGTCGGATATGTCATTTACAAATATATTCTCCCATACTGTAGGATGCCTTTTTGTTCTGTTGATGGTGTCCTTTACTGTACAGAAACTTTTTAGTTTGATGTAGTCCCATGGATTCATTTTTCCTTTTGTTTCCCTTGCTTGAGGAAATGTGTTCAGGAAGAAGTTGCTCATGCTTATATTCAGGAGATTTTTGCCTATGTTTTTTTCTAAGAGTTTTATGGCTTCAGGTCTTTGATCCATTTCGAGGTTACTTTTGTATATGGGGATAGACAGTAATCCAGTTTCATTCTCTTGCATGTAGCTGTCCAGTTTTGCCAACACCAGTTGTTGAACAGGCTGTCATTTCCCCATTGTATGTCTATGGCTCTTTTGTTGTATATTAAATGACCATATCTGGTTGGGTTTATATCAGGGCTCTCTAGTCTGTTCCATTAGTATATGGGTCTGTTCTTGTGCCAGTACCAAATTGTCTTGATTACTGTGGCTTTGTAGTAAAGTTTGAAATTGGGGAGCATAATCCCCCCAGCTTTATTCTTCCTTCTCGGGATTCCTTTAGCTATTCAAGGTCTTTTGTGTTTCCATATGAATTTTAGAATGATTTGCTCTAGTTCATTGAAGAATACTGTTGGTACTTTGAAAGGAATTGCATTGAATCTGTAGATTGCTTTAGGCAGGATGGCCATTTTGACAATATTAATTCTTCCTATCCATGAGCACAGGATGTGTTTCCATTTATTGTTATCTTCTTTATTTTCTCTCATGAGTGTCTTGTAGTTTTCAGAGTATAGGTCTTTCACTTCCTTAGTTAGGTTTACTCCTAGGTATATTATTCTTTTTTGCTGCAACTGTGAATGGAATTGTTTTCCTGATTTCTCTTTCTGATATTTCATCATAAGTGTATAGGAATGCAACAGGTGTCTGAGTATTAATTTTGTATCATGCAACTTTGCTGAATTTAGGTATTAGATCTGGTTGTTTTGGAGTGGATTCTTTAGGGTTTTTTATATACAGTATCACATTATCTGCAAACGGGGACAGTTTAACTTCTTTCTTGCCAATCTGGGTGTCTTTTATTTCTTTGTGTTGTCCGATTGTGGTGGCTAGGACCTCCAGTACTATGTTGAATAAAAGTAGGGAGAGTGGGCATCCTTGACTTGTTCCTGATCTTAAAGGAAAAGCTTTCAGCTTCTTGCTGTTAAGTATAATGTTGACTGTGGGTTTGTCATATATGGCCTTTATTATGTTTTTAGTTACTTGCCTCTGACCCATTTTGTTGAGAGTTTTTATCATGAATGGATGTTGAATTTTGTCAAATGCTTTTTCAGCATCTATAGAGATGATCATGTGGTTTTTGTTCTTTTTATTGATGTGGTGGATGATGTTGATGGATTTTTGCACGTTGTACCATTATTGCATCCCTGGAAAAAATCCTACTTGATCATGATGGATGATCTTTTTGATGTATTTTTGAATTCGGTTTCCTAGTATTTTGTTGAGTATTTTTGCATCTATGTTCATCAGGGATATTGGTCTGTAATTTTCTTTTTTTGTGGTGTCTTCACCTGGTTTTGGTATTAGAGTGATGCGGGCCTCATAGAATGAGTTTGGAAGTATTCCCTCCTATTTTTTGGAAAACTTTAAGGAGGATCGGTGTTAGGTCGCCACTAAATGTTTGATAAAATTCAGTGGTGAAGCCATCTGTTCTAGGAGTTTTGTTCTTAGGTAACTTTTTGATTACCAGTTCAATTTTGTTGCTGGTAATTTGTCTGTTCAGATTTTCTGTTTCTTTCTGGGTCAGCCTTGGAAGGTTGTATTTTTCTAGAAAGTTGTCCGCTTCTAGGTTATCCAGTTTTTTGGCATATAATTTTTCATAGTATTCTCTAGTAATTCTTTGTAATTCTGTGGTGTCCATCGTGATGTTTCCTTTCTCATTTCTGATTCTGTTTATGTGTGTAGACTCTCCTTTTTTCTTGATAAATATGAGTAGGGGTTTATCTATTTTATTTTCTCAAAGAACCAGCTCTTGCTTTCATTAATTCTTTCTATTGTTTTATTCTTCTTGATTTTATTTATTTCTGCTCTAATCTTTATTATGTCCCTCATTCTACTTACTTTGGGCCTCATTTGTTCTTTTTCTAGTTTCGTTAATTGTAAGTTTAGAGTGTTCATATGGGATTGTTCTTCTTTCCTGAGGTAGGCCTGTATTGCAATATACTTTCCTCTTAGCACAGCCTTCGCTGCATCCCACAGATTTTGCAGTGTTGAATTATTGATGTCATTTGTCTCCTGTATTGCTTGATCTCTGTTTTTTATTTGGTCATTGGTCCCTTGGTTATTTAGGAGCATGTTATGAATCCTCCATGTGGGGTTTTTCATTTTCTTTGTGTAATTTATTTCTAGTTTCATACCTTTGTGGTCTGAGTAATTGCTTGGTGCAATTTCAGTCTTTTTGAATTACTGAGGCTCTTTTTGTGCCATAGTATATGATCTATTCTTGAAAATGATCTATGTGCACTTTAGAAAAATATGTATTCTGCTGCTTTTGGGTGTAGAGTTCTGTAGATGTCTGTTAGGTCCATCTCTTCTAATGTGTTGTTCAGTGCCTCTGTGTCCTTATTTTCTGTCTAGTTGATCTGTTCTTCAGAGTGAGTGGAGTGTTGAAGTCTCCTAGAATGAATGCATTGCATTCAATTTCCACTTTTAATTCTGTTAGTACTTGTTTCACATTTGTAGGTGCTCCTGTGTTGGGTACAAAGATATTTATAATGGTTATATGTTCTTGTTGAATTGTCCCCTAAATCATTATGTAATGTCCTTCTTTGTCTCCTATGACTTTCTTGTTTTGAAGTATATTTTGTCTGATACTAGTACTACAACTCCTGCTCATTTCTCCCTGGTAGTTGCAGGGTCCCTTGTGTGGGGAGATCTGTGGATCTCCATGGCCTAAGAGACTATAACCTTCCCCAGATTGGGGAAGTTTGCAGCAATTACGTCCTCATAGACACTTTCCATCCCTTTCTCTCCCTCTTCTTCTTCTGGTACCCTTATAATGCAAATATTGTTGTGTTTGGATTGGTCACAGTTTTCTCAGTAGTCTTTCATTCTTAGAGATCCTTTTTTCTCTCTGTCCCTCAGCTTCTTTATATTCCTCTTTAATTTGTATTTCATTTATCATCTCCTCCACCATATCTAATCTTGAATTGTGCTGTTCAACAATTGGATCTCCAACTGGAATTCATTCCTGAGTTCTTGAATATTTTTCTGTACCTCCATGAGCATGTTAATGATTTTTATTTTGAACTCCCTTTCAGGAAGATTCATGGAGTCGATTTAATTTGAATCTTTCTCAGGTGTTCTATTTTACTTTGAACCAGGTTCTGTGGCATTTCATATTTGCATATGGCCCCCTGTAGTGCCCAGACACTCTACTCTCTGGAGCTGCTCAGCCTCTGAAGCAATGTCAGGGGTTGCAGGGGAGCTATTTTGGTGCCTAAAGGGAGGAAAGATCTGTTTGGTGCTTCCCAGCTGCTATGTCTGCCTCCACTGCCAGAACCAGTGTGCTGAGCACACAGGTATAAGCCTCTATGCTTTGCGTTTGTAGTTGCTTTAGATGGGGCTTCCCTTTGGCTGACCTAACGCCACTGTTGGGTTCTCCAGTTTGTGAGCCAGGTGGGGCTGTCCAGGAGAAAGGCGCAGTAGGCTGCATATCATGGAGGGGGTCCTTGGGGCTGTGTAGCCAGCCAGGGAGCTGGAGAAAGTTCCCAACCTGCTGGGTAGAGTGCCCCTGGACAATTTTGTCTACCTGTCCTTTTTCCTGAGCAGTAAGCTCTGTGCAATCCTTGCCCCTTTAGCAGCCCTCTTGCCGTTAGGAAGTCTCTCAGACTGCCCGCCTTTCTTTTGCCCCAGAGCAGCCAGATATGGATCCCTGCTTTCCACAAGCAGCTGGAATCTCAGTCTCTCCAGGTATTCTGACTGTCTTAGCTTTCCAACCCCCTAATCATGAGAGTTCCATGAAAGCACCATGAAATGTTAGGTCTGCTTTCCCAGAGCAGATCTTCAGAGTTAGGTATTCAGCAGTCCCAGGCCTCCACTCCCTCCCCGCTCCATTTCTCTTCCTCCCTGCTGTGAGTTGGAGTTGGTGAAGGGCTTGGGTCTCCCCAGGCCATGGCTTTGTTACGTCACCCTGTTCCATGAGGTTTATTGTTTTTTCCAGGTATATGCAGTTTGGCACACCCCTTTTTCCTGTTGGTGTTTGAGAATTTGTCATATTAATTATATTTTCATATTTTATGTGGTTTTAGGAGGAAGCCTCTGTCTCACCTCTCATGCCAGCATCTTTAATCCAATCCGACCCACCTCTTGTTTTCTTGTGTTTATTAGAAGAACCTGATGTTGCTTCCCATAGGCTTCAGCTCCCTGGCATCATGGCTTTGCCTTACTTTTTTTCTAGAACGTGGGATTTCTTAGTCTTTCTAGTTCAGTTGTGTATCAGAACCTTTTTATTGTCATATTTTGTTTGCTTGTAGTGGGCCGGGTAACTGATAACATCTGTTCAATCCACCTTGTTGGATGTCCTCCTCAGAGATTTTAAACTCATTTATCAAAGCATTGTGCATTGAACTCTTTGCTTACTTCACTTGAAGGCAAGGATACCCTGTTATGGGATCTTAGAAGTGTAACTACAGCAGTCATTCAGATGTTTGAAAAATCGTATTTCAAGTAGGAGGTACAAAGAGATAGACCTAATGTTTTTTAATTTAGGTATCATTGATATACATTCTTATGAAGGTTTCACATGAAAAGCAATGTGGTTATTACATCCTCTCATATTATTGAGTCCCCCCCCATACTCCATTGCAGTCACTGTCCATCAGTGTAGGAAGATGCCACAGAGTCACTACTTGTCTTCTGTATGCTACAGTGGAGATAAACCTAATTTTAGAAAACTTTAATGCAGAGAAAAATTAGTTAAATTCTTCACCCTGTTATAGACCATTCAGAACAAATTTTGTTAAATTATTTAGAAAAATGTCAGATCTGCAGAACAAATTTAAGAATATTATGGTGAACTCTCATATAGTCTTCAAATAGAGTCACACATTGTTCACTCTATGTCACATTGCTGTCTCTCTCTATATCATATAATGTACAATATAATAATGTACAATTTCTTACTTTTTTCCTTTGATTTGGTTCTGTGTTTGTTTGCTGGGCCCTTGAGAAAAGTTATTTGCATTTCTTAAGACTAAAAGCATTGACTAAAATTTAACTGTATCAAATTCAGGAAATTTCAGATTAATGCAATACTGTTACCTAGTGTATTGTCAGAGTTCTGATGTTGTGGATTATTTCAGTACTTTCCTCTATAGCAGTTTTTTAAAAGTCCAGGATGAAGCATTGCATTTAGTTGTCATTATCTCTTTAATTGCCTTAAAAAAAAGTTCTTCATCTTTTTTTGTCTTTCATGAAATTGGTTTTTTTGAAGAGTATGAGTCCATTATTTTGTAAACTGTTAACTTCATCGGATTGCTTTTTCATGGCTAGATATGGTTATACAATTTTAGTGGAAGAGCTACATAAGTGATAGTCTTTCTCACCACATCATGTAAAGAGGGATGTAATGTTAGTTTTTCAGTTGTTGGTATGTTTCTTTAATTGCTGTGTTAAGATTGTGTCCCCCAGACTTTTCTTTGTAAATAATATGTAATCTGTTGGAAGACTATATAAATATCCCACTTGCCAGACATTTACCCAATGGTTTGTCATACCCTGGTGATTGGCTTGAATCATTTAGTCCTGTAATGGTTGCAAAATGTTAAGTTTTCTAATTCTGGTATTCCTTATATTTGATTTTTCTAATTCTATTATACTTCATACGTTCAGTAACTGGCAGTCTACTGTGAAGAAGTATTTGAGTGATAAAAAGGGAGGGGAGAAAAGATGCCAGAGTACCAGGCAAGGCAGAAACCTCCTCGCACATATTCTCCAAGGAAGCACCTACAGCAAGTACAGCTAAACCTGAAAATGACCTGAAGTCTGCAGAATATACCACTTAAACCTGGTGAAAAAGAGAAGATCACGCAAAGAAGGGTAAAGTGTAAGAGCCACGATTGAGTTGGGACCCCAGTCCTTCTACCATCTCAGCCTATTGGCAGGAGCAAGAGGAATGGAGTGGGGAGGGGATACTGCTCAGGAACTCTGCACACCTGGCCCTGGAGATCTGCTCCAGGAACAAGAGTACACATTGCATTGGGTTCTGGTGATTAGCAAGGCTGGACTACAGGCAGAGTTGGAGCACTCTAGAAGGCTGAGACTCCAGCTGCTTGTGCAAAACAGGCATTCTCCTCTGGTCCCTCTGAGACCCAACATAGAGGCAGAAGTTTGAAAGATTTTCCAGCATTAGGAGGGGTACCAAAAGGGCAAGAGTTGAACAGAGCTCTCTCTGCAGGAGAAAGGGAAGGTGGATGACATGTTGCTAACCCTCAACACAGCAGGTCGGGCACTCCTGGGAGCTCCAACTGCTCCATTCCCCTCACTGGCCACTCCACCCTGAGGCACTTCACTGTGCATCCCTATGCCTGCCCACCCACTCAACCCAGCAGTGTCAGACTTTGCTGCCTGGCAGTCAAAGGGAGGCATTCCCAGCTCTCTTGTCCCTGTCTCAGCCCAACTAAGGAGGTGCCTGCAGGAGCCAGCTCGAGGCACTCCTTATTCCTCATGGGTGGCCCAACTCCATGCCATGCAACATACTGCTGCATGATTGCTCTACTCGCCACTGCCAAGTACCCACCCCAGAGCCACCCAACCCCATCCACCACTCTTCAGCCCAGCAATGCAGCAGTTACTACAGGGAAGGCAGAGGGTGGCCTTGCCCACAACAGTCCCAGCAGAAGCACTGGCTGCTGTGCTCACAAAGGGTTGGCTGAAGCGAACTGCCACCCATAGTGGACTGAGATAGACCACTGCCAGCAGACAGACAGAAAGACTGCCATGTCCATTGCCCACCAACAGCAACAGGGGCTCCATGGCAAAGGACAACCAGGCACTGGAGAGTAAAGAGTCTTGAGCTTCTGGACACCACAGGATGCCTTCTTCATGAAGTCATTACTCTCTAGACCAGGAGGCATAGCAGATCCATCTACTACAAAAGAAGAAACAGAAATCCTGACAAAATGTGGAGGGGTTTTATTCCAAATAAAATTACAGGATAAGACACCAAAAAGAGGGCTAAATGAAACAGATACTGCCAATCTTCTTGACAAAAACTTCAAACTAAAAGTAATAAATATGCTCACTGAGCTGCGGGAGAGTATTGAAGCTCTCAAGAAGGACTTAAAGAGATAGAAAAGCTGAAAAAGAGCCATTCAGAGCTGAAGAATACAGTAACTGAAATGAAATACACAGTGGAGGTAATGAATAATATTTTGCTGCAAGTAGAGGAGACAATGAGATGAAGATTAGAGAACAGGAAAACAACAAAGCTGAGGAACAGAGAAAAAAATTTCTAGGAATGAAAAAATGCTAAGAGAGCTGTGTGACAAGTACAAACAAAACAATATTCAAATAATAGGAATACCAGAAGGAGAAGAGAAGGACAAAGGGATAGAAAGTCTCTGAAGAGGTAGTTGTTGAAAACTTCCCTAATCTAGGGAAGGAAATAGACACCCAGATCATGGAAGCACAGAGAGCCCCTAATTTATTACCCCAGGAAGGTAACACCAAGACATATAATAATTAAAATGACAAAGATTAAGGACAAGGAGAGAGTACTGAAAGCAGCCAAAGTGAGAAAAAAGATTGCTTTTATTTCTATCAGGCTGTCAGCAGACTTCTTAGCAGAAACTTTACAGACCAGAAACAAGTAGCATGAAATATTTAATATATTGGAACAGAAGAGCCTTCAACCAAGAGTCCTCTAACAAGATTATCATTGAGATTTGAAGGCGAGATTAAACATTTCTCAGGTAAATGAAGGCTGAAAAATTTTGTAACCACTAAACCAGCATTACAGGATAAGTTAAAGGGACTTCTTTAGATGGGAATGTTCTTAGGCTTGGTTTTCACCAGTGAAAATAAACCCACAATAAGGTTAGTAGACCAATTACTTGCGAAGCAACTATGAAATTAAAACAGAAGTAGTAAAATCAACTCTACGTAAAATCAGTCAGGGGATACACAAAAAATGTAAGATTACATCTGATATGTAAGGTGTGGAAGAGGAAGAAGAAAAAGAGGTACTTTTACATTGAGTTTGAAATAGAGCAATCATCAACTTAATATAGATTTTTACATAGTTTGGAAGCTATTCTTGAACCTTATGGCAACCAAAAACCTGTAGTAGATACACAAAAGCCTGTAATAGATACACAAAAAATTAAAAAAGAGAAATCCAATCACAACACTAAAGAAAACCATCAAATTACAAGACAAGAGTGTAAGAGAGGAAGAAAGGAACAGACAGGAACTACAAAAACAACCAGAGAACAATTAATGAAATGGCAATAAGTACATACCTATAAATAATTACCTAATATGTAAATAGACTCAATGCACTTATCAAAAGACACAGAGTGGCAGAATGGACACAGAAACAAGACCCATCTGGATGCTGCCTAAAAGAGACTCATTTCAGACCCAAAGACATGTGCAGACTAAAGGTGTAGGGATGGGAAAAGAGATTTCATGCAAGTAATAGGGAGAAAAAGGCAGGAGTAGCAGTATTAATATCAGACAAAATAGATTTCAAAACAGAGAGAGTAACAAGTGACAAAGAAGGACATTACATATTGATAAAGGGATCACTTCAACAAGAGGATTATAAATATCTATGCACCCAACATAGTAGCACCTAAATATCTAAACAGATCCTAAAAGAATTAAAAGGGGAAGTAGATCCGAACTCCTTCATTTTAGGAGACTTGAACAAACCACTCACATCAATATACAGATCAACCAGACAGAAAATAACTGTAGAAACAGAACCACTGAACAACACATTAGATCAGAAGGACCTAACAGATTCTACAGAACACTCCACCCAAAAGTAGCAGGATACACATTTTTCTCAAGTGTACATAGAATGTTCTCCAGAATAGATCACATATTAGGCCACAAACAGAGCTTAAGTAAATTCAAAAAAATTGAAATTGTATCAGGCAACCTCTCAGATCACAATGGTATGAAACAAAAATGAATTACACAAAGAAAACAAAAATCCCGTAAACACATGGAGGCACAACATTCTTCTAAAGAATCAATGGATCAATGAAAAAATCACACATGGGGACAAATGAAAAGAAACATAAAACAGTTCAAAATCTGTGGGATGTCACAAAAGCAGTTCTAAGAGGGAAGTGCATAGCAGTCTAGGCCTACCTCAGGAAATAAGAACAATCCCAAATAAAGTCTAAATTCACAATTAAAGAAACTAGAAAAAGAAGAACAAATGAAACCCAAACTTAGTAGGAGGGAGATAATAAAGATCAGAGCATAAATAAAATAGAAAAAAATAAAACAATAGAAAAAGTATCAGTGAAGCCAATAGACTGATTCTTTGAGAAAATAAACAAAATAGACCCCTAGTCAGACTTAACAAGAAAACAAGAGCACACAAATAAACAAAATCAGAAAGGGAAGAGAAATAGTCACAACAGATACCACAGAAATAGAAAGAATTACTAATGAATTCTATGAAAAATTATATGCCAATAAATTGGACAACCTAGAAGAAATAGACAAATTCCTAGAAAAACACAGCCTTCCAAGACTGACCCAGGAAGAAACAGAAAATCTGAACAGACCAATTACCGAAACAGAACAAGTAACGAAATTGAACTGGTAATCTGAAAACTCCCAACAAAGTCCAGAACCAGATGGCTTCACATCTTTAAAGTATTCCAAAAAGTAGTAGAGGAGGGAATATATCCAAATTCATTCTATGAGGAAAACATCACTCTATATCAGAACCAGACAAAGACACTACAAAAACAGGAAACTTTAAACCAATATCTTTGATGAGCATAGATGCAGAAATCATGAACAAAACAGTAGCAAACCAAAATAAAAAATACATCAAAAGGAACATCCATCATGACCAATAGGGATTTAATCCAGGGATGCAACAGTACAATATCATAAACTAATCAACATCATACACCACATTAACAAAAGAAGGGTAAAAATCACATGATTATCTCAATGAATGCTCAGAAAGGTTTTGACAAAATTCGACATCCATTCATGATAAAAACTCTCAACAAAATGGGTATAGAGGGTACATAACTCAACATAATAAAGTCCATATATGACAGACCCACAGTTAACATCATACTCAATCATGAAAAGCTGAAAACTTTCCCTCTAAGGTCAGGAATAAGACAAGGATGCCCATTCTCACCACTTTTATTCATCATAGTACTGGAGGTTCTTGCCATGGAAATCAGACAAGACAGATAAAAGTCACCCAAATTGGTAAGGAAGAAGCTAAACTATTTGCAGATGACATGATTTTATATATAGAAAATCCTAAAGACTTCACCAAAACAATTATTAGAACTAAGAACTGGATTCAGCAAAGTTGTAGGATGCAAAATTAATACACAGAAACCTGTTGTGTTCCTATATACTAACAACGAATGAGAAGAAAGAGAAATCAGGAAAACAATTCCATTTACAATTGAGTGAAAAAGAATAAAATAACTAGGAATAAACCTAACCAAGAAGATGAAAGACCTTTACTCTAAAAGGGTAAGGTACTCATGAGAGAGAGATGATATAAATAAATGAAAATTTATCCTGTGCTCTTGCATAGGAAGAATTAATAGTCAAAATGGCCATCCTAGCAAAGCAATTTACAGATTCAATGCAGTCCCTGTCAAAATACCAATGGCATATTTCAGTGAACTAGAGCATATAATCCTAAAATTCATATGGAACCACAAAAGACCCTAAATAGCTAAAGCAATCCTGGGAAAGAAGAACAAAGCTGGGGGCATTCCACTCCCTGACTTCAAGCTATACTATAAAACTGCAGTAATCAAAACAGTATGGTACTGCCACAAGAACAGACCCTTATAGATCAGTGCAACAGAATAGAGAGGCCAGATATAAACCCACTCATGTATGGGCATTTAATATATGATAACGTGGTCATGAATATACAGTGGGGACAAAACAGTTTCTTCAATACTGGTGTTGGGAAAACTGGACAGCTACAAGCAAGTCAATGAAAATGTATCACTGCCTAATGAAATGCAGAAAAGTACACTTGAAATGGAGCAAAGACCTGAATGTAAGACATGAAACCATAAAACTCTTACAAGAAAACAGGCAAAAATCTCTTGAACATAAGCATGAGTGTTTTTTTCCTAGACAAATCTCCTCAGGCAAGGGAAACAAAATAGCCAAGTAAAAAATGAGCAGAGTAATCATCAGAGAAATGGAGATTAAAACCACAATGAGATATCACATCACACCACTAACAATGGCCACCATCCAAAAGACAAACAACAACAAATGTTGGCAAGTATGTGGAGACAGGGGAACCCTCCTACACTGCTGGTAGGATTGTAAATTAGTTCAACCATGTGGAAAGCAGTATGGAGGTTCCTCAAAAAACTCAAAATAGAAATACCACTTGACCCAGGAATTCCAGTTCTAGGAATTTACCCAAAGAATACAACTTCTCTGATTCAAAAAGACATATGCACCCCTATGTTTATAGCAGCACTATTTACAATAGCCAAGAAATGGAAGCAACCTAAGTGTCCATCAGGAGATGAATGGATGTGATATATATACACAATGGAGTGTTATTCAGCCATAAGAAGAAAACAAATCCTACCATTTGCAACAACATGGATGGGACTAAAGGGTATTATGCTCAGTGAAATAAGCCAGGTGGAAAAAGACAAGTATCAAATGATTTCACTCATCTGTGGAGCATAAGAACAAAGAAAAAACTGAACTGAAGGAACAAAACAGCAGCAGACTCACAGAACCCAAGAATGGACTAACAGTTACTAAAGGGAAAGGAACTGGGGAGGATGGGTGGGAAAGGAGGGACAAGGGGAAAAAGGGGCATTACAATTAGCAGACATAATGTGTGTGGGGGGGGCACAAGGAGGGCTGTACAACACAGAGAAGACAAGTAGTGATTCTATAGCATCTTACTATGCTGATGAACAGTGACTGTAATTGGGTATGTGGTGGGGACTTGATGGGGGGACTCTAGTAACCATGATGTTTTTCATGTAATTGTAGATTAATGATACCAAAAAAAAAGTTCAGAGGACCTGAATAGATATTTTTGCAAAGAAGTACAGATGGCCAACAAACACATGAAAAGATGCTCCACATCACTAATCATCAGGGAAATGCAAATCAAAACTACAACTAGGTATCACCTCACACCAGTTAGAACGGCCACCATCCAAAAGACAAGGAATAACAAGTGTTGGTGAGGATGTGGGGAAAAGGGAACCCTCCTACACTGTTGGTGGGGATGTAAATTGATGCAGCCACTGTGGAAAGCAGTATAGAGGTTCTGTTAGAAACTAAAAATTGAAATATCATGTGACCCAGTAATCCAACTTATAGGAATTTACCTGAAGAAAACAAAATCTCTGACTGGGAGAGATATATGCACCCATATGTTTATCGCTGCGTTATTTATAATAGCCAAGTTATGGAAGCAACCTAAGTGTCCGTGAATAGATGAATGGATAAAGAAGTGATGCATATATACAATGGAATATTACTCAGCCATTAAAAAAGAAAGAAATCTTGCCATTTGCAACAACATGAATGGACCTATAGGATATTATGCTAAGTGAAGAAGTCACAGAAAGATAAATACCATGTTTTCACTTACTTTTGTAATATCAAAACAAAATGAAAAAAATAGCAGTAGACTCATAGACAGTGAGAAATGGCTGGTGGTTACCATACCATGGGGGGGGAGTTCAGGTAGTGGGAGTTCAGGTAGTGGGTGGGGAGGGTGATGGGGCTAAAGGGGCACAAAAATTCTCAATCATAAGTTGGTCTCTGGGATGATAGTAGATCATGGAGTACATAGTCAATGATTCTGTAACATCTTTCTATGTTAACAGACAGTAACCATACTAGTGAGGTGAGGTTTTAATAATATTAAAATAATAACTATTGAACCACCATGTTGTATACTTGAAGCCAGTATAAGAGTGTATATCTGATGAGGAAATATTCAGAAAGTTCTCAGATCCCTCTCCCTCTCCAGGTTTGGTAGGAAGCCAAGGAAGCCAAGGAGACCAAGTTTCTGTTGAGGTTTCAAGAATAAAAAGGAATCACAAGGGGCTTGGGTGCTTGAGATTAAAACAATATAACAATGTATCCCCCCCCACACACCAGGACTCAGTGGTATGAAACAGCTTGTTAATCATAGTCATGGAAGCCCATTAGTGTATAATACAATATCCGGGTAACTTTTACAGAAATATATTAAAATATAACTAGCTTCCTGAATACACCTAGAGTGACCTAATAGCTCCCACTGCAACAGTTTCTGGCTGCTGACTCTCCCCTTAGCTTTGTAGTAAATGTATAAAAGGCATGGCTCTGCTGCATTTGGGGCTCACACCTTTGAAGATCACTGTCCTCTGAGCCTGCCAGCATAAAATAAACTTCCACCCTCCAAGACCTCCGAGTGCTGCTTGGTTCTTCTGTCAGTAATCCTTCCAGGTTTTCCGGTTTTCTGTAACATATCAACTATACTTAAATAGAAGAAAAATACTGTATTGCAATGATTCTTCAGTTAAAAAAAACTAACCATCTTCCCCCATTTATTTTAGAGCTGTTCACAGCTCTCCTTGAAATCATTGTTTAAGAAAATGTGAAAATCTTTGCTATAGAAAAATGACTATGGAAGAGGGGCTCAACATGGTGGCGTGAGTAGGGTGCTGAAAATCTCCTCCCAAAACCATATATGTTTTTGAAAATACAACAAGTACAACTACTTCTAAAAAGAGACCAGAAGACACAGTACAATAGCCAGGCTACATCTAAATCTGCGAGAACTCAGCATCTCATGAAATGGGTAAGTTACAAAACAGTGATATGGCAGGACCCAAGCACTTCCCTCCCCCAGCTCACTGGCAGGAAGAAACGAATCAGAGTGGGGAGGGAGTGGAAGCACAGGACTACAAAATAACTAGGCCTACTAGTCTGTATTGGGAGCACAGACACACATTGCATGGTGTACTGGATATTAGAGAAATGGAAAGTAAAATCTGAGACGGAAATGGTGAGCAGGTCCCCACAGACAGCTACCCTGGGAAAAAAAAAAGTGGGCACTTTTTAAACCTCTTAGAAGGGACAAGGATGCAACACAGAACACAAGTAGTGATTTTACAGCATCCCACTATGCTGATGGACAGTGGTTAATGGGGTATGTTGGGGGGACTTGGTGAAGGGGGGAGTCTAGTAAACATAATGTTCCTCATGTAATTGTAGATTAATGATACCAAAAAAAAAGGGACAAGGGCTTAACAGCTGGACAAAATCATCCCAGCACACTCAGCCCAGAAAGCTGGGAATTTTAAGGAACTTAAGGCGACCTACCACCTGGGGGGTAACACACCCCCGAAGCCCCTCACTGCGATGAGCAGCCTGCCATTCATTCCCCCTGGCCAGCACTGCAAGCAATCTGGCTGACCTGTCACAGCTGAGGAGCAGCCGGAAAACAGCCCTGCCGATGGCAACCACACAGTCTCCGCCCAGCGCACAGATAATCGGGACAGACCCAAAGTCTGCCACCACTGTGCAACTGCCCAGCAAAGACAGAGGAAGCTGGAGCAAGGTCCGGAAGGCATAAAGGAATGCTGCTCTCACAAGAGAACACACACAGTGGGGTTGTGACTCCCCACAGGGCTCTAGGCTATGCCGAGGGTCACCCTGCCCATGGAGCTCAGGACATTATCCCAGAGACTGCTCCCTGTGTGCTGGTGACTGACACAGGCAGCGGAGAAGGGTAAGGTGACCAGCAAGCAGGAAGGGACGTTGTTCTGCCAGCAGACACGCCACCTGCCTGCAACCACTTCTATCACCATGAAAAGGCAGAAGAATCGGGTCCAGTCAAAAATCACTCAGACAACCCCAGAGAGAGGGCCTGGTGAGATAGATATAACCAATCTTCCTGAAAAATAATTCAAAATAAAAGTCGTAACCATGATGATGGACCTACAGAGAAATATGCAGGAGCTAAGGGATGAAGTCCAGAGGGAAATAACAGAAATGAAACCATTCATAGAAGGTCTTAAGAGCAGACTAGACAAGGTGCAAGAGACTGTTAATGGAATAGAAATCAGAGAACAGGAATATAGATAAGCTGAGGCAGAGAGAGATAAAAGGATCTCTAGGAATGAAACAATATTAAGAGAAATGTGGGACCAGTCCAAATGGAACAATATTTGCACTATAGGGGTACCAGAAGAAGAAGAAGAGAGAAAAAGGGTTAGAAAGTGTCTTTGAAGAAATAATTGCTGAAACCTTCCCCAAGCTGGGGAACAAAATAGTCTCTCAGACCATGGAAGCACACAGAACTCCCAACACAAGAGACCCAAGGAGGACAACACCAAGACATACAGTAATTAAAAAATCTAAAGATCAAACAGAAGGACAGAATATTAATGGCAGCCAGAGAGAGAAAAAAGATCATCTACAAAGGAAAACCCATCAGGCTATCATCAGACTTCTCAACAGAAACCTTACAGGCCAGAAGAGAATGGCATGATATATTTAATGCAATGAAACAGAAGGGCCTTAACCCAAGAATACTGTATCCAGCACAATTATCATTTAAATACCAAGGAGGGATTAAACAATTTCCAGACAAGTAAAAGTTGTGGGAATTTGCCTCCCACACACAACCTCTACAGGATATTGTAAAGTGACTTCTCCAGGTAGAAGCACTCCTAAGGCTAAATAGATGTCACCAGAGAAAATAAAATCACACCAAAGAAACCATACCAAGCAAATACTAACTAAAGGCAAAAAAATAAAATCAACTATCCACAAAAGCAGTCAAAGGAACCACAAAAGACTACAGAATAAAACACCTCAAATATAAAGAATGTAGGAGGAAAAATAAGAAGGGAGAGAAATAAAGAATTATCAGACTGTGTTTACAATAGCTTAATAAGAGAGTTAAGTTAGACGGTTAGATAGTAAAGAAGCTACCGTTGAACCTTTGGTAACCAAGAATCCAAAGCCTGCAATGGCAATAAGTACATATCTATTGATAATCACCCTAAATGTAAATGGACTGAATGCACCAATTAAAACACACAAAGTAATAGAATGGATAAAAAGCATGAACTACCTATATGCTGTCTACAAGAGACTCACCTCAAACCCAAAGACATACACAAACTAAAAGTGAAGGGATGGAAAAAGATATTTCATGCAAACAATAGGGAGAAAAAAAGCAGGTGCTGCAGTACTTGTATCACACAAAATAGACTTCAAAACAAAGAAAGTAACAAGAGATAAAGAAGAACATTACATAATGATAAAGGGGTTAGTCCAACAAGAGGATATAACCACTAAGAATATCTATGCACCCAACACAGAAGAAACTACATATGTGAGACAAATACTAACAGAATTAAAGCAGGAAATAGAATGCAATGCATTCATTTTAGGAGAATTCAACACACCACTCACTCTAAAGGACAGATCCACCAGACAGAAAATAAGTAAGGATGCAGAGGCACTGAACAACACACTAGAACAGATGGACCTAACAGACATATACAGAACTCTACACCCAAAAGCAGCAGGATACACATTCTTCTCAACTGCATATGGAACATTTTCCAGAATTGACCACATACTAGGCCACGAAAAGGGACTAAGTAAATTCAAAAAGACTGAAATGCTACCAACCAACTTCTCAGGTCGCAAAGGTATAAAACTAGAAACAAATTGTACAAAGGAAACAAAAAGGCTCACAAACACATGGAGGGTTAACAACATTCTTCTAAATAATCAATGGATCACTGACCAAATTAAAACAGAGATCAAGCAGTGTATGGAGACAATGAAAACAACAGCACAATGCCCCACTTCTGTGGGATGCAGCAAAGGCAGTTGTAAGAGGAAAGTATATAGTAATCCAGGACTATGTAAAGAAGGAAGAACATTCCCAATGAATAGTCTAAATTCACAATTATTGAAACTGGAAAAAGAACAAAAGAGGCCCAAAATCAGCAGAAGGAGGGACATAAAGATCAGAGAGGAAATAAATAAAATTGAGAAGAATAAAACAATAGAAAAAATCAATGAAACCAAGAGCTGATTCTTTGAGAAAATAAATGAAATAGACAAGCCTCTTGCCAGACTTATTAAGAAAAAAAGAATCAAAACATCAACAGAATCAGAAACGAGAAAGAAAAATCACGGTGGACCCCACAGAAACAAAGAATTATTAGAGAATACTATAAAAACCTATATGCTAACAAACTGGAAAACCTAGAAGAAATGGACAACTTCCTAGAAAAATACAACCTTCCAAGACTGACCAAGGAAGCAACAGAAAATCTAAACAGACCAATTACCAGCAATGAAATTGAAGTGGCAATCAAAAAACTACCCAAGAGCAAAACCCCCAGGCCAGATGGATTTACAGCAGTTTTATCAGACATACAGAGAAGACATAATACCCATTCTCCTTAAAGTTTTCCAAAAAATAGAAGAGAAGGGAATACTCCCCAACTTATTCTATGAAGCCACCATCACCCTAATACCAAAACCAGGCAAAGACCCCACCAAAAAAGAAAATTACAGACCAATATCCCTGATGAACATAGGTACAAAAATACTCAACAAAATATTAGCAAACCAAATTCAAAAATACATCAAGAGGATCATACACCATGATCATGTGGGATTCATCTCAGGGATGCAAGGATGGTAAAACAAAAAATCCATCAACATCATCCATGACATAAACAAAATTAAGGACAAAAATCACATAATCATCTCCATAGACACTGAAAAAGCATTTGACAAAATTCAACATCCATTCATGATAAAAACTCAACAAAATGGGTATAGTGGGCAAGTACCTCAACATAATAAAGGCCATATATGACAAACACACAGCCAACATCATACTTAACAGCGAGAAACTGAAAGCATTTTCTCTTAAGATCAGGAACTAGACAGGGATGCCCACTCTCCCCACTGTTATTCAGCATAGTACTGGATGTCCTAGCCATGACAATTAGACAAAACAAAGAAATACAGGAAATCGAAATTGGTAAATAAGAAGTCAAACTGTCACCATTTGCAGATGACATGATATTGTACATAAAAAACCCTAAAGATTCCACTCCAAAACTACTAGAACTGATATCGGAATTCAGCAAAGTTGCAGGCTGCAAAATACACAGAAATCTGGGACTTTCCTATACACTAACAATGAACTAATCAAAAGTGAAAACAGGAAAACAATTCCATTCACATTTGCATCAAAAAGAATAAAATACCTAGGAATAAACCTAACCAAGGAAGTGAAAGACCTATACCCTGAAAACTACAAGACACTCTTAAGAGAAATTAAAGAGGACACTAACAAATGGAAACTCATCCCATGCTCTTTGCTAGGAAGAATTAATATCGTCAAAATGGCCATCCTGCCCAAAGCAATCTACAGATTCAATGCAATCCCTATCAAATTACCAATAGCATTCTTCAACAAACTGGAAGAAATAGTTCTAAAATTCATATGGAACCACCAAAGACCCTGAATAGCCAAAGCAATCCTGAGAAGGAAGAATAAAGTGAGAGGGATCTCTCTCCCCAGCTTCAAGCTCTACTACAAATCAAGACAATTTGGTACTGGCACAAGAACAGACCCACAGAGCAGTGGTACCGAATAGAGTGTCTAGACATTAACCCAAACATATATGGTCAATTAATATAAAATAAAGGAGCCATGGACATACAATGGGGTCATGACAGCCTCTTCAACAGCTGGTGTTGGCATAACTGGACAGCTACATGTAAGAGAATGAAACTGGATCATTGTCTAACCCTATACACAAAAGTAAATTCAAAATGGATCAAAGACCTGAATGTAAGCCATGAAACCATAAAACTCTTAGAAAAAATCATAGGCAAAAATCTCTTGGACATAAACATGAGTGACTTCTTAATGAACATATCTCCCCGGGGCAGGGAAACAAAAGCAAAAATGAACAAGTGGGACTCTATCAAGCTGAAAAGTTTCTGTACAGCAAAGGACACCATCAATAGAACAATAGGGCATCCTACAGTATGGGAGAATATATTCATAAATGACAGACCTGATAAAGGCTTGACATCCAAAATATATAAAGAGCTCACGCACCTCAACAAACAAAAAGCAAACAATCCAATTAAAAAATGGGCAGAGGAGCTGAACAGACAGTTCTCCAAAGAAGAAATTCAGATGGCCAACAGACACACGAAAAGATGCTCCACATCGCTAGTCATCAGAGAAATGCAAATTAAAACCACAATGAGATATCACCTCACAGCATTAAGGATTGCCACCATCCAAAAGACAAAAAACAACAAATGTTGTCGAGGTTGTGGACAAAAGAGAGCCCTCCTACACTGCTGGTGGGAATGTAAATTAGTTCAACCATTGTGGAAAGCAGTATGGAGGTTCCTAAAAAAGCTTAAAGTAGAAATACCATTTGACCCAGGAATTCCACTTCTAGAAATTTACCCAAAGAATGCAGCAGCCCAATTTGAAAAAGACATGTGCACCCCTATGTTTATCGCAGCACCATTTACAATAGCCAAGAAATGGAAGCAACCTTAGTGTCCATCAGTAGATGAATGGATAAAGAAGAGGTGGTACATATACACAATGGAGTATTATTCAGCCCTAAGAAGAAAAAAAATCCTACCATTTGCAACAACATGGATGGAGCTGGAGGGTATTATGCTCCGTGAAATATGCCAGGTGGAGAAAGACAAGTACCAAATGATTTCACTCATCCGTGGAATATAAGAACAAAGGAAAAACTGAAGGAACAAAACAGCAGCAGAGTCAAAAAAACCCTAGAAAGGACCAACAGTTACCAAAGGGAAGAGGACTGGGTGGGAAGGAAGGGAGAAGGGGTGGAAAGAATTAAGGGGGCCTTACAATTCGCATGTATAATGTGTGTGGGGGTATACGGGGAGGGCTGTGCAACACAGAGAAGGCAAGTAGTGATTTTACAGCATCTTACTATGCTGATAGACAGTGACTAATGGCATATGTGGGGGGGGGTCTTGGTGAAGCGGTGAGTCTAGGAAACATAGTGTTGCTCATGTAATTGTAGATTAATTTTACCAAAAAAAAACCTACTGAAAGATAAATCCTTTGAAATTTGGATCACTTGAGACTTTAACTTGTTCTCAATTATAAGTGGACTCTGTGACATCTTATTTTGACAATTACTTCTCTTTCCGAGGTGTTTTGTTTTGCCTTCATTAGTTTGTCCCATCCCTATAAATTTTCTTAGGTATCCCTGTCCTCCAGGAAAAATCCTTTTAACTGAATTGCTTGAGCCCTTTTCCTGTCTAACTTCTCAGAAGTAGCAGAATTTATTCTTCTTTACCACTCTTAAGAAACTATGGTCTCAAAGGTCATTAACAACAGGATACTAAGTCCAGCAGCCTTTTTCTCTCATCTTGAGAATGAAAGACACCAGAATATGTCTCCCCAAAATATGCGTCTTTGACATAAAAATTATTATGAGTTGAAGGCAAGTGAGAAACAGCAAATGCAGGAGAACCCATTTGTACCCTCCCCTTTTCTGCCTAAAGGCATGATATAAATTCTCCTTTTAGTGGAGACAAGACTCATCATCCCAAAGAGGGCATACCAGAGGAATCTACTAACAAACCTTATTGGTTAGTTCCCCCATATTAGTTACCTCATATATTTACCTTTCAATAGTTTGCCACCTTTGGATGTCTAAAACTCCTTTGTCTTGTCATACCAATGCTGGGGTTCTTGTTTGTGGAGTCAAAGAATGAATTTTGCAAACACCTAAGGTAAGAGAGCCAGGGAGATCCTTTTATTGAGAGATACAGTGAGAGGACAGAGCTCCTGGCTTGTGCCATGAGGGGACAAGAGAGCCCTTAGTGGTGCATTGTCTAGAGGTTTTATAAGCAGTTGAGGATTTTTGGGAACGGGATAAAGGGCTTAGGGGTGTGGACTTGTTAAGTGGTCCCTGAATATTTATAATGAACACAAGCAACTTCCTGCTTTGATGATTTCTCCCTGAGATACCAGCATCTTGGTCTGGGAGCATATCAGACAAGGCCACCTGCCCAGCCCCCAAATGGTCTGAGGTATTGTTTGCTAAAGAGTAAGTTAAGGATCTTACTTCTTAACTTCCTGGGTGTTAAAATGCAATCTTATCTTAAGGTGGAATCCTTCCCGCCTTTTACTGTGTTAACAGCTGGGTCTACATGCTAAATTAGTTGCCCAGTTTGCAAAATCACCTCATCAGATCTGAAGGAGGAAAGACAGCAGAGGCCTGGGCCTTTTAGCATGCTAAAGTGAATCTTATACATGATTACAAATTGTTAGCATAATAAAAACATGTTCAACTTTGTCTGGGGAGTATTAACTGATCTTAATTTAGAATGACTCTAGAGCTTAATGTTTAACACAGAGTTTTGGTAGGGCGTTTCCTTGCATATAGTTATATTGCTCTGATTGCAAATATCCTGCCTTACTTTTTCCAGAGGCCCTCATCCTATTCTGTCTTAAGCCCATGGTCCCTGTCTCAATTTTTCTATAAACTTATTGTTCTTTGTTGAAGATCCCATGTAAGCTACAGCTCTAAGCCACCACTTTGACTTAGTTTTGTTCAGTTTTCTCCTGTTTGATGAGTGCTTCATGTATTAATTAACTTTTCCTCATGTTAATCTGTATGTTTGTTAAAGGGTTGCAGCTCACAAATCTAAAATGGATTAAGTTTTGCCACCTCCAGAAGAATTTTGTGTCATTTGACCATCCATTCAGTCTTGAAACTATTTCCCCTCAATTTCAATTGAAACTTAGAAATCATTTTGCCTCCTATTTCTCTTATTAGTTTTTGATTTTTCCATGTGGTTTTTTTATACAGGCATTTTCCTAGAGCCTTTGTTATTTTATTTTTTCTATTATCTCCCTTGGTGATTTTGTCTACTGCAAAAGTTTTAAATATCCCTTCTGTTAGGCTGCAGGCATCAGGGGAAGGGGTGAACCTGATGGACAAGCTCAGGCCTCACCAAACAAGGGGAAGAGACCCAACAGGTTCTGGTCTGACAACATTCCAGAGCCTGATCAGATAACCGCCCCAACTAGAGCCCTTCCCCCAAGCTAAAGGATTAGTGGTAACTTTCCAGTACCTGGCTAAAGGCCAATGAGAAACCCCCACGTACCCTAGACGAGCCAATCCTCGCGCCAATGTACACCTTTGCTCTCCCTCCCCCTGCCTTCTTTAAAAACTTGCTGCCTGCCCTGCTGGGTGTGACTTCCCTGGCCTGTGTTTCAGACCACGGAACATCACCTGGGGGTGGCATTCAAATAAACTACCTGGCCCTTTGTTGCCTCTGTTCGCCTGCTTACTTCGGTCAAAATTTATTGGAATTTATCTTACATAGCTTATCTTGTATTCTGAAGAACATGCTGTTAGAGACTCCTTTTGCTGTATCTTCTGCATGAACTCTACATGTGTCTAATTCAGGATGACATCTCCCATACATATCAGACTGGAAAATACATGTATGAGAGATTTGGTCATACAGAAAGCACAGCGTAGGGTTTGAGAAAGTGTTTAAGTTGTCTGTGTGTACTGGTATCTGGATTGGTGCCTGACAACTCACACGTGGGCAACTTTGGGTGCCTACTTCTCGGGCTTCAGTTCTGTGAAGAGCTAGTTAGAGCTTAAACTTCTATGCAGAGTAGCTCTGCCTGGAGACTACAGGGCTATTCATCTGGCTGGTTGCATTTGACACGACTAACCTGCAGCTTAAGAGGGCCCATTTCACGAGACACCTGATCATCGTGTCTGGGTGCCCGTTTGAGCCTAGAAAGGTGATACCAGGAAGAATGCCCATGTAGTTTGACTGCTGAGGGCGTAGTGAGGATTACCGTATAAGGCTCTGTCCAACGGGGTTGGAAGGGTTTTGGCTGGAGTTCTCTTAGAAGTACTTCGTCTTCTGGCTGAAGGATCACTGTGTCTCCTGGGTTGTTGGATGACATAGGTTGGGGTAGGAGCTGGTCTGCATGTTCCTCGAGAAGATGTCTCAACAGTGAAAAGTAAGGAAGGTAGGAGGCTAAAGGAGGAGAGGTACCAGGCAGGCCCGTGTTCAGTAAGAAGGGCTCAAATGAGCTTAGTCTAGCTGGTCCCCAGGGGGCAGCACACAGCCAAGCAAGAGTGATAGGGAGAAGATTTTGGGCCACAAGAGCTTTACCCAGAGACAGCTTAGTTAGTTGGTCCTTTAGGAGACCGTTAGCCCTTTTGACTTTACCCAACGACTGGGGGTGATAGGGTGTATGGAGGTTCCAGGTGATATTGAGAGCCTTGGCTGTTAGCTGAGTGACCTGGGAGATGAAGGGAGGTTCGTTATTGAATTGGAGTGAAGTGGGGAGTCCAAAATGAGGAACGATGTGTTCCACCAACACCTGCGCCACCACCGATGCAGTCTCTCGGTAGGTGGGGAAGGCCTTGATTTACCCTGAAAATATATCAACCAGAACTAGTAAATACTGGAGCTTTTTATGCCTAGGCATATGGGTGAAATCGACCTGCCAGTCCTGTCCCGAGATTGCTCTCCTCATCTGGTGGAGGGCCATCCAGGTTTTCAGAGCACCTTGAGATGAGATGCAATGACAAGTAGTGCAGGTCTGGAGCACCTGTTCTATTGCCTTGCAGAGACAATAAGAGGCAAATATGGGGGAGAGAAACTGGTGCATGGCCTCCGGCCCAATGTGTACAAACTGATGAATTTTGGATATGATATCTCTGCCTTGGGCTTGGGGGAGGGCAATTCATCCCCTGAGGTATATCTATTCCTGATCTCTCAACATCCCCTCTTGATGTAGAAACAGTCGCTGTTCGTCATCGGGGTATTGGGGCAATAGAGAGGGGGAAAGGAACAGCACAGAGGGTTGGCTAGACCTGGATGTTAACTTTCAGGTCGTGGCGTTTGCCAACGCATTACCCCTGGTTACTGGATCGTTTCCAGTCTGATGTTCCTTGCAATGCATGATGGCCACTTCCTTGGGGTCCTGTAGGGCCTGTAGCAGGTGGCTGATAGCCCTGCCGTTGATGATTGGGGTTCCCTTAGTGGTAAGGAAGCCCCTTTCTTTCTAAATTGCAACATGAGTCTGTGTAATTAGGAAGGCATATTTAGAGTCAGTATAAATTGTGGCCCTCTTCCCAGCTGCCAGCTTTAACACCCGGGTGAGAGCCACTAATTCACCTTTCTGGGAGGTGGTCCCAGATGAGAGTAGGTTTGCTTCTATCACCTGCGACAGAGTCACTACTGCATAGGCTGCCCTTCGCACCCCATCACTCTCTTTCACCAAGCTTCCGTCTACGAAAAAAGTCAAGTCAGGGTCTATGAGAGACATGTCTTGTAGGCCCTCTCTAGGTTTTCTAAGAGCCTCTACAACTTCTACACAGGAATGAGTAGGCTGATCTGCCTGATCGCTGACAGGAAGCAAGGAGGCTAGGTTAAGGGGTGGGTAGACTTGTAGGGTTACTTGTGGATGTTCACTGAACAGAAGATGGAATTCTTGTATCCTTGAAGGACTCAAGGAGGCCAGGGATTTATAACTCAAAAGATCTTGTAACCGTTGTGGGGAATACACAGTAATGGGCTGTTGGAGAGTTAATTTCAGGGTTTCTCGGGCCAGATTTCACGCAGCTGCCAGGTCTCGGAGGCAAGGCTGCCACCTCCTGGCAGTGGTATGTAATTGTTTGGAGAGGATGGCAACAGGACAGCACCCTGGCCCTACTGGCTGTACTAGCACTCCAGTTGCTACCCCTGCCTTCTCTGCTGTATATAGGGTAAAGGGCTTAGTTAAGTTGGAGAGCATTAATGGGGTGGATGAGAGCAATATATCCCGCAATTGATTGAAAGCAGAAGCTACCTTGGTGGGTGAAGTTAGTGGCCTAGTAGGAGTCTCTGTGGCAGCTGCATAAAGCGGTCTGGCCAAAAGGGCAAAGTTAGGCACTCAGTGTCTGAAAAACCCTACCAATCCTAGAAAGGATAGTATCTCGGCTCCTGAAGTCGGTGGCAAGAGAGCTTTAATCACAGCCGCTCGGTCCGCCATTAGGGCTTTAGTGGTGGGAGTTAGAGTTAGCCTGAGGTATGTAACCTGGGGTAGAGACAGCTGTGCTTTGGCAGGGGATACTGTGTATCCATGTCTGCCAGGAAATTAAGAAAGGATGTGGTGTCCAGAACTGAGGCCTCTTTTGAGGGGCTGCAAAGTAAGGGATCATCTACTTATTGGAGGAGACTACTCTTGCCCATTGAATGTTGTGAGAGGTCTTCTACCAGGGCCTGTCCAAAAAGATGGGGGCTATCTCTAAAACTTTGAGGTAGAACTGTCCAGGTCAATTGTCTAGATCGACAGGTGTCAGGGTCTTCCCATGTGAAGGCAAATAGCGGCTGCGAGTCTGAGTGGAGAGGTATAGTGAAAAAGGTCTAGAAGAGTAAAATGAGAGGTACCGGAAGGGACCTGAGACAGAAGAGTATGTGAATTAGGCACTACTGGGTGTAAGGGAATAACAGCCTCATTAATTATTTGGAGGTCCTGTACGAGGCGATACGCTCCAGAAGGCTTTTTACCAGCAAGATGGGAGTATTGCATGGAGAGTTAGCCAGCACTAAAAGCCCTTGAGAGAGGAGACAATTAACAATAGGCTGTAGTCCTCTTCGGTGAGCCTGCAAAATAGGAAATTGAGGCCAAGGAGGGAAACGGGATGGGTCTTTAAGGCGTATTAAAACCGGGGTGTGGTGGGTTGCCACCACAGGGGTGGAGATGTCCCACACGACCGGATTGACAGCAGTCCAGGGAGTTGGCAGACTCAGGTCTCTATCGTCCAACTCTCCTTCACCGACTAAAGCAATGAGGGAACTTAAGCATTCAAATGGTGGGAGGGAAATAGAGGCTCCTAACTTATAGAGCAGATCCCGTCCTAACAGAGGGGTAGGACAGGAAGGCATGACTAGAAAGGAATGGGTAAACGGGATGCCTTGAAAAGTGCAGGCCACCAGTCCCATCTCTAAAGGTTTGGAAAGGGTTCCCATGACCCCAACTACAGAGACTTTGGCAGGGTTTAAAGGCCCTTTACAGGAGGGGAGAACAGAGTAGGTAGCCCCTGTGTCCACCAAGAAGGAGATGGGCTTACCCACTACCCACAGCTTGGCCCTGGGCTTGGCAAGGGTGATTGGGGTGCCTGAGTTCAGGCATTTTCAATCTTCAAGGATGCCCAGCAGGTCTGAAGGGTAGTCTTTCGAGGGCGTCCGCCCCCCGCAGGGCTCTGCCGCCAGAGGAGGACCACCCCCTAGTAGATAGTCTCCTTTCCAATGACCTCACTTACTGCGGCTGGGGCACGGTCTGGTCAGTCTGTGTGGTTGGTTGAGGCACTTCTGTGCCCAGTGCCCCTCTTCACTGCACCAAAAGCAAGGGCCTGGAGGTTCGAGTCGATGTTCAGGGACACCCCAATGATCTCCCCGAGCCGGTCGCAGACCAGCTGTTATGGTGTGAGTTTGTTCCGCCATTCGTGCAGCTGACCTCTTCTCACTCTCATTCTCTCAGGCATGAAAAACTTTAAATGCCATATTTACCAGGTCTCCTAGAGGGGTCTGGGGACCATCTTAAGCCTTTTTAAGCTTGCACCTGATGTCAGGAGCCAACTGAGTTATAAAATGCATGGCCAGGAGAGAGGAACCTAACACTGAAGCTGGGTCAATCTTAGTAAAAGCCTCTAGGGTTTCCTTGAGGTGCTTGAGGAATTCTGATGGGTTTTCATCAGGCCTCTGGGTAATTTCTCTAAGCTTATCATAATTGATGGCCTTTTGGGCAGTTGAGTTCATACCTGCTAACAAGTAGCGAACCATGTGATCTCAGCATGCCCCACCCTTGGGAGAATTATAATCCCACAGGGGTTCCTGTAGAGGAACAGCCTCCCTGCGCATTGGTTCCCGTTCATCTGTGGCATGGGCCACATTGGAACAGTGCTGTGCCACCACCGTGACATGGTCATATTTTTCTGGGGTTAGAGTTGATTGGAGGACTACATGAACATAGTGCCAGGTGAACTTGTGAGCTCGAGTGAGATATTTAAATTGTTTAGCCAACATTACAGGGTTGAAGGAGAAGGACTCTAATTGCTGTTCTACTTGGGACAAGTCTGCCAGGGAAAAGGGAACATGAACCTGCACTACCCCTTCAGCCCCTGCCACTTCTCTCAGAGGAGCCATCACATGAGCCCGAGACTGCTGTGACTTAGAGCGGGTTATGGGGGGCTAGACCATTTGGGCACTAGCCACAGTGAATAGGATTGTGGCCCGTTTGAAGGAGGGCACGGAGGAGGTGACACTGGCAATGGGGGATGTGACCTGGGAATCGATGTGGAATTTGAAAGCAGGGGACCAAGATATGGGGGAGTCTTATCCATCTTTTCCAAAGTGGAGTTGGCACCTGTGGAGCAAGACAGTGGCGTGACTAGAAGAGAAGGGGAGCAAGACAGTGGCGCGACTAGAAGAGAAGGGGAACAAGATGGCGGAGAGACCAGAAGAGAAGGAGAACAAGATGGTGGAGAGACCAGAAGAGAAGGAGAACAACATGGCGGAGAGACCGGAAGAGAAGGGGAACAAGATGGTGGAGAGAGAGAGGAGGAGGGGTGAGGACGTGAACATTGAGGAAGGGAGCTGGCCCCCACGGTGGGCCTGGAGGAGCGGGAACGGAGGTAGCTGAGATCTTCTGCCGAGTCCGTCAGAGAAGAGGCTCCCAGTAATAGGAGGGGTAGGGATCACCGGTCTTTGGCAGAGGCCTAGGCTAACAAAACTTGGGAAGGAGTACACTCAACACACAGATCTGGGCAGGTGCACAGAGTCCAAAAAGCCTGCACATATTGGATTTCATCCCACTTTCTGCTCCAGTGGCAATAATTAGTTAAGTCGGTGAGGAGGCCAAAATCGAAAGTTCCCTCAGGGGGCCAGTAAGATTGGTTGTCCAAGGGATACTGAGGCCAGGCCTGAGAGCAAAGGAAGACCAGCTTCCCTTTGCGAACTTCCCAGAACAAATATAGAGTAGTCAAATTAGAAATGAGACACCGCAATGGGGTCTGAGCCTCTGCTTTTTTTTTTTTTTAGGTAATATTATATGGATAAATATTTTTAATATGCTTTCTAGAAATTATATAAAATTCCTAAAATCTGAGATGTCCTTAGTCATAATTCTAGTTATTATCCTAAAACATTGTAGTCACAGAAATAATCAAATTTCCTTGTCAATTGCATTATAATGAACTCTAATTAGACCTTTAACCATGCCATTTTGTCTTCATTTATAGACAGTTCTACTTTTACTTGAATGCTTTTATAAAAGTATTCCTACAAAACTGCTTCAGATTAGAAGAAATTCTTCAACAAGATTCTAGAATACAGGTGTCTGATAACTCTGAGATCATAAAACTTACCTGGGTAAAAATTTCTTTTCCTTTTTTTTTGAGGGCATCTCTCATATTTATTGATCGAATGGTTGTTAACAACAATAAAATTCTGTATAGGGGACTCAATGCACAATCATTAATCAACCCCAAGCCTCATTCTCAACAGTCTCCAATCTTCTGAAGCATAATTAACAAGTTCTTACATGGTGAACAAGTTCTTACATAGTGAATAAGTTCTTACATGGTGAACAGTGCAAGGGCAGTCATATCACAGAAACTTTCAGTTTTGATCATGCATCATGAACTATAAACAATCAAGTCAGATATGATTATTTGTTTGATTTTTATACTTGATTTATATGTGAATCCCACATTTCTCCCTTATTGTTATTATTAATTATTATTATTTTTTAAATAAAATGCTGAAGTTGTAGGTAGATGCAAGATAAAGGTAGAAAACATAATTTAGTGCTGTAAGAGGGCAAATGTAGATGATCAGGTCTGTGCCTATAGACTAAATATTAATCCAGGCTAGACAAGGGCAACAAAACATCCACAGATGGAGAAGATTTCTCTCAAAATGGGGGTGAGGTTCTAAGCCTCACCTCTGTTGATCCCCAATTTCCTACCTGATGGCCCCCCTGCGACTGTGCCTGTCTTAGGTTGTCCCTCCCTTGAGGAATCTTACCGTCTGGCTAACCAGTCATCTTCCAGGGCCATACAGGGAAATGTAAAGTTGGTAAGTGAGAGAGAAGCAATATTCTTTGAAAAGGTTAGCTTTTTACTTCTTTGCAGATTTATGCCCTGTGGCTTCTATGCCCAGCATTTGTCTTGAGGTATCTTTACCACTTGGAAGAATTATGATACTCATTAATTTTCAATATGAGGCATGAATTCTACTTAAGGGTTGTAATTAGGAAGGAAGAAGAAAAGCTATAGAAGTAGCAGACGGAAGAAAACATGGGAAGATTGATTATTTCTTTGACGTATCTTCTTGTAGTGTAACATAAGCATGTATAGGTTTTAAATTACTAATTAAATTGCGTACACACATTAACATAATAGGAATACAGCTACATAACAAAAGCAGACCTACAATTACCAGCCATATCCAGTGAAACCAAGAAAACCAGTTAGGTACCCCAGGCATTTGTGAAAACTTATCAATGATATGATGGATATTGTCTGACTGAATTTGAATAGTTTGAGAAAAATCAGACAAATTAAAATAACACATTCCTGGGAACTGTTCACATCTCATATGTTCTTTTAACAGTAGATAGTCTATAGTCACACGATTTTGGAGCACTGCAACTTGCACTTCTCCTAATTCTTCGTTGAGTTCTGACAGTATAGATCCAGTCAAATTTGTTGTTTTACTGTATGCACAGGCCAGCTTAGATATCTCCTTCTTCATTCCAATGGCAAGTCCAGGAACTGGTGGGATGAATGCAGCTACAACTGCAACAGCGCCAGAATCTTTGTTGAAGTTTTTTGATGATCATCTTCTGAAATGGCTCTTCCAGAGGATGTTGATGTTGGAAGTTCTTCATATCGTATCTTAATTCGTTTTCTGGGTAGCCAAATTAGGCTTTGATCCTCTGTATAAACAAACAAACCCTTTGCCCACACTTTGATATGACCTTTATACTATTGTGAAGAACCTATTGGAGATCACCACACAGGAACTGCATTTTTTTTTTAGGAGAAAGGAATATTATCAGAAAAATGTACTTCCATAGCTGATCATCTTACACCCTTTAAAAGGTCAAAATTAAGGATATGTAAAGCATGCATTAATCATTGATTTGCAGTTAGTTTTATCCAAACAGGGAGTAATCCCCCTTTTCTTTCTCTTTTTTTTGTTATCATTAATCTACAATTTCATGAAGAATATTATGTTTACTAGGCTCTCCCCTATACCAAGTCCCCCCGACAAACCCCATTACAGTCACTGTCCATCAGCATAGTAAGATGCTGTAGAATCACTACTTCTCTTCTCTGTGTTGTACAGCCCTCCCCTAATCATAATACCCCCTTTCTTCTCCCCCCCCTTATCCCTCCCTACTCACCCATCCTCCCTAACCCCTTTCCCTTTGGTACCTGTTAGTCCATTCTTGGGTTCTGTGATTCTGCTGCTGTTTTGTTCCTTCAGTTTTTCCTTTGTTCTTATACTCCACAGATGAGTGAAGTCATTTGGTATTTCTCTTTCTCCGCTTGGCTTATTTCACTGAGCATAATACCCTCTAGCTCCATCCATGTTGTTATAAATGGTAGGATTTGTTTTCTTCTTATGGCTGAATAATATTCCATTGTGTATATGTACCACATCTTCTTTATCCATTCATCTACTAATGGACACTTAGGTTGCTTCCAATTCTTGGCTATTGTACATCGTGCTGTGATAAACATAGGGGTGCATCTGTCTTTTTCAAACTGGAGTGCTGTATTCTTAGGGTAAATTCCTAGGAGTGGAATTCCCGGGTCAAATGGTAAGTCTATTTTGAGCATTTTGAGGAACCTCCATACTGCTTTCCACAATGGTTGAACTAATTTACATTCCCACCAGCAGTGTACGAGGGTTTCCCTTTCTCCACAACCTCGTCAACATTTGTTGTTGTTTGTCTTTTGGATGGTGGCAATCCTTACTGGTGTGAGGTGATATCTCATTGTGGTTTTAATTTGCATTTCTCTGATAACTAGCGATGTGGAGCATCTTTTCATGTGTCTGTTGGCCATTTGAATTTCTTTTTTGGAGAACTTTCTGTTCAGTTCCTCTGCCCATTTTTTAATTGGATTGTTCACTTTTTGTTTGTTGAGATGTGTGAGTTCTTTATATATTTTGGATGTCAAGCCTTTATAAGATCTGTCATTTACAAATATATTCTCCCATACTGTAGGATACCTTTTTCTTCAATTGATGATGTCTTTTGCTGTACAGAAGCTTTTCAGTTTAATATAGTTCCACTTGTTCATTTTTGCTTTTGTTTTCCTTGCCCGGGGAGATATGTTCAAGAAGAGGTCACTCATGTTTATTTCTAAGAGATTTTTGCCTATGTTTTTTTCTAAGAGTTTTATGGTTTCATGACTTACATTCAGGTCTTTGATCCATTTCGAATTTAGTTTTGTGTATAGTGTTAGACAATGGTCCAGTTTCATTCTCTTACATTTGGCTGTCCAGTTTTGCCAGCACCATCTGTTGAAGAGACTGTCATTTCCCCATTGTATGTCCATGGCTCTTTTATCAAGTATTAATTGACCATATATGTTTGGGTTAATGTCTGGAGTCTCTAATCTGTTCCATTGGTCTGTCACTCTGTTCTTGTGCCAGTACCAAATTGTCTTGATTACTATGGCTTTGTAGTAGAGCTTGAAGGTGGGGAGTGAGATCCGCCCCACTTTATTCTTCTTTCTCAGGATTCTTTGGCTATTCGGGGTCTTTGGTGTTTCCATATGAATTTTTGAACTATTCCAGTTCGTTGAAGAATGTTGCTGGTAATTTGATAGGGATTTCATCAAATCTGTATATAGCTTTGGGCAGGATGGCCATTTTGACAATATTAATTCTTCCTAGCCAAGAGTATGGGATGAGTTTCCATTTGTTAGTGTCCCCTTTAATTTCTCTTAAGAGTGTCTTGTAGTTTTCAGGGTATAGGTCTTTCACTTCTTTGCTTAGGTTTATTCCTAGGTATTTTATTATTTTTCATGCTATGGTGAATGGAGTTGTTTTCCTGATTTCTCTTTCTCTTGGTTCATTGTTAGTGTACAGGAAAGCCACAGATTTCTGTGTGTTAATTTTGTATCCTGCAACTTTGCTGTATTCCGATATCAGTTCTAGTAGTTTTGGAGTGGAGTCTTTAGAGTTTTTTATGTACAATATCATGTCATCTGCAAATAATGACAGTTTAACTTCTTCTTTACCAATCTGGACTCCTTGTATTTCTTTGTTTTATCTAATTACCCTGGCTAGGACCTCCAGTACTATGTTAAATAACAGTGGGGAGAGTGGGCATCCCTGTCTTGTTCCCGATCTCAGAGGAAAAGCTTTCAGCTTCTCGCTGTTCAGTATGATGTTGGCTGTGGGTTTATCATATATGACCTTTATTATGTTGAGGTACTTGCCCACTATTCCCATTTTGTTGAGTTTTTATCATGAATGGATGTTGAATTTTGTCAAATGCTTTTTCAGCATCTATGGAGATGATCGTGTGGTTTTTGTCCTTCTTTTTGTTCATGTGGTGGATGATGTTGATGTGTTGGATTCCCCTGAGGAAGGCGCCGCCCCAAATCACTCACCAAAGACGTCTCTTGATGCAACAAGCAAGAGGAATTTATTCGGAAGCCAACTAGTTGGGGTCCAAGTCAGCCCGTCGCAGCGGGTCTCAACGAGGACCCCAACTAGTTGGCTTCCGAATAAATTCCTCTTGCTTGTTGCATCAAGAGACGTCTTTGGTGAGTGATTTGGGGCGGCGCCTTCCTCAGGGGAATCCAACATTTGGGGGCTCGTCCGGGATCATGCGCTCACCCCGCTTCACTCCCGAAGTTGCTCTTGGAGGAAGAGGTAAGATTAGTGGCGCCTTGAGTTGTCTGTGTTCTGTCTTCTGTTTTTCAGTGAGACCGGTCAGAATTCTGAAAAGGGGTACCCACTGTCTGGCAGCTGTCCCGATCCCGTAAAGGGGTCGAGACTGCGGTCAGTAGACGTACTAGGAGCACCGCAGGCTGCAACCCTGGGGGACGCCTCGGGGAGGTTGGGAGGCCAGGGATGCCTGGTAGCCTCCCGTCTGTTTTTCTGGCAAGGTGAATCTGATGAGATAGGGTTGATTTTCAGGCGCCAGGAATATCAACCCTCTGATTCCTTTCGGTTTCTGTTTGAAAATCTGAGAAAAAACAAAAAGCGGCCGCTGTGTGTCTAATCTGTGTGTGTCTCTGTTTTTTGTGTCTTTCATGTGCCTAATAATTGTTATACTGACAATGGGACAGACTCAGACAACCCCCTAAGTGTGTAAATGAATATATCTTTCTACCTCCGGATGGTATTAATGAAATTGATTTAAAGACAAGCGCTTGTGAAAATTGAGTGTTCTAAAACTTCCAGAAAACCTGATAAAAAAGTGTTAAGCATTAATGCTAATTTGAGTTTGCCTAAGGCAGCCATGTCTTGGTAGTTGTCGGCTGCCTGAGTTTACCTAGAGTCATTTGAGTCATGTTATCTGCTAAATCTTTTAAGAATAGAATGCTTAGAAGCTTGGCTTTGTCTAGTGTTCAGTGGGGGTCTTGTGAGTAGTCTAGCGTAGTTGTTGCAGGTAGGTGAGCTGGATAAGTGTGGCAAGTGAACACCTTTTTAATTGTGTGTTGCAGTGTGTATGCCTACCTGCAGCCTGAGAATCTTTGTAGTAACTTAAAGCCTTAGAGTTTTGTTAAGTTGAGAAGATGTGCTCTGTGTTTGCTGGGAGATTGTGCTGTGAAGCTCATGGTTGCAGAAATTGTAGAATGTGTTCGTGAGTTTGTTGGTCTAGAAAATGTTAGTTTGACAGTTTGCAGTGTCCTGCTTCTCAGTGTTCACTAGAAGTTAAAGTTTCTAATGGTTTTAAGTTCTAATTAAAACCACTTAAAGTAATAAAGAAAACATTTCTCTATGCTGAAAGATGTATGTTTTAATAAGAAAAAGTATAAAAAATGAAAACTCTTCTGCATGCTAAAGAATGTGTTTTGTGATAAAAGAAAGTAACTTTGTTCTAAAGTACAGCTATTTATTTAAAGAGAGACAAAGAGAAAAAACAGCGTGGTGCCTTTTGTTGTGGAAGATCCGCTCAGCCTGTTGCTTTGGGGGGAGGGTTAAGATGTTTAGAAATAAAGTGAGATAAACCCAGTCAAGCCGCAGGCAAGCCCAGGCATAATTCTCACCGGCTTATGTGCTTGGGACCATGGGGCAAATGAAGAATAAATTACTATATTCTTACAGATATAGTCGTGCCTAGTGAAATTAAAGCAAGTGAGTCTTGATATCAAGTGCACAGCAAAATTAAAATCTCGTTTCCAGTTAAACAGTTTTCTTTAACTGTTAGTCTGCTCTTAATGTTGAAAGATCACAGCAGTTTCTCATGCTTAAAGTCTCAGTGAGTTGCCATGAAATCGTAACGTTAAAGGGACTAAAAGCTAAAGTTTGTTAACAACTGTATAACCTTTATTTGCCTTTGAAATATTTTGTTATTAAAAATGATTGCATGGCCTGAAAAATTGAATTCCTAAGCAGAATAGTAACAAAGCTTTTTTCAGCTGATTAAATGCACTTAGTTAACAAACCAAAATTTATTAAACTGTAGAATCTGGACAAGATTATGTTTCTCCCAGAAAAACAGGTTTCACTGTGAAGGTTTAGATAGACGAACGTGTGACCACTTTTGAAAAAAGTTGTAATAGATTTTTTGAGAACCACCAGGTCTTCTTGTTTAATTTATATGCTGTATGTTTAAAAAAAAAAAACATGGGGGACTCTCCATATTTTTTAATGCAAATAATCTTAGAGCTTTTAATAGAATTTGCATAGCAGCTTATATCTACTATTAAAGAGTAAAACATTCTTGAAGCTTTCAGGGAAGACCTGTAAACTTAAGCACTTTCTCTGCTTTTTTTGTATCTGGTCTTAGACACTTATGCTGAGTTATGTTCTTATTATTTTCACTGTTTGTAAGCTATTGATTGTAAGCCAAAGGTCATCATTTCTCAGTCCCTAAATGAAGAAGTAAAATGCCTGATCTCTTTCATCTCAAATCATATTTCTGGTCATATCTGAATATCTGTGTGAAAGAAAGAGACTTTAAATTTGAGATTCTGCTTAAACTTTTAAGTTGAATTTGACTATAGCCATATTCATTCTTTGTATGTATCTCTAACAGGTCTTTGGTATGCCTGGTGATATTATACTCTGCCTTGAGTTTAGACAGTTCTTTCAGCTAAATATGAATTCTTATTGTAGCTTTTTTCCCCTCCTGAAGATGAAAGCAGAAGAATCTACCATCTGCTACCATTCTCTCAAGAATGCTTAGTAACCTAAAATTAGTTTGACTTTCTGTATGTTGTCTTTAAAAATTGACAGCAGCAGTCTCCCCTGCTGCCCCACTTTTTAAGATATCTTGTTTACTGTGCTGAGTATATAGACAATAAATGTGTAATGATAGTTCTAAAAAAATTAAATGCAAAAAGGTGCTTTTACCTCTAGTTAACTCTGATATTTTCCAGAGGGCCCCTGGAACATGTCAGAAGAATTTTTCTCACTAGAAAAAGTATTTGACTAATTTGGCTTATTTATCTGATATATATATATTTATTTACCAAGAAAGCACTGTCAAAGAGAATGATGCTAAACTTTGTTACTGAATGTTTTATATTACAGAAATATCAGAATTTCCTTATGTCAACTGTTTTACAGTAAGCTCTCATCAGATCTTTAACCATTGTCATTTGTAAGTCTTTTGTCATTTATAGTATTATCCCTAAACTGGTAAAGAACTAGATTTCAGCAGAACAGGTATTAGTTACATAAAATTACATAAACTAAAGAAAATGATTTTGTGTCTTTTTGTTTCAAATGTTGCTGGTAAAGTGTTTTAACCTTGTTCTCTTAAACTGACAACAGTTTAGTAAATGACTATCTTTATGAGCAGAATTGAAACATCCTTCTCTCTACTTGATCCCTCCAGAGTTTAAAAACTTTCAGTGACTGTTTTTGTATTCCATGGCAGTATGTTTATTTGCACGAGTTCAATAAGAATCTGCTTTCCTTGTGAGAAGACTACTTAAGAACACTGGTTATACTACCAGGGCTTTGACTGGAATGTCGTACCTGAGAAACATGTGCATAGACTCAGATGTGAACAACTTTAAAGAACTAAGATTGACTTTATAAAGCCAACAAAGCCCCTTGGAAGAACTGGCCTGGTACCTTGCTTACAGAGTTCCCAGCAGCCTTACCAGGTGAGTAAAGAAGGTCACTTCCTGGCAGGTGCAGAGACCTCAAGAAGAGAGAAATTCATCCAAATCTACAGGTACTGCAGGCAAAGCCTGATGGCAAGTCTGGCTTGGCTGTCTGGCCTCGAGGCCTTTAAAAGTTCAATCTGAAATTACTTACAAAAAGTTCCAGCAAAGCATATTTAAAAGAGCCTGTGTAATCAATTGCTCTTCTTGCTGCACCTGTGCAAATAATCAAGCCAGCTGTTAATTATTTTCTTAACCTGGTTACTTCTAGTAAAAATGAGAGTGATTTTAGAGAGAAGTATTGTTTCAATAATGCAGCCTCCTTCCAGAATAAAAAATCCAACAGATGGATTTTCGAATGTAGTACCATCCTTGCATCCCTGGGATGAATCGCACTTGGTCATGGTGTATGATCCTTTTGATATATTTTTGAATTCGGTTTGCTATTATTTTATTGAGCATTTTTGCATCTACATTCATCATGGATATTGGTCTGTAATTTTCTTTTTTGGTGGGGTCTTTACCTGGTTTTGGTATTAGGATGGTTTTGGCTTCATAGAATGAGTTGGGGAGTATTCCCTCCTCTTGTATTTTTCAGAAAACTTTAAGGAGAATGGGTATTATGTCTTCTCTGTATGTCTAATAAAATTCCGAAGTAAATCCGTCTGGCCCGGGGGTTTTGTTCTTAGGTAGTTTTTTGATTACCGTTTCAATTTCTTTGCTCGTAATTGGTTTGTTTAACTTTTGTGGTTCTTCCTTGGTCAGTCTTGGAAGGTTGTATTTTTCTGGGAAGTTGTCCATTTCTCCTAGGTTTTCCAGCTTGTTTGCATATAGGTTTTCATAGTAGTCTTTAATAATTCTTTGTATTTTTGTGGAGTCGTTGTGATTTTTCCATTCTCATTTCTGATTCTGTTGATGTGTGTTGATTCTCTTTTTCTATTAATAAGTCTGGCCAGAGGCTTATCTATTTTGTTTATTTTCTCAAAGAACCAGCTCTTGGTTTCATTGATTTTTTCTGTTGTTTTATTCTTCTCAATTTTGTTTATTTCTTCCTTGATCTTTATTATGTACCTCCTTCTGCTGACTTAGGCCTCATTTCTTCTTCTTTTTCCAGTTTTGATAATTGTGATGTTAGACTATTCATTTGGGATTGTTCTTCCTTCTTTAAGTGTGCCTGGATCGCTATGTACGTTCCTCTTAAGACTGCTTTTGCTGCGTCCCACAGAAGTGTGGCATTGCATTGTTATTTGTTTCCATATATTCCTTGATCTCTATTTTAATTTGTTTGTTGATCCATTGATTATTTAGGAGCATGTTGTTAAGCCTCCATGTGTTTGTGAGCCTTTTTGTTTACTTTGTAAAATTTATTTCTAGTTTTATACCTTTGTGGTCTGAGAAGTAGGTTGGTAGAATTTCAATCTTTTGGAATTTACTGAGGCTCTTTTTGTCAGCTAGTATGTGGCGTATTCTGGAGAATGTTCCATATGCACTTGAGAAGAATGTATATCCTGTTGCTTTTGGATGTAGAGTTCTATGGGTGTCTATTAGGTCCATCTGTTCTAGTGTGTTGTTCAGTGCCTCTGTGTCCTTATTTATTTTCTTCCCAGTGGATCTATCCTTTGGGGTGAGTGGCATGTTGACGTCTCCTAAAATGAATGCATTGCATTCTATTTCCCCCTTTAGTTCTGTTAGTATTTGTTTCACATATGCTGGTGCTCCTGTGTTGGGTGTGTATGTATTTATGATGGTTATATCCTCTTGTTGGACTGAGCCGTTTATCGTTATGTAATCTCCTTCTTTATCTCTTATGACTTTCTTTGTTTTGAAATCTATTTTGTCTGATACTTGTACTGCAACCCCTGCTTTCTTCTGTCTGTTGTTTACCTGAAATATGTTTTTCCATCCCTTGACTTTTAGTCTGTGCATGTCTTTGGGTTTGAGGTGAGTTTCTTTTAAGCAGCATATAGATGGGTCTTGCTTTTTATCCTTTCTTTTACTCTGTGACTTTTGATTGGTGCATTCAGTCCATTTACATTTAGGGTGACTATTGAAAGATATGTACTTATTGCCATTGCAGGCTTTAGATTCATGGTTACCAAAGGTTCAAGGTTAGCTTCTTTAGTATCTCACTGCCTAACTTAGCTCGCTTATTGAGCTGTTATATACACTGTCTGGAGATTCTTTTCTTCTCTCCCTTCTTATTCCTCCTCTCCATTCTTTATATGTTGCTTGTTTTATTCTGTGTTTTTTCGTGTTTTCTTTAACTGCTTTTAGTGGGTTGTTAATTTTATTTTTTGTCTTTTGGTAGTATTTGGTTTGTCTGCTTTCTTTGCTGTGATTTTTTTTCTCTGGTGACATCTGTTTAGTCTTAGGAGTGCTCCCGTCTAGAACAGTCCCTCTAAAATACCCTGTAGAGGTGGTTTGTTGGAGGCAAATTCCCTCAGCTTTTGCTTGTCTGGGAATTGTTTAATCCCTTCTTCATATTTAAATGATAATTGTGCTGGATACAGTATCCTTGGTTCAAGGCCCTTCTGTTTCATTGCATTAAGTATATCATGCCATTCTCTTCTGACCTGTAAGTTTTCTGTTGAGAAGTCTGATGATAGCCTGATGCGTTTTCCTTTATAGGTGACCTTTTTCTCTCTAGCTGCCTTTAAAACTCTTTCCTTGTCCTTGATCTTTGTCATTTTAATTATTATGTGTCTTGTTCTTGTCCTCCTTGGATCCTTTCTTTTGGGAGTTCTGTGTATTTCCATGGTCTATTCAAGTATTTCCTCCCCCAGTTTAGGGAAGTTTTCAGCAATTATTTCTTCAAAGACACTTTCTATCCCTTTTTCTCTCTCTTCTTCTGGTACCCCTATAATATGGATATTGTTCCTTTTGGATTGGTCACACAGTTCTCTTAATATTGTTTCATTCCTGGAGATCCTTTTATCTCACTCTGTGTCAGCTTCTATACGTTCCTGTTCTCTGGTTTCTATTCCATCAATGGCCTCTTGCATCTTATCCATTCTGCTTATAAATCCTTCCAGAGTTTGTTTCACTTCTGTAATCTCCTTCCCGATGTCTGTAATCTCCCTCCGGAGGTCTGTAATCTCCCTCCGGACTTCATCCCTTAGCTCTTGTATATTTCTCTGCATCTCCGTCAGCATGTTCATGATTTTTATTTTGAATTCTTTTTCAGGAAGACTGGTTAGGTCCATCTCCTTCTCAGGTGTTGTCTCTGTTATCTTGGTCTGCCTGAAATTTTGCCTTTTCATGGCGATAGAGATAGTTTGCAGAGTTGGCACGAGTGACGGCTGGAAGAACTTCCCTTCTTGTTGGCTTGTGACCTTCTTCTCCTGGGAGAACAGGGACCTCTAGTGGCTTGTGCTGGGCAGCTGTGCACAGACGGGGCTTCTGATTCTTGCCTGGCTACTATGGAGTTTATCTCTTTTATTGCTGTGGGTGTGGCCTGTCCTCGGGCTGCTGCTCCGATATCGTGGAGCTGCATTGGAGGGGGAACGTCCAAGAGGCTATATATCTCCGTGAGGGGCCTCCCTGCTCCCTACTGCCCAGGGTGTTAGAGTAACTAGAGTTCCCCAGATTCCCTGCTGCTGGACTAAGTGTCCCAGGTTGCTTCCGTCTGGCCATGGGGTCCCTGTCACTTTAAGACTTCCAAAAAGCACTCACTTTTCTTTGTCCCCAGGGCACCAGCTGTGGGGACCCGCTCACAGGTCTTACTGTCCTGTTTCCCTAGTATCCAGGACCCCACGCATGCACTGTGTCTGCGCTCTGGTACGGATGGCTAGGGCTGGCTATTTAGCAGTCCTGGGCTCCATCTCCCTCTCCACTCTGACTCCTCTCCTCCCGCCCGGAGCTGGGGTATGGGATGTTCGGGTCCCACCAGGCTGGGGCTTGTATCTTACCCACTTCGCGAGGTGCTGGGTTCTCGCAGGTGTGGATGTGGTCTGGATGTTGTCCTGTGTCTTCTGGTCTCTCTTTTAGGAAATGTCTTTGTTGTATTTTCAAAAATATATGTGGTTTTGCGAGGAGATTTCTGCTGCTCTACTCACGCCGCCATCTTGGCTCCGCCCCTGAGCGTCTGCTTTTGAGGGCTGGTTTCCCATGTCTGCGTCACTCCCCAACTAATCCTGCTGAGAGGAGCACCCAGCGTCCCAAGCGCGCCAAGTCAGGGGAGATGTCCTGGGAGCTGGGGTTAGGGACGTCTCCCACACCGCAGGGCCAGGAGCAGGCTAGATGCCCACAGAGGGTGGGCTCGATGCCCCAACCTGGACATAGCTACGATTTTGAACGGACCAGGTGAAATGGAGTTAGGAAGGGAAAGAAACCGGGGGAAACTGAGGGTCTCACTGGAAAATAGTCCATGCAGCAGAGAGCAGGCTGAGGTCCTGGGTTGGGGAAGGAGGGGGCAGGGCCACCGGTGGCCGGCCAGGGCCCTGCACTCACGCTCCTTCTCAGGTTTCGGCACCAAATTTAAGATAAATTCCAACCGAAATAAGCAGGTGACAAGAGGCAACAAAGGGCCAGGCAGTTTATTTGAGCACAGTCCTGGGCAAGGTTCACCAGTCTATGTAAATGGAAGCTGGAGAAGTCTTGCCCAGCAGGGCAGGCAGCAAGTTTTTAAAGAAGGTAGGGGGAGGAAGAGCAAAGGTATACAGTGGTGTGAGGATTGGCTTGCCTAGGATATGTGGGGGTCTCTCATTGGCCTTTAGACAGGCACTGAAAAGCTACCACCATTCCTCCAGCTTAGGGGAGGGCTCTAGTTAGGAACTTCTGGAATGTTGTCCGATCATACCCTGGAATGTTGTCAGCCTGGAACCTGTTGGTCTCTTCGCCTTGTTTGGTGAGGCCTGAGCCTGTCCAGTGGACTTGCCCCTTCCCCCCATGCCTCCAGCCTTACAATGCTGAAAGAAGCCAGATAAAGAGTAAATTCTGTATAATTTGCAGATGGGGATCTATAGTGATAGAAAGCGCATTGGGTTGCTTAGTGATGGGAGATTGAGGAGGGGTCTCAGAGGGATCACAGAGGAAATACAAGGAGACTCCCAGGGAGTAATGAGTTTGTTCACTTTATTGTTGTGATGGTTTTACAGTTATAAAAGTATGTCGAAACTTATTAAATCTTATACTTCTGATATATTATTTATTATTAGTTATTCCTCAATTAGACTGTTTTTAATGTGGAAATATGCACCACCGAAATGAGAATGGATGACAGCCCATTCAGAGCTTGTCATAATATGGGAGTCAGCCACCATTATGTGTTTGTCAGTGGTCAAAAAGCAGGTAGACCAGTGGGAAGCTCTGTAGTGGTCGAAAGGGAAAGCTTCAGTCATGGCCTGATTAGGGGTGCTTGGCAAGGGCCTAACTACAAGTAGGGGCATCCTTTGTGATTGGTTAGTGGTACTATTTGGCTTTCTCTGGTTGTCCTAAGTTGAAAACAGGGACAAAAATTAGGGAAGCTATTAGTTATTAATCAAGTCTTGTCTGTTCGGGGCCAAATTTTACAGGGGTTGTTTGGCTTCCTAAACTAGTTGGTAGAGATAGTCTGAGTTCCTTAACTGGTTACTATAGATAGTAGGCTGGTTTCTTGGGCTAGTTAGTGGAGCTGTCAGGTCAGCTTACTGGGCTGGTTACTGCCTTTTATGGGTCAGAGCTCTACTTTTATATGTGTAATCTGTTCATTGTCCTTCAGTCTTTTAGATTCTTATGAAAAGAATCAGATTCAATAAGAAAGGCAAGCCACAAACTGGGAGAATATATTTGCAATACATATGTAACAAAGTACTTATTTCCACTATATATATATTTTTAATAACTCCTATACATTTGGTAAGAAAAAGGCAACCTAGTTTTTAAAATGAGCAAAAGGCTTGAACTAGCACTTTGTGAAAGAGGATATCCAAATAGCTAATAAACATATGAAAAGATGATAGTAGGGAAAATGCAGCCATCATTTAATCATTAATCCTTTAATGCAGATTAAATGAGCACTGCCACATCCCTACCAGGATGGCTAAAATTAAAGAATTAGCAGTACCAAGTGGTGGTATTGATGTGGAGCAGCTGGAACTTTCATACACTGCTGGTAGGAATGTAAAATTGGTACAGATTCTGGAAAACTGTTTGTCAGTGTCTGTTAAAGCTAAACCTATATATTCTCTATGAGTCAACATCAACACTCCTGGCTTTATGTCTGATAGCAATGAGTATTTTACATCCACCAAAACACTCATATAGGAATATGATAGCTAAAAATGGGATACAGCCCAAATGTTTATCAACAGTAATTTCCTCATGCATACACAATCCTCTGGAAAACTGGCATACTGTATAGTTCCAAACCTTCCAAACCCACTTTGCACTTTGTTGCTTATACCTCTTATTTCATCATCTTCTCTCCCTAAATCCTTTCTTCTCACACCAGCCCTATTTAAAACCATTTCAACCTGGTGGAGAATTTTGATGTGCTTCATGAAATCCATGAACCCCTGAATATATCCAAATGTTTCTATATATGTGCATTTTGCTGGAGAAAGAGCTTGTCTTATCAAATTCTAAAGAGGGGTCCATAAACCCCTAAAAGTTAAATTGACTTGGTGATCTTTTGAAGGAATGTAAATTAAGCTCATTTTATGCTTGAACAAGAGTTTGTCTTATTAAAACTTAGTCCTCAATAAAACATTTCTTAGTACATAAATTATATTTAAAGCTCAGTTTCAGATTCAGGTAAAATGGCTTATCCTCATCCATTTTTTAGGTCCCTGGATATAGCTCTTTGTGTGGAATTTATTTTCCTCAAAAGATAACGTCTTAGTATTTTTCACTTTAGTATCTTTAGTTAGGGGAAATTTTTTTCCCTCCCACATGTCTATTCATACAGCTAGTAGATAGTACCATTTCTATATACTTTGATGTAGCAATCCCTTTTAAAATATAGCAATCACATTTTTCAATACTTTTTTTCCCCCTTGTTTTAGATTCTTATAGGCAATGGAAACTGATCTCAATTCCCAGGACAGAAAGGACTTGGACAAGTTCATTAAATTTTTTGCCCTCAAGGTAATATATCCATTCTCTTGAGCCTAGAACTGTTAGAAATAACTTCCATACTTCTCCCGTTTTGGAAATACAGCATAACAGCTTGCAGCTTGCCCATTTTAAGGGATTCTTCTGTCTGTTGTAAACCAAACTGTGAAGTTTGGGGGTGGGACTGGGGGTATAACTAAAAAGTAGCTTCCAATTTTCCACAGCTACTTGTTAAAAAAAAAAATTTTTTTTTGCCATGCTGTTTGCAGAAATGTCAAACTATTATGCCAGGTTATTGGCACAGTATGTTCCCTTAGGGTGGGAACAAAAGACTGGACTAGAATGGACAGCATTTTTGGCATCTTTACCTAAGCATCAACTAACTCTGAAATGTCTGACTTTGATTCATTGTTCCCTCTGGGTAAAATGAGGAATTAAAACTGAATTTTGCATGCTTTAGAAGTTATATTTTTGTCAATCTGAAAATCATTTCCATCTCTATCACTCCTTCCTCTCAACCATTGCTATGTAAGAACAACCCATGCAGTAGATTTTGGTTGTAAAATTAGTTGGAGGATTTTTTCCATATGGGCCAAATGATATGAACAATCGTGGAATCATTGGTTTAAATTTACTATGATTATGTAAGTGTATAGCAGTGCATATTTAAATGGTTGGACTTGTTCCTTTATGAAAGTCAGAGCCACCATGTACAAATTTCCTTCTGCCATGTGAGAATATTACAGATTCCAAGCCTCAAACTATAATTCATCTAAGTGGCTGACATTGTGCCCTCAGGAATATTTACAGTATTATTTTTGTGTAGTATTATTTCTAGCTGTTCTTTAACATTTTAAATTCTACCCTTTACTAAAGTATAGTTAAGATGATTGTCATCTTTTTAACCCTACATTGAGAGGGTTTTAATTCTGATTGAGAGCCAAATCAATTTCTTAAAGAGTTTTCATCTTCTTTTGTCTGTTTCTTTTAGACTGTCCAAGTGATTGTCCAGGCTCGACTTGGTGAGAAGATTTGTACTCGTTCATCTTCATCCCCAACGGGTTCAGATTGGGTAAAATTCCTATTCTTTGCTAAGGGGTATACTGCTAAGGGGTATTTATCACAAGGAATCACAGTGAAGTAATAAGGAATACATTTATAGTATTACTAAATCATAACATTAAAATATCTAATTCCGTTTGATCTGTTCACTTTAGAAAGTTATTTTCTTCATTGATTATTAGTCTTGAATTAATTTGGTCCTTGGCTTTCTGCTGTGGTAGGTGAAAAACTTAGAAGACAAAAATATCTTAACTAATCTTTGTATCAGGTCTTTAGCTTTTTTTCAATTGAAGTATCATTGATATACAATCTTTTATTGTTTTCAAATATACAACACAGTGGTTCAATAGTTATTATATTATTAAATCCTCAGCCCCTCTAGTGTGGTTACTATCTGTCAACATAAAAAGATGTTCAGAATCATTTACTATATTTTCTCCATGCTGTACTACCATCCCAGTTACCAACTTATATTGTGATTGAGAATTATTGTGCCCCTTTATCCCCCTCCCCCTCCCTCCCTACCCACCGCAGCCCTTCCCCCATGATAACCACTAGTCACTTCTCAGTGTCTGTGAGTCTACTGCTGTTTTGTTCATTCTGATTTGCTTTGATTTTATATTCTGTAAATAAGTGCAATCATATGGTATTTGTCTTTCTTTGCCTGGCATATTTCACTTATTTCACTGAACATAATACTGTCTAGATCATCCATATTCTTGCAAATGGTCATTAGCTTTTTCAACCTGAGTTTTGGGGATTTGCTGCAGGATATCTCTTGTGGGGAAGGGAGAAGTAAATGAATGAATGTCTAATCAGTCAAAGCAATACCTGTATTACCCAACATAGAGTCTTACCACTTTGTTTCTGTAATATTCCTTGTATTTAGTACAAAGTATCTTTTGTTTTCTAGTTCAATTTAGCAATCAAAGACATCCCAGAGGTTACCCATGAAGCAAAGAAGGCACTGGCAGGGCAGCTGCCTGCTCTTGGGAGATCTATGTGTGTGGAGATTTCACTCAAGACTTCTGAGGTAAGGTTATGGCCATGATAGGGATAGTGTCTTAACTTGGCTGTCAAAGCTCTTCATACTCTGTGGTTTCAACTCATCCTTATTTCTGCCTCTTCCCTCTATGAATGTATCATTCCCCAAGGAGGTCTTGGTTTTTGTACTTATTTTTCCAACCACTTAGAAAGGCTGTTTTCCCTCATCTTCATGTACATCTATACATGATATGTTTCTACTCATTCTTCAAGACTCATGTGCTCTAAAAAATCTCCCCCATCTAGGAGGAGAGGTAAATACTCTCTTTAAACTTCCCCTGTGCTTTGTTTATACTTGTTTCTACAGTATAACTTGTTGTATTGTGATTTTTAATGTGTTTTGCTCATTTTATTCTACATTAGGATTGAGACAGATACGTTAGTTGTATGTTTATTAATCTATTTCCATCACAAGATTGTGAGGCTGCATGGCATAATAAAAGGCAGAGGAGTTTCACACTACCCATGCCCAAGTTCAGATCCCACCTGCATGATTTAGGCCCAGTTACTTAACCCCACCCTCACCAACACCTCCAAACTAATATGACACTTCTCAGGCTTGCAGGGCTGTGCTATTTCTTACTTGATCCTTGTTTGTAAAGTGCCTAATATAACATATACTAAGCAATTATTGTATATTCCTGTTCATACTTTTCACTTTTATTCTTGAGGTCAGCAACTATACCACATATTGTTTATCTTTGTAGCTCTTTAAATCGTTTTTGAAATGAGGCAGGTTAAACATAAATAATTATCTCTGTGCCTAGCACAGTGCCTGGGATGGCAAGTAGTAGGCTCTCAATGAATTCTGTTGAATGAATATCAGTACTTATTCCATGGAAACCTTAGTATCAAGTAAAACAAAACTTTCTATCCTTCTTTATTGAATTCTTAGTTTATACTGTGAATTATTTTCTTTAGTGATCCATTGGGAGTCCTAGAGGAATCTCTAGAAGAACTCTTTCCTTGTCCAGGCATCTGTGAAATCTGAATATGAACTGTTTTGATTGTTCTCAGAGAAACCATATCAACTTGTCTTGGATACTTCCTACTATCCAAGTCATCCCTTGGCTTTGGGGGGAGGGAGGATTCAAAACTCATCATGTCATTTAAAAATGGCAGTATGATGAGAAGGATGTATATTAAGGATACTTATTTAAATTTTATTTAGAAAAAATAAAAGTTCTCTATTCCACAGATTAATGTAAAGCTTATTACCAAACCTAAAAGAATAGTCCTTTTCCATTCTGGGAAAACGATGGCAGTGTAAGAAGGCAAGAACAGTCCTCTTCCAACTGACTAGTAAAAATCTAACTTGTGTTCAGAAGTATGTGACTCTCTTCATTAAGTGACATGTAGGAGTGTTACAGAGTTGAGGGATTCTGGTTTTAGCCTTTTCTTTTTCTTACACATCCATTAGACTAAGTGTCAATAACACAGAGACTGAACAGTTTAGCTAAAGACATCAGATAGCTAAAAAGGTTTTTAAGTAAGGAGCTTGCTAAGGTATTCCTTAACTGTAGGTGTCACATATAAATGTGTCCTGTAGAATTGGAGTAAAAGGCTCTCTACATCATTTGAAGTGTCAGCCTTTCTGAAGAGCAATTGGGATATATATAGCAAAAATCTTACTAGATGCATGAATATTTTTTGGTCTAACAGTTGTAATTCTGGAAATTGGCCTTAAGAAATTAATCCAGGGTGTCTGCAAGGTTTTAGTCTCAAGGTTGTTTATCACAGTGTTGTTTGTAGTATGAAAAATTAGAAATAACCTGTATATCCAAGTATGGGGGTACTGATTTGATCAAATGGTGGTCATATGGTGGAATACTATGCAATCATTAAAAACAGAACTTTTAATTATAAAGAAATTCCATATTGTATTTATTAATAAAAAAGCAAGTGATACATCGCTTCTCGGCCTTTTGGCTAAGATCAAGTGTAGTATCTGTTCTTATCAGTTTAATATCTGATACGTCCTCTATCCGAGGACAATATATTAAATGGATTTTTGGAGCAGGGAGATGGAATAGGAGCTTGCTCCGTCCACTCCACGCATCGACCTGGTATTGCAGTACTTCCGGGAATGGTGCACCTAAAAAAAAAAAAAAAAAGCAAGTGATAAAATAATATGTATCATATGATCTTACCTTTATTTAGAAAAGTGACTGGATTATAAATTGGTATCTGTTTCTTTTTGCTTACTTATACTCACTAATATTTTTATAGTGACTGTGTAGTGCTTTGTGATAAGAAAAAAGAAGGTACTAAAAAAAACAACTGAAATATCTTTCAATTGTCCCATCAACAGGGAGATTCCATGGAGCTAGAAATTTGGTGTCTTGAAATGAATGAAAAGTAAGTGCTCTTTTTTATTGTTGTTGGTTGTGGTTGCTGAGGATAAAGCAGATGATGTCATGTGAAAAACAGGGCTTTGTTATCAGTAATGGAGGATATTCTGAACACCTAACAAAACCAATAGATCTTTGCTACAATTTGCTTCATGCTTGGCTTCCAGCCCAGGCATAGAGATGACCTTTACAGGAGTGTCAGTCCAGAGAAACTCAGACACGCAGGGAAAGGAGCAGAGAGAAAGCTGAAAGGATTTATTGTTTTCCCAGAGTACAGATAGTTCTCTGATTAAATCCCTTGAGAGCCCTTATAATATGCCTACTCTATTTTGTCTGTTTTCTGGTTGCAAACATTCAATAAGATTTCCCCTTGCTGTGCTTTTTTACACACTGTTGATCATGGATTAGAAATGCACGTTGTTTCCCGCCTCCATTTTCTTCTTTCAAGGTAGATTGGCTTACTTTCTGCCTGAAACTTCAGTTTTCAAGAGTATATAGGAAAATTGAGGAAATAGCAACACATCAAAAGAAAAATCTTAGTAATAAGTATGTGTAATGTGGGTGTTATTTTTCTTTGTTAAATAGAAAATAATCACTAGGTTATAGTCCAAACTTCAGTACCAGACAGCATTTTCCCCAGATTTCTTATTAGATGTATAGAGGTAGACAGCTCATAAGGTAGTTATATTGAAATTATGTTTACACCTTCAGTAATATAATGCAATATTGAATTAATGTTTTTTAAGTGTTTTGCTTTATTTCTTGGAAAGATAAATGCTTCTCAGCTAGAAAAAATATATATTGGGTACCTTTTGGGCCCATTTGCGTGTGGTTAGTACATGAGAAAGTAAAACTTTGGCTTATCCAACAATCTTGACAAACTGACAAAGAACTCTAATTACACCCTTAGTTCAGAACATGTTTTTATCATAAACTTAGTCTTATACAATTCCAGTGCCTAATTTGTCACCATCGTTGTTGACTGTAATACTCTGTGAATGGTGTATTTGGACTGCTCAGCAGATGATACTCTATCGAATTTATGAATAATGCTAACAAATTAATCTCAGTTGCTGGATTGAACATAACTAATCTCTATATATATCCATTGCATTTCTGTTCTTTCTTTTACATTAGTTGAATAGGAGAATGCTAATAGTGTCTGTGTGCTCCTCAGGTGTGATAAAGAAATAAAAGTTTCTTACACGGTATACAACAGACTGTCATTGCTGTTGAAGTCTCTCCTTGCTATAACTAGAGTGACACCGGCTTACAGACTCTCCAGGAAACAAGGTCATGAATATGTCATATTGTACAGGTAAACAGCATAGCTGCTCACCTTCTTGATTCACTCATCAACTTCACCACTTTACACATTGTCTGATTGGCATTCAAGTGTTCTGTGATTAACTTTTAGACAGATGGTTGGATAGTTGATGCCATGGTTTTACTGTGATAGTCTCTCTCCTCTCTTAGGAACCGCAGCTTTCCAAAACTACCACTTCTTGGTCCTTTGTCTCTGCACAGTCATGATTCCTGTGGAATGAGTTTTTAGGTTCTACTGATAGACATCTCAAAGCTGGAAAAGCTGTTTTTAAAAACAGGCTATCCTGGGAATATTACATAGCCTTCTGTATTCCAGAATTAAATTAAAACTTTTTATCTGACAAACTGCTAATTCAGTTTGTTTTTGATTAGTTGTCTGTGGATTTAAGGAACTGGTCAACAGTGCTTTGAGTATTTTCCTTGGAGTATTTCACCTCAACACACATTTGAGTGCCTTTTTAATGCAGGCATTCTGCTAGGCCCAACAAAGAACTGTACAGAGGCCCTGTCCTATAAGTGTTTCTAATCTAGTGGAGGAAACAGTGTGGTACATGCATAATGATAATAAAAAGCAGTATATGAAAACTGCATAGCAGTATCAGGAAAAAAGTATTGGGAGAATACAGGAAGGAAAGTTTATTTTGGGTGGGAGAAACAAAACAGGCTTCATGGAGAAAGGGACCTTCAAGCTGGACTTTGAGGCAGAGAGAATTTCAACTGGTAGAAGTGAGAAAGAATAATCATTCCAGGTGGGGAGTCCAACAGATGGTGCAGCCCAGAAGTGGGGTGTGGGGTGTGAACTGTAATCAGTATCATCAGAGGACCAGTGGTGATACAGAGGATGTGTAGGACAGTGGGAGAACAGAGCATGGAAAACTAGGAGTTCCCAAATCATTCAAGACTCTCTTCTTTCATACTAGTGATGAGCCACTAGTCTTTGGCTTATAATCATAGAGGTAATTTTGAAAAGAATTAGGACAGAAGGACCAAGAATTAGAAACTTAACTAATTCTGTTGAAACAACCTACTACCTGAGAATAGTTATAGTTTATCTTCATTAGCAATAATCTAGCAATAATCTTACCCATGTTTATTTTTCCAAAACTTTAATACATTTTGGTTATCTTCTCTGTAGTCTTCCCAGCTTTCAAGTTGAGTATTCTGTTTGAAAATTACTAGACTTTTATTCAGCTGTAACAGAAAAATTACTTTCAAACTCTGACCTCTCATTTATCTATGCTAAGTCCCCTTTGTTCTTTTGCAAGTAGCCATACTAGTCTACTAGTCATCAGCTTCGTTAACTAGGACTTAGTCCTTTTCATATCAGTGTTTGAAGTCTTCCTTTGTCTATGTCTCTGGAGTAATACAAAATTTATTGCTCACTGTTTATCACTTAGGAGTGCTTTTGGATTCAGATAACTGGTTTAAACCATAGAGAAGTGAGTGATCTCAGAGGTAGATTTGGCTCTTTTTTTTTCTTTTTTTACTGGTTGTTAGCAGGTTAACAGTATAGCCTTATACCATTGAAGAATAGCCTTGTCTTTTTTTTTAAGCTGTTGTATTATTTTTTTCCTGAACCTGTAGGTATATCTGACCGTGTCACTATAGACTTACATTGTTATATAAAAACTCATTCTGAATTTGTTGTTCATCAAGACTGAATTAAAGTTGTATTGTGAAGAAAACCTCTGTGAAGAAAATTTTATATAGTTTTCTGTGAAGAATACTTTGGCTTAGTGCCCAAATGGCATAAAAAGTATAACCAAGAAACTGTCTAAATAATTATATTATTTTTAAAAGCACTGTACTGGTATTCAAATGAGCAGTCCACTGATTAAGTGTCAGCTCTTTATTAGAGGGTACTTAGCAAAATCTCTCTTGACAACACTTTCTAAACATTCATTGCTATATTACTATATGGCAGGAGTAAGCAAACTATGGCCAGCAGACCATTGGCTTGTTTTAATAAAGTAATTTGAGAACACATCTACCCCAGTCGTTTATGTATCATCAGTAACTACTTTTGCAGTGCAGCAGCATAACTGAGTAGTTACCTCAGACTATATAGCTTGCAAGGCTAAAATATATACTATTTGATCCTTTTAGCAAAAGTTTGCTGACCCCTGCTTTATGATGTCTGTCACATTGGTACATGTGTTTCAGATACCTATATACATTTCTTTTCTCCCATACCAAACTGTAATCTGTGAGACCTAGGATTCACATTTATCCAAAATCTCATCCCTAATTTATCCATATCTCATTCCTAACACCTAACCATATAGGGCTTTGTACATTGTTAGAGCTTAGTTTTTATTGAACAAAAACATGTATGTGTTTAATTTTTAACAATATTACTTGAAAAATACAAAAATACATTTCAAGTATTTTATAATTCAGACTTTTAGCTAATCTTCCCAAGGAGATTCATGGAAAGGTTCTATTGTGTTTATATTTTTAGAGTAGCCTTACCTAATTAACCTATGTAGAAAAGATTGTCTGATTTATTGACCAATTTATTTTGGAATGATGTGATAAGTACAGAGAGGTCCTCTTAATTGAAGATCATGCTTCAAAATCTTCCATTGCATATTTGAAAGTTGCTGAGAGAGTAGGTCTGGGAGTTCTCACAGAAGAAAAAAAATTCTGTAGTTTTCTATGGTGATTGGTGTTAACTAGAGTTACTGTAGTGATCATTTCACAATGTGTGTACAAATATTGATTCCCTAAATTGTACACCTGAAACTAATGTTGTATGTCAACTATATCTCAAAAAAAATCTAGTACCTCCTAAGAGTAGTTGCAGATCTACTTGTCAATTTATTTTATTGTATTCTTTATTTCCCAGTAGGTATGCTTGAAAAACACATTACAGGAACAGGAAGAAGAAACTTTAAATAGCAGTTTCCACATAATGACTATTTTCCTCATTTCTTAACCAGTCCTCTTCATATACATCCCCATGCCTACAGCTTAATCAAAGTAGTAGCATTATTGGTCCATTATGAGAGTTGTTGTTGTAGATAAGAAAAGAAGGGTTTGTTTTGTTTATTTTGTTTCTAGATGTTTGGCTATAGAGGCCCTTAGAGTAAAGAGATAACAGCTCTTTTTCTTTCTTTCCTACAGGATATATTTTGGGGAAGTTCAGCTGAATGGCTTAGGAGAAGGTGTGTATCAAGGTTGAAAAACATTTGTAGTGTTAAGAGCTCTCCTGACTTCAGAGATGGGCTTGGATGCTGCCTATAATAATAATACGAAGCTTGTGATTTTAATGTGTGTGTTACAAGTAAGAAAAAGACAGGTAGGTGGCCCACAGAGCTGCTAGGAGTGACTGAATAATTTCTCCCGAAGTTTCAGTAACCTAGTATTTTTCTTTTTTTATAAATTTATTAAAGTATCATTGATATACAAGCTTACAATGCTTTCATATAAACAACCCAGTTGTTTCAACATTTACACATATTATCAAGTCCTCACCTCCTTGATTGTGGTGACAGTATGTCAGCATAGTAAGTTGTCTTTTCTGTGCTGAACTGCCTTCTCCGTGACCTACCTATATTGTGACTGCAAATTATAGTGCTCCATAATCCCCTTTTCCCTCCCTCCCCACCCACCCTCCTCAACCCCTTTCCTTTTGGTAACTGCTAGTTCCTTCTTGGAGTCTGTGAGTCTGCTGCTGTTTTGTTCCTACAGTTTTGCTTGATTGTTATACTCCAGAAATGGGTGAAATCATTTGGTACTTATCTTTCTCCACCTGGCTTATTTCACTGAGCATAATACCCTCTAGCTCCTTCCATGTTGCTCTAAATGGTAGGATTTGTATTTTCTTCTTATGGCTGAATAATATTCCATTGTGTATATGTACCACATCTTCTTTATCCATTCATCTATTGATGGACAGTTAGGTTGTTTCCATATCTTGGCTATTGTAAATAGTGCAGTGATAAACATAGGGGTGATGCATATGTGTTTTTGAATCATGGTTCTTGTTTTCTTTGGGTAAATTCCTAGGAGTGGAATTACTGAGTCAAATGATATTTCTATTTTTAGCTTTTTTGAGGAACCTGCGCACTGCTTTCCACAGCAGTTGTACCAATTTACATTCCCACCAACAGTGTAGGAGGGTTCTCCGTTCTCCATATCTTCGCCAGCATTTGTTGTTGCTTGTCTTTTGGAATTTGAGTATCCTAATTGGTGTGAGGTGATATCTCATTGTAGTTTTAATTTGCATTTCCTTGATAATTAGTGATGTGGAGCATCTTTTCGTGTGTCTGTTGGCCATCCATATTTCTTCCTTGGTGAAGTGTCTGTTCAGATCCTCTGCCGATTTTTTAATTGGGTTATTTGTTTTTTGGCTGTTGAGGCATGTGAGTTCTTTATATATTTTTTATGTTAACCCCTTATCAGATAAATTGCTTATGAATATATTCTCCCATACTCTAGGTTGCCTTTTTGTTCAGCTGATGGTGTCCTTTGCTGTGCAGAAGCTTTTTAGTTTGATGTAGTCCCACTTGCTTATTTTTATTTTGTTTCCCTTGCCTGAGGAGATATGTTTAGGAAAGAGTTGCTCATGTTTATATCCAAGAGATTTTTACCTATGTTTTTTTCTAAGAATTTTATGGTTTCATGACTTACATTCAGATCTTTGATCCATTTCGAGTTTACTTTTGTATATGGAGTTAGACAATAAGCCAGTTTTATTCTCTTACATGTAGTTGTCCAGTTTTCCCAGCACCAGTTGTTGAAGAGGCTGTCATTTCCCCATTGTATATTCATGGCTCCTTTATCATATATTAATTGACCATATATGTGTGCATTTATATCTGGACTCTCTATTCTGTTCCATTGATCTATGGGTCTGTTCATGTGCCAGTACCAAATTGTTTTGATTACTGTGTAACCTTGCATTTTTCTTATTATTTATACAATTACCTGTTTTCCTAATTTTCTACAATGAACACCTTAAATGTATTTGATGAGCATCAACAATTTTGAAAAATTGGAAATTAAGAACACCAAGAAAGCTTTAGTTGGAAGTACCTCTGGCTTTTTTCCCTTGCTCTGGAGTGGCAGCATGGGTGGGGATGCAGTTGCTTCATAAATTGAGATGTTTATGTGACAGACTCCTAGTGCCCTGTTACTGATTCAGTTGGGGTTTAACACATCTGGGCTCAGTTGGTTAGAACTTGCTCAAGCTTTAAGACTTAGTCATTTTATCTCTTTGAAAATGGTTTTATCTGGAAATAGAATGCTGTTTTCCTTGCCAAAATTAGGTCAGTGAGAATAATTTAAAGGAAAAAATATATCTCTATGCATGTATACATGCATGTGAAATCGAGACTGCAACAATTCAGGTGCTAAGTGGGGTAATGCCAGGGATGATTCAGGAAGAGACAGACAGGGTAGGCAATGTCAGTATTCTGGGAAAAAAGTGAATTATTTATCTCTTCTAGGTTTCCAGACAGTTCGTGTTGGGACAGTGGGCACCCCTATGGGCACCATCACTCTTTCTTGTGCTTACAGAATTAACTTGGCCTTCATGTCCACCAGGTGAGCAAAGAGACTTGGAATCTAAGAGAACTCTTCCAAAGATTGTGAAGTTTTTTTCCCCCTAAGTGAAGTTTTTCTTCCCCTAGATTTCATGGCTAAGCCTGCAATTCACCTTGGCTATTGCTGATACCCATCCCCTTCTGAAGAATAAAATTGAGAGAGCCCAGTTTCCAGACTGGAGAATCTGAGTGTCACAGAGCTACCAATGTAGAGTTGGTGGTTTACATTTAGGGATGTAGTAGTTAAGGCTTAGATGGTTCCTGCTAGTAGATACAATGTGAGGAGTCCTCTGAGGACTTCAGCGGGGTGGCAAGGCATTCTGACAAATATTGCATTCTGATTATTGCATTACAGGCAATTTGAAAGGACCCCACCTATCATGGGGATTATCATTGATCACTTTGTGGACCGTCCCTATCCCAGCTCCTCGCCTATGCACCCCTGCAATTACAGGTGAGGAATGTGAGCAGCACTTTCCCAAACTGCAGCTAGGCAGAAGCATCCATCTTACACAGGCACATAGATCACCTTTACTAGCATTCTCCAGTGGACGGGGGAACTGATAGAGACCTCACAGGGTGAGAAACGGAGTGGCTGGTGTCTCTTCTTGTTGCTGCCTATAAGGTACACCAAGATTGGGGTATAAAGAGTGTCTCAGAAAATTCTTGAACATTTTGGACCTTGACAGTAGCAATTTGACTTTTGATTTGTCTTTACTTAGAGACTAAAATGGCAATAATCGGTCCTTTGCAAATGAAAAGGTTTTCAGGTCACCATTGGCACAGTTCAGTTATACATCAGAATCCAGTGTTTCCAGGCCTACGTCCCAGAAAACAGATTTCTCCAGAGGTTAGAATATGTGTGTCTCAGGACAGATACTGTCTTTATGTGAGGGACTGGTGAACATTCATCTTTGGAATCTAGACTTTGTTTCACTATGGCTAACAATTCTTTGGCCCCAACAGTGGCCAGAATAATACTCTCAAATGGTATGTCAGGTAAGATGTTTGGGTTTAAAAAGAGCCATTGTCAACCCCTAAATGTTGGTCTTTGGGAATGTTTGAAATTACCAAGGACTCAATACTTTTCTTGACATTATGAACTCTGCCTGAAACAGTTCTTTTTACAACTTGCATCCTTATTTAACCTTCCTTTGTATCCTTTCTGAAACTGACTGCTGTAACCATAAAATACACAATTTCTTTTTCTGTCACTATAGAGCTGCTGGTGAGGACACTGGAGTAACATATCCTTCTGTGGAAGATTCTCAAGAAGTGTGTACCACTTCTTTTTCCACCTCCCCTCCATCCCAGGTAGGGGGAAACAGGTTCTATGGTGGCAGTATGGTGTCAAAAATTGGTCTTATGGAATGGTGTCAGAATTTAAATACAGTCTCTTTTGGTGGTGGTGGTGATTATTTTAAGGGGGTTCTTTTGAGGGGTGAGAGATAGCCTTCTTATCCAGCAGGTAATATTGCAGTATTTTTAGTCTGTAACCATTCTTTTTTTTTTTTTTTTTTTTTTTGAGTTTGGGAGGGTAACAGGATATTTCCTCTTTACTAAATCACCTTCTGTGAGTTACCCCTTACATACACCAAGATGTACACATTTTAAGTGTATTAATTAGTGCATATTATCAAATAAATACACCCATTTAATATATCCATTTAATGACCAATACAATCAAGACAAACATTTGCATCACCAAAAATTTGTGTCCCACACCCAACCCTGGGCCTAAGCAACCACTGATTTCTTTTCTGTCTCTTTAAGTTAGTTTTGACTTCTCCAAAATTTCACACAAAGGCAATCACATATACTGTATAGTGTCTGGATTCTTTTTCTCAGCGTAATACTATTGAAATTCAGCCAGACTGTTATATATAAACATAGTCATTTCCTTCTTATTGTTGAGTAGTATGCTATTCTATGGCCATACCACAATTTGTTTAACCCTCTAATTTGTTTTTTTATTTATTTTATTTATTTTATTTTTTATTATTTTTATTTTGGTATCATTAATCTACAATTACATGAAAGACATTATGTTTACTAGCCTCCACCCTTCACCAAGTCCCCCCCACATACCCCTTCATAGTCACTATCCATCAGCGTAGTAAGATGCTGTAAAATCACTACTTGTCTTCTCTGTGTTGCACAGCCCTCCCCGTGCCCCCCCACACTATACATGCTAATCATAACGCCCCCTTTCTTCCCTCCCCCATTATCCCTCCCTTCCCACCCATCCTTCCCAGTCCCTTTCCCTTTGGTAACTCTTGGGTTTGGTGATTATGCTGCTGTTTTGTTCCTTCAGTTTTCCTTTTTTCTTATACTACACATATGAGTGAAATCATTTGGTACTTGTCTTTCTTCACCTGGCTTATTTCACTGAGCATAATACCCTCTAGCTCCATCCATGTTGTTGCAAATGGTAGGATCTGTTTTTTTCTTATAGCTGAGTAATATTCGATTGTGTATATGTACCACATCTTCTTTATCCATTCATCTACTGATGGGCACTTAGGTTGCTTTCATATCTTGGCTATTGTAAATAGTGCAGCGATAAACATAGGTGTGCATCTGTCTTTTTCAAACTGGAGTGCTACATTCTTATGGTAAATTCCTAGAAGTGGAATTCCTGGGTCAAATGGTATTTCTATTTTGAGCATTCTGAGGAACCTCCATACTGCTTTCCACAATGGTTGGAATTTACATTCCCACCAGCAGTGTAGGAGGGTTCCCTTTTCTCCACAACCTCGCTAATATTTGTTGTTGTTTGTCTTTTGGATGGTAGCCATCCTTACTGGTGTGAGGTGATATCTCATTGTGGTTTTAATTTGCATTTCTCTGATGACAAGTGATGTGGAGCATCTTTTCATGTGTCTGTTAGCCATCTGAACTTCTTCTTTAGAGAATTGTCTATTCAGCTCCTCTGCCCATTTTTTAATCGGATTATTTGCTTTTTGTTTGTTGAGGTGTGTGAGCTCTTTATATATTTTGGATGTCAACCCTTTATTGGCTCTGTCGTTTATGAATATATTCTCCCATACTGTAGGATACCTTTTTGTTCTATCCATGGTGTCCTTTGCTGTACAGATGCTTTTCAGCTTGATATAGTCCCACTTGTTCATTTTTGCTTTTGTTTCCCTTTCCTGGGGAGATATGTTCAAGAAGAGGTCACTCATGTTTATGTCTAAGAGATTTTTGCTTATGTTTTTCCCTAAGATTTTTATGGTTTCATGACTTACATTCAGATCTTTGATCCATTTTGAATTTACTTTTGTAAATTGGGGTTAGACAGTGATCCAGTTTCATACTCTTACATGGAGCTGTCCAGTTTTGCCAGCACCATCTGTTAAAGAGACTGTCATTTCCCCTATGTATGTCCATGGCTCCTTTATCGAATATTAGTTGACCATATATGTTTGGGTTAATGTTTGGAGTCTCTATCCTGTTCCATTGGTCTGTGGCTCTGTTTTTGTGCCAGTACCAAATTGTCTTGATTACTGTGGCTTTGTAGTAGAGCTTGAAGTTGGGGAGCAAGATCCCCCCCACTTTATTCTTCCTTCTCAGGATTGCTTTCGCTGTACGGGGTCTTTTGTGTTTCCATATGAATTTTTGAACTATTTGTTCCAGTTCATTGTAGAATGCTGTTGGTAATTTGATATGGATTGCATCGAATTTGTGTATTGTTTTGGCCATTTTGACAATATTAATTCTTCCTAGCCAGGAGCATGGGATGAGTTTCCATTTGTTAGTGACCTCTTTAATTTCTCTTAAGAGTGTCTTATAGTTTTCAGGGTATAGGTCTTTCACTTCCTTGGTTAGGTTTATTCCTAGGTATTTTATTGTTTTTGATGCTATTGTGAATGGAACTGTTTTCCTGATTTCTCTTTCTGTTAGTTCATTGTTAGTGTATAGGAAAGCCACAGATTTCTGTGTGTTAATTTTGTATCCTGCAACTTTGCTGAATTCTGATATTAGTTCTAGTAATTTTGGAGTGGAGTATTTAGGGTTTTTTATGTACAATATCATGTCATCTGCAAATAGTGACAATTTAACTTCTTCTTTACCAATCTGGATTCCTTGTATTTCTTTGTTTTGTCTAATTGCCGTGGCTAGGACCTCCAGTACTATGTTGAATAACAGTGGGGAGAGTGGGCATCCCTGTCTTGTTCCCGATCTCAGAGGGAAAGCTTTCAGCTTCTTGCTGTTCAATATGATGTTGGCTGTGGGTTTATGATATATGGCCTTTATTATGTTGAGGTACTTGCCCTCTATGCCCATTTTGTTGAGAGTTTTTATCATGAATGGATGTTGAATTTTGTCAAATGCTTTTTCAGCATCTATGGAGATGATCATGTGGTTTTTGTCTTTCTTTTTGTCGATGTGGTAGATGATGTTGATGGATTTTCGAATGTTGTACCATCCTTGCATCCCTGGGATGAATCCTTGGTCATGGTGTATGATCCTTCTGATGTATTTTTGAATTCGGTTCGCTAATATTTTGTTAAGTATTTTTGCATCTATGTTCATCATGGATATTGGTCTGTAGTTTTCTTTGTTGGTGGGGTCTTTGCCTGGTTTTGGTATTAGTGTGATGTTGGCTTCATAGAATGAGTTTGGGAGTATTCCCTCCTCTTCTATTTTTTGGAAAACTTTAAGGAGAATGGGTATTATGTCTTCTCTGTGTGTCTGATAAAATACCGAGGTAAATCCATCTGGCCCAGGGGTTTTCTTCTTGGGTAGTTTTTTGATTACCGCTTCAATTTCATTGCTGGTAATTGGTCTGTTTAGATTTTCTGTTTCTTTCTGGGTCAGTTTTGGAAGGTTGTATTTTTCTAGGAAGTTGTCCATTTCTCCTAGGTTTTCCAGCTTGTTAGCATATAGGTTTTCATAGTATTCTCTAATAATTCTTTGTATTTCTGTGGGGTCCGTTGTGATTTTTCCTTTCTCATTTCTGATTCTGTTGATGTGTGTTGATTCTTTTTTTCTCTTAATAACTCTGGCTAGAGGCTTATCTATTTTGTTTCTCTCCAAGAACCAGCTTTTGGTTTCATTGATTTTTTTTCTATTGTTTTATTCTTCTCAATTTTATTTATTTCTTCTCTGATCTTTATTATGTCCCTTCTTCTACTGACCTTAGGCGTCATTTGTTTTTCTTTTTCCGATTTCGATAATTGTGACTTTAGACTATTCATTTGGGATTGTTCTTCCTTCTTTAAATATGCCTGGATTGCTACATACTTTCCTCTTAAAACTGCTTTCGCTGTGTCCAACAGTAGTTGGGGCTTTGTGTTGTTGTTGTCATTTGTTTCCGTATATTGCTGTATCTCCATTTTAATTTGGTCATTGATCCATTGATTATTTAGGAGCATGTTGTTAAGCCTCCATGTGTTTGTGAGCCTTTTTGCTTTCTTTGTAAGATTTATTTCTAGTTTTATACCTTTATGGTCTGAAAAGTTGGTTGGTAGGATTTCAATCTTTTGGAATTTACTGAGGCTCTTTTTGTGGCCTAGTGGTCTATTCTGAAGGATATTCCATGTGCACTTGAGAAGAATGTGTATCCTGTTGCTTTTGGATGTAGAGTTCTATAGATGTCTATTAGGTCCATCTGTTCTAGTGTGTTGTGCAGTGCCTGTGTGTCCTTACTTATTTTCTGTCTGGTGGATCTGTCCTATAGAGTGAGTAGTGTGTTGAAGTCTTCCAAAATGAGTGCACTGCATTCTATTTCCTCCTTTAATTCTGTTAGTATTTGTTTCACATACGTTGGTGCTCCTGTATTGGGTGCATATTATTTATAATGTTTATATCCTCTTGTTGGACTGAGCCCTTTATCATTATGTAATGTCCTTCTTTATCTCTTGTGACTTTGTTTTGAAGTCTATTTTGTCTGATACTAGTACTGCAACACCTGCTTTTTTCTCGCTGTTCTTTGCATGAAATATCTTTTTCCATCCCTTGATTTTTAATCTGTGCGTGTCTTTGGGTTTGAGGTGAGTCTCTTTTAAGCAGCATATAGATGGGTCTTGCTTTTTTATCCATTCTATTACTCTGTGTCTTTTGATTGGTGCATTCAGTCCAGTTACATTTAGGGTGGTGATTATTGAAAGATATGTACTTATTGCCATTGCAGGCTTTAAGTTTGTCATTACCAAAAGTTCAAGGTTAGTTTCTTTACTATCTTACTGTCTAATTTAACTCGCTATTGAGCTATTATAAACACTGTCTGATGATTCTTTATTTCTCTCCCTTCTTATTCCTCTTCCTCCAATCTTTATATGTTGGGTGTTTTGTTCTGTGCTCTTTTTAGGAGTGTTCCCATCTAGAACAGTCCCTCTAAGATACCCTGTAGAGGTGTTTTGTGGGAGGGAAATTCCCTCAACTTTTGCTTGTCTGGGAATTGTTTAATCCCTCCTTCATATTTAAATGATAATCGTGCTGGATACAGTATTCTCAGTTCAAGGCCCTTCTGTTTCATTGCATTAAATATATCATGCCATTCTCTTCTGGCCTGTAAGGTTTCTGTTGAGAAGTCTGATGATAGCTTGATGGGTTTTCCTTTGTAGGTGACCTTTTTTTTCTCTCTGGCCTCCTTTAATACCCTGTCCTTTTCTTTGATCTTTGCCATTTTAATTATTATGTGTCTTGGTGTTGCCCTCCTTGGGTCCCTTGTCATGGGAGTTCTGTGTGTTTCTGTGGTCTGAGAGGCCATTTCCTTTCCAAGTTTGGGGAAGTTTTCAGCAATTATTTCTTCAAAGACACTTTCTATCCCTTTTTCTCTCTTCTTCTTCTGGTACTCCTATGATACAAATATTGTTCCTTTTGGATTGGTCACACAGTTCTCTTAATATTGTTTCATTCCTGGAGATCCTTTTATCTCTCTCTGCATCAGCTTCTTTGCATTCCTGTTCTCTGTTTTCTAGTCCATTAATTTTCTCTTGCATCTCATCCATTCTGCTTTGAGGTCCTTCCAGAGATTGTTTTATTTCTGTATTCTCCCTCCTTAGTTCTTGCATATCCATCTGCAAGTCCATCAGCATGGTTATGACTTTTGTTTTGAATTCTTTTTTCAGGAAGATTGGTTAAATCTACCTCCCCAGATTCCTTCTCAGGAGAGGATGGGGAAGGTGTCTGGGTTAGCCTGGTCTAGATCAAATTTTTTTGCCTTTTCATCTTGATAGATGTAGTGGTATGCTATTGACTCATCTGTCAGCTGGGAGAGCTAAGACCTTTTCCACTTGCTCCTGGTCTTTCTTTAATGGGACAATGGCAACCCCTAGCAGCTTGTGTAGGGCAATTGCACGTAGACTGGGTCTGTTTCTTGCCCAGCGCTATGGAGGAAGCTCCCTTGCTGTGCGTGGCCAGCCTGAGGCTGCTGCTCTGCTATGGTAGGACGCCGCAGTGGGAACAGATTGGGGAGGGGGGGGCCATTTATCGCTGTGAGGGGTCTTAGAACTGCTGCCCAGGGGGTTAGGGTGCCCGATGTTTCCCAGGATTCCCAGCTGCTGGGCTAAGTGTCCCGGGATGCTTCCGTCCAGCTGTGAGGTCCCTGTCCCTTTAAGACTTTCAAAAAGCACTTGCTTTTCTTTGTCCTAGGGGTGCCAACTGCAGGGACCCGCTCACAGGTCTTACTGTCCTGTTTCCCTAGTATCCAGCACCCCACAGCTGGGTGCGGATGGCTAGGGCTGGCTATTTAGCAGTCCTGGGCTCTCTCTCCCTCCCCGCTCTGACTCCTCTCCTCCCGCCGGGAGCTGGGGTGAGGGGCACTCAGGTCCTGCCAGGCCGGGGCTTGTATCTTACCCCCTTCGCCAGGCACTGGGTTCTCGCAGGTGTGGATGTGGTCTGGCTGTTGTCCTGTATCTTCTGGTCTCTCTTTTAGGGATAGTTGTATTTGTTGTATTTTCAAAAATGTATGTTTTTGGGAGGAGATTCCTACTGTCCTACTCACGCCGCCATCTTGGCTCCGCTCTCCTGTAACCATTCTTAACCCACAAGATTACATGTTACCTTTACCTCTTGGGAGCATCTTAAAATTCCCTAGAAAATCAGTCACAGAATTCCAGTTGCTTTCTGATACCAGAGAGGTACTCTAAGCTACACTTGTTTATTTGGTTGCTACTTCTCTTTTAAAGTTGTGAATAAGGTTCCTAATAATGAAGAAGCACAAAAGAAGCCAATAATTTTTCAGCAAAAAATGATAGTAAGAAACTAGCAGTATGGTTTTTCTTAATAGTTGACAGAGATTTCTGCCTATCTGCATTCCCTATCTGAACATTTTTAACCATTATCTGTTCTGCTTGAGTCCATCTTCAGTGTCAAACTCAATTTCCATAAAACACAGGCTCCAAACAGTGTTCTCATCTTCTCAAGAGGAAGTATCTGTGTGGCCTTGTTGTATCTATATACCTATAGTGTCTATGGTACAGAGGCGGCTTCAAGTAAGGAGTCATTTTTGCCAGCTGACTGAATTTTAGGACATATTTCTTTCCTGCCACCCTAAGACATTCATCTTCTACCTCATTGTCTGCAGACCCTGGCTCTACCTGCCTGTCATCTCTATAATTCTACTCCTCTTTGACTTTTACATTAGACAGTTTCTTCCAGACCTAACTTAGTTCTACTTTCCTTTAAATCTGCTTTCCCTAGATTATCTCTTTTCAATATCTTATTTTGGGGACCCAACAAATTAATTAGCTATCTATAAATGTTAATTTTCTGTGTTTTTTTCATTAAGAAAGAATTTAAATTTAGTCCATCCTGGGTTGTCAAGTGATACTGGATCAAAATCATGATTCTAATAAAAGGCAGAAGACAGGCACAAAAGCTAACTTAATGTGTATGAAAGACAAACATTACAAAATCCATGCATTACTGCTATTTCTATTGTCTCAGTTGGGAGTTAAAAAGGTTCTTGTTGTAAAGTTACCTAGATAGTTTGGTTTGTGAGTGGTGTGGTAACTCGTATTTCTCTCTCCCTATTAGTATATGTAGACATGATAAACATAACATATGTATATTAGCATTGCTCAGGGAGAGGGAATAGCTTCTGGTATGCTTACTAACATAAATACTGGCCAAAAAAGAGGAAAAAGTCCACTTTCTTACTATGAACACTAGTGGAAGTAGATTATTTTTTAGATAATCAAAATGTGAATACGTCAAGCTTAATATTCATTGCTTTTTTATTTTGTTTTATAAGTGATAAATTCATAAACAATAAGGCTGGGACTTAGGAGATATGAGAGATGGTGAACAGGGCCTTAACAAATCATGTGTCTTTTTTTCTGATACAATGGAAATTTGCCCTGATCCCAAAAGTAAAGGGAAGCTATAAGTAGTTTCTGCACCTGATGTGTGCACAGAATTCTGTTGACCTGTATAAGGAGAGCCTGTCATTTTCATGTATCAGTTAACTATTGTGTCTTGTCACAGTTTAAAAGTATATCAGGCCAAGTTCTTATCACTACTGAGCACCCCATGGGTGAGTCCTGTCACTACTTGTGTGAATACCTCTAATCAAGGCTGGTGCAGGTTGGTACAGAAATAGTCACTTTGAACCTTGATGGTAGAACAAAAAGGGAAAGTCCAGCAGGTCTTCTCATTCCTGTAAATATTGAAATAGTTTCTTCCTTGATTTAACCTAGGGAGTTGCACAATTGTTCAACTTGCATTTGAGCTTTTGCTAGAGTCCAGTAAATACATGTTACTGTGATGTTTGTTTTGTTAACAAAAATAGGATCATTGTGTCATTTGGGCATAAAGTTGAGTCAAGAAATTGTTGTGACTGTGAACCTGCAACTGTGACTTAAGGTCCTAAATGTAAGCATTAATTAGCTAATTGGTGAGACTTAAAGATGGAACAAGACCCAAAATAATCATTATGCCCATAATTATCTTTGAGTGTACACACACACACACACACACACACACACACACACCACACACACACACACACACCACACACACACCACACACACACCACACACACACACACACACACACACACACACACACACACACACACACACACACACACACACACACACACACACACACACACACACACACACACACACACACACACCCTTCCTCCTCCTCCCTGGGTGCAGCTGGGTACCTGAGCATTTTACAGTTCCAGACAACAAATGTCAACTGTTTAAACCTGTCCTCGCAGATTCTGGGTCCCCAGAAAAAGGCCTTCGAGCTGACATTGTAATCTTAGTGTTCTCTTTCATCCTCAGCACACCTTGTGTTTGCTCTCAGGCCCTTCCTACTGCAGGCCACGCTCTGCAGTCCTCCCAGCCTCTTTTGACTAAAGACAGACTAGTGCCAGGTTTAGGTTTCTCTGTTTTGCCAAGTTATGCCAGCTTGACTCAGCTTTGTTTTCCACCTGCTCATCAAGGAGAGAGGTGTGCAGTGGAGCACCCTGGGATAGACATCTCTTCAGAGCCTTCCAAGCTGTCCTTTCAGGAAGGCAGTCCTGCAGCTTTCTCCCTGCTTCACTCCTGACTTCCACTGTGTGCATTTCCGCCTCTATTGCTGCTACCCCTACTGGAATTTTTTCACTTCTTTCTAAGTCCCTTTACTTTTTTCTTCTCTTGTTTCTTTTGTCTCTGTATCTGTGCACAGTGTGTATTTACTGTCACAAAGGCACATTTTCAGACCCCTACTCCTGTGGTGACGGACACCCTGAGGGTCCCCATGGCAGGACTGGCCTTTTCCCATCAAGTGAGTCCATACTGGGAAGAAGGGGATATAATCATATGGCATCTTTTTATTTAAAAATTGTATATAAAGTACAAGAGGTATATGGGTTATTTTGAGGCATGGTAATTGATTTTTAACAGGACATAGCCTTAGCACAGCAGCCAAAATAGGATTTTTCATTTGCCCATCCTCCTACCATTAATGTGAAAAATACATGGAGTTATTTATATCTTATTTTCAAGTAAACAATCCAAGAATGGTACTTTTTCTTTTTCAGTATAAAAAGGAACCCTCCCATACCCAGTGGTGATGGAGGGTGTGATTAGAGAAGGTGCATTGTGTTTCAAAGGGACCTCAAGGATGAAGGAGAAAATAGGATGACCTGGGAAAAACTGATGACTTTGGCTCCCAGTTCTGCCCAGGCTTGTGCTCTACAGATCTGCTGGGCTGGAAACCGAAGTAGTTAGCTGAGCCCCTGGGAGAAGAGGGAGCAAAGAACTCATTTGAGGCCTTTTGAAAGCAGAGCTGGGAATCTCAGTCCCACTGCAAACAAGTCTCTATTTTCTTATCCAAAAAATTAGAGTCTGGTCTGTCTGTGACTCTTACATCAGACCCCTGCCCATGAAGATTGGGCTGGGATCCTTTCCTTACCTCTCTGCTGATCTTTAGCATTAGTCTTTTCTAGAATTGTCCATTTTTCCCTCCTCTGTTCTTCTGTCCCTCTTTGTTTTTCTCTTGCTTAGCTCTCAAGCTCTCGTCTTTCCTATCAGCTTGCTGCCCTGGGAGTTGGATCAGCTGACCTGGCTAATCCAGTAGCGTTTGCTGCTGGCTTAAATGCTACACACCCTTACCAGGTATCTTTAAAGATGGGGAAGACCCTAGGGTTCCTGTGCTGCCTCCCCTGCTCTGAGGCAGTCTAGGGGCCTCTTGAGACATCTGTGGCATTCTAAGTGTCTGAAGCAAAACTCTTCTGTAACTCTGGAGGACTGAGAAGACTGCGAGGAAAGGGCCTCTTACACTTCAGAAAGGAAAGGAGAATTCCCAAGATTTTCTCCTGTCCCTTCCTCTCTGTAGTCATTACCCTGCATGTCCCCCATTAACCGAGTCCCAGAAAGGATAAAGAGTCAAGGTTCCCCGACCACTTGGTGGCAGCATTGGTGGCGAAAAAGCTCTCAAGTAGATACCAGCATGCTAAGCCGTGAGCTTCCCCTCCTGCCTGACACTGCCATGACTCTATATTTTTCCATTTACCCCAAAGCTAATGGTTCCTGGGAAGGAAGGTGGGGTGCCCCTTGCTCCCAACCAGCCTACCCACGGTGCCCAGGCTGACCAGGAGAGATTGGCAACCTACATCCCTTCTGACGGGGCCCATTGTGCTGCCACACCTTCCAGCAGGTGAGTTCCTGTCTTGGCTCTGCTGCTGCTCAGGTCACTTGTGCTTATTTGGTATTAGTAAGAGTAGCTTCTAGCATTGGCCGCGGCTTGGCATTTGTGCCCGAAATGCATAATTTGTAAAGTTCCTGGTAAGAATCTTACAGGCAGCTGGTATGTAAGGAAGCTGACCCCTGGTTTCTGACTAACAGCAAACAGCAGGAGCTTCGCTCCTATCACCCTCATCCCATGAGGGTTTTTTTTCAGATGTTTGTAGTCGGTCCTCAGTGTTTTCTGAGGGCCAGAACAGGGTATTTACCATAATACTGAAGTCAGGCCACAGTGTATCTGTAGTGGTAGTTAATGATTGATTTTCTTTTTCTGCTATGTTAGCACTTCGTGGAGATTCTTCAAAACAACTATTTTTCCTCATTAAAAAATTTAATAATCTTTGTCTGTTCTGATTATAGAAGTGATACATTCTGTAAATTTCAAATTATAAAGACATTGACTAGGTGAAAAAGAAAGTCTTCATAATCCCATCCTGCAAAAGTCACTACTGTTACTTCCTTTTAAAAAACGAGAGGTTCTCAGAAGAGTCATTAAGTAATTTACCTAAGAGAATTTAGTTCACACCATGGCCGGGCACAAGCCTCCCTGCTCAGCCTGCAAAGAAAGCTGTGGTCACTCTTTCCATTACACTTGGGTTCTCCCGTGGGAAGCTGAGCTGTCTTGACCTGACCTGCCCTCCCTTGACTGGAAGGCCCCAGAGATAATGATGTTGATTCCCCTGCCACATCCTAAATGAACTTTCAGGTAATAGAAATTCTTAGGAGTTTTTTTTTCATTCCCACAGTGGAGTGGTGGAAGGGGAATTGTTTGCAAAGGTCTTTTTTTGCCATCTGTCAGGAAAAATTATTTTCATTCTCAGCTTCCCATCCTTTTATCCCTCCCCCTGTTAGATAATCAGAGGAAAGTCTTGTTAGTCATTTTATACCATAGTTCTCTGAGTCTTGACTCCTGGGGCATGTCCAGGAGTAGCCAACAGAGGACACTGTGTAGGGGCTTCTTAAATGCAGGTCTTCAGAGCTTAGGTCTTTCTCTGTACTGAGTCTCCCTGCTGGTTGGAGTACAGAGCACTTGGCCCGCACAGTCCCCCTCCCCAACTTGAGCTTTGGCCAGAGGACCTTTCTAGTCGTTGCTGCTTGCAGGGCTGTGACTACTGGTCTGGCAGCCATAGTAAGCACAACTTGTTTCTGCTTCTGGGAGCCCCCCTATCATCCAGGGCTTGGCATCACTCTGGAGGGCTGGGCAGGTAGGGAGTGGGAGCAGCCAAATGGAATGTGTCATTGAGAGACCTTGCTGAACAGGAGGATGACTGCGGGTAGGAAGAGGGAGGAAACGTGATGGGAAGCAGAGAGGACCTCAAGCCAGGCAATTGACCATGGTAGGAAAAACTCTGGCTATCTAAAGAGTTGAATTGGGCTTCTAACATGGAATAATGGTAATGTCCCTTGTGAGGTTAGGCTTAACAGTGTTCTGTAAACTATATAGTCTTATGGTATTTGTATGTAACAACAACAACAACAAAAAAGATGGAGAAAAGCTAAAATCTTGAGTCTGGCTATGTAATAGATTAATGTGAAAATTGCAGTTTCTGAGAGCTGCTTGCTTATGTGTATGATCACTATATGTATGGTAACTGATACTTATCATTGGTATTCCAGATTGAATTATATGTAAGCTTTACACAGTTGTAACACTAAGTTTTGTTTACATATACATAATTTTTAGTTGTTCCAGGAAATGCAGTCCTCTGCTGTCAACTCAAAGGGTGGGTAATAGTGGCAGAGCCACACCAAATATCGCCAATTCCCACATTGGGGGGCCAGGGCAACTCCTGCCCTAGGCTGCAGCCCTGCAGGACAGTGGATATGGGGAATCAAGAAGACTCTGCTGTGGTTTCAGAATGAGTATCAACATTACCTTTCTTCTCCAGTGAGGATACTGAAACTGTATCAAACAGCAGTGAGGGACGGGTTTCCCCCCACGATGTCTTGGAGACCATCTTTGTCCGAAAAGTGGGAGCTTTTGTCAACAAATCCATCAGCCAGGTGATTTCCTGCTGTTGCCAGCTGTGAAAATGTCTGAGCCCATAGAGGGAGGCCTTCCAGTTAGAGCTGTTCACCTGGGATCTGTAGAACCACAGAAACTGCATGCAAAGTGTGTGTGTGTGAATTTTTTGTGAAGAAGGTTAGTAACCTTTGACACCCCTCCAGAAAAAGTGAACTATTGTTCTGTGATTATTTAAGCTTCCCATAGGAGAGGAAGATTAGTTGGTCACCATGTAGTACAGACACATTTCACTGAAGTATCATTCCCTCAACCTAACTTGAAATAGGAAGTTCGTCCTCAGATTGCCATTGAAGGACAGTTGTTACTGAATTACTATGGGTGCAGCTGCCAAAGTTGAACTCCAAGGGTCCTGAGGAGCCCTAACTTGTTTATGCTGTGGGCATGTGATGGGAGGGCAGGACATGGCAGGGGCGTCTCCAACAAGACAGGAATCTGAGGGTTGGTGTGGTCAGCCTGGGTGTGTAAACTTGCTGGACCTCTAGGCTCTGGGGAAGCATGTAAGCTGAGCGAGGTATGGCACTAATACACTCCTGTGTCTCTTCAGGTGACTCTGACCAGTTTGGACATACCCTTTGCCATGTTTGCTCCCAAGAATTTAGAGCTGGAGGATGCCGATCCCATGGTGAGTCCACCATTGACTAAAGTTTCTGGGGAAGGAGGTGCCATAATCGTCATCCTTCTGGGAGAGACACTTCTCCTTATGGACCATTAGCACACCACGTGGCTTTGGTTTTGCAGCCAGTGTTGGGTCCCTTAGAGAGTCCTTGAAGGTTAACAGTAACTTGCGCCCAGTGCACCGAAGCAGCCCCCACCTCTGCGTTATTCTGAAACAGGTGAATCCTCCAGATTCCCCAGAGATTGAATCTCCTCTCCAGGGCAGCCTGTGCTCTGATGGTTCCAGTGGGGGCGGCAGTGGCAATGCCCATGACGATTTTGTCATGATCGACTTCGTAAGTTGCTATCACTTCGCTACCCCAGGGGAAATAAACCTAGAAGCAGCCCTTGCACTTGACCGGGACTTCCTGCACAGGGTGTAGATGAGGGGATGGGACAGGTGGGCATTTTATGTGGGGAACCTGCCCTTATACCCTGCTTGGGGAGACATTTGGAGGCTGGTGAACAATAAGGCATTTTGTGCCATGTCTTTGGTTGAACTCATCATGAAGTTCCACTTTATTTGGGGGTTTTCCAGGGGTAGCCACATAGGTGCCAGTCATGCCTGATTGGATAGCCCTTCGTTAAGGTAAGTAGTTTGAAGGAAAGAAACATCGACCTAGCCAGGAGAGAGGAATGTTCTCACCAGGATTAGAGTTGAACTGCCCAGAAAAGAAAGGTATAAAGATCCCTTTCCCTAAGATAAGCCTGGAGGAACCTTTCCTTTGATAATTACTGGAAGGAAAGAGGGTTGTTCATAGGTCATCTCCCCTGATACTCATCTGTAGTTCAAGGTAAGCTAAACTGAGTCTCTCTTGTTTTTGAAGAAACCAGCTTTTTCTAAAGATGACATTCTTCCAATGGACTTGGGGACCTTCTACCGTGAATTTCAGAACCCCCCTCAGCTGAGCAGCCTGTCCATAGATATCGGGGCACAGTCCATGGCTGAGGACTTGGTATGGAAACTCCATCCCCTACAACACCTCATCCTCCAGCCTCCTGTCCCCCATTGATGGTCATTCTTGGCCCACAGGCCTAAAAAATATCTTCCTGTTACTCTCCCCTCACTCCCACACCTCCCATCTTCCCTGTAACAAGAAAGAAACACTTTTAGACCAGTATCTTTTGATCACCCTTGAGATTCGCATTGTGTCTGGCAGTCATTATCTTGAATCTGCTCGCATTCACTTCCTTTTTTTCTCTGCACCATCTTAGCCTTATGCACCCCTGTTCAGTGCCGGATGTCTTCTTGCCAATACCATTAAGTCAGGCTGCTTCAACAGCTCTAGCAGTCAGCTCTTTAGCTTACCTGGAAGATGCCAACAGGGCAGAAGAGACATAAGGTCCTGAGTTTCAGTGTTCTTGTCCTTCCCGCAGAGCTTCCTCCTTCAGCTAGAGGTTCTCACGTTTAGCCAGATGTCTCGATACTGAGTATAATTTTCATGTCTCCACTAAGGGTACTTCTTATTTCCTGCCTCCAAAGGATAGAGGAGCACCATGCATTGCCACAAACCTAATATGTTAGCGTCCCTCTGCATCAGGCCCCCATGGCACAAAATGTCAGGGTCCCTCTGCCTGAAATAGAATATCACCTCATATATCGAAATTGGAGGAATGGCTCGGGGAATGGGAGTAACTACCTTTGATTTGCTTTGAACAGAAAAGCATGCCCAGTAATAATAACAATACAATAATAATGTCATTATTGTTAACATTGAAGCTCTCTAGGGGCCAAGCATTTTTCTATGTACTTTACATGCAACAACCCTAAGAGGTAGGTTTTCTCATCTCAGTTTATAAATGAGAAAACCAGGACTGTGAACAATAACTTGCCTCTGGTCACACCGAGATGGAAAAACAAAGCTTTGATCCCAGGGAGTCTGGATTCTGATTGTAGGTTCTTAACCACTGACTCCCCAGCCTCTCATTTAAAATGGTCTTAGGAAGAACTGGAGTCAGAAGGCTCTTAAAGTGATCCTGCAGCCAGCACTAGCTGGTTGCCCCAGCCTCCCAAACCTGCCCTGCCTGTCAGGTGTGTCTGGGCCACTTCATAGGCTCTGTGGCAGGAGAGGGCCTTGTGCCTCTCAGGAGGTCTACAGTGGTGGCTGAACTGCTCAGGCGCAAATTCATCACTGCAGGCAGCCACTTGATATTAGGGTCTAATTTTTACTAATGGTTGATACTTGAGGGCAGTAGAGTGTAAACTCCTCATGGGTCTGTTTCCTTCTCTTTTTTATTGTTCTCTCTCAACCCCCTCTAACCAAGCCAGTCCTCTCTAGTATAGAGGCAGCTTCCTAGGCCTCACCATAGCCCTGCTGGGTCAGAATCTCTTGGGAATGTGGGTGGGACTACCTTGTTCAATGTGCCCCCGGGATTCTGATGCCAGGGCAGGGGGAGAAGATAGCTTTTGTAAACTCTTCTTAATTTGTAGTGCTCTAAACCTACCGCTTTATTCTGTATCAGTCTAATCTATGCCAAAGATATTTCACAGTGAATTCCTGTGTTATCCTATTGTGAGTGGTCTTTTCCTTTCTCATTGAATGTGGCCTACTTGGATTCCCTATGCTGTTTGGTCAACCCCGCTAGCTCCCTCAAAGCCCTGCTGGTCATAAGCCTGCTGCCCAATGCCTGCTCAGCTGCCCTCAATTCTCCTGCTTTCCCAGCCCAGCACTGCTGGGCCAGGCTCTTTGCCATGTTCCCTCCTTCAGCCCAGGGTGACTGCACTAGCTGCCTCTTCAGGACCCTACCTGAATAAGCAGCTTTTCTCTCCCCTCCTGGTACAGGACTCACTACCAGAGAAGCTGGCTGTGCATGAGAAGAATGTCCGAGAATTTGATGCCTTTGTAGAAACCCTGCAGTAAAAGTTGATGTCCTTGAGTACCAGCAGCATCCCCTTCTTGTGATCCCAGGAGACAGAGCCTCCCACTCATCAGCTGCTTCCATCCCTCATCCTCCTCCATGCCAGGTGGAAGAGAGGCTGATTTCCCCCATGGGATCCAGAAGTCCCTGCTCTTTCACCATCTGCAGATTCCATGGCAGCACTCAAGCCCAGTAATAGCATTTGAGAGGACTCACCCTCTGGCATTGGAAATGGGAAGACCCTTTGTAACAAGAGGGCCTTCAGCAGGGCCATCTGCTCACACCATCTGCCAGCAACTGCCTCACAAAGGCTGTCACCCCATTCCTTTTGGCTCCTCCTGCAGCTGGCCCTTGCCTGCCTGCTGTTACCACTAACTACTTGACATTCCTGTTGGTGGCACAGAGACCGTGTGGAGACAGTGCTGGCAGGAAAAAGGAGGGCCTCCTGCAGGCTTTCTTTTGTTGTTCCCTTTAGTTTGGCATCTTCTTCCTCCCTCCCTCCCTCTCTTTGCACCTATGCCTGTACTTTTGGCAGTATGGCAGTCCTTCTGCCCAAAGCAATGAGAACTCCAAGGTCCACCGTTCCCCTAGCCCCACCCCTTATAAGAGCGCCTGCACAGCCCTGGTGGCTGCCTTTGCTCAGCATCTCCTCTATGTGCAAACAGAATCCTGTGTCTCTAGGAGTCTATCACTGAGTCACAGCAAAGATTCTCTTCTCTCTCCTTCCTCCCTCTGTTGCTGCTCCTTGGTAATATAGAACACAGTAAATATTTATTACTTTCAGAGAAATCAGATATTTTATAGAGAAAATATGTTTGAGGTTAGCTGTTTTCACTTGGGGAAGGTGGAGAAGCTCTTTCTGAGGCAGGCCTCCACCTGTAGAGTTCCTTAGCTTCTGGGTTGCTGCTCTGAAGATCTTACTTCTCATATATATCAGGTGGGATCCAAGAATAAGGCTGGCTTAGGGCAACAGAACCTTCTAGAATCACACTGCATTTGAACTGACAATAGGCATTACCTTGGACACCAACATATTCCTGGTGAGAGCCTTGAGTCTCTCACAGCTTCTGTAGAATTGACTGACTCCTTTTTGGCAGCCCAGGAAGTCTTGGATGCTAAATGTGATGATTCCTCAGAGTTGTGCTACATATAGTACCCAGAGGGGCATTGTATATGCCCCACTGAGGCCCTGGGGAAGACCAGACAGGCCTTTCCTTCTGGAATACTTGTTCCTGTTTCTTGGGGCTGGATTATGGGCTTTTTCCTCCTGCCTGTACCTGGCCACCACCTTCTTTTAATCCTAGGGTCTGTACCCTGCCGTAAGGTTTATGGTTGGATTGATTCCTTGTTGAGAAACCAAAGCTGGGCATACAATTGACTTAATTCTTCAGGTATTGTTGAGTAAGTCAAGTGCCTAGCCTCACCCACCTACCATCTGTCCCTCTCCCTAACAGGTAGTCCTGGCCAAGGAAATGTAGGCCTGCCCTACTCTTCCTGGGGCCCCTGGGGTATTCATTGGTAGCAGCTTCTCTGCCAGGGAGCAGGTGGCCCTCAGTCTTTTGTTAGTAAATGCATGTGTTACGTTGTTCTCATCAAAAGGCTGCACTCTGAGGGCTGGAATGAGTTCTTATGCTGTCTCAGGTAGGCTGAGCCCTGCCCCTGTCCATGCACTCTGCTGCCACAAATGTTCCCAGCAGTGATGTCCAACTGGCTTTATCTTTGGGCCAGAGCACAGTGATGGCCTGCTAATCCAATCCAGGTTTATTCCCAAGGCCCTAGTGCTGAAAAGGCCGAAAGCCCTATTAAGTTATTGATTGTTCTATCCCTCTCTTCCCTACCCCAGTATCTCAGCCACTGCCCTCCTTCAAGGCCAAGTGTGGAAAGGCCTGTTAGCCATTGTTCTGTTTGCCTCCTAATTGTTGGCCTCTGTAGGCAGCAGCCTTTCTTCAGGACCCCATCAGTGAGAGACCAGGGAGGCTGAGCCCTGACTTTGAGCTGAGCCTGGTTGGAGCAGATAAACTGTCAAGGCCGGCCCTTGCCCCTCGGCCCTGTACAATAAAAGGTATGAGCCCCAGACTGACTTCTACAGCACCCCCAGGACAGAGCTGGGACCAGTCATCTGTCTCCAGGTAGCAGGGTCCCTCCCCTTCTGCCTACCTACCTTGTTTGAAAATACTGAGCTATACTTTAATGTATTCATGAGATTTCCAATAAAATTTTTTCTGTACTGTACAGCCTCCTGTCCTGCAAGTTGTCTAAAATCCTAGCCCCATTCCCTCCCACTTCAGTGCAGGCCCTGGTCACTGACAAGCTCTGTGGAAGGGAAAACCTGTGCCATGTGACATGCAGGAAGACTTCAGAGTCAGGCAGGCTATTTAGAGTCTTGGGACTTAGCCTCTGCTCAGCTGTGCAACGTTAGGCTGGTCAGGAAACCTCTTAGAGCCTCAGTTTCCTTGGTAATGTTACTGTTTCAGTGGCTTGTAGTGAATATTCAGAGATTAATGTGTATGAAGCAGACTTGCATGTGAGGTGCACCCATAGTAAAATCAGAAAATGTAGGCCAGCAGCAGCAGCTTTTTATTCCCCGCCATGTTTTCAGAAGCTACACAAGTGGGGCTTTCCAAGCTGCTTAGGATCTGTTTGCTGATCTAGTGTAAGGGGTTGTGGCTGAGCAAACCAAACAAGGGAAAGGTGTAAAGTGAAGAAGCAGGAAGTCAAGGCCCCACCCATGCAGACTTTAGCTGTCCTGATCTGGCAGACAGCCCTGAGCCAGGGCACTGACATGGTCTCTGAGGAGCCCTGAAGATTAGAAAAGCCCTGCAGGGATTATTTCTGCCTGGTTTCCTGGGAGCTTGTGTAGCAGTCATCCAACCCCTGGATCAAATGGTGGAAAGGCTGTCCCTAGTGTCCTCACCTGAACAGAACGCTAAAAAGCAGTGTTCAATTGCCCCATATCTGATGATATCCTACCCCTTTAAAGCCTCTCCTTATACTCTGCCCCCAGAGACCTGCTGTTGCCTAGGCAAGGGTAGACTGGCTTTTGAGTCACTTGGTAGAGGCCCTATCAGGAGCCCAACCCAAGTAAACAGCTCTCCCCATCTCTTGCACCCTGCTCCTGTTGTTTCCCCAGGCCATTGCCCCCATGTTCTAAAGAGTCACCCAGCTCAAAGCTGAGCAAAGACAATGAGAGAAGCTGCCTTCTGCTGCAGCTACCTAGAGGAGGGGCCACAGTAGTGTGATGGGACTAGCTTCCTGGAGCTCAGTGCCTGTTCACAACCACTATCTTCACACTGCCTGAGCCTGCTGCTTTGGGCTTTGGCCTGGCTCCCCCAGCCACTATAGGGAATGTAAGCTGGTTCAACCATTGTGGAAAGCAATATGGAAGTTCCGCAAAAAACTAAACATAGAAATACCATTTGACCCCAGAATCCCACTCCTTGGAATATACCCAAAGAATACAACTTCTCAGATTAAAAAAGACATATGCACCCCTATGTTCATTGCAGCACTTTTTACAATAGCCAAGATATGAAGCAACCTAAGTGTCCGTCGTAGATGAATGGATAAAGATGTGGTACATATATACAATGGAATACTATTCACCCATAAGAAGGAAACAAATCCTACCATTTGCAACAACATGGATGGAGCTGGAGGACATTATGCTCAGTGAAATAAGCCTGGTAGAGAAAGACATGCCAAATGATTTCCCTCATTTGTGAAGTATAACAATGAAGCAAAAATGAAGGAACAAAATGGCAGCAGACTCAGAGACTCCAAGAATGAACTATGTGGGAGGGCGGATGGGGAGGGAGGGAGAAGGCGACTGAGGGGTATTATGTTTAGTACACATGGTGTGGGGGATCACGGGGAGAACAGTGTATCACAGAGAAGGGACATAGCAGATCTCTGGCAACTTGCTACACTGATGGACAGTGACTGCATTGGGGCATGGGTGGGGACTTGATAATATGGGTAAATGTAGTAACTACATTGTTTTTTCATGTGAAACCTTCATGAGTGTATATCAATCATACCTTAATAAAAAAAAAATGAACAGGCCACCATAGACTCCTGATTGCAATTAGCAGGCAGGCAGCAAACAGCTGGAACTTGACATTGACCACTATGTCATGAAATCCTGGCTTGCCCTCCCAGTGACAAACCATTTCTTTTTTAATTGTGGTAAAGACATAAATTTTACTGTCTTAACTTTTAAAGCAAAGCAAAACATGCTCAAACGAAAACAAAACTGGATCTTTCATATCTTCCATGTGACTAGGTGGCAGGTGAAAATTGCTGAAGCTCTCAGGCCAAGGGGAGCATGGGGAGGAGAGCAGAATGGTTGGGAGAAGAGGGTTCTAATCCTGGCTGCTACTCTGACTTCATTCATCTGAGAATACTGGTCATTCTAGTTACCACTGGGCACTCACTCTGTGTTATGTACTGTATGCAGTGCATTTCTCTGAGGGTCAGAAACAAAGTCTGAGGTGGGGCAATATATGACTATTACCAGTTAGAGCTGGTGGTGAATGATGGAACTAGAATTCAACCCCTGGTCTGACTCTAAAGCCTATACTGTTGTCTTCCACAGTGCGCTTTGTTTTGGGGAGAGAAGAGGCCCTGGTCATAGGATACAGCACTTGGTGGCCAGTTGGAATGCTGTAGGTACAAAACATGGAGGGTGACTGTTCATACTCCAAAGCCTGGTGGATGGTCAGAAAGCTGACTTCATACCCACTCACAAGGGAACAAGATGGGGAAGGGGGGGCAGATGGACTGGGGAGGGCACTTCCTGAGGCACCCTCATCTGCTTTTATCTGCAACCATACTCCCCCATTCTGAACCTTCATGCCCACTTTAACAGCCAGACGGGCAGTTTTCCATCTCCATTTTTATTGAAATACAAAAAGTGCAAAGGTGAAATAATATGATTGATGCCAAAGAAGTCATTAAGTGTAAATGTGAATACTTGAGACACAGTACAAGCCCCACCCACCCCCAGGTAAGGACCAGTGGGGGAGGGGACAGGAGAAAGACCAGATAGATCCACAAGGCTCCCCAGTAAATGGGGATGTGAGCAACACCTGATACACAAAGGAGGCGGGAAGCAGAGGCTCAAGCCTGGGCTAGAGTCACATGACTGATGGGGAATCAGCGGCTACTCCAAGCCCAGGGAGTTCTGACCTGCTAGTTCTGAGGAGAGAGCCCAGGGAGGTCAGGGCCCAGGCCGGACCTGGCTTGCAGATGGCCTGGGCCACTGTGCAGGTACGTCCCTGCTGCCAGGGGACAAGCTGCAGGAAGAGTTCTTTGCGGCTCACCAGTAAAGAGTAATTCTAAGGGACATAGCTGGAGTTAGAGCTTCAGTCATACCCAGGGTCCAGCAGAGGGTCCTGTACTTGGGGGACTCACCTGACAGGCTGATCTACTTAGCAAAACCTCTGCCTGGCCCCTTCAGGAGTCCCCAGCTGGATGGATGAGCCACCACAGATCCTGAGGCACTAGGTCACTGCTGGCCAGAGCAGGGACCAGTGTGATTCTACAACAGACATGACTGCAAGAGTCTTAGGCTGAGGACATGTCTACATGGGAAAGGAAGGGGAGGCAAGGCAAGGGGGCTGAGACTGCTTGTCATTGGTTAGACCAGACACTAGAAGGCTCTCGGGCATAGTGGAGTGTCTCAGATGGATGCTGGGATTCAGCCTGTCATCCAAGCTGCCAGTCCTGGCAGAACCAGGGGGTTAGGACACCCCAGGGCAGTGCCACTGGGGAAAGGTTGGCCCAGGATGTGTAGAGGATAAGGAGGCAAAAACAGGAAGCAGACTCCAGCCCTGTCATTCCTTAGGTCTGAGAACACCCAAAGCTGAGCCGTTGGGACAGGAGCAGGATGCTTGCACCCAGGCCTCCATCCAGATGGCAGAGCTTTGGTAGGGCCAGCCAAGCCAGCAGAGCCTCTCATGCCCCAGCAGTCAGGAGGGGAGAACCAGCCCCAGCTACCAGCCCAGCTGGCAGTGATTTTAGCATCTGCCGTTGCTGGCGACAAAGGCAGGAGAAAGCAGGTGAGGCTGCTGGGGCCAATTCTTCCCCTGCAGGAAGGGCCAAGGCCAGCTCTGCAGAGCCTGGCAGGAGCCAAGGAGGCAGTGAGAAGTATAAGGCAAAGAAAAACATCTGGTTCCAGCAAGGCTTCCTGGACCAGTGAGGTGGGTGGGGCACAGGGAAGGAGGGGCTGCTGGTTGGCTGGCTCCAGCTTCTGTTGCGCTAGGGCCTCATGGTCTCTTCCTGGGCAGGAGCCCCAGGCTCCTGAAAGGCTGAAGCCAGGAGAGTCCAAACTGGGGCTATCAGAGAAGGGGCTGGTGGGGCAGGGGTGGGCTCAGAGCCCCCTGGGGTCAGGGCTAGGGAACAACTCCCCTTGATGATCCAGGAGGAACTTAGTGAATGTGTTGATGGGATTAATGGCCTTGAGGGTGATGGCAGCATCCTTGGCCCACAGCAGGTTAGGGCCAAAGACGACAGCCAGGTTAGTGTTGGTCATCTTGTTCTGGTCAGAGCGGGCAGAAATCTATGGAGGGAAGCAGGGGGCTGCAGCAGGAAGCCACAAACCCTGCCTTCCACACCCAGCAACTAGCTACCCAGGAGCAGCAGTGGGGGCAGCTCTTCCTGCCTCCTCCATGCAAGCAGAAGAGGCTGAGGCAGAGTCTCACCTGTACCAGAAAGGCAGTGAGGAAACGAAGCACCTGATAGTTCTCCTCAGGCAGCATCTGGAATACCTGCAGTGTGGCCTCCACCCTCTGGCTCTCATCAATGTCTGTGGGGAATGGGGGCCCAGGTTACAGGAGCCCAGGGCTGGGCTGACAAGAGGCTAGGGGGGACCCCAACCAGAGTTACCTTGGAGGACAGGCCAAATTCACCTGCTCCAGTCAAGCCTTGACCCCGACCCAGCAGAAGCAGCCCAGAGGTGGGGAGGGAAGAGAGAGGCACTCACTGAGGAAGCCCACAACATGTGGGTAGAAGTCAAAGGTGAGCAGGGGCTCAGGAAGCTCCCGGAGGAAGGTCTTGAGGATGACTGCTGGCAGATGCAACTCATTGTACTGGTTGAAGTTCACAGGCAGCCCTGGGGTAGGGACAGAGGTGGAAGGGTGGAGAGGAGCTGAGACCAGCCTGGTGGCCAGCAGCCCATCCAAAGGCCAAGCAGGCTCCACTGCCCAACTTTGCCCTCAGCCACTGCTCAAGCCCCCTCCTACCAGAGAGCCTCCTCTTGCACCTGCCTTCCCCTCTTCCTCTGTGACACGGGGACACAGGTTCAGGCCATACAGGTGGAGTAGGGGCCTGCAGCACATTCTACAGGTATTCCTCACCTCCAGAGGAACCTGAACCTGGGACATGGGAGCCTAGCAAAGGAGGCAGCAGGCCTGGGACAGCCAGGCAGGAGTGAGATCCATGTAATACTAAATGCCACAGAAACCTCTGACAGGCACACACTGAGATCTTTGTTTATAGGGTAGCACAAGGCACAGAAGCCCCTCAACAGTCACACGTGTCTAGCCCCACCACACCACTTCCCCACCCACGATCTGTGCCTGTGGGCCTGGGCATCCCCAGGCCACTTACCCATGTTGTACTTCTGCTGCACTTCCCGTACCACCTGGGTGTTGGCCGACCTCCGGAAAATCCCCTCAGTGGTGAGAGCTGGGAAATAGTGGGGCCTGATGAGTCTCAGAGCTCTGTGGCAATGTGCAGGCTCCTCAACCCATTCTTTGGCTTGGGGTTCCAGTCAGGGTCAGGCTGGGTGCTGATGCATGCAGGACCTCTCAGCCCTGGGGTCAGAGCTGATGGTCAGGTGCTCACCGTGGGCCTGTAGGTAGGCAACAGTCTCCCGAAGCACAAGCGGGATGGGCTGCTGCTCTGGGTTCTTCTCCTGGAGGCTGTGGGAACAAGGGCAGCGAGCAGGTCTTCAGCCCTTGTCGATCCCCAGCCACCAGGCCTTCACACCCTTTGCATACTCACTGCTGCAGTGAGACCCCAAACTGCTGGTTGGGCAGAGGAGGCCGAGGTGGCATGGGCTTGGGGGCTGTTGCTGGGCTCTTCTGTGTGGATTTGATGAAGTCATCGTACCTGGGGGCGCAGATGGGAGGATCAGGCCCTCTACCCAGCTCCGTAGTCACTATGGCAACCCTTGTTTGCTGGGCACTTACTGTGCTACTTCACATAGGTTACCTCATTCAATCTTTATAACAACCCTGCTTTGCACATGGGAAAGTGAAGACTTAAAGAGACTTGTCATGTAGCTTTTAAGTGACAGAAGTGGGATTTGAACTGGCCTTCCCTGACCCCATGTGCTGTCTCTTGACCATTACATTCATTTCTTGTTTACTCTGGAGTTTCAGAGCTTCCTCTCCCCTTGGCCAGCATGTTGTACCCCACAAACATGATAAATGTGTACACATGTGGCTGGTGGGTACACACAAAAGCCCTGCCCCCAGCCTCACTTGAGCACTTGGTGGGGGATCCCCAGTTGCTCCAGCTTAACATGCTCACTCAGGTCGCTCAAGTAATTCACATAGAAGATCTTCTGCCCAAACTTGAAGCTGCCGACAAAAGAAAGGACACGGATGGGTCAGAGTGGGCCCACTTCAGCAGGCCTCCAGGGTTCCCTCAGCAGCCCACCCAGATCAGACAGAGGCCTAGTCCCAAACTGGTCTGTCCCCAAGGTGCTGGTCTCCTCAGGCACCTGCTATAGAGTTCAAGGGGAAGCATGGGGAGACTCTGGCCCCAGCCCCCTACCCCATCAGCCTGCTCACCTAATGATGGGCTTGAAGAGGATGAGCAAGGTCTTTATGAATGTGGTGGGGTGCACAATGTACAGAGCCTTGATGTTCTTCTTGTACCTACAGAGGCAGAACAAATGGGTGGGCATGGCAGCAGAGGCAGAACAAACAGGTGGGCATGGCAGCAGAGGCACAGAGCTAGGTTCTTAATGAACAGTTTCTCATTTGACATGGCAAGCTTGAGAGGTGAGTGCCATTGTTGCCCCATTTTACAGATTAGGAAACAGAGGCTCAGAGAGATTAAGGAACAGGAAAAGTCACAGAACAAGTAGGTAGAGAAACTGGCATTTAAGCCCAGGCATTCTGACTTGAGAGTATTTTACCCAGGTGGGAGCACTTGCCTCCCCCAGGCATGGAATAAGCTCCTCACTGAGCAGAGGATAGCCCAGAACCTGGCTGAGCTGCTGCTGGTTCAGAGACACCAGCCCCAGGCCCAGGCCCTGAAGCCCACTCCCAGGGCCCAACCCACTTGCGATCAAACTCCCGGTAGGCATCCCGGAGCCAGCCAAGGGAGGGCTTGTTCTCGCTGGTTAGGCCATGATGCAAGTAGAGCAGCGTGTAGTCACTCTCCACATACTGGTCCAGGGTGTGCTTCAGGTACCTTCAGGAGAAAAGCCCTCTAAGTCTGCCCTGTACACAAGCATGGCCCCATTAAGACAGAACCTGGCACCCTAGGAATATCCTGCTTATATCACACCCCTGCCTCAGAGCCCCTCTCCTGTGTGGGCTGTTCTGGCTGCATGGTCTGTTATTATGTTGTTGTGGAGGACAGTAGGTGGTCTGAGTGGAGGAATAATAGTAATCATATCAGCAACAGCTCTCTGTTTTGAGCACTGACTAGATGCCAGGAGACTAGGACTAACTGGAGCCCTCACATACCTGCAGTGAAAATGGGAGTGACATTCCCCCACCCCACCCCCCACAGGATTGCCCTGAGGCAATAAAAATGATAGTAGCCACTTATCAACATTAAGCTTTTAGTGTCTGCCAAGTACTTTGCACACATTATCTCATGCTTTCCTTAAACAATAGAGGCTGATATTATCACCTTACAAGTGAGGGCAATGAAGATCAGAGAGGTCAAATACTTATCCAAGGTCACACAGCTGTGGTAGAGCCTGGAGATGAACTAACTCAAAAGTTTGTGTTTATGACTAAGGGGCAGCTTTGCCTTTTACACTCAGATTCCCAGTGCAGGATGTAAAGGGAGTCCCATGAGAGGGGATCAGGGTAGCCAGTGCAACTCCTTCCCTGCTCAGTCACTGGACTTTTCATAGACCAAGGAGCCATATCTCAAGTTCTCTGTACTCACAACACAATACCTACCACCCCAACATAAACACACACACAGGTGTTCAGCCCATCTGAGGTGAAGTATGAAGGGAATGAACTCAAGGAAGGCATAGGAGGCCAGTGGAAGGCCGTCGTTCTGGTTGGCCAACTGCTCCTAGGCCCAGCAGGAACATCACTCCAGGATGGGATGCTGGGTTTGCAGGAATGCTAAGGACTTCCAAGAGGAGGTAGGGAAGAAGAGAAGGAGCCTGGAGAAGTACCTGAGGATTTGACTACGTATACAGACACAGCCGGACCTCACTCGTGGAGGGCAATTTAAGTCATGGCCCATGGTCCTGGGCTGGGCCTAGGTGAGGTGTCTAATGCCAGGTTGTACTGTGATTCTGATCATTACTACTGTGTGGTAATTTACTCCTTATACACATTGAGTGCTTGCAGAGAACTGCCATATAAAAAGATAGCATCTTGGAACTCTAAAAGAGCAAAAACTGTAATGAAAATACACTCAACTTTTGATGAGTGTTATAAACTTTTGTAGGCCAATAAACTGATGTTATCCAAAGCTATAAAATTTTCATAATTTCTGGTATGGTAAATATGTCCAGATATTCATTCTAAGAAAATAATCAGAGATGAACAGAAACATTTTTGCAGAAGGCTGTTCATTGCAGCCTGTATCACAATGGAAGAAGAAAACTGAGCAGCAAACTAACTGTCCAACAACAGGGAATTGGTTAAATAAATCACAGAAGATCTATAAATAGAATACCCCACAGGATGTTTCTGTAGCCAGACCCAATCTGTGAAGTTAGATGTCTTAACAGTACCCAGAAGGATTAAATATGGCAGCAGGAGAGGTGAGACAGAGGCTTCCCCCTAAAACTGCATACAATAAGAAAATACAATTAATATGACTAATCCTGAGAGAGCAACAGGAAAGAGGGGTACGCCAGACTGCATACACCTGGAGAAAACAGCAGACCTCATGGAACAGGGTAATGTACTAAAGCCGTGGCCCGATGGGACCTAAGCCCTTCCCCCACCCCACCTCACCAGCGGGAGGAAGAGAAACGGAGCAGGGAGGGAGTGGAGGCCTGGGACTGCTGAATACCTAACTCCGGAGATCTGCTCTGGGAGCACAAACCTACATTTCATGGTGCTTGCATGGTACTATTGTGATTATGGGGTTGGAAAGCTAAGACAGGCAGAATTCCTGGAGAGACAGATTTCAGCTGTGTGTGGAAAGCAGGGATCCACATCCAGCTGCTCTGGGACAAAACAAAGGTGGGCAGTCTGAGAGACTTAACAGCATGAGGGCTGCTAAAGGGGCAAGGATTGCACAGAGCTTACTGTTCAGAGAAAGGACAGGTAGACAAAATTGTCTGGGTGCACTCTGCCCAGCAGGTTGGGAGCTTTCAGGATCTTCAGGCACTCCAGCCCCCTGGCTCGCTACACAGCTCCAATGACCCCCTCCGTGATACGCAGCCTACTGCGGCTTTCTTCCAGCCAGCCCCACCTGGCTCACAAACTGGCAAACCCTACCCTGGCATTAGGCCAGCCAGAGGGAAGCCCCATGTACAGCAACAACAAACACAAAGCATAGAGACTTATACCTGTGTGCTTGGCCCACTGGTACTGGCAGTGGAGGCAGGCATAGCAGCCAGGAAGCAGGAAACAGCTCTTTCCTCCCCCCAGGCACCAATACTGCTTCCCTGTGACCCCTGACACTGCCTCAAGGGCTGAGCAACTCCAGAGAGTAGAGTGTCTGGGCACTAGAGGGCACCAAATACAAATATGAAACGCTAAAGAAACCTGGTTCAAAGTAAAATTATGAATACAACACCTGAGAAAGATTCAAAAACATTGACCTCATGAATCTTCCTGAAAGGGAGTTCAAAATAAAAATCATTTACATGCTCATGGAGGTACAGAAAAATACTCAAGAACTCAGGAATGAATTATGGTCAGAGAACCAATCACTGAAGAGTACAATGGAAGGTATTAAAAGCAGATTAGATACAGTGGAGGAGAAGATAAATGAAATAGAAATTAGAGAAGATGAATATAAAGAAGCAGAGACTCAGAGAGAAAAAAGGATCTCTAAGAATGAAAGAATATTGAGAGAACTGTGTGACCAATCCAAATGGAACAATATTCACACTATAGGGGTACTAGAAGAAGAAGAACAGAAAAAGGGATAGAAAGTGTCTTTGAGGAGGTAATTGCTGAAAACTTCCCTAATCTGGGGAAGGAGATAGTCTCTCAGGCCATGGAGATCCACAGATCTCCCAACACAAGGGACCCAAGGAAGACAACACCAAGACATATAGTAATTAAAATGGCAAAGATCAAGGATAAGGACAGACTATTAAAAGCAGCCAGAGAGAGAGAAATAAGATCACATACAAAGGAAAGCTAATCAGGCTATCATCAGACTTCTCAGCAGAAACATTACAGGCCAGAAGGGAGTGGCATGATATACATAATGCAATGAAGCAGAAGGGCCTCGAACCAAAATTACTTTATCCGGCAAGATTATCATTTAAATTTGAAGGAGGGATTAAACAATTTCCAGATAGCAAAAGCTGAGAGAATTTACCTCCCAGAAACCATCTCTACAGTCTATTTTACAGATACGGCTATAGATGGAAGTGTTCCTAAGGTTTAATACCTGTCACCAGAGGTAATAAAACCACAGTAAAGAGTGTAGAACTGTTAATTAGTAAGCAAATGCAAAATTAAATTAACTATTCCCAAAGTCAATCAAGGGATAGGCAAAGAATACAGAATATGATACCTAATATATAAAGAATGAAGGAGGAAGAAAAAGAAGGAGAAAAAAAGAACCTTTAGATTGTGTTTCTAATAGGATATTGAGTGAGTTAAGTTAGACTCTTAGATACTAAGTTAACCTTGAACCTTTGGTAACTACAAATCTAAAGCCTGCAATGGCAATAAGTACATACCTATCGATAATCACACTAAATGTAAATGGACTGAATGCAACAATTAAAAGACACAGAGTCACTAAATGGATAAAAAAACAAGACCCATCTATATGCTGCCTACAAGACTCACTTTAAACCCAAAGACATACACAGACTAACAGCAAAGGGATGGAAAAAGATACATCATGCAACTCATAGGGAGAAAAAAGCAGGAGTTGCAGTACTAGTATCAGACAAAATAGACTTCAAAACAATGTCACAAGAGACAAAGAAGGACATTACATAATGATTAAGAGGTCCATCCAACAAGATATAACCATTATAGATATCTATGCTCCCAACACAGGAGCACCTACATATGCGAAACAAATACTAACAGAATTAAAAGGGGAGATAGAATGCAATGCATTCATTCTAGGAGACTTCAACACTACTCACTCTGCAGGACAGATCAACCAGATGGAAAATGAGTAAGGACACAGAGGCACTAAACAGCACATTAGAACAGATGGACCTAACAGACATCTACAGAACTCTACACCCAAAAGCAGAAGAATACATATTCCTCTTAAGTGCACATGGTACATTTTCAAGAATAGATCATATACTAGGCTACAAGAAGAGCCTTGGTAAATTCAAAAAGACTGCAATTGTACCAACCAGTTTCTCAGAACACAAAGGCAGGAAACTAGAAATAAATTACTCAAAGAATATGAAAAATCCCACAAACACATGGAGGCTTCACAACATGCTCCTACATAACCAAAAGATCAATGACCAGATAAAAACAGAGATCAAGCAATATATGGAGACAAATGACAACAATAATTCAACACCGCAAAATCTGTGGGATGCGGCCATGGCTGTGCTAAGAGGAAAGTATATTGCAATACAGGCCTACCTCAGGAAAGAAGAACAGTCCCGTATGAACACTCTAAAATCACAATTAACAAAACTAGATAAGGAAGGACAAATGAGGCCCAAAGTCAGAAGAAGGAGGGACATAATAAAGATTAGAGCAGAAACAAAATCGAGAAGAAAGAATCAGTGAAAGCAAGAGCTGGTTCTTTGAGAAAATAAACAAAATAGATAAACTCCTAGCCAGACTTATCAAGAAAAAAAGAGAGTCTACACACATAAACAGAATCAGAAATGAGAAAGGAAAAATCACTACAGATACCACAGAAATACAAAGAATTATGAGAGAATACTATGAAAAATCATATGTCAACAAACTGGATAACCTAGAAGGGACAACTTAGTAGAAAAATACAACCTTCCAAGGCTGTCCCAGAAAGAAACAGAAAATCTGAACAGACCAAGTACCAGCAATGAAATTGAACTGGCAATCAAAAAACTACCTGAGAACAAAACCCCTGGAACAGATGGCTTCACTGCTCAATTTTATCAAACATTTAGTGAAGACCTAATACCCATCCTCCTTAAAGTTTTCCAAAGAGTAGAAGAGGGAATACTTCCAAATGCATTCTATTAGGCCAGCATTATTCTAATACCAAAACCAGGCAAAGACACTACAGAAAAAGAAAATTACAGATCAATATCTCTGATGAACATAGATGTAAAAATACTCAACAAAATATTAGCAAACTGAATTCAAAAATACATCAGAAAGATCATCCATCATGATCAAGTAGAATTTACTCCAGGGATGCAAGGATGGTACGACATTCGAAAATCCATCAACATCATCCACCACATCAACAAAAAGAAGGACAAAAACCACATAATCATCTCCATAGATGCCTGAAAAAGCATTCAACAAAATTGAACATCCATTCATGATAAAAACTCTCAACAAAATGGGTATAGAGGGCAAGTACCTCAACATAATAAAGGCCATATATGACAAATCCATAGCCAACATTATACTTAACAGCAAGAAGCTGAAAGCTTTTTCCTTTAAGATCGGGAACAAGACAAGGATGCCCACTCTCCCCACTCCTATTCAACATAGTTCTGGAGGTCCTAGCCACGGCAATCAGACAACACAAAGAAATAAAAGGCATAAGATTGTTAAGAAAGAGGTTAAACTGCCCCTGTTGGCAGATGACATGCTATTGTACATAAAAAACCCTAAAGAATCCACTCTAAAACTACTAGATCTAATATCTGAATTCAGCAAATTTTCAGGATACAAAATTAATACACAGAAATCTGTTGCATTCCTATACACTAATGATGAACTAGCAGAAAGAGAAATCAGGAAAACAATTCCATTCACAGTTGCACCAAAAAGAATAAAATACCAAGAATAAACCTAAGCAAGGAAATGAAAGACTTATACTCTGAAAAGTACAAGATACTCATGAGAGAAATTAAAGAATGTACCAATAAATGGAAGCACATCCCGTGCTCATGGATAGGAAGAATTAATATTGTCAAAATGGCCATCCTGCCTAAAGCAATCTATAGATTCAATGCAATTCCTATCAAAACACTAACACCATCTACAATGAACTAGAGCAAATCATTCTAAAATTCATATGGAACCAGATAAGACCCCGAATAGCTAAAGCAATCCAGAGAAGGAAGAATAAAGGTGGGGGGGATTATGCTCCCCAACTTCAAGCTCTAATACAAAGTCACAGTAATCAAGACAATTTGGTACTCGCACAAGAACAGACCCATAGACCAATGGAACAGACTAGAGAGCCATGATATAAACCCAACCAGATATGCTCAATTAATATATGATAAAGGAGCCATGGACATACAATGGAGAAATGACAGCCTTTCAACAAGTGGTGTTGGCAAAACTGGACAGCTACATGCAAGAGAATGAAACTGGATTATTGTTTAACCCCATACACAAAAGTAAACGTGAAATGGATTGAAAGACCTGAATGTAAGTCATGAAACCATAAAACTCTTAGAAGACAACATAGGCAAGAATCTCCTGAATATAAGCAAGAGCAACTTCTTCCTGAACCCATCTCCTTGAGCAAGGCAAACAAAAGCAAATATGAACACATGGGACTACATAAAACTAAAAAATTTCTGTATGGCAAAGGACACCATCAACAGAATAAAAAGGCATCCTACAGTATGGGAGATATATTTGTAAATGACATATCCGACAAGGGGTGAACATCCAAAATATATAAAGAACTTACATGCCTCAACACCTAAAAAAGCAAATAACCTGATTAACAAATGGGCAGAGGATAAGAAGAGACAGTTCTCCAAAGAAGAAATTCAGATGGCCAACAGACACATGAAAAGATGCTCCACATCACTAACCATCAGGTAAATGCAAATTCAAACCACAATGAGGTATCACCTCACACCAGCAAGGATGGCTGGCATCGAAAAGACTAAGAACAACAAATGCTGGCAAGGATGCGGAGAAAGGGGAACCCTCCTACACTGCTGGTGGGCATGTAAGCTAGTTCAACCATTGTGGAAAGCAATATGGAGGTTCCTCAAAAAACTAAAAATTTACCCAAAGAATACAACTTCTCAGACTCAGAAAGACATATGCACCCCTATGTTTATTGCAGCACTTTTTACAGTAGCCAAATATGGAAGCAACCTAAGTGCCCATCAGTAGATGAATGGATAAAGAAGATGTGGTACATATACACAATGGAATACTATTCAACCATAAGAAAGAAACAAATTCTACCATTTACAATAACATGGGTGGAGCTGGAAGATATTATGCTCAGTGAAATAAGCCAGGTGGAGAAAGACAAGTGCCAAATGATTTCTCTCATTTGTGGAGTTAACAATGAAACAAAACTGTAGGAACAAAAGAGTAGCAGACTTACAGACTCCAAGAAGGACTAGTGGTTACCAAAGGGGAGGGGTGTGGGAGGGCAGGTGGGGAGGGAGGGTGAAGGGGATTGAGGGGTATTATATTTAGTACACATGGTGTTGGGGATCACAGGGAAAACAGTGTAGCACATATAAGGCAAACAGTGAATCTGTGGCATCTTACTACACTGATGGACAGTGACTGCATTGGGGTATGGGTGGGGAATTGATAACATGGGTAAATGTAGTAACCACATTGTTTTTTCATTTGAAATCTTTGTAAGAGTGTATATCAATAATACTGTAATAAAAAAAAAAACAGTACCCAGAACACTACCCTTTGGGCAGAGACTAGACAAACAAATGGAGGTTGATATGTGTAGGTGACATGGGTGAATTCAGGTTTTGAAAATTCACCAAGGAATATACATAATTTGTTCACTTTTCTGTATATATATATATGTCAATAAAATGTCTTTTAAAGGATGTCCTTCAAGAATGTTTAATACTCAGACAGTAAAAATGTTATGTAAGGTAAAAAACACTATAGAATTCTGTATATGTTACAGGAAGTGAATACACTAAAATATTCACAGTGGTTTTCTCTTCAGTTGGTGGGCTTATGGGAGACTTTTTTTTACCATCTTTGTATTTTTAGCCACCTACATTTTTCTAAATTCTTGAAATTTGTAATACTTTACAAATATATACAGTGGCATTTCATGTATATTGTCTTACTTAATGCCCATAACATTCCTGTGAGGTGGCCACAATTCTTATTAGGGCTCAGAAGAGACTTGCCCCCAAGCACACAGCTAGTAAGAGGTACAGCTAAAGTTTAATTAGTCTAACGAATCCATACCTCTAGCGCTTTCTATTTCAACACTCCCAGATATGGCTGGACAAGTGGGAAAAGCCAAGCCTGAGATAATCTGACTGAACACAAGAGGCCAGGACTGACCCACGATGGAAGCACCTCCGTGCCAGGCTGGCTAGGGGTGGGGAGATCTCTCCAGGAAGGGGCGGAGGACAGACAGGCTGGATGGTAGAGGGCTCCTAAAGCTGGAGGAAGCTGCAGAGTGGGTAGAAACTCACTCAGCAACCTCTCCTGAAAATTCGGTGCTTTCCCCTCTGCTTCCTCTGACTTCCTCCCACTTGGATTATTACCTGGGTAGGAGTCTGTCACCTGCCTTATACTGTGATACAACCACAGGGGAGGGTGTGTGACTCAGTCATCCTCAGGCTAAGCTGGTTGAACTACATGATGGGCCTGGACAGGAATCTGCCTGCCAGAGAGAAGGAACTCACAGAAGGCTGGAGGACTCAGGCCTGGCTCTGGCTCACCAGGACTACAGATTCAGTGCTGAGGCCCTCTCTCCTTCTGCAGCTGCATCCTCGGTCTGCCCCAGGCCACTTCCCACCGCCTACACACACACAATCATTCAGGATCCCAAAGAGCTGCTATGGGCAGACATTTTCAATTTCAGAGTGCTGTAAACTGGTCAGGAGAGAAGTGCAAGATGGTAAAGGTACACATACTAAGGAGCTTCATAAGGAAGTCAGTTATGCTCTGCTTGTGTGGCTGTGGGACCAGTGTTGGCTCAGTAATGAATGCTTACTGGAACACAGTCTATCAAACGTCTGCTTTCAACCAGTCTTTGGACTTGCCCCAGGAGATTTCTAGACCAACCAGAGCTACTACATGTATTTGGTTCACAGAATCTGGATAGGTACAGAAATCATTGGCACCAAATTTGGCACAAAATAACACTAATTATTTGTATAAATGATGAAAAACTGCAACATTAGAAGTACCAGATCATTATAAAAATCAGCCCTCACATTTGGACAGTAGTTTACTTTCCAAAACATGTTCACAGCAGAATTTTACTCCTACAAGGAGGAGGGCTGTATTACTACACACTACGCAAAGTAACTTGAACTAGAAGTCAGGTCTGGCTCCTACCCCAGTGTCCCCCAAAAGTAAAATAGCTCCTTTGGGAGATGAGGGGAGACACTGAGGAAGGTGGCTGGTCCCCCCACACAGCCCCCTAGCAGGCAAGGCCAGAGAGGGAACTGGTGTCAGACTAGACTGGGGTCTGGGCACAGGTCCCTCCACCTTCCCCATAGATACTCACCCCAGGAGCTTGCTGTGGTCCAGCTGGTGGCTTGGGGGCATTCGGCAAGCACTGAACACAATGATCTTCCGCCCATATTTGTCATCTCCTAGGTGTGGACAAAGATGGAGCACAGTGGATGGAAGATGAGCTGAGTGGGGTGAGTAGCTGAAAGGTTGCCAGGCCTAAAGACCCGCACCATCTTGTACAAGGGCCAGAGTGGCCCATGCAGATATACCTCTGGGAAGCCACCTGCATTCAAGGGCATGACACCCAAGAAAGAGGGATAACTGCTCTCAGAGTTACTGAGCTGGGGTATAAAAATATAACATGACTTTTTAAAAAATCACACAAAGTGAAAAATCACACCAAATGTTTATTAATGGATGAACAGATAAAAAATGTGGCATATTCATGCAATGGGATATTGTTCAGCCATAAAAAGGAATGAAGTATTGCTACAAGCTACACTATGAATGAACCCTGAAACATGCTAAGTGAAAGAGGTCAGACTCAAAAAGCTACATATTGTATGATTCCATTTATATGAATTATCTAGAATAGGTAAAATAGGTAAACACACAGAGACAGAAAGCAAATTAGTGTTTTCCAGGTGCTGGAAAGAAGGGAGAACAGGGAGTGACTGCTTATGGTTAGGGGTACAGTACGGGTACAGATGACATTTTGAACTAGAGGTGGTAGTGGCACAACTGTGAATATATTAATACCACCGAACTGTACACTTAAAAATGATTAACTTTATGTTATGTAACTTTCACCTTAGCTAAAAAAACAAAAGTCACACCCACCAAACCAACTGTTATCTTGCCAGTCATCCTAAAAGTCCACATTTAATCCAGAAGCAACTGTTCTGAGCAGCATGTTTTGGATAACTTCTTGATGCTACCTTTACAGCAAGTCCAAGGAAACTAAGGAAATCAATCTGATTACTTAATAGTCATGTTTCATTTTTTACCACTAACAATACTTTCTGATTTTATTAGAATATTAACCACACTTGCTCTTCTCGACTTCTGGACATTTCTAAAAATCTTATCTTTTCTCATTAAGGATATTCTAAAAGAACATGGAGCTCAGAGGAGTCTGTAATCCTTTGGGGAAATGCTCATTTGTATGTAATCGCTCAGGGGTATTTGTCCCAAACTAGTCATTATTTGATCATCTAACCATCTGGCTTTGTCAAGAAGCTGGGGACCAACTGAGACATATGCTACTATCCCCCAAGGTGAGATGCTTTTTCATATTCTTTGCATGGATCAGGAACCCCAAACAAAGGAGTTCCTCCTTGATGAGGACAAGGCTTGGTCCCCATTCCCCCACATTCCAATGACCTTCCCTTCATTTTTAACCTTGAACCTCTCCAAAGACACAAAACCACATTTGCCTAATCTCCATTGCTGCAGAGGCAAATAAGAAAACCACCTACACAACTCATGCAATGCAATGAGTCTGTCTTCCATTACCTCTGAGGATAAAGATCCCCCATGCCTTGCTGAGGGTCTTTTCCATATTGAGTTAACCATGATCTTGATTATTCTTCTTCATCAGTAAATTAACTCAGGAGTCAGTGCTTCTCCAAACAGGTCGCCAAGGCTCTGACCCTTTCTCTAGGGCTGGGCAAGGCTCAATGGAGAGGGTGAAGGAAGTTTCTGGAATGTGCACAGTACAGCCCAGCCCCTCCTGGCTGCACTGTCCACTGTTTTTTGGCTTGATTTAGTGCCTTGTTCCCGGCAGTCTGACTACTATGTCCAGTCTCTGGATCAGCCCCCTCTATCCATCTCATCTCTACCCCAAACACTGCCTAGCCTCTGTTGGCCCTAAAATGTCTTAGCCAGGAACCCCCAAGAATTTCTTGGGTGAGGGTCTGCAGACTGACCCACTAAGCCTAGAGGCTTTGTTCTCTCATCTTAAACTTCCCCAGCTTCTAGCCCTGGAGAATTATAAGCACCTATTTGCCTCCAACTCTTCAGCCTTGAATCCTCTCTTCCTCCTCAACTCCAGTCCAGATACACTCTCAGCCCCCAGTCCTGTAACTGCTCCTTGGCATGACTCACAGGCCCCTCTAGGCCCATACCATATACACCTCCCTCACAGAAGTGCTCACTGCCCAGTCCGATCAGGTGGCTCTGAGCCTCTGCTGCTTTCTCATGCCAGGCACAACTTCCTCTGAAAACTCCGCTCCCTTCCTCTAGGCTAACTCCCCTGAAACCTTAAGGCTCATCCCAGGCAGTCTCCTCCAAGAAGCCTATGTCCTCTGTTCCTTCCCCCAAGACTGCCACATGAACCATCACCCATCTTGTCATGACACTTGGGTTTTCCTGTATAATTCTTTCTGTGCCTGTCTCTTCTACTGGCTTGTGAGCAGCTCCAAGACAGGGACTGCATCTTGTCCATTTTTGAACCACTAGTGCTGGGCCAGAGCCCAGCACACAGCAGGTAGTCCCTAAGGGTTGCCGGCCTTCACAGTCCCAGGCCAGCATTACACAGTATGCATGGTTCTATTTCTGAGCTTGCTCACCATGATATCTAGGTTACAAAACTGCTTTAGGCAGTGGGTTTCCCAGAGCCTGGGGCAGAATTTCTCCAGACTTAGAATTAGGAGGAGAAGGTGCAGCTCCATCTAGCAGCAGGTCTATTTTGAAGGACCAGTGCCATCTGCCCTCTTTCATACCCTAGCTTAGCTCCTGAGGTGCTAGGTTCCTTCTAGGCCAGCCAGAGGTCCCTCCCAGGCTGTTTCCACGGTCTCATCAAATGACTCTTGCTCTGGCAGTACCAATCCAAACTCCTCTCAGCAGTCAGCGAGGTACACACATTGGGGGCACACAACGCCAGAGGGGGCCTGAGCCAGCACTCAGGCCAGGGCATTGCTCATAGCTAGCCCCCTCTCCACCATGGACAAGGCCCCTCCCTGTCCTACAGCTCCTTTCCCTGTCTGTGGGCTCTGGATGTGTCCCTGTACAGACCCTCCCTCCTGTCAAACCTCCCATAAATCCCTTGCTATTTCTGGCTCCCAGGTACTGCCAGCTCCCAGTATCCCGGAGTGGGGCAGCAATTAAGCTGGCCCCACCTAGCCTCCACCAAGAACCCCTCCTGATCCACAGCCCAGAGAGGCCAAGCAGAGTCAGCCAGGAACACACCTACCTGGCTGGGCCCCCTCAGGCTCATCACACCCTGGGAAAACAGAAATACGTTGAAGCTCTGCTTGCAGGGGGTAGACGGGTCATACACGACACGGCAGGGGGCAGTCTCCTCTGCTCCACCTTGTGATTTGGCCACATGGGTGTGGGGGAGGATAGAGACTCCTTCACATCACACACCCCTAATGCCTCAAATAGGTTCACCTCTGGGAGTGAGGACAGAAAGTTCTGAACCCTCAGATGATTCTCCTGTGTCCAGGCCAGGAAATATCTCTCAGCTTTGCTTCCATAGGGGTGAGAAAGACCATACCTAAGGCTTCCAATCCACACCAGGGCAGACACCAGGAATACAAATGCCATGGAAACACCTTTGACATTAGGGACAACTCTTTCAATACCCCCATTCCTCTCTGAACCCAGCATTCGAGAGAGATGCAGCTCCCTACTGTTTTCCTATGGCCAGATACCTCCAGGGTCCCTAAGCCAGCATCACAATGTGCTATCTGGCTTCCGTTGCCAGCCCAATGCCTCAGAGCGGGGCCATGCCTCACTCTTGCTTACAGCTGCCTGGCCTCACCAGTGAGGGCAGACAACAATTAGGGAAAACATGAAGTATCTACAAGTCCAATTTCCTCTTCTAGAAGTAGGACCCTAAGGACAGAAACCAGGTCATCAACATCCTTGCTACCTCCCCTGCTCCTCGCACCTGCTTATGAACAGGTGAGAGGAGGCTCACTGAGGCTGAGACCCAAGGGAGGCTGTACACCCATTCTCAGCAGGGTAGCACATCTGCTGGGACCTGATGCACCAGGGGGTCAGGTGGCCCTAGATTCTGGAAGGAGGCTCTGCCATTCGAAACGTCCTTGGAGGTAGCATTTCCCAGGAGGGCCTGGCACCTCCCTGTTCCCCAGTAACTGATGGGAATGGAAAAGCTGACCTCAGGGCAAAGGGAAGGGAGATTAGCTACTGATTGTAAAGAACAGTGTCTGTGCTCAGGAGCCCAGGGTTAGGGGTCAGAACAGGAGGATGGAGTGAGTACCTGGCCTCTCCCCAGCCCTTCCTCTATGGCACGAGGGGCTGGCTTCCTTGAGCCAGGAGTGCAGACTGGGAGGAAAAGGTGTAATGCTGGGTGTGCTCACCTGCCACCTCTACAATCTGGTGCCGGGCGATGTCGTAGTAAGGGTCATCCCACTTCAGGTGTGTGACGGGTTCCGGGGAGCTGCTTTTGGAGTCATCTGAGGAACACAGTAAAGTCAGGAGGATAATCTGGGGGATGGCACAGTGTTCCTGGAGATTCATGTTCTCTGGTCTTCCTCACAGTAAGGCTGATGATCCCATCCCATTCTGGGGCTGGGTTGCCTGCCCCAATCCTGCCCTCCTGGGCTCTCCCTTCAGCAGAAAGGGGGGCTCCCCCTCTAAGGTGCCTATGGCTGCCTGGGATCCAACGGTGCCCACCTGATTTGGGAAAGTCAGGCATTTCATCTGAGGGCCAGTTCTTCTCATCAATGGAGGCTAGCTTCAGCTGGTTCAGAGTCTGGCTGGTGTCATCCAAGGTCAGGTCATCCTGCAACTCTGAGAGAGGGTCCATGGCCAAGCCTGTCCCTCACAATCTCACCCCACAGAACCTGAAGAAAAACCTGGGGGTGGGGTAGTACCAGGTCAGCAACACCCTCTTTTCACCTGTAACTTCTACAGTACACCCTCCCATCCCCACTCTCCTCCGCCAAGCTCCCTTGTCCCTGTTCCTCAACATTTCTCATCCTTGCCAAGAGCCCCATGTAGCTTGGGCTCTCCCCAGTTCAGGCATGTTGCCAGAAAAGGCAGCTTGGACACAGGATGACACAGCTCAGCGCCTGCCCTCAGGCCCTCCAGATGGAGAGGGAAAAGCCGTGCCAGGCCCTGTGCTGCCCATCGCCCAGCTGGGTCAATCATGTAATCCTGGCTGCAGAGGATTAGAGGTCCACATCCTCTCCTCAGGGGTCACAGAACATAGATGCTTCCTAGGCCCCAGCAGTTAAGTAGAGATGTGGCAAGAGTCTAGAAAGTACACAGATGCTCCAAACCCCATTCCTAAAAGAGATCAACTGAGGCCCTGGCTACTCCATCCCTTACTCCTGGCCTGGGGAAGAGGAGGTGGCCAGAGACCATAGGGCCCCAGGAAACAGGCCATGGCCAAGGTGCCCAGCTGGAACTTCTCCAAGACAGGAGCCAGGAGCAGGGGTAGGAATCTGCCTGCCAGTCATAGCAGACCATCTACAAGCTCCTGAGGGCTTCCAAGCCCACTTTGTGGGTAGCGCCTGACACTAGTTCCACGGTGGGAATGGACAAAAGACTGCTCCAGAGACTGGGATGCTCAGATGGGGAAGGGGAAAGTCCATGACATCCAGAACACTGAGATACAGGAGGCAAATAACAACAGCAATTACAGCAGGCTGGGAGAGAGCAGAACCGACTCTCAGACTGGGTTGGCCCAGATCAGGGGTATGGCCATAAGGATGGCTGCATGCAGCCTAGAGGTAGCATCTTCTGCCCTGGCACTAACCAGACACTGATCCCCTCTCCTATCACAAGCTCACCATAGGTGAGGGAGGAGAGTTTCAGTTTAACCCACTTGGTCCAACCCCAGAGAAGAGGCTGCTCTAAGGCTGCTGCAATCCTGGAGCCCAAAAAATGACATATATGGTCAGAGAAGCAGCAGGGCTGATGAGGAGTGCAGACAAGCCCCAGGGAGAAGAGGGGAGAAATGCCAGCCAGGATCCAGACCCCAAACACCTCTGAGCTCTGAAGGAACATGACAACCTCCTGCACATGTCACAGCCAAGGACACTGGGTGGTAAACTGGTTCCCTGTGCCAAGCAACAACCACCCTGTTACCAGGGCAACCACAATGATCCAGTGCTAAAAGCTGTTTCAAGCTCCTGAGCCAAAGCCGAGCAGCTGTAACAGACCAAAAAAAAAAAAAAATCTTCCTCTTTCTCTCTTCTGGCCTTGTATGCTACCCTTATGCACTACTATTGCCTGCCACCAAAATATAAGTCCCTTCCCATGAACACAGAGAAAAATGACCCTCTCTTACTTGGGAATGCATCTCAGGGAATGCAGCTCCCCCAATCCCTTTCAACCCTCGAATGCAGGTGACCCAGAATCCACTCCTGATTCCCCTAACACACTCCTTCCCCCATTCAACCAGGAGGAGGTGAGGGCTTTCAAAAGAGGACTCCCTGGGGAGCAGGGACAGAACTCAGCTGAAAGTAAACACCTCTAGGTCTGAGCTTTCTCTCCATCCCTTCTCTTTGTCACAGCCCCAGCACAAGTGTTTCTTCCGCTCTGCCCACAGCTATCCCAGACAGGTCTTTCTGCATAGAATGGGTGTTTGATGCAACGAAAAATGTATGGGATGAGGTATATGCAGAACTGGACTGTAGTCCTGCCTGAGCCAATGAATTCCAGTAATGCTGGGAAAGTCCCTTCCTTATCTAGGCCTAAATTTCTTCATCTATAGAAGTAAAGGATCCTTCCAAAATACAATTCTGCAGTGTTCTAAAACAATTACGCTGAAGTGAACAGGACTAGAAGGAGCAGCTGGGAGCTGAAGTATGTGTGAGGAAGGGAGAGGGACACCCCCTAGAAAGGGAGCTGAACTTGATTGAACTCCACTTCTTTTCCAGTAATTTCTCTATTTTGTTAGTTTTTCCAAGACTGACCCCTCCCCCTCCATAACCTCCTTTTCCAGCATAACTAATCACAGTGTTTCCAGACTGGCCTCTCCACTACCTCCAACCCATAGCTGTTGCCCCTGTGGGCCCAGAAGCTTAGCTTCCATTCAGTGGTAGGGTGAGGGAAGTTATTGCAGAGAAATTTTAACAAAAGTCGGGAAATGAAGTATCCTGGCTGCCTAAGACCCTAGTCACCTACAAGCCCTGCTCTATTCTGTCAAAAACACTCCTTACTCTGAGATTAATTTTTTCCTTCTCAGGAGGTAAAACAGCTACCTTTACAAATATCTTTGAGAATCTCTTTAGGCAGAGGTTTTAATCTTTGAGAGTGCTGGACCTCTGATATTCTGAGGAAATTTGTGGACTTTTCCCTAAGGAAAATCAGCATGAAATCTTGCATATAATTTCAAGGGGCTCAAAGGCCCTCTGAGAATCTCTGTTTAAGAACCTCTAACCTATTTGGCACATAGGTGCTCAGTCAATTGTTGAATTAATCTCCTCAATGGAGAAGGGAACTAACATTTGTTAAGGCAATAGAGCACCACGAACTGGACACAAATTCTCTTTTAACTTCACAACAGCATCCATAAGTCTTGCACTACTAAGACTACTAAGCCCATTTCACAGTTTGAGAAAAGTGAGGGCCAGAAAAACAAGCAAACATCTCGACATGGTAGAGTCCAAGATCTTAATCCATGTCTGTCTATACAGTGGTCACTTGGCTCATATCAATCCTCAACACTAAGTGACTGGCATTCATATGATTCTCAAGGTTCAGAAGAGGTGCCACAAAGGGGCAAAGTAAAGCCTCTCCTCTAATTTCCCCTATATAAGAACGGAAATAACTTGAAATCGCTTTGCTCTCCTAGCTGGGGCTCCAAAATTGCGAAAATGCAAATTCTGCAATACAACAGCAAGACATTCAACCACAGCCTCGTCTGCGCAGAGCTCTATGGTTTACAAAACCCGGATTAGGTGCAATTATTCCATTTCAGAGATTAAGAAATAGAGATGAAAGCGTGGCCTAATAAGTGGCAGGGTAGAACACTTCCCCCAAATTTCTTCTTAGCGCTTCGCCAGATCAGACGAGGGAGACTTCCCCATCCCAGGGGCTTGCTCGATGACAGCGATCTAACCTGAACCCTGCCCTGGGGTGGGCAAGAGGAAGGCAGCGAAAGGGGTGACGTCCTCTCACTGGAGATCAGGGAGTGGGACAGAATTTCTGCAGCGGTAAGGCCTGACTCCCAGGCTCCATCCCACTCCTACTCCCTTCCTCGGATCCACTCCGGATCCCTATCCGGACTCCATCCCTTCAGACGACAAGGCTATCCCTTCTCTTCCTTCCCCACCCCCACCCACCAGGAAGACCCCGCGCCCTGCAGCTCACCGTGGTAGGGTACTGCTCTCTGCCACGCCTGTCAAAGCTCGGAAAACATCCGGCTCCGCGATAGAACTGGAACCACCCACTCCGGCTCTCCTCACTCCCCAGCCACTTGCGCCACACCTCCAACCCACTTCCGTCTTGCAACCAGGTCCAAACATGGCTTTTCCAGGAACCCCGCCCACTTTCTGCACGTGCCCTTCCTGGGCGGAGAGCATAACTGTCCGACTCGTTCTCCCCCAAAAGGAGGTGGTTGGAACTATTAGTTCCGCATTCCCATATAGTGGATTCCCTGGTGACATCCGGAATCCGTTTCTTATTGTTCTCGGACAGAGTTTTTCCTCATCAAGTACTCCTAAACTCGCGGTCCTGTGCAATACTGAAGTTTGATTCTTAGGATTCTTTCCTGAGAGGAAATTTGGAAGTCAACGGCTGTCTCCGGAGGGAGCCGAGAAGGCGAAGGTCACTTCCGGCGGGGGGAGAGAAGTCTTTTGTTTTTGTTTTTGTTTCTTCCTGATCCGGGATGGAGGTGGCGGAGGAATTGCGCTTGGAAGAGGGGATCCTGCAGTTCGGTGAGCGACCGTTGATGTCTCCGACCCTCGGCCCTGGGCTAGACAGACCTAACGTTCTCTGGTCAATTCTCTTCCCTCGGCGCTTTTCCTCCCGAGCCCGGGGTCCTGCTCCGGTGCCGTTAAGAGTCTTTGGGGGCTTTTTAAGAGGTCTCGAACACCTTAAGAGGCCTTACAGATTCCTCAGACTCCTGAGGCCTAGCTGGACCTGCGGTTTCCTCGCGCACCTCTCCCCACAGGACAATCTCTGGGACCGCTCGCTCACTGTCTTCCTATCTCCCTGCAGCCCGCGAGCCGCGTCTGGGCCTGGACTCGGGATGGAGACCTGGAGAAGGCTGTACTCAGAGCCTCAGAGACTTCCCGCCCGGGCCGACCCAAGCCGTCCTCCCTCTAAAGAGCCTCCCCCGGGGCTTGGCCCTTGGCCCCTCTCTTGCCGAGGAACAGCGCTTGGGGATCTGGTGTATCGGGGAGCCCCTGCAGCCGGGACTGCTCTGGAGGCCGCTGGAAGAGAAGGCTGTCTCTGAGCAGAAGGGCAAAGGAGCGAAACCATGGCAGGAGAAGGTTTGAGGGGATAGGGAGTCCCCTCTCCGTGATTGAAAGGCAGAACCAGAGACCATTAAATTTTCAGGGGCTTCATCCTAGATCTGTCACAGGAGAGGTTGTATCGAGGTTTTTTTTTTTCCACCTTGGTCCCCTCAAACACATGGACTTTCTTTCTTTTTTTTTTTTTTTCAGGACATGTCACCAGGCCCATGGGGAGATGTGTGTGCTTGTGAGCAGAGTTCAGGCTGGACAAGGTAGGTTACAGGAGAGTACTTAGTGAAGATGCTCCTTTAAGGCTTTCTGTTCTGACATGGGATGGAACCAGAAGCTGACTAATTCCCCACCCACTGATCTTTTGTAGTGAGTGTTCCAGAGGCATGGGATCCTTTAGGACTCAGATTGCCCAGGAACTGGGATTTTCAGGCAGGGCCTCTTGAAGAGGTCTCCTGAGCTAGCTCTTGCTCTGCTTTCCAGTTTGGTGCAGCGGGGCAGAATGGAGGGTGAGGGAAACGTGGCCCCTGTGTGGAACAGTGAGAGACTCTACCTGCAGGTGTATCAAGTTGTACCGCCAGGCTTTGAGCTGCTACTGTGGCCCCGGCCTCCCTCTCAAAGCCTGAGCCCTACCCAGCCCAGGCTAGAAGAGGCAGCCACGGCTCTAGTGACAGAAGTAGAGTCCACTATACCACAGGAAGTGGCCTCCCCTGGGGAAGATGCAGCAGAACCTTGGACAGGTATGTGTCACATAAATGCTGGCTTCCCAAATTAACATCAAAACAACCTATTGATGAGACAAAGCAAAGCTAATGGCTCAGGAAGGTAAGAGAGAATACTACAGAGTCTTGGCAGCTTTTCTGAGGGGGATGGACAAAGCCTGGCTATTTAGTGAAATCTTGAAGTCTTGTATAAAGTGGATCTTTCAGTGTGGGATGGAAGTGGGGCTTCATTAGGATTGGGCAAGGATCATGACATAATAGTTTAGGATTTGTGGACACAGCAAGGCTAGACTTTTCAGGCAAGAGTGTTGTTCAGAGTCTTGGGGCATAAACTATCATTTTATGCTTTCTATTGAAGAGTGATTGGGTCTTTTCCTTAAAATGAACAATACAGATATTGGTAACTTTTATGTTTCTGTGTAAGTTTCCTGAAATAGTAGGGTAATGCTAATAAAGACAGCAAGCTATTGATAAGGCTTCCAATTTCTTATGTTTCTTCTGTCTGGGGTGGGGATGGGGTTCCTTTATTCTCAAATGAGCTGAGGTGAGGAAATGATCTCAACTCACCCTAAGTGTGTACCAGTTGAGGGAAATAGGGGACTCTGGGATGGCCTCCTTCTAGGGATTATCCTGATGTCTTGGACACTCTGGTTCTTAGGAGTGCTTCCTCAGGAGGCACCTGAGATTAGACAGAAAGATAATCAAAGTCTGTGGCTCATGCTCCAGGGAAAAGATGAGTGTCATTGCTCCCACTGAAGTTCAGGGACTGAGTCATTCCTGCAATTTCCTGATGACACCTGCATTACTACCTGCCCCAGTCTCTAACCCCAGCACCCATGCTTGCATTGCAGATCCTGGTCACCAGTCACCCTGCACCATGCAGGCAGAGCGTATGATGAGCTCTGGACCTAAGCCCCACACCCAGGACCAACTTTCTAGAGAGAGCCAACCACTTGACCCATTGCCTCAGGTTGGCAGTTTGGACAAAGAAGACCTACCCCAGACACATATGCCACCTGAACCTCAAAGCAGCTCCACTACCCAGCAGGAGCTGGAGAGCAGTGAGGCCAGTTCCTTATCTTCTGCCAGCACTCCCCAGCTGCGTGCTTACCTGGTCAAGAAGTCATGTAGCCCCCGTGATCAATGCCTATCCAGAGCAAGAACCTCAGCACCCGTGGCCCACCAGACTGGTGAGCAGCTGCACCCTGGCCTCCCTGCATGCTTGCAGAGCTCTCCTGGCCCAGCAAAAAGAGCCCCAAAACAGGGGCAATGGTACCCGTGTGGGGAGTGTAGCAAGGCCTTCTTGCAGCTATGCCACTTGAAGAAGCACGCATTTGTAAACACAGGCCACAAGCCCTTCCTTTGCACTGAGTGTGGCAAGAGCTATAACTCAGGAAAGCTTCAAAGCCCACATGCTGGGACACTGTGGAGTGCAGCCCTTCCCCTGCCTGCAGTGCGACAAGGACTACAGCACCCGGCGAGACCTTAGAGAGCAACAGGTGGTACATTCAGGTGCTCGGCCCTTTACCTGTGACCAATGTGGCAAGGCCTTTGCTTGTCGGCCCTCTCTGCGGCTGCACCGCAAGCTGCCCCTGCCCCTTCCCCATGCCCGTGCCCCGTGTGTGGGCAGCTCCTGGCGAACCAGGGCTCTCTGTGGAATCACATGCTGCTGCACATGGGGGAGAAGCCCTTCCTGTGCCCACACTGTGGCTGGGTGTTCCACCAGCAGGGCAGCCTGCATGGGCACTTGAGGCTGCATATGGGGGAGCGCCCTTACCACTGCCCACACTGTGCTGACGCCTTTCCCCAGCTGCCTGAACTGCAGCGCCACCTCATCTCCCACACTGGGAAGGCCCACTTGTGCCCTGTGTGGGAAGGCCCTTCGAGACCCACACACGCTGCGTGCTCATGAGCGCCTGCACTCATGCGAGAGGCCCTTCCTGTGCCCACAGTGTGGCCATGCCTACACACTGGCTACCAAGCTCCGGCGCCACCTCAAATCCGACCAGACTGACAAGCCCTACCACTGCCCCACCTGTGGCATGGGCTACAGCCTCGCCCAGAGCCTGAAGCAACACCAGCTCAGTCACCAGCCTGGGGCACCCTCCAGCTCACCCTGTGCTGAGCCCACTGTGGTGCTACTGCAGAAAGTGTCAGAACTGCAGGCACTGGCTCCCTGGCCCGGGACGCCTTCCAGGTCACCATTTCCGAGCACTAAGACAATTGCTTTGTGCTGCCTGAGGAGCCGGGCCCTGCCCCCCACCTGGTGCTCCTCCGTAAGGACACAGGCTTTAGTACCTGGGCAGAGGTGGTGGAGGTGGAGATGGGCACCTGACAGCCTTGCCTTTCCCGGAAGAGTTCTATGTGAAGACAAGTGTTCTCTAGCTGCCGAGTGTATGCATCTTTCTCGTGTAGCACCCGATAGAGATTAGTCTACTGTGAGAAGCAGGTCATGGTCTCCCTCCTGCTTGTGGACTGTCAGATTGTTTCCCATGACTGTCAGGTAAACGTAGGCCTCAGATCTTACTGAACTTCAAGTAGAGCTTGTTCTGTCTCCATCCCCAGGACTCAGATGCTGCTTGATCAGACCAGGGGCAGGAAATCCAGACAGCAGTGTGAGATAGCCAGCAACACTGCCCTGCTGGGCTCCTGGTGCTGCGGTGTTCCTGTCTGCAACTCTCAGGGACAGGGATTTTTGAACCAAACGACGTGAAGTTTGAGGGTTAAGAGGCCCTCAGCTCCCAGCTCACATGTGTCTTTCCCCAGGCTGTGGGTCATTGTAGCTGTAGGTTAAAATGAGAAGGGTGGTCAGGGAAGGCCTCTCATAACGTGACACAAGCAGAGACCTGCACTTCAGGGAGGAGTGAGCCCAGCCAATTTCTGCAGAAGGGTTCCAGGAAGAGCAAATGGTACTTGCAAAGCCCAGTGAGTTCCAGCAAGAGCAAAGAGCAGAGCAGCCACAGAGGGCCTGGTGGGGGTTGAGGGTAGGTGCATTGGCGCCGAGGGAAGGAGTTTGGGTGGATGTGTACTCTGGGAGGAGAAAATGATAATCCAAAGACCGAGTGAGTCACAGAGAGAAAGCTGATACCTAGTTTCTGACTTAGCAAAATTAGGATTTGGGCTGGGAATGGGTTGAGTTTGGAGTGCCTGTGGGAGAGATCTCAAGCAGTCAGAAGGCACAGCTTGGGGAGAAAAGCCTTGCTTAGAGGGAGAATCAGGGAGACTCAGGGTCTCTGAACCTGGGGGAGGCCAGGACCAAGACCCAGGAGCCCAGCCCTCCAGGCTCAGTGAGAGGGACAGCGTGGAAGGCTCCTTAGGAGATACTAAATAACCATCCAACAAAATAGGAAAACTTGCAGAGTATGTCACAGAAACTGGTGGAGGAACGTTTCAACAAGGAAGCTGAGGGCAGCAGTGGCTATTGCTGTTGAGAGGATTGACATTTGGAGAAGTCACTGGGAGCTGAGTGAGAGCAGTTAGAAGCCAGATTGGATTGCTTTGAGGAGTGGGAGAGGCCAGAGACAGGAGGAACATACATCCTTGTTCCATCCCTCTCTGTGCTACAAATAGGTGTTGTGACCTGTTTTACAGATGAAAATAAGATTCAGAGCAAGTAATTGGCCAAGACCACACAATCAGTAAGCTACAGAAGGATGATTGAACTGTGGAGTGTTCTCTAGCTTCCCAGCACTTGATCACGATGTGAAAAGCAGTCACAGGTCTCCTTCTTTGCCCCTGAAATTAACCCAGCCACCCACCCAACCTGAATAACTTCTTGGCAAAGTGTCATTCTGAGACTGTCCAAGGGGAGGGAGGACAGCAGGATCATGGTGATCTGTGGAGAGAGGCCAACCATCCAAAGCCTGAAAAGAAGCTGCCAATAGTGTTGAGTCAGCCAACGCTGTTTCTTGAAGCCTGCATGAAGCTCGGTAGGTTCTACGGTTTTCTAGCTCCTGTTTCAATCAGGGTCATTTCAACTCAAGTCAGTTTATCCAGCATTGTATCCTGGGGTCATACTCATCGTTTGATACCAAACTGTGCAAGGAAGTGGGGATGCTTTGGGAGTGGGGAGGCCTGTCAACACCCCACAACCCTCAAGCCAGAACCTGGGGTGCTCACACCCGCTTGCCGCATCCCTACACAATGGAGCTTTTCTCTCCGTTAAGACTCCCTAGTCATGCAGAACTGGGTTAGATCAAAGTCAACAAGTTCAAAAACACCTGATTTGGAGCCTGTTCTGCCAGTACTTGTGGCTACTGTGAGAATGGGAATTGGAGAATATTGTCCAAACTCCTTACATTACAGATGAGAAAATGGAGGCCTGGAGAGGTCATTTGCCAACGTGTGAAACCAGTGAGCAGCAGAAGCAGTGCAGGCCTAATTTAATTCTCTTTCAGTTAGAATAAAATGCAGTGACTGTTAGACTGATTGCTGGAATGTTTTTTTAATTGAGAAAATATTTTCCCCGATTGCACAATAATTCTTGTTCATCAAAATGTTGAAAGTCCCTTTATTCCCTACTTCTTTCCTATATCCCCTGACAGTCACTTTTATTTAAGTTTTGGTATCATTAATCTACAATTACATGATGAACATTATGTTTACTAGACTCCCCCCATCACAAGTCCCCCCCACAAACCCCATTACAGTCACTGTCCATCAATGTAGTAAGATGCTGTAGAATCACTACTTGTCTTCTCTGTGTTGCACAGCCCTCCTCGTGGCCCACCCCACATTATACATGCTAATCGTAATGCCCCCTTTCTTTTTTCCCCCCCATTATCCCTCCCTTCCCACCCATCCTCCCCAGTCCTTTTCCCTTTGGTAACTTAGTCCTTTCTTGGGTTCTGTGATTCTGCTGCTGTTTTGTTCCTTCAGTTTTTCCTTTGGTCTTATACTCCACAGATGAGTGAGATCATTTGGTACGTCTTTCTCTGCCTGGCTTATTTCAGTGAGCATAATACCCTCTAGCTCCATCCATGTTGTTGCAAATGGTAGGATTTGTTTTCTTTTTATGGCTGAATAATATTCCATTGTGTATATGTACCACCTCTTCTTTATCCATTCATCTACTGATGGACATTTAGGTTGCTTCCATTTCTTGGCTGTTGTAAATAGTGCTGCGATAAACATAGGGGTGCATCTGTCTTTTTCAAACTGGGCTGCTGCATTCTTAGGGCAAATTCCTAGAAGTGAAATTCCTGGGTCAAATGGTATTTCTATTTGAACTTTTTGAGGAACCTCCATACTGCTTTCCACAATGGTTGAACTAATTTACATTCCCACCAGCAGTGTGGGAGGGTTCCCCTTTCTCCACAACCTCGCCAACATTTGTTGTTTGTCTTTTGGATGGTGGCGATTCTTACTGGTATGAGGTGATATATCATTGTGGTTTTAATTTGCATTTCTCTGATGACTAGCGATGTGAAGCATCTTTTCATGTGTCTGTTGACCATCTGAATTTCTTCTTTGGAGAAGTGTCTGTTAAGCTCCTCTGCCCATTTTTTAATTGGATTATTTGCTTTTTGTTTGTTGAGGTTTGTGAGCTCTTTATATATTTTGGATGTCAACCCTTTATCATATCCCCTGACAGTCACTTTTAACAATTGGATATATATAGTACTGAATTTGAATGTAGCTTCTTGCTATAGGGCAAAGTTGCTATGAAAATGTTAATGCCTTTTCACAGATGCAAGTTTAGTTACACAATGTCTGGCTGCTTATCCAAACATCAGAGAGTGCAGGAGATAAAGGATCTTTTTATCGTGGCTTGCAACCTTGATAGTTTAAAAAAATATTACAATAGAATGAAATTATTTGGGTCATATTTAGGAAACTTTAAACAATACAAAACATCATAGACTGTGAAGAGCTCCATTGCTAGACATGTTCAGGTGTGGATCATAGCTCTGCACACTTGACTAGCTGCATAAACTCAGATAAGTTATTTAGTTTTTCTGTGCCTCAGTTTCCTCATTATAAAATAGGGTTGTAGTACCTGCCTCATCAGTACTATATGCATGGCATATGTTGAGCAGTAATGCAGCTGAAAGGTGAAGATGAAGGTACATGTTTCCCATAGGTACTGTTCATTTGGGGCAGGTTCATGCCACTCACACAGTAGTTTTGCTCTTTGGGTGCATGGTCCTCTGGGTGTACTTTATCATACACTGAGGCTGTACTCTACCAGAATGTGAGGGTGAGGGTCATACAAGGAGAAGAGTGAGGGCATGCGAGGCGGGGCTCTGGCCCTCTCCCTAGCCCTAGCTTTATCGCTGACTCTATACAACTTTGCTCAGTTAGCTTCCCAACGCAGAGGCTGCATTTCCACATAGTGACATGGGGAAATTAGACCAGATCAGTGATTCCCAAACTTGGCTCCACTATGGAGCTCCTCTGCTAATTTTTTTCCTTCAATGGAATCCCATATTTTTAAAGGTTTTTATTAAGTAGAAACTGATGTATTCACATTTTAAAATCAAAATAGAGAACTGCTTATCAGATCAAGGAAGACAAAAGGTAAGTAACCACCCAAAAAAGACATAATTTCAGCCAAAAGGAAATAATTATTTTTGTCTTAAAGTAAATTTGTAAGTTTTTGAGGGTTTAAAAATATTTGAGGTTTTTTGTTGTTGGTAAGGACGAGACCAATCTAGTACATGAACAAAGCCCTAGGCTTCAGAATATCTATATTTAATATCTGATCTTTCCAGTTCTGAAATTCTGTTTATCAAAATGTAATATTACTGGTTTCAGTGATTAGAGAGCTTTGCTTTACAGTGTAACCTGGGCTTTATCCATGATTCTCTTTGATGCCACCTTGTTGGATAGAAATGCACCCCTCATTAAGGCCTTTGCTTTAAGTGTGGAGGTATGTCTCTGTGGGCCCGGAAATGCCATGGAACCTGCTGGGCCCCGAGAGTTCCAAGAACAGTCATGGAGTCCTGGGGCCTTGGAGTGGACCCTGAAGCCTGAGGGTGTGCTGGGTCCGCTGGGGCCCTGCACCCATGGCGGTGCCACTCGGGTCTGGCAGGACTCTTGGATCCTTCCTGAGCCACTTTGACAGAAGGGATGCTCTCCCTTTATCCTCTCCATATTAAAAATGGTAGGTGTGATCTTACATTCACCCAAGAAAACACGGAAGCCATCCAGCTTAGAGCCCACTTACTAATACTAGCCTCCGTTAAAAAGGAATAAATTTTCACTTTTCATTGTGAAAATTTTGAAGCAAAATTTAAAAGAACAATGGAACACTCCCCTTACCACCTAGATTTAATAACTAATAACATTTTGCTGTACTTGTTTCATCTTTGTTGTCAGTTCTGTATACTGTGACTCAAAAGTTTAAAAAATACAAGTGTATGTCATATAACACCAAATTAATAATAATACTTTCATATCATTGAACACCTTATCTACCTTTAAATTTTCTTGTTTATAAAAAAAGTCTTAGAGGTGATTTGTTCAAAAGTCTAAACTGATCATGGTAATCCTGTTCCTTTTGTGCATTACTTGTTAGGTCTCTCTTAGGTTTCTTTTATTCTAGACAGTCTCTCCCTTGCCACTTTTATTGCCATGTCATAAATTTGCCAGAGAAACTGGGGTCATTTGTCTTACTAGATGTCCTTCCTTCCTTATGGTATTGTTTAACTTATTTATCATCAATTACAGTATTTCCTGTAAACTGGTAATTAAAGATAGAAGTTTGTTTCAGTCCAGATTCACTATTTTAGAAAGAACCCTTCACAGGTAACGTTAAGTATTGTTGCATCATGTCATATAACAAGGGTATTATATTGAGTACTTACTATGTGGCAGCATCATGATCCTTTACAAACATTATGATATGCTTTGCAGGGGTAGTTCAGTTTCTACTTCATAACTAGAAACTTAACTCTGAATGCAGCCAGACCTGGCGGGAGAGACAAGGGATCTGTGGACTCCAAAGAACTGCGACAAGTGAGAGCACAAAGGTGACAGGGTGTGAGAGCTGGGGAGTTCTCTACAGGGACATAATGGTGGGGACAAGACGAAACAAAACCAAATGTATCAGAATGGCCTAGAGTCTCTTGCTGGTCTTGCCATTCCTGGACCCACAGTGGCTCATGACTTCCACAGTATTCATGCCATTTCTTCTTGCCAAAGAGCCCATGCTTGCCACCTAACCCATCAGTCATAACCATGCAGAAGACAAGCTGGGAGCCATTTGGATTGGGTCCAGCATTTGTCCTGGGTCAGATGTCAGGACTCACATTCTTCAAAGTGAGATGCTCATCAAAGTTCCTCTAAATGGGCTTACCACTGGTACTGTGATGGTGTGTCAATTCATCACCCTGTCACATAAACCTAGGAATCAATCTGGAAAGCAGGAACCCTTATAACAAAATCTCATCTTCCCAGTGCTGAGAGAACCAGGCTTTTCTGCTTTGGAAGACTGTCTGCAAACAGCTTCTGGGAGACATGGCCCAAGACCTGCCTGTTAATGGCCATTTCTGTGCATGAGCACACCAGGGACTCAGCAAGGCTGCAACTCCAAATCAGTGTGTCTGCGGAGAGGCCAGTGTGAACTTCTTGGAGCTTTTTAGCAACATCCTTGTGAGGTGAATGTTGTAATCTGAGTGCAGATGGGGAGACTGGGGACTGGCCTCCAAACCAGTGCTCTCTTCCTGCTGTGCTTGTCTGGGCCTCAGGCGTTCTGAAAGCACAGGAACAAGTGAGCACCCGGTAGGCCCCTAGCTCCCCAGAACCCTCAGGAGAAGAGGCGCCATGTGCCAGCTGCTTTGGCCTCCCTGCCAGCTGCCCCTCCTCTTGCCTCTTATCCCTCTCTCCAGATTGACTCAGCACTGGCCCAGCTTGGTCAGCTCCTCAGGGAAAGGAGGATCATCTGCCTTGAAGCAGGTAGGGTGAAGCCACACCATTCTTCTCTCCACTTGTTAGGAGCCCTGCCCTCTTTGTACTCAGTATGTAATTTTTTAAGAAATTAGTGAGGTGAGATCTTTTCACCATTGCACTAAAAAAAAAGTAGGTTCATTGTCAATCAGAAAACAGTAACTATAAATTAAAACCAGAATAAGACACTTACATATCCATCAGAGCAGTTAATGTGAGTGATGGACAACCTAGAGATTGGTGAGGATATGAGCAACTGGAACTCACACATTATAGTGGGAGTGGAAGCTAGTTCAACCAACCACTGAAGACAACTATTTATCCGAGTGACTTAACCAGCAAATCCATGCCCGGGCATACACCCGACAGAAACCACTGCTTATCTACACCAGAGAATTTACACATGGATCACGGCAGCTCTAGTCATTATACCAAAACTGGAAACTAATCCAGATGCCCCTCATCATATGAGTGAATGAATAAAACAGGCTGTATTCATACAATGAGGTACTACACAGCTTTAAAAGGAACTGGTACACACAACATGAGTGAATCTCAGAAACATGCTGAGTGAGAGGTCAGACTCAACTAGGTATAAGCTGTAGGTTTCCATTACATGAAGTTCAGAAACAGGGAGAACTGATCTACAGTGATGGTATTCAGTGGTTCGTCTAAGGGATGATGTGAAAGAGTCTGTTGGGGATGAGGATATACTCTCTCAGTCTGGTGGCAGTTACATGGGTGTATGTATAAAAATTTTAGCTAAACAGGATTTGTTCTAACATTACTGTAAATAAGTTAGACATCAATTAAAAGTGTATAGAAAAATAGGTATATTATATATTTATATGTATGTATGTATGTATGTTTACATATACAAATATGTGAACTGGGCCACCCAGGAATTAAGCAGATTTGTGGGAGTCCTGGTCCCCAGTTCTCTCCTAACCATCTCTCTCGCCTGCTCTGCACTGGGCCCCTCCCCATGAAGTTCCCAGACTGTATATGACTTCGTTTAGACCCCAAACTGCCAGGCCTGAAGGACAGCAAGGTAAGAACCTGTGCTCTCAGTGTACCTGCTCTTTGTCCCTCTGTCCTAATTAGGCCCAGGACTAATATTTACCTAGTATGATGCAAACAGGAAATGCAGGAGGGATGAGAGCAGGGGGTGGGGGATGGGCAGTGTAGGACCAGCAGCCACTCCAGGCCTGGCCCAGAGCAGATGGGCAGGGAGAGGGAGAGGCCTTGCCGTGGAGACCTGAGGATTTGGGCTGGTCCTTGTTCTGGGTCAGGCAGCTGATCCTGGGAGATGAAAGTAGACCAGAGGCCCAAGAGGCCCTGGAGCTGGCTCCTGCTCCCAGGCAACCACTACATATAAACATACCTCCACAATTTCCAGACAGAAAAGGGGAAATAAGAGCCCTACATCAGTGCCTGAGAGGCTGGGGAGATGGTGCCAGCCTGCCCCCACTGTGTCCTGGGGCCGGTGGGCAGCTCTCACCTGGTCTCTGTTTTCTTGTATCTCTGTGTTGTGATTACACAAACCTCCCCATTGGTTTACACCAGTATATTTACTTATTATTAAGCGCGTACTATACTTCATGGACTTTACATTCATGATCTCCTTTAGTCCTCTCAGCAAAGTACTATTCCCGTTGTACAGATAAGGAATGGAGGCACACAGAGATTAAAGTAGCTGTCACCATGTGTTAGGGTTGGAAGGAGCCTCAGAAAGATCATGTGGGCCTCCTGGCCCAAGCTGGCCTGTGTGTCAGGGCAGGAGGGGCTGGGTGAGGGCAGTTCACTGCTGTTCCCTTTGTGACTTCCTCCCAGACCATTCATTGTCCTCTAGGTGGACCTGTCCTTCCGGGTGGCAGGGGTGGACTATCTATCCACTTGTCTTCATGGCCCTGACCTGCTGACCTCTCCCTCTCCATTGATTTCTTCATGTTAGTTCAACATTAACCCAGAGGGGTCAGGATGAGCCCTCAGAGTCCTGGAGCTGACACACAATGGCGCACGTCCGAGGCCTGTGTGTACCTGGCTGCCTGGCCCTGGCCACCTTATTTAGCCTTGTGCACAGCCAGCATGGTAAGGGGAACACGGGATCTGGGGCAGGCTGGCCGACTGGGATGTAGGTCCATGGGCTGGAGTCTTGACAGATGACAGTACTGGCCCCCAGACAGGTTCCAGCCCTTGGTGCCAGCTTAGGGAATGAGCCGGCGCTCAGGGTTGAACAGACAATGTGGCTGCTCCTCTTTTGCAGTATGGGGAGTGGGCTGGGGCAAACAATGAAAGGAGGGTTACTAGCAGGTTACTGTTAGCAGTCTGGAGCTCTGTGCCATGCCAGACATCTTTTGGAAGCCAGCAGCCTGATGGCCAAGACAGTCTGGCTCTCTGAGGCCACATTCCCACATCCCTCCTACCACAGTGTTCCTGGACCCTCAGCAAGCACTATTGCTGCTCCAGCGGGTCCGACGTGCCAACAGTGGCTTCCTGGAGGAGGTGCGCAAGGGCAACCTGGAGCGAGAGTGCGTGGAGGAGCAGTGCAGCTACGAGGAGGCCTTCGAGGCCCTGGAGTCCCCCAGTGCCACGGTGAGGCCTGAGGCTCAGGGTGCCTCTGAGCAGGCCCAGCTGTAGGGCCACAGATGAGGGGAGTGAGGGACACCACAGCTCTAACCGTTGATAACTGAATTTCATCTCTGTCCCATTTCACTGGGCTGCCAACGTGAGCGATCTCAGCCTTTCTCTGAGGTCCCAACGCCTGGGCTGTGTCAAGGTCCTAGGGTTTGGTGAGGCTCCAGGACCCTAGAGGCCTCCTTAGTCCTCAGACATCTGTCTACAATGGGATCTCTGGAGCCCCTGCCCCATGTGGCCTCTCAGCTTCAGCTTTCCTGTTAGGTCTGTGTCACCCTTGGGTGTGGGACTCTGGAGAGGCCAAGAGCTTGGGGCCTTGGCCTGGTGTTCCAGAGCCAGAGCGGCCTTTCTGTTCCTTGAGCCTCTGCCTAGGCCCCATGCCCTCCTTTTCCTGTCCACCCCACCCAAGGGAATCTCAGTCTTGGTTGGAGTGGGGAACCTCCCATCTCCTCAAATACTCTTGTTCCCAGTGGGCTTGGGCTTTGGGAAACAAAAGTAGGAAATTGCCGTGAACCTCCCCAGAGCCTGACTCCTGCGGGCCCAGGGTAAGGGACAGAGGAAAGTGTACGCGGGAGACATGAAGTTTACTAAAAAACAAAACCAACAGGCCTTTGCCACAGCCTCATGCCAGCCCTTGTTTTTCAGGATGCATTCTGGGCCAAGTACACAGGTGAGCACTGGGGGGCTTGCTCCGGGGAGGGAGTCCTGGGGCACAAGTTAGAGACTGTTCTACCCCAGAGGATCTTCTGGTCCATCCAGTCACCATCCCTCCATCCATGTCTTTCCTTCCTTCTATCCATCTGTCTGTTCATCTCTCTGTTTCTGAATGTCTGTTTATCCATCCACCCTTTATTTGAGCCCATCCTTTCCCTACCCCAACCCCAAAGGTGTTTTTGGGTCTTTTCCAGCTTGCGAGTCGGTGAGGAAACCTCGAGAAAAGCTCACTGAGTGTCTGGAAGGTGAGGAACTGCTGTGGGGTGGGGACAGGACACAAGGGGAATAACCTGGGAGGACAGTAGGGTGGGTTAGGAGTTGTGCCCAGCGGTGGCAACCTCTAGTATGTGACATTGTTTTGCTCCTGTGCTCAGGGATGTATCTTTGTGCCTGTGTGGTCTGTACTCTGTACATCCCAGTCAGTAAGCTGATTAATGTTGGAAGAACAAATGAATGAATGGATAATGCATTAATGTTTATGGCCTCATTCTCATCTGAGCCCCTGCCCACACTGGTCAGCCTTCCCAGATCTTCAGGGTACAGATGATGTCACATTCCTTCTCCAGAACCTTGAGTGGCTCCCCATTGCTCCCAGAATAAAGCACAGGTATCTTAGCCTGGTGAACTTTGCAGGTTCTGGCCTTAACCTTCCCTTCTAGCCTTAGCTCCCATTGCACCATCAACCTGGACCCCCAGCTACCCTGACAGTAAGCACTTCTCTAAACATGCCAAGATGTTTCTACTTCCTGGCCTTTGCTTGCATTGTCTTCCTCCCCTGGAGCCACCATCACTGCCCACTGAAAATTTCCCTACCCTTCAAGGACCAGATAAATGCTACCACTTTGCTGGGCCTGCGGGAGCCTCCTCTCTCCTCCACAGCATTCTGACTACACAGGTAGCATGACACATGGCTTCCTATGTGGGACTCTTTCATCACTGCCCATACTTTCATTTGTTAAATGACTTATTCAACAGACATTTCCCTGCTAGGTGCCAGGCACTATGTCAAGTGCTGGGGATTTTAAGGGGACCAAGGAATTAACAGTCTCATAGGAAATCTTACAGGAAAACAAAAATCCAACACACCAAAGTGATTGCTGGAAAGTTCTATTGCAGGTGCCACTGGAATGCTAGGAAAGGAGCCGGTAGTTTGCTGGCAGAATCAGGGACAGCTCCAAGAGAAATAGGGTTTTACCTGGATTTGCAGGATGTATTTACAAATAAACGAGAGCATTCCAAGGCAGAGAAAACAGTGTGTGCAGAGGCCTGAGGCATGGGGAACTAAGATAACAGAACTGTAGAGCAGGGCCAGATTCTTCAACCTACTTGCCATGAGAAGCCACTGAATGGAGCTCCACGGGGGCAGGGGCCCACCTTGACTATGCCTGTCTTACTCATTGCTATGTCCTCAGTACCCGGCATGGTGCCTATCAATGGCTGTCACATGGGCACTCAGGGCATATTTGGTGATTGCTGTTCAACAGATTGGAGAACTGGTTGCAGAGGAGGTGCTAAGTAAAGGCAGGCTAAGGGCCATGCACCAGAAGGGGCTTACAGGGGATGGACAGAGCTTTGATAGGGCAGGGGGAGCAAAATCCTCAGGGTAAGAGGCCTGGACTGGAATCTCTGCAGGTAACTGTGCTGAAGGTCTGGGTACAAACTACCGAGGCAATGTGAGTTTCACCCGATCAGGCATCGAGTGCCAGCTATGGAGGAGTCGCTACCCACATAAACCTGAGTGAGTGTTGGGCAGGTCTCTTTGCCAGCCTGCTGAGCACAGGGGGCCTGGAGATATGGGCAGGGTTGAGGGGTGGGCATGGTCTTATGCTGAGCAATTTCCTATTCTAGAATAAACTCCACCACCCACCCTGGGGCCGACCTGCAGGAGAATTTCTGCCGCAACCCAGATGGCAGTACCACTGGGCCCTGGTGCTACACTACAAACCCCACTGTGCGGAGGGAAGAGTGCAGCATCTCCGTCTGTGGTAAGTTAGGGGCAACTGACAATCCATGGCCAAGGTCCAGGGGTCTTCTTCGAGTCTGGCAGCCTGGGATGGCAACCAAGATCCTGGCTACCTTCAAGCCCTATAATCCAGGCTGTCTCCCTGCAAATAGGCTTTCCTTCCTGCTCAAGGCACCCTTCCCCCAATGAAGCCCTCCCTAGCCACTTCAGCCCAGGCACCCTTTTCTGGTCACCTCACAGCTAGCCTTACAGAGTCCAGCACTGCATGATTCTGCCACTACTCTTTCTCGTGATGTGGCAGCAGCCACAGTAGTGCTGCAAACCCCACAAAATCATGGCCAACTGCAAGAGCTCAGGGACATAACGCCAATAAGCAGTTATTTCTTATGTTCAGCTGTGCTCACTCGTGTGTCTGTGGGGTTCACTGACATAGGCTAGGTGCAGCTGGGCTCCTTGTGAGGGTTGGGTCACAGTCTGCTCTGCATTGCTTATGCTAGGGCTGAGGCAGAATGCCACGATCTTCCCATGGTAAGGGCAGAAGTAAGAAATGGCGAGCAGAAACACACAACATGTTGTAAGACCAGGCTCAGAACTGGTAGTTAGCTCTGCCCATGTTCCATTGTCCAGAGTGAGCCACATGGTCAAAGCCAAAATCAAGAGATGGAGAAGTACACCTTTGCCTATAAAATCACAGGGCAAAGGATATGGATCCAGGCAAGGGTAAGGAATTAGTGCAGTAATCAGACTACCAAACATGACTGTGTTCTTTGTCCTTGGTGCATCCCTGTGGGACTCTGTCTCAGCCTGAGACTGGTCTTATGTAGCAGGTCACCAGCCATGGTAACAACAAAAGCATCTCCTATATGGCATCAACCCTGCCCCCTGCGCGCGCGCGCGCGCGCGCGCGCGCGCGCGCACACGCACACGCACACACACACACACACACACACACACACACACACACACACACACACACACACACACACACACACACACACACACACACACACATATATTTGTGGCAGGCATGCTGAAACGGACCTACTGCCTGGGTAGACAAGACTGCAGACAGTCACTTCCAGTAGATCATAGAGAGCCAAGGAGGTGAAACCTAGTTACTTCTCTGGCTTGTGATCACCTATATTTTGTTTAAATCTCTCACCAACCCTGCAAGAACGGCATTAATAATCCCTTTATAGGCAAGCGGACTGAAGCTCAGAGAGTTTAAGTTGCTGGAGGTCATATAGGAAGGAGGAGTGAGGCAGGGATTAAAATCCTATCTGTCTGGCTCCACATGTGGTCCCACATACTTTGTTCCCTGCTCCTCACCCACCAGGCCAGGGGGGCGTCACTGTGGAGCTGACTCCACGCGTGGGAGGCTCTCTAGTGAATCTGTCATCTCCGTCGAAGCAGTGCATCCCTGAGCGAGGCCAGCAGTACCAGGGCCGCCTGGCAGTGACTGCACTCGGGTCCCCCTGCTTGGCCTGGGCCAGCAGGCAGGTCAAGGCCCTGAGCAAGGACAAGGACTTCAGCCCCACAGTACCTCTGGAGGAGAACTACTGCCGCAACCCAGACGGGGACGAGGAGGGCGCATGGTGCTATGTGTCCGGGGACCCTCTTGTCATGGAGTACTGTGACCTTGACTATTGCGGTGAGAGTGCCAGGCCGGGAACTGAGACAGAGGACAAAGCCTGGAGGGACTACAAATCCTTCCCATATCTATGGCTTGCCATGCACAGATTTAAGTGCCCTCATTACAGCCTTACATTCACCAGGTGGGGGTAGACCTAGCTCCATTTTACAGCTGAGTAAACTGAGGCCCGAGAAGTTAAGTTGCTTAAACCCAGGTGCACTTGTGCTCTTAACGTCGACACCAAATGGCCTCCAAGGCCTGTTGGAGGTTTACACAGGTCTAGTGGGTGGGTGAGAAATGGCTCGGCCCAGCCCCAGCCCCAGCCCTAGCCGGTGCCTGGGTCTCTACAGAAGAGCTGGTGGACGAGGAGGCAGGAGATAGGCCTGGTGAGGACCTGGACTTGGCCATCGAGGGTCGCACCTCCATCCAGGAATTCCAGACCTTCTTCAATGAAAGGACTTTCGGCTCAGGGGAGGCAGGTGAGGTGGAGTGCGGGCAGGGTGCCGGGTGGTGGCGGCACAGGGCACCTCGTGTTACAGTTTGTTCTGCAGACTGTGGGCTGCGGCCTCTGTTTGAAAAGAAGTCGGTGGAGGACAAAACGGAACATGAGCTATTCGATTCCTATATCGACGGGCGCATTGTGGAGGGCTGGAATGCGGAGATCGGCCTAGCACCCTGGTGCGTCTGGGTGTCGCCCCCTCCACTGGGCTGCAGCATCTGCCTACTCCTGCTCCCACCCCTAGGGCCTCCTCTCTTCCCTGCAGGCCCTGGCTTCTTAGGTTAAGATAGCAGAGGTCTACAGCTTATGGAACACTTGGAGTCTGGCAGCCTGGGATGGGGTTTTGAGATGGGGTTTATTACTTCTCACATTCAGAGGAGAAACTGGGGCTCAGAGAACTTAAGTGTCTCGTCTGAGTGACACTGTGAATGGGTTGCACAGCAGGACTTGAATCCAGTTCTTCTGACCCCAGAGCTGTGCATACTCTGGAGTGGAAGAAGGGTGTGTGTGTGTGTGTGTGTGTGTGTGTGTGTGTGTGTGTGTGTGTGTGTGTGTGTGTGTGTGTGTGTGTGTGTGTGTGTGTGTGTGTGTGTGTGTGTGTGTGTGTGTGTGTGTGTGTGTGTGTGTGTGTGTGTGTGTGTGTGTGTGTGTGTGTCTGTGTGTGTGTGTGTGTGTGTGTGTGTGTGTAGTGGAAGAAGTGTGTGTGTGTGTGTGTGTGTGTGTGTGTCTGTGTGTGTCTGTGTGTGTGTGTGTGTGTGTCTGTGTGTGTGTGTGTGTGTGTGTGTGTGTGTGTGTAGTGGAAGAAGGGTGTGTGTGTGTGTGTGTGTGTGTGTGTGTGTGTGTGAGTGAGATAAGCAGAAGGCAGTCCCTTGGTGTCATATGGATGCCCCAGTCCCCAAGGGCAGCCAAATCAATCTGGGGTCTGGGCCCAGCAGGCAGCTCTTTCCAGTTAATTCTTAAACCTGGGACTTTATACTTCTAGAGCTGGTGGAGGGGCAGCTCATAATGCCTCCTGTGCCCCCTCCCAGGCAGGTGATGCTTTTCCGGAAGAGTCCTCAGGAGCTGCTGTGTGGGGCCAGCCTCATTAGTGACCGCTGGGTACTCACTGCTGCCCACTGTCTCCTATACCCACCTTGGGACAAGAACTTCACTGAGAATGACCTTCTGGTGCGCATTGGCAAGCACTCTCGTACCAGGTATAGAACTGGGGACCGTGGTGCCTGGCAGGGATCTGAGTCCTCCAGAGTGACCATGAGGGGTGCTGGGGTGTGTGGGAGATGGCTGTACATCTCCCACAATAGAAAACCCATCCATTTCTACTGTACAGTCCATTTGACCACACTGACTGAGGCTTGGAGCTAGGAACAGAGAAACTAACGCTTCGTGGAGAGCTCCTTTCCAGACCAGGCTGTGGCCCAGGTGTGACCTTTAACTAGAGGCTGTTTAGACCAAGGCCTATGGCTTGCCTCCTCTCCTTATCTGCCTGGACTGTTTGACTCCAACGCTCTGTCCAACTTCAGGCCAGGAAAAAAGCTGCCAGGGGGTCTGCCAAGGCAGGAGCCAGCCCTCTCCCTTCACTGCTGGCCCACTGTCACCCTGCCTCCCAGAGACAGAGGGCAGGCAGTTTCCTTCCCTAGGGAACCAGCCAACCTGCACTGGGTGGCCCACAGCTTCTCTGTCTCTCTTTTGGGGTCTGTACAGGTATGAGCGAAGCATTGAAAAGATCTCCATGCTGGAAAAGATCTACATCCATCCCAGGTACAACTGGAGGGAAAACCTGGACCGCGATATTGCCTTGCTGAAGCTCAAGAAGCCCATCACCTTCAGCAACTACATCCACCCCGTGTGCCTGCCCGACAAGGAGACAGTGTACAGGTAAGGCTCTGGGCCCTGGGCTGGGTTCTGGGCCTGACAAACACTGAGTAGCCTTGCAGAAGTTCCTTTCCCAGGCCTCAGTGTCTTGGAGTGAACCCCAATGTTCTCTCTGTTCTGGTATTTTAGACTCAGGCCTATCAGGGATGGTGTTGGGGCCAGGAGGCTCCTGGAGGTGTTGGTTCTCACTAGCTCCTTCTCCCTTCTCAAAGACTGCTCCGGGATGGATACAAAGGGCGCGTAACAGGCTGGGGCAACCTGAAGGAAATGTGGACAACCAGTGTTGGTGAGGTGCAGCCCAGTGTCCTGCAGGTGGTGAACCTGCCCATTGTGGAGCAGCAGGTCTGCAAGGCCTCCACTCGGATCCGCATCACAGACAACATGTTCTGTGCTGGCAAGTGCCCTGGGAGCGGCAAGGCAGGAGGGAACAGACAGGCCTCCTGGTGGGGTTCTGAGACATTTTAAGAGCATGGGCCTGTTCAAGTCCTGGGTCCAATCACTTGCAGGCTACGTGGCTTTGGGGAAAGTTGCTTAACCCCTTGGAGGCTCAGTTTCTTTCTCTGTGAGATGAAGAAAAAGCCTTTATCCCATGAGGTTGTGTGAGGATAGTGTACGTAAGATACTGTATATAAAGTGTTAGGCAGGCTGCTAGTTACTTGCTAAGTTGTCAATAGCCCGGATAGCCACACGAGGCTACAGGTACAGGCAAAGCCATTCATTCATTCAATTATTGAGTGCCTACTATGATCCAGGGAGTATTCCAGGTTTACAACAAGGACCCAAATGGACAATGGCTGTGTCCTCAGAGAGCTTCCTTCCTAGAGGGAAGGAGTGTCAATAAACAGATCTAGAATAGCAATCCGTGCTAAGAAGAAAAATGAAGCAGAGTAAGGGAGAGAGAGGTGGAGACTGGGCTGATCATCTCAATAGAGTGGTTGGAGAAGGCTGGAGAAGGCTTCTCTGAGAATAGACTAGCAATGAAGGAGTGAACCAATCTACAGGAAGTATATGCAGGCTGAGGGGCAGCCGGTGCAAAGACCCTGGGGTAGAAACATGCTGGGCAGGTTTGAGGAGCAGCAGGGAGCCCTGTGTGGCTAGAGTGCAGTAAATACAGGAAGGGCAGCAGATAAGGGGAAAGAGGTGGGCAGGCTGAGATCGACACTTCCTTTAGGGCTTGAAAGACTGTTTTTTTTGAGGTAGGAAGTTATTGGAAGGTTTGGGGCAGGTGAATAAATAGTAAATTGTCTAACTTAATTTTTAAATTTTAGTGTTATTTCAGAGTCACAGAAAAGTTGCAAAACTAACACAAAGAATTCTTGTACACTGTTATCCAGATCCTGCCCCTGACTTCCATTTATAAATACACACACACATACACATGTGCTGTTTGAGAACAAATTATACATATGACGTTTGTTTATCCATATACTTGAGTATTTCCAAAAAACAAGATGTTCTTATATAACCACAGTATAATGATTAAAATCAGGAAATTAACAATGATACAATACCGCTGTCTAATCTATAGACCTTTTTAAAGTATTATCCAATTGTCCTACTTACTAATGGCTTTTATAACAAAATAAAAAAATGTTTTTCTCATCCAGAATCCAAGATCACACATTGTATTTAGTATCACCCGTTTTTTGTCTTCTATAACCTTGACATATTTGACAAGTATAGGCCAGTTATTCTGTAGATTGGTCCTCAGCTTGCTTTGTCTGTGTTTTTCTCATGAGCATATTCAGGCTGAATGATGTTGTGTCCCTTTTAGTGTGTCCCATTAGCACACGTGATGTCACTTTTTCCCATAACTGGTCAGAGATTAACTTAGGCCTCTTGGTTAAGGTGGTGTCTGCATTGGCCAGGTTTTTCATTGTAAAGTTCTCTTTTTCTCTTTGTAATTAATAAATATATTGTGGGGAGCAGCTTTGATAATGTCTATCCTGTTTATCATCAAATCCTTCTCTCGACTACAGTGGCTGCCAAATGGTGATTCTGTAATTCTGTCGTTCCTTCTACACTTTATTGTAAAGAACACCTTTCCTTTCTTTCATTCTATCAGTGTGGTCTCATGGGTCCTTACTTTATTTTAAGGGTTATAATTTGTTACTATTGTTATTTGATTTTCAAATTATCTCAGTTTTGGCTGGTGGGAGTCCCTTCAGCCTGGACTCTGTGACTTATGGAGCTGTCCCTGTTGTCCTCTGAGTACTTTCTTGCTTTTGGGACAGCAGGATGTCCAGGGTCATCCCATTTTCCTTCTAGTGGAGAAAGGTATTTAAAAACCAGGGTCTGGGGCCAGGGATGCACATTGTGATTGGGCTGTCATTGCTTCTAGGCACTTTTAATAGTCAGAACTAGAAAATATATGTATTATGCATATACCAACCTCTGTACCTATTTTTGTTTCTTCTTATCCATCCATGTGTTTCTTTTTGTACATATGAGCAGACAGATGTATTCTTATTTCTCCTTTCTTACACTCTGGGCAGCATACTATAGATATTCTTTTGTTCTTTGTTTTATTTTTCACTTAATGTATCCTGGAAATTCACACTCTATTGTTTGTAGAGTTTTTCCTTATTCTTACAAAAAATGTTTATAGCCACATTATATTCCATTATATGGACGCATCATAGTTTATCCAACCATTTTCTGTGTATGGGCATTTAGATTGTTTCCAATATTTTGCAGTTGAACATCTTTTCATATGCTTAACAACCATTTTTATATTATTTTTTGTCAATTTCTATTCATGTGTTTTTGCCCATTTTTGTCCCTTTCCTATCAATCTGAGTTCTTCATATGTTAGTAATATAAAGCATTTCTTTGTCATACACATTGCTGAAATTCCCTCCCAGTTTGTTAGTTTTTTAACTTTTATATATTTCTTGCCTTTCAGTTAAAATTGTCTTATATAGTCAAACTTAATAATGTTTCATTTTATTGCATCTGGATTCTGAGTCCTTATACCCAGATCATAGAGAAACTCACTCATGTTTTCTTTTAGTACTTGGTTTCATTTTTCAGCTCTTAGATCTCTGTGTCACTTGGAGTTTATTCTTGTATGTGATGCAAGGTATGGATCTAATATATCTTTTTTCAAATGGCTAACCAGCTGTTCCTACATCATTTATTAAAAATTCTATCTTTATAACCTGATCAAAAAATGGGTGGAGGCTCTAAACAGACACTTGTGCAAAGAAGAAATTCAGATGGCCAACAAGCATGTGAAAAGATGCTCCACATTGCTAATTATCAGGGAAATGCAAATTAAAACCACATAGAGGTATCACCTCAGACCAGTTAAGATGGCCAACTTCCAAAAGACAAAAAACAACAAATGCTGGTGAGGATGCGGAGAAAGGGGAACCCTCCTACACTGTTGTGGAAAGCAATATGGAGGTTCCTCAAAAAACTAAAAATTTAAATACCATTTGGCCCAGGAATTCCACTCCTAGGAATTTATCTGAAGAAAACAAGATCCCAGATTCAAAAAGACAGCTGCACCCCTATGTTTATCACAGCACTATTTACAATAGCCAAGATATGGAAGCAACTGAAGTGTCCATTAGTATAGAATGGATAAAGAAGATGTGGTACATATACACGATGGAATATTATTCAACCATAAGAAGAAAACAAATCCTACCATTTGTAACAACATGGGTGGAGCTAGAGGATATTACGCTCAGTGAAATAAGCCAGGTGGAGAAAGACAAATACCAAATGATTTCCCTCATTTGTGGAGTATAATAACGAAGCAAAACTGAAGGAACAAAACAGCAGCAGACTCAGACTTCAAGAAGGGACTAGCGGTTACCAAAGGGAGGGGTTTGGGGAGGATGGGTGGGGGGGGGCAGGTAGAAGAGGATTAAGGGGCATTATAGTTAGCACACAATATAGGTAGGTCACAGGGAAGGCAGTACAGCAGGAAGACAGGTAATGACTCTACAGCATTTTACTACACTTGATGGACTGTGATAGCACTGGGGTCAGGGGGCGACTTGATAATATGGGTGAATGTTGAAACCACAATGTTGCTCATGTGAAACCTTCATAAGATCGTATATCGATACCTTAATTAAAAAAAAATTCTATCTTTGCCCCAGTGATTTGAGATGTCACCTTCATCACATATTTAGTTTCTCTGTATGTTTAAGTTAAGTCTGTTTCTATTCGAAGACATTCTGTTCTGTTCTCCTCTTCAGTTTTCTATTCTGTTTGAATTACAGAGGCTTCAGAGTCTATCTTAACATCTGGTAGGGCTTGTTGTCTCTTGCAGTTCTTCTTTTCCAGTGCTTTCCTGGCAATTCTTGCATGTTTGTTTTTCCATGTAAACTTTGGTATTAACTTGTTTAGCGCCAGTAAAGTAAATTTGTAGGTGTTTTTATTGAGATTATGTTAAATTTATCAATTAATTTAGGGAGAACAGACATCTTTTTGATGTTGAGTCATTCTATACAAGGACAAGTAATGTCTTCCCATAGGTTCAAGTGTGAGTGCTGCAATTATGATTTTTTTCTCCTTGGCATCTTATTTGATAGATTTGTGTTTTTCTTGCTTGTTTTTCTTGAGCAAATTAGCTAGTGGTTGCAATAACAAACAAAAGGCACTTAGGAATTTCACTTGTTAATTAAGCCTATTTTTCAGTACTGTATGTTATTAATTTCTGCTTTTATCTCTCAAAATTTTTTCTTCCTTGTGCTTCATTTGTTTTACTTTGCTGTTCTCAGTGCTTTGAGCTGACAATTTTGTTAATTTATTTTGGACATTCATTTTTTATTAAGTAGGGTTATGCATTTCCTCTGTCCATAAAAAACACTTATGTAGTGTTTTCATTATTATTATTTTTTAGAAATTCTGTGATTTCAGTCTGTACTCCTTTTTTACTCAAGTTTTTTAATAGGAGGTTTTTAAATTTCCAAATGGGGGGGCTCTATTGTGTTTTGATTTATTGAATAATTTTGCATTTTTGCTGCATTATGATCCAACAGTATCTATAATATTTCTACTTTATGGAACTGATTTTTTTTGAGAGGGAGGGAGGGAGGTGTATTTCTGTAAATATTATATGTGTGCTGAAGGTGTGTAGGCATGTTTTCTATTATCCATGTGTATAGTCTGATATGTATCTGTAAATGTTACTTGTTATTTAGGTCATTTATATCCTTTTTATTTTCAGTTCATTGGATCTGTCTTGTAATGAGTTTGTGTTAAATTCTTTTATTAATATATTTTTATCTGTCTCCTTGCATTACTAAGAGTCTTTTACTTTATAAGAGCGATTGCTGTGTTATTTGGTGCAGATATTCATAACTTATTTATTCATTTTTGAATTGTGGTTTTAAGCATTTAAAAATGGTCCTTTCTTTAAATTATCTTCAGTTTCAGGATCATGATCCCTGTTTTCTTTTTGTTTCCATTCGCCTGATATACCTTTGCCCATGCTTTTAATTTTGTTCTGTGAATCACTTTGTTTTGTTTCTTAAAGTTTCTTATATAAAGCATAGCCGTTCATATTCACTGATATGATTGAATTAGTATTAACTCATATTATTTTGTGTATTATGTTCATTTGTTGTGTTTTTACCCTGTGATGTTTTCTTTATTTAAAAAAATTTATAATATTTGTATATTTTATATAGTTTGCATTTTTGTTCTATGGATTATCTTTGGCCTTCCACCTGTTTGACATGCCCTTCATTCCTTATTTTCTTCTATAATATTTTATTTGTCTCTCATACCCACTGGCTACACAACAATCAGTGCATTTACTTTCCTCTTGCTCTTTCATATTTTTAGTTGCATTTTTTTTTCTATTTGTTAGGACAATCAGTCCTTTTGCTGATGCATTCATTTCTTGGTTGGATGAAGCTTGTGCACTGACAGATTCTTCAAGAAGGGTTATGGGTATCAAATTTCCTGAGTTCTTTTTTTTATTAAGGTATCATTGATATATACTCCCACGAAGATTTCACAAGGAAAACAATGTGGTTACTACATTCACCCTTATTATTGAGTCCCCCCAATACCCCATTGCAGTCACTGTCCATCAATGTAGCAAGATGCCACAGAGTCCCTACTTGTCTTCTCTGTGCTACACTGTCTTCCCTGTGACCCCACACACACCATGTGTCCAATCATAATACCCCTCAATTCCCTTCTCCCCACCTCCCCACCCATCCTCACCCACCCCTCCCCTTTGGCAACCACTACTCCCTTCTTGGAGTCTGTGAGTCTGCTGCTATTTTGTTGCTTCGGTTTTACTACATTGTTACACTCCACAAATGAGGGAAATTGTTTGGTATCTGTCTTTCTCTGCCTGACTTACTTCACTGAGTATAATACCCTCTAGCTCCATCCATGTTGTTGCAAATGGTAAGATTTGTTTTCTTCTTATGGCTGAATAATATTCCATTGTGTATATGTACCACATCTTCTTTATCCATTCATCTACCGATGGACACTTAGGTTGCTTCCATATCTTGGCTATAGTAAATAGTGCTGTGATAAACATAAGGGTGCATATGTCTTTTTGAATCTGAGAAGTTGTTTTCTTTGGGTAAATTCCTAGGGGTGGAATTTCCAGGTCAAATGGTATTTCTACTTTTAGTTTTTTGAGGAACCTCCATATTGCTTTCCACAGTGGTTGAACTAGTTTACATTCCCACCAGCAGTGTAGGAGGATTCCCCTTTCTCTGCATCCTTGCCAGCATTTCTTGTTCCTAGTGTTTTCGATGTTGGCCATCCTAACTGGTGTGATGTGATAACTCATTGTGGTTTTAATTTGCATTTCCCTGATAATTAGCGATGTGGAGCATCTTTTCACATGCCTGTTGGCCATCTGAATTTCTTCTTTGGAAAAGTATCTGTTCATATCCTCTGCCCATTTTTTAAAAAGGTTATTTGTCTTTTGGGTGTTGAGGTGTGTGAGTTCTTTATATATTTTGGATGTTAACCCCTTGTCAGATATGTCATTTACAAATATATTCTCCCATACTGTAGGATGCCTTTTTGTTCTGCTGATGGTGTCCTTTGCTGTACAGAAGCTTTTTAGCTTGATGTAGTCCCATTTGTTCATTTTCACTTTTGTTTCCCTTGCCTGAATGTTTTCTTCTAAGAGTTTTATGGTTTCATGACTTACATTCAGGTCTTTGATCCATTTCAAGTTTACTTTTGTGTATGGGGTTAGACAATAGTCCAGTTTCATTCTCTTGCATGTAGCTGTCCAATTTTGCCAGCATCAATTGTTGAAGAGGCTGTTTTTTCCCCATTGTATATCCATGGCTCCTTTATCATATATTAATTGACCGTATATGCTTGGCTTTATATCTGGGCTCTCTAGTATGTTCCATTGGTTTGTGGGTCTGTTCCTGTGCCAGTACCAAATTGTCTTGATTACTGTGGCTTTGTAGTAGAGCTTGAAGTTGGGGAGCATAATCCCCCACCCACTTTATTCTTCCTTCTCAGGATTGCTTTGGCTATTTGGGGTCTTTTGTGGTTCCATATGAATTTTAGAAGTATTTGCTCTAGTTCTTTGAAGAATGCTTCTGGTATTTTGATAGGGATTGCATTGAATCTGTAGATTTCTTTAGGCAGGATGGTCATTCCTGAATTCTTATATGTTTATAAACTTTCTGTAGCCTTGACATCTGAAGGTCCACTTGGTTGGATATAAAATCTGTGGTTCACATTTTCTTTCCTTGAATTTTTTGAAAATAGAGCTTTATTGTTGCTTGTTATATATGCTGTTTTTGAAAAGTCTGATGCCCATGTAATTCTTGGGAACTTGTAAGGTATTTGGTCCTTTTGCTTGGAGGCCTTGAGGGTTTTTCCTTCATCTTTGAAGTACAACAGTTTTATTAGGCTATGTTTTAGAGTGTTTTAGGTCAGTTTTGCCAAGTACCTAGTACATCCATTCAATATGTATTATCTTTTATTTCTGTAAAGTTTTCCTCAATAAATGTTAGTTCTGTTCCATTTTATTTTTCTTCTTGAGGGACTCAGATTTTTTCTTTGGTCTGAGTTCTATTTCAGCCACTTTCTGCTTTCCATTTCTTCCTATTGTTTTGCCCATTTATTTTTAATTTTTGAATTTCTGATTCTAGGTATTTTGTCACAATTTTGTGGTTGTGACAAAAAAGTCACATTTTTGTTTGACACAAAAATGTCAAAAATTTGCTAGAGGAAATTAAATTCAGTTAGTTTTCTTCTGTTTCATGGTTGTATTTTGGCACAAGAATTTTTATTATCTGAGGTGTTTCTTATTTTTGTTTTCCTACTGTATATTTGGATTTATTTTTCACCTATTCATTTTGAATATTTGAGGTCATTTACAAAATTCCTAATTCACCCACTTATCTAGTAGATTTTTTTCCATACTCATCTTCACATAAGTTTGGTTAATTTATTAATTAACTTATTAACATTAGCTATACAATTAAGTATCTTAAATTGATTTGACGTATGGGTGTCCTCTGTAATCTAGTTATGTTGAAGGTGGGTTTTTTTATGTAGCTTTTGTTGTTGTTCTTCATGTTGTTCTGTATTGCTTGTGAAAGACACATGGGGATATTTGGATAAGGGCAACTGCCAATATCCTCAGCTCCTTGTAAATCTAACACATTTAAGTCATTCTGCCTGTTGGGTGGTAAATGGATTGTAGGTGGGCAAAAGTAGAAATAGGGAAACTAGTAGTTCTGGGAAAGGTATGTGATATGAGCAGGGGCAGAAATGGTCAGTGGCTGGACTTGGCATGTATGTTGAAGATAGAGTTGACAAGATTTGGTAAAGGATTGGCTGTGTGGGCCGAGGAAATGAGGAGTCAAGGATGACTAGGAGTCTAGTGGATCCCTACCAGCTGTCCATTTTGGAGGGGAGTGGCTATAGCCTGAGCTATGCCTCTGAGCACTGCTGTTCTCTATCAAGGTTACAACCCCAATGAAGGGAAACGAGGGGATGCTTGTGAAGGTGACAGCGGGGGACCCTTTGTCATGAAGGTAAGTTTCTTTAAAGCCAAGAAAGAGCTGGTGGGTTGATCTTTGGCGGGGGTTGGATACGAAGGGACTTGTTTTCAAAAATAGTTGCCTGACAGGGTAATACTGACACTACCTTGGGCTCGTCTCTATTGGAAATCCCATTTCTTCCCCAGAGCCCCTATAACAACCGCTGGTATCAACTGGGCATCGTCTCATGGGGTGAAGGCTGTGACAGGGATGGAAAATATGGCTTCTACACACATGTGTTCCGCCTGAAGAAGTGGATACAGAAGATCATTGATCAGTTTGGAAGTTAGGGGACCACCCACATTCTAAGGTCCTCACTTCAAATTCAGAGAAACCAATCCAGTTAAAGAATTATTTCTGTGGTATGTTCCTAAAACTATAGTTCTCAATAAAAGTGACTCAGTGAGTCTCAGTGTTCCCAGTGCTGTTCATGGGTAGTTTGGGAAGAGCCAGTACTACTGCTAGATAAGCAAGACTTAAGAGTCCACCACTCCTAGAACAGGCCAGGTGAGGGGAGAGATGGCAGCCTGAATTTATGAGCATTTAAAATGTTCTAGACTCAGGGCTTTAACAAATTATGTCACATTAATGCTCACAAGAGGTAGGTGAGTAAACTGAGACTTGGAAAAAAGTATCTTGTCTAAGATCAGAGGTAAGAAGGGTCAGAATTGGAGGACTGTGTTTTTAGCTGCTCTGCTGTGTAGGCTGTAGAGCTTGTCCTAAAACCAGAGAAGAGCAGGAGGAAGACTGGTGTAGTGAGGGGTGAGTAGGTAAGTCTTTATTTTTACTTCGGACTTTTCTAGTAAGTCCCTACATCTTCTTCGTGTCATTAAAATGACATCAAATTTTTGCCCAGAAAGGTCTCAGTATTTCAATGCCTTCATCTGAGAGCATTGGGGGATGTAGTGTTAGGACTATGGGCCCGCGTCATACTGCCTGGGTTCATATTGAGGGTCCAACCTTAAAAGGGGTAAGTCACTTGACCTCCGTGAGCTGTTCCTTATATGGAAAATGTGTATAGTGACATTACTTACCTGTGCGCATGGTGAAATGTCTAATACCTGGAAGCTCTCAGAAACCCTCCTCCCACTCCTGCAAACAGCACGTTGGTAGGATTGTGCTTCCTGGAATTTCTACTCACATAGCAGTTATCAGATTGGAGCAATTTGACTTTCCAGGAAATGGGACCTTGAGGGTGTGTAAGTGGATTATAAGGGTTTGGACAAGTGGGAAGGTGAGAAGAGTCAAAGAACTTGGTAAAGCTCTTTCATAGCATGTTCTTCAAGGTCAGTTGGCAGAGGTCACTGGTATGGGATGGAGCATGGCTTTGACCCATTGTTGCCTTTCCACATAACTCCATTTCTAGCTGTACCATGGCATATTGCTCTTCTGTTAGATGTACTGTGGCATGGGGGAAACGAAGCACTACAGCCTACAACAGGTGAAACCAAGGTGAGTTTCCATAGGTGTGAAATGCTGTCAGTTGGTAACTACCCGAGGGCTGAGCTCCCAGGGTACGAGTGGAGCCTGAATGTCTGCCTTGGGTCCTGGGTGGGCAGTGGAGCACAGATGACTCATGGTTGTGATTCTTGACCTAGGATCTTCAACTGAGTTTTAAACTTATTGGTTGTAAGAAGGAAGGGGACCTAAGGCAGGTACCTTTACCCCCATTGGCCTCCCCCTTTTTTCCCTTCCCATTTTTCAGTACATCATGGAATTAGCACTGAGTTCCTTGCCTATTCTTTGGTTCTGTTCAATCAGAAAGCAGGATAAACACTGGAAATTCAGTGAGCTTGCAGGATCTTGGCAGCCCAGGGCTTTACCCAGAATAGGGGGAATTGTACTACCTCAACTCTGCTTTTTCAACAAGAACACACTGTCCCACAAGACTGGTTCCCTCCAACACAGCTGCCAGCACTCTGCGCTCTGGACACTTTGGTTTTTCCAAATGAGCTGTGCTAATTCCAGACTCAAGCACAGCCATTCTTTCCAAATGTTCTGCTGTAGCAGTGAACTCCTCCATCTTCCCTTCAGTGGAGGCCTACTCCCATGTTCCTATCATAAGGGAGAGGGCAAGTTTACTTTCAGGCAGCATAGGGGCCACTTGAAAATCATGACTGGAATCAACAACAGATTAATTTTCCATCAACCTTTCATTTCTTGGACATCAGTTGAATAAAAGGTAGTCTAGAAAAGTTCCTTTGAACTTAGTGATTGCCTCCAAAGTCTCCCATCTGAATCCAGAACCTCTTAGTACCAAAGAGTTTTTCTGACTGTGAAGGGAGGTTCTGAGGATTTACTCCAGATCTGACTCCTCAGTAAACTTTCTGAATGTGAAGCAACTGTTAATGTAGATTCAAAGAGACTCCAGAATCAGACAGGAAGTTCCTAAATTCTCCCATACTCCTTTAGTCAAATGACCCCGAATCTAGTCGCAGTGTGAGAACCACTATAGCCCAGTCAATCCCTGGGCACAATGTCACATGCATTTGGGCAGCAACATGGCAGGAAGCCTAAGAGCTCCCTGGAACCACAGCAATGATGGGAGAGATGTCATGACCAAAACCTGAAACAGGGAAGAATGAGATTTCTTTGCCTCCCTAGGAGCTGCATGTGGAAAGCAGGGAAGGGGAGTTCCTCCTATTCCAAAGGAAGGGGTAAAGCACCAAGTCTGTGCTGAGGAAAGGTGGCGTTCCTCAAGCAGTAATCATTAACATGTCTCCAAATGACTGGTCCCAAGGACAGGTGGCAGGAAGAGCTGCCTAGCACTCCCCGCCCGAGCATCTTAGGAGACAGACATATTATAGTTAATGCAAACTTTATTTATAAAAGACTCTTAAATTAGTTTATCATCATGCCATGCATTCATACAGAATACAGTGACCCTTCAGGGCTATAGGGAGAAGAGCTCACAAACTCAAAGGAAAACTACTAAAGAGTTTCTAATAGTTAAAGAGCTAGGAAAGATTAGGACAACTTTACAAATGAGCAATTAAAAATAAAAGTAAAGGATATGGAAACTAGTCTGAGCTGAGAGGAGGGCAGCTGTTTACAAGTTTGTACACTAAACTAATACACAGACAGTCTTCTAGGTGGGGCGCTGACAGAGAGAAGTGGAGTATGTACAAACACTTGTGCCACAGTGATGCTTCCCCCGGATCCACAGTATGATACATACAACCAGTCTGTGTACACTAGGCCTGCTAAGGCTGCTTTAAACTAGGAGGACTTCTAGTTTAGTCAACTAAAACTGCAGTGTGCCAGGGGGTGGAGCAGCTTCATTTGCGACTGCTCTTTATTCTCTCTAGTCTTTTTTTCAAGTCATCAATGTTAGCTGTGGAGGAGGATGTTGTGACAGCTTCTGAAGAGTGAGTCTGATTAGAATCCAGGTCTGAATGCTGGTGTTGCTCCCTGGACTCACGGAGCTGAGAGAGTTTGCTGTGCAGCATGTCTGTGGAAGAGGCAACAGTAGGAACTGCTGGCTTGGCGAGCACAGAGGTCAGCGGAGGTCGGTCATCTTGCTATTGAGAGAAGAGACATTCTCTAAGCAGACTAAGAGGTATTCTGGAACAGTACATACCATGCCCAGGCCGCTTTGCTGGGCCAGCCCATTCTGACCTGCTTGTCACCACCCTTCCTGACCCATGTGGGTACCTTTGTATTGTCCAGACCACATCGCTGTCGGAGGATTTTTAGCCTTTCCAGGTAGACAGATGGTCCCACCTCTTCTCCGTTTGTGTTACCTATGGAGGACACTGTGCCTGTGGAAGCAGGCAAACATGTGACCTCCATCTGAGGGGAGATGCCTGGAGAGGAAATGTAGTAAGGATATTCAGATATATACCCTCCCACTTTAGATTGTCATGGTTCACCTATTACCAAAGGGAACAATCTGGGGTTTGAATATTGCCACTGTACTTGAATAAAACATCCACAAGGTTCCACCTGGAGTTGGTGATAACAGGTGCTCTGAGAAATATATAAGATGAGCTTAGTGAAAACCTCAAAATTTGAATAGAATATATGTTGGGCCATCCAGTTGTATCCTGAGCTGTGCATGGGGTTGAATTCCTGTAATCCCACTGCTGACCTGGACAATCCAAAGAGACTACACCATTCTTGAGTATGTGGTAAGTGCCCAACTGAAGCGCCAAAGAACTAAATCCTTTGCAAGAATCAGACTAGGTTTAGACCAGGTGAGATGCAGGGGAAAGCTCTTATTCAAAAGGACAGCAAGGAGAGCTCAAGGCTATGGTGTATACATGAGGAAGAGGGGGAAACTGAGGTGTTGAACAAACACTGAAAGGATAAGAACGGGAGCATCTGTAACCCCAGCACTGAGATCAGCATTCTGGCAGGAAAGGGGGAAACCAAAACCAAATCAAACCAAAATCTACCACAGTCCCTTAATTTCTAAGAAGGCAAGGCACCACAAAATGCAGGCATCTAAAATACCCAATTTGATAGCAATGAAAATATATAAGGCAAAAAGATAAGGTGCTAGGAAGAAAAACTCCCTGTGGTAAACAGAAAAGTCAAACAGGTGACTCTACAGAAAGAGGAATTCTTAATGTAAAGAGGAGAATACTCTGAGAGGGTGAAAATGAACGAAGAAGAATGTAAAAGCAGCAGTAAGGGATGCTGAACGCTCAAAGGCATGGGACTATTCAGTAATCAGTGGGGTCGCACATTTGTGTTGCAAGTGTGTTGTTCAGGCCAAAAGTGTCGGTCAGATGTTGGGCATTGCCAGAAAGAGCTTTGGAAATGAGAAAAGGAGGCCATACTACCCATGGTATGTCCCTATGTGGCAAGCTATTAGACATTTTGCTCCAGAAAAATGCTCCTAAGGTCTTGGAGAGGATTAATTTTAGGAGGTTAAAAATAAAGAAATGATTGAAGAGAACACAGATGAAGCTACACCCTAGCAAGATACATGGTGAGAAAGTACATGGTTGCAATCTGAAAACCACAAAGGAACATCGTTTTATAGGCAAACAAATTCTAGAATGTGAGAGCAGGTAAGCCTCACTGAACTCAGAACTAAACGCAGGGCAAATGTGAGAGCTCTAAGCCACATGGCGAGAGGGAACTTTGGCAGTGGGCCTTTTCTGCAGTTGGCTCTTGGCAGCTGTTTTCTGTAACTGATAATCCTAAGGCTTCCCTCTCTCTCTAGATATTGTAAGCAATAATTCTCAAGATACTGGCTCATCAGGATAAGCTTTCATTCATTCAACAAACAACCACTGAGTGCCTACTATGTGCCAGCAACAGACAAAGGCTTGTGCACTTTAAATTCTAGCAGGGACAGACTTCAAATAATTAACCTAATAGTACTTCATTATGTGGTGTGCTGGAGGGTGATGGGGGGTGGGTGGGTGAGGGCAGGCTGCAAGTTTAAATAAGGTCTTACGGAGATATTGGTGTTGGAATGAAAATCTGGAGGAGGAAAGGGAGCTAGTTACAAGGGTATCTTGGGAAAGAGCAATCTATACATAAGAAAGAGCCTGTGCAAAGGCCCTAAGAAGGTGAACTCCTGGTACGTTCCAGAATAGTAAGGGGGCTGGTGGGTCTGGAGTGGAATGAGAGTTGGGGAGAGTAGCAGATATGGCTCTAGGGGTATCAGGGGGGCCTTAAAATGTAGAACATTATAGACCTCTATAAGGTCTTCTGCTTTGGATAAGTGAAAGGGAGAGCCTTTGAACAAGGTTTTGACAGTGTTTTGATACTACATCTGGAAATGGATATAGGAAGGCAAGAGTGGAAACAGGCAGATCAGTAGGAAAAGTGCTACAGTCCAGGTGAGAGATGATGATACTATGACCAGGATAGTAGTGGTGAAGGTGCTGAGAAGTGGGGGTGGATTCTTCAAATGGTTTGCAGGTAGAGCCAAAAGGATTTCCTGACAGAGAAGGAGAGAAGACTCAAAAGCTGTTTGAGCAAACTAGAAAGTCAAAGTTGCCATTAACTGAGATGGAGAGGAAAGCAAATGGAACACGTTTTGTTGGAATATCTGGGGCTCAGTTTTTGACATGTTGAGTTTATGGTATTTACTGGAAACCCAAGTGGATATGTCATGTAGGATATATCAGGTAAGATCAGGATGAAGGTCTGAGCTGGACATAAAACAAAAGTGGGCCTTGATAGTATGTAAATGGTATTTACATCAATGACTATAGATGGATTAGTTAAGGGATTGAAAATGAGAAAAAAAGGACAGTATGGATCGAACCCTGGGGGATGACAACATTTTGAGTTCAAGGAGAGGCTGAGAAGGGAACAGCCAGCCAGGTAGGAGGAAGCCAAGAGAACACAGAGAAGAAACTTTCAAGGGCAGGGAACACTGCTATGGTCAACACTCATGATGGGTCAAGTCAGGTGAGTGATGAGAGTTGATCCCTGTCTGTAGCAACGTGAACATCACTGGTGACCATTAAATACTGAGATGCATGGGTATAAATTTAAACCAATAAGAACTTCTGTTTCCTGAGCTGGGGCTATTTTGTACTTACTCCTGGAAGAAAAACATACCTGTTGAAGTGGAAATACGGCCTTTGCCCTCCCTCTCCATCTCAATCACCCGAAGGCCTCTCTCAACATAGCTCTGGAAGAACTGTGAGGAATTTTTCAGAAATGGCTCAATGTCAGCATCTGAATATTTCTTCTTATATTCATATAACTCTGCTAGGCCCTGGTAACCAAGAAAAAGGAAGAGGTGGGGATGGATGTTAGGTAGGGACTTTTCTCCATAAAGCAGATCCCCATCTGGCTCATCCCTTTCCCTCTCACCTCTTTAGTGTTCTCTTTAGAGCCAATCTTCTTAAAAATCTCAGCTAAGAAATCATTCACTTTGGCCTTTGATGATTTTTCATCCTGAAAAGTTTAAAGACACAAGGAAGGACTGGCTAGACTTGAGTTATTAACTGGAACCCACGGTTGGATAAGAACTGAAAATATCTCAAAGCACAGGCCTTCCTGGTTGCTCCTGCACCAACTAAACTGGATCAGAGGGACCTGGCCCATTCCTCCTTAATTAGGGGTCACAGTGCATTTAGCTGTGATCAAAGCTTTACTTAGGCACAGACACAGAAACCTTTATTATAGATCAATAAGCCATAAGCCCATGGTTATAACTAGTTTATATTTGAAAACTTTAAGGTAGAAATGGTTACAGCGCCACAGTAGGAGAGTGATTAGGCCAATCCCTGAACCTTCACTTTAGGCCCTCAGAAACAAAGACTTATGCCTCTGTGACAAGATCACTCCCCTCAGTCTTTCAAGTCAGGACACTCACTATTCGAGATGCTCCCTTTTCTGTTTCCTTATCAGATTTGCTACCAGACTGGTCCATGCTGTGCTTCATCATGCGGCAGAGGTGGGCCTCCAGCTCAGACTCGTTCTTGTCATCAATCATTGTTAGGTGGTCTAGGATCTGTGGGAGGGAGACACATGCACATTCCAGCAGTGGTGCTACCTTGGCCATGGTCTCCCAGCTCCCTTGGAAGCAGCTGCCGTGCTTGCTCACCTTGGGCCCTTTCAGTCTGCACAAAGTGTGCAGCAGCGTCTTCAGGGTCCTTACAGGAAACTCGCTTTTGCACTGCTTCAGTTTCTCTTTGGGGAAGACCTTCATGAAAATGTGTATATCCAGAAGAATTCTGTCCAGATTAATGCTGTTGATGGTATCGGGCAACAGTCGAACCATTCTCCAGAGACACTGTTGAAGAAAGAAAAGAAGTTAGGCGTGACTGAAGAATGAGGATAACTTCTGTCACGACACATCTTCCTTATGGCCCTGGGATCACTTTTAAAAGACGGCCAAGGGATATAAATGTGGCACACTATCATAGCTTTCAAGTTTAGCTAAAACATGCATAATTTTACTCATTTCAACCATGTCACTGTGTGATGAATCACCCACCTAATCATCTCCACTCCTCAGGGATAGAGGCCTTAACTGATGAGAACACAGGCAGATTCTGTCTTGGGTTTGCTTGGCACCCAATGAGTAGTTCCTATTGCTTAACTAAATCTAACCCAAGGAGAAAAATATTTTACACTACTACAGTGTAATAACAGTATCACAATGTTATAGATATGTCCATTTGGAATCTTCCATCAAAGAGACCAAAATATTATAGGGCTATAAATACCTTTTTCCCAAAAAGATATGAAATTTATCTCATCAAACTTCTTGCGTTTTGGTTTCAGAAAAATGAATGAGATATTTACACCGTAGCTCTCTTTTCACTATTTGAGGCCAGGAATTGTCAACTGGAGACCAACTACATTTTTCAGGTATGCCTTAGTTGATTTGAGTCTAAGTCTTATTTCTAACTCCTCTGTTCCCATACTTTAACAAAGTATTGCATCTTTGAAATAAATGAGATCCTGTTTCAACTTCACCTTCATAACAAGCTCTGAGAATTTCGGAGAACTGGCTGTTGCTAGCAGGCTGTCTTGGAGCAAAACAAGTAGGGCACTAGAGAAAGAAACCCAACACAAGAGCATTAATAAGTTTCCAACATGCACTCTGATTCAAATCAGTAATTGAAGCTGTCCAGGTGTAAATATTCTCTATCCATGTAATAAATTGAGAACTCATGGATCAGGAATTGTCTTTGATTACTTGACATGCAGTTATTAACAAAATAAATATCAGTCATTTAGGCTCTGTTATGTTACCACTTGGTAAATGTTAAAGCTTGTCACTCTATCTTCACTGTCACTGGTAGCTGAGAAAGAAATGTACATGAAAGAGAAGGTAGCCCACAAACTCGACTGTCCTACTTTAGAGAAATTATGATATTGGCTGGCTTACTGAGTTGTTACTAGTTTTAGCTATTATCTCTGGTTGGAATACCTTTTGGTTCATGAGGAAGAGAAGAGTAATAAGTCAACTTATTAGGCAAACCTAGAGTTACAACTGATCTGGTAACTTCTGGTTTCTATGGGTAGTAAAAGAGAGGCTCTTCCGGGCCCTAATACTGAGAGTGCATATATACCTCAGGATGTTGGTCTGGTCTGACTTCTCCAGAACCTTTACCACCAAGAGGTTCACAGAGCGGATCACCTGTTGTCCTTCCTCCAGATCTTCAATCCGAGAATCCAGCATCAAGGTGATGAGGCCATGCATCAGGTCTTTCAGTACTCCAGTGGAGGCCTCCCGGGCTCGGCTCTCTATCTGAAACAGCTATCCAATCATAATTGTTAGAACTCAGTATAGGGAGCAAGGAAGAGAAATGAGAAATACAGGCGGCACATTCTAGTAAAGAATTTTATTTTTAAAAATTCAGAATATTAGGGGAAAAAATTCACCAGACTCGCCCAAACTTCCAATAACAGGAAAAATTAACTGGTGTGCTTCCTTCCTGTTATAAAAGTATTTGTAGCATGAGCAGTTATGTGTGAAAATGCAACCATTTGCCTGATGGAAGAAATTGGCAGGAAGCAGAATTCCAGGTAGTATGTTGTGAGCATTCTGCTTCTCATGCCCTAACAATAATGTAAGCTGGAGTGTCACCCAACACCCCAGGAAAGCAGTCAGTAGCATACGTGCAAATTCTGTCAGTGACACAAGACTCACTGCAACATCTGCACTGCCTCAGGCTTTAGAGCCGGGCAGGAGGAGAGACCCAAGGGAAGATCACAGCCATAGGGTAGCCTTACCGAAATCATGTTGCCAATGATACAGCTATACAACTTGATGATCTCATCCTTCTCCAATTTCTCATCTGCCATGTGTGTGTTGTAGATGAGTCTTAGCTGCATGAATGTGGCTATCAGAAACTGATCGATGTGGCCAGACATAGCTTCAGCTTTGTCTTCCTGTCTCAGGACCTCATCAATCTGGTAACAAAATACCCAAGAGTTGTTTTCCAAGCTTCATACTTCTAAGTAGCAGGAAGACATTACAAGGATGACTCTGTAATATTTATTAGCAAAGCACTTCCAATATATAACCTTGGGGAAAAAACTCAGTCATTTTACATATAAATAACTAGTCCACAGAGATTCAATCTTTCAACAAATATTATGAACAAGATACTGGCAGGTGAGTTACTCACAGATCGCATTCTAAGATCCTCGCTTAGTAGTTCATGAAATAATTATCCCTGTGTTTAAATGTCCAATTAATTCAAAAGTGTTTTTATACCTATTATCTCATTTAATCATTCCAACAGCTCTGAGAGAGACAGACACAGCTAATAGTAAGATCTCCACTTACCTGAAGAGAAATGTGAGGCTCAGAAAGATCAGACTACTTAGGTCCAACTCAAAACTCAGATTTCCTGCATCTTGATCCAGTGTTCTTTTTGGTTTAGTACATTGGTTGTCACTAATGGTACAATGTTACCAAGGGAAAAACATGTATTTCCTATTCACTACTGTAAAAAGATCTTTATTTTTATGGTTATACAAATAACACCCTGAGACAACACTTCCAGTCTTCAGTGACCATCCTTTCATACAGGGCTGCCACAGTGCACAATTTTAGGGAGCACCATTTAGACAGACTGCAGTGTGAATATGCCCCTGGTCTTGTGAAGTTAGTGGTCCTACTTTCATTTGTATCTTTATGCACATACACCCCATAAGCACATACAATTTTATATAACTGGGACTGTTCCATCATGCTGTTTCAACATGGACATCATAAAAAAATACTCCTTTTTTGGTGGGGGAGAGGGTAACTTGTTCTTTTTTCAAGGTAATTAACACTAACAACCTGGTAAATATTCTTTCATGTTCACAGAATAATATACAACCACATATGCACACATAGTAGAGTCAAAGTTTAGGGCTTTGTTTATTCTACAAGAGGGTTATAGTATATACACTTCTCTGTATCTAGCTTTTCTAACTCAACATAAAATTATGAAAATCCTGAAAGCCAACAGGAATAGGATACATGTTTTTTAATATTTACAAATATTCTATTGTTAAAGGCTGCATAATAGACCAGGTATGTATGTACCAAAATTTACTCAATCATTCCCTTACTAATAAACTTTCAATGTGCTTCCAATTTGGTTATTTTTGTCTACTATAAATAATGTTGCAATAAACATTTCTGTGTATATATATCCCAACGCACTTGTGTTTTATTTCTAAAAGAAAGAGTCCCAAGAGTATTATCTTTTAGTCTGAAGGAAATAACATTTTAAATTATGGTATAATAGATATTACTATAGTACGGTAAAAAAGCACGTTTAATGTATGCAAGTATTTTCAACATCTCTACCAGCCCACCTGTTATTATTCTTTTAACTTCTTGCCACTCTGATGGTGTAAAGGTGATATCTTAGTTACTTTAGTTTTGCATTTCTATGGAGGGGGAGGGGCTGGCGGTGATTTCATATGATTTGCCTGTTCATATCCTTTGGTCATTTTTCTATTGGGTTCTCTTTCTCTCAGAAGGTAACAAGACCTTTGTTACTGGAGCTACTAATCCTTTATCAGTCATGGGCTTTAAGTACGTATCACCACTTATTGACAAAATATGGCATATTTCTCCACATTAAAATCAAATTTTATATGATCAAATCTGTCTTTTTAGGTTCTGGGGTAATTACTTAAGTTTTAAGGAATTCTCCAAATTCTCTGGTTATTTCAAAAACATTTGGAGTGTGCGGGGGAATTAGCTGTTCCAAGTTATCATAGGTTGTATGTGTGGCGTCTTTTTCTTTTTTAAAACCTCTCCCACATCTCTGGTTGGCTCTTTTCTCATTCTTGATACCTATATTTTTGTTCTCTACCCAGGCTGGTAAGGGATTTGTTTTTATATTTTAGAAGTACCAGCTTTTAGATTTATTTTTAAATCCACTTCATGAATTTCAGCTTTATACCCTATATTCAAATGTCTTTTCTTCTTTTTTAAAATTTCTAACAATAAGTATTAAGTTCTTTTATTTTAGCTTTTCTTCAATAATAAATGCATTTCAGACAAAATATTTTTCTGAGTTCAGTATTTTCAGTATATTTTGGAGTGAAATGCTTCCCTATTCACTAGTAAGGATTTTGATTTTTTTTTTATCAAAGGGTTATTAAGGAAGGTTTTTCATACTTTCCAAGTAGCCAGTATTTTTTGTTATCAGTATTACTCATTAAAAAATTTTGTTGGGTTATCACAAAGAATTTGGTTAGTGTATATTTTACTTTTTGCATTTGTTAAGGCTTTATTTGTGGACAAATATGTGATTTATTTTTTGAAAATGTTTAATGAAGATATGAAAAATATGTAAATCATCTTTTAAGAGACTAAAATTCTCTATATGTACGAATATTAATTAAATCAGGCTTATTGTTTACTAATAATCTTTTCATTGAGTTTAACTTTCACATGGTACAATGTACAAATCCTAAGAGAACAATTTAATGAAATTCTGCCATTGAGAACAAGCTGTAGCACATACATAGCACTCCAAAAAACCTTTTCCTGCCCTCCCAGTTGGTACCCTTCCTCCCACTTGGAGTTACTTGTATTCTTTCTGTTTTTCTTTCTTTTTTTAAACTATTATTCTGACCTCTAAACTGACAGAAATTATTTAATTCCCCTATGTTCTTATTTTTCATTGACTAGATCTGTCCAATTTTCTCTATCTATAATTTGCCTTTTCCCTTTATTATAAACAAAGTATGTTGATACGGTTTAAATTTTTTTAATGTAGTAATACTGTATTTTCCTTTATATTTTTTGTGTCTAATTTAAAAAGAAATCCTTCCATACCTTAAAGTAATAATGTTCTTAAGTTTTCCTTCTTACATCTATATCTTTAATCCATCTGAAAGATGGAACAGTAATCTAATCATACTGTTGGTCCCATGGACAATGCCTAGTCCCAGCACCATTTACTGATTAATTCAGTTTTTACCAAGATTTTTAATGCCTCCTCTGCTTTAAGCTTCCTATAGATGTGAATCTATTTCTGGGCTCTTTGTTTTCCACAGTAGACTGGGTTTTTAAAAACAATTGTCTTAAAAAAACAAAGCTGTGTTTGCTGTTCGTAGGCCCTTTGATCTCCCATATGAAATTTAAAATCAGCTTCTCAGCTGCATAACTATTGAGATTTTGATTGGAAAGGCATCAACTATATAGGTTAATTTAACAGAACTGGCATCTTTATAATCCTGAACCTTATGAACATATATATTTCCATTTATTTGGAAATTGTGTAATGTCATTCAATAAAGCTTTTATGTAAAGGTCTTACATAAAAACTGCTTTATCTATTCCTAGATACTTAAAAAATAAAACTGTAGCAACAAAAATTTTACCTTTTATTTTTCTTACTATGATAAATATATATAAAATTTGCCATTTTAGCAATTTTTAAGGATACAATCCAATGGCATTAAGAACATTCACAAAGTTATGTAACTATCACCACTATTTTCAGAACTTTTTCATCATCCCAAACTCTGCATTCATTAAATAATAACTTTCCATTCCTCCCTCCCCCACCCTGATAACCTCTATTTGACTTTCCACCTCTTATGTATTTGCCTATTCTAGGTACTTGTATCAGTGGAATAATAGAATATTTGTCCCTTTGTGCCTGGTTTATTGTGCTTAGCATAATGTTCTCAAGGCTCATCCACATTGTGCATGTTACCAGACTTTGATTCATCTCTATAGCTGTATGACATTTCATTGTATTGATATACTACATTTTGAAAGAAGCATTAAGCAGACATGGGAGGATTAAAGATGGCGTGTGAGAAGTGAGACAGAAACCTCCATCCAAACCCACATATAATATGAAAATATAGTTAATACAACTAATCCTGAAAGAACAACAGGAAAAAAGGCTGAGCCAGACTGTATACACCTGGAGAAAAGAACAGACCTCATGGAACACAGTAACGTACCAAAGCCGTGGCCCAGTGGGACCCAAGCCTTTCCCCCACCCCAATTCACCAGCAGGAGGAAGAGAAACGGAGCGGGGAGGAGGTGGAGGCCTAGGACTACTGAACACCCAGCCCTGGAGATCTGCTCTGGGAGTACAAACCTACATTACATGGTGCACTGGAGATTAGTGGGGTTGGAAAGATAAGACATATGGAATACTTGGCGAGACTGAGATTCCAGCCACTTGTGGAAAACGGATCCACATATGGCCGCTCTGGGACAAAAGGAAGGTGAACAGATCTGCTCTGGGAGTACAAACCTACATTACATGGTGCACTGGAGATTAGTGGGGTTGGAAAGATAAGACATATGGAATACTTGGCGAGACTGAGATTCCAGCCACTTGTGGAAAACAGATCCACATATGGCCGCTCTGGGACAAAAGGAAGGTGAACAGTCTCAGAGACCTGATAGCGAGAGGGTTGCTAAAGGGGTAAGGATGGCACAGAGCTTGCTGCTCAGGAGAAAGGACAGGTGGACAAAATTTTCTGGGCGTACTCTGCCAAGCAGGTTGGGAACTTTCAGGAGCTTCAGGTGCTCCATCCCCCTTGGCTGGCTAGGCAGCTCTGAGGCGCTCCACCATGATACACAGCCTGTTGCGCCTTCCTCCTGCCTGCCGCTGGCTTGAAAACTGGCTACACTTGCCACTGAGCCAGGCAAGCCAGAGAGAGGCCCTGCCTATGTCAGCTACTAGAGCAAAGCATAGAGGCTTCTCCCTGTGTGCTCAGTGCACTGGCCCTGGCAGTGGAGACAAGGCACTGCAGCTGGGAAGCAGGAAAGAGCTCTCTCCTCCTGAAAGGCACCAGCGCCACCCCCCTGCGATCCCCAAAATCCTCCAGGGGCTGAGCAGCTCCAGACAGTAGAGCTTCTGGGCACTAGAGGGCACCATGTACAAATACGAAATGTCAAAGGAACCTGGTTCGACCCCAAATCCCACAAACACCAGAAAGAGGGCCAAGTGAAACTGAACTCATCAATCTTCCTGAAAGATTTCAAAATTAAAATCATAAACATGCTCACTTGGAGGCTTAACAACATGCTCCTAAATAATCAATGGATCAATGACCAAATAAAAACAGAGATCAAGCAATATATGGAGACAAATGACAACAATAATTCAACACTGCAGAATCTATGGGACAGTAAAGGCCATGCTAAGAGGGAAGTATATTGCAATATGGGCCTACCTCAGGAAAGAAGAATAATCCCATAAGAACACTCTAAACTCACAATTAATGAAACTAGACAAAGAAGAACAAATGAGGCCCAAAGTCAGTAGAAGGAGGGATATAATAAAGATTAGAGCAGAAATAAGTATAATTGAGAAGAATAAAATAGAATCAATGAAAGCAGGAGCTGGTTCTTCGATAAAGTAAACAAAATAGATAAACCCCTAGCCAGACTTATCAAGAAAAAAAGAGTCTACACACATAAAACAATCAGAAATGAGAAAGGAAAAATCACTATGGACACCACAGAAATACAAAGAATTATTAGAGAATACTATGAAAAATTATATGCTAATAAACTGGATAACCTAGAAGAAATGGACAACTTTCTAAGAAAATACAACTTTCCAAGGCTGACCCAGGATGAAACAAATCCTAACAGACCAATTACGAGCAACGATATACTACATTTTGTTCATTCATCTGCTGATGGACATTTGGGTTGTTTTCCACCCTTTGTCTACTGTGAAAAACACTGCTATGAACATTGGTGCAAAAGTATCTGAGTCCCTGCTTTCTGCGAGTGGAACTGGTGATCTTATTGCAATTCTATATATAACTTTTTGAGAAACCATCAAACTGTTTTCCACAGTGGTTACACCATTTTGTTCCCATCAGCAATGCATGCAGGTTCCAATTTCTCCACATTCTTGCCAACACTATTTCCTACTTTTTAAAAACAATAATCTTAACGGTTGTGATATGGTATCTCATTGTGGTTTTGATCTGTATTTCTCTTATAGCTAATGACACTGAGCATCTTTTTATGTGCTTACTGGCCACTGGTATATCTTCTTACAAGAAATGTCTAAGTTGTCTGTGCATTTTTGAACTGGGTTGGTTTTGTTGTTGAATTGTGGTTCTTTATGTTTTCAGGATATTAATCCCTTATCAGATACAGGATTTTCAAGTATTTCCCCTCATTCTGTGGGGTGCCTTTTCATGCTTTCTAGAATAGGGTCCTTTGATGCACAAAACTTTTTAATTTTGGTGAAGTTCAATTTAATTATATTTCCTTTTGTTGCCTATGCTTTTTCTTGGTGTTCTATCCAATAAATCACTGCCAAATCCAGTATCATAAAGATTTTCCCCTATGTTTTCTTCTAAGAGTTCTATAGTTTTGGCTCTTACACTTATGTCTTTGATCCATTTTGAGTTAATTTTTGTATATGGCATAAAAGTCCAACTTCATTCTTTTGCAAATGGACATCCATTTTTCTCAGCGTCACTTGTTAAAAAGACTGTCCTTTTCTCATTGAGCAGTTTTGTTACCATTGTCATCCAGACTATTAATTTTGTTTCTATAGTGATTATCCTTCTCTTTCAGTCCATCAATTAAAAAATTCTAAAATCATAGGGGTTTTTTTCCCCCTTGGGAGAATCTTTATATGTATTAATAACTTCCCCTTATGTACTCTTTCCATACCCTATGGCCCTTCCCTGAGATCATCTTGTCTCCAGCAGTTTCATTTTGCCAGGAAATTCCTATTCTGGCTATTTTGTTTTATTCTTCTTCCCAGTTACTGGGTCCTTTGATGTGCGTTATGATACTATTCTTTATCTGTTCAGGATTTCATTCTTGGGTCTGCCTTTTGGAAACACTGGCCATCTAAGAATGGAAAATATTGCAGTTCACTTGCCTTGTAGACATATGGTATATATACCAGCTGGCAAACTATCAGTCACATGGCAAAACACCAAGAACAAGCATTTCTGTCTCTGAAGGTACAGAAGCTAGAGATGCCCTAGCTCAGACAGTAAATTCAGCCTTTTTATTCAGCAACCTTTAGTTCCTTGGGGACCAGGAAGAACAGCAGGTCCTTCTACTGACATTCACATAGGCCACTGTTAACCCTTTCTTCATGGGATCTACTGATCTCCACAGATGAAAAGGCTCTCTCTCCAAGATTTTTGGTGTTTTGATACTTTTCCCTGGGCTCTGCACTACGGAACCACAGGTTCTCCTTTAGGCCCACATAGGAAAAGTCTTGTACTTGTAGAAGATAAAGCTTGAGACTTGCTTATACATATCCTGACCCAGCAGCTCCTCTGCTCAGAAAGGGCAGATGGATTTGGATTCAAGTTGATAAAGGCAATAGGGATGCACTCATTCAAGTTATTGTTTTCCAGAATGCCTTCCACTTTTTTCTCTCATTATCAAAACTGTTAACGAGACTATTTGTCGAACAACAGCAGAAATCCTGTGCTAAGATTCTCTAATTTTCTAATAATTTGTCTTTTCATTTCTAATAATTTCTAATAATTTGTCTTCATGGAGATGTCTAATGGGCTGCTCAAACTTAACACAGCAAAGGCACAGATCTTGATTTCTAACCTCCCAGAGTTGCTCTGCTCTCAGCCTTCCCCATCCAGGAAACTGCACCACCATTCAGCTAGTTGCTCAAGTCAAAAATCAAGCAGTTACTCTCGATTCCTCTCTTCCAGTATATTTCATATCCAATCTATCACCAAGTCCTGCAGATTCTATTTATGAAAGATACCCTGAAACCATGTGCTTGTCTTTCCACCATAGTCATCATAGCGCACATGATATTATCTCTCATATAAGTTTTGGCCATAGCTTCATAACAGGCCTCCCAGAATTCATTCTTGCTCTGCCTACAATCTGATCTCTATGGAGTGGCCAGAGTGACTTTTTCATCAATAAAACAAAGTTCAAACACTATAGATATAGTGGAATTACAGTAAAGGAACCTCTTTATTCTGAGTCATTTGGGAGTAAGTTGTCAATCTGATGCTTCATGCCCCTGATACTTGAGCATGTATTTATTTATAACAAGGACATTCTTCTTCATAATCATGATCCAACAATCAAAATCAGGAAATTAATATTGATGTTACTACCATCTAATCTTCAGGTGCCATTCCTTTTTCTCCATTTGCCCCAATTATATTCTTTATAGCTAAATGCCAGTCTAGAATCATGCACTGCATTTAGTTGTCATGTCTCTTTGTCTCTTTTCAGTCTAGACCAGTTCTGTCTCTCCTTGACTTTCTTGACTATGACACTTTATATAATATCTCTTAATTTAAATTTGATGTTCATGATTAGATGACACCAGAAATATCAGCAAAGTGATGATACTATTTGGGGCACATGATTTAATCTTGTATTATTAATGTTCATTTTGATCACTTGATAAGGTGGTGTGTGCTAGGGGCTGTACTGTCAAATTATCCTCATTATTATGTAATTTTGGTTCCTTTTTGTCTATCTGTCCTTTCTATTTTGTTGGGAAGTACTATGAAACTGTAAATAACTTATTTCTCTTCAAATTTCTAATTTACATGTGCACAGACTCATAGTTTCCTGTTTCATTAGATTTTACTGAATTCAGTAAATTCACTGTATTTTTTAAAGTTTACTGGATTATAACTCATTACTGTCATTATTTATTTTGATGTTCAAGCCATCCTTTTTTCAAACATAGGAAGTCTGCTCTAGTTGGCCTGTGGGTCCTTCTGACATGTCCCTGTCATGCTTTAACAGCCTTGCTATCTGAAGATATTCCAGAATCATCTTGTCCTTTTCCTGATTCAGCCTTGGAATCAGCCACTTCTCCAAGCAGCCCTCATGTCTTTTAGTGGAAAATGTTACTTAGAAGACAAGATTTGGGGGTGCTCATTGCTGTTGGGTATTGCTATTCTGAGGTCCTCTCAATAAAAAGAGCTAAGGGAATATATGTTTGTTTCCTATAACATACATTTATAGCACATATATACACACACGTGTTTACAACTGATATTTATTTCTATATCTAAATATAGAAAACCATGAGTTCATACTGATGCATCTAATGCTGGTCCAACACTAGAGTTCATTCTGTTTTGCTTTCCTTCCATATCTATATTGCCCTTCATCGACAGTGAGGAACTTGGCTCTTTTCCTTATTATATTTCTTTGACCAATCCCTTTGTATGTAACCAGTCTCCCATCTTTGTTATCAGTCCTCCATGCATATGCCTGCTTCTGCTTCAGCTTTGGCTCCCTATTCTGAGCCACCTGCATGCTGCCCTGTCCCTGTCCAACACACATGGATATCTTCCTCATCCTTCCTGGGGTCCTGTTAGTATACCAGACTGGCTGCCTGCATGGACATCCTCTTTACCCTGCTTAGGGTCTGCCTCCCGACTCTGAGGTACCCTTCCTATATGACATCCTCCTCACCACACTTGGGCTTTGAGACTTTCACATTGGGCTGCTATGGCTCCCCATTGCCACCCGCTTGATACAAGGTGGATGCCTACCTTGTTCTATGCATCTACTGGCTTTAGGGCTAAACTACTGGTGAAGGGAAGCAGAGGAATAAGAGAACTGTTTTTAAAAAACATGTAGCTTCTTTGCTTAAAATTCTCTAATGTTCTCCCACCACACTTAAAATACAAACAACTTACCCTGAGGCTTTTAAAGCTCTACATGACCTGGTCTCCGTCTACCTCTCAAATCTCATTCTGTACCATTCTCCTTACCCACAGTGCTCCAGGCACATGAGCCTTGTACTGTTTCCTTTTAATCACCAAGCATCCACTCCCCTTTAAAGCTTTTGTACTAGCTATACCCTCTGCTTGATCCCCTGATCACCAATCTAAGTAACTACTCAGTTCCTCTCTCTTATCACCCCATTTGGGTTATATTTACACAATAGTAACTACTGTCTGATTTTTTTCCTATTTACTTGTCTCTGTCCACTCAAATCTAAATAAATCCCTATTGCTGGATCTCCAACCTCTGGTGAATGAATGCAATTATAAAAAAGAAAGCTCTATAAGAGCTCTGTCTTGTGAGGCAAGTGATGATCCTGGGTGGTTCCTGTGTACTTTGTTTTATCAGGGCGGTACTGAACCCTGCCTGCCTCCTTTAATACTGTGACCAGTATATGATCACTCTTAGAGCTTCCATATCCACAAAGGAATTACTGTCATGGTTATACCCCCATTACCTGTGTTAGAGCTTGGATGCTTGTGTTGATGTCACCACTGGCTACTTGGGAGATAATGAAATTGATTGTGGATGCTGTATTACTGTGCATGTCATCAAAGTGTGGAGAAACAGCTCGGATCCTAGAAAGCAGAGCAATGGGAAAAATTCAATCTATTACAAGACATCCCAGTGAGCTGGAATTATGCAATTCCTTATTAGATCCAGCTTTTAGTAAAGAACTGCTATCAGCCAGACAGTAATCAGTTCTGAAAAGTTTTAATTGCACAGAGAGATCTTTTCACATATGTACTTTGATGATCATGAACTGCTCATACTTAAATGAAAGAAATTAACTTACTTGGGTTCAGGAATAAGGACTGGTTCAAAAATGTCATCCAGTTTATGCTGAACAAGTTCTGGCATTTCACATCGGACTGTACCATTGTCATTCTCAATCTCATCTAGATCCAGCTGGAACTCCCGGTGAACCATCTGGGCTGCCTCAGGATGCCCGCTCATACTTCGGGCTTGGCTAAGGGAAGCAAAAGAGGCTCCTGAGCTAAAAGAGCATTCTTAACCTAAGGGCAGGGGTAGCACTGCCAATTGCCTCAAAGCTTCAAGACAGATGTTCAACTTCTGGTTTCAGCCCCCCTGAATAATTAAAGTCCTTGAGTCTAAGCAAGTGCCTTCAATGGGTAACAACACTGGTTCATGAACATCCTAAGACAGCACATAATTTTAACTTGTCTGAGTACCTGCCAAGTTATTAAGTATTCTCTCTAATTCACTAAAGTCAACAAATTCTGTACTGCTATTCCAGATGGGGCAGGAAATAATAAAGTATACTTATATTGACTCAAAGCTTACCAATTTTGTGCAAATACAAGAAAAATCTAGACTGGCTAATTCTTTTCTGCCAAATTAACCAGCAAAAAGTTTAAGTTTTTCTAATCATAAGAGCATCATTCCATGTAGTGTTCAGTATATCTTATACTTTGAGGGATAATCAGTCATCTCTTTTTAGGAATATTCACTCTTGACAGGTCAGGGCCAGCATTATATCCAGCAGTAGGTATTCAAAGTTTCCAAATTCAAATTGATTAAAACTACACTCATGATACACAACCCAAAATAGAGCTGTCTTGCTTAAAAAGCTATTTTGAGTTCCCTAAGCCAATTCTGGGTTGCATGCATTTTACTTAGCCTTATCAAAAGAATAGGAACGTGCGCATGACCAAATACGAAACAAGGAAAAAGGTGGACCAATATTTTAGCCATGTGACACTGAGCTGCTACTTCTGCTAGCCAGTGGACTTTCAGGGAAGGTTTGGCTCAAAGGATACTTATGGACACCCTCTTCCCTGGTTATAAATTCTAAACTAATCGCCCTCCAGAAGGGATGAATCCAAGTCAGAAGTTAGAAAGATATAAGGGCCCTGCTAATGAGAAATTAGCAGGCAGTACTTACATCCTGTAAGTGCGATACATAATTCTGTCCATGGAAAAGCAGTGAAAGAAGGCACAAGACTATTTAGAAGTGGCTCTGAGACAAAGACAATGAAGACTGAAGGATTAAACATTTGGTTGCAAAACATTTGCCGACTTTGTCACGCATGAAAATGGCTATGAAAATTCAAAATTATGTTACAAAGTAAGCTCCAAGCACACAAGGCAAAGTCCACAGAGATGATTTCTGACAACTATCACCATCTACATACTTGAGTTTAGAAGACATGTCCTCAACCGGCCCCTTGCGTGGCATGTTAGCATTGGAGCTTATGCTCTGGGTGCGCTGAGGTTTCTCTTCCACCTGTTTTACTGGTGCAGCACAAGGCCTCTTTGCTGACCGTTTAATCCTCTCCTCAAGCATGCTCATATCCTTTTCAGAAAGCTGGAAAAAGAGGCCAAATTTATTAGCATACCTCTATACTAGAATATGAGAAGAATTAAAAACTGAATTGGAGGATTCAAGAATTGATATCCATTTTCATAGTGAAGCAAACAGAACCTGATATATGTTAGGGTAAGTTTATTTTTAAAACATTATCTTTATTTTAAGCCACCTATTGTTAAAACCTGCCTTGTTATTATAAAGAGAATGTATGGAAAGAAGGAAAAGCTATTAATAACTACAAAGGAAAAGGTAAAAAATTAAATGAAACTTCCTCATTTCTGTTGTGTCACCACAAATTAGCTGTGTGACCCTGGGCAAAAAGCTTCACGTTTGGTCATCTGCTTTATCTCCTTTACTGGTCTGTAGTAAGGCTTAATTAGATTAGCACAAATAAAAATATAGAGGCACAGTGTAAATATATGTGATACTAAGAGGTACCTGAAGGGAAGAACTGATGATGGGATCAAAGGAAGTAAGGAATCAGAAGCAGAACCTAATGTACCTGTAGAGTCTGGCTCAAGAATGTATTCATATTTCTTTTGACCTAATAAGTACCAGAATCCAAATTATACACGAATGAGTACTTGTTCACTAAAAAATTACAGGGCAGCTTGCCAGGCAGAATTAAAACCCCAGATTTGCTCAGATTTCTTGATTCAAAAACAGCTCTCATTTCTAAAGCAAATTGCTATGAGTAGAATGCTCAGAAAAGAAAAATCTTATTTCCAATAAAACACAGCCTAAATTTCCTACAACAATCATAGACACTCTCAAGTGTTGATCTAGATTCCAGGGCACATTGATAGGTTGAGTTTAATAAAAAGTGGTAAAAAAAACTACAGCTGAGATGGCATGAAATGTAACACCTAAGAGATCTTGTCATTTACTACATGCTAAAAATATTCAGAGAAAAGTCACTCACAGTTCCAATCAGTTTGAACACCTGATCCCCATATACATTGTATACTGTGACGATGGTGTTAAGGGCAGCATTGCGCACAGCGTTGTCACGGTCTCCTATGTGAATTGCTATCTCCTTTAAGGCTTTTCCTGGGGTTGGTTGGCAAACATTCATGCCATAGGACTCGACCAGACACCCCAGTTCTTCCAGGCATTCTGATGGGGAGAAAGTCTCGATTAATGAGACTCAATACACATTTGGCTCACAGACCTATCTTTACTAGATTAATTTTTCTTTGTATATATGAAGTACTAAAGTCTTGTTTTGGTTCTACCTAGACCTTTTCCTTGTTTACTGACTTCTTATAAAACACACAATGAAACAATGGTGTTATAGCAAGTGCTCCTGGAAAAAAGGGATGCCTGTGAGTCAGATGGCCCCTGTGCACTTGATTTTGTCACCAGGGTGGTACTGAGTGGTACCTGTATCACTTGATACTGTGGCTCCACCAGTGTGCAACTCGTCACTCTCACAGTCCAAATCAGAAGACTGAAATCAACCACACAGCCATTGAAGAAATTTCCATGTTCATCTACCAACTACTTCTTTCAGAGACCACTGTTACACAGACTCATGCCTCAATTTAAATTGTTGCTCACCTGCTCTTTGCTTAGAGTTTTTGGATTTGGTTCCTTCCATGATGAAGGGGAACATCTTGCTGGCTGGGTAGACAAGGCACATCCGGTTTAGGATGGTACGAACATCTTTACGAACGACATCCTTTGGTTCTCCAACCTACTTAACAGGAAAATAATGATTGAGACATTCCTGATTAGCAAAGATTCCCTGCCATGAATCACTATATCTTGAAAGAATAAGGGCATAGGAATGAGTGATGGAAGGTATCACATAATAAATGAAAAAGGGAGAAGGAATAAAAGTACAGGAACTGAGGGTAACTGGGGACTTGAGCAGTCTTCCAGAGTGAGAACATCACATTACCTTGAGGATGAGATAGGGGATGAAAGAAGATGCTTCATTCTCAGTAAGATGATACTCCTCCTCACTTAGCAGGGTGAAGAGCAATTTTAAATATTCTAGGGCTTTCATTAGGACGCTTGTATTGGTGTCAAAAAACCGCAAAGTAAGCCACTTTAAAACAAGATCCAGGCAACCAATGACACCCTCTTTTTCACTCTCCAAGTGCTTAAAACAAAACAAGACAAGAGCCCCACAAATAAGACTGTATACAAATTTAAGTTCTAATAGGCAAGTACCTCTTAAAATTGATTATAGAGTTCAGTAAGAAAATGACAGATTTTTAAGCTTCCTTTTAAGACCTAAAATTATACATATAGTCACTTATTCCATTAAATAACAGGACAGCTCTAAAGACAGAGAAACTTTCTCAAGTCATGGAAACTTCTGCTTATTTCACAGGGCCCAGTATTTTCACATCTGAGATACATGCATATTTATCTATTGCAAACTTACATCAACCATAAAACCAAGGGCTTTGTTATGATGCTGAAAGTCTGAATGAAACATCTCATCTTGTAACCACTTAGCCACACAGCTAGACATTTGGGTCTTGAGCTGCTCAATGTATTCATCCCGTGGAGTAGTAAAATTCCATTTCAGCACCTGAAAAAAAAAACCAGTCTAAAGGTACTATAAGGTGTTCTACTCAAATGAGGTAGAGATTTCTATTGAAAGTAGCTGCAGGAATTAACAGGATATTTTTAAATTCAACAAGATTAATTTGTAATCAAAGATGAAGCAAAAAGTACTCTCAAGCTGTCATACTTTTGGAGTCATAACTTTGAAAATCCTCTAGGAATAGAATTTGCAGCGATTCTTACTGGCAAAATCAATGCTCGAATATTGTGTAACACAGTAGACACTGACAGCACTACTTGAATAGAGAGACAATTTTAAGTATCTATCAAAATTTAAAATGGACATACCATTCTAGGAGTTTAATATAGATATACTCACATATGTGCACAAAGACCTACATTCAAAGATGCTTATAGCAGTGTGGTTTATAATAGTGAAAGACCAGAAAGAAGGAAACTAAATGTTCAACATAATAAGCTGTGGATAAAGAAAGGTACTACATATGATATATCAATAAATACAATGAATACATTCAGATATGGATGATCTTTAAAATATTTCAAACATTACTGAAAAGAGGTAACAGAGTACGACATGCACCCATTTATGTAAAAGAAGTGCTATATATTTACACTATATATATGATTAATAGATATAGAATACTTTGGTATTTCTGAAGTATTACACAGGAAAGCTGGTGGTAATACCCTCCCTGTGGAGGGAGACTAGAATGGGAAACCTGCTCTTCATACAATACTTCATGTACTGTTTGAAATTTTTTGAAAAAAATGTATATATTTAGGAAAGATCATTATTTTTACTGTCTAATAAAACCAAAAAACATCAGAAGAGAAATGATTGAACCAGCCATATACAGTCACCAAATCTGTCTTTTTAAGTTATCAGATACCTTATGAATGAATACTTTCCACTTGATTCTAAATATTAAAAACATAAAAACTCCTGTTTTTTCTATTCAGAAGAAAAACAGGCAATAGCTCCATTCTACAGTTTCTTTTATAGCAACCAATGCTCCCATAAAGTAGTCTTGGAGAGAGGACAAGACATAATTTATAAGCAAAAAAATTGGTCAGTTATTAGATATTTCACACTGATATGAATTTCAGGCAGCAGAATTATTCTTGATTACTAAACATAACAAAAACAAACAAGCAAAAAAAATTGAGGATCCTTTTTTATTCCTTACCTTTAATCCTTTTTCATCTTTCATTCTTTGCTCCTTTCCATTTGGAACAACAATAAAAATAGGGCCAGATTTGTCTTCATCCTCCTTTAAGCTGGTTTTGCTCAGCACTTTCTTTCCTTGTGCACTCTACAACCAAGGTTCAGGGAATATTGGTTAGCTAGGCTACTGCTTTTCTGGAATATGATGTTGCTGCCCAGTAAGAGCTCTGTATAAACCAGAGACCTCTCTCTCCAATAAGCTCCACATGAAAAAAACACATGAGCCATAGTTGCACAGGTTTTCCAGAAATGCTTGTAATAGCTTTGTTTTTTTTTATTTTGGTATCATTAATCTACAATTACATGAGGAACATTATGTTTACTAGACTCCCCCCATCACCAAGTCACCCCACAAACCCCATTACAGTCACTGTCCATCAGCGTAGTAAGATGCTGTAGAATAACTACTTTTCTCTCTGTTGCACAGCCCTCCCCGTGGCCCACCCCACATTATACATGCTAATCATAATGCACTCTTTCTTTACCACCCCCCTTATCCCTCCCTTCCCACCCATCCTCCCCAGTCCTTTTCCCTTTGGTAAATGTTAGTTCATTCTTGGGTTCTGTGATTCCGATGCTGTTTTGTTCCTTTAGTTTTTTTTGTTTTTATACTCCACATATGAATGAAATCATTTGGTACTTGTCTTTCTCCGCTTGGCTTATTTCAATGAGCATAATACCCTCTAGCTCCATCCATGTTGTTGCAAATGGTAGGATTTGTTTTCTTCTTACGGCTGAATAATATTCCATTGTGTATATGTACCACCTCTTCTTTATCCATTCATCTACTGATGGACACTTAGGTTTCTTCCATTTCTTGGCTATTGTAAATAGTGCTGCGATAAACATAGGGGTGCATCTGTCTTTTTCAAACTGGACTGCTGCATACTTAGGGTAAATTCCTAGAAGTGGATTTCCTGGGTCAAATGGTATTTCTATTTTGAGCATTTTGAGGAACCTCCATACTGCTTTCCACAATGGTTGAACTAGTTTACATTCCCACCAGCAGTGTAGGAGGGTTCTCCTTTCTCCACAACCTCACCAACATTTGTGGTTGCTTGTCTTTTCGATGATGGTGATCCTTACTGGTGTGAGGTGATATCTCATTGTGGTTTTAATTTGCATTTCTCTGATGACAAGCGATGTGGAGCATCTTTTCATGTGTCTGTTGGCCAACTGATTTTCTTCTTTTGAGAACTGTCTATTCAGCACCTCTGCCCATTTTTTAATTGGATTATTTGCTTTTTGTTTGTTGAGGTTTGTGAGCTCTTTATATATTTTGGATGCCAACCCTTTATCGGATCTGTCATTTATGAATACATTCTCCCATACTGTAGGATGTCTTTTTGTTCCGTTGATGATGTCCTTTGCTGTACAGAAGCTTTTCAGTTTGATATAGTCCCACTTGTTCATTTTTGCTTTTGTTGCCATTGCCCGGGGAGATATGTTCATGAAGAAGTCACTCATGTTTATGTCCATGAGATTTTTGTGTATGTTTTTTTCTAAGAGTGTTATGGTTTCATGACTTACATTCAGGTCTTTGATCCATTTCAAAGTTACTTTTATGTATGGGGTTAGACAATGATCCAGTTTCATATTCTTACATTTAGCTGTCCAGTTTTGCCAACAGCAGCTGTTGAAGAGGCTGTCACTTCCCCATTGTATGCCCACGGCTCCTTTACCATATATTAATTGACCATATATGATTGGGTTAATATCTGGACTCTATCCTGTTCCACTGGTCTGTGGGTCTGTTCTTGTACCAGTACCAAATTATCTTGATTACTGTGGCTTTGTAGTAGAGCTTGAAGTTGAGGAGCAAGATCCCCTGAACTTTAATTTTCGTTCGCAGGATTGCATTGGCTATTCAGGGTCTTTGGTGGTTACATATGAATTTTAGAACTATTTATTCCAGTTCACTGAAGAATGCTGTTGGTATTTTGATACAGATTGCACTGAATTTGTAGATTGCTTTAGGCAGGATGGCCATTTTGACAATATTAATTCTTCCTAGCCAAGAGCACGGGATGAGTTTCCATTTGTTAGTGTCCTCTTTAATTTCTCTTAAGAGTGTCTTGTAGTTTTCAGGGTATAGATCTTTCATTTCCTTGGTTAGGTTTATTCCTAGGTATTTTATTCTTTTTGACGCTATTGTGAATGGAATTGTTTTCCTGATTTCTCTTTCTGCTAGTTCATCATTAGTGTATAGGAAAGCAACAGACTTCTGTGTATTAATTTTGTATCCTGCAACTTTGCTGAATTCAGGTATCAGTTCTAGTAGTTTTGGAGTGGAGTCTTTAGGTTTTTTAATGTACTATATCATGTCATCTGCAAATTGTAACAGTTTACTTCTTTACGAATCTGGATGCCTTATATTTCTTTGTTTTGCTTGATTGCCGTGGCTAGGACTTCAGTACTATGCTGAATAACAGTGGGTTCAGTAGGCATCCCTATTTTGTTCCCAATCCTAGAGGAAAAGCTTTCAGCTTCTCACTGTTCAGTATGATGTTGGCTGTGGGTTTATCATATATGGCCTTTATTATATTGAGGTACTTGCCCTCTATACCCATTTTGTAGAGTTTTTATCATGAATGGATGTTGAATTTTGCCGAATGCTTTTTCAGCATCTACGGAGATGATCATGTGATTTTTGTACTTCTTTTTGTTGATGTGGTGGATGATGCTGATGGATTTTCAAATGTACCATCCTTGCATCCCTGAGATGTACCGACTTGGTCATGGTGTATGATCCTCTTGATGTATTTTTGAATTCAGTCTGCTAATATTTTGTTGAGTATTTTGGTGTCTATGTTCATCAGGGATATTGGTCTGTAATTTTCTTTTTTTGTGGTGTCTTTACCTGGTTTTGGTATTAGAGTGATGCTGGCTTCACAGAATGAGTCTGGAAGTATTCCCTCCTCTTCCATTTTTTGGAAAACTTTAAGGTGAATGTGTATTATGTCTTCTCCCTATGTCTGATAAAATTCCGAGGTAAATCTATCTGGCCCAGGGGTTTGCTCTTGGGTAGTTTTTTGATGACTGATTAAATTTCCTTGCTGGTAATTGGTCTGTTTAGATTTTCTGTTTCCTCCTTGGTCGGTCTTGCAAGGTTGTATTTTTCTAGGAAGTTGTCCTATTCTTCTAGGTTTTCTAGCTCGTTAGCATATAGATTTTCATAGAATTGTCAAATGATTCTTTCTATTTTTGTGGGATCTGTCGTGATTTTTCCTTTCTCATTTCTGATACTGTTGATGTGTGTACATTCTCTTTTTCTCTTCATAAGTCTGGCTAGGGGCTTATCTATTTTGTTTATTTTCTCAAAGAATCAGCTCTTGGTTTCATTGATTTTTTCTATTGTTTTATTCTCAATTTTATTGATTTCTTCTCTGAACTTTATTATGTCCCTCCTTCTGTTGACTTTGGGCCTCATTTGGTCTTCTTTTTCCAATTTCAATAATTGTGACGTTAGACTATCCATTTGGGTTTGTTCTTCCTTCTTTAAATATATCTGGATTGCTATATATGTTCCTCTTAGAACTGCCTTCTCTGCATCCCACAGAAGTTGGGGCTTTGTGCTCTTGTTGTCATTTGTCTCCATATATTGCTTGATCTCTATTTTATATTGGTCATTGATCCACTGATTATTTAGGAGCATGTTGTTAAGCCTCCATGTGTTTGTGAGCCTTTTTGTTTTCTTTGTACAATTTATTTCTAGTTTTATACCTTTGTGGTCTGAGAAGTTGGTTGGTAGAATTTCAATCTTTTTGAATTTACTGAGGCTCTTTTTGTGAGCTAGTATGTGGTCTATTCTGGAAAATGTTCCATGTGCACTTGAGAAGAATGTGTAGCGTGCTGCTTTTGGTTGTAGATTTCTGTAGATGTCTATTAGGTCCATCTGTTCTAGTGTGTTATTCAGTGCCTCTGTGTCCTTACTTATTTTCTGTCTGGTGGATCTGTCCTTTGGAGTGAGTGGTGTGTTGAAGTCTCCTAAAATGAATGCATTGCATTCTATTTCATTGTTTAATTATGTTAGTATTTGTTTCACATATGTTGGTGCTCCTGTATTGGGTGCATATATATTTATAATGGTTATATCCTCTTGTTGGACTGACCCCTTTATCATTATGTAATGTCCTTATTTATCTCGTTACTTTCTTTGTTTTGAAGTCTATTCTGTCTGATACTAGTACTGCAACACCTGCTTTTTTCTCGCTGTTGTTTGCATGAAATATATTTTTCCATCCCTTGACTTTTAGTCTGTGTATGTCTTTGGTTTTGAGGTGAGTCTCTTTTAAGCAGCATATAGATGGGTCTTGCTTTTTTATCCATTCTATTACTCTGTGTCTTTTGATTGGTGCATTCAGTCCATTTACATTTAGGCTGATTATTGAAAGGTATGTACTTACTGCCATTCCAGGCTTTAGATTCGCGGTTACCAGAGATTCAAGGTTAGCTTCTTTACTATCTAACTGTCTAACTTAACTCACTTATTCAGCTATTATAAACACAGTCTGACGATTATTCATTTCTCTCCCTTCTTATTTCTCCTCCATTCTTATATGTTGGGTGTTTTATTCTGTACTCTTTTATGTGTCCTTCAACTGCTTTTGTGGGTAATTGATTTTATTTTTTGCCTTTAGTTAGTATTTGATTGATCTGCTTTCTTTGCTGTGATTTTATTTTCTCTGGTGACATCTATTTAGCTTTAGGAGGGCTCCCGTCTAGAGCAGTCCCTCTAAAATAGCCTGTAGAGTTGGTTTGTTGGAGGCAAATTCCCTCAACTCTTGCTTGTCTGGGAATTGTTTAATCCCGTCTTCATATTTAAATGATGATCGTGTTGGATACAGTATTCTTGGTTCAAGGCCCTACTGTTTCATTGCATTAAATATATTATGACATTCTCTTCTGGCCTGTAAGGCTTCTGTTGAGAAGTCTGCTGATAGCCTGATGGGTTTTCCTTTGTAGGTGACCTTTTTTTTTCTCTCTGGCTGCCTTTTATACTCTGTCCTTGTCCTCGATCTTTGCCATTTTAATTATTATGTGTCTTGGTGTTGCCTCCTTGGGTCCCTTCTGTTGGGAGATCTGTAGGCTTCTATCGTCTGAGAGATTATTTCCTCCCCCAGTTTGGGGAAGTTGTCAGCAGTTATTTCTTTAAAGTCACTTTCTATCGCTTTTTCTTTCTCTTCTTCTTCTGGTACCCCTATAATGCGAATATTGTTCCGTTGGGATTGGTCACACATTTCTCTTAATATTCTTTCATTCCTGGAGATCCTTTTATCTCCCTCTGCCTCAGCCTCTCTGTGTTCCTGTTCTCTCATTTCTATTCCATTAACAGCCTCTTGCACCTCATACAGTCTGTTCTTAAGTCTTTCCAGAGATTGTTTTATTTCTGTATTCTCCCTCCTAACTTGATCCTTTAGCTCTTGCATATTTCTCTGCAGGTCCATCAGCACGGTTATTACCTTTATTTTGAATTGTTTTTCAGGAAGTTTGGTAAAATCTATCTCCCCAGGCTCCCTCTCGGGCATTGTCTAAGTAATTCTGGACTTGATCAAATTCTTCTGCCTTTTCATGGTGATAGAGGTAGTCGTAGGCAGTTGTTGTGTGTGTCTAGTTTGTTGAGAAACGTCCTGCACAAGGGGAGCAGCTTCTGGTTTTATTTCCTGAGCTGCTGCAGGTGGAGCAGCTATCAGGGCAAGCCAGAGACCCGCGGTGAGCGGCAGGCATGCTGGGTGTGCTCTCCTGTGAGAACTGTGACCCTTTGCGCCCTGTCCCGGCTTCTTCTGTCTGTGCTGGGCTGCCGTGCACTGGCAGGGCCTCTGAGTCTGACCCAGGTGGCTGCTGAAGAGGCTTTGGGTGGCTGCTGTGGGCATGGCCACTTCCAGGCTTGTCTGCCAGGCCGCGCGGGCGGAGGAATGAATGGCAGGCTGTTCATCGCCTTGAGGGTCTTCAGAGCTGTTCTGCTGCCCAGGGGGTTATGGCAGCTGAAGTTCCCTGCAATTCTCAGCTGCTGGGCTGAGTCTGCCAGGACAGTTCCATCCAGCAGTGAAGCCCCTGTCCCTTTAAAACTTTCAAAAAGCGCTCCCTTTTTTTTTTGTCACAAGGATGCTGGCTGCGGGGACCTGCTCGCAGGTTTTACTGTTCCATTTCCCTAATATCCAGCACACCATGCACTGTGTGTCTGAGCTCCCAGTGCGGATTACTAGGGCTGGGTATTTAGCAGTCCTGTACTTCCACTCCCTCCCCGCTCCGACTCCTTTCCTCCTGCTGATGGGCTGGGGTTGGGGGGAGAACTTGGGTCTCCCCGCGTCGCGGCTTGTATCTTACCCCATTCGTGAGGTGCTGAGTTCTTGCAGATGTAGATGTAGCCTGACTGTTGTCCTGTATCTTCTGGTCTCTCTTTTAGTAATAGTTGTATTTGTTGTATTTTCAAAAATATATATGGTTTTGGGAGGAGATTTCCGCTGCACTACTCATGCTGCCATCTTGGCTCCTCCTCGTCTAATAGCTTTCTTAAGTAACTGTTGGTTAGTCCTTGAACTGGCACATAATATAGTTTGAAAGGCTCTATTATCTATCGCTGGTCTGGATCAGACTATTTTTGTTGATTAGCTTTCTTTCTTGAAATCTTAACACCATTTAGATGTTTCCATATTTAATGACATTTTGAAAGGCATTCATACATTTCTCATAGTTGAGAAAGCTTTTCTGTTTTTCTCCATATAAAATGTATCTATCATATTATCACCATTACTAAGAGCCTCTTTGAACCTGTTTTAGAGCTAGAAACATTTTAATACTTAAGATTTAGAATCTGTATCAGTAAGAAAAGAGTGAACACTCAATATATATATTTAAGGTAGTATTTGAATTTGATTACTGGAATATTACTATAAACATAGCAAGAAACCACTATTTCTAATAAGCCAGAATTTCTTTCCAGTTCAAACACTGAGATCATTTGGTCAAAACAAATATGAGATCATTTTTGTGAAACTGTCTTGTAAACTGCAAAAGACTGGGGGGAAAAAAAGTATGGCATTAAGAACAGAGTCAAAAATACTTCAAAGCACTTGTGATCAAAATACTAAAATAAGTACTTGTTAAATTTGGAATGAGGACAGAGAACAGGACTGGAAAAGAACAGCTTCAAAAGAACAGGAAAATAACTACTATCTGTAGTTTAGAAAATAATTACCCATTTAAATTACCTTGCTGAGTTACCATAACATTTAGATAAATGGCCAGAGTGCCCATTGTATAATGAGCATGTAATAATAAATGTACTGGGTAATAAAATAGTTCCTAGTCTGATATTTTCCATCAGTTACAGAAGTTAATGAAATAGTTTTCTCTATTTACTATTAGATTACTACTGATTAACACAGTTCTGCAATTTTTCTTTGGTAAGTTTTAAATAATCTCTACTCTGCATACAGTGACAAGCTCTGAATCTTGGTATAGAAACTAATGACAATTTGCTGTGATTAAAAAATTTAATCAAACAAAAAAACACCCAAGGGATATTTAAAGTTGAGCATTTGAAAACTTCTTTAAATTGTACATCTCTGCATGGAAACTAAAAGGATTGGTGATGCATCAAAATAAGTCCCACTGGTGTAGGGACAGAAGCTATTTCCTTAAGGGTAATCAGAACACCTTCTAGTATGGAGAAATAACAGTGCCACATTTGAAGAAAGTTGATTACCTTCATCTTTTTAATTCAAAATCAGTCTAAGTAATTCTTTTGCCATAGCTACCTATGATTTCCTTCTCTCTTCACTACTGCAAATGTTCCCCAAAGATCTGCATGATAGCACCTCTTGAGAACAAGATACCTGTTTGGGGGCCTTATTAAAAATGAGCCACTGAAACCTATATAACTAAATACTTCATCATTTGATAATATCAAGAGTAGTAATATTCTTTCACATATAATATAATCTTTCCTGAGAGAATGACTCAATGTATAAAACACTTAAAAGCAATTGTACAACTAAGTATACTGAGTTTCATACCTTGGCTTTAGAGGAAACTCCTAAAGCTTTGGCCTTTTTTGGATCAGCCTTAGGTTCTACAGTGCTGGAAACAGAATCTTCAACAGGTGCTTTGAGAAAAAAAGCATGTACTATTAAGATAAACTCTAATATCACTTTATTCTGGGCAGGTTAAATACATAATGATGAGAAAGCTTGCAGTTTTAAATGTATCAATTTATAGAATGTTTTGAGTTAGATTTTTTTTCTGATCTTTCTCTTCTTAAATTCCTTTTTAGGCATAACTTCAAGAAATTACTTCAATAAATCTACATCCACTTTACTGACATTTAAATTGCATTTAAAAAACTATTTTCTAGATAGCAGTAAAAAAAAGCATTTTTCCCAGACTGATACTTCCTTAAGGGTAGGATCTGTCCTCTTTGATAACTCACTATTACTACGTAGCAAGATTTCAATAGCATAATTGAATATATATTTTGATACCAACAGTTTTACACATGTAAAATTTCTAACTGTATAGCATCAATTAAATAGTAATATTCTTTCATTTAAGCAATGAGTAGAAGAAAAGTGGCTATAGTCTGGAGTTTTATTTAAACATGATGGAATTTTAACATCAGGAATAAGAAATCAGTAATTTTCCCTCAAAGAAGATGAATAAATTTTAGAATTGATCAGCAAATGGCCAAGTGTAGTGAAAGAACTCACTTGGGAGTAAGTGGGATTCTCTGCTGGTTCAGCCACTGGCTGGCTGTTTGGCTTTGTGCAAGTCACTTAGACTTTTGAGTTTCCTCATCTGTTAATTAAGGGGATTAAGCTAGATGATTCCAATTCCTCCTCTAGCTATAATAATAGCAGGAAATAGTTGGGAAAACCTTAAAAGTAGGATTGAAACGCTCACTTTCTAGAGTATTTCAATGACCTACTCCAAAATGCCTTTCTGGATTGAAACCCAAATTAATAATCTTTGTACCCTCAGCACAGCTCCTAGCATAAAACTTAACAGATGTTTGTGGAAAAGGGTGAAGGTGGGGAAGAGGTGGGACTTGGGATCTGAGCTTTGAAGAAATACGATAAAAAATGAAGGCTGCAGTTCTTCTTAAAAAATGACCCTGTGGGCTATTTCCTTCCCTTTTAACCCTCTCAAAATAGTTACCTGAGGAAGGCTGGAATTTGGCTGGAGCTGGCCCTCCCACTGGTCTGGAAGTTGCTTTAGCAGGTGCTGCAGGCTTGGCTGGCATGCTAGCTTTTGCTTTCTCCAGCATGCCCAACACCTGATCTTTAGAAGTTGGCTAAGGAGACAGTGTAACAGACGTGAAAGGCCACAGAATTATATACTCTTAGTATGCTTACTAACAGATCTGCTGTTAAACAAATGCTTGAGTGTACAGTTTTGAAATACCAACGAAGGGAGACAGCACACAGGACAAAGGGAAGTAACAGACATTATGAAGTCTCCTAAATTAGCTACCATTCTAGAAGGTCACAGTTTTAACCCCTGCAGAGCCAACAGGTTCTTTACAAGTTCTACATGGCTAAATATTATATTTTTGCTTTCACTGGGATTTCAAGTTGAAACTCCTAGGTGGTAATATGATTTTCTGTCTATGAAAATTCATGTTTAGTATTTTTCTAATGGCTTTAACAGCAGCAGCATTAAGTACCTTTAGTTTCCCAGTAGCCTTAGCCATTTTCTCATATCCCAAATGCATCATGAAGAATGGCAAGGCATCCTGAGCCTTCTTTCGCACATCTCCATTGCGATCCTCTAAGCAGGAGTAGAGATGAGGAACAAAAAGGATAAGGTCTGTAGGGGTGGAACGAAGAGTTGGTAATTTCTCAGCCAGCCAGCCCAGAAGCTGCCAAAAGAAGCAGACACTGGTTACACACTTCAAGTGGAAAATCATTATTATTTATGATCTCAGGGTTAATGATTTCATCAGTACCAAATGCTAGATTACTTCTTACAACTTCCAATATAAAATCAGTAGTTTTCATTGTTCAAGAACTATGCTATATTTAAGTAATATAAACAAAGATGACAATCTTCTTTAAGGTAAGGAGGACACAGTTTTTTGGATCACATTTGGACATTAAATTATAAAGCTTTAATAGCTGTCAATATATTTAAAGATGAAAAACCTTCACTTTTCTTTTTTTTTAATTCTAAGAACTATTCAGCTAGAGAAGAGCAAAACATTTGAACATAAGATGACAAGTTCTACTAGAACTTGTTTCCAGCCTTTCTCTATACTTCTAAAATAATTCATATCTGCATTTATTTTTTAATTGAAAATTTTGAGATTATAGATTCACATGCAGTTGTAAATTAGAGAGATTCCATGCACCCTTTAGTTTCCTCTAGTAGTAGCACTTTATGAAAACTATACTATAGTATTACAACCACTGATACAATCCACTGATCTTATTTGAATTGCCCTAGTTTTGCTTGTTCTCATTTTTGTGTATTTATTTAATTCGATACAATATTTACACATATGTTAGTACATCTGCCAACACAGTGAAGGATTGGAACAGTTCCAGTGCAAGGATCCCTTGTTATTGCCTCTTTTACAACCATGCCTGTCTCCCTCCTCCTTTCCTGCTTCCCTAATCCCTGATAACCTCTAATCTGTTCCCTATTTCTAAAATATTGTCATTTCAAACATGTTGTATAAATGGAATCATAAAGTATGTAACTGGGATTGGTTTTCCCACTAGGCATAATTCCTTGGAGGTTTATCCAAATTGTTGCATGTATCAATGATTTTTTTATTGCTAAATAGTATTATACATATGAAACAAGTTTGTTTAAGCACTCACCTGTTGAAGGATATTTGGGGTGTTTCTAGCTGTTGGCTATTATGGATGAAGCTGCTATGATCATTTGTGGATAGATTTTTATGTAGACAGAAATTTTCATTTTCTTGGAATAAATGCCCAAGATCACAATGGCTGGGGCATAATGGTAATTGTATGTTTAGTTTTATAAGAAACTGTCAAACTGTTTTCTGGAGTGACTTTAGCATTTTACATTCTTCCCAGCAGATATTCAAGTTTCTCAACATCCTTGCTGGCACTTGGTGTTGGCACTATTTTTTATTTTAGTGATTCTGACAGTTGTGTAGGGATATCTCATAATTTCAATTTGCATTTCCCTGGTGGGCTAATAATGTTGAACATCTTTCATGAACTTATTTGCCATCTGTACATCCTCTCTAGTGAAATGTCTGTTGTGTCTTTTGCCCATTTTCTAATTAAATTATTTTTTATTGTTGAGTTTTCAGAGTTCTTTATTCTAGATAATAATCCTTTATCAGATAGTTTGCAAATATTTTTTCTCACTCTGTAGCTTGTCTTTTCATAATCTTCACATGGTTATTTTCAGAGTATAAGTTCTTAATTTTGATGAGGTCCAATTTATCATTTTTTCCATTGATGGATTGTAGTTTTGGTGTCCAGTCTAAGAATTCTTTACCTGAAGATATTCTATATCCTGAAGGTTTTCTCTTATGTTATCTTTAAGAGTTCTATAGTTTCATGTCCTACATTTAAGTCCACATCTATTTTGAGTTAATTTTAAAGACATGAGGTTTATTTTTTGTCTGTGGATGTCAACTGCTCCACAATCATTTGTTGAAAAGGCTATCCTTCTTCCACTGAATTACTTTGGTAAGTTTGTCAAAAATTACTTGATCATTATTTGTGTGGGCCTATTTCTGGATTCTCTCTTCAGTCTCACTGATGTGGTTACCCTCTCCCCACATCAGTTTCTTGATTACATTAGCTCATATATGGTATAGGGATTCTTCCCATTATTTTCTTCTCTGTCAAGTTTGTTTTAGATAGAATATAAAATTTTTAAATATGAAGTTTAAAGACAAATACAAGCTTACTCTGAAAAACTTGCTGGGATTCTGACAGGAATTACATTAACCCTATAGATCGATTGATCTGGTGAGGACTGACATCTCTACTATGTTGAGTATTCCAATCCCCAAACATAGCATGTCTCTCCATCTATTTGGATCTCCATCTTCCTTGAATCCTTTCATCAGCATTCTGAAATTTTCAGTATACATACTCTGTGTTTTGTTTTTCAAAAAACAAAAATGTAGGATTTTTTTTCTGTTTGCATTTTTGTCAAGTGTATATCTAAGGGTTTTATTTTCTTTGGAATGATGATAAATGGTGTTTTTAATGCTAGTTTCTTCATGTTCACTGTATTATAAAGCAATGTGATTGATTTTTGTGTGTTGATTTTATATTCTACTACCTTACAGAACTAATTTATTAGTTCTAGCAATTTATTTGAAAATTCCTTGGGATTTTCTTTGTAGGGAGAGATGCTATCTGCAATTAGGGACAGTTTTATTTATTCTTTTTCCAATCTGTAATGGCTTTCATTTCTTCTTCTTGCCTTACTGCAGTGTCTAGAACTTCCAGTACTCTGTTGAGTAATGGTAGTGAAGGTAGATTATCCTTGCCGTGCTTCTGACCTTGGGAAAGCATCCAATCTTTCACCATTCTGATATTCTCTGTAGAGGTTTTTTGTAGATGCTCTTTATCAAGTTGAAGCAATTCTCTTCTATTACTAACTTGCTGACACAGTTTTTAATCATGTATAGGTGGTAGACTTTCTCGAGTACTTTTTTTGTGTCTACTGATATGATTATATGATTTTTCTTCTGTAGCCTGTTGGTATCATGGATGAAATCGATGGATTTTTTAATGTTTAACTCTATTCTATGTTTTAATTAAAACTGCTTATTTTACCACTTAAGAGTTCAAGGAAAGAGAAAATTTCACAAAAAAGAGAGGCTAGTCCTTTAAAGTTTTATTGTTAAAAAAAAGCACATTAAAGGGGAGGGGGAAGCACATGAATACAAAAGCTCCAGGAATTTGGTTTTATTTTATTAACTGTTTTATAGTGAATCTCATTTTATTTACATATGTATATTTATTAGGTAGGTCAAGCATCGAAGAAAGTAAAAGATACCAGTAACACACATATTTGTAGTACTGACCTCTTGCCTCAAGAAAGGATTTTCCTTTTTTAGTTCCTCAGAAAGGTCTTCTCCCTCCAGCCATTCCTTCATTCCAGTCTGTTCTGCCCAAGCATTCACAGTTGCTAGGGCAGCAGCTCGAACATTGTTCTGAATGGAGGAGAGAATTAGTAAAGATAACATCAACTAGGTTTGAAGGTAGGGAGTGACAGGCTTGTTATTTTGTAAACATGAACAATGGAGGTTTGTCTAAGTCATAGAAACATACTTGGAACCATCTTCTTAGAATCTGGTTCACTGGTTATATTAAATCCCAAAGTAAAGTAGAAACATAAAATTCTAAATTGTAAAGATCTTGTACTCAGTTATCAGGCAAAAATAGTGACCTAGGCATAAAATAACATGTAAAGGGAATAAATTCTTAGGTTTTGTTTCCTAAATCTCTGGAGGTTCTTATTCTTATGTCCATGGTTATCTGTCAACGAATGTAATTCTACATGTTGAGACCTTGTAATGATTAGACTGAAATTATTGACAATTTGACCAGTTATGCTTTATATTAATTTGCATTCATAGAATAAGGACTTATTTACACAAAAAATACTAAAGTAGTTTGATTCATCAAATTAAATGAATTACAAGAAAAACAGACATTCAAATATTCGCTTGTTCTTTTCCTGAAAAAAAGATGGTGGTGTAGGAAGGCAAGGCAAAAACTTTCTCCCAAAATCACACAGAACATGAAAATACAGCAAATACAGCTAGGCCTAAAGTCAACCTTAAGACTGCAAGTGGACCACCTACAGCTGAGGAAGAAGAAAGGACCCTACAGAGAAGGGTAAAGTGACAAAACCAGTATCTGGTGGGATCCAAGCCCTGCCTCCCCACCCCAGCCCACAGGCAGAAGAGGAATAGAGTGGGGAGGGAGTAGAAGCCCAGGACCCTGAACACCTGGCCCTGGAGATCTGCTCTGGGAACACGAGCCCACATCACCCATTGCCCTGGTGATCTCTGGGGCTGGACAACAGAAATGGGCGGAATGCTTCAGAGGGCTGAGTCCCAATCACCTGTGAAGAACAGGCACGCTCTACAAGCCCCCTTGAGAAAGAAAGCAGAGCAGGCAGTATGGAAGACTTTCCAGTAGTGAGAGGGGCGCCAGAGGGGAAAGAATTGCACAGTGCTCTCTGCTTAGGAGAAAGGTCAGGTGAACAATATCTCCCCAGCCTGCCCTCAGCCCAACAGGCTGGGAGTCCTCAGGAGGTCCAGACGCTCCATCCCTCTCACTGGCAATACAGCTCGGAGACTTCTCACAGTGGTGTGTGGCCTGCTGGTGGACAGTGAAATCAAACTTTACTCCCAGATAGGCAGAGGGAGGACCCCCAGTCAACTCAGCCCTATTTTGGGCCAGCCCAGGAACTGTGTGTGCAGTTCAGCTCCAGGAGCTCATCCTCCCAGCAGGCACTGGTCCAGCTACCTGCTGCAATTGCAGCAGCAGGCAGGGTGGAGGGCACCTCCAGTCCCATAGCCTGGTGTGTGAGTGCAGCCCAACTGTGGGAGCTCTTTCCTCCTGTTAGGCGCTGGTCCTGCTTGCCCATGCCCTCATGGTTATGCCAGGGTGGAGAAGAATACCAAGAGCATGTCAGACAGGTGCCACACCCACTGCAAGCCAAGAGCTGGGACTCCCACAAAGGAAATTGAGCTTCTGGGCACTAGAGGATGCCTCCTACACAAATCTATTATCCCATAAGAAATACTAAAAAAAAAAATGAAGAAACAGAGGAATTTGGTTCAAACCAAAATTCTAGAAACACCACCACAAAGAGGGCTTAGTGAAACTGAAATCACCAAACTTCTTGATAAGCATTTCAAAATTTAAGACACAAAGATGCTCATGGATTGACAGAAAAGTATTCAAGATTTCAGGGAGGACCACAATGAAGAGAAATCCTGAAAAAAAGCCACTCAGAGCTGAAGAATACAGTATCTGAAATGAAACATACAACAGAGGGATTTAAAGTAGATTAGATGAGGTAGAGGAGATGGTAAATGAAACAAATTAGATAACAGGAAAATAGGATGAGAAACAGAGAAAAAAGGATTCTAGGAATGAAGGAATAGTAAGAGAGCTGTATGACCAATCCAAATGGAACAATATTTGCATTATAGGGGTACCAGAAGAAGAGGAGAAAGACAAAGGGATGGAAAGTCTCTCTGAGGAAATAATTATTGAAAGCTTTCTCAATCTGGGGAAGAAAATAATCACTCAGGTCATGGAAGTGAAAACATCACCAAAACACTAGGAACCCTAAGAAGACAAAACAAAAACATATAATAATTAAAAATGCCAATGATCAAGGATAAGAAGAGAGTACTGAAAGCAGCCAGAGAGAGAAAAAAGATTACTTACAAAGGAAACCACACCAGGCTCTCTGCAGACTTCTCAACAGAAACCTTATAGGCCAGAAGGGAGTGGCATGATATATTTAATGCAATGAAATAGAAGGGCCTCTAACCAAGAATACTCTACCCAGCAAGATTATCATTTAAATTTGAAACAGGGATTAAGCAATTTCCAGATAAGCAAAAGTTGAGGGAATTTACCACCAACAAACCATTTTCTACAAGATATCTTAAAGGGACTGCTCTGGATGGAACAGCTCCTAAGGCTAAATAGCTGCTACCAAGGAAAATAAACCCAGAGTAAAGGTAATAGACCAATTAATTACTAAGCAAATACAAAATTAAATCAACTACTCACAGAGTTAGTCAAGGGACAGACAAGGAGTACAGAATATGACACCCAATATACAAAAAGTGGAGGAGGAAAAAGAAGGGGAGGGAAAAAAAAGAACATTTAGATTGTGTTTGAAATTAAGTAATAAGTATAAGGGGCATTACAATTAGCACAGTCCATAGGGAGGGGCATGGGAAAGGCAGTATAGCACAGAGAAGAGTAGTGACTCTATAGCATCTTACTACTGATAGACAGTGACTGTAATGGGGTATGTGGTGGGGACTTGATAATGGGGGGAATCTAGTAACCACATGTTGCTCATGTAATTGTATAATAATGATATCAAAAAAAATAAAAATAAATTTAAAAAAATAAATAAAATAAAAAAAAGAAATTAAGTAATAAGTGACTTAAAATAGATTTTTAGATAGTAAGGAAGCTATCCTTGAACCTTTGGTAACCTCAAATCAAAAGCCTACAATAGCAATAAGTACATATCTATGGATAATCACCCTTAAATGTAAATGGACTGAATGTACCAATCAAAAGACGCAGTCACAGAATGGATAAGAAAGCAAGACCCATCTATATGCTGCCTGCAAGAGACACACTTCAAACCCAAAGACGTACACAGACTAAGAGTGAAGGGATGGAAAAAGATATTTCAGGCAAATAATAGAAAAGAACAGGAGTAGCAGTACTTACATCAGACAAAATAGATTTCAAACAAAGAAAGTAACAACAGACAAAGAAGGACATTACATAATGATAAAAAAGGGTCAGTCCAACAAGAAGATACAACCAGTATAAATAACTATGCACCCAATATAGGAGCACCTAAGTAAGTGGAACAGATACTAACAGAAATAAAGGGGGGGATAGAATGCAACACACTGATTTTAGGAGACTTCAACATACTGCACACACCAAAAGACAGATCAACCAGACAGAAAATAAGGAGCAGAGGAATTGAACAATACATTAGAACAGAAGGACCTAACTGACATCTACAGAACACACCACCCAAAAGCAGCAGGATACACAGTCTTCTTAAGTGTACATGGAACATTTTCCTGAATAGACCAAATACTAGGCTATAAAAAGAGCCTTAATAAGTTAAAAAAGATTGAAATTGTGCCAACCAGCTTATCAGACCAAAAAGATATGAAACCAGAAATAAATTACACAAAGAAAACAAAAAAGTCCACAAACACATGGAGGCTTAACAGCATTCTCCTAAATAACCAAAGGATAAACGACCAAATTAAAATAGAGATGAAGTAATATATGGAGACAAGTGAAAACAACTCAACACTTCAAAACCTGTGGGATGCAGCAAAGGTAGTTCTAAGAGGAAAATACATAGCGATACTGGCTTACCTCAAGAAAAAAGAACAATCCCAAATGAACAGTCTAAACTCACAATCAATAAAACTAGGAAAAGAAGAACAATGAGGCCCAAAGTCAGTAGAAGGGTAGATATAATAAAGATAACAGCAGAAATAAATAAAATTGAGGAAATAAATAGAATCAATGAAACCAGGAGCTGGTTCTTTGAGAAAATAAACAAAATAGATAAAGCCCTAGACAGACTTATCAAGAAAAAAAGAGCGTTTACACACATAAACAGAATCAGAAATGAGAAAGGAAAAAATCACAACAGACACCAGGGAAATACAAAGGATTATTAGAGAATACCATGAAAAATTATATACCAACAAATTGGATAACCTAGAAGAAATGGACAACTTTCTAGAAAAATATAACCTTCTAAGACTAACTCAGGAAGAAACAGAAAATGAGAACAGACTAATTACAAGCAATGAAATTGAACTGGTAATCAAAAAACTACTGAAGAATAAAACCTCTGGCCCAATGGCTTCATGGATGAATTTTATCAAACATTTAAAGAAGTGCTAATACCCACTGTCCTCAAAGTTTTCTAAAAAGTAGAAAAGGAGGAAACACTTCCAAACTCATTCTTTGAGGCCAGCATCACTCTAATACCAAAACCAGGCAAAGACACAACAGAAAAGAAAATTACAGACCAATATCCCTGCCCTGATGAACACAGATGCAAAAATACTCAACAAAATATTAGCAAATCAAATTAAAAAATACAGCAAAAAGATCATCCATCATGATCAAGTAGGATTTATTCCAGAGATGCAAGGGATGGTACAATATTCGAAAATCCATCAACATCATACACCACATCAAAAAAAGGACAAAAATCACACGATCATCTCAAAAGGTACTGAAAAAGAATTTGACAGAATTCAACATCCGTTCATGATAAAAACTCTCAACAAAATGGGTATAGAGGGTATGTACCTCAATATAATAAAGGCCATATATGACAAATCCACAGCCAACATCATATTTAAAAGTAAAATGCTGAAAGCTTTTCCTCTAAGATCAGGAAGAAGACAAAGATGCCTACTCTCCCCACATTTATTCAGCACACTACTGGAGGTCCTAACCACAGCAATCAGACAACACAAATAAATAAAAGGCATCCACACTGGTAAGGAAGAAGTTAAACTGTCACTGCAGATGACATGATATTGTACATAAAAACTCTAAAGAATCCACTCCAAAACTACTTACTAGAACTAATATCTGAATTCAGCAAAGTTGCAGGATACAAAATCTATTGCATTCCTGTATACTAATGATGAACTAGCAGAAAGAGAAATCAGAAAAACAATTCCATTCACAGTTGCATCAAAAAGAATAAAATACCTAGGAATAAATCTAACCAAGGAGAGATGAAAGAACTGTGCCTTGGAAACCACAAGACACTCATGAGAGAAATTAAAGAAGACCCAAAGAAATGGAAACACATTCCCATGCTCATGGATAAGAAGAATTAATATTGACAAATGGCTATCCTGCCTAAAGTAATCTACAGATTCAATGCAATCCCTATCAAAATACCAAAAGCATTCTTCAATGAACTGGAACAAATAGTTCTAAAATTCATATGGAACCACAAAAGATCCCAAAAAGCCAAAGCAACCCTGAGAAGCAAGAACAAAGCTGGGGGATTACACTCCCTAACTTCAAGCTCTATACAAAGCCATGGTAGTCAAGACAATATGGTACTGTCACAAGAATAGACCCATATATCAATGGAACAGAATAAAGAGCCCAGATATAAATCTACACATATATGGCCAATTAATATACAATAAAGGAGCCATGGATATACAATGGGGAAATGATAGCCTCTTCAAGAACTCATGTTGGCAAAACTGGACAGCTACATGCAAGAGAATGAAACTGGATTATTGTCTAACCCCATACACAAAAGTAAACTCGAAATGGATCAAAGACCTGAATGTAAGTCATGAAAACATAAAACTCTTAGAAGAAAACAGGCAAAAATGTCTTGGACATAAACATGAGCAGCTTTTTCCTGAACACATCTCCTTGGGCAAGAGAAAACAAAAGAAAAAGTGAACAAGTGGGACTACATCAAACTAGAAAGCTTCCATACAGGAAGGACACCAGCAGCAGAACAAAAAGGCATCCTACAGTATGGGAGAATATATTCATAAATGATATATTCGATAAAGGGTTGATATCCAATATATATAAAGAACTCAGATGCCTCAACACCCAAAAAACAAATAAGCTGATTAAAAAATGCGCAGAGGACCTGAAAAGACACTTCTCCAAAGAAGAAATTCAGATGGCCAACAGGCAGAAAAGATGCTTCACATCACTAATCATCAGGGAAATGCAAATTAAAATCATAATGAGGTATCACCTCACACCAGTTAGGATGCCCAACATCAAAAAGACTATAAAGAACAAATGCTGGCGAGGATGTAGAGAAAGGGGAACCCTCCTACACTGTTGGTGGGAATGTAAATTAGTTCAACTCTTGCAGAAAGCAATATGGAGGTTCCTCAAAAAATTAAACATAGGAATACCATTTGACCCAGGAATTCCACTCCTAGGAATTTACCCAAAGAAAGTAAGATCCTTGATTCAAAAAGACATATGCACCCATATGTTTATCACAGCACTACTTACAATAGCCAAGATATGGAAGCAACCTAAGTGTCCATCAGTAGATGAATGGATAAAGAAGAGGATAATGAATGGATACACAATGAATTATTCAGCCATAAAAAAAGAAATTCTTTTGCAGCAATATCGATGGAGCTAGAGGGTACTATGCTCAGTGAAATGAGCCAAGCAGAGAAAGACAAGTACTAAATGACTTTGCTCATTTGTGGAGTATAAAGCAAAACAAAACTGAAGGAACAAAATAGCAGCAGACTCAGACTCTGAGAATAGACCGGTGGTTACCAAAGGGGAGGGTTGGGAAGGGTTGGTGGGGAGGGAGAAGGGCAATATAATTAGTAATCACAATATAGGTAGGTCACGGAGAAGGCAATACAGCACAGAGTAGGCAAGTAATGACTCTATAGCATCTTGCTATGCTGATATACAGTGACAGTAATGGAGGGGGTGAGGACTTGATAATGTGGGTGAATGTTGAAACCACAATGTTTTTCATATGAAACCTTCATAAGATTGTATGTCAATGGTACTTTTACTAAAGAAAGGAGAGAGACATTCAAATATTCAATCTAGGGCTAAATATGAAAGGCTTGCAACTTTCAATGAGACTAATTCTACTACTATGAAAGTACAAGTATCTTACTGAAGTACTAGAAGATTCTGCTCTAGTAGTTTGGGGGAAAAGGTAGAAAATAAATACATGACCCCAAAATTCATATTTACTTCCTCTTTATACTAATGCTTTCAAGAATGATGTCATAATCATAACAGCAACCATTTTTTGAGTGCAACTATGTAAGACAGGCACAGGAACCTTAAGTATAGATTCTTAATTCTGTAAGAATGAATTTTCACAGATAAGCTGAACCTCAGAGAAGGTAAATAACTTGTCTAAGGGTCTCAAAGCTAGTAGGTAAATACAGCTGGTCAGTTTAATACTACCTGGGAGGTAAAAATGTTTACTATTTTCCTTCTAATACTCTCTTCCCTATAAAGCTTATGAACTGTTTACATGTACTCTTACATGTAAGAAAAGAGAGTTATTCTTGGCTCAAGATTGTGGCTGCCCTACTCCAGAATGGAGTGTCTGTGTGTGAAAAGAATCAGGTTTACCTTGCTGTCTCCAAGGACTGTGATGACAGGGATGCCTAAATTTTTCACATGTTGCTTGATGTTTGGGCCCATTGCTACAGCCAGTTGCTGGAGGATATTCAGAGTCTGCTGAACCTGAGTGGAAAGAGGCAACACTTTATGTTCAAACCATGAGCAAGCTCTGTTTGCTGCTGTATAAATAATGCAGTATGAAGTTTCTGGCCTAGTTCAGAGACAGGGAAAACAGCTTATTATGATGTTATTCTCATTAACATGATAATTTTGAGGCAAAAATTAGAGTATTAGAGTTTTAATTAGACCAGGGATTATACTTTATAGTTTTAAAGTAAGGTAAAGCCTAGTTGGAGGAAATCCTGACATAAAAATCCACATGTAAAAATTAGAAATTGAGCATGTTTATGTGTCTTAGTTTTACATAAAAATATTTAATATTAAAGTCCTATAAAAAGCAAGTCTAAGGTTCATAAAAATTTGATTAATGAACCTACTGTCTACCCAAATTATCTTGAGGCATACTTAAGAAATTAAAGGAAGGCATTTCTTGCTCAAAACAAAGAAAAAGACCACTCGTTTTTTTGCTAGTGAAGGTTACTGAAAAGGAGACTCTTGGAGGGGAGAGGCAGGAGAAAAAAAGAACAGGCATATGTTCTACGTACCAAGATTTTATTTGAATCATTGAGTCGACCCTTCAGGGCAGCTGGAAGTTCACCTATATTTGGGTGGATAAATGTTGCTTCATTGATAATACCTGCCACTTCATCTAGGCCTTCTTTCCTGATTTTCCAATTCTTGTCACCAATCTTAGACACCAACTCTGAAGTGATTTTATCACTGAAAAAAAAAAACAAAAACAAAAAAGAGAGAACCTAATCTAAAGACTCCTAAAAGAATAATGATGTCACAGAAATACCCTTGATTAAGAAGAAGGTGGCACCATTAAGAATTTGATATAATAATCATGGTGAGCTTTTAGTAATGTCTATAATTATTGAATCACTATGTTGTACATCTGAAACCAGTATAATACTGTACATCAACTATATTCCAACAGAAAAAAAACTCAGTATAATAAATCAAATAGACCATTTGCAACAAACTAACCTGATCTCTGTCCTTGGCAAAAGATCCACAACATCATTGCCCCCATCATCTGGTTCATCTCCATCTTCTCCTTCATCTGTACCACTTGTGCTATGTTTGGAGATTCCCCTGTTTGGAGCAGGTGGGCTCTGGCCCTGCATCTACACATAAACACATAAATCAGTGAGATTAGTGAACTTGATGAAGGATTTGAGAGTAAACAAGTTAGAAAATGGTGCCTGGGTCAAACCTTCATATTCCTTCATAACACTTAATATTTACAAAGTATGTATTTTAATTCCTACTTAGATTCTAATTTTGAGACTACATGGCAGAAGGTATTTTTATAGAAACCTATTAGAAGCTGATTTCCCAATCTGAAGCTTGTCTTTGACTTGCAAACCCAAGACAATACAGAGCAAGTCTGCCAAAACTTAGAAATTTTGATTAGAAAGCTTATTCAAGGAGGGTCAAGTTTCTTTTCATTTTTAATTTAAAAAATTTAAATGTTAAAATGCTTAAGTATTTAATGTACTTTTTGAACAGGTAATACATTCAGAATTTGTGATATTCCAAAGGTACAAAGAATATAAAAAGGAAAATCTCCCATCCGATACCATAGCCATCTGGTTCTCTTCTTCATAGACAGCTGAAGTCATCAATTTCTTATGAACTCTTTTCAGGGATATTTTATACTGAATATAAAAGCAAATACAGAATCTAGTAATCACAATGTTGCTCATTTAAGTGTATATTAATGATACCCAAAAAAAAAGAGAGAGATGAGAAAAAAAAATAAAAGCAAATACATACATATTTTCATTCCAAAGACTTATAGGTTTAAACTTAACTAATAATTCTCAAGTCCACCAACGGATTATGTCATTTATGGAATCTTTTTACCTTCTCAAATTCTGCATCTATCTGGGATAGGAGGGCAGGCTTCTCATTCTCAAAGAATGTTCGCAGACAGGGACCAACATACAGATACATCACACCAAACAGGGTGATGGCAGAAGTCCTCACAGCCTGGCAGACAGAACATAAAGAACTTTCCAAATCAGAAGAGAAGCACAAAGAAGGCTGTACTGTTCCTACATATACTGTTATGTACTCACTGGGTTTGTCGCAGCAAGAGCTGTCTTCACATTGCTAATGAAAGCTTTCACATTCAATCTAGAAGAAATGACATTTAGAATTAAAAACACAAGAAACTCTCAAAATACTAGAGTTTTATAAAGCTCAACTGTAGAACTGGCTCTCTTTGGTTATGTCCTTGCATCTCACCTATTCTCTGCCTACACTCATTGAAAGTGCATTTTAAATACTGTTTATATGCTAACTGCTCCTAAATCCAGTGCTGGCCTCTTTCCTGAACTCCAGATTCATATATCCATGTGCCCTTGTGATATTTCCATGTGTATGTATAGTAATGTCTTACATCTGTCAAAACCGAACACCTGACTGTCCACATCCCAACCCTAAAATCTGTTCTTCCCCCAGTTTTCCCTACCTCAGTAAGGAGCCACATTGTTCTTCCAGCTGCTCAGGTCATCCTTCCCTCCTCCCTCTCTCATGCCCAATATCCCGTTCAGTTCTACTTTCAAAATATATTCTAAGTCATAATACTTTCACCTCTACAAACTATGTGCAAACCACTATAATTTCTTGACAGGACTATTCCAATAGCTTACTAATTGGTCTCCCTGCTTCTGCCCTTGACCCTATCTGTTCTTTCTAACTATAGTCTGAATGATTCTATTACTCTTCTGCTCAAAACCATCTGAGATACCAACTTTTAAAAACTCTGAGGCCCTGTATGACCTGGGCCCCTCTGATTTTATCTTCTACCACTCCCTACCCCACCACTTATTCCACTCCAGTTACATTCTGGAGAACAATCAATCCTTGCTATTTCTAAATATATCCTTATGTGCCCTACTGCAGGGCTTTTGCATTTTCTGTTCCTTTCATCTACAATGTTCTTCTCCCAGATTGTTAAAGCTTGCTCCCCTCATGACCTGAAGGTCTCTGGCTCAGATGCCATTTTCTTTGGAAGGACTCATGTTCTACCCTATAGAAAAAAACACCATCCCAACCACTCCAAGGTGATACCACCTTACCCTTTACCCTTTATTATTCCATTGTTCTTATACTTCCTGTTATATTTTTAACTGCTTATTGTCATCTCCCCTTACTCAAATATAAGTCCTATGAAAACAGGAATTTAATCTGTTTGTTATATATTCCCAGGTTCTGGGACAAAAGATTAGAGTAACATAGGTGCTCAATATGTAGCTGCTGAATAAATGAAAGATCATGGATGAATAAAAAAGAGGAAAATATTGACCTAGCTTTTATGTCATACCAAGAGATTAGTTTACATCAAAGACTATATAATTAAGAAAGGATTATAACAATACCCTTGACTATGGGAGGACATGACAGATACTGACATAATGAACAATTCTTTGAATGATAACTTCAGAGTATAAGTATGTCCTCATCTGACAGATTTCAGAACAGTGTTTTGCAAGCCATTAAGAGGCACATAAAAAACACATGGTGTGTGTGGGGATCATGGGAAAGACAGTGTAGCACAGAGAAGGCAAATAGTGACTTTGTGGCATCTTACTATACTGATGGGCAGTGACTGCAATGAGGTATGGGGGGGACATGATAATATGGGTGAATGTAGTAACCATATTATCTTTTAATGTGAAACCTTCGTAAGAGTGTATATCAATGATACCTTTAAAAAAAATCACATAAAAAGCAGCCTGCCACAGAGAATGGTACATAGTGAAGCAGTTGGAGTACTCTGTCTTGGGACTAGAATGCCTAGATTCAAATCTTGCCTGTGCCACTTCCGAGCTGTGACTTCCACACATTTATGTGCCCTGGTTTCCTCTCCTACAAAACAGGGATTACAATACCTCATAAAGGTTTTTATAGGTTTAAATCAAATGAACTATATTTAGAAAGTGCCTGACATAAAGTTAAGTATAAAATTTTGGTTAATGAAATAAACAAATGTGTTCAATATGCAAATAAGTTTGGGAAACAGTGGGTTAAAAAAAAGTTAAATGAGCGTCTCTACTGCATAATCTCTGAGAGCCTTTAATTAACCAACATGCATTACGTGATTATATGCAGTAATTTCCAAATGTATTTGAGTAGGAATCCTTGGACCGGGCTTTTCTATGGGGCAGTTTAGTAACACTTGAGGAAAAGTAACTTAGAGGAACAAAGGTAGTTTTGTTTTATATAAACTACTCAGCTCTGTCTTCTGAAAAATAAGCAGAGACAAACAAATATAATCACCAGTTAAGAGACTGGCAAAATATTTAATTATTTTGTATTTAATTTCTTTCTGACTTACCCAGAAAAACCAAATTCTTTTATAGCATTGGATAGCCAATTCAGAGTTTCTGATTGATTCTTAGGATTCTTCTGTGAGAAAGCCATGGACATAACCTGAAGTAGATGGGAAAAAAAATCAGATCTGTGTTCTCATTTCTCAGAAATAGAGCATCTTGATATAGATATCAAGGCAGAAGTAGATTAAACATAGTTTTTACAATGTTAAACTTCAAGAATGCCTTAGGAATTAAATATTTAACTTACACAAGAAAATGAGGTAAGTGACAGTAGTATTAAAAGCATTCTGGATTGTTTGCAACTCTTCATTTAATGATCACTCTGGATTAAAATGTCTTAAGAGAAAATCTCATCTTTATAGAGTTTTCTTGACTAATGTAAACTTTGATTATCAGGCCACAGTATGTTACTAAAGGTAAACAAATGCAGCGTCAAAAATGGTTTCACTAGAGAAGGAAAAAAACTAGTTAAATTAGCGTCATTAAATTATAGAGTTTAGGAAAAAAACTGGGAAAACCAGGGGAAAGAGAGCTGTGTCACTAACCTGTTCAGCTGTCCATGGCAGCATACAAGCTTCGGCTATTGCTGTCATAGCTTCTTTTGCATTGTTTCCACATTTCACATCTCCGATCTTATCTACAAGGCCATCTAAGACAATCTGAGCAGAAGTTTTGGAAAAATTTCCTTTTTGGGCAATCAAAGCAACTATGTGAAGCTTCATCTGCATCACCTGAACAAGGATAATGAAGTATCATATCCTTATGTGTAAGCCAAAGACATTTATTTATTTACTTATTTTATAGCAGCCTGAAGATGTAACACAAGGACAGCAAGGACATGACCAAACTAAAATCAGAATTTTAAACAAAGAAGCCAAATAATTTTTACCCTTAAATTGTTACCAATTAAAGCACTAATTGGCAGCTAACAGAGAAAAAAACAAACCACTCAAGGTTTTAAAATATTAACAAGCAACAATTACCACATGAGAAGTGTGAATGGAAAAATTTAATATCTATATTCTCCTCCTTTTATGATTATTTGCATTAAACACACATTCTGAAATACATAATAAATGACCATACAAACTGCAATAACTCAGAATTCCCACTAAACCTACCCATAAAGAAAACTACAACCCTCATGAAAATCCATACAACAGAACTTGAGAAAATTAAAGAACTTACAGATTTTTAAGGGGAAGAATGGAAGAAGTGGGGAAACGATTTAAAGATGTTAATGTCATGGTGGCAAAAGTACAGGATTTGGGGAACCCTTTGCTCATAAATATTTCCCTTTGTCCTGTTTGTATATTTAAATGAGAAGTGTTGACAACGACGCACGGAAGTTGGAACTCTTTTGCATTGCTGGTATAAATGTAAAATAGTACAGCTACTTTGTAAAATAATTTGGCAGTTCCTGAAAACAGAGTTAGTATACAGCCCAGCAATTCTATTTCTATGTATATGTCCAGAATTAAAAAAGTGTTCACATAAAAACCTGTACACAAATGTTCACAGCAGCATTACTGTAATAGCCAAAAAATGGAAATAATGCAAATGCCTATCACCTATGAATGGGTAAATAAAATGTTGTACATCCATACAATGGAATATTGTTTGCCAACAAAAAAGAACATAGAGTTGATACATACTACAATATGGATGAACCTTGAAACATGCTAAGTAAAAGCCAGACACAAAAGGCCACATATTGTATATCATTCCATTTATATAAAATGTACAGAAGTAGGGGGGGCGGAGCCAGGATGGCGGCGTGAGTAGAGCAGTGGAAATCTCCTCCAAAAAACACATACAGCTATGAAACTATAACAAAGAAAAATCTTCCTAAAATAGAGACCACAGGACACAGGACAACATCCAGACCACATCCACAACTGCAAGAACCCAGCGCCTTGCGAGGGGGGTAAGATACAAGCCCCGGCCCGGCGGGACCCGAGCGCCCCTCCCCCCGGCTCCCGGCGGGTGGAAAGAAACCGGAGCGGTTTTTTTTTTTGGCGAGCGCTTTTTGGAAGCCTTAAAGGGACGGGCCCCCGTTGCTAGGGAGGCAGGGTGGCGGGACCGGTGAGCAGGTGCCTGGGAACGGCGCCGGAGGACAAAGAATATCCCGCATTTCTCCCTGCGGGACCGGCGGGAAGGTGCCTGAGACCAGTGCCTGAGGACGGAGGAAATCGCGCGTTTTTCCCCTTTTTTTTTTCTTTTTTTCTCTTTTTGGCGAGCGCTTTTTGGAAGCCTTAAAGGGACAGGGACCCCAGTGCTAGGGAGGCAGGGTGGCGGGACTGGTGAGCGGGTGCCTGGGACCGGCGCCTGAGGACAAAGAATATCCCACGTTTTTCCCTGTGGGACCAGTGGGCGGGTGCCTGAGACCGGCACTTGAGGACAGAGGAAATCGCGCGTTTTTCCCCTTTTTTTTTTCTCTTTTCTGCGAGTGCTTTTTGGAAGCCTTAAAGGGACAGGGACCCCGGTGCTAGGGAGGCAGGGCGGCGGGACTGGTGAGCGGGTGCCTGGGACCAGTGCCTGAGGACAAAGAATATCGAGCGTTCCTTCCCTGCGGGACCGGTGGGTGGGTGCTTTTTGGAAGCCTTGAAAGGACAGGGACCCTGGTGCTAGGGAGACAGGGCAGCAGGACCAGTGAGCGGGTGCCTGGGACCGGCACCTGAAGACAAAAAAAAAAAAAAAAAAATCGCTTGTTTTTTCCTTTTTTTTTTTTTTTTTTTCTTTCTTTCTGTTCCCTCTCTCATTGTTGCTGTTGTTGTTTTGGTTTGGAGAGTGCTTTTTGGAAGTCTTAAAGGGGCAGGACAGGTCACTTAGACCAGAGGCAGGGAATCTGGGGATCTCTGGGCACTCTAACCCCCTGGGCAGCAGGGGGCACAGAGGCCCCTTACGGAGATAAATAGCCTCCTGGACGCTCCCCCTCCAACGGGGCTCCACCATTTTGGAGGAACAGCCCCAGCCAGGCCAAGCCCACAGCAACAGTGGAGATAAACCCCAAAGCAACTAGGCAGGAAGCAGAAGCCCTGTCTGCGCACAGCTGCCCAGCACAAGCAACTGGAGGTCGCTATTCTCCCAGGAAAAGGCTACAAACCAACAAGAAGGGAAGCTCTTCCAGCGGTCACTTGTACCAGCTCTGCAAACTATCTCTATCACCATGAAAAGACAAAACTACAGGCAGACAAAGATCACAGAGACAACACCTGAGAAGGAGACAGACCTAACTAGTCTTCCTGAAAAAGAATTCAAAATAAAAATCATGAACATGCTGACAGAGATGCAGAGAAAAATGCAAGAGCAATGGGATGAGATGCAGAGAAAAATGCAGGAGCAGTGGGATGAGATGCAGAGAAAAATGCAAGAGCAGTGGGATGAAGTCCGGAAGGAGATCACAGATGTCAGGAAAGAGATCACAGAAGTGAAACAATCCCTGGAAGGATTTATAAGCAGAATGGATAAGATGCAAGAGGCCATTGAAGGAATAGAAGCCAGAGAACAGGAACGTATAGAAGCTGACATAGAGAGAGATAAAAGGATCTCCAGGAATGAAACAACACTAAGAGAAATATGTGACCAATACAAAAGGAATAACATTCGTATTATAGGGATACCAGAAGAGGAAGAAAGAGGAAAAGGGATAGAAAGTGTCTTTGAAGAAATAATTGCTGAAAACTTCCCCAAACTGGGGGAGGAAATAATCGAACAGACCATGGAATTATACAGAACCCCCAACAGAAAGGATCCAAGGAGGACAACACCAAGACACATAGTAATTAAAATGGCAAGGATCAAGGACAAGGAAAGAGTTTTAAAGGCAGCTAGAGAGAAAAAGGTCACCTATAAAGGAAAACCCACCAGGCTAACATCAGACTTCTCAACAGAAACCCTACAGGCCAGAAGAGAATGGCATGATATACTTAATGCAATGAAACAGAAGGGCCTTGAACCAAGGATACTGTATCCAGCACGACTATCATTTAAATATGATGGTGGGATTAAACAATTCCCAGACAAGCAAAAGCTGAGGGAATTTGCTTCCCACAAACCACCTCTACAGGGCATCCTACAGGGACTGCTCTAGATGGGAGCACCCCTAAAAAGAGCACAGAACAAAACACACAACATATGAAGAATGGAGGAGGAGGAATAAGAAGGGAGAGAAGAAAAGAATCTCCAGACAGTGTATATAACAGCTCAATAAGCGAGCTAAGTTAGGCAGTAAGATACTAAAGAGGCTAACCTTGAACCTTTGGTAACCACGAATCTAAAGCCTGCAATGGCAATAAGGACATATCTCTCAATAGTCACCCTAAATGTAAATGGACTTAATGCACCAATCAAAAGACATAGAGTAATAGAATGGATAAAAAAGCAAGACCCATCTATATGCTGCTTACAAGAAACTCACCTTAAACCCAAAGATAAGCATAGACTAAAAGTCAAGGGATGGAAAAACATATTTCAGGCAAACAACAGTGAGAAGAAAGCAGGGGTTGCAGTACTAATATCAGACAAAATAGACTTCAAAACAAAGAAAGTAACAAGAGATAAAGAAGGACACTACATAATGATAAAGGGCTCAGTCCAACAAGAGGATATAACCATTCTAAATATATATGCACCCAATACAGGAGCACCAGCATATGTGAAGCAAATACTAACAGAACTAAAGAGGGAAATTGACTGCAATGCATTCATTGTAGAAGACTTCAACACACCACTCACCCCAAAGGATAGATCCACCGGGCAGAAAATAAGTAAAGACACACAGGCACTGAACAACACACTAGAACAGATGGACCTAATAGACATCTATAGAACTCTACATCCAAAAGCAACAGGATATACATTCTTCTCAAGTGCACATGGAACATTCTCCAGAATAGACCACATACTAGCTCACAGAAAGAGCCTCAGTAAATTCCAAAATATTGAAATTCTACCAACCAATTTTTCAGACCACAAAGGTATGAAAGTAGAAATAAATTCTACAAAGAAAACAAAAAGGCTCACAAACACATGGAGGCTTAATAACATGCTACTAAATAATCAATGGATCAATGAACAAATCAAAATAGAGATCAAGGAATATATAGAAACAAATGACAACAACAACACTAAGCCCCAACTTCTGTGGGATGCAGCGAAAGCAGTCTTAAGAGGAAAGTATATAGCAATCCAGGCACACTTGAAGAAGGAAGAACAATCCCAAATGAATAGTCTAACATCACAATTATTAAAACTGGAAAAAGAAGAACAAAGGAGGCCTAAATTCAGCAGAAGGAGGGACATAATAAAGATCAGAGAAGAAATAAACAAAATTGAGAAGAATAAAACAATAGCAAAAATCAACGAAACCAAGAGCTGGTTCTTTGAGAAAATAAACAAAATAGATAAGCCTCTAGCCCAACTTATTAAGAGAAAAAGAGAGTCAACACAAATCAACATAATCAGAAATGAGAATGGAAAAATCACGACAGACTCCACAGAAATACAAAGAATTATTAAAGACTACTATGAAAACCTATATGCCAACAAGCTGGAAAACCTAGAAGAAATGGACAACTTCCTAGAAAAATACAACCTCCCAAGACTGACCAAGGAAGAAACACAAAAGTTAAACAAACCAATTACAAGCAAAGAAATTGAAACAGTAATCAAAAAACTACCCAAGAACAAAACCCCGGGGCCGGACGGATTTACCTCGGAATTTTATCAGACACACAGAGAAGACATAATACCCATTCTCCTTAAAGTGTTCCACAAAATAGAAGAAGAGGGAATACTCCCAAACTCATTCTATGAGGCCAACATCACCCTAATACCAAAACCAGGCAAAGACCCCACCAAAAAAGAAAATTACAGACCAATATCCCTGATGAATGTAGATGCAAAAATACTCAATAAAATATTAGCAAACAGAATTCAACAGTATATCAAAAGGATCATACACCATGACCAAGTGGGGTTCATCCCAGGGATGCAAGGATGGTACAACATTCGAAAATCCATCAACATCATCCACCACATCAACAAAAAGAAAGACAAAAACCACATGATCATCTCCATAGATGCTGAAAAAGCATTTGACAAAATTCAACATCCATTCATGCTAAAAACTCTCAGCAAATGGGAATAGAGGGCAAGTACCTCAACATAATAAAGGCCATATATGATAAACCCACAGCCAGCATTATACTGAACAGCGAGAACCTGAAAGCATTTCCACTGAGATCGGGAACCAGACAGGGATGCCCACTCTCCCCACTGTTATTTAACATAGTACTGGAGGTCCTAGCCACGGCAATCAGACAAAACAAAGAAATACAAGGAATCCAGATTGGTAAAGAAGTTAAACTGTCACTATTTGCAGATGATATGATACTGTACATAAAAAACCCTAAAGACTCCACTCCAAAACTACTAGAACTGATATCGGAATACAGCAAAGTTGCAGGATACAAAATTAACACACAGAAATCTGTAGCTTTCCTATACACTAACAACGAATCAATAGAAAGAGAAATCAGGAAAACAATTCCATTCACCATTGCATCAAAAAGAATAAAATACCTAGGAATAAACCTAACCAAAGAAGTGAAAGACTTATACTCTGAAAACTACAAGTCACTCTTAAGAGAAATTAAAGGGGACACTAACAGATGGAAACTCATCCCATGCTCGTGGCTAGGAAGAATTAATATCGTCAAAATGGCCATCCTGCCCAAAGCAATATACAGATTTGATGCAATCCCTCTCAAATTACCAGCAACATTCTTCAATGAATTGGAACAAATAATTCAAAAATTCATATGGAAACACCAAAGACCCCGAATAGCCAAAGCAATCCTGAAAAAGAAGAATAAAGTAGGGGGGATCTCACTCCCCAACTTCAAGCTCTACTACAAAGCCATAGTAATCAAGACAATTTGGTACTGGCACAAGAACAGAGCCACAGACCAGTGGAACAGATTAGAGACCCCAGAAATTAACCCAAACATATATGGTCAATTAATATTTGATAAAGGAGCCATGGACATACAATGGCAAAATGACAGTCTCTTCAACAGATGGTGCTGGCAAAACTGGACAGCTACATGTAGGAGAATGAAACTGGACCATTGTCTAACCCCATATACAAAGGTAAACTCAAAATGGATCAAAGACCTGAATGTAAGTCACGAAACCATTAAACTCTTGGAAAAAAACATAGGCAAAAACCTCTTAGACATAAACATGAGTGATCTCTTCTTGAACATATCTCCCCGGGCAAGGAAAACAACAGCAAAAATGAGCAAGTGGGACTACATTAAGCTGAAAAGCTTCTGTACAGCGAAAGACACCATCAATAGAACAAAAAGGAACCCTACAGTACGGGAGAATATATTTGAAAATGACAGATCTGATAAAGGCTTGACGTCCAGAATATATAAAGAGCTCACACGCCTCAACAAACAAAAAACAAATAACCCAATTAAAAAATGGGCAGAGGAACTGAACAGAAAGTTCTCCAAAAAAGAAATACAGATGGCCAAGAGACACATGAAAAGATGCTCCACATCGCTAATTATCAGAGAAATGCAAATTAAAACTACAATGAGGTATCACCTCACACCAGTAAGGATAGCTGCCATCCAAAAGACAAACAACAACAAATGTTGGCGAGGCTGTGGAGAAAGGGGAACCCTCCTACACTGCTGGTGGGAATGTAAATTAGTTCAACCATTGTGGAAAGCAGTATGGAGGTGCATCAAAATGCTCAAAACAGACCTACCATTTGACCCAGGAATTCCACTCCTAGGAATTTACCCTAAGAACGCAGCAATCAAGTTTGAGAAAGACAGATGCACCCCTATGTTTATCGCAGCACTATTTACAATAGCCAAGAATTGGAAGCAACCTAAATGTCCATCGGTAGATGAATGGATAAAGAAGATGTGGTACATATACACAATGGAATACTACTCAGCCATAAGAAGTGGAAAAATCCAACCATTTGCAGCAACATGGATGGAGCTGGAGAGTATTATGCTCAGCGAAATAAGCCAAGCGGAGAAAGAGAAATACCAAATGATTTCACTCATCTGAGGAGTATAGGAACAAAGGAAAAACTGAAGGAACAAAACAGCAGTGGAATTACAGAACCCAAAAATGGACTAACAGGTACCAAAGGGAAAGGAACTGGGGAGGATGGGTGGGCAGGGAGGGATAAGGGGCGGGAAGAAGAAGGGAGGTATTAAGATTAGCATGCATGGGGGGGAGGGAGAAAGGGGAGGGTGGGCTGCACAACACAGAGAGGACAAGTAGTGACTCTACAACATTTTGCTAAGCTGATGGACAGTAACCGTAATGTGGTTGTTAGGGGGGACCTGATATAGGGGAGAGCATAGTAAACATAGTATTCTTCATGTAAGTGTAGATTAAAAATTAAAGAAAAAAAAAAAAAAAGGAAGAAAGAAAGAAAAGGGGGATTACTCCTTAACAGGATAAAACTATTGGTAAATCAAAGATCAACGCATGCTTTAAACATCCTTAATGTTGATCACTTAAAGGGTGTCAGATGATCAGCTATGGAGGTACTCTTTTCTGATAATATTCCTTTCTCTTAATTAAAAAAAAAAAAAAAGCAGTTACTGTGTGCTGACCTCCAATGAGTTCTGCACAGTGGTATAGAGGGCATGTCAAAGTGTGGGCAAAGGGTCTGTTTGTTTCTACGCAGAAGATCAGGGCCTAGCTTGGATACCCAGAAAATGAACTAAGATACGATATGAGAAGGAGCTTCCGGCATCAGCACTCTCTGGAGGACTTGTGCCGGGGGATGATCATCAAAAAGCCTCCACAGGAATCCGGACGATGCTGCGGTTGTGGCTGCATCCAGCCCACCGTCTCCTGGACTTGCCATAAGAATGAGGAGGGAGATGTCTAGGCTGGCATGTGCATACAGTGAGACAACGAATTTGACCGGATCTGTACTGTTGGAACTCAACCAGGAGTTGGGAGGGGTGCAAGTTGTAGCACTCCAAAATCTCATGACTATAGACTGTCTATGGTTAAAAGAACATATGGGATGTGAACAGATCCCAGAAATGGGCTGCTTTAATTTGTCTGATGGTTCAAGTACAGTTGGACAATATCCATCATATCATAGATAAATTTTCACAAATGCCTAGGGTGCCTAAATGGTTTTCTTGTCTTCACTGGAGATGGATGGTAATTATAGATTTGCTTTGTTTATGTCACCGTATTCCTATTATGTTAATATGTGTGTACAAATTAGTTAGTAGTTTAAAACCTATACATACTTAAGGTACTCTACAAGAAGATATGTCAAAGAAATAATCAATCCTCCCATGTTTCCTTCATATGCTACATCTATAGCTTTTCTTCTTCCTTCCTAATTACAACCCTTAAATAGAATTCGTGCCTCATATCGAATTTACCGAGTATCATAATTCCTCCAGGTGGTAAAGATACCTCGAGACAAGTGCTGGGTATAAAAGCCACAGGGCATAAATCTGCAAAGAAGTAAAAAGCTAACCTTTGCAAACAATATGGCTTCTCTCTCACTTACCAACTTTACATTTCCCTGTATGGCCCCGGAAGATGACTGGTTAGCCAGAGACGGGTAAGATTCCTCAAGGGAGGAACAACCTAAGACAGGCACAGTCGCAGGGGGGCCATCAGGTGAGAATTTGGGGATCAACAGAGGTGAGGCTCAGAACCTCATGCCCCCTGCTTTGAGAGAAATCTTCTGCATCCGTGGATGTCTTGCTGCCCTTGTCTAGCCTGGATTAATACTTGGTCCATAGGCACACACCTGATCATCTGATCATCTACATTTGCCTTCTTACAGCACTAAACTATGTTTTCTACCTTCATCTTGCATCTACCTACCACTTCAGCATTTTATTAAAAATAAAAATAATAATAATAAGAGAAATGTGGGATCAACATATAAATCAAGTACAAAAATCAAATGAATATTCATATTTGACCTGATTGTTTATAGGTCATATTGCATGATCAAAACCGAAAGTTTCTGTGATGACTGCCCTTGTACTGTTCACCATGTAAGAATTTATTCACTATGTAAGAATTCGTTCACCATGTAAGAACTTGTTCGTTATGCTTCAGAAGATTGGAGACTGACGAGATTTGGCTTGAGATGGATTAATGATTGTACATTGAGCGTTGACCCCCCTATACTGATTTTTATTGTTGTTAACGACCATTTGATCAATAAATATGAGAGATGCCCTCTCAAAAAAAAAAAAAAAAAATGTACAGAAGTAATCCATATAGAAAGTAGATTAACAGTTACCAGGGATGGGGGACAGAGATTTAGAGAAGAATAGAGTGACTGTTGATACATGTGAGGCTTCTTTTTGGGGTGATGAAAATATTCTATAAAATTACACAGTGGTAGAAGTTGCAGAACGATGTGAACATACTAAAAACCTTTGCATTGTACACTTTAAAACAGTGAGTTTTATGCTTTCAATAAAATTGTTAAAAAGAAAAAATATACATATACTTTTCTTTTTTTTATTAAAGTGTTATTGATATACACTCTTATGAAGGTTTCACATGAAAAAACAATGTGGTTACTAACCATTAGTATATTCACCAGTTATCATGTCCCCCACGTACCGCATTACAGTCACTGCCCATCAGTGTACTAAGATGCCACAGAGTCACTATTTGCCTTCTCTGTGCTACACTGTCTTCACCCTGATCCTACTCAGACCATGTGTGCCAGTCGTAATATCCCTGAATCCTCTTATCCCTCCTCCCCACCAGCCCTCTTGCACCCTTCCCCTATGGTAACTGCTAGTGCCTTCTTGGAGTCTGTGAGTCCGTTGCTGTTTTATTCTTTCAGTTTTGCTTCATTGTTATACTCCACAAATGATGGCAATCATTTGGTACTTCTCTTTCTTTGCCTAGCTTATTTCACTGAGCATAATATCCTCCAGTTCCATCTATGTTGTTGCAAATTGCAGAACTGTTTCTTTCCTATTGCTGTGTAGTATTCCATTGTGTACATGTACCACCTCTTCTTTATCCATTCGTCTACTGATGGACACTTAGGTTGCTTCCATCTTAGCTATTGTAAAAAGTGCTGTGATGAACATAGGGGTGCCTATATCTTTGCAAACTGGGCTCCTGCATTCTTAGGGTAAATTGCTAGAAGTGGAATTCCTTGGTCAAATGGTATTTCTATTTTTACTTTTTGGAGGAACCTCCATACTGCTTTCCACAAAGGCTGAACTAATTTACATTTGCACCAGCAGTGTAGGAGGGTTCCCCGTTCTCCGCATTCTCACCAGCATTTGTTGTTCCTAGTCTGTTCTATGTTGGTCATCCTAACTGGTGTGAGGTGATATCTCGTTGTGGTTTAAATTTGCATTTCTCTGATAATTAGCGATGTGGAGCATCTTGTATTTTTATTAAGGTATGATTGATATACACTCTTATGAAGGTTTCACATGAAAAAACAATGTGGTTACTACATTTACCCATATTATCAAGTTCCTACCCATACCCCAATGCAGTCACTGTCCATCAGTGCAGTAAGTTGCCAGAGATTCACTATGTCCCTTCTGTGTGACACAGTGTTCTCATGATCCCCCACACCATGTGTACTAAACATAATACCCTTCAGCCCCTTTCTCCATCCCTCCACACCCATCCTCCCACACCCCTCCCCTTTGGTAACTACTAGTTCATTCTTGGAGTCTCTGAGTCTGCTGCCATTTTGTTCCTTCAGTTTTGCGTCATTGTTATACTCCACAAATGAGGGAAATCATTTGGCATTTGTCTTTCGTGGCTGGCTTATTTAACTGAGCATAATGTCCTCCAGCTCCATCCATGCTGTTGCAAATGGTAGGATTTGTTCTTTCTTATGGCTGAATAGTATTCCATTGTATATATGGACCACAGCTTCTTTATCCATTCATCTACTGATGGACACTTAGGTTGCTTCCATATCTTGGCTACTGTAAAAAGTGCTGTGATGAACATAAGGGTGCATATGTTTTTCTGAATCTGAGCAGATGTACTCTTTGGGTATATTCCAAGGAGTGGGATTCTGGGGTCAAATGGTATTTCTACTTTTAGTTATTTTTTTAATTATTATTATTTTATCATTAATCTACAACTACATGAAGAACATTATGTTTACTAGGGTCCCCCATTCACTAAGTCCCCCCCACAAACCCCATTACAGTCACTGTCCATCAGCGTAGCAAGATGTTGCAGAATCACTACTTGTCTTCTCTGTTGCACAGCCCTCCCCATGCCCCACTCAACATTATACATGCTAATCGAAACACCCCCTTTCTTTTTCTCTGCCATTATCCCTCCCTTCCCTCCCATTCTCCCCAGTCCCTTTCCCATTGGTAACTGTTAGTCCATTCCTGGGTTCTGTGATTCTGCTGTTGCTTTGTTTCTTCATTTTTTCTTTGTTCTTATACTACACATATGAGTGAAATCATTTGGTTTTTGTCTTTCTCCGCCTGGCTTATTTCACTGAGCATAATACTCAGTGCTCCATCAACGTTATTGCAAATGGTAGGATTTGTTATCTTCTTATGGCTGAAAAATATACCACTGTGTATATGTACCACATATTCTTTATCCATTCATCTACTGATGGACACTTAGGTTGCTTCCATTTCTTGGCTATTGTAAATAGTGCTGCAATAAACATAGGGGTGCATCTGTCTTTTTCAAACTGGGCTGCTGCATTCATAGGGTAAATTCCTAAAAGTGGAATTCCTTGGTCAAATGGTATTTCTATTTTGAGTTTTTTGAGGAACCTCCACATGGCTTTCCACAGTGGTTGAACTAATTTACACTCCTAGCAGCAGTGTACGGGGGTTCCCCTTTCTCCACAACCTCGCCAACATTTATTTTTGTTTGTCTTTTCGATGGTAGCCATCCTTACTGGTGTGAGGTGATATCTAATGGTGGTTTTAATTTGCATTTCTCTGATAATTAGCAATGTGGAGCATCTCCTCATGTGTCTGTTGGCGATCTGAATTTCTTCTTTGGAGAAGTGTCTGTTCAGCTTCTCTGCCCATTTTTTAATTGGATCATTTGCTTTTTGTTTGTTGAGGTGTGTGAGCTCTTTATATATATATTGGATGTCAAGCCTTTATTGGATCTGTCATTTATGAATATATTCTACCATACTGTAGGGTACTTTTTGTTGTATTGATGGTGTCCTTTGCTGTACAGAAGGTTTTCAGCTCAATGTAGTCCCACTTGTTCATTTTTGCTTTTGTTTTCCTTGCCCGGAGAGATATGTTCATGAAGAAGTCACTCATGTTTATGTCCAAGAGATTTTTGCCTATGTTTTTTTCTAAGAATGTTATGGTTTCATGACTTAGATTCAGGTCTTTGATCCATTTGGAGTGTACTTTTGTGTATGGGGTTATACAGTCATTCTCTTACACGTAGCTGTCCAGTTTAGCCAGCACCATCTGTTGAAGAGACTGTCATTTCCCCACTGGATGTCCATGTCTCCTTTATCGTATATTAAATGACCATATTATGTTTGGGTTAATGTCTGGAGTCTCTATTCTGTTCCACTGCTCTGTGGGTCTGTTCTTGTGCCAATACCAAATTGTCTTGATTACTGTGGATTTGTAGTAGAGATTGAAGTTGGGGAGCGTGATCCCCCGCACTTTACTCTTCCTCCTCAGGATTGCTTGGACTATTCGGGGTCCTTGGTGTTTCCATATGAATTTTTGAACTATTTGTTCCAGTTCATTGAAGAATGCTGTTGGTAATTTGATATGGATTGCATTGAATCTGTATATTGCTTTGTGCAGGAGGGCCATTTTGATGATATTAATTCTTCCTAGCCAGAAGCATGGGATGAGTTTCCATTTGTTAGTGTCCTCTTTAATTTCTCTTAAGAGTGTCTTGTAGTTTTCACAGTATGGGTCTTTCACTTCCTTGGTTAGGTTCATTCCTAGGTATTTTATTATTTTTGATGCAATTGTGAATGGAATTGTTTTCCTGGTTTCTCTTTCTATTAGTTCATTGTTAGTGTATAAGAAAGTCACAGATTTCTGTGTGTTAATTTTGTATCCTGCAACTTTGCTGAATTCCGATATTAGTTCTAGTAGTTTTGGAGTGGAGTCTTTAAGGTTTTTTTATGTACAATGTCATGTCATATGCAAATAGTGAAAGTTTGACTTCTTCTTTACCAATCTGGATTCCTTGTATTTCTTTGTTTTGTCTAATTGCTGTGGCTTGGGCCTCCAGTACTATGCTGAATAACAGTGGAGAGTGGGCCTCCCTGTCTTGTTCCCAATCTCAGAGGAAAAGCTTTCACCTTCTTGCAGTTAAGTATGATGCTGGCTCTGGGTTTGTCATATATGGCCTTTATTATGTTGAGGTACTTGCCCGCTATGCCCATTTTGCTGAGAGTTTTTATCATGAATGGATGTTGAATTTTGTCAAATGCTTTTTCAGCATCTATCGAGATGATCATGTGGTTTTTGTCCTTCTTTTTGTTGATGTGGTGGATGATGTTGATGGATTTTCGAATGTTGTACCATCCTTGCATCCCTGGCATAAACCAAACTTGATCATGATGGATGATCTTTTGCTGTATTTCTGAATTCAGTTTGCTAAGATTTCGTTGAGTATTTTTACATCTATATTCATCAGGGATATTGGTCTTTAATTTTCTTTTTTTGTGGTGTCTTTGCCTGATTTTGGTGTTAGAGTGATGCTGGCCTCATAGAATGAGTTTGGAAGTATTCCCTCCTCTTCTATGTTTTGGAAAACTTTAAGGACAATGGGTATTAGGTCTTCACTAAATGCTTGATAAAATTCAGCCGTGAAGCCATCTGGTCCAGGAATTTTGTTCTTAGGTAGGTTTATGATTACCACTTCAATTTTTCTTTACTCATAATTTGTCTGTTCAGATTTTCTGTTTCTTCCTTGGCCAGCCTTGGAAGGTTGTCTTTTTCTAGAAAGTTGTCCATTTCTTCTAGGTTATCCAGTTTGTTATCATATAATTTTTCATTATATTCTCTAATAATTCTTTCTATTTCTGTGGTGTCCACAGTGATTTTTCCTTTCTCATTTCTGATTCTGTTTATGTGTGTAGATTCTCTTTTTCTCTTAATAAATCTGCCTATGGGTTTATCTATTTTGTTTACTCTTTGAAAGAACCAGGTCTTGGTTTCATTGAGTTTTTCTATTATTTTATTGTTCTCAATTTTATTTATTTATTTTCTGATCTTTATTATGTCCCTCCTTCTGCTGACTTGGGCCTCATTTGTTCTTCTTTTTCCAGTTTCAATAATTGTGACTTTAAACTATTCATTTGGGAATGTTCTTCCTTCTTTAGATAGGCCTGGATTGTTATATACTTTCCTCTTAGAACTGCCATCTCAGCGTCCCACAGAAGTTGGGGCTTTATGCTTTTGTTGTCATTTGTCTCCATATATTGCTTCATCTGTTTTAATTTTGTCATTGATCCATTGATTATTTGAAGCACATTATTAAGCCTCTATGTGTTTGTGAGCCTTTTTTTTTTCTTTGTACAATTTATCTCCAGTTATATGCCTTTGTGGTCTGAGAAGTTGGTTAGTAGAATTTCAGTCTTTTTGAATTTTCTGAGGCTCTTTTTGTGGCCTAGTATGTGGTCTATTCTGGAGAATGTTCCATGTGCACTTCAGAAGAATGTGTATCCTGCTGCGTCTGTTAAGCCCATCTGTTGCACTGTGTTGTTCCGTGACTCTGTGTCCTTCCTTATTTTCTGTCTGGTGGATCTGTCCTTTGGAGTAAGTGGTGTGTTGAAGTCTACAAGAACGAATGCACTGCATTCTATTTCCTCCTTTAATTCTATTAGTATTTGTTTCACATATGTTGGTGCTCCTGTATTGGGTGCATATATGTTTATAATGGTTATATTCTCTTGTTGGGCTGACCGCTTTATCATTATGTAATGTCCTTCTTTATCTCTTGTTACTTTCTTTGCTTTGAAGTCTATTCTGTCTGATAGCAGTACTTCTACACCTGCGTTTTTCTCCCTATTCTTTGCATGAAATATCTTTTTCCATCCCTTGACTTTCAGTGTGTGTATGTCTTTGGTTTTGAGCTGAGTCTCTTGTAAGGAGCATATAGATGGGTCTTGATTTTTTATCCATTGTTGCATTCAGTCCGTTTACATTTAGTGTGATTATTGAAAGATATGTACGTATTGCCATTGTAGGCTTTAGATTCGTGGTTACCAAAGGTTCAAGGTTAGCTTCTTTACTATCTGTGTAACTTAACTCGCTTATTAAGCTTTTATAAGCACAGTCTGATGATTCTTTATTTCTCTCCCTTCTTATTCCTCCTCCTCCATTCTTTATATGTTAGGTGTTTTGTTCTGTACTCTTTTGTGTTTCCTTTGACTGCTTTTGAGAGTAGTTGATTTTATTTTTTGCCTTTAGTTAGTATTTGGTTGGTCTGCTTTCTTTGCTGTGATTTTATTTTCTCTGGTGACATCTATTAACCTTAGGAGCACATCCATCTAGAGCCGTCCCTCTAAAATACCCTGTAGAGGTGGTTTGTGGGAGGCAAATTCCCTCAACTTTTGCTTTTCTGGGAACAGTTTAATCCCTCCTTCATATTTAAATGATAATCATGCTGGATACAGTATTCTTGGTTCAAGGCCTTCTGTTTCATTGCATTAAATATATCATGCCATTCTCTTCTGGCCTGTAAGGTTTCTGTTGAGAATTCTGATGATAGCCTAATGGGTTTTCCTTTGTAAGTGACCATTTTTCTCTCTCTGGCTGCCTTTAATACTCTGTCTTTGTCTTTGATCTTTGCCATTTTAATTATTATATACTTGGTGTTGTCCTCCTTGGGTCCCTCGTGTTGGTAGATCTGTGCACCTCCATGATCTAAGAGACTATTTCCTTCCCCAGTTTGGGGAAGTTTTCAGCAATTATTTCTTCAGACACTTTCTATCCCTTTTTCTCTCTTCTTCTTCTGATACCCCTAATAATGCAAATATTGTTCCTTTTGGATTGGTCACACATTTCTCTTAATATTCTTTCATTCTTGGAGATCGTTTTATCTCCCTCTGCCTCAGCTTCTGTGTTCCTGTTCTGATTTCTATTCCATTAACAGCCTCTTGCATCTCATCCAGTCTGCTCTTAAGTCCCTTCAGAGATTGTTGTTTTTCTGTATTCTCCCTCCTAACTCAAACCTTTAGCTCTTGCATATTTCTCTGGAGGTCCATCAGCATGGTTATGACCTATATTTTGAATTCTTTTTTGGGGAGATGGGTTAAGTCTATCTCTTCAGGCCCTCTCTCCAGAGTTGCCTGGGTAATTCTGGATTGGACCAAATTCTTCTGTCTTTTCATGGTGATAGAGGTAATTGTAGGCAGGTAGCACATGTGTCACCTTGTAGCACAAAGTCCTTTCCTGCTTGCTGGTCGCCTTGCTCTTCTCTGCTGCCTGTCAGTTACCCCCACTCCTGGAGCAGCCTCCGGGTTAATACCCTAAGCTGTTGTGGGCAGGGTCTCTGTCAGGGTTACAGAGAGCCCTGTGGGGAGTGGTAGGCTTGCCGGGTGTGCTCTCCTGCAAGAGCCGTGCCCCTGCCCAGCAGCTGTGCTCTGGTGGTGGCCTGTGGGTCTGGCGTGGGCCGTTGTGTGCCCGGAGGACATTCTGGGCAGCTGCTGGGCAAGTGGCTGCTCCCGGGCCAGGCCGCTCCACTGCCGCCGCCACAGGTTTGCACGGGCCGCTCCCGAGCCTCTTACGTGCCACCACCCATGACGCATGCGCTGCCTGGCGACCATCGCCGCCACCTCGCGCAGGCCTCTCCCAGGCCCCTCTGGCACCACCACTGCCGGCGTGCAAGGCTGCTCTCCCGCCACTGGGCTGGTGTGTCGCTGTCTGTGCTGGCCGGGGGAATGACTGGCAGGATGTTTATTGCCATGAGGGGCTTGAGAGCTGCACTTGTGACCAGGCAGTTAGGGTGCCTGGAGTTTCCTGGGATTCCCAGCTGCGGGGCTGAGTGTGCCGGGACAATTTCATTGAGCTGTGAGGTCCTTGTCCCTTTAAGATTTTCAAAAAGCACTCAGTTTTCTTTCATCCAAGGGGAGCTGGTTCCAGGGACCCACTCGTAGGCTTTGCTTTTCCATTTCTCTAATATCCAGCACACTGTGCACTGTGTGTCTGCAGTCCTGGTGCGGATTACTAGAGCTGGTTGTTTAGCAGTCCTGGGCTTTCACTCCCTGCCCACTGCGACTCCTTTCTTCCCACTGGGGAGCTGGGGTGTGGAGGTGCGCTCAGGTCCCACTGGGCCACAGCTTTTATCTTACCCCCTTAGTGTGATGCTGAGTTTTCGCAGACTTAGATGTAGCCTGGCTGTTCTACTGTATCCACTGGTCTCTCTTTCAGGAATAGTTGTATTTGTTGTATTTTCAAAAATATACATGTTTTTGGGAGATTTCCGCTGAACTACTCACGGTGCCTTCTTGGCTACTCCCTCTTAATGTGTCTTTTTGATGTATTTTTAAAATTGATCTGCTAGTATTTTGTTGAGTGTTTTTGCATCTATGTTTACCAGGTATATTTGTCTGTAATTTTCTCTCTTTTGTGGTATCTTTGCCTGGTTTGGGTATCAGCGTGATGCTGGCCTCATAGAATGAGTTTGGATGTATTCCCTCCTCTTCTGCCTTTTGGAAAACTTTGAGGATGATTGGTATTAGCTCTTCTTTAAATGTTTAATAAAATTCAGCAGTGAAGTCATCTGGTCCAGGGGTCTTGTTCTTAGGTAGTATTTGATTACCAATTCAATTTCATTGCTGGTAATTGGTCTATTCAGATTTTCTTTTTCTTCCTGGGTCAGCTTTGGAAGGTTGTATTTTTCTAGAAAGTTGTCCATTTCTTCTAGGTTATCCAATTTGTTATCATATCATTTTTCATGGTATTCTCTAGTAAATCTCTGTATTTCTGTGGTGTCCTTTCTGATTTTTCCTTTCTCATTTCTGATTCTGTTTATGTGTGTTGACTCTCTTTTATACTCAAAAAGTCTGGCTTTGGGGTTTATCTATTTTATTTATTTTTTTGAAGAGGCAGCTCCTGCTTTCATCGATTCTTCCAATTGTTTTATTCTTCTCCATTTTATTTATTTATGCTCTAATCTTTATTGTCTCTCCTACTGATTTTGGGGCTCATTTGTTGTTCTTTTTCTAGTTTCATTAATTGTGACTTTAGACTATTCATTTGGGATTGTTATTCTTTCCTGAGGTAGGCCTGTATTGCAATATACTTTCCTCTTTAGCACAGCCTTCGCTGTATCCCACAGATTTTGTGGAGTGGAATTATTGCTGTCATTTGTCTCCATATATTGCCTGATCTCTGTTTTTATTTGGTCATTGATCCATTGATTATTTAGGAGCATACTGTTAAGCCTCCTTGTATTTGTGGGCTTTTTTGTTTTCTTTTCATATTTTATTTCTAGTTTCATATCTTTGTGGTCTGAGAAGCAGGTTGGGACAATTGCAATATTTTTTAATTTACTGAGGCTCTTTTTGTGGCCTAGTATATGATTTCTTCTTGAAAATGGTCCATGTGCACTTGAAAAGAATGTGTATCCTGCTGCTTTTGGGTGTATAGTTCTGTAGATGTCTTTTAGGTCCATCTGTTCTAATGTGTTGTTCAGTGTCTCTGTCTCCTTACTTATTTTCTGTTTGATCTGTCCTTTGGAGTGGTGTGTTGAAGTCTCCTAAAATAAATGCACTGCATTCTGTTTCCCCTTTTAATTCTGTTAGTACATGTTTCACATATGTAGTTGCTCCTGTGTTGGGTACATAGATATTTCGAATGGTTATATCCTCTTTTTGGATTGACCCCTTTATCGTTATGTAATGTCCTTCTTTGTTTCTTATTACTTTCTTTGTTTTGAACTGTATTTTGTCTGATACAAGTACTGCTACCCCTGCTTTTTCCTTCAAATTTAGCTGCATGAAATATCTTTTACCATCACTGCATTTTTAGTCTGTGTATGTCTTTGGGTTTGAAGTGAGTCTCTTGTAGGCAGCATATAGACAGGTTTTGCTTTTTTATCCATTCAGTGACTGTGTCTTTTGATTGGTGCATTGAGACCATTTACATTTAGGTGATTATCAATAGTACGTATTTATGTACTTATTGCTATTGCAGGGTTTAGATTCGTGGTTACCAAAGGTTCAAGGGTACTTCCCTTAGTATCTAATTGTCTAATTTAACTCACTTAGTATGCTATTACAAACACAATCTAAAGGTTCTTTTTTTTTTCTTCCTCCTCCATTCTTTATATATTAGGTATCATATTCTGTATTCTTTGTCTATCACTTGACTGCCTTTGGGGGTAGTTGATTTGGTTTTGCATCTTAGTAATTAATTGTTCTACTTTCTTTACTGTGGTTTTATTTCCTCTGGTGACAGCTATTTCACCTTAGAACAGTTCCATTTATAGCAGTCCCTCCAAAATACACTGTAGAGATGGTTTGTGGGAGTTAAATTCTCTCAGCTTTGCTTATCTGGAAATTGTTTAATCCCTCCTTCAAATTTAAATGATAACCTTGCTGAGTAGAGTATTCTTTGTTTTAGGTCCTTCTGCTTCATTGCATTAAATATATGATGCCACTCCCTTCTGGCCTGTAAGGTTTGTGCTGAGAAGTCTGATGATAGCCTGATGGGTTTTTCTTTGTATGTGATCTTTTTTCTCTCTCTCTGGCTGCTTTTAATACTCTGTCCTTATCCTTGATCTGTGCCATTTTGATTATCATATGTCTTACTGTTGTTTTCCTTGGATCCGTTGTGTTGGGATATCTGTGCACCTCCATGGCCTGAGAGACTATCTCCTTCCCCAGATTGGGGAAGTTTTCAGCAATTACCTCCTCAAAGATACTTTCTATCCCTTTTTCTCTAATTCTTTTGGTACCCCTATAATTCGAATATTGTTCCGTTTGGATTTGTCACACAGTTTTCTCAATATTCTTTCATTCCTAGAGATTCTTTTTTCTCTCTGTACCTCAGTTTCTTTTTATTCCTGTTCTCTAATTTCTATTTCATTTACTGTCTCCTCTACCTCATCTAGTCTGCTTTTAATCCCTCCAATTGTATGTTTCATTTCAGATACTACATTCTTGAATATTTGTATCTCATTCCTGAGTATGTCTCTTAGCTCTTGAGTATTTTTCTGTACCTCCATGAACAAGTTATAATTTTAATTTTGAAATCTTTCAGGAAGATTGATGAGTTCAATTTCACTTGGCCCTGTTTCTAGTGTTTGTGGGATATTGTTTTGAACCAGGTTCCTTTGACATTTTGTATTTGTAGGTGGTGATCTCTAGTGCCCAGAAGCTCTACTCTCTGGAGCTGCTCAGCCCCTGAAGTGATGGTGGAGAACAGATGGGAGTGGCGCTAGTTCCTGTTGTGAGGAAAGAGCTATTTTCTGCTTCACAGCCGCAGTGACTGTCTCCACTGTGAGGGCCAGTGGGCCAAGGGCACAAGTGGAAGCCTCTATATTTTGCTCTTGTAGCTGCCTTAGGCAGGTCCTCCCTCTGGCTTGCCTGTGGCAAGGTCAGGGGCAGCCATTTTGTAACTGGTGCTGGCCTAGAGGACAGCCCAGCAGGCTGTGTATCATGGTCAGGGGCCTTGGAGCTGCATAGCCAGCTAGGGGGATGGAGTGCCTAAAGCTCCTGAAAGTTCCCAACCGAATGGGCAGAGTATGCCTGGACGATTTTGTCCACTTGTCCTTTCTCTTGAGCAGCACACTCTGTGCAGTCCTTGCCCCTGTATCAGCCCTGTTGCTGTTAGGAAGGCTCTCAGACTGCATGCCTTTCTTTTGTCCCAGAGCTGACAGATGTGGATCCCTGTTTTCCACAATTGGCTGGAATCTCTGTGTCTCCAAGTATTCTGCCTGTCTTAGCTCTCCAATCCCACTAATCTCCAGTGCACCATGTAGTGTAGGTTTGTGCTCCCAGAGCATATATCTAGGGTTGGGTGTTCAGCAGTCCTAGGCCTCAACCTTCTCGCCGCTCCGTTTCTCTTCCTTCCACCAGTGAGCTGGGGTAGGGGAAGGGCTTGGTCCCACTGGATTACGGCTTTGGTTCATTATCCTGTTCCATCAGGTCTGTTCTTTTCTCCAGGTGTATGCAGTCTGGTGCAGCCTTCTTTCCTGTTGCTCTTTTAGGATTAGTCATATTAACTATATTTTCACATTATATGTGGTTTTGGTAGGAGGTTTGTGTCTCAACTCTCACACCACCATCTTTAATCCCTCCTCTCCCTCATATGCCTCCTTTTAAATCTACTTTTTAGACTAAATAACAGTAGTACTAAATTTAATTTCTATTATCTGTTCGCGAATTAAACTATGTGTTAATGTTTCACTGGCAATCTAAAGACTGCATCTATTTTTTATCCAAACAAATAGAAAAGCCATCTCATTCTTTATCACTGTTTCAAAAATCTAGTAAACACAGTGTTGTTCATGTTAAGTGTATATTAATGATGCAACAACCCAAAAATGGTACCATCAGGCATTTTTAGAATAGAAGGCCTCTAGGCCTAAATAACAAGGAGATAAATTCATATATATAAATTACACAAACAATATATGTAATATTTCTCTCTACATGTAAACTCTTAATTACACAGAGGTATAGTTTTATAAGTAATTAAAATGCACACACTCCACTATTCTTTAAAACTAGATGACGCACTGGCTGAGTGATGACTTAGAAAAAAAGAGCTGAAAATCTTTACCAAAATAATACCTATTACTGTGTAGGATGATATACTGGAAAATTACTTTTAACCAAAGACATTACATCTCCAATTAAAAACTACCTGAAAATTTGTTTCTTTCCATCCAGGTTTCTTGGCCAGCATCCTCACTAATGCCTGGCATGGCATTTCAGTTCGGTCCATTAGTTCAACAGCCTAAAACAAGAGGGTTAAGGCACGAGTGATTAGTTCTTCAAGGAAAAGTATATACCCAAATCAAGTGAGTGGGTTCTTCTGAAGAAGGTAGGGGAATGGAAATAAAGATGGTTACAGAGGAAGTTCATATATAACTTCTGCTATAATGCTTTGTTTCTTAAGTTGGATATTTGGTATATGGTTGGTGTATTAATAGGGCTGAAATCTTTTGCTTTTTTTTTTTGGTATTTCAGAAATTCACATAAATAATTTGCTCCAAGTACGTTAACAATAATAGTTTTCATTTGCCTAGTGTGTGGCAAAAACTGCTTATACATAATTTGACTTACCTGATCTTCCTAAAAATATAGCAAAGTAGGGTAGGTAAGAAGTGGGTAAGTACTAAATTTCAAAGAGGTACAAATTCAGGTCTAATCCTGAGCAGATGCATGACTGGAAGCCAGGTCTCCTGCCTTAAGAGCCAGTGCTCTTCCAGTGTCTTCGTACCCCTCCTCATTAGAATCACAGAGTATATGCCAAAATGAACCACCACATTCATTTCCAAAACAGATTCCTGAAAGGAGCTTCTCATACCAAGTGATAATGTCTGCTCTTCCAAGAATCATGACAAAGAAAGAAACAGAAATGGATATGGGGGGGCTTAAGTGAAGAGATCTGTTTGCCTAGTAAGTTGAATGCACAAATACCATAATATTAAAATTCATCTAAACCTTCTAATTCAGATAAACCTGATTTTCTTAAATATTTAAGTTATGAGCTTGTAGAAGCCACAGAAAGCAGATGTTGAAAGAAAAACACTATACACTAAAACCAAAAAAAAAAATCCCTACCTTATTTTTAGATAACACCCTGAAACATGTTCATGGTTATAAAAAAGCAAGTAGGAGAAGTACTTCATTTGTCAGTTTCATCACTTCTATATAATGTAGTTTCTTTCACACCCATATGAACCTACCTTTTGGAACTCTTCCATACAGGCCAGTCTTTCCTTCCAGTTACTGCTGTCTAGAAGCTGTATACATGTAATGGGAAGGACAGTGGAAGCTTTTTCTTCACATACTTCTATCTGTAAGACACAAAAACATTACAATTAAGAACTGCTAAGGAAACAGGGCAAGAATGTAAAAATACCTCAGCCAAAAGAAAAGTACAGGAACACTTCTGTAGGTATGCCATATATTTGAATCTTCTACTATACTACCACAAAGGGGATGTTTGTCTAAGGCACAGTTTCAATAAGCTAAAAGATATTATCTATATATTGTAGAACTCAGCAAAGAAAGACCTCAAATATTCTTACAGGTAGTAACATGCTATGGTTTTATGAGTTTGAGGCACACTATATGATACCAACTGAGAGCTCAGGCTCCACTATTTCTTTGGTCTCCAATCCTTTCTTGTACTTGGTTCCAGTGTTCCCTGGGCCTCCTGGTACAGCTGGTTTCCCCTTCTTAGGTGGCCCACCAGCCTGAAAGCAATTTAAAACAATTAAATCACTTATGGGTTTAGAACCATTCTTAAACTTTTATGGGTGGGTGCTGAAGACTCCTTGAAAATTTCATTAAAATGAAGACATCACTTAACCAACAACAAAAAAACCCCACAGAAAACATTTTAAAAAAAACTTAAGTATTGTTGATATGCGATCTTACATTGGTTTCAAATACACAACACAGTAGTTCAACAGTTACCCATATTCTTAAATCCTCACCCCCTCTAGTGTGGTTACTATCTATCAACAAAGAAAGATGTTACAAAATCACTGACTATATTCTCCATGCTGTACTACCATCCCATGACCAACTTATATTGTGATTGCGAATTACTGTGCCCCTTTATTCCCCTTCCACTCCCCTCCTCGCCATCCCAACCCCTCCCCCTTGGTAAACACTACTCCTTTCTTGGCATCTGTGAGTCTATTGTTGTTTTGTTTTTTCTGTTTTGCTTTGTCTATATTCCACAAGTAAGTGAAATCATATGGTATTTGTCTTTCTTTGCCTGGCTTATTTCACTGTGCATAATACCCTCTAGATGTCCCATGCTGTTGCAAATGGCAGGATTTCTTTTCTTTTTATAACGGAATAATACTGCATTGTGTATAAAAACCCTAGATTTTTTATTCCTATAGAATTTAGTAGTTTCTAGGGCAGACAGACTTCCTGTAGGCCACTCATGAGGAAATCTGCAGACCCCATATTAAGAAACTCTAATTCAGAATGAGCTAATGAGATAAATAAAATAAAAAAGGACTGGAATTGTACGAAATTTACAGATTAATTTGAAAATTAACATTTGGTGCTTTAAATGCCTCTAAATCTCTGCTACACTAATAAAGGACAGTTTCTAAGTTACAACACTTACTCAACACTTTACCAAAAGGTACAACAGTAACAGGAGAATATATTATTATTCATTGTAGAGCTATTTAATTTGTGAAGGAAAGAAGAGGTTGTTATGGCAATCTCAGTGAATATTCTAGTTATGTTGGAAATGGCCATCTCACGCAATCTTTGTTTTAGCAGTTTTTCAGTTGACCTGTATTTCTAAGTACATGGTCATATAATCTACAAAAGGGATAATTTTACCTTGTCTTTCCTCTTATTACCACCTCTTACTTCATTCCTTATTGGTTGTAGAACATAATTAAATAATCATGGTACCAGCAGGATGATACAACCTTCGAAAATCCATCAACGTCATCCACCACATCAACAAAAAGTACAAAACCACATGATCATCTCCATAGATGCTGAAAAAGCAGTCGACAAAATTCAACATCCATTCATGATAAAAAACTCTCAAATGGGTATAGAAGACAAGTACCTCAACATAATAAAGGCCATGTATGACAAACCCACAGCCAACATCATACTTAACAGCAAGAAGCTGAAAGCTCTTCCTCTAAGATTGGGAACAAGACAAAGATGCCCACTCACCCCACTGTTATTCAACATAGTACTGGAGGTCCTAGCCACGGCAATCAGACAACACAAAGAAATAAAAGGCATCCAGACTGGTAAGGAAGAAGTCAAACTGTCACTGTTTGCAGATGACATGATATTGTACATAGAAAACCTTAAAGAATCCACTGCAAAACTACTAGAACTAATATCTGAATTCAGCAAAGTTGCAGGATACAAAATTAATACACAAAAATCTGTTGCATTCCTATACACTAACGATGAACTATCAGAAAGAAAAATCAGGAAAACAATTCCATTCACAATTGCATCTAAAAGAATAAAATGCCTAGGAATAAACCTAACCAAGGAAGTGAAAGACCTATACCCTAAAAACTATAAGACATTCCTAAGAGAAATTAAAGAGGATGCTAATAAATGGAAATTCATCCCATGTTCTTGGCTAGGAAGAATTAATATTGTCAACATGGCCATCCTGCCTAAAGCAATCTACAGATTCAGTGCAATCTCTATCAAAATACTGACAACATTCTTCAACGAACTGGAACAAACAGTTCTAAAATTTATATGGAACCACAAAAGACCCGAATAGCCAAAGCAATCCTGAGAAGGAAGAATAAAGCAGGGGGATCTTGCTTCCTAATTTCAAGCTCTACTACAAAGCCATAGTAATCAAGACAATTTGGTACTGGCACAAGAACAGACCCAAAGACCAGTGGAACAGAATAGAGAGTCCATATATTAGCCCAATTAATATACAATAAAGGAGCCATGGATATACAATGGGGAAATGACAGCCTCTTCAACAGCTCGTGTTGGCAAAACTGGACAGCTACATGTAGGAGAATGAAACTGGATCATTGTCTAACCTCATAAACAAAAGTAAATTTGAAATGGATCAAAGACCTGAATGTAAGTCATGAAACCATAAAATTGTTAGAAGATATAGGCAAAAGTCTCCTGAATATAAACATGAGCAACTTCTTCATGAACATATCTCCCTGGGCAAGGGAAACAAAAGCAAAAATGAACAAGTGGGACTATATAAAACTAAAAAGCTTCTGTACAGCAACGGACACCATCAATAGAAAAAGGTATACTACAGTATGGGAGAATATATTCATAAATGACATCCGATAAGGGGTGGGCATCCAAAATATACAAAGAGCTCATGAACCTCAACAAACAAAAAGCAAATAATCCAATTAAAAAATGGGCAGAGGATTTGAACAGACACTTTTCCAAAGAAGAAATTCAGATGGCCAACAGGCACATGAAAGATGCTCCACACTGCTAATCAACAGAGAAATGCAAATTAAAACCACAGTGAGATATCACCTCATACCAGTTAGGATGGTCAACATCCAAAAGACAAACAACAACAAATGTTGGTGAGGATGTGGAGAAAGGGGAACCCTCCTACACTGCTGGTGGGAATGTAAATTAGTTCAACCATTGTGGAAAGCAGTATGGAGGTTCCTCAAAAAACTGAAAATAAAAATACCATTTGACCCAGGTATTCCACTCCTAGGAATTTACCCTAAGAATGCAGAAGCCCAGTTTGAAAAAGACATATGCATCCCTATGTTTATCGCAGCACTATTTACAATAGCCAAGAAATGGAAGCAACCAAAGTGACCACCAATAGAGTGGATAAAGAAGATGTGGTACATATGCACAATGGAATATGATTCAGCCATAAGAAAACAAATCCTACCATTTGCAACAACGTGGATGGAGCTGGAGGGTATTATACTCAGTGAAATAAACCAGGCAAAGAAAGATAAGTATCAAATGATTTCACTCATCTGTGGAGTATAAGAACCAAGAAAAAACTGAAGGAACAAAACAGCAGCAGACTCACAGAACCCAAGAATGAACTAACAGTTACCAAAGGGAAAGGGACTGGGGAGGATGGGTGGGAAGGGAGGGATAAGGGGGAAAAAAGGGCATTATAATTAGCACACATAATGTATTGGGTTGGAGGTATGGGGAAGGTAGTATAGCACAGAGAAGACAAGTAGTGATTCTATAGCACCTTACTACATTGATAGACAGTGACTGTAATGGGGTATGTGGTGGGGACTTGATAATGGGGGGAATCTAGTAAACACAGCGTTGTTCATGTTAAGTGTATATTAATGATGCAACAACCCAAAAATGGTACCATCAGGCATTTTTTGTTTTACTTTTCACTTTAATAGAAATCCTCCTCATATTTCACCATTACTAAGCATGTTGATGCCTTTGGTTTGCTATATCTACTGCTGTCTGTAGATTTTTCATAATTTAATAATGTAAGAATATCCATCCTTTCCAATGTAGTTAAGAATTTTATCAAGATGATATGTTGAAATTTGTTATTTCCTTTTTAATGTCTGAAATCAGAATTCTTTAGATTTATAAATTTAGTAACTTTTCTAATATTAATATTGAACCATCCTTGCAATCCTGGAATAAACTTTAATTGGTCATACTTTTTATTGTACCCACAGGCTTCCACCTACTAATATACTATTTAAATATTTTTATTTAAATTTATTTTACTTCAGTTTTGAATGGTCACAAGAAAATAGCAGTTATCCCAAGGTACACAGCCAACAGCAGTAATATTAATATAGCAACACACATCACCGTTCATGTTATTCCTTCTGTTTTTAGTACTTGTTATGCAATGCCCCAAACCTAAAATGAACAGATAAAATAACAGTGGGACAACTTAAGTCTTCAATATTTAGACTTGTTCTGAAACTAATGTTATCTTGAACATACTCTGAGCTTTTAAGGTACAGTTAGCAAAACTAAGACGCTGGTTTTTAATAAAATGGAAGTCTCTAATATTTTCTGGTTCATATCAGCAGTGTAATTTTGTTGGTTCATACTAACAATTCCATAAAGAGAGATTTAACTCTAAAAATAGATAATTCTGTACTCTTTGATTAACTAGAATAGCTCTTCTGAATTATTTCCTGTAACAGCACTCTCTGCATAGAGAAGTACCTCAATTAACAAATCTCTTTTTTTTTTTACATATATGATTATTGGCTTAGTAGGTTTATTAGGTGATTCTATCCTCTTATCTTTTCAAAGGAGGAACTGAAACAAGTTGCCACCCTCACCCTCACCTATTTTTTTAAAAAAGAATTTCTTATAAGAGAAAGCCAGCCAGCATGGAAAGGCTCAGCAAGTTAAGAAAAAGTGCTAAGGCACTGTGCCCAGGTCATCATCCAAAGAGGTGGAAGCTGGTGAGAAAGGAGAAAATAGCTGCCAGCTCCCTGTATTATGTTGAAGACACACAGTAATATGAAAGAAAGTATACAGACTCTGTTACAAGAGACACCTGGATTTAAATCCCAGTTCTGCAACTTAAGTCATTCAGCAAATGTATGCTGAGTACCTACTATATGCCAGAAACTCTTGTATGCACAGGGAATCAAGCAGTGACAAGACCTCTTTCTTTTAAAGTTTACAATATGGAGTGGGGAAGCAGAATAAACAACACCCCAACAAGTGAACAATAAAAATATCAGTGAATTATAAGAGCATTAGCAGGACACTTAATCTTGCTGAGGCTTAGTTTCTTTTCCTGGGAAAACAGGGATCATAAAACATTTATCGCAAGGGTTTTTATGATAATTAAATAAAACTAAGCAGGTAAAATACTTCACAAAGTGATGAACACTAAGTATCAGTTCCCTTTCCCTAAAGGGAAAGGGAATCAAACTCCATGCAGCTGCAGCAGATAACCTCATGCTTCACAGGGTCCACACGACTAGTGTTCTTTAAAGGAACATTTGCCCTTGAGCATTTTCCTCTTCTACACTGTACAAAGATAAGAAGACTTGGACTCATGGAGGCTTGGTGATGCGATTCAGCAGCATAATCACCAATATGACCAGGGTGATCTTATTAAAATGCCATGTCACACTTCATTGTTTAATGATCCCTTAAAGTGCACTCCTGTACCTTCATTACCACTTTTAGCTCTATTCAGAGTTTCAAATAACCAAATGTGTTGTTGGAATACTGTCTTCATTCATAGACATTCTGCTGTATTTTGCATGTGGTAATGAGTTGATTTCTCAATTGAAATCATATTGTAAGGACAACCATGAACTTGAGATTCAGACCTGACCTTACTAAACTCTGTAAATTTTAAACCATATTTTCCAACTTTACTCTATTAATTATCTTAACCTTTGCAGCAGGTGCCTTTTTTAAGGGTCCTGGTTTGTGTGCAGCAACATCCTTTGCGTCCTTATCTCCTGCAGCCCCTGACACAGCAGTCCTTCCAGGCACAGGCTTGAATTCCTTCTTATCAGCTGCTACTCCAGCTTTCTTTCCATGTACCAGCTCTACTTTTTCTGAACATTCTTTGATCTGGAGAATGAAATTGAGATGAATATCATTAAGACCAATTTTGAAACACAATCACTATATTATTATTTAACAAGTTACCTAAACCACAACTATATAAGAATTTAGAAAGCTCCCTTTTCAAGAAAAATAAATTATCCGACTTCCTTACATTTTATTTCTATACAAATTAGTATTATAATAAGCTTACAATAACTATGTTTTAATAGAATATATTTATATTTAGAAAGGTAATTTTCTAGATCTTAGAAACAAATCTATCTAAAGCATTGTTTTCACCTCTTCTGCAGATGGGTTATTTAGCTTTATTTTTTTATTTGTTGTAATTGGAAAGTTATTTTTACTAAATCACCAACATTGCTTGGGATGAAATTTAATCTTCAAACTCTAGGTCTGAATCACTGGTGGCAAATGAAATAAATTTCACAGTTTTGATATCAGCATTGTTCTGTTTTAATGAAACAGAACACATAAAATTGAAATAAAACCATAACACACAGAGACAGGACTGTTATCCAATTCATTATAATCTGTTACTAACCTACCTTATCAAGCTTGAGTTTGTCCACATCAGCTAAGAATGGATTTACTGCTTTCTCACCAACCACCTTCAAAGCAGTACCCAATGCTTCAAATGCAGCATCTCTGACTTCAGGAGCAGAATCATTGATGTGCTACAGTCCGCAAGTAAGCAAAATGATCTTAATACAAGGTATTTAAGGTGTTACTGATTTTAATTCAAAATGATGGTTGCTGGATAAAGAATTTGTTATTTGCAATTCACTGAAACTAAGTGTACCTTTTCTATTGCCAATTAACATTTACTCTTTCACAAATTCTTTTTCGGTTAAGGAAACCTCTGGTAATCATTCAGCAAATAAGTGCTTCCTTTTTCCTCCTAACTTCTATCTAAAATGTCTCATATTCAAATGATCTTCAAATACTCCAAATTATATTCCTGTGCATGGCCAGATCCAGCTGAACACCAGTATATTAGCCAAGTAAGAAAAAAAATGTTCAGCAGTTAGTGGAATCATAAAGCTAACTTATGTTTTCTTCAAGAATAAGAACATAAACAGTATAAGAATTTGGATTCACTTTCCAAAATTATAGGGGGTCTCCTCAAAAGACCATAATCTATAGTCTGAAAGTCAAATAGTCACTGTACATATCAGTAGGAAAAAATAAATCTTTCCTAGGTATAAAATATTCCCCCAATTTCAAAGACAGTCCGTACCTTAAGTAGAGCAGCACAAAAGGGCTTTAGCAAGCTCTTTGGCAGGGTAGAAGCAGTGCAGTGGCGGAAGCTTCTCGCAATGAAAAGAGATGTCTGCTGCTTGATGGTTGGATTTTTATTGTCCATTACTGCTAAAACATCCTCACTGATGTTCTGCAGTGTGGTCTTTAAAAAGAAAATATGGTCAATGAGCTTTTCTCACCTGTAAAGAACAATGAAAATATGACACTGACAAAATTAGACAACAGTACAAACTTACGCTGCCAACTTACAGTAAGGAAGATTGCATCAATTGCCTCTTGCAAGGCTTGTACCACCTGAGGCTTCTTCTCTTTGAATTTCTCCAGAATGGTCGGCACAACCTATAAAAGTGAACAGCTGGTATATTATTAGGGAACAAAAAGGAATGAAATCCAGATACATGAATAAGCTTTGGAAACATTAAGTCAAAGAAGTCAGTTACAAAGGATCACATGTATGATTCAGTTTATATGAAATATAAAATCCAAATATAAACAGAAAGTAGCTTAGTGGTTGCCAGGATCTGGGGGAGAAGAATGGACAGTGACTGATAATGAGCAAAGGGTTTTTTGACTTTTTTTTTTTTTTTTAAACATGGAACACTTCATGAATTTGCATGTCATCCTTGCACCAGGGCCATGCAGTGTGGTCTTTAAAAAGAAAATACGGTCATTCTCTGTATCATTACAATTTTAGTATATGTACTGCTGAAGGGTTTCTTTTTTGGGATGATGAAAATGTTCTGGAATTAGATAGTGATGATGGTTACAAGGTTACAACTTTATGAATATACTAAAACCACTGAATTACATACTTTAAGAGGGCAAATTTTATATAAGTTGTATCTCAATAAAGCTGTTATTAAAAAACAATGTTTGGTTCTACCAAAACAAACAAAAAATGAACATTTAGGTTAGATAAAAAGTAATTTCCTTTCTTGAAGGGCACAAGAATCTTATACTAGAACAATTAAGGGTTCCCATTCTGTACCACAGTAGCAGTGCTTCTCAACCTTTTTTCTGCATCTGTACCTTACATGCAACCATATAACTATTTCTATTAGTAACAGCTCTTAATAGTAAAAATGATTTTCAACTAGGTAGACTTACGGTCTATTAATAACAGGTCTTTATACACAAAATGAGTTAGATCTGGGGTAGGGGAACAGATATAGTATATAATTCTTCCTTCCCACCCAAGATTCTCATATATCTCACTGGGTTGGGATGTCTCCTGTCCCTTCACTACACTAAAGAAAAAAGAAAACAGTACCAGAAATAGAATTTTGATTAGAATGATATCTTCTTATTCAAGTACTATTTTTTTAATTCAAGTACTATTTTATTAAAGTTTAAGTCAGTAAAGTTGGAATTTTTATCTATCATTTATTTATTAAAGATTTATTGAATACCAATGTATCTATTGAGTGCTAGGCTCTATGGTAGTAGGCAAATTAAAGTTGTTTTTAAAAGTCCAAAAGATATAGCAAAGCTCAATGGCATCCCCCAAATTTTTTCCCCAAGATTTCACAGAAGTGATACAGTGCAGAAGGAATAGGGTTTCCACAGGGAAATACAAAAGACTTCTTAGTACTAGGAGTTAGTTATAAACTTGAAAAACCAAGACCTTTTAGTGGCTATAAAGCTAAAGTTCATTGTTTTGTAACTCCCAAGGAGATAGTTTATAGCTAAAAAAAATTAAGCTGAAACACTAACATGCTTGATATCAAACACTGTATATGATATAGTTTCAAGCAGAGAAAAACACCCCAAACTATAGAGCACTGGAGACCTTCCTCAAGCTGCAAACAAAATGTCACGAAGCCAGAATCAGAACTCAAACTAGAAGGCCAAGAAATCATTCGACTATGATTTAGTAAATTAAAATGTATTTAAAAAACAGTTTTCTAGATTTAAAAATTATCAGAACACATAAAGAATTCTAAGTAACACAAAACCGACCAAAATCTAATATACTGATAGTATATACACAAATTTATAGTATATAATAAATACTGACTGCTATAAAAATATTGATTATAATTTTATTTCAATTTATGATTTACATGTCCAAGCATTTTGCAGACCCTTACTTTTATTTATTTTTATTTGGTAGTGTCATCTATTTATCAGTTAAGTTTTTGTAATTATTTGTAATTCTATGAGTAAGCAAGTTTCAAATACTGTAACTAACTGAGGTTAGATACTAACTCACACATAAAACTGACAAATGCCTATAGACTATTAGGAAACTTAAGTCATTCTAGTGAATCAATTATCAAGCGACTAGCAAGTTAACCTTAAGGTTCAGTATGGTCAATTCTCAGGATGCTGAACCATTCTAAGTATTTCAGACCAGATTTAGAGGCCAACTAACAGATGGCACAGTTAAAGAAAACAGCTCAGTTTATTAAAACTGTCACCAAACTTGATTGCTTCCATTTATATGAAGAAAAGAGTATACTCAACAAATGTCTCCAGCCAGGTTTTCTTAGAATAAATTAAACTGATATATCACCAACAGCATGACCTAAATATAAAATGTCTCTAATATGTAAGTAAATTATTCATTTTTTAAAATAGGTAAACACTATAAAATACATTTTATATATTAATCTCACTTTCTTATATTGCCTTTCCTATTCTCATTTTTACTCTTTCCTGGTTATTACAAGTTTTATTTCATCCTATTCTACTATATATAAGGATGTAAGAACAAAGCAAGATACTAGTAAGTAAATAAGTAATAAGCAAATCAACTCACCTAAGTACTTTTGGCTAAGTGCCTGCTTTTCTACATAAAACTAATGAATTTAGTTACAACTAACATCGTCATTGAAATGTAAGGAGTTAAGATTAATATTAATAAACTTAGTGAGAAATATACTTTGCTAAATATATTCCAAAGAGCTACATTCCAAAGAGCTGTTTTAAAGCATAGAGAAGACTAGTGTGCCATTCTTGATGATGTTGCTGATTGTTCTAAAAAGGAGTGTTACTTACATGGCCTGCATATTGTCCAAATTTCTTCCTTAGCCCAACAGCCAGGCCAGTAAGACATTTTGCTGCCAAAGCCACCAACATGACATTGGTGTCCTTTCCAACAATCTACAAAGAGGGAAGAAAAGAAAATGAAAGGAAAATGGTCACAGCTCAACTGGAAATGTATTCTTAAAAGAACTCTGAAAGCCATTATGCCAATTTTGTTTCCTACAAAAGAGGAAAGATTCTGCTTTGACAGTATCAAATTTGGGAGCTTTCCTTCATTATGTTTAAGTCTTCTATCTTAAAGTTCTCCCAATAAAATATACATAAAAGCACAACTTCAAACCTCTAAGTCTCCATTCATGGTAGTCTGGGCCATCTGTGTTGATAACTATACAGGAGGTGATTCTGATAAAAGCAGTGAAGCTGAAGGTCTGCTGTCTTTGCTTTGGGGCACGGAAGCCCAAAGACATTATCTCTGAATGACACCACAAGCAGCAACTCAAACATTTATACTCAAAGAGCACCAGCACAAACTGCGGCAGGTACCTTCAAGAAGTCCATGGGGACTCTAAATGGCAAATGCTACTGCAAACATTCCTCTTGAGGGAGCTTCTGGCCTTGCAGCTGCCATTTACCTAATAATTATAAATTTGTACTGAAGAGTCTCTTGCAGAGTCTCCTTCAGCACTGTTTAAACTGCTACCCTGTTATATTACATCCCAACAGAGCCCAGCACTTATCAAAATTCACAGGTAGTAGCCATAGCTGTGTCAGTTCAGCAAGACTGTGACTATGCCTGGGTTCCTCCCTGCCAAGATTTTTGCTGGTATTACTAATATTTCCTGGTATTGGTATAAGGCCCATATCAGCTGGTATTAAAAAAAGTTGCTTTACTTTTAGAAGTGCCTCATACCTTTGTTTTTTCACTCTTCCCAGACAGAAGTAACACTTTCATTCTACTTTGGATTTATCTACTCCCTAAGACCTGCCAGTTCATAAGCAGACTGCTTCATTCCAGAATCCCTGAATTAAACAACCCCTAACACACAGCGTGCAAGGAAGTTCTATTGGCACCTACACGCATTCCCTAACTGTGAGAAGTAAAGATTAAAAGATAGAACTAACATGAAAAACAAATTAGATGCCACAATTTTACAGTTGCTTTATAATCTTTATGCAATTTTCATCCAAACCCTAAAAAGTAGGTATGATTATGTCAATTCTGCAGATTTCAAAAATTAAACACAGATTAACTTGCTTAAGGCAACAGAGCAAGAAAATGATAGTGCTATGATTCAAACCTGGGCCTGTTTTTTAAATTTTATTTTTATTTTGGAAACACTAATCTACAATTACATGAGCAACAGTACGTTTATTAGACTCCTCCCATTCTAAAGTCCCCCCCACAAATCCCATTACAGTCACTGTCCATCAGCATAGTAAGATGCTCTAGAATCACTACTTGTCTTCTCTGTGTTGTACAGCCCTCCCTGTGCCCTTCCCTCTACATTATGTCTGCTAATAGTAATGCCCCTTTTTTATCCCTTGTCCCTCCCTTCCCACCCATCCTCCCTAGTCCCTTTCCCTTTGGTAACTGTTAATCCATTCTTGGGTTCTGTGAGTCTGCTGCTGTTTCGTTCCTTCAGTTTTTTTCTTTGTTCTTACACTCCACAGATGAGTGAAATCATTTGATACTTGTCTTTTTCCTCCTGGCTTATTTCACTGAGCATAATACCCTCTAGCTCCATCCATGTTGTTCCAAATGGTAGGATTTGTTTTCTTCTTATGGCAGAATAATATTCCATTGTGTATACGTATCAACTCTTCTTTGTCCGTTCATCTACTGATGGACACGTAATTTGCTTCCATTTCTTGGCTATTGTAAATAGTGCTGTGATAAACATAGGGGTGCATATGTCTTTTTCAAACTGGACTGCTGCATTCATAGGGTAAATTCCTAGGAGTGGAATTTCTAAGTCAAATGGTATTTCTATTTTGAGTTTTTGAGAAACCTCCATATTGCTTTCCACAATGGTTGAACAAATTTACATTCCCACCAGCAGTAGGAGGGTTCCCCTTTCTCCACAACCTCGCCAACATTTGTTGTTTTTTGTCTTTTGGATGGTGGCAACCCTTACTGGTGTGAGGTGATATCTCATTGTGGTTTTAATTTGCATTTCTCTGATGATTAGCGATGTGGAGCATCTTTTCATGTGTTTGTTGGCCATCTGAATTTCTTTGGAGAAGTGTCTGTTCAGATCATCTGCCCGTTTTTTAATTGGATTATTTGATTTTTGTTTGTTGAGGTGCAGGAGCTCTTCATATATTTTTTATGTCAACCCTTTATCAGATATGTCATTTATGAATACATTCTTCCATACTGTAGAATGTCTTTTTGTTCTGTTGATGGTGTCCTTTGCTGTACAGAAGCTTTTCAGCCTGATATAGTCCCACTTGTTCATTTTTGCTTTTGTTTCCCTTGCCCAGGGAGATATGTTCATGAAGAAGTTGCTCATGTTTATGTCTAAGAGATTTTTTGCCTATGTTTTTTTATAAGAGTTTTATGGTTTCATGACTTACATTCAGGTCTTTGATCCATTTCAAATTTACTTCTGTGTATGGGGTTAGACAATGATCCAGTTTCATTCTCTTACATGTAGTTGTCCAGTTTTGCAAACACCAGCTGTTGAAGAGGCTACATTTCCCCATTATATGTCTATGGCTCCTTTATCATATATTAATGACTGTATATGTTTGGGTTAATATCTGGACTCTCTATTTTGTTCCACTGGTCTGTGGGTCTGTTCTTGTGCCAGTACCAAATTGTCTTGATTATTGTGGTTTGTAGTAGAGCTTAAAGTTGGGGAGCATAATCCCCCCAGCTTCATTCTTCCTTCTCCAGATTGCTTTGGCTATTCAGAGTCTTCTGTCGTTCCATATGAATTTTAGAACTGTTTGTTCCAGTTCATTGAAGAATGCTGTTGGTATTTTGATAGGGATTGCATTGAATTTGTAGATTGCTTTGGGCAGGATGGCCATGTTGACAATATTAATTGTTCCTAGCCAAGAGCATGGGATGAGTTTCCATTTGTTAGTGTCCTGTTTAATTTCTCTAAAGAGTGTCTTGTAGTTTTCAGGGTGTAGATCTTTCATTTCCTTGGTTAGGTTTATTCCTAGGTATTTTATTCTTTTTGATGTAATTGTGAATGGAATTGTTTTCCTGATTTCTCTTTCTTCTAGTTCATCGTTAGTGTATAGGAAAGCAACAGACTTCTGTGTATTAATTTTGTATCCTGCAACTTTGCTGAATTCAGGTATCAGTTCTAGTAGTTTTGGAGTGGAGTCTTTAGGCCTAGGCCTGTTTTGACTCCAAAGCTTTTGCTCTCTTTAGTAAAACAATATTCTCCCTCTAAACTTATGTTATGGTAAATTCATCTTCCTTATGAGAAGATGATCTGGGTCCTAATAAACACTTTGTTAATTCTCTAATTACTATAAATCTATAGAGAAAAAATTCCATTTAGTTTAAACTATTAGCATTTGTAAATGTTGACATTATTTTTCCTTACCAGAACACCATTAAGGTATTATTTAAATGCTAGACTTAGTATTTAGTATCTAAAGATATATCCTAGGGATGATCATCAAAAACATGCCAGGCCCCATTCCAAGAAATCTTAGTTCAATGAATATGGGATGGGCTTTATTAATTTAATACAGCTCAAAAGGCAATTTTGTTGTAGTGCCCCAGTTAAAGGGCATCAAGCTATCCCATTCTTAGGAGAATACCTCTCCCTACTCACCATCAGAACAGTAACTTGTAGGAGCTGATGATCCTAAGGTAAAGTTTTGAAGAGGATTTTGTGAACCTATTATAGTTCCAGATGGTAAAGGACTAGATATACTTAGATAGGTGAGTGATGGACCAGGACCTTATTTATCAACACTGACTGTCACATACTCCAGTTTGACTGAACAAGCTATTCTCAACTGGGAAGTGGGAATGGGGAAGGTGAATGAGTGTTTTTCAGAAAAACAGTGACTTTTTAAGTGTTTTTCAGAAAAACAGGGACTCCATTCCAGAGTTGAGAAAACCTTAAGTGATTCTGTTCTAGACTGGAGAAAGGAAGTTTTAGTTCACCATGTTAATTTAATCTAAATAATGGGAAATACTCTATAAAGTGCTGTTACTTCTCCCATAAATCCAAGCCTATAATGTGATTTTTATCAAATAGTATTATCTTTAACTAGTAATATAAGGCACTAATTAATAGCAATCAAAACAAACACTGTTTACAGAGGGAGAAACCAATGAAACTCATCATGGTTATTATTTAAAGAAAACTCTGATGAATACAAGCAATAATTAAGAGGGCAAATGTAGAAAGACCAAATGAGGAAAGGTCAATACCACATAGGAATTCTGGAGATTATTATATGCATATATTGATTATATATATATATTATGTAATTATATATATGGATATCATATATAATTGTATATAATATAATCATATACATAATAAAACACCTTGAAAATCCAAATCTTCACCTAAAAATTAAAAACAAAATTATATGTATCAACCAATATCCATAGATCATAGATAATTGGCAAAGTCAAAGAAGCTAGCTGGGGGATGGGTGGGAGGGGGAGAAGGCATCTTATAAATGAGGAATTATGAGCCATTAAAACGGGAAAGCCCACAAAATATGCTAAGTGAGGTAACAACTCAAAAGACAGTTTAAGAAATAATTCCATGAAAACCATAAGGAATTTCAAAACAATGACTTGCAATAAAAGAAAGAAAAAGGGAAATTAGTGGGATTACTTCATATAGATAATAGAGAGAAAAACTGTTTATGGAGGGAAGAGAGCTTGGTCTGCATGTCTTTCTTCAATCTCATTCTCTTCCATTCCACCATTTCCCCTTTCAGATTATGTCTGTTAAATCAACATAATATGGGTATGAAGTTTGTGTTTAAATATAAGTAAAATCTCTTAATAAATTTTTTTAAAACATAGTATTTCAGGTTAACTTATACAACTAAGCTAATTTTTCATTGTTTTAAATAATTTACCTACAAAATAGTTTCTTTTCACTTGTTTGTAGCCTTTGATTGATTGTCCTCACTCTCTGTGAAGAAAAGAAGTTTCTCTTGCTATCTAAGATCCTACAGATATCTATGTCTACCCAAATATAAAATCCATGATTCTCCCTGTATAGAATACAGTGAGAGGTTACATTTATATTCACAATGCCAATGGGAATCACACAGTCTTTCTTATAAAATGAATGTAGAGAATACCAACTGATATTCCTCATTAGTTGAGGAAAAATAAAGGATATTTTGAAGCACTGAGTATTCAGTGACAGAGCAGTAAGAGTATTGATAAAAATTTATTCTACACATTCCCCAACTTCAAGCTCTTCTACAAGGCCACAGTAATCAAGACAATTTGGTAGTGGCACAAGAACAGAATAGACCAATGGAACAGACTAGACAGCCCAGATATAAACCCAAGCATATATAGTCAATTAATATATGATAAAGGAGCCATGGATATACAATGGGGAAATGTCAGCCTCTTCAACAACTGGTGCTGGCAAAACTGGACAGCTCCATGTAAGAGAATGAAATTGGATTACTGTCTAATCCCATACACAAAAGTAAACTGGAAATGGATCAAAGACCTGCATGTAAGTGATGAAACCATAAAACTCTAAGAAGAAAACATAGGTAAAAATCTCTTGAATATAAATATGAGCAACTTTTTCCTGAATGCATCTCTTTGGGCAAGGGAAACAAAATAAAAAATGAACAAATGGGACTATATCATGCTAAAAAGCTTCTGCCCAGCAAAGGACACCATCAGCATAACAAAAAGGCATCCTACAGTATGGGAGAATATATTTGTAAGTGACATACCCGACAAGGGGTTAACATCCAAAATATATAAAGAACTCACATGCCTCAACACCCAAAAAGCAAAAAACCCTATTAAAAAATGGGCAGAGGATATGAAGAGACACTTCTCCAAAGAAGAAATTCAGATGGCCAACAGGCAAATGAAAAGATGCTCCACACACATCGCTAATTCTCAGGGAAATGCAAATTAAAACCACAATGAGATACCACCTCACATCAGTTAGGATGGCCAACATAGAAAAGAATAGGAACAACAAATACTGGCAAGGATGCAGAGAAAGGGCAAAGCTCCTACACTGCTGGTGGGAATGTAAACTAGTTCAATGATTGTGGAAAGCAATATGGAGGTTCCTCAAAATACTAAAAATAGAAATACCATTTACACAGGAATTCCACTCCTAGGAATTTACCCTAAGAATGCAGCAGCCCAGTTTCAAAAAGACACATGTACCCCTATGTTTATCATAGCACTATTTACAATAGCCAAGAAATGGAAACAACCTAAGTATCCATCAGTAGATGAATGGATAAAGAAGATGTGGTACATATACATGATGGAATATTATTCAGCTATAAGAAGAAAACAAATCCTACCATTTGCAGTAACATGGATGGAGCTAGAGGGTATTATGCTCAGTGAAATAAGCCAGGCGGAAAAAGACAAGTACCAAATGATTTCACTCATCTGTAGAGTATTAAGAACAAAGAAAAAACTGAAGGAACAAAACAGCAGCAGACTCACAGAAACCAAGAATGGACTAACAGTTGCCAAAGGGAAAGGGACTGGGGAGGGTGGTTGGGAAGGGAGAGAGAAGGGGAATAAGGGGCATTACGATTAGCACACATAACATGGTTGGGGGGAGGCATAGGGAAGGCAGTATAGCAGAGACAAGACAAATAGTGGCTCTATAGCATCTTCCTACACTGATGAACAGTGACTGTAGTGGGGTATGTGGTGGGGACCTGAGAATGGGGGGAATCGTAACCACAATGTTGCTTATGTGATTGTATATTAATGATACCAAAAAAGATGAGAAGAAAAAAAATTTTTATTCTAGAATTTACAGAGAATCTGAAGTTCTCTTTAAGGCCACTAGTATCTCACTTCCCCTCTCTTAGTACCTTCTACTCTTATGTTTTCCTCCCAGGCTCCAGGTTGGTGAAACTTTTCCCCTCAAGGCATTACCTTTTAATTAATCTTTCCTGGGTCTGGAGCTCTTCGAGATAGATGACTAATAACTAATCAAGCATTTTGATAAATCATATTCCAGCCTCCAAATCTCACTTGGAGGAAAAGCGTAGGATGGTTGACTATGAGTAAACATAGTCCATCCTTATTATTCATGGATTTCGTATCTGTAAATTCACCTACTCATTACCATTTATTTGTAACTTGCGGCACTTTCCTGGTCATTCATAGATAAGTACAGAGCTCTGAAAAATCTGTGTTGTCTGATGAGCACATTCTCAGCTAAGACTGAACAAAGCAACACTGTGCCTTCTTGCAGCTCTCACACTGCAAACAAGTATCTTCTTCATGGTCTCTTTAGTGCTACACTCTGCATTTTTGTGCTTTTTGTTGGTGCTTTCACTGTTTAAAATGCATCCTAAAAATATTTCTTATTTAGTACTTCCCTGCTTTGTAATTGACCATATATGCCACATCCTTTGCTTTACATGCTCATACAATATAGTATGACATTATTTGCTATCTAACAAAAACACAGTCTTCATATTCGCATCATTAATAGAACCAATTTAAACAGTTCATCCTACAGAATTACAAAACTGCAATATTTGATTCTAGATCAGCAAGATCCTCATTTTCTTGAGGTTTGTACATGCTATCAAATACCATACTTAAAAGTTAAAGTAATAATTAACAAAGATTGAAAACCAATCCCTCCAAACTAACTCAGGACAGTCATTTTAAATAACCCTTTAAAAATGTATCCCATAGTTTAAAAAACATAAATAGTGTTCCTTGAATGGCAATATAGTTATGATAAAAAAAGATGAGTGATGAAAAGAAATTCATTGACCTGGTATGTTTTTGGGATACCAATTTTGAAACCTCTCACATTTACCTTCTTTAATGCTTTTACTAAATCTGCATAATCGCCTGCTTCCAATTTGAGGTTTTTCACCAGCAGTTCTACAGCCTCCAGAGCTTCTTTTCTCTCTTGCCATTTTTTTGCCTCCTGTAAAACAAAATATTAGTCGTTTATAGAAAAGAAAATAGGAGAGCAAAATAAAAGTACTTTTTTGCACACTATTAATTCAAAGATATATAATTTTTGTTTTCAGAAACTTTTCCTAAAACTGGTTAGAAAACAAAATTACAAAACTGTACAGCCAATCAGAATGTTTTGTTCATATATATAAAATTTTGTTCCTTTACAAAAAGTATTTTCATAATTCCAAAGTTTTATAATAAGTAAATGGAATGAGATGTTATAGAATTTTCCTTCTAATATCTAGGCAAATGTTAGTGAATAGGTATGAAACAGAAAACATTGATAGAAAGCATTTTTAGCATATCTCACAGTGGCACAACTATAGGAGAAAGGAATTTCTATACTGACTACATTAGAAAGCCCAGAAACAGACCATAACCAACAACCAGAACTGTTCTCATCTTTAAGGTTAGTTTCCCAGATTGGGGGTACAATGCTAATCTTTTTGTTTTATGGTCATAAAGCAGAATATGCTTCATTAGAGATCAAGCAATTATTTATTAATTGGAATAACCACTAATTTCAAAGAACTGGGATACAAAGAAGACGACAAACTCATCACCTTGGAGGAGAATACAGTTCAAATCAATTTATCAAATATTTATTAATCAGATGTTTAAAAAGATACTCAAGGAGCTGATAGCTGAGCTCAGAAGACTGTCAATAAATAACTACCAGGTAATGACCACTATGAAAGGAGAAGTACAAGTTACTTGGTAATACAGCAAAGGACCTAACCTAGTTTAGGCCGACAGACTGTTTAGGTCTCCCTTAAAAAGTGAAAGAGAGTAAAAAGGAATTATGAGGTCAACTGGGGAAGAAGAATGTTATAGGTAGAAAGAACAGCATATGTTCAGGCCCAGAGTTTAGAGGAAACAAGTGTGCACATTTGATCCTGGGAGAAGTTCAGTATGACAGGAGCACGCAGAGTGACAGCCATTAGAGATGTGGCTGGAAGGTAAAGCGGAAGCCTCAAAGGTGCCATAGATGGTCTCAATGGCCACAGGATTTAGATATCATTTAAAAACCCATGGAAGCAACTGGAAGGTTTTAATGAAACAATGAATGATATGGGAAGATATGCATTTTCAAAACAGATACCTCTAATTACATTCTGAACTATGATGGGAAGGAAAGAGGCAGGAGCAGATTGTAATGGTTGGGATAAGACTTTTTCTCAGTTGTAGATCATTTTTATCTCTTGGGAGACATTCAGTGAAGTCTGGAGACATTTTTGATTGTATGACTTGGGGGAATGGAATTATTATTGGTATCTGGTGGGTGAAGGCCAGAGATGCTGCTGAACATCCCACAATGTATAGGACAGCCCCTAAAACAAAGAATCACCTAGCAAAAAAAGTCAAGTGCCAAGGTCAAGAAACCCTGGGGTAAAGTAGTGGCAGTGGGATGGAGAAAAGGGGATGAACTTGAGAGCTATTTAAAGGTAAAATCAGAGACTCAATAAGAAAAAGGGAAAAGTTGAGAATAACATTCTGGTTTTTGACAAGACAGGTTTAAAAAAAAAGTGCTAAAGTAGGTACATATACAAAGTAGTATTAGAACAAAGAAGTAACTGGTTCACTCTATAGGGAAAGTAAAGGGTGGAAGGGGTGTACCAGGAAAGAGCTCAGCCAGAGCATTCTGTAATTATGCTCAAGTACTTATTTAAATATAAATAAATGAAAGTAGTTTACCATTACTTACAATTTTGTCATAAAAGTCTTTGGGAAGCTTGGAAAGAATTTCTACTGCTTCCAAAAGCTCATAAGCATCTATCTGTGGTACATCATCACCATCATCACCACCTTTCAGGAGAAAAACAAAACAAACCTTAAAAACTGATGGAATGGTTTTACTTATCAAAGAGCTACCAGTCTTTTCACACTCCTGATGAAATCTTAATACAGAATAGATCAGAGTTGTTAATGCTATAAACAATTTATAGTTTATTATATGAGAGTCCTACAAAATGTGCCTAGTGTACAGAGGTTCTTGTGGTAAGGGCCATTCTTGCTAATTTTTATAGAAACCAGTATTTAAAATTGGCTTACCTCCCTCAGCATCTCCACCAGCAGACTGCTGCTGTTCCAACTTAGCTTCTAGTTCTTGTTGGGAACGCAGAAACCGACTTGGTTTAGGAGTACTGGTTGACAGTTTGACCCATTCTTCTTCTAGTTCTTTCAACTGAAAATATCATAAAACAATCTACATCTCCACCATTAGAAAGTATACTTAACATTTATATATATTAATTTATCAGAATGCAGTTTCTTATTTATATGGCTCTAACAGGGCAAACAAGAAAAATTTTAATCGTGTACATTTTATAGCATAAGTCAAACTGACTTATACTACTACTATACTGAAGATGCATGACTAAGCACTTAGAAAAAAGAATAAAATCCACTTTTTAGGACACTCGTTAAGTCATGAATTCAGATCTATTTGTATCTGATAAGATCTCCAAAACCAGTTGTAATAAAAAAAACAGATAAAATGCATTTTGTCTAAACAGACATTAAGTCCTGCCACCCAACAGCATTATAAAGAGATCTTTTAAGCTGCTACAGATTCAACACTAACATAGTGGGATCACTGAATGTATAGTATTTAACTTGAGGGGGCAGAGTAACAGCAGAGACAGCTATGCTCAGAAAAATCAGCTAATTTTAAAATTAAGAAAGAAAAATACTTTCTAAGGACAGAATATCAACAACAACGGCAGGAAGTATCTTCACATTAACTTTATACAGAAGACAGCAAAAAAACTTTCTGCCTCACCTGGACAGAGTTTATATTTTGTAATGGGGGTCTCAGAGCATCTCGAATCCATCTGTAAATCTCCACAGCAATTAGTTTGGCTTCATCTCGAACAGCCTTCTCTCGAGACTCAAAGAGTTTTGGCAACACTTTGATAATTGGCTTAAGCAAGATGATTTTGGAACCAAATTCACTAGAAGTAAAAATTGGGGGGAAAAAAAGATCGTCAACATGCAATATGCTTGGGTAAAGTGCTACCCTTCGTTGAGTCAAACATAGTTCCAAATGTACATTAACAGAGTTATATAGGATGGTATTTTTTAAGGCAGCAAAAATAAAAAAGGGGACTCATAACCACATCTATATGTAATGGTCATTTTTCTAAGAATGTTACTTAATATCTAGGGTCCAAAATAATATTATCATTCTAAAACTAACATTCTATAGTACAGATGGTGTGGGGCGATCATGGGAAGACAGTGTAGCACGGAGAGGACAAGTAGTGACTCTGTGGCATCTTACTACACTGATGGACAGTAACTGCAATGGGGTATGGTGGGGGACTCGATAATATGGGTGAATGTAATAATCGCATTGTTTTTCATGTGAAACCTTCAGAAGAGTGTACATCGATACCTTAATAAAAAAAATAAAGGACAAAACAAAAAAAAATAAAACTAATGTTCTAGGTAACTAGACTAGGAATAATTCAAATCTATAAAGGATCAATATTTGTGTAATATCTTAAATATGTACATATATGCAACAGCTTAAAAATATAAACAAATTAGTTTATAAATATCTACTTTTCATAAACTTTTAATAGTTCTTATAATTAAAGTGGTTTGCTCAACTCAACCGATCACTATGTGTTCAATCTTTGACTTCAAAGCTTTCACACTAACTCTAGGTAACTTAAATCTCTCTTTGCTTCAGTTTTCCATTGGGAAAACAGTTGCATTTTGACTTCTTTAAAAAGGTGGAACATTTAAACTTACCTATCTGCCACATACTATATTTTTAAGTTCCCAACTGGCCAAATTCAAGTTTCTGATTCACTGCTAATAGATCTGTATAACAAATTCTGGAGCAAAGGGATTTAGTTATGAAAGTATACTGACATTCTGTAGTAGGACCTATATATGTTATTTATCTATTATCTAATGTGTATAAATTTATTGAATGTGCACAAACACAACAAAAACTTACAGTAATAATTACTGACACACTATAACAGGCTAAATAAAGGAGGCTGAAAATATTCTCCCTAGAAAGTGATATTTAAAAAGATACCTGGTGGTGTAGTTTAAATATAGATATGATAACATGAAAATAAACTATATGATATTCAAAATTTCCTTTAAAATCCCTTTTAATGTAATAGAAAAGAACATTTTAACTTGGCTCAACTTGAAGACTAATAGAATAATAAAAACTTAAGGTGATGATAAAACAATTCTCTTCAGGGATACTCATCATAGTGCCTGAAGAACCTAACACTTGGGCATTTGGGAATCTCTCAGTTTTCCTTAAGATTTACTATTATTTCATCTGGTTTTGTCCCCCCATCCTAGTCTACTTCTGAAAAGAAAAAAAAAAAAAAAAAAGATGGAGTAGGTCCACCTGAAAATAAGACAACTTAACAAAAGAAAATCTAATCTTGATACTAAACATATTTCTACAGAAAAAACAAAAGGGTTCTGGAGAAGCCCATTTTTGGGGCCACAGAACATATTTTGGTTTCCTGAAACTATCACTATCATAGATAGCTTGAGGAAATTCTTGAACCTAGGATTGAACAGTTTGGCTTCAAGGTTCTTAAGAGTCCAAGAGAGCTATCTAGTTTCACAGAGATGCTTTAGGACAAATGAGAACCACACAGGGATAGGACCAAACAACATCTATAAGGACGACATATAAGAAGGTATATACCCAACCGGTTCTTTTTCTACCCTTATTCTTCCAGTCAGCTTAAAAATGAAATAACCAGTTTACAGCATTCCAGAATTAAAACTTCTAATTTAAAGGTGGGAAGATAATAGTAAACAATGTATTTTAATTAAGAGATCCATTACTAAGGACAGATCTACTGAGATAAGCAGTCTTGATAACCAAGTCAATTTACTAAACTTCTAAGATGATAGAATGAACATACTATTTGCCACTCATAAAAACACATGGCTTCTATATTAAATAGGCTAGAAATGAGGAAAAATCACAAGAATCTAAGTGAAAGTCAAATTTTATAAAAGAACATTATGAACCAAGTAAAAGATTAATGTAAAAGTGTAAGACTTATTTGAAGATAGTTTAACAAGATATAAGAATTCTGATATTTTCACGTAAGAAAAACACCAAAGGAAGCATTTTCCCCAAGAAATAGGCCATATACAAAATCACAAGGCAGTTGAGTTGGAATGATTTTCACTTTCATAGGTCACACATTTAGGATTTCACTAGATGGCTTTCTAAAGTTTCTCTTGTGGACACTGGGGACAGGGTATCAGATTAAGAGGTCTGCAGAATCCGAATATACTAATGGTTTGTCAAATTTAGATTTCCATAGCAGATTACAGCCACTTGTTACTGAAACAGATCACATTTATGAAAAACTTCACTGAAAAACAATAATAAATTCTAGGGTTGAAAGATAACTTTATTACATAAGAGTAAAAGTTACTTTCTATTTGCTGCAATTGAGCTTCTGTTTAAAGGCTTAAAGCATTTGGTTCTACTTCACTAAAAAGGTACCTTAGCAAAGGTTTGCTTTAGCCAACCAGCTGTGTCTTTAGCTGCCATTTCAAAGTACACGAATTTATGCTTGACGATTACAAGAGAAGAAGAGCTGCTTGAATACCCGGAGGAATGTTACTCCACAAAAACGTCAACTCATAATACGATAACAGGACAAAAACAGCCCCTGCCCATCTTCATTAGAAAGGGATTTGGATAAAATAATTATGCAACACACACCTAAAGGCTAAAATTACCAAATACAAAGTGCCACACTGGATGAATGACATTAGCTTTTCCAGGTCATTTTCCTTGTTGGTATGGCATGCTAAGTCAAGCCCAGCAGTTTTCATTTTTGCTTAAGCCAGGTACCCAGACTCCAGAGATATCCAAATAAACAGAACTAAAGTAAAAACATAGTCTTACCTTAAGGCTTTCCTCAGTGTCTCTATACAGGCCACTATGATCTTGGGGTTCTTGTTGTCCAGGCCTTTTAGGAGCTCTTCTTGCACAGCCTCTCCTTTCTCAATCTCTATGTACATTAGACAAATCTCGATGCCTAGCTCCTTGGCTTTGGCTTTGGGTTGGTTGAACACTTTACTTACAACACCTGATATAACTTCTCCTGTGGTTCTGTAATATAGATTATAAACAATCTAAAGTTTCTTTAGATTAAAACATCATTAAGCAAAAACAGCTGGAAAAAGATCATGGGGAGGGGAGCAAAAAATACTTTTTTAAAAGCTTAAAAATAAAGTAAATAAATCTCTAATTTTTAAACTTATGCTTAAGAACATTAGAAAAAAACAAAGTTATACAAACCATAGAAGTATGACATGTCAAATCAGATTAAGACACGGAAACATAGTTTCTCTTTTTAATGTAGAAAATTCAAACAAGAAAGCAAAAATCCCTTGAAATTCCATTGCCAGAAATATTAAATTCAGCTTTTTGATGTCCATCCTTCCAGACCTTTCTATATGCATAGTTAGGATAGATATACAGATATATCTTATCAAAAGAGGATTACAAAGTTCCTTCTGTTTTAAAAAGTCACTTAAACACTTCTTAGGAAAAAGGAATTTCTTCAAAAAGGGAAAGGATAATGTACCATTAATAACAAGACTGCTCCTGACTCCTTGGTAAGACTTCAGACTAACTTTATTGTTTTGAGTCTCTTCCAAAATAAATAAAACCTGAATACTAGAAATTAGAGAAACTAACTGGGTTGGGAGTACATGTAGAGCATGCCAAAAATCTTTTGGATATAAGAACAAAAATGAAATTTAAAAAAAGCAATGGCTTCCGAAAAGATGGTGGCATGCGAGGTGAGACAGAGAACTCCTCCCAAAACCACATATAAAATGAAAATGTAGTTAATAAAACTAATCCTAAAATTTTGAGCAACAGGAAAGAAGGCAGCACCAGACTGCATACACCTGCAGAACTGAGCAGACCACACGAAACAGGGTAAGGTAGCAAAGCCTTGATCCAGCGATACACAAGCCCTTCCCCAACTCCAGCTCACCGGCGGGAGGAAGAGAAATGGAGCAGGGAGGGGTTGGAAGCCTAGGACTGCTGAACACTCAGTCCTGAGAGCAGCTTTGGGCGCACAAACCTACATTGCATGGTACTCTGGAGATTAGTGGGGTTGGAAAGCTGCACAGGTGGAATACTTGGAGAGACTAAGATCCCAGCCATTTCTGGAGGACAGGGATCCACATCTGGTTGCTCTGGGACAAAGGAAAGGCGGGTGGTCTGAGAGGCTTCCTAGCGGCAAGAGGGCTGCTGAAGTGGGGGAGGACTACACGGAGCTTGCTCCTCATGAGAAGGGACAGATGGAAAAGGATATCTCGGTGCACTCTTCCAAACAGGTTGGGAACTTTCAGGAGCTTCAGGCACTCCATCTCCCTGGCTACCTACTCAGCTCTGAGGCCTCCCACTGCAATATGCAGCCTGCTGCACCTTCCTCCTGGCCTGCCAACATGGGCTCCCAAACTGGCAGTCCCTGCCCTGGTATCAGGCAGCCAGAGGGAGGCCACGCTTACAGCAGCTACAAACAAAATGCACAGAGGCTTACACCTACCTGTGTGCTCGGCCCACTGGTTTTGACAGTGGAGAAAGGCACCGCAGCTGGGAAGAAGGAAACAGCTCTTTCCTCCCCCAGGCTCCAGTGTGCTCTACTGAAACCCCTGACATTACTCCAGGGGCTGAGCAGCTCCAGACAGTAGAGCTTCTGGGCACTAGAGGGCACCACATACAAATATGAAATGTCAAAGGAACCTGGTTCAAACCAAAACCTCACAAACACAAGAAAAAGACCCAAGTGAAACTGAACTCACCAATCTTCCTGAAAGACACTTCAAACTAAAAATCATAAACATGCTCATGGAGCTGCAGAAAAATATTCAAGAGCTAAGGGACATATTCAGGAATGATACACAAACATTCAAGAATACAGTATATCTGAAATGAAACATACAATGGAGGGATTTAAAAGCAGATAAGATGTAGTAGAACAGACAGTAAATGGAATAGAAACTAGAGAAGAGGAATACAAAGAATATGAGGCACAAAGAGAAAAAAGGATCTCTAGGAATGAAAGAATATTGAAAGAACTGTGTGACCAATCCAAACGGAACAATATTTGCATTATAAAGATACAAAAAGGGTTACAAAAGAGAGAGAAAAAGGGTTAAAAAGTGTCCTTGGATGGGAAGATGATGGCGTGAGTAGTTCAGAGGAAATCTCCTCCCCAAAACATATATATTTATGAAAATACAATAAATACAACTATTCCTAAAAGAGACACCACTGCATGCAATACAACAGCCAGGATACATGTACATCTGTAAGAAACTCAACATCACACGAAGTGGGTAAGATACAAGCCACGGCCAGGCGGGACCCAAATGATTCTCCACCCCAAAACCCGGTGGGAAGAAAGGAGTCGGACTGGGGAGGGAGTGAAAGCCCAGGACTCCTAAACAACCAGGTCTAGAAATCTGTACCCGGAACGCAGACACAAGGTTCATGGGGTGCTGGATATTAGAGAAACAGAAAAGCAAAACCTGTGGGCAGGTCCCCGCAATCACCGCCCCTGAGACAAAAGAAAAGTGAGTGCTTTCTGCAAGTCTTAAAGAGACAGGGACCCCATAGCTGGATGAAGTTGTTGCAGCACATGGAGCTAGCAGCTCGGAATCCTGGGGAAACTTAGGTGCCCTAAACCCCGTGGAGGAAGTGCAGCTCTGAAGCCCCTCACGGCACTAAGCAGTCTACCAGTCATTCCTCCAACTGACACAGACCCCGACACACTGGCCTAGTAGTGGTAGAGTGGCAGCGGGTGCCGGGGAAGGCACTGCTGGAAGGGATGGGGAGAAGATCCATGTGCCAGCCGCACAGGACGGGACCAAGAGAGGCTTGTGTGAGCCGGCAGCGGCGCGACCAAACAGCCCGGGCGTAGCTTGTGCGCACCAGCGTCAGTGAAGCCAGAGGAGCACAGTAGAGGCCCACGCGGGGGAGCCCCCCACACACCTGCAGTGGACCCACAGGGAGCAGGCGTGCTTCCAGCAGCTGACCAAAAACCCAGCCCAACACACAGCTGCCCGGGTCAGCCCCAAAGGCCGCTGCTGCCACACAGCTGCCTGGCAGGGGTGGTGCTAGCACGGAGGAGCGCATCTGGCGTGCCAGCCACTCCCCGCAGGGCTCTGTGCTGCTCTGACGGAGACCCCGCCCTCAGCAGCTTAGGGGACTAACCTGGTGGCTGCTCCAGGAGTGCGGGTAACCGTCACAGGCAGTGGAGAAGGTCAAGGCATTGAGTAACCAGGAAAGGGCTTTCTTCTCCCAGCTGACACACCCGCAACCTGCCTACAGCCACTGCTATCACCATGAAAAGGCAAAAAAACTTAGTCCAGTCCAAGATAGTTCAAACAACACCTGTGAATGCATCTACAGAGGGAGACCTAACCTGTATCCCTGAAAAAGAATTCAAAATAAAAATCATAAACATGCTGACAGAGAGGCAGAGAAATACACAAGAGCTAAGGGATGAAGTCCAGAGGGAGATTACAGACGTCCGGGAGATTACAGATGTCTGGAGGGAGATTAGAGAAGTGAAACAAACTCTGGAAGGATCTTTAAGCAGAATGGATAAGATGCAAGCGGCCATTGATGGAATAGAAACCAGAGAACAGGAACGCATAGAAGCTGACGCAGAGAGAGATAAAAGGATACCCAGAAATGAAATAATATTAAGAGAACTGTGTGACCAATCCAAAAGGAACAATATCTGCATTATAGGGGTACCAGAGGAAGAAGAGAGAGAAAAAGGGATAGAAAGTCTCTTTGAATAATTGCTGAGAACTTCCCCAAACTGGGGGAGAAAATAGTTGCTCAGACTACAGAGGCACACAGAACTCCTTAGAGAAGGGACCCAAAGAGGACAACACCAAGACACATAATAATAAAAATGACAAGGATCAAGGACAGGGTAAGGGTATTAAAGGCAGCAGGAGAGAGAAAAAAGGTCACCTACAAAGGAAAATCCACCAGGCTATCATCAGACTTCTCAACAGAAACTTTACAGGCCAGAAGAGAATGGCATGATATATTTAATGCAATGAAACAGACGGGCCTTGAACCAAGGATACTGTCTCCAGCACAATTATCATTTAAATATGAAGGTGGGATTAAACAATTTTCAGACAAGCAAAAGTTGAGGGAATTTACCTACCACAAACCACTTCTACAGGTATCTAAGAGGGACTGCTCTACATGGGAGCACTCCTAAAAAAAAGAGCACAGAACAAAACTCCCAACATATGAAGAATGGAGGAGGAAAAAGAAGGGAAAGAAATAATCATCAGACTGTGTTTATAACAGCTCAGTAAGCAAGTTAAGTCAGACAGTAAGGTAGTAAACAAGCTAACCTTGAACCTATGGTAACCACGAATCTAAAGCCTGCAATGGCAATAAGTACATATCTTTCAATAACCACCCTAAATGTAAATGGACTGAAAGCACCGATCAAAAGACACAGAGTAACAGAATGGATAAAAAAGCAAGACCCATCTATATGCTGCTTACAAGAGACTCACCTCAAACCCAGAGACATGCACAGATTAAAAGTCAAGGGATGAAGAAAGATATTTCATAGAAACAAAAGAGAGAAAAAAGCAAGTGTTGTAATACTAGTATCAGACAAAATAGACTTCAAAATAAGAAAGTAACAAGAGATAAAGAAGGACATTACATAATGATAAAGCGGTCAGTCCAACAACAGGATATAACCATTATAAACATATATGCACCCAATAAAGGAGCACCAACGTATGTGAAACAAATACTAACAGAACTAAAGGAAGAAATAGAATGCAATGCATTCATTTTGGGAGACTTTAACACACCTCTCACTCCAAAGGACAGATCCACCAGACAGAAAATAAGTAAGGACACAGGCACTGAACACCACACTAGAACAGATGGACCTAATAGACATCTATAGAACTCTACATCCAAAAGCAACAGGACACACATTCTTCTCAAGTGCACATGGAACATTCTCCAAAATAGACCACATACTAGGCCACAAAAAGAGCCTCAGCAAGTACCAAAAGATTGAAATCCTATCAACCAACTTTTCAGACCATAAAAGCGTAAAACTAGATATAAATTGTACAACGAAAGCAAAAAGGCTCACAAACACATGGAGGCTTAACAACACGCTCCTAAATAATCAATGGATAAACGACCAAATTAAAATGGAGATCCAGTAATATATGCAAACAAACGACAACAACACAAAGACCCAACTTCTGTAGGACACAGCAAAAGCAGTCTTAAGAGTAAAGTATATAGCAATCCAGGCATATTTAAAGAAAGAAGAACAATCCCAAGAAAACAGTCTAATGTCATAATTATCGAAATTGGAAAAGGAAGAAAAATGAGGCCTAAGGTCAGCAGATGGAGGGACATAATAAAGATCAGAGAAGAAAGAAATAAAATTGAGAAGAATAAAATAATAGAAAAAAATCAATGAAACCAAGAGCTAGTTCTTCGAGAAAATAAACAAAATAAATAAGCCTCTAGCCAGACTTATTAAGAGAAAAAGAGAATCAACACACATCAACAGAATGAGAAACAAGAAAGGAAAAATCACGACAGACCCCACAGAAATACAAAGAATTATTAGAGAATACTATGAAAACCGAGGAGAAATGGACAACTTCCTAGAAAAATACAACCTTCCAAGACTGACCCAGAAAGAAACAATTTCTAAACAGACCAATCACCAGCAATGAAATTGAATCGGTAATCAAAAAACTACCTAAGAACAAAACCCCCGGGCCAGATGGATTTATGTCAGAATTTTATCAGACATACAGAGAAGACATAATACCCATTCTCCTTAAAGTTTTCCAAAAAATAGAAGAGGAAGGAATACTCCCAAACTCATTCTATGACGCCAATATCACCCTAATACCAAAACCAGGCAAAGACCCCACCAAAAAAGAAAATTACAAATCAATATCCCTGATGAACGTAGATGCAAAAATACTCAAAATATTACCAAACCGAATTCAAAAATACATCAAGAGGATCATACACCATGACCAAGTGAGATTCATCCCAGGGATGCAAGGATGCTACAACATATGAAAATCCATCAACATCATCCACCACATCAATAAAAAGAAGGACAAAAACCAAATGATCATCTTCGTAGATGCTGAAAAAGCATTTAAAAAAATTCAACATCCATTCATGATAAAAACTCTCAACAGGAGGCGGAGCCAGGATGGCGGTGTGAGTAGAGCAGTGGAAATCTCCTCCCAAAAACACATAGAGCTATGAAAATATAACAAAGAAAAATCTTCCTAAAATAGAGACCACAGGACACAGGAAAACATCCAGACCACATCCACACCTGCAAGGAACCAGCGCCTTGCGAAGGGGGTAAGATACAAACCCTGGCCCGGCGGGACCCGAGCGCCCCTCCCCCCGGCTCCCGGCGGGGGGAGAGAAACCGGAGCGGTTTTTTTTTTTGGCGAGCGCTTTTTGGAAGCCTTAGAGGGACGGGCCCCCGTTGCTGGGGAGGCAGGGTGGCGGGACCGGTGAGCAGGTGCCTGGGAATGGCGCCAGAGGACAAAGAATATCCCGCGTTTCTCCCTGCGGGACCGGCGGGCGGGTGCCTGAGACCGGTGCCTGAGGACGGAGGAGGTCGCACGTTTCCCCCCCCACCTTTTTTTTTTTCTCTTTTTGGCGAGCGCTTTTTGGAAACCTCGAAGGGACGGGGACCCCAGTGCTAGGGAGGCAGGGTGGCGGGACTGGTGAGCGGGTGCCTGGGACCGGCACTTGAGGACAAAGAATATCCCGCGTTTTTCCCTGTGGGAACGGTGGGTGGGTGCCTGAGACCGGCACCTGAGGACGGAAGAAATCGCGTTTTTCCCCTTTTTTTCTCTCTTTTTGGCGAGTGCTTTTTGGAAGCCTTGAAGGGACAGGGACCCTGGTGCTAGGGAGGCAGGGCGGCGGGACTGGTGAGCGGGTGCCTGGGACCAGTGCCTGAGGACAAAGAATATCGAGCGTTCCTTCCCTGCGGGACCGGTGGGTGGGTGCTTTTTGGAAGCCTTGAAAGGACAGGGACCCTGGTGCTAGGGAGACAGGGCAGCAGGACCAGTGAGCGGGTGCCTGGGACCGGCACCTGAGGACAAAAAAAAAAAAAAAAAAAAAATCGCTTGTTTTTTCCTTTTATTTATTTTTTTTCATTCTTTCTGTTCCCTCTCTCATTGTTGCTGTTGTTGTTTTGGTTTGGAGAGTGCTTTTTGGAAGTCTTAAAGGGGCAGGACAGGTCACTTAGACCAGAGGCAGGGAATCTGGGGATCTCTGGGCACTCTAACCCCCTGGGCAGCAGGGAGCACAGAGGCCCCTTACGGAGATAAATAGCCTCCTGGCCGCTCCCCCTCCAACGGGGCTCCACCATTTTGGAGGAACAGCCCCAGCTAGGCCAAGCTCACAGCAACAGCAGAGATAAACCCCAAAGCAACTGGGCAGGAAGCAGAAGCCCTGTCTGCGCACAGCTGCCCAGCACAAGCAACTAGAGGTCGCTATTCTCCCAGGAAAAGGCTACAAACCAACAAGAAGGGAAGCTCTTCCAGCGGTCACTTGTACCAGCTCTGCACACTATCTCTATCACCATGAAAAGGCAAAACTACAGGCAGACAAAGATCACAGAGACAACACCTGAGAAGGAGACAGACCTAACTAGTCCTCCTGAAAAAGAATTCAAAATAAAAATCATGAACATGCTGACAGAGATGCAGAAAAAAATGCAAGAGCAATGGGATGAGATGCAGCGAAAAATGCAAGAGCAGTGGGATGAGATGCAGAGAAAAATGCAAGAGCAGTGGGATGAAGTCCGGAAGGAGATCACAGATGTCAGGAAAGAGATCACAGAAGTGAAACAATCCCTGGAAGGATTTATAAGCAGAATGGATAAGATGCAAGAGGCCATTGAAGGAATAGAAGCCAGAGAACAGGAACGTATAGAAGCTGACATAGAGAGAGATAAAAGGATCTCCAGGAATGAAACAACACTAAGAGAAATATGTGACCAATACAAAAGGAAAAACATTCGTATTATAGGGATACCAGAAGAGGAAGAAAGAGGAAAAGGGATAGAAAGTGTCTTTGAAGAAATAATTGCTGAAAACTTCCCCAAACTGGGGGAGGAAATAATCGAACAGACCATGGAATTACACAGAACCCCCAACAGAAAGGATCCAAGGAGGACAACACCAAGACACATAATAATTAAAATGGCAAGGATCAAGGACAAGGAAAGAGTCTTAAAGGCAGCTAGAGAGAAAAAGGTCACCTATAAAAGAAAACCAGTCAGGCTAACATCAGACTCCTCAACAGAAACCCTACAGGCCAGAAGAGAATGGCATGATATACTTAATGCAATGAAACAGAAGGGCCTTGAACCAAGGATACTGTATCCAGCACGACTATCATTTAAATATGACGGTGGGATCAAACAATTCCCAGACAAGCAAAAGCTGAGGGAATTTGCTTCCCACAAACCACCTCTACAGGGCATCCTACAGGGACTGCTCTAGATGGGAGCACCCCTAAAAAGAGCACAGAACAAAACACACAACATATGAAGAATGGAGGAGGAGGAATAAGAAGGGAGAGAAGAAAAGAATCTCCAGACAGTGTATATAACAGCTCAATAAGCGAGCTAAGTTAGGCAGTAAGATACTAAAGAAGCTAACCTTGAACCTTTGGTAACCACGAATCTAAAGCCTGCAATGGCAATAAGTACATATCTTTCAATAGTCACCCTAAATGTAAATAGACTTAATGCACCAATCAAAAGACATAGAGTAATAGAATGGATAAAAAAGCAAGACCCATCTATATGCTGCTTACAAGAAACTCACCTTGAACCCAAAGATAAGCATAGACTAAAAGTCAAGGGATGGAAAAACATATTTCAGGCAAACAACAGTGAGAAGAAAGCAGGGGTTGCAGTACTAATATCAGACAAAATAGACTTCAAAACAAAGAAAGTAACAAGAGATAAAGAAGGCCACTACATAATGATAAGGGCTCAGTCCAACAAGACGATATAACCATTCTAAATATATATGCACCCAATACAGGAGCACCAGCATATGTGAAGCAAATACTAACAGAACTAAAGAGGGAAATAGACTGCAATGCATTCATTGTAGGAGACTTCAACACACCACTCACCCCAAAGGATAGATCCACCGGGCAGAAAATAAGTAAAGACACACAGGCACTGAACAACACACTAGAACAGATGGACCTAATAGACATCTATAGAACTCTACATCCAAAAGCAACAGGATATACATTCTTCTCAAGTGCACATGGAACATTCTCCAGAATAGACCACATACTAGCTCACAAAAAGAGCCTCAGTAAATTCCAAAATATTGAAATTCTACCAACCAATTTTTCAGACCACAAAGGTATGAAAGTAGAAATAAATTCTACAAAGAAAACAAAAAGGCTCACAAACACATGGAGGCTTAACAACATGCTACTAAGTAATCAATGGATCAATGAACAAATCAAAATAGAGATCAAGGAATATATAGAAACAAATGACAACAACAACACTAAGCCCCAACTTCTGTGGGATGCAGCGAAAGCAGTCTTAAGAGGAAAGTATATAGCAATCCAGGCACACTTGAAGAAGGAAGAACAATACCAAATGAATAGTCTAACATCACAATTATTAAAACTGGAAAAAGAAGAACAAATGAGGCCTAAAGTCAGCAGAAGGAGGGACATAATAAAGATCAGAGAAGAAATAAACAAAATTGAGAAGAATAAAACAATAGCAAAAATCAACGAAACCAAGAGCTGGTTCTTTGAGAAAATAAACAAAATAGATAAGCCTCTAGCCCAACTTATTAAGAGAAAAAGAGAGTTAACACAAATCAACATAATCAGAAATGAGAATGGAAAAATCACGACAGACTCCACAGAAATACAAAGAATTATTAAAGACTACTATGAAAACCTATATGCCAACAAGCTGGAAAACCTAGAAGAAATGGACAACTTCCTAGAAAAATACAACCTCCCAAGACTGACCAAGGAAGAAACACAAAAGTTAAACAAACCAATTACAAGCAAAGAAATTGAAACAGTAATCAAAAAACTACCCAAGAACAAAACCCCGGGGCCGGACGGATTTACCTCGGAATTTTATCAGACACACAGAGAAGACATAATACCCATTCTCCTTAAAGTGTTCCACAAAATAGAAGAAGAGGGAATACTCCCAAACTCATTCTATGAAGCCAACATCACCCTAATACCAAAACCAGGAAAAGACCCCACCAAAAAAGAAAATTACAGACCAATATCCCTGATGAATGTAGATGCAAAAATACTCAATAAAATATTAGCAAACAGAATTCAACAGTATATCAAAAGGATCATACACCATGACCAAGTGGGGTTCATCCCAGGGATGCAAGGATGGTACAACATTCGAAAATCCATCAACATCATCCACCACATCAACAAAAAGAAAGACAAAAACCACATGATCATCTCCATAGATGCTGAAAAAGCAGTCGACAAAATTCAACATCCATTCATGATAAAAACTCTCAGCAAAATGGGAATAGAGGGCAAGTACCTCAACATAATAAAGGCCATATATGATAAACCCACAGCCAGCATTATACTGAACAGCGAGAAGCTGAAAGCATTTCCACTGAGATCGGGAACCAGACAGGGATGCCCACTCTCCCCACTGTTATTTAACATAGTACTGGAGGTCCTAGCCACGGCAATCAGACAAAACAAAGAAATACAAGGAATCCAGATTGGTAAAGAAGAAGTTAAACTGTCACTATTTGCAGATGATATGATACTGTACATAAAAAACCCTAAAGACTCCACTCCAAAACTACTAGAACTGATATCGGAATACAGCAAAGTTGCAGGATACAAAATTAACACACAGAAATATTTAGCTTTCCTATACACTAACAACGAATCAATAGAAAGAGAAATCAGGAAAACAATTCCATTCACCATTGCATCAAAAAGAATAAAATACCTAGGAATAAACCTAACCAAGGAAGTGAAAGACTTATACTCTGAAAACTACAAGTCACTCTTAAGAGAAATTAAAGGGGACACTAATAAATGGAAACTCATCCCATGCTCATGGCTAGGAAGAATTAATATCGTCAAAGTGGCTCTCCTGCCCAAAGCAATATACAGATTTGATGCAATCCCTCTCAAATTACCAGCAACATTCTTCAATGAATTGGAACAAATAATTCAAAAATTCATATGGAAACACCAAAGACCCCGAATAGCCAAAGCAATCCTGAAAAAGAAGAATAAAGTAGGGGGGATCTCACTCCCCAACTTCAAGCTCTACTACAAAGCCATAGTAATCAAGACAATTTGGTACTGGCACAAGAACAGAGCCACAGACCAGTGGAACAGATTAGAGACCCCAGAAATTAACCCAAACATATATGGTCAATTAATATTTGATAAAGGAGCCATGGACATACAATGGCAAAATGACAGTCTCTTCAACAGATGGTGCTGGCAAAACTGGACAGCTACATGTAGGAGAATGAAACTGGACCATTGTCTAACCCCATATACAAAGGTAAACTCAAAATGGATCAAAGACCTGAATGTAAGGCATGAAACCATTAAACTCTTGGAAAAAAACATAGGCAAAAACCTCTTAGACATAAACATGAGTGATCTCTTCTTGAACATATCTCCCCGGGCAAGGAAAACAACAGCAAAAATGAGCAAGTGGGACTACATTAAGCTGAAAAGCTTCTGTACAGCGAAAGACACCATCAATAGAACAAAAAGGAACCCTACAGTATGGGAGAATATATTTGAAAATGACAGATCCGATAAAGGCTTGACATCCAGAATATATAAAGAGCTCACATGCCTCAACAAACAAAAAACAAATAACCCAATTAAAAAATGGGCAGAGGAACTGAACAGACAGTTCTCCAAAAAAGAAATACAGATGGCCAAGAGACACATGAAAAGATGCTCCACATCGCTAATTATCAGAGAAATGCAAATTAAAACTACAATGAGGTATCACCTCACACCAGTAAGGATAGCTGCCATCCAAAAGACAACCAACAACAAATGTTGGCGAGGCTGTGAAGAAAGGGGAACCCTCCTACACTGCTGGTGGGAATGTAAATTAGTTCAACCATTGTGGAAAGCAGTATGGAGGTGCATCAAAATGCTCAAAACAGACCTACCATTTGACCCAGGAATTCCACTCCTAGGAATTTACCCTAAGAACGCAGCAATCAAGTTTGAGAAAGACAGATGCACTCCTATGTTTATCGCAGCACTATTTACAATAGCCAAGAATTGGAAGCTACCTAAATGTCCATCGGTAGATGAATGGATAAAGAAGATGTGGTACATATACACAATGGAATACTACTCAGCCATAAGAAGTGGAAAAATCCAACCATTTGCAGCAACATGGATGGAGCTGGAGAGTATTATGCTCAGTGAAATAAGCCAAGCGGAGAAAGAGAAATACCAAATGATGTCACTCATCTGAGGAGTATAGGAACAAAGGAAAAACTGAAGGAACAAAACAGCAGTGGAATTACAGAACCCAAAAATGGACTAACAGGTACCAAAGGGAAAGGAACTGGGGAGGATGGGTGGGCAGGGAGGGATAAGGGGGGGGAAGAAGAAGGGGGGGATTAAGATTAGCATGCATGGGGGGGAGGGAGCAAGGGGAGGGTGGGCTGCACAACACAGAGAGGACAAGTAGTGACTCCACAACATTTTGCTAAGCTGATGGACAGTAACCGTAATGTGGTTGTTAGGGGGGACCTGATATAGGGGAGAGCATAGTAAACATAGTATTCTTCATGTAAGTGTAGATTAAAAATTTAAAAAAAAAAAAAGAAAAGGAAAGAAAGAAAGAAGGAAAAGGGGGATTACTCCTTAACAGGATAAAACTATTGGTAAATCAAAGATCAACGCATGCTTTAAATATCCTTAATGTTGATCACTTAAAGGGTGTCAGATGATCAGCTATGGAGGTACTCTTTTCTGATAATATTCCTTTCTCTTAATTTAAAAAAAAAAAAAAAGCAGTTACTGTGTGCTGACCTCCAATGAGTTCTGCACAGTGGTATAGAGGGCATGTCAAAGTGTGGGCAAAGGGTCTGTTTGTTTCTATGCAGGAGATCAAGGCCTAGCTTGGATACCCAGAAAATGAACTAAGATACGATATGAGGAGGAGCTTCCGGCATCAGCACTCTCTGGAGGACTTGTGCCGGGGGATGATCATCAAAAAGCCTCCACAGGGATCCGGACGATGCTGCGGTTGTGGCTGCATCCAGCCCACCGTCTCCTGGACTTGCCATAGGAATGAGGAGGGAGATGTCTAGGCTGGCATGTGCATACAGTGAGACAACGAATTTGACCGGATCTGTACTGTTGGAACTCAACCAGGAGTTGCGAGGGGTGCAAGTTGTAGCACTCCAAAATCTCATGATTATAGACTATCTATGGTTAAAAGAACATATGGGATGTGAACAGATCCCAGAAATGGGCTGCTTTAATTTGTCTGATGGTTCAAGTACAGTTAGACAATATCCATCATATCATAGATAAATTTTCACAAATGCCTAGGGTGCCTAAATGATTTTCTTGGCTTCACTGGAGATGGATGGTAATTATAGATTTGCTTTGTTTATGTCACCGTATTCCTATTATGTTAATATGTGTGTACAAATTAGTTAGTAGTTTAAAACCTATACATACTTAAGGTACTCTACAAGAAGATATGTCAAAGAAATAATCAATCCTCCCATGTTTCCTTCATATGCTACATCTATAGCTTTTCTTCTTCCTTCCTAATTACAACCCTTAAATAGAATTCGTGCCTCATATCGAATTTACCGAGTATCATAATTCCTCCAGGTGGTAAAGATACCTCGAGACAAGTGCTGGGTATAGAAGCCACAGGGCATAAATCTGCAAAGAAGTAAAAAGCTAACCTTTGCAAACAATATGGCTTCTCTCTCACTTACCAACTTTACATTTCCCTGTATGGCCCCGGAAGATGACTGGTTAGCCAGAGACGGGTAAGATTCCTCAAGGGAGGAACAACCTAAGACAGGCACAGTCGCAGGGGGGCCATCAGGTGAGAATTTGGGGATCAACAGAGGTGAGGCTCAGAACCTCACCCCCCCTACTTTGAGAGAAATCTTCTGCATCCGTGGATGTCTTGATGCCCTTGTCTAGCCTGGATTAATACTTAGTCCATAGGCACACACCTGATCATCTGATCATCTACATTTGCCTTCTTACAGCACTAAACTATGTTTTCTACCTTTATCTTGCATCTACCTACCACTTCAGCATTTTATTAAAAATAAAAATAATAATAATAATAATAGGAGAAATGTGGGATCAACATATAAATCAAGTACAAAAATCAAACGAATATTCATATTTGACCTGATTGTTTATAGGTCATATTGCATGATCAAAACCGAAAGTTTCTGTGATGAATGCCCTTGTACTGTTCACCATGTAAGAATTTATTCACTATGTAAGAATTCGTTCACCATGTAAGAACTTGTTCGTTATGCTTCAGAAGATTGGAGACTGACGAGAATTAGGCTTGAGATGGATTAATGATTGTACATTGAGCGTTGACCCCCCTATACTGAATTTTATTGTTGTTAACAACCATTTGATCAATAAATATGAGATGCCCTCTCAAAAAAAAAGAAAAAAAAAAAAAACCTCTCAACAAAATGGGCATAGAGGGGAAGAACCTCAACATAATAAAGGCCATATACGATAAACCCACAGCTAACATCACACTCAACAGCGAGAGGCTGAAAGCTTTTCCTCTGAGATCGGAAACAAGACAGGGATGCCCACTCTCCCCACTGTTATTCAACGTAGTACTGGAGGTCCTAGCCACATTAATCAGACAAAATAAAGAAATACAAGGAATCCAGATTGGTAAAGAAGAAGTCAAACTGTCACTATTTGCAGATGACATGATATTGTACATAAAAAACCCTAAAGACTCCACTACAAAACTACTAGAACTAATATCTGAATTCAGCAAAGTTGCAGGATACAAAATTAACACACAGAAATATTTAGCTTTCCTATACACTAACAACGAATCAATAGAAAGAGAAATCAGGAAAACAATTCCATTCACCATTGCATCAAAAAGAATAAAATACCTAGGAATAAACCTAACCAAGGAAGTGAAAGACTTATACTCTGAAAACTACAAGTCACTCTTAAGAGAAATTAAAGGGGACACTAATAAATGGAAACTCATCCCATGCTCATGGCTAGGAAGAATTAATATCGTCAAAGTGGCTCTCCTGCCCAAAGCAATATACAGATTTGATGCAATCCCTCTCAAATTACCAGCAACATTCTTCAATGAATTGGAACAAATAATTCAAAAATTCATATGGAAACACCAAAGACCCCGAATAGCCAAAGCAATCCTGAAAAAGAAGAATAAAGTAGGGGGGATCTCACTCCCCAACTTCAAGCTCTACTACAAAGCCATAGTAATCAAGACAATTTGGTACTGGCACAAGAACAGAGCCACAGACCAGTGGAACAGATTAGAGACCCCAGAAATTAACCCAAACATATATGGCCAATTAATATATGATAAAGGAGCCATGGACATACAATGGGGAAAGGACAGTCTCTTCAACAGATGGTGCTGGCAAAACTGGACAGCTACATGTAAGAAAATGAAACTGGATCACTGTCTAACCCCATATACAAAAGTACACTCCAAATGGATCAAAGACCTGAATGTAAGTCATGAAACCATAAAACTCTTAGAAAAAAACATAGGCAAAAATCTCATGGACATAAACATGAGTGACTTCTTCATGAACGTATCTCCCCAGGCAAGGGAAACAAAAGCAAAAACAAGTGGGACTATATCAAGCTAAAAAGCTTCTGTACAGCAAAGGACACCATCAATAGAACAAAAAGGTATCATACAATATGGGAGAATATATTCATAAATGACAGATCTGATAAAGATCGACATCCAAAATATATAAAGAGCTCACGCACATCAACAAACAAAAAGCAAATAATCCTATTAAAAAATGGGCAGAGTAGCTGAATAAACAGTTCTCCACAGAAGAAATCTAGATGGCCAACAGGCACATGAAAAGATGCTCCACATCACTAATCATCAGAGAAATGCAAATTAAAACCACAATGAGATATCACCTCACACCAGTAAGGATCGCCATCATCGAAAAGACAAACAACAAATGTTGGCGAGGGTGTGGACAAAGGGGAACCCTCCTACACTGCTGGTGGGAATGTAAGTTAGTTCAACCATTGTGGAAAGTATTATGTAGGTTCCTCAGAATGCTCAAAATAGAAATACCATTTGACTCAGAAATTCCACTTCTAGGAACTTACCCTAAGAATGCAGCACTCTAGTTTGAAAAAGACAGATGCACCCCTATGTTTATTGCTGCACTATTTACAATAGCCAAGATATGGAAGCAACCTAAATGTGCATCAGATGAATGGATAAAGAAGATATGGTACATATACACAATGGAATATTACTCAGCCATAAGGAAAAAACAGATCCTACCATTCGCAACAACATGGATGGAGCTAGAGGATATTACGCTCAGTGAGATAAGCCAGGTGGAGAAAGACAAGTACCAAATGATTTCATTCACATGTGGAGTATAAGAACAAAGGAAAACTGAAGGAACAAAACAGCAGCAGAATCACAGAACCCAAGAATGGACTAATGGTTACCAAAGGAAAAGGGACTGGGGACAATGGGTGGGAAGGGAGGGATAAGGGTGGGGAAAAAGAAAGAGGGCACTACAATTAGCATGTGTAGTGTGTGGGGGGCATGGGGTAGGCTGTGCAACACAGAGAAGACAAGTAGTCATTTTGCAGCATCTTACTACGCAGATGGACAGTGACTGTGAAGAGGTATGTGGGGGGGGGGACTTGGTGAAGGGGGAAACGTAGTAAACATAATGTTCTTTCTGTAATTGTAGATTAATGATACCAGAAAAAAAAAAAGTGTCCTTGATCAGGTAATTACTAGAAACCTCCCCAATCTGGGGAAGGAGACAGTCTCTCAGGCCATTGAGGTGCACAGATCTCCCAACACAATAGACCTAAGGAAGACAACATCAAGACATATAATAATTAAAATAGCAAAGATCAAGAATGAGGACAGAATTTTAAAAGCAGCTAGAGAGAGAAAAAAGATCACCTACAAAGGAAAACCCATCAGGCTATCATCAGACCTCCCAAAAGAAGGAGTGGCACGATATATTTAATTAAATGAAACAGAAGGGCCTTGAGCCAAGAATATTCTACCTGGCAAGATTATCATTTAAATTTGAAGGAGGGATTAAGGAATCTTCAGATAAAGAAAAGCTGAGAGAATTTACCTCCCACAAACCACATTTACAGTGTATTTTGGGGGACTGCTATAAATGGAAGTGTTCCTAAGGCTAAGGAAGTGTTCCTAAGGTTAAATAGATGTCACTAGGGGAAATAAAAGCACAGTAAAGGAAGTACAATAATTAATTACTAAGCAGGTACAAAATCAAACCAACTACCCCCAAAGTCAGTCAAAGAGTACACAAAGAGTACAGAATATGATACCTAATATATAAGGAATGGAGGAGGAGGAAAAAAGAAGAAAGAACCTTTAGGTTACGTTTATAATAGCAGACTAAGCAAGTTAAATTACACTGTTAGATAGTAAGGGAATAACCCCTGAACCTTTGGTAACCATGAATCTAAAGCCTGCAATGTCAATATGTACATACATATCGATAATCACCCTAAATGTAAATGCTCTGAATGCACAAATCAAAAGACTTAGAGTCACTTAATGGATGAAAAAACAAGACCCATCTATATGCTGCCTACAAAAGACTCACTTCAAACCCAAAGACATACACAGACTGAAAGTGAAGGGATGGAAAAAGATATTTCATACAACTAATAGGGAGAAAAAAACAGCAGTTACAGTACTTGTATCTGGCAAAATAGACTTCAAAACAAAGAAAGTCACAAGAGACAAAGGCCATTACATAATGATAAAGGGGTAAGTCCAACAAGAGTATATAACTACTATAAATGTCTATGCACCCAACACAGGATCACCTACATAAGTGAAACAAATACTAACAGAATTAAAGGGGTAAAAGAATGCAATGCATTCATTTTAGAAGACATCAATACACCACTCACTCCAAAGGACAGATTAACCAGACAGAAAATAAGTAAGGAGAAAGAGGTACTGAACAATGTACCACAACATATGAAACTAGAAATAAATTACACAAAGAAAATGAAAAAGCCCACTAACACACGGTGGCTTAATAACTTGCTCCTAAATAATCAATGGATCAATGACCAAATAAAAACAGATATCAAACAATATATGGAGACAAATGACAATAATTCAACACCACCAAAACTGTGGGATGCAGCCAAGGCTGTGCTAAGATGGAAGTATACTGCAATATAGGCCTACCTCAGGAAAGAAGAATAATCCCATATGAACAGTCTAAACTCACAATTAATGATATCAGAAAAAGAAGAACAAATGAGCCCAAAGTCAGTAGGAGGAGGCACATAATCACGATTAGAGCATAAATAAATAAAATGGAGAAGAATAAAACAACAGAAAGAATCAATCAAATCAAAAACTGGTTCTTAGAGAAAATAAACAAACCAGATAAACCCCTAGGCAGACTTCTCAAGAAAAAAAGAGTCTACACATGAAAAGAATCAGAAATAAGAAATGAAAAATCACTACAGACACCACAGTAATACAAAGAATTATGAGAATACTATGAAAAATTTTATGCTAACAAACTGGATACCTAGAAGAAATGGACAACTTTCTAGAAAAATATAACCTTCTAAGACTGACCTAGGAAGAAACAGAAAATCTGAATAGACCAATTACCAGCAAGGAAATTGAACTGGTAATCAAAAAACTACCTAAGAACAAAACTCCTAGACCAAATGGCTTTACCACTGAATGTTAACAAACATGTAGTAAAGACCTAATACACATCCTCCTTAAAGTTTTCCAAAAAGTAGAAGAGGAGGGAATACTTCCAAACTCATTCTACAAGGCCAGCATCACTCTAATACTAAAACCAGACAACGACACCTCAAAAAAAGAAAATTACAGACCAATATCCCTGATGAACATAGATGTAAAGATACTCAACAAAATATTAGCAAACTGAATTCAAAAATTCATCAAAAAGAGGCATGATATACTTAATGCAGTGAAACAGAAGGGCGTCGAACCAAGAATACTATATCCAGCATGATTATCATTTAAATATGAAGGAGGGATTAAACAATTCCCAGACAAGCAAAAATTCATCAAAAATAATTGCTGAAAACTTCCCCAAACTGGGGGAGGAAATAATCGAACAGACCATGGAATTATACAGAACAGAAAGGATCCAAGGAGGACAACACCAAGACACATAATAATTAAAATGGCAAGGATCAAGGACAAGGAAAGAGTTTTAAAGGCAGCTAGAGAGAAAAAGGTCTATAAAGGAAAACCAATCAGGCTAACATCAGACTTCTCAACAGAAACCCTACAGGCCAGAAGAGAATGGCATGATATACTTAATGCAATGAAACAGAAGGGCCTTGAACCAAGGATACTGTTCCAGCACGACTATCATTTAAATATGACGGTGGGATCAAACAATTCCCAGACAAGCAAAAGCTGAGGGAATTTGCTTCCCACAAACCACCTCTACAGGGCATCCTACAGGGACTGCTCTAGATGGGAGCACCCCTAAAAAGAGCACAGAACAAAACACACAACATATGAAGAATGGAGGAGGAGGAATAAGAAGGGAGAGAAGAAAAGACACTAAAACCAGACAACGACACCTCAAAAAAAGAAAATTACAGACCAATATCCCTGATGAACATAGATGTAAAGATACTCAACAAAATATTAGCAAACTGAATTCAAAAATTCATCAAAAAGAGGCATGATATACTTAATGCAGTGAAACAGAAGGGCGTCGAACCAAGAATACTATATCCAGCATGATTATCATTTAAATATGAAGGAGGGATTAAACAATTCCCAGACAAGCAAAAATTCATCAAAAAGAACATCCATCTTTATCAAGTAGGATTTATTCCAGGGATGCAAGGATGGTACAACATTCAAAAATCCATTATCATCATCCACCACATCAAAAAGAAGAAGGACAAAAACCCCATGATCATCTCCATAGAGACCGGAAAAGCATTTGAGAAAATTCAACGTCCATTCATGATGAAAACTCTAAACAAAATGGGTATAGAGGGCAAGTACCTCAATATAATAAAGGCCATATATGACATACCCACAGCCAACATCATACTTAACAGCAAGAAGCTGAAAGCTTTTCCTTTAAGATTAGGAACAAGACAAGTATGCCCACTCTCTCCATTTTAATTCAACATAGTTCTGGAGGTCTTAGCCACAGCAATCAAACAACACAAAGAAATAAAGGCATCCAGATTGGCCAGAGAGAAGTTAAACTGTCCCTGTTTGCAGATGACATTATATTGTACATAAAAAACTTTAAAGAATCCACTCCAAAACTACTAGAACTAATATCTGAATTCAGCAAAGTTGCAGGATAAAAAAATGAATACACAGAAATCTGTTGCATTCCTGTACACTAATGATGAACTAGCAGAAAGAGAAATCAGGAAAATAATTCCATTCACAATTGCATCAAAAAGAATGAAATACCTAGGAATAAACCTAAGCAACAAGTGAAAGACCTATACTCTGAAAACTACCAGACACTCATGAGAGAAATTAAAGAAGATACCAGTAAATGGAAACACATCCCGTGCTCATGGATAGGAAGACTTAGTATTGTCAAAATGGCAATCCTGCCTAAAGCAATCTACAGATTCAATGCAATCGCTATTAAAAGACCAATAACATTTTTCAACCAACTAGAGCAAATAGTTCTAAAATTCATATGGAATCACAAAAGACCCCGAATAGCCAAAGCAATCCTGTGAAGGAAGAATAAAGCAGGGGGATTACGCTCCCTGACTTCAAGCTCTACTACAAAGCCACAGTAATCAAGACAATTTGGTACTGGCACAAGAACAGACCCACAGATCAGTGGAACAGAATAGAGAGCCTAGATATAAACCCAAGCATGTATGGTCAATAAATATATGAAAAGGAGCCATGGATACATAATGGGGAAATGACAGCCTCTTCAACAACTGGTGTCGGCAAACTGGACAGCTATAGACAAGAGAATGAAATTGGATTATTGTCTATCACTATATACAAAAGCAAACTCGAAATGGATCAAAGACCTGAATGTAAGTCATGAAACCATAAAACTCAGAAGAAAACACAGGCAAAAATCTCTTGAATATAAACATATGCAACATTTTCCTGAGCACGTCTCCTTAGGTAAAGGAAACAAAGTAAAAAATGAACAAATGGGACTAAATCATGCCAAAAAGCTTCTGCACAGCAAAGGACACCATCAGCATAACAAAAAGGCATCCTACAGTATCGGAGAATATATTTGTAAATGACATATCCGACAAGGGGTTAACATCCAAAATATATAAAGAACTCACACACCTCAACACCCAAGAAGCAAATAACCCTATTAAAAAATGGGCAGAGGATATGAAGAGACACTTCTCCAAAGAAGAAATTCAGATGGCCAACAGGCACATGAAAAGATGCTCCACAATGCTAATTATCAGGGAAATGCAAATTAAAACCACAGTGAGATATCACCTCACACCAGTTAGGATGGCCAACATAGAAAAGCCTAGGAACAACAAATGCTGGCGAGGATGCAGAGAGAGGGGAACCCTTCTACACTGCTGGTGGGAATGTAAATTAGTTCAACTATTGTGGAAAGCAGTATGGAGGTTACCCAAAAAACTAAAAATAGAAATACCATTTGACCCAGGAATTCCACTCCTAGGAATTTACCCTTAGAATGTAGGAACCCAGTTTCAAAAAGACATATACACCCCTATGTTTATTGCAGCACTATTTACAATAGCCAAGACATGGAAGCAACCTAAATGTCCATCAGTAGATGAATGGATAAAGAAGATGTGGTACACATACACAATGGAATACTATTCAGCCATAAGAAACAAATCCTACCATCTGCAACATGGATAGAGCTAGAGGGTATTATGCTTAGTGAACTAAGTCAGACAGAGAAAGGCACATACCAAATGATTTCCCTTATTTGTGGAGTATAACAATGAAGCAAAACTGAAGGAACAAAATAGCAGCAGAGGCACAGACTCCAAGAGGGGACAAGTTGTTACCAAATGGCAGGGGTGGGGGAGGGAGGGTTAGAAGGGAGGGAGTAGGAGGTTTGGGGGTATCAATGATTGGTGCACATGGTGTGTGTTAGGTTACGGGGAACAATACAGCGTAGCTCAGAGAAGACAAATAGGGACTCTGGCATCTTACTACAATGATGGACAGTGACTGCAATGGGGTATGTGGGGGGACTCGATAATAAGGGTGAATGTAATAACCACATTGTGTTTCTTGTGAACCCTTCATAAAAGTGTGTATCTATGATACCTTAGTAAAAAAAAAAAAAGCAATGATCTAACAGCAACGGAAATCAATGATGCTGGTTAATCTGTCAAATTAATGTTTTCCTTTATTAGTATAATCTTTGAAGTAACTCAAGTATGTTTCTTGTGCAGTTAAGTCAAGGGTCCACTTTTTTTTTTTGGTACAGAAGGCTCCTTTCAATGAGATAAAGAGCAGTGTTTAAAAAATCATGTTTATGAGGTATGAGATAATAGGGTGACTAGAAACCTCTATCATCCACAGCTCAAGTCAAAGAGGCCAGGAGTCATAGAGGTTGTTTAGTTAGCATTATGTCTCCTAAGAGATAAAAATGCCTAATGATCACAGGGAGAAAAATGTGTTTCTAAGATTACCTAGCTAGGAATGCTTACAGAAAAAAATTTTTGTAATGTCCAAATGTTTTCAATGAAATTCTGGTAATTGCTTTGCTAACAACCTCAACTTCTCCTAAAAGTAACTAAAGATTTTCCCTCTAGTTAAGAGTATTCCCATACAAAGCATTTGCTCATCAAACCTTAAGGTAAAACAAGTGATTTCTAATTTGCTCCTCTTTAGAGATCTTATGTACCATTTAGACTTCAGAGCAGATAAATACTGAATGAAGAACAAGTATCAAGGAGCGATGAAAGTAAATAATACCTTCTAGCAGTGCTAACAACTATAAATATATGCATTAATTCATGTAGCATCACACAGAGGTTTCTATCAGAGGAGTTGGAAAGAAACTACTCACTTTCCTGCTACATGAGCATTTTCAACATAGACCAGGGCAGCTTCCAATCCTTTCAATTGAACCACAGCATTGGAATCAGTCACAAATTTTTTGATCAATCCTAAAAATTTGGACCATTCTGGGCTCTTTTCATCCTTTATTTTCTGGAAGATCTTCAGGGACTCTTCATACCCACTTAACCTTGCTTTCCACAGCTAAAAGAAAAGTATTTTGAAAAAAAACAAAATATTATTATCTACTATTAATTTTGGGAGGGAGGTAAAAATGACTACCCTCTACCAGGTATTTTGAACAAAAGACCCCATGATTAGAGTCAAAAAAGGTGTTTAAGAAATTCAGATAGTTTTCAAAAATGATTAGCTAATAAACTTTTCCTTGTGTTTAATACTTATGATATTCTGCCAAGGTCATCTAAAATTCATAACTGGCCACTAAAAATGTATCTTGTTTTGTATCCAATTATTAGCTATTACTTCTTTATAATATAGCATTAAAGATGAAGCAATTTTAACATGAGAAATCATCCTGCTGAAATTGCCCAATCTCCAAAGTATATTGTTTTCCAGTTGTATTTTGTAATCATTATGCAGCTTTATAGTATACTATACAGTATAAGTGCTGACAAAACAAGCCAGTGACATTAAATTTGATTTCCAGAAAAATCTTACCTTGTGCTCACATTTCTGATCAACCGGCAGTTTCATCCACTCACTGTCATCTCCCATTGTGCTTCCACTTTCTCCTTAAAATTAAGAGTAATTCCTGGTTAGATAAAAATTGAAACCTATTAATAATTCTAGCAATCAAACAGTATCCTAAGACAAAATTATTTTTCTGAGATTATTTTAATGTACATGCAAGCAAGATTAAAAAGATCTCATTCTTTGGTCAAATGCCCATTTTATTTTATTAATAGAATATTTAAAAAGTTAAAAAAAAAAGTCAACCAGAAAACTAAATGAATCTAGAAGGGACAGGATTTTTTTTTTTAAGATGCTTGTATATTTTTTCAAATGGTAATTTCTTAGATATATGACAAAGCTAGAATAAAACTGAAGAGCTGAGTTACTTGGCTTTCTAAAAGGGAAAGAAAAGAGTTCCAAAGAAAATCATATTATTGGTAACCTGAAACTTCTCTAGAATATTTCCGTATCTCGATGTTACCGAGCTACCTAATTCTGATAAATATGACTCTAGTCAATATGTTTTCATAATCTAGTAAAAAATTAAATTCATGAATAAATCTCTATTCCTTTACAAACTTTAAACCATTTTTTAATTAGTGAGGCTTGTAGTCAACCCTCCTTAACAATTTTATGCTACACATTCCTTAAGATAACACCTTTTTTTCTGAGTATAAAAGTAATGTACATTAACAGCAGAAAATCTGGAAAGTACAGAAAATACATAAGGGAAGGAAAGTATTAAAATACAATTTTACCACCAATTAGTAACTATGATAAACAAGTGAAGTGTGTATCCACTTGAATCCTTCCAGGTTTTTTTTTAATTGTAGTATAGTTGGTATAGAATGTTATATTTGTATCAAGTAAACAACATAGTGATTCCATAGTAATCTACATTATTAGATGCTCACCCTAATTAGTGTAGTTATATCTGTCAACTGACATTAAAGAATTACTGACTTCCATTCCCATGACTAATTTATATATGATTGAGATTGTGTGCATCTTTATCCTCTTCACCTATTTCATGCAATGTATAAGTTACATGATAAAGTCAGAGAACACCCTCTTGTATTCTTTTTCTACATGGCCACAAACATTTTCCCATATTTGAGAACATGATGTATAAAGGCTGCATAGCACTCCATTTTATGAATGTATCATCACTACCAGTCCTAAGACTGGGCATTTAAATTGTTGACAGTTTTTCATTATTATAAATAACATAGTAGGGATTCTGCTTCTCTCCATCCCCAGTCCTAGTCTAACATAAATTATATCTTCAACAAGTATTTTTTGTTCAATGAATATGTACCTTGATGATGTTTACTATAAAAAAGGTATTATGCATAGTACTTTTTAAATATGTTGATTCATTTTGTACTAACAGCAACTACATGAAAAATACTCTCCCAACTTTACACACTAGGCTCATTGTTTAAATAACTTGCCTAAAACAAAAGAACTGGTAGACAGTGATATCATTAAGATTCAAAGTCTGCGCCTCTTCCTTTACAACTTGTTCTCTCCCATCAAAATGTAGGAAATATCCCAGGTAAGGCTATACACTCCAAGACTGAATTGTAAAAGTTTATCAAGGTAAGTGGAACTTTCATTAAGACTTCCCTCCAAAATCCCCAGAACCTTGTGAAACAGCAGAAGTATTTTAGAGCAGAAACCACACTTTAATAGAGAACCTGTAAGGATTCTAATACAGCAATGGTGGGGGATAAAACAGTACAACAGTCTGGGAAATAGTATGGTATTACTTAAGTTGAAGATGTACATACTCTTACTATCCGGCAACTCCATTCCTAGGTATATATCCCAGAAATCAATGCCAACTGCACCAGAGGACCTACACAAGGATATTCATAGCAATGTTGTTTATAAGAGCCAAAAGTTGGAAACACAAGTTCATGAAAAAGAGAATGAATAAATAGTGGCATATTCACTGAGTGCATTTTACAGCAACAAAAATGAATGAACTACTGCAGTGCTTCTCAAACTCAACAGTGAACAACCAATCTTTTTTTTTTAATTTCAAATAATTGTACACTGATGTTTGTAAAACACAATAAAAATTAATTATTGGACCTGTGTATTTTTAAAGTTCCCAAGCTAATGTAAAACAGTCCAGTCACCAGGTAAAACAATTTGATGGTTTCTTAAAAGTTAAACAGAAATATCATTTGGCTCTGCAATTCCACTCTTAGGTATATGCCCAGAGAACTAAAAACAGGTATTTCAACAAGTACATGTGCATGCATACTCAAAGCACTATTCACACTGGCCAAAAAAAAATAGCCAAAATATCCATAAATGGATGAATAAACAAGTTGTGGTATGTACATGAAATGGGTGATTATTCAGCTACGAAAGAAAATGAAGTACAGATACATGCTACAATATAGATGAACTTCACAAACATGATACTAAGTGGAAGAAGCTAAACACAAAAGGTCCCACATTGTGCAATTCCATTTATATGAAATATCCAGAACAGATCAATCCATACAAACAGAATACAGATTGGTGATTGCCAGGGGTTGAGGAGAGAGGGAAATGGGGGAGAAACTACTTATTGGGTAGGGAGTTTGACTGTGGAGTGATGGAAATGCTTTGGAACGAGACAGAGATGGTTGCACAACACTGTGAATGTACAAAATGCCACTGATAGTTCATCTTAAAATGGTTAATTCTATGTTATGTGACTATCACCTCAATAAAAATTTTTTTCAAGTTCCCAGGTGATTCTAACTAATGTGCAGCTTGGGTTGAAAACCTCAAAAGTTACCTCCTGGCCCCAAGTTTGAACTGCAACAGCACTCTCTCCTGTTTTTCAAAGAAAAGCACTCAAATGAAGATTTATTTAGAACACCTTCCAACCAAGAGAATGTGAACAATAATATTTGACTGTTAGTATTCTATGAGTTCAATGCAATGGTTTTTCTTGTTGGCTGCTTCTAGAAACAATAAAAAGATTATCCAACTTAACTGTTTAATAGAGATGTTATACTTTCTGAATGGTTTCTACTACTTTATAGCCTGAGTTTTTAAAAACTGGTGTTTATGATTATGCTTCTTTCTATTCAAAGGAAAGGCTTATTTCATACTCAAACTTCTGCAGCCGCTGAAATAACGGACAGTGTTTGTGTATGCATGTGGCACTGGAGACTCTTGTTCTGTCTCTGTGTTGTCTTTTTCTAGGCTTGATATACTAAGAGAAAAGGACTTTTGCACAAATTTCTCCCCTAATTATTTTAATTTTAAAATAAATTTTGTTTACTTTTTTACATATACAAGAAATATATACATGTGTTATGAAGCATTATAATAAAACTGAAATGTTAACCTACCACCCAATCTAAAAATTAGAACACTATCATTATTATTCCACCTGTGCATTTCCTTCCTACCCATCCTTCTTCCCACAGAGGCACTTTCTTTTCCCGAATTTTGTTTAGTTTCTATGCCAGTCACAATCACATATCCCTGAATGACAAATTAAACATGCTTGTTTTTAAGCTTTAGAATAGTTATCATACTACTTATGATAGTATACTTCTAAAACTTGCTATTTCATTCAATATTTCATTTGTGAAATTCATCCATGTCATGTACTATTGTTCAAAGCTACTCCAAGTGTGGTCCAGAAACTTGTGCTGATTCACAATCTTATCAGAGAACTATATCTCCATAGAGAAATGGAGGTAATAGTTTAGAAATTGCCATAGCACCTAATCTAACTTCTTTTATTATGGTGCTCTGATGAACTAAAAAACGTTCAGCAAGGCTAAAGTATAAAATGCAAGAAGGAGAGTAAGTAGGTGTAGAGTGAGGCTGGAAAGGAGCCAAGATCAGGCCCTGGAAGGTCCTGGAAGCAATGTTAAGGGTTTGAATTTTATCTCAAAGGTAAAAGAAGTCTTTGAAGGACTATAGGAAAAATTACATACACTATCAAATTTTCATTTTTCAAAGACTATATATTGTAAATGTAAAAGAATGCAAAGAATGGTTTGGAAGGCAGTAACAATGGTGAAAAATCAGCTAGAAGGCTGGAGTCTAAATAAAAGATTGCTACTAACTGGGACCTACAAGTAGTAATAATGTAGACAGAGAAGTAGGTGGATTTTAGAGATATGAGGAATTTCAAAGAATGTCCTTTCCAAGTGAATGGAGAAAGAGTGTAAGACGAAGTTCTAAATAAGCTGACTTTGAGATGCACACTAGACAAGTGTAGACAAGTGCAGCAATTGGAGATTCACACCTAGAGCTCAAGAGAGAGATCTGGCCTGGAGATAAAAATTTAGGGGTTGTCAGTAGATAAATACAACTGAAATTGAGGGGGCGGATGACATATAGCACTGAGGAGACTATGTAGGGAGTAGAGGGCCCAACACGGAGTTCAGATGAAACCAGCATTTACAAGACAGGTAGATTAACTCCTCAGTCCCAGCATACATAAAATGGCCAATAAATGAAAAAAAATACAATAATCCAGAAAGCAGTAATAGTCTTATCAAGTTTGAGTTTCCGCTGTTTCAGAAAATTTTTATTAACTTCTATTTCTGTCTGTGAATCTAAATTTAAAAAAAAAATCCGGTATCTTCAAAACCACCAATTAGTTGAGGTGAGACCTTGGGTAATTTACTGAGGAAATGCATACTGCCTCAGCATGGTTGTATGTAAAGGGGGGATAATAGTACCTACCTCAGAGAGTTGTGCAGATTAAATGAGTAGTACATGTAAAACTCTTAGACTAGGTGGTACTTGGCATCTAGCAAGGGCTCAATAAACAATTTATTACCATTATCAGTATTTGGCATTGCCAATTTGAAATTATTTATTTCATTTCTAAATTACAGATGACTTTATTTTAGAATTTTGTAGGATTAAAAAAGCAAATACAAATACCCGAATCTGAATTTAGACAACATTCTACTCATAACAGTTACTTGAAAATGATACTCATTAATACAAGTCACAAACTGAATATCTGAAAGAGAATAAAATACATTACATATAATGCACAGACTGCTTATAATTTTATTAGTCATTTTATTTTCTTTTATTTATGTATATAAATAAAGACCAAATAAAGAACTGAAGCTCTAGCTTTTGTTTTTGTTTTTTTTAAGCTTTCTTGGTATAGTTAACACTTGGGGGGGCAAAACCATGTTTCTCTCTCCTACCTTTAAAAAATGGAATTAGTACGACCTCCCACTTTGTCTTAAGAATCTACAAAAGGGGTTCTTTTTCATGCCATAGACCTGGTAAAGTCTACTGACACCATCTCAGAATACTTTAAATGCATGAAATATATTTTTAAACTATATAAAATAAAATATATAAGATTATATTAAATGATGTTGAAATATAGTTGTCAAAATCTTAAAATGTGAATATATGGGCTTCTCCATTAATATATTAAATAAAATCTTATAACAGGTTAGTAACTACTGAAGTTATGATGAACAAAGATATTTTGATATATTGTATCACATAATGTGATCATGAAAATGATTTCTATTGGTGACAAAAGTATGGGATATTCTAATATTTTCATGGTTTATTGCTTATATTTTTAACTGAAGAAAATATTACTCTGTTTTAAAGGGTTAGTGAAAATAAAAATGTAATTATTTTTACATCCAAATTCAGAGAGTCCCTGAATTCTAACACAGATTAATATCTCTTAGACCATGACCTTACAAATTCTATGACCACATGAAGGCTCCTTACTTTCTAAGACTTTAAGGCACTGTTTACAATCATCCCAAAGTCCCTATTTATAATAAGTTAATGTCAATCCTATATTTCACTTACACTTTATATTTGACAAATGTTTTTACAATCATTCTCTTATTTGAGAATCTAGTGAGGAAGACATTTAATCACTCCTATGTATTTCATAATATAAATACAAGCATGCTGGTACATTATCTCATTCTGATTTCTTTTCTTTCTTTTTTGGTAATATTTTTAGTTATGTGACTCTTACTAAACTGTAAGATCCTCTTGAGTTAGAGCTTTTTGTCTTACTAATTTCTATCTTTACAAGGGTTAAAAAGAAAGTGGGATAAAATAAGTATCAGTATCCTCTTTTTACATATGGGGAAACAGAGGTTCAGTATCTTGCCTAAGGTCACTTAAATGGGGAGACTGGTCTAGAAAATATTTCTTGATTCCCTGTTTTGTGAAATTCCTACAATTTATCTACACATGGCTTCTAGATTACATAGAGTAAAAAACTATTCACAGTTTACAAATAATAAGATTTACTATGGTGATTACCTAATTCAATGAAAATGTAAAGAGCAAATGAAAGTGAACATGAAAGACAAATTCATTTGCCTCCTAAAAAACTTAAGTAAATTGAAGAAATTAATGATCAAGCCTAACTAGGTCTTAAAACAAAGTTAACCTGCCTTTTATAACACAGGAATGATTTTGGAGGTATCCAAGCAGTCCAACCCTTACCTCTGGCAACCCTTGTTCTATTGAGAGTTGACCTTACCAGTTGAAAAGGAAAATCTTTCCTTGAGATTACTAGAAAAACAAAAGGGTGGTAGACTATGTATGATCTCTACACTTATTAGTTCTAAATTTCTGACTATTATTCTAGAACACTTGGGGGTAGGGTGTATTAAATTTGAAAGCTGAACTTTGCCTTTATCTGTAAATTTTGAAAGTACAGGCCTTGGGAACATTCAAAACATATTCAGGAAGTAATGAAGAGGAACCTCAGTCACTATCAAATGGAATATATGTTAGACAAAACTTAAGTTCATGAAAATTCACACAAGTTAAAGGCCTAAATGATCTCTTTGGAGAACTGTAGTACTATTTTCAATATACATAGCAAACAAGTGAAATTAGAAAACAAGAAAAAAGACCTGGAAAAAAACAGAAATACATGAAGGTTAAATAGCAAGTGACCAAACAGCCAATGGGTCAATGAAGAAATTAAAGAGGAAATAAAAAAATAAATGGAGACAAATGAAAACAGAAACAACAGTTCAAAATCTTTGGTACTGAATGAAAGCAGTTCTAAGAGAGGCTTATAGTGATACAGGTCTATCTCAAGAAACAAGAACAACCTCAAACAATTTTACTTTGTAACTAAAGGAATTAGAAAAAGAACAACAAAGCCTGAAGTTAGTAGAAGGGGGAGCATAAATCAGAGCGGAAGTAAATGAGAGATATATTAAGAAAACAAAAGAAAAAAGATCAATGAAACTAAGAGCTGGTTCTTTGAAAAGATTAAATTGATAAACATTTAGTTAGACTCAAAAAAAAAAAAGAGAGGGCTCAAATAAATAAAAGCAGAAATTCAAGGGGAAAAGTTATAACCAACACCACAGAAATTCGAAGGATTATAAGAGAATTCTATGAAAAATTATATGCCAACAAATTGGAAACCTAAAAAAATGGATAAATTCCAGAAATACAAGACTGAGTCAGGAAGAAATAGAAAATATGAACAGCCCAACTGCTTGTTATGAAACTGAATCGGTAATAAAAAAAAAACAAAAAAAACCTCCCAACAAATAAATCCCAGGACTAGATGGCTTCATATATGAATTCTACCAAACATTTAAAGAAGAGCTAATACCCGTCCTTTGAAAACTATTCTGAAAAACAGAATAGGAAGGAATGCTCCCAAACTCATTCTATGAGGCCAGCATTGATTTGATACCAAAACCAGACAATGACCCTACAAAAAAAGAAAATTATATACCAATATCCTTAATGAACACAGATGCAAAAATCCTCAAGAGAGTATTAGCAAACTGAATTTAAAAATACATTAAAAAGATCATTCACCATGACCAAGTAGGATTCATTCCAGGGATTCAAGGATGGTTCAACATCTGCAAATCAGTCAATGTGATATACCATGTTAACATCAGGAAGGATAAAAACCGTATGATCACCTCAATAGATGTAGAAAAAGCATGTGACAAAATTCAACATCCAGTCATGATAAAAACTCAACAAAGCAGGTACAGAGGGGACATTTCTCAACATAACAAAGGCCATACATGAAGCACTCAAAGTTAACATCATACTCAATGTGGAAAAACTGAAAGCTTTTCCTCTAAGATCAGGAATTAGGCAAAAATAGGTGAAGGGAATTAAAAGTTATGAACTTCCAATTATAAAATAAATAAGTCATGGGTATGAAAGGTATAGCATGAGGAATATAGTCAATAATACTGCCAAAACTTGGTATGGTGACAGATAGTAACTACATTTGTAATGTATATAAATAAATGTCAAATCACTATGTTGTACATCTGAAACTACTACTATGTCAAGTATACATCAATAAAAACATATACACAGCAAATTAAAAGCAAGCTAACATTCATAACCCCAGAGCTGTAACAACTTAAAATATTCATCTACTTATGAATAGATAAATAAAATGTGGTAAATCCATACAATGGAATATTGTTCAATAATAAAAAGAAGTATTACATACACACAATGAAATACTATCCAGCCATAAGAAAGAAACAAACCCTACCATTTGCAACAATATGAATGGAGCTGGAGGTCAGTGAAATAAGCCAGGCAGAGAAAGACAAGTACCAAATGATTTCCCTCATTTGTGGAGTATAACGAAGCAAAACTAAAGGAACAAAACAGCAGCAGACTCAAAGATTCCAAGAAGGGACTAGTGGTTACCAAAGGGGAGGAGTGGGGAAGGGTGGGTGGGGAAGGAGGGAGAAGGGGATTGAGGAGTATTATGATTGGCACACATGGTGTGGGGGGATCATGGGGAAGACAGTGTAGCACAGAGAAGGCAAATAGTGACTCTGCGGCATCTTACTACACTGATGGACAGTGACTGCGATGGGGTATGGAGGAGGACTCAGTATTATGGGTGAATGTAGTAACCACATTGTTTTTCACATGAAACCTTCATAAGTGTATATCAATAGTACCTTAAAAAGAAATTGACAGATAGATAGATTAGATAGACAGACAGACAGACAGACAGACAGATAGATAGATAGATAGATAGATAGATAGATAGATAGATAAAAAGTACTATAAAGAACTCGTAAAACTCAACAAAAAAAGAGCAAACAGCCCAATTAAAAAATGGGCAAAGGACTTGATCAGACATTTCTACAAAGAAGATACCCACAGGCCAATAAGCACATGAAAAGATGTTCAACATTACTGATCATTAGGGAAATACAAAAAAATGAAACAAAACAAAACCGTAAGATACCAACTCTCACACCTATGAAAAGAATTGGCAAGGATGTGTTATATATTCTTGAGAATGTAAAATGGTACAGCTGCTGTGGAAAACAGTATGGCAGTTCCTCAAAAAGTTAAAAGTAGAATTACCTTATTATCCAGCAATTCCACTTCTAGGTATATGCCCAAAAGAATTGAAAGCAGCATCTTGAAGAAACATTTGTATACCCATGTTCATAGCAGCATTATTCACAACAGCTAAAACATGGAAGCAACCCAAGTGTCCATCAATGGACAATGAATAAACAAAATGTGGTATACACAGTGGGATTTTATTCAGCCTTAAAAAGGAAAGAAATTCTGACATTTGCTATAACCTGGATGAACCTTAAAGACATTATGCCAAGTGAAATAAGCTAACCACAAAGAGAAAAACACTATAATTCCACTTATATGAGGTACTTAGGAGTAGACAAAATCAAGAGACAGAAAGTACAATGGTTGTTGATAGCAGATGGAGAAAGTGGGAGAATGTGGGGTTGTTTAATAGGTATAAAGTTTCATTTTAGAAGGTGAAACAATTATGGCGATGGATGATAGTAATGGTTGCACCAACTGTATGAATGTATTTAATAACAACCAACTGCACTGAAGAATGGTTGAGATGGTAAATTATCTCATGTATTTTACCACATACAGACACAGAAATGAAGTACTGACACATGAACAACATGGATGAACCTTGAAAACATTATGCTAAGTGAAAGAAGCCAGTCACAAAGAACCACATATTGTATGACTCCATTTATATGAAATGTCCAGATTAGGCAAATGTGTAGAGACAGAAAGCAGATCAGTGGTTGTCTTCACTGGGGTGTTTGGGATATTGGAAGGGTGATAGCTAAGGAGTATGGGATTTCATTTTTGGGGTAATGAAAATGTTCTAAAATTGATTGTGGTGATGGCCACACAAATCTATGAATATACTAAAAAGCCACTGAATTGTACACTTTAAATGGGTGAATGGTATATAAATCATACTATCTCATTAAAACTGTTTTTACTTTTAAACGAAACTAACAATGTTTAACAAAAGGCCTTAGGAGATAAGAATGATTTATTAAAGCTATCAATCATTTTAGATAACATGATCTAATAAGACAGAATTATTCTATTTCAATTTACCTAAATACTCAGTCACTGAACTTCCCTATGAGGAAATCAAGATGTATTCAAGGAGTTAACAGGAGTACACGTAAGATATCTAAACAAATAATCATAATACAAATTATGTGTGGAAAGTACCTTAAGCATGGGACAAATAAGAATATGAGACCTCAAAGACAGGATTAACCATGAGTGAGTGAGGATGATCAGTGAAAATCTCATAGAAAAAATACCATCTGAACTCAGTGATGAATGATAGACAGGATTTTTTTTAAAAAAAGGGAAGAGGAAATATTCTAGGATGAGAAAATAAGAAAGGCAGAGTATTACAGGTAAGAAAGTACTAACCATTTTTAGGGGAACACTGAATGTCTCCATCTATCAGAGTGTAAGACCAGAAAGGTAGATAAGGGTCAGTGCATGTAGAAACTTGAATATCAAGCTAAACAGCAGAGGATGCTGATGAACTGAAGCAGGGCAATTACATGATCCTATCTATCTACTTTAGAAAGATAAATCTATGTAGAATGAACTGGAAAGGAGAGAAAGTAGAAACTTATTATTTTCTTTTTTGGTATCATTAATATACAATTACATGAGCAACACTGTGGTTACTAGATTCCCCCCATTATCAAGTCCCCACCACATACCCCATTACAGTCACTGTCCATCAGCATAGTAAGATGCTACAGAGTCACTACTTGTCTTCTCTGCGCTATACTGCCTTCCCCGTGTCCCTCCCCTTACATTATGAGTGTTAATCATAATGCCCCCTTTTCCCCTTATCCCTCCCTTCCCAACCATCCTCCCCAGTCCCTTTCCCTTTGGTAACTGTTAGTCCATTCTTGGGTTCTGTGAGTCTGCTGTTTTGTTTCTTCAGTTTTTCCTTTGTTCTTATACTCCACAGATGAGTGAAATCATTTGATACTTGTCTTTCTCCGCCTGGCTTTTTTCACTGACCATATTACCCTCTAGCTTCATCCATGTTGTTGCAAAAGGTAGGATATGTTTTCTTCTTATGGCTGAATAGTATTCCATTGTGTGTATGCACCACATCTTCTTTATCCATTCATCTATTGATGGACACTTAGGTTGCTTCCATTTCTTGGCTATTGTAAATAGTGCTGCGATAAACATAGGGGTGCATACGTCTTTTTCAAACTGGGCTCCTGCATTCTTAGGGTAAATTCCTAGGAGTGGAATTCCTGTGTCAAATGGTATTTCTATTTTGATTTTTTTGAGGAACCTCCATACTGCTTTCCACAACGGTTGAACTAATTTACATTCCCACCAGCAGTATAGGAGGGTTCCCCTGAGAAAGTAGAATCTCAATAGGAAATTATTGCACAGTCCAGGACAAAGATAAACAAGAGACAAAACAACTTGCAGTTGGCATGGAAAGGATGGGTAGGGGAGATTGATTACATTAAAGTAGAATCAACAAGCCTTAGCAACTAAGGATGTGGAGTGGGAAGAAGAATCTAGTGAGAGGCTCTAGTCAGGGTGATAGGTTCCACACTGCTGCCAATGACAAAAAAATGTCAGAAATAAGTTCTGCGTTGCTTCTTTTGGGGAGTGGAAAAGAGGTGAGGAATATGATGAGTTTAATTTTTTTTACACATACTTTTTTATTATTTTTATTTTGGTCTCATTAATCTACAATTACATGAGTGACATCACGGTTACTAGACTCACCCCATCAAGTCCCCCAGACATACCCCATTACAGTCACTGTCCATCAGCATAGTAAGATGCTGTAAAATCACTACTTGTCTTCTCTGTGTTGTACAGCCCTCCCCATGACCACCGCCTCTGAGGAGTTTAATTCTAGACTTGAGAAATACGACCTCCAAGTGGTAGTAAATGAGGTACCAAGGATGAACAGAGGGTTCTGGATTTTATAGACATAGACATAGAAAACCAAGCTTTAATTACACAGCAAGGTTTGATGTTGAAAAAGTGAAAAATATTGAAAACAAAGGGAAGAATTAATAAAATTAATTTGGACTATGTACGATGTTTGTTATGGTTCATTCAACATAGTCCATGCTGCAAATATTCATAAATTTCAAATTATTTAGAGCTCTCAGGAGGTTTTACTCAAGCCTAAAATAGAGGCAAAGGCAAGACCAGCTAAAACAAATATGTTTTATGGAAATATAATCTCACACTACTGATGTATCTAAATAGGCTTCCAAAGAGTTCAAATACCATACAGTCCACACTATTGCTGAAAAAGTTTTAGATGTAATTGTTTATTTTAAACCAGAGATTAAGAAATGTTTCCAAGGTCATACATAAAGGTAGAACTTAGGATAAATTTCAACCTAATTTTTAGTTTAGTATTCAGATAAACAACAAATCACCAATTATATATGCATTATGTACTTTCATAAGATACAGACTCCAGCAATCTATGCATTTTCTCATTTCACAACCAGTTAAAAGTAAGGCACTGAGAGATTCATTCATGAGTAGTACTAGAGTTGGGCTTTGAACCCAGCTAAGAGAACTGAAAGAACCCCTATCTCTCAGTTTACCACCCAAGGGTCCAAGTGTTCTTTTACTTTAAATTCCTGTACCTTGACAGTCCATAAGAATTATACAGCTATAAAACAGACTGTTTTAGCTTTCTACTTGGGAAGAAGATATGACAGTAAACTGTTTTATGGATAATTCCCAAGCTCTTGACTTACAAAAGCTCCATCACTACCACAGTACAAGAGATCTAGAGCTGATTACCACTTCTGGACTACTACTTCTAAGGAAATGCTACTGCTAAAGCATAGAATAAGTCTAAGGAAAGTGTTTAAGGAAAATTTTTGTTCACTCAAAAAGAAACCCTCTTGAAAGACTAATGAAGTACGATGACAGACTCACTCAAAATAATAACAACAATACAAGGATAAAACAGAATACAGGTTCTGACACTGGAGACAGGTACCACAGACAGGAATCAGGAAACAGATCTTTCCTCCGCCCAAGTACCACCTCAGCTCCCCTATGACCCCCAACCTCACTCAAGGGGCTGAGCAGCTTCAGAGACTGGAGCTTCTGGGCACTAGTAGGCACCACACAGAAATATGAAATGTCAAAAGAAAAAGGTTCAGACCAAAATCTCACAAACCCCAGAATAAGGGCCAAATGAAAGTGAACTCACCAATCTACCTGGAAGAAAGTTCAAAATAAAAATTATAAACATGCTTATGGAGGTATAGAAAAATATTCAAGAACTCAGGAATGAATTTAAGTTGGAAAATCAATCATTAAGAAGTTCCATATCTGAAATGAAACATACAATGGATGGATTTAAAAGCAGATTAGATGTACTAGAAGAGACAGTAAGTGGAATAGAAATTAAAGAGGAATACAAAGAAGATGAGGCACAGAGAGAAAAAGGAATCTCTAAGAATGAAAGAATATTGAGAAAACTGTGTGACCAATCCAAACAGAACAATATTCGCACAATAGGGGAACCAGAAGAAGAAGAAGAGAGAAAAAGGGATAGAAAGTGTCATTGAGGAGATAATTGCTGAAAACTTCCCCAATCTCGGGAAGGAGATAGTCTCTCAAGCCATGGAGGTTCACAGATCTCCCAACACAAGGGACCCAAGGAAGAAAACATCAACACATATAATAATTAAAATGCCAAAGATCAAGGATAAAGACAGACTTTTAAAAGCAGCTAGAGAGAGAAAAAAGATCACATACAAAGGAAAACCCATCAGGCTATCATCAGACTTCTCAACAGAAATCTTACAGTCCAGAAACAGCATACTATATTTAATGTAATGAAGCAGAAGGGCCTTGAACCAAGAATACTCCATCCGGCAAGGTTATCGTTTAAATCTGAAGGAGGGATTAAACAATTTTCAGATAAGCAAAAGCTAAGAGAATTTACCTCCCACAAACCACCTCTGCAGTGCATTTTGGAGGGACTCCTCTAGATGGAAGTATTCCTAAGGCTAAATAGATATCACCCAAGGGATAGACAAAGAGTACAGAATATGATTCATAACATACAAAGAATGGAGGACGAAGAAAAAGGAGGAAAAAAAAAAGAAACTTTAGGTTGTGTTTGTAATAGCATACAAAGTAAGTTAAATTAGACTGTTAGATAGTAAGGGAATTACCCTTGAACATTTGGTAACCATGAATCTAAAGCCTGCAATGGCAATAAGTACACACCTATTGATAATCACCCTAAATGTAAATGGTTTGAATGCATCACTCAAAAGACATAGAGTTACTGAACAGATAAATAAACAAGACCCATCTACATGCTGCATACAAGAGACTCACTTCAAACCCAAAGACATACACAAACTGAAAGTAAAGTGATGGAAAAAATATTTCATGCAACTAATAGGGATAAAAACCCAGCAGTTGCAGTATTTGTATCAGACAAAACAGACTTCAAAACAAAAAAAGTAACAAGAGACAAAGAGGGACATTACATAATGATAAAAGGGTCAGTCCAACAAGAGGATATAACTGTTATAAATATCTATGCACCCAACACAGGATCACCTACATATGTGAAGCAGATACTAACAGAATTAAAGGGGGAAATAGGATGCAAGGCATTCATTTTAGGAGACGTCAACACACCGCTCACTCCAAAGTACAGATCAACCAGATAGAAAATAAGCAGACACACAGTCACAGAACAACGTATTAGAACACATGGGTCTAATGGACATATACAGAACACTCCATCCAAAAGCAACAGGATACACATTCTTCTCAAGTGCCCAAAGAACATTTTCAAGATTAGATCATACAGTATACCACAAAAAAAAACCTCAGTGAATTAAAAAAGACTGAAACTGTACCAACCAGATTCTCAGATCACAAAGGTAGGAAACTAGACCTAAATTACACAAAGAAAACAAAAAAGCCCACAAACACATGGAGGCTTAATAACATTCTCCTAAATAATCAATGGATCAATGACCAAATAAAAACACAGATCAAGCAATACATGGAGACAAATGACAACAGAATTCAACAACACAAAATCTGTGGGATGCAGTGAAGGCCGTGATAAGAGGGAAATATATTGCAAAACATGAATATCTCAGGAAAGAAGAACAATCCCAAAGGAACAGCCTAAACTCACCATTAATGAAACTAGAAAAGGAAGAACAAATGAGGCCCAAAGTCAGTAGAAGGAGAGACATAATAAAGATTAAAGCACAAATAAATAAAATTGAGAAGAATAAAACAATAGACAGAATCAATGAAAGCAGGAGCTAGTCCTGTGAGAAAATAAACAAAATAGATGAACTCCAAGCTAGCCTTATCAAGAAAAAAGAGTGTACATACATAAAAAGAATCAGAAATGAGAAATGAAAAATCACTGCGGACACCACAGAAATACAAAGAATGATGAGAGAATACTATGAAAAATTATATGGTAACAAACTGGATAACCTAGAAGAAATGGACAACTTTCTAGAAAAATACAACCTTCCAAGACTGACCCAGAAAGAAACAGAAAATCTGAACAGACCAATTACCAGCAAAGAAATTAAACACAGGTAATCAAAAAACTACCTAAAAACAAAACACATGGACCAGATGGTTTCACTGCTGAATTTTATCAAACATTTACTAATACCTTTCCTCCTTAAAGTTTTCCAAAAAATAGGAGATCAGGGAATACTTCCAAACTCATTCTATGAGGCCATCACCACTCTAGTACCAAAACCAGGGAAACATACCACAAAAAAAGAAAATTACAGACCAATATCCCTGATGAACATAGATGCAAAAATACTCAACAAAATATGAGCAAACCGAATTCAAAAATACAGTAAAAAGATCATCCATCATGGTCAAGGGAAATTCAGCACAGGGATGCAAGGATAGTACAACATTCGAAAATTCACCAACATCATCCACTACGTCAACAAAAAGGATAAAAACCACATTATCATTTCCATAGATGCTGAAAAAGCATTCGACAAAATTCAACATCCGTTCATGATGAAATCTCTCAACAAAATGGGTATAGAGGACAAGTAACTCAACACAATAAAGGACATATATGACAAACCCACAGCCAACATTACCCTTAACAGTTAGAAGCTGAAGGTTTTTCCTCTAAGATTGGGAACAAGCCAAGTATGCCCTCTCTCCCCACTTTCATTCAACATAGTACTGGTGGTCCTAGCCATGGCAATCAGAAAACACAAAGAAATAAAACGCATCCAGACTGGTAAGAAAGAAGTCAAACCGTCACTGTTTGCAAATGACATGATATTGTACATAAAAAACCTTAAAGAATCCACTGCAAAACTATTAGAACTAATACCTGAATTCAGCCAAGTTGCAAGATACAAAATTAATACACAGAAATCTGTTGCATTCCTATACACTAACAATGAACTATGAGAAAGAGAAATCAGGAAAACAATTCCATTCACAATTGCATCAAAAAGAATAAAATGCCTAGGAATAAACCTAACCAAGGAAGTGAAAGACCTATACCCTGAAAACTACAAGACACTCTTAAGAGAAATTAAAGAGGATACTAAGTGAAAATTCATCCCATGCTTTTGGCTAGAAAGAATTAATATAGTCAAAGTGGCAATCCTGCCTAAAGCAATCTACAGATTCAATGCAATCCCTATCAAAATACCTATAGTATTCTTCAGTGAACTAGAGCAAATAGTTCTAAAATTCATATGGAATGACAAAAGACCTCAAATAGTCAAAGCAATACTGAGAAGGAAGAATAAAGCAGGGGAATTATGCTCCCTGACTACAAGCTCTACTACAAAGACACAGTAATCAAGACAATTTGGTACTGCCACAAGAATAGACCCATAGAACGGTGGAACAGAATAGAGACTCCAGACATTAACCCAAACATATATGGTCAATTAATATACGATAAACAACCATAGATATACAATGGGGAAATGACAGCCTCTTCAACAGCTCGTGTTGACAAAACTGGACAGCTATATGTAAGAAAATGAAACTGGATCATTATCTAACCCATACACAAAAGTAAACTCGAAATGGATCAAAGACCTGAATATAAGTCATGAAACCATAAAACTCATAGGAAAAAATATAGGCAAAAATCTCTTGGACATAAACATGAGCAACTTCTTGATGGATATATCTCTCTGGGCAAGGGAAACAAAAGCAAAAATGAACAAGTGGGACTACATAAAATTAAAAAGCTTCTGTACAGCAAAGGGTACAATCAGTAGAAGAAAAAGACATCCTACAGTATGGGAGAATATATTCATAAATGACATATCCAATAAGGGGTTGATATCCAAATTATATGAAGACCTCACACACCTCAACAAACAAAGAGCAAATAAGCCAATTAAAAAATGGCAGAGGTAGGCGGAGCAAAGATGGCGGCACGAGTAGAGCAGCGAAAATCTCCTCCCAAAACCACATATATTTTTGAAAATATAACAAAGACAACTCTTCCTAAAAGAGAGACCAGAAGACACAGGACAACAGCCAGACTACATCCACACCTGCGAGAACACAGTGCCTCGCGAAGGGGGTAAGATACAATCCCCGGCCCAGCGGGACCTGAGCACCCAACAACCCAGCTCCTGGTGGGAGGAGAGGAGTCAGAGAGGGGAGGGAGAGGGAGCCCAGGACTGCTAAAAACCCAGCGCTAGCATTCCGCACCAGAGCGCAGACACAGTGCATGCGTGGGGTGCTGAAAACCAAGGAAACAGGACAGTAAGACTTGTGAGCGGGTCCCGGTGGCCAGTGCCCTGGGGACAAAGAAAACCGAGTGCTCTGTGGAAGTCTTAAAGGGACAGGGACCTCACAGATGGACAGAAGCGTCCCGGGACACTTAGCCTAGCAGCAGGGAATCTGTGGAAGTCCAGGCACCCTAACCCCCTGGATAGCACGGCAGCTCAGAGGCCCCTCACGGAGATAAAGAGCCTCCCGGCCGTTACCCTTCCGACAAGGCTCCGCCATATGGGAGGAGCAGTCCGAAGGCGGCCACGCCCACAGCAACAGCAGAGATAAACTCCATAGCAACCGGGCAAGAATCAGAAGCCCCATCTGTGTGCAACTGCCCAGCAAAAGCCACTAGAAGGTGCTGTTCTCTCAGGAGAGGAAGGCCACAAACCAACAAGAAGGGACGTTCTCTCAGCCATCACTCGTGCGAGCTGCAAAATCTATCTCTATCGCCATGAAAAGGCAAAATATGAGGCAAAGATCACAGAGTCAACACCTGAGAAGGAGACAGACCTAAACAGTCTTCCTGAAAAAAAATTCAAGATAAAAATCATAAACATGCTGACGGAGATGCAGAGAAATATACAAGAGCTAAGGGATGAAGTCCGGAGGGAGATTACAGACATCTGGAGGGAGATTACAGAAGTGAAACTATCTTTGGAAGCATTTATAAGCCGAATGGATAAGATGCAAGAGGCCATTGATGGAATAGAAATCAGAGAACAGGAACGCATAGAAGTTGACACAGAGAGAGATAAAAGGATCTCCAGGAATGAAACAATATTAAGAGAACTATGCGACCAATCCAAAAGAAACAGTATCTGCATTATACGGGTACTAGAAGAAGAGGAGAGAGCAAAGGGATAGAAAGTGTCTTTGAAGAAATAATTGCTGAAAACTTTCCCAAACTGGGGGAGGAAATAATTGATCAGACCATGGAAGTACACAGAACTCCCAACAGAAAGGACGGAGGGAGGACAACACCAAGACACATAATAATTAAAATGGGAAAGATCAAGGACAAGGACAGAGTTTTAAAGGCAGCTAGAGAGAAGAAAAAGGTCACCTATAAAGGAAAACCCATCAGGCTATCATCAGAGTTCTCAACAGAAACCTTACAGGCCAGAAGAGAATGGCATGATATATTTAATGCAATGAAACAGAAGGGTCTTGAACCAAGAATACTATATCCAGCATGATTCTCATTTAAATATGAAGGAAGGATTAAACAATCCCCAGACAAGCAAAAGTTGAGGGACTTTGCCTCCCACAAACCACCTCTACAGGGTATTTTAGACGGACTATTCTAGACGGGAGCACTGCTAAGACTAAACAGATGTCACCAGAGAAAATAAAATCACAGCAAAGACAGCAGACCAACCAAATAGTAACTAAAGGCAAAAAATAAAATCAACTACCCACAAAAAGCAGTTAAAGGAAACACAAAAGAGCACAGAATAAAACAACCAACATATAAAAAATGGAGGAGGAGGAATAAGAAGGGAGAGAAGAAAAGAATCTCCAGACAGTGTATATACCACCTCAATAAGCGAGCTAAGTTAGGCAGTAAGATACTAAAGGAGCTAATCTTGAACCTTTGGTAACCACGAATCTAAAGCCTACAAGGGCAATAAGTACATATCTTTCAATAGTCACCCTAAATGTAAATGCACCAATCAAAAGAAACAGAGTAATAGAATGGATAAAAAAGCAAGACCCATTTATATGCTGCTTACAAGAAACGCACCTCAAACCCAAAGACATGCACAGACTAAAAGTCAAGGGATGGAAAAACATATTTCATGCAAACAACAGAGAGAAGAAAGCAGGGGTTACAGTACTGGTCTCAGACAAAATAGATTTCAAAACAAAGAAAGTAACAAGAGATAAAGAAGGACATTACATAATGATAAAGGGCTCAATCTAACAAGAGGATATAACCATTATAAATATATATGCATCCAACACAGTAGCACCAGCCTATGTGAAACAAATACTAACAGAACTAAAGGAGGAAATAGAATGCAATGCATTCATTTTAGGAGACTTCAACACGCCACTCACCCCAAAGGACAGATCCACTGGACAGAAAATACGTAAGGACACAGAGGCACTGAACAACACACTAGAACAGATGGACCTAATAGACATCTACAGAACTCTACATCCAGAGGATACACATTCTTCTCAAGTGCACATGGAATATCCTTCAGAATAGACCACATACTAGGCCACAAAAAGAGCCTCAGTAAATTCCAAAATATTGAAATTCTACCAACCAACTATTCAGACCACAAAGGTATAAAACTAGAAATAAACTGTACAAAGAAAACAAAAAGGCTCACAAACACATGGAGGCTAAACAACATGCTCCTAAATAATCAATGGATCAATGAACAAATTAAAACAGAGATCAAGGAATATATGGAAACAAATGACAACAACAACACAAAGCCCCAGCTTCTGTGGGACGCAGCGAAAGCAGTCTTAAGAGGAAAGCATATAGCAATCCAGGCACACTTAAAGAAGGAAGAACAATCCCAAATCAATAGTCTAACAACACAACTATCGAAACTGGAAAAGGAAGAACAAATGAGGACTAAAGTCAGCAGAAGGAGGGACATAATAAAGATCAGAGAAGAAATAAACAAAATTGAGAAGAATAAAACAATAGAAAAAATCAATGAAACCAAGAGCTGGTTCTTCGAGAAAATAAACAAAATAGATAAGCCTTTAGCCAGACTTATTAAGAGGAAAAGAGAGTCAACACAAATCAACAGAATCAGAAACAAGAAAGGAAAAATCACTACGGACCCCACAGAAATAAAAAGAATTATTAAAGACTTCTATGAAAACCTATATGCTAACAAGCTGGAAGACCTAGAAAAAATGGACAACTTCCTCGAAAATTACAACCTCCGAACACTGACCAAGGAAGCAACACAAAAGTTAAACAAACCAATTACGAGCAAAGAAATTGATGCGGTAATCAAAAAACTACCCAAGAACAAATCCCTGGGGCGTGACGGATTTACCTCGGAATTTTAACAGACATACAGAGAAGACATAATACCGATTCTCCTTAAAGTTTTCCAAAAAAGAGAAGAGGAGGGAATACTCCCAAACTCATTCTATGAAGCCAACATCACCCTAACACCAAAACCAGGCAAAAACCCCATCAAAAAAGAAAATTACAGACCAATATCCCTGATGAATGCAGATGCAAAAATACTCAAAATATATTAGCAAACCGAATTAAAAAATATATCAAAAGGATCATATACCATGACCAAGTGGGATTCATCCCAGGGATGCAAGGATGCTACAACATTCGAAAATCCATCAACATCATCCACTACATCAACAAAAAGGAAAAAAACACCATACTCATCTCCATAGATGCTGAAAAAGCATTTGACAAAATTCAATATCCATTCATGATAAAAACTCTCAGCAAAATGTGCATAGAGGGAATGTACCTCAACATAATAAAGGCCATATATGATAAACCCACAGCTAACATCATACTGAACAGCAAGAAGCTGAAAGCCTTCCCTCTGAGATCAGGAACAAGACAGGGATGCCCACTCTCCCCACTATTATTTAACATAGTACTGGAGGTCCTAGCCACGGCAATTAGACAAAACAAAGAAATACAAGGAATCCAGATTGGTAAAGAAGAAGTTAAACTGTCACTATTTGCAGATGACATGATATTGTACATAAAAAACCCTAAAGACCCCACCCCAAAACTACTAGAACTGATATCGGAATACAGCAAAGTTACAGGATACAAAATTAACACACAGAAATCTGTGGCTTTCCTTTACACTAACAATGAACCAATAGAAAGAAATCAGGAAAACAATTCCATTCACAATTGCATCAAAAAGAATAAAATACCTAGGAATAAACCTAACCAAAGAAGTGAAAGACCCATACCCTGAAAACTGCAAGACACTCTTAAGAGAAATTAAAGAAGACACTAACAAATGGAAACTCATCCCATGCTCTTGGCTAGGAAGAATTAATATTGTGAAAATGGCCATCCTGCCCAAAGCAATATACATATTTGATGCAATCCCCATCAAATTACCAACAGCATTCTTTAATGAACTGGAACAAATAGTTCAAAAATTCATATGGAAACACCAAAGACTCTGAATAGCCAAAGCAATCCTGAGAAAGAAAAATAAAGTGGGGGAGATCTCACTCCCCAACTTCAAGCTCTACTACAAAGCCATAGTAATCAAGACAATTTGGTACTGGCACAAGAACAGAGCCACAGACCAGTGGAACAGATTAGAGATGCCAGACATTAACCCAAACATATATGGTCAATTAATATTCAATAAAGGAGCCATGGACATACAATGGCGAATGGACAGTCTCTTCAACAGATAGTGCTGGCAAAACTGGACAGCTACATGTAAGAAAATGAAACTGGACCAATGTCTAACCCCATACACAAAAGTAATTTCGAAATGGATCAAAGCCCTGAATGTAAGTCATGAAACCATAAAACTCTTAGAAGAAAACTTAGGCAAAAATCACTTGGACATAAACATGAGTGACTTCTTCATGAATATATCTCCCCGGGAAAGGAAAACAAAAGCAAAAATGAACAAGTGGGACTATCTCAAGCTGAAAAGCTTCTGTACAGCAAAGGACACCATCAATAGAAGGTGTCCTACAGTATGGGAGAATATATTCATAAATGACAGATCCGATAAAGATTGACATCCAAAATATATGAAGAGCTCACACACCTCAACAAACAAAAAGCAAATAATCCAATTAAAAAATGGGCAGAGGAACTGAACAGACAGTTGTCCAAAAAAAGAAATTCAGATGGCCAGCAGACACATGAAAAGATGCTCCACATCACTAGTTATCAGAGAAATGCAAATTAAAACCACAATGAGATATCACCTCACACCAGTAAGGATCGCCACCATCCAAAATACAAAGGACAACAAATGTTAGAGAGGTTGTGGAGAAAGGGGAACCCTCCTACACTGCTGGTGGGAATGTAAATTAGTTCAACCACTGTGGAAAGCAGTATGGAGGTTCCTCAAAATGCTCAAAATAGACTTAACATTTGACCCAGGAATTCCACTTCTAGGAATTTACCCTAAGGATGCAGCACTCCAGGTTGAAAAAGACAGATGCACCCCTATGTTTATCGCAGCACTATTTACAATAGCCAAGAATTGGAAGCAACCTAAATGTCCATCAGTAGATGAATGGATAAAGAAGATGTGGTACATATACACAATGGAATATTATTCAGCCATAAGAAGAAAACAAATCCTACCATTTCCAACAACATGGATGGAGCTAGAGGGTATTATGCTCAGTGAAATAAGCCAAACGGAGAAAGAGAAATACCAAACGATTTTACTCTTCTGTGGAGTATAAGAACATAGCAAAAACTGAAGGAACAAAACAGGAGAATCACAGAACAAGAATGGACTAATAGTTACCAAAGGGAAAGAGACTGGGGAGAATGGGAGGGTAGGGAGGGATAAGGGCAGGGAATAAGAAAGGGGGTATTATGATTAGCATGTATAATGCGGGGAGTGGGGGAAAGGGGAGGGCTGTGCAACACAGAGAAGACAAGTAGTGATTGTACAACATTTTCCTATGCTGATAGACTGACTGTAATGGGGTTTGTGGGGGAGACTTGGTGTACGGGAGAGCCTAGTAAACATAATATTCTTCATGTAATTCTAGATTAATGATAACAAAAAAAGGGGGGGTTTACTCCCTGATAGGATAAAATTAACTGCAAATCAATGATTAATGCATGCTTTACATATCCTTAATTTTGAACTTTTAAAGGGTGTCAGATGATCAGCTATAGAAGAACATGTTTCTGATAATATTTCTCTTAAAATAAAAAAAAAAGCAGTTCCTGTGTGATGATGAATAGGTTCTTCACAATGGTATAAAGGTCATATCAAAGTGTGGGCAAAGGGTCTGTGAGTTTATACAGAGGATCAAAGCTTAATTTGGCTACCCAGAAAACGAATTAAGATACGATATGAAGAAGAACTTCCAACATCAACATCCTCTGGAAGAGTCACTCCAGATGATCATCAAAAAACTTCAACAAAGATCCTGGTGCTGTTGCAGTTGTAGCTGCATTCATCCTGCTGGTTCCTGGACTTGCCATTGGAATGAAGAAGGAGATATCTAAGCTGGCCTGTGCATACAGTAAAACAACAAATTTGACTGGATCTATATTGTCGGAACTCAACCAAGAATTAGAAGTACAAGTTGCAGTGTTCCAAAATTGTGTGACTATAGACTATCTACTGTTAAAAGAACATATGGGATGTGAACAGTTCCCAGGTATGTGTCATTTTAATTTGTCTGATTTTTCTCAAACTATTCAAATTCAGTTAGACAATATCCATCATATTATTGATAAGTGTTCACAAATGCCTAGGGTACCTAACTGGTTTTCTTGGTTTCACTGGATATGGCTGCTAATTATAGGTCTGCTTTCGTTATGTATCTGTATTCCTAGTTTGTTAATGTGTGTATGCAATTTATTTAGTGGTTTGTTAAAACCTATACATGCTTATGTTACTTTACAAGAAGTTATGTCAAAGAAATAATCAATCTTCCCATGTTTTCTTCCTTCTGCTACTTCTATAGCTTTTCTTCTTCCTTCCTAATTACAGCCCTTTAGTAGAATTCATGCCTCATATCGATAATTACCAAGTATCATAATTCTTCCAAGTGGTAAAGATACCTCAAGACAAATGCTGGGCATAGAAGCCACAGGGCATAAATCTGCAAAGAAGTAAAAAGCTAACCTTTTCAAAGAATATTGCTTCTATCTCACTTACCAACTTTACATTTCCCTATATGGCCCCAGAGGACCGCTGGTTAGCCAGAGACGGGTAAGATTCCTCAAGGGAGGAACAACCTAAGACAGGCACAGTCGCAGGGGGGCCATCAGGTGAGAAATTGGGGATCAACAGAGGGGAGGCTTAGAACCTCATCCCCCCTGTTTTGAAAGAAATCTTCTGTATCCATGGATGTTTTGTTGCCCTTGTCTAGCTTGGATTAATACTTGGTCTATAGGCACAGACCTGATCATCTACATTTGCCCTCTTATAGCACTAAATTATGTTTTCTACCTTTATCTTGCATCTACCTACCACTTCAGCATTTCATTTAAAAAAAAATAAGGGAGAAATGTGGGATTCACATATAAATCAAGTATAAAAATCAAATGAATAATCATATCTGACTTGTTTATAGTTCATGATGCATGATCAAAACTAAAAGTTTCTGTGATATGACTGCCCTTGCACTGTTCACCATGTAAGAACTTATTCACTATGTAAGAACTTGTTCACCATGTAAGAACTTGTTCATTATGCTTTGGAAGATTGGAGACTGTTGAGAATTTGGTTTGATGCTGATTAATGATTGTGCATTGAGTCCCCTATACAGAATTTTATTGTTGTTAACAACCATTTGATCAATAAATATGAGAGATGCCCTTTCAAAAAAAAAAAAAGTATGCAGCCAAAAAAAAAAGTAGTAAAAGAGGCATTAGAGAGGTATATTAGGCAGCTAAGAAATAAAAAATATTATCATATTTAAAAAAAATGGGCAGAGGACCCGAACAGATACTTTTCCAAAGAAGAAATTCAGATGGCCAACAGGCACATGAAAAGATAATCCACATTGCTAATTATCAGAGAAACGCAAACTAAAACCACAATGAGATATCACCTCACACCAGTTAGGATGGCCACCATCCAAAAGACAAACAACAACAAATGTTAGCTAGGATGTGGATAAAGGGGAACCCTCCTACACTGATGGTGGGAACATAAATTAGTTCAACTATTGTGGAAAGCAGTATGGAGGTTCCTCAAAAAACTATCCATAGAAATACCATTTCACCCAGGTATTCCACTCCTAGGAATTTACCCTAAGAATACAAGAGCCCAGTTTCAAAAGATATATGCACCTCTATGTTTATCGCAGCACTATTTACAATAGCCAAGAAATGGAAGCAACCTAAGTACCCATCAGTAGATGAATGGATAAAGAAGAGGTGGTATATATACACAATGAAATATTATTCAGCCATAAGAAGAAAACAAATCCTACCATTTGCAGCAACATGGATGGAGCTACAGGGTATTATGTTCAGTGAAATAAGCTAGGTGGAGAAAGACAAGTACCAAGTGATTTCACTCACATGTGGAGTATAAGAACAAAGGAAAGACTGAAGGAACAAAACAGCAGCAGAATCACAGAACCCAAAAAAGGACTAACAGTTACCAAAGGGACAGGGATCGGGGAGAATGGGTGGGAAGGGAGGAAGAAGGAGGGGGGGAAAAAGAAAGGAGACCTTATGATTAGCATGTATAATCTGGGGTGAGGCACAGGGAGGGCTGTGCAACACAGAGAAGACAAGTAGTGATTTTATAGCATCTGACTACGCTGATATACAGTGACTTTAATGGGGTTTGTGGGCCGGACTTCGTGAAAGGGGGCGTCTAGTAAACATAATGTTCCTCATGTAATTGTAGATTAATGATACCAAAATGAAACAAAAAATGAAGTATATGCTACAACATGGGTTAACCTTGAAAACATGCCAAGTTAAAGAAGTCAGCCACAAAAGGACTTATGTTGTATGAGTCCATTGCTATGAAATGCCCAGGTCAGGCAAATCCTCCAAGACACAGAATAGTGGTTGACAGGGTAGGGAGTGTTGATTGGGGTGGGAAGTGGGGAGTGAAGATATGATCAAGAGGGAAAGGAAGAATAGGGAGTGACTGCTAATGATTAGTGTCAGGTCTCTTTTTGGGGTGATGAAAATGTTTTGGAATTGATAGTAGTTATGGTTGTACAACAATATGAATACTAAAAAGTCACCGAATTGTATATATCCTTTAAAAAGATACATTTTATGTTATATGAGTCATCTCAATATGAAAAAAACAATCAACAGAATATACAAGCTGTGATATATTCATAGGAAAGATATTATACAGCAAGGAAAACAACTGAAGACAGCTATTAGCAAAAACATGGATGACTTTCCCAAACCAAATAGCTAGTTACTGAAGAACATACAGTATGATTATACAAACCCAAACAATATACTAATTAGGGATACAAACATCTGTAGTTAAATTAAAAGAAAAGTACAAGGAGGATATATTGAAAACTGAACATTGTAGAAAAGGCACAGAGTACAATCTGGATGCAATCAAGGAGAGTTGCGCATGGTATTGGTAATGATCTACTTCTTAAACTGGGTGGTAGGAATATGGATGCTTCTTTTTTTAATTTATAATGTGATTCATTATATTTAAAATATAGTAAATGAGTTTTAAAATGAAAGAAAAATAAAGCTCTGACTCTACTAGGATCTTAACAATTTTAAAAGTTACATACTATAGCATTCAGGCAGAAGAATAAGAAGTACTTTTTTTCTAATCTGAGAGAAGCACTGGGCTGAAAAGGAGAAACTTTACACACTGAAATCCCTGCTCTACCATTAACTAGCTGTGAAACCTTAGGAAAGTCATTTAATTTTGGGGCTTTCATGTTCTCATGCATAAAACAAAGAGTTGGTATTAAGAACTCTCCCACTTCTAAAATTTTATGAAACAGTACTCCACAACTATTTATATATACTAAACAGCATGCTTGCAATTTCAAGTTCTTCAGTACTAAGATATCTGTAACTAATATTAAATGTTTGGAAATGCTTCTACCACAATGGCAAAAGCCTCATAGCCCCTTGGTTAAATTACTACAAAGGAATGGTAGGTAGTCTGCTTAATGGAATATCACAGATGCAGGAACAATCCAAAACCACACTTTGGATGCATATGGATTCTACCATCATTTTTCTTTTTCAGGCACTCTAACCCTGGTAGAATATATTTTGTCCCCAGGTCAAAAAGTAGGGTTTTGTACAAGCCACTCAAAAAGCAGAATTTTAATTATCAGTCTTTTAAGAGTAATGTGGTAAAAGGTGAAAACACTGATTCAAGGAGTCAGAAATATGAACTGTATTTCCTTCTCCATACACATAGTGTTGAGCAGGAGAGTTTCTGAGTCATCTAGTCACATCTAGCAAAATCTGTGGCACCAAGAAGTCAGTATCACATTCAGAGCAAGCCTTCCTACAGTACTCAGGAATCACACCCAGCTGAACATTCTCCTAACAGTCATCACTGGAAAGAGATTTGAAAGTCATACATTAAAATCCCAGGATGGATGGCATGACTGGAGAATTCTACCAAACATTCAAAGAATTCACACCAATGCTCCTGAAACTCTTCCAAAGAACTGAAGAGAAGGGGATACTTCTAAGCTCACTCTATGAGGCCAATGACATAACAATGACACTATAAGAAAAGTACAGACCAATATCACTCACAAATACTGATGCAAAAATCCTCAACAAAATACTTCCAATCAAACCAAATCCAACATACTAAAAAGGATTATATGCCATGAGCAAGTGAGACTTATTCCTGTAGTGTAAGAATGGTGCAACATACCAAAAAATCAGACAATGTAGTACACAGAATACTGTCCTTCATTAAAAGAATAAAGGACAAAAAACACACATCATCTTAACTGATGCAACAAAAGGCATTTGACAAAATTTAACATCCTCAGTGATAAAAGCACTCAGACTAGAAACAGAAGGAAGCTACTTCAACATAATAAACATGAAAAGCCCACAGCTAACATCATACTCAATGGTAAAAGGTTGAAAAATTTTCCTTTAAGATCAGGAACAAGGCAAGGATGCCCACGCTAGCCATTCCTATTTAGTGTAGTACTGGTAGTCTTAGCCAGAATAATTAGCCAAGAAAAAATTTTTAAGTATTTAATTTGGAAAGAAGTAAAATTATCTGTTTGCAGATGACACAATCTGATATGTAGAAAACCATAGAGACTCCACAGAAGAAAACTGTTAAAACAAAAATTCAGTAAAGTTCAGGATACAAAATTCACACACAAAAATAATTGTTTCTATACACTAACAATGAACAGTCTGAAAAAGAAATTGAGAAGACACCACCACTTACAATAGCATCAAAAAGAATACTTTTGGTTAGGAATAAACCTAACCAAGGAGGTGAAAGACTTGTACATTGAAAACTACAAAACAATGCTGAAAAAAATTAAGGAAAACATAAAAAAATGAAAAGACATCCCATGTCCATGGATTGGAAGACTTAGTATTATTAGGATGGCCATATTACTGAAAGTGATCTACAGATTTGACACAATCCCTATCAAAAACCCAACAGCATTTTTTGCAGAAATAGAAAAATTCATCCTAAAATTTACATGGAATCTCAGAGCCTGAATAGCCAAACAATAGTGAAAGGGGGAAAAAACGGTGGAAGACTCACACTTTCTGATTTCAAAGCGTATAACAAAACTATAGTAATCAAAACAGTATGGTGGTGGCACAAAGACAAATAGACCAAAGGAAAAGAGAACCTAGAAATAAACCCTCTCATATAGGGTCAAATGATCTTTGACAAGGCTGCCAAGACCACTCAATGGTGAAAGGACAGTCTCTTTAACAAATGGTTCTGGAAAAACTGGATATCTACATGCAAAAGAATGAAGTTGAACTGTTATCTTACACCATACAAAAAATTAACTTGAAATGATTAAAGATCTAAAACTCCTTTAGAAGAAAACAAGGAAAAGCTCCGTGACATTGGAATGTGCAATGATTTTTTAGATATGATGCCAAAAACTCAGGCAACAAAACCAAAAAAGACAACCAGACTACATGAAGCTTAAAAACTTTTATGCATAAAAGGACACAACAAGAGTAAAAGGGCAATGTACAAAATGGACGAAAATATCTCCAAATCATGTATCTGACAAGGTGTTAATATCCAGAAAAGATAAAGAACTGCTACAATAACAAAAACTCAAATAACCCAATTAAAAAATGTGCAAAAGACTTAAAGAAGTATTTCTCCAAAGATGATATATAAATGGCCAACAGCATATGAAAAGATGTTCAACATCACTAATTGTCAGAGAAATGCAAGTCAAAACTACAATGAGATTATTACCTCACACCATTAGGATGGTTACTATCCAAAACAAAACAAAACAAAAAACAGAAAAACAAACTGCAAAAATGTAGAAAAATGAGAACCCTGGTGCACTGTTGGTGAGACTGTAAAATGGTGCAACTGTTACAGAAAATATCAGTTGCTCAAAATATTAAAAATAGGATACCATGTTACCATATTCAGCAATCACATTTCTATGTACATATCCAAGAGTTGAAAACGATCTCAAAGAGATTTGTGCACCCATGTTCAAAGCAGCACTATTCACAATATCCAAGAGACAGAAGCAAACCAAATGTCCATGAAAGATGAATGGATAAATATATGTAGTATATACATACAATGGATTATTAGCCTTAAAAGGAAGGAAATTCTGTCAGATGCTACAATATGGATTAACTAATATGGATAGAATATGCTAAGTGAAATAAGCCAGTAACAAAAGACGAACACTGTATTATTCCACTTATATGAAGTATCTAAACTAGTAAAATTCATAGAAACAGAAGTAGAATGGTGGTTATCAAGGCATGGGTGGAAGGGGAAAAGGAGAATTATTTAACAGATACAGATTCAGATTTGCAAGTTGAAAAAGTTTTGGAAATCTGTTTCACAACAGTGTGAATGTACTTAATTAAAAGTGTACCTAATTAAGTGTCTTTAATTAAAAATGGTAATTTTATGTAATTTTTTCTAACCACAATTTTTAAAGAAGGTGAGACTCATCCATTCAACAAAATGCTCTGCAGGTATTAAAAAAAAAGACAAAGACTAAAGTAAATATTTAAATACTGATGTGAAAGTCAACAATTATTAAGTTTTAAAAAGAAATTTGGCAGGCAGTATATATGAAATCTAATTCCTTTTTTGTGTTTAGTAAAAATATATAAAGAGGGACACACACATTGGTGGGAGGTTGATAATGACCCCAACCCTACCCTAAATATTAGGTTATAATCCCTGGACCTCTAAACCTGTAAATGTTACTTTATTTGGAAAAAGGGTCTTTGCAGGTGTGATTAAATTAAGGATCTTGAGTTGGAAGATTATCCTGGACTATCCAGATGGTCCATAAATGCAATTACATGTATCGTTATAAGAGGGAGACAGAGGTAAATTTGACACACACAGAGAAGGTAACGTGAAGATAAGAGAAGATCGAGATTAGAAGAGGCAGGAGTGATGGGACACAAGCCAAAGAATGCCAACAGCCACCAGAAGATGGAATAGGTGCTCTCCTAAGGCCTCTGGGGGAGCACAGCCCTACCTTGATTTTAACCCCCCACTCATTCTACATTGGAATTCTGGCCTCCAGAACCGTGAGAGAATAAATTTCTTAAACCACCACATTTGTTGTAATTTGTTACAGCAGCCATAAAAAACTAATATAACACTGTACATGTTTGAAAGCACATACAAATTTTCTAGAAGGATCCATAGAAAACTTTTAACCATGGCTACTTCTAATAAGTGCATTTAAAGGGTTGGCTAAAAAACTTTAACTTTTCACTTTAATACCTAGCCATTCCTTTTTTTCTTTTTAAACAACAACCATCAATATTTTTATTATGTTCTTAAAGGCTCTAAAACTTTAGACTTCCAGCTGGGAATCTTGAAGAACCTGGTTGCCTATATTCATCCCATAAACTAAGACTCATTTCTCCCCCTTAACATTTTTGCGTACTTTATTTCTTTTCAAAGAAGGAACTGAGTCTTATTTATTACCCCAGTGTCTAGCAGAGTGACTTGTACCCTAATATATACTCCCTAAAATGGCACAGTTTCATCAAATTGAAGAAGTTTTAAATATACAATAGATGTGTTCCTTGAGTAGTTTACAAATAAAATTTTGTATGTTGAACATCTTTCAAATGTGGCAGGAAAACATGATATTAATGGCATTCTGAAGTAAATTCTTTATCAAAGTGAAAAATCAGCAATAAACAAATTTTATGACTTTTGCCACTGTTTCCTAGTTACCTACTTTTTTTATTATACAACGCAATAAAAGAGGATAATTTTAATTTTAGAATCTTTCACTTTGGCAAAGCCACGACACTGAAATGCTTGCAATAAAGCTTACTGTAGAGAGCTCTACTCAAGGTTAAGTTCAATCCAAACCTGTCATGTTGGGCTCTGGAGTCAGACAGATCTCAGTTCTAAAACTTGCTCTCTCACACACTAGCCTCAGTTTCATCATCCATCATAACAGTACAATCTTCATGTGGTTCCTTGTTTAAAACATGCCTCTGGAGCATTCATTATGTGCCAGGCACTACTCTAAGCACTTCACATGTACTAATTCCTTTAATTCTCTTAACTCTGCAGTTGATACTATTATTTCCATTTTACAGACAAGGAAACTGAGACATAAAAGTTAAGTAACACTGCCTAAGGTAATTCAACTAATTGTTGTTGTGAAGATTGAGATTTTTCCCTGTACATATTCAGAATCCCCCCAAATATTCACATTGTTCCCTTACCCAGCAAGTACACTTGCACTTGTCAGACCATGTGAGATTACTCTGTGTTAGGTACTCAGTCATGTGCTGAATACACATTGTACGATTGTATGATACAGTAGACCAGGGACAAGGTACCATGAAGGTATAACAGATACACCTCATCTAGACTGGAGGGTCAGAGAAGGTCTTCCTAAGAAAGTGATACTTAGGCTGAGAACTGAAGGAAATTAAAGAGATTAGCCAGGCAAAGGCACAATGAGTGGTGATAACAGAGAATGTTAACAGGCATGTGTATGAAAGCCTTAAAGCTAGGCAAGAGTAAAGAACAGAATTGTAACTCATGTGACCAAACAGGGGGTGAGAGAAAAAGGCAGACAGAAAACAAGAGACCATACAAAACCAGTGACTTTATACAAGGAAGAAGTACTAACCTGGCAAATATCAAGCACTCAGGAAATGGTAGCTATCGCTGTTGTGTTACTGTAAGCATCATCCCAAATTCGTTTAGGGATTTTAGACTGACTTCAGACTTAACTAAACCAATATTTCAGTCCTCTGGTTCAAAAAAGGCCTAACTTAGCTAAGAGCTCTTAGGATCAAGTTAAGGGAAGTCTTCTGTGATTTTAATGCCAAGTGCTGCTTTGAGTGTACAAGCAATTTATTCCTTTTTATCCTATAGAAAGCAGATTTACTATTAGTTTAACAAGCAAATGTGATTTTATATCACTCAAGGGGCCTCTCCATATTTTTTTTTTTGCTTAATATATAAATTTATAAACATGCATAACCATATAAGGGAGAAATACAATAATTACAGCTTTCACTTCTGTAATTGGTCATGTAGTTTATTTAGGCTGGTATTTGACTACCTTCTGGGACTGTCCATATTTTATTTGCAAGAATCTCTGACATTAAACACTACTCAAAATAAGCAAGTAGTCCTCTAAAGCATAAAAACCATATTTACTGCAGAGATTTCTGATAGGGGATTTGACCTTTACTCCCAATGAAGCACTCAGGCTATTTCTAGGCTAAGAGGTTTTCACAAGACTTTTCTCTTAAGGAATGTACCACATAAAAAAGCAAACCAAAGGAAAACTGTGGGATTACAGTACTGAAAAAAATTGTTAATATCTACAAATGAGAGACTTTATACTGCAAGTGGATAAGGAAATAAAATGATAAAAACTAACAGAGCAAGACAACACAAAGAAATAAAAGGCATACAGACTGGCAAGGAAGAAGTTAAACTGTTCCTGTTTGCAGACAACATGATATTGTACATAAAAAACCATAAAGAATCCACTCCAAAACTACTAGAGAATTCAGCAAAGTTGCAGGATAAAAAATTAATATGCAGAAACCTGTGGCATCCCTATACACTAACTATGAACTAGCAGAAAGAGAAATCAGGAAAACAATTCCATTCACAGTTGCATCAAAAAGAATAAAATACCTAGGAATAAACCTAACCAAGGAAGTGAAAGATCTATACTCTGAAAACTTATAAGACACTCATGAGAGAAATTAAAGATACCAATAAATGGAAATACATAGGTGCTCATGGATAGGAAGAATTAATATTGTCAAAATGGTGATCCTGCCTAAAGCAATCTACAGATTCAATGCAATTCCTATCAAAATACCAACAGTATTCTTCAACAAATTAGAGAAAATTGTTCTAAAATTCATATGGAACCACAAGAGACCCTGAATAGCCAAAGCAATCCTAAGAAGGAAGAATAAAGAGGGGGGATTATGCTCCCCTACTTCAAGCTCTACTACAAAACCACAGTAATCAAGACAATTTGGTTTTGATACAAGAACAGACCAACTGACCACTGGAACAGACTAGAGAGCCCAGATATAAACCCAACCATATATGGTCAATTAATATATGATAAAGGAGCCATGGACATACAATGGGGAAATGAGAGCCTCTTCAACAGCTGGTGTTGGCAAAACTGGACAGCTACATGCAAGAGAATGAAACTGGATTATTGTTTAATCCCATACAAAAGTAAACTCAGAATGGATCAAAGATCTGAATGTAAGTCATGAAACCATAAAACTCTTAGAAGAAAACATAGGCAAACATCTCCTAAATATAAGCATGAGCATCTTCTTCCTGAACATATCTCCTCGAGCAAGGGAAACAAAAGAAAAAATGAACCCATGGGACTACATCAAACTAACAAGTTTCTGTATGGCAAATGACACCACCAACAGAACAAAAAGGCATCCTACAGCATGGGAAAATTTATTTGTAAATGACATATCCAACAAGAGGTTAACATCTAAAATATACAAAGAATTTACACACCTCAACACCCAAAAAGCAAATAACCCAATTAACAAATGGGCAGAGGATATGAAGAGACACTTCTCCAAAGAAGAAATTCAGATGGATAACAGACACATGAAAAGATGCTCCACATCACTAATCATCAGAGAAATGCAAATTAAAATCACAATGAGGTATCACCTCACACCAGTAAGGATGGCTGGCATCAAAAAGTCTAAGAACAACAAATGCTGGCAAGGATGTGGAGAAAGGGGAACCCTTCTAAACTGCTGGTGGGAATGTAAGCTAGTTCAACCATTGTGGAAAGCAATATGGAGGTTCCTCAAAAAACTAAAAATAGAAATAGCATTCAACTCGGGAATCCCACTCCTTGGAATTTACCCAAAGAATACAACTTCTCAGATTCAAAAAGACATATGGACCCCTCTGTTTATCGCAGCACTTTTTACAATAGCCAAGATATGGAAGCAACCTAAGTGTCCATCAGTAGATGAATGGATAAAGAAGATGTGGTACATATACACAATGGAATACTATTCAGCCATAAGAAAGAAACAAATCCTACCATTTGCAACAACATGGATGGAGCTGGAGGATATTATGCTCAGTGAAATAAGCCAGGCAGAGAAAGACAAGTGCCAAATGATTTCCCTCATTTGTGGAGTATAACAACAAAGCAAAACTGAAGGAACAAAATAGCAGCAGACTCACAGACTCCAAGAAGGGACTAATGGTTACCAAAGGGGAGGGGTGTGGGAGGGCGGGTGGGGAGGGAGGGAGAAGGGGATTGAGGGGTATTATGTTTAGTACACATGGTGTGGGGGATCACGGGTAAAACAGTGTAACACAGAGAAAGCAAATAATGAATCTGTGGCATCTTACTATACTGATGGATAGTGACTGCACTGGGGTATGGGTGTGGACTTGATAATATGGTTAAATGTAGTAACCACATTGTTTTTTCATGTGAAACCTTCATAAGAGTGTATATCAATAATACCTAAATAAAAAAATTTTTTAAAAAACACTGCACATAAATACAAAAAAGAAAAAAGAAAAAAGAAAACAGCAAAGCTAATTGGGGGATGAGGTGTTCTAGATAGCCAACTTATCACAGGCTTCCAGATATCAGAGGTTTATCTCTAAAACATCAATTATTTTATGTAACTCTTTTCCACATAAGTCGAAGAAAACACATAAGCCTTCCAGTCTTCTTAAACAAAGTATATTAATAATCATTTCAACTTTCCAAGATAATCCACTGGAGCAATCAATGCAGCAATTCGTTCAAGATCTACTGCCACAGAGGTATGAGGAACTCTTGCACCAGACTAAATGGTTGCACTACAGCTTTTTGGAATTTAATGTTTTATATTCTGTGCCTTTGTTTCCTCAATTTTTATGATCAAGCTAACACTTTTAGCTAACTTATAGATGCGTTTCCTAATTTTAACTTTTTAAAAAACTAGTAATTGATATATAATTCTAATTTTAGCTCTTGATTGAAAGAACCAAGTAGGCTGAAATTGAGCATAAAGAGGGAGCAGGATCTACTTGAGGAAGGTAAATAAAATTTGTTATACCTACGTAAGCTGCCAAAGATTTTTTTGGTTTATATCCTGGTAGTTGACTTTCAGAAAAATAAAAGGCTACTTTAAGTCTTACGATTGAAAAATGAGAAAAGGACATCCACATTAAACAAATGAATTTCATTTCAAGAAATACTTGAGTATACTCAACTTTTTTCTCATCTTTTAGAAAGGATCTAAAAGTCACTTTAATTAACAGACTTCTAAGAAATACCACCAAACTATCAAAGAAGTAGTTACCTTTTTATAAAATAACAATCATGTTTGAAGAGACACAAGGTGACCATGGCTTATCTGACATCTATGCCAAAAATGTATGACCATTCCACCTGAGCCAGAATTTATGCTCTGAATGCATCTCTAAACAAAGATCATATGCCAGAAACAAACAACTACTATTACCAAGTAATGGAAAACAACATTTTTCTGTGGCACTTAAAAAGTGTTATCAGAGTTAGATTAAAAAGTTGGATTGCAGTAAAAAGCAAATTACAAAGAGGAAATCTGTTTGGGACATGTTTTCCCTGAAAGCTGGAGAAACTATATGAATTCATGTTTTGAATATAAACACAGATGGAAAGATACAGAAACAATTATATGTATGTGCATATACATGGGTTAGTATACATATATTTATTACCTAGCTCTGTCCTCCAATGATATCCCAGCAATAATCACATCATGCACTCAGATCTTGGTTTCTATATACCACTGTTGAATAAAAGGAACCAGCACTCCTTGGAAAAATGGCTGATTCTAGGGTTGGGGTAGGGAAAATATAAGATAAACCTGGGGCATTTTATAATACCAGAAAGTAAGGAAATGCTCAAAAAGAAAAAAAAGATGGGGACAATCAAACGGACACAGGAACCAACCTGAAAGAGATCCCAATGGTCAAAGCAGAAACAATTTTGAACAAAAAAATAAATAACACAGAATCCGATTATAACACAAAGTACAATAAAGATGTACATATCATTATAGATAAATGGTCAAATGAATAAATAAATGAGGGAGAAGAGGCCAATCAGCCTTACAAAATTCCAAATGACATGTAGGTACTCTTCCTTCCAGGAAATGGAACTTAGGCCCTCCACCCACTTTGAGAGTGGGCTAGGCTTAGTAACCCACTTCCAAAGAATAGATACAGAAAAGGAAAAATAGTAACTTTACTTTTGGCAAACAGTTCTTTAACCAAGTAATCAAGGTTAACATCACCAGTGATGACATGTGGATGCACGTGGCACAAAATGAAGGAATTCTGTTGCATTCTTTCCAAAAACATACAATCATTGTCTAATAATGAGAAAACATCAGACAAACTCAAAGGAGGGGCATTCTATAAAATAAATGACAGGTATGTTCAAAACTGTGAAGCTCATGAAGACAAGAGAAGACTGTGAAACTGTGAAAGGTAGAAAAGACTAAGAGAGATTACAACAGTGGGTTGTCAGTGGGTAAATGTAGTGAGTTGGCTCTGAATTGGACTGGATCTGAAACCCTGGATTGGACCTGAAACAGAAAGGCAATAGGAAGAGAAAAACTATAGAAATTAAAAAAAAAAATCTGGAGTTTAGCTAACAGTAATGCATCAATGTTGGTTTCTCAGTTTTGACAAACATACCATGTAAGATGTATACCTTTTACCCAGGAAAAACTGGAGTTCTATACCTTCTTTTTAACTTTTCTGTAAAAATAAAATTACTACAAAATAAAAAGTTTCCTCTTAAAATACCTCTATCACTTCTGTTTTAAAATGTCAATGTCATGAAAAGTCAAATATTTTTTTAAGGTGGAAGAACTACACATCTACTAAAATTCCCAAAATTAAAAAAAAATAAACCTAATAAAAATAAATGTCAAGGATGTGGAGCAAAAGAAACAGTCATACAATGCAGGTGAAAATGCAAAATGGTACAGCCATTTTGAGAGACACTTTGGCCATTTCTTACAAAGGCAAACACTGTCTTTCCATATGACCCAGCAATCCTAGTTTGATTTCAATTGAAATGAAAATTTATATCCACACAAAAGCCTGTGAACAAATGTTTATAGCAGCTTTATAGCAGTTCTTAACTGTAAAAACCTAGAAGTGACCAAGATATCCTTCAATAGGTGAGTGGATAAACAAACTGTGGTATACCCAAACAATGGAATATTATTCAGCAATAAAAAGAAATGAGCTATCAAGCCACAGAAAGATGTGGAAAAACCTTATATTGTTAAGTGAACGAAACCAATATGAAAAGGGCACATATGGCATGATTCCAATTATGTAACATGCCAGAGGAGACAAAACTATGAAGACTGCAGAGATTCATGGGTGAAGGGGGATGAAGGAGATAGGAAAGGATGAATAGGTGAAGTACAGGAGATTTTTAGGGCAATTAAATTACTCATATGATACTGTAATGGTGGATAAATGATATGCATTTGTCAAAACCTATAGAGCTTTATCACACAATAGTATGCTGACTTTTAAAGTATGCTGACTTTAAAAAGTAATTTAGGTTGGGAGATCCCATTAAAAAAATGCAGATTGTGACAAGAGAATTTAATTGCATTACAGATGTGTTGAAACCACTTCACTGAAGGGAGTGGGGGAAAAGGTGCTGACTTAGGTAACTTTGGATATGAATTAAGTCTCTCTAAGACCAAAGGCAAAAGGAACTGCACATAAGCACTGTCCTTTAGTTGATAAAATTGTTTCCCATGACAGTATGAGTTAAAAATTCTATTACTGCTATCCATGTATCCTGGAATTGAACAATTAAGTAACTGGATGGTGGAAGCCAGGTTTCCATGGTTGAAGTAGAAATCCACAGATTAGCAATGGGAGAAGACTATAATGATCTATGTGGTAATGGATTATAGGTGCAGATAGCAATAAGAACTCTTGTTTAACTTAATATTAAGTTACAGATGGCTACATATGAAAATATTTACAGACATGTCTATATAAAGGAGTTAGCATACACGTATATATTTCTTTGTTCTGTTAGCTGAGAGGACCTAAAAGAAACACCCCAGTAGCAATGAGAGCACTTACATCATTTGGTTTCATATACCATTCTCCAATAAAATGAACCACAACTCCTTGGAAAAATGGCTGATTTTAGCACTATGACTATATACAAGATAAGCCTGGAGCATCCTGTAGTGCCAGAAAGGAAGTACTAACAAAATAATTAGAGCATGCACATGCACGCGTGCACACACACACACACACACACACAGATATGGGTATGTTAAAGGGGCACAGGGGTCAAATGAAAGAGCTCCCAACTGAACAAACCTGGAATAATTTGAGCAACAAAATAAAGTAGTACTGGAATGTAACTCAAAGTATAAAATAAATATCCTTTAATCCACACTAATATAAATAAATACTTGACTAAATAAATCAGGAAAAAAAATTTCCCATGCAGAAGAATTTCAAATAAATTATGTAGATATTCCACCTAAAGGACTGGGAGCATAACTCCTCACTCCTTAAATGTGGGCTGCACAGTTATTTTCTTCCAAAGAGGACAGTTGGAGAGGGGAAAAAGTAACTTCACAGTGGAGAAACCTAACAAACACTTCAACCAAGTGATCAAAGTCAACACCAACAGTCATAAATCATGTTGATAATAATGTATGCTTGAAATAATATGATGAAAATGGCATTTTATCCTGTGATCTTCCAATAAAAACCCATAATCCCAGTCTAATCACAAGAAAACCATCATATAGAGGGATCTCTTACAATATACTTTGCCAGCACCCCTAAAAATTTCTATAGATTTGAAAGTTTTTAAAATTGAAAAAAAAAGTGGGGGGAGCCACATGTCTTCCCTCCCAGTTGACACAAACACAAAGCTATCATTTTTCTAGTTTTCTTAATTGAAGACTTTCCAAATTAGTCTGCTGAGATCTTGCTTACATCCAAAGACACAGTAACACAACCAGCTTTAGTTATGTACTGTATGACTTTATTACATAGAGAAGACTATGACAGTTTTGGCCAATTTTGTTCAAAAGATTTTTTTTCCACCTTTTTTTGTTCCCAGCATTGTTAGAAGCATTGAGGTAATCTCACAGGAAAACAAATAACAAACAACTGTGCTCTGCTTTCATTTCTGTGAGAAAACCACATAATATACAAGCAAATAAATTACCTATCAGATGGCAATAAATGTTATGAAATAAATGAAAAAGGAAAATGAAGTAAAAGTGACCAAGTGGGCTAATTGGAAGCTTATAAAATGCCACTTTAAGGAGATGCCATTTGAGTTGAGACCTGAGTGGAGCAGGTATACAAAGACAGGCTTGAGGTAGGGGTAAGAGCAGAATGCCAAATTCCAGGCAGAGAACAGCAAATGCAAAGACCCAAAAAAATAAGCTTAATGTGTTTGAGATATGTCAAGTAGACAGGGCAACTGCCCTGAGAGAAATGAGCTAGTGTATTTCAGAGGTAAGAATACAAGAACTGTCTAAAATCTCAAACCTGTCCAGTGATGACCAGGAATCCATTGATGATTAGATCAAGATCTCACTTTTATGCTCCCTAGCTTAATCCCACACAATGTCATAGCTATCCAGTAAAAAATGTATTTTGAACTGCCCCATCTTGCCTCTAAAAAATACCATGCCTATCATTCTAATTTCAGCATACTTCTGATAGAGGTATAAAAAAAGAAAGGGGAAATTCCAGCAATTGCTCCTAAATTCTCCCTAAAAGATCCCTTTACTTTATATAGTACAACCATAGGTTAAAAACAAAGGTCCTGGAATTAGCACACATAATGTGGGAAGGAGGCATGGGGAAGGCAGTATAACACAGAGAAGACAAGTAGTGATTCTATGTCATCTTACCACGCTGATGGACAGTGACTGTAATGGGGTATGTGGTGAGGACATGATAATGGGGGAATCAAGTAACCACAATGTTGCTCATGTAAGTGTATATTAATGATACCAAAAACAAACAAACAAACAAAAACAAAGGCCCTAGAGACAGACTCTCAGTTGTATAATCTTGAGCAAGTTGCATAATCTCTTTAAGACTCAGTTTCCTCATTAGTAAAAAGTTGTGAGGATTAAAAAATATAAAATATTCAGTGATTATTCAATAAATGTTGGCTATGGTTACTAAAAGTATTTGAGCATGTGTTTTGTTCAAAGACCAGAGCCAGCTCAGAGGGATTACAGAAACTACAGTTTGCTACAGCAAATTGTTTGAGAGATAAAAATTGTCAAACTCCCTTAGGTCAGGAGCTTTGTCTTTTTCTGGTTCACTAGTGTATTCCCAGAATCTAGAACAATGTTTAACACAGAATAGGCATTAATCTCAATATGTGTTGAATGAATAAATGAAACTTCATTAAGTCAATGGAGCATTAGAAAGGCTGACTTTACTCCAATATAAAGAAAAGTTTTCATTCCCATCAAGATTTTTAATAATATCCTAAGGCATTGTTAAAGATGTTATTTTTAATTGCTTCCCCCAAACCTACAACATTCTAGTGTTCACATTAAGGTACTCAAATTTATTACAATTAAATCTTTGCTGCTAAAATTGAGTTTCCAGTTGTAGAAGCCGATACCACTGTTCATAACTCAGTTGATTATCAAAACTTTTAAAGTAACAGAGTATAAGGTATATTAATTGTTATGGAAAACCTTGCTTTCCATTGCCTGAGCGAATAGACTTTAAAAACTTGTGTAAAATTTTTTTCTAACAAATTTATCATCTAAGTTTAATTTATGCTGGCAAAATGGCTCTCTGTATCATTAAATTTTATAAAAACGACATTACAGTGTTGAGTCACTTAAGTTCAAATCTTTTAGACTTCTTAAAAGTTTCAAGATTACTGGCTAAATGGCTCTTTAGGTCAAAGAAGGACTTTTCAGGGTGATGAAATGGAGAAAGGAGGAGTTCACCTCTCTAAAATTGAGTTTTCAATTACTATAATTATGCATATAATAAGACAAGCAGCATTTCTGGGCCAGGATTTATGCCTTGGTTCCCATGAGAATTAAATAAGAGCCAAGCATAAATTTGGGGCAAGTTCTGCAAAACCATTTCACTCTCTATTGATGCTGAATGAAAAACTCATTGTTAAGACTCATCAGCACGAATATATTTTCTGACACATAGTAGCCACGTTGGCAACATCACTTCCATCATTTTCCATTCAAGAAACAAAACGGGATGTATTTAAATCCTGCCTGACAATAACCACGATAGCAGGGGAGCTATCTCAATAGCCAGAGAGCGGTAAGAGCTAGAAGATAAGAATCTAGTTCTCCGAGCCCCCACCATAAAGTGGCAAGATCTGTTAGCTATTATACCGGTTCCCCGAACCTTCAGAGCTGGAAGGATATCTGGACCCTACTGACACCTCCTGAGAGAGAAAGCCGGGGATAAGGGCGGAGTGTGGCGCTCGCAGCAAGCCGGCAGGGACACAGGTGCGCGGGCAGGCCCCAGCACCTCTGTCCTTGTCGCACTGAGGCGACTAGGCGGTTCCCAACCACGACAGCCCTCACAGGCTTCTAGTCATTCATTCAACTGACAATTACTCGAGAGGTACTGTAGGAGGGCCGACTGGCAGGGCCCCCGCCCCAGTCCCGGAACACCCTGAGGCCCCAGGCGCGGCCCCGCGCGGCCCGCGGCCCCGGGACGCTCCCTCCCGCACCCGATGCGGCGCGCTCCAACAACCCGGCTCCCAGCCCCGACCTCCGCCGCACACGAGGGCCCACGCCCCCCGCCCTCCCAGCCGGGGGTCCCCGGCCTCCGCCCCGCTTCGCCGCCTCAGACCCGCTGGATTCCTGCGGCGAGAGAGGCGCGCATCTGCGGAAGCCCCCCGCTCGCGGCCCAGGGACCCTCCGCTCGCGACGCCCGGAACCGAGGGCCTAGGACGTGCGTCGAGCCCACTGCCCACTCACCTCCGCCGGGTCAGAACTGAGGGGCCTGCTCTAAGCCGTTTGAAACCGCCTGGGCCACCGCACACCCCGCAGTGTCCTCGTTGTTTATTGGTCCTCGGCGGACCGCCCATAGCCCTTTTATTGGTCCATTTGAAAAGCCTGTGGGCACGCGCCGCCTGCAGCCTTAAAGGGGCCGCGTGCAGCCGTGTTTCTCAGGGGACCCGGTGTTGCCAGCTTAGGTTGGAAAAGGGTAGCTGGAGCGAAAGCTGCCTACTGCCGCGGAAAGAAGGGCGAAAGATCGAAAGATGTGGGGAGAGCTGTGCATCCCCAGTAATCAGCATGTTTGCTTTACTTAATTACACATATTTAAGCTACCGTCAACACCAGGCAATTTTTTAAAAAGTCATTTATTTCACTCACTAAATATTGATTGTGCAACTAAGTGCATGAATGAAACAAGAGAGGTAGCTAGGCTACAGTGGAAGGACCAGTGAATGGAGCCAGGATGCTGGATTCTCGTCTTGGACCTGCTCAGAGTAAATAAACCACTTTTCTCAGTCAATCATCTGGAGCTTAGTTTGCCCATAACGATGTTTCCCTTACAAAACTTAATGTAAAGATTTCCTATAACTGAATATCTAGGAAAGAGGTAACAGAAGCACATTCTGCAAATGTTAAATATTCCTGTTATTTATAAAAATGGGAGGCTTGGTTTATATGATCTCTAAAATTCTTGTTTAGCTCTACATTTGATGTTTCTATGAATAAGCAGGTCCTTACTATCAAGGAATTTGCAATTTATAGCGGTCAGAGGAATAGTACATATATAGTCACTAACATTTAAAGCAGTATGTGAACTACATAAAAGAAAAGCTGTATGTGCTTGATGAAGGAAGAAACTTGATGAGGGAGAATCTGTGAAGGGGATGGAATTTTAATGTGGGATTTAAAGGATATGTAATTACCGACAGGCCAAAAAATGAAGAGGAGATGGGTAAAAGTAGTAAAAATTATTTTTTTTAATCCATCAAACTGTCAAAGATGAAAATGTTTTACAACCTTTGGTTAGCCAAAAGTTTGAGAAACAGTCAAATTCACTGATGGTAAGAGTATAATTGGTACAATCTTGTAGGACAGTGATTTAGCAGTTATTAAAATATAAAATGTACATAATCTCTGGCCCAGTAGTGCCACTTTTAGACATTTGTCCTTCAGATCTTTACAAGTTTGCAAAGGAAAATGTGTAAAGATACTCACTGCAGCACTGCTTTAAAAAAAAAAAACCCTGAAAATTACATGTCCACCCATAGGGAACTTTTTAGGAAAGTTATGGTATATCCATTTAAAGAACACTATGCAAATATTAAAAAGAATGTGGTTAATCTATATATGCTAATGTAGAAAAATGTACACATTTAATTGAAAAAAGGCAACTTACAGAAAAGCATATATGGAATTATTTTATTATATGGTTATAAATGTATATGTATTTGTGTGAATGCCTGGAAATGGTTAGTGTAAGAATACAGTAATTTATCCTCCATTTGCCCGATGAGAATTATGCCTGGGCTTGCCTGGGGCTTGCCCCACCTTATCTCTAAACCTGCCGAACCTCCCCCAAGGCAACAGGCCGAGAGGATCCACCACAATAAAAGGCACAATGCTCTGTCCCACTGCCCTCTCTCTCTCTCTCTCTGTCTCTCTGTCCCGCTGCCCTCTCTTTCTTTGTCTCTGTCTCCCTGTCCCCCTGCTCTCCCCACTCTCTCTCCTTCTCCCTCTCTCTCTCTCTTTCTCTCCCCACCCCCCTCTGGGGCAGCCACTCTCTCTTTCAGATAATGAAGTCTCTTGCATGGACCCGTTTCTCCTGAGTCGTTCTGGGTAAGGAGGTGAAAGGTATCGTGGCAAGATACCCTTTCATTGGTGCCATGACTCGGATGAGGCTCTCCCATTGACTTTGCTCTTCCTCTGGGAACCTGAGCTGCTTTGGGAAACCTCACTGCCCTATCCTCCTCTACGGGCTCACCGTCCACTTCCCCGGTTGCTCAGCTTCTTGCCCAACACCGGCCTTTGATTTGGTGAGTCTCCCCTTCATAGTCAACTTAAATGTCCCTTTTGAACCTGGGAAGTGACCATTGAGTGTCCAGCACCCCCAAGGGTTCCTCTGGAACAGAGGCACCCCCAACCATGACATTCAGAGTCACAGTTGATCCCCATAGTTGACCTTTCTCTGCCTCCCCATGGTGAGAATCCTCATCCACTGAGGCCCGGTCTCCCTTTATCTATGTATCTACTCTACTGGTAAACTCCTGATACCAGGTACGGAGCCTCCCTGGCGTTTTCACCTCGACCCCACAGTTAGAGGTGGTGATGACCCCCTAACTGTGCCTGGTCTTCTCCATGACCTTCTCAATCACTCAGGGATGCCTCAGTGACTTCTGAATGGTCTTGTTCTCACCATGGGATCTGGCCCCTCCATTCCCACAGATTCACTGTTAGGGTGCTTACTCAATAATCTAAAGCCCCTCCACCTCACTCCAGACCTCAAACCTGGTCACTACTGTAATCAGATCTGGCCACAATATCCCTTGGACAATCAGTCTAAATGGCCCCCAAATGGCTTTTTATATCCTAAAATTCTCCGCAACTTATACAACTTCTGTGAGCATACGGGCAAATGGAAAGAGATCCCATATATCCAGGCTTTCTCCTACCTCCAAATCAAGCTCTCTCTCTGTCTTCCCTGCAATCCTAAATACCTACTAGTTGCCTTAAAGTCCATACCCCTAAGTTTTTTTCACATTCCCAAATATCCTCAACTGTCTATAAAACTAGACAATGCACCACCACGGGCTCTCTTGTCCCCTCCTAGCTCATGCCAGGAGCTCTGTCTGTCCTCTCACTGTATCATTACGTCTCAATCTGTATGTTTGTGTGTCTAAGTGTGTAAAAGAAAAATATTTTTCTACCTCCGAATGGTATTAATAAAAATTGATTTAAAGACAAGCGCTTGTAAAAATTGGGCATTCTAAAATTTTCAGAAAATTCTAATAGAAGATATTAAGCATTAATGCTAATTTAAGTTGAACTGAATAGACATGTCCTTATGGTTATCAGCTACCTAAGTTCACCTAAAGTCATTTAAGTTGATGATGTCTACTAAATCTTTCAAAGAAAAATGCTTAAAGTGAAGTGTAGCTTTGTCTAATGTGAGTAATTATTTAAGCAAGTGCCTTAAAACTTTTAACAGCTTCCCAAAATCAAATTCAAAAAAGTGCTTTTTACCTCTAGTTCACTCTAATATTTTCCAGAGGGCCCCTGGAACATGTCAGAGGAATTTTTTCTCATTGGAGAAAATATTTGGCTAATTTGGCTTATTTACCTGCTTAATTACCTAGAAGACACTGTCACAGGGAATGATGCTAAACTTTGTTACTGAATGTTTTGTGTTACAGAATGATCCAAATTTACTTATGACAACTGTCTTACAGTAAGCTCTCATCAGATCTTTAACCATTGTCATTTGAAAGTCTTTTGTCATCTATACTCACTATTTTATTACTCCTAAACTAATAAAAAACTAGATTTCAGCAAAACAGGTATTAGTTACATAGGATTAAGTAAACTAAGGAAAATAATTTTGCGGCATTTTGTTTCAAATGTTGTTGATAAAGTGTTTTAAGCTTTTTCTCTTAAGCTGACAACAGTTTAGTAAATGACCGCCTTTATAAGCAGAATTGAAACTTTTATCTTTCTCTCTACCTAATCCCTCCAGAATTTAAAAACTCTCAGTGACTATTTTTATATTTTGTGACAGTATGTTTCTTTGCATAATTTCAATCAGAATATGCTTTCCTTGTAAGAGGACCTGTAAGATAAATTTTAGCCAAAATAAGCAGGCAAAGAGAGGCAACAAAGGGCCAAGTAGTTTATTTGAATGCCACTCCCAGGTGATGTTCCACGGTCTGGGTACTACAGGCCGGGGAAGTCACATCCGGTCAGGGAGGTGGGGGCTTATAAGGGATTAGGAGGGGGAGGAGTGGGCAAGCTATCCTAGGGGGCGTGAAGAGGTATGATTGGCTAAAGGTGACATAATAGACAACCAGAAACTTTTTTTCCTTCCAAGAGTGAGGAGGCTGACATTCGGGTCTTAGTTGGCACATCAGAAGGATGGAATTCAGAAAGAGCTGTCCCCTTTCCATATAAGGCATGGACCTTGGGGTCTGGTCTGTTCTCCCCCTATGGCATCTCTCTGTTCTGTTTGCATGTCCTTGTTTTTCCTTCCTCCAGCCTAACATTCTAGCCTTTTGGTCATAATGGGCGATGACTCGATCTGGCTACTTCCAGCTGACAAGGGGCATCGTGGGGGGTTGAGGCTGGTATTAGGCTGAAGGAGGGGGTTTAGTGGGAAGAGATGCGTAACGGTGAAGTAACATTTGGTTGGTGGCGACCCAGGTCATCTGGGTTAGCTGCTGTTGGAGGAACCTGAGGACACAAGGAGCAACTAAGAGTAAACCACAAACTGTTATTAAGGGGCCCAGTAGGGGCATTAGCCAGCCAAATATGGGGAACTGGAATTCTGGATAAAGTTTACATCTCAATGACTAGTATTAGGATTTAGTATAGATAGGAATGCATTATTGAAACAATTCTTTTTTCTAAAATCACCCTCATTTTTATTAGAAGTAGCCAGATTAAGAAAATAATTAACAGTTGGCTTGATTATTTGCATAAGTGCAGCAAGAAGAGCAATTGATTACATAGGCTCTTTTAAATATGTTTTGCTGTAACTTTTTATAAGGAATTTCAGATTGGACTTTTAAAGGTTTCTTGAGGCCAGAAAGCCAAGCCAGACTTGCCATAAGGTTGTGCCTGCAGTACCTGTAGATTTGGGTGAACTCCTCTCTTCTTGAGGTTCTTGCACCTGCCAGGAAGTGACCTTCCTTACTCACCTGGTAAGGCTGCTGAGAACTCTGTAAGCAAGGTACCAGGCTAGTTCTTCTAAGGGGCTTTGTTGTCTTTATAAAGTCAACCTGTTCCTTAAAGCTGTCTGTTCATATCTGAGTTTACACACATGTCTCTCAGGTATGACGTTCCAGTCAAAGCCTTGGTAATGTAACCAATGTTTTTAATTGGTCCTCTTACAAGGAAAGCAGATTCTTATTGAACTTGTGCAAATAAACATACTGCCATGAAATATAAAAATAGTCACTGAGAGTTTTTAAATTCTGGAGGGATCAGGTAGAGAGAAAGATAAAGTTTCAATTCTGCTTATAAAGGCAGTCATTTACTAAACTGTTGTCAGCTTGAGAGAAAAAGCTTAAAACACTTTATCAGCAACATTTGAAACAAAAAGCTACAAAATCATCTTTAGTTTACTTAATCTTTTGTAACTAATACTTGTTCTGCTGAAATCTAGTTCTTTACTAGCTTAAGAGTAATAAAACAGTGACTATAAATAATAAAAGACTTACAAATAACAATGGTTAAAGATCTGATGAGAGCTTACTGTAAGACAGTTGACATAAGGAAATTCTGATATTCTGCAACACAAAACATTCAGTCACAAAGTTTAGCATTATTCTTTTTGACAGTGCTTTCTAGGTAATTAAGCAGGTAATTATATATCAGATAAATAAGTTAAATTAGCCAAATACTTTCTCCAATGAGAAAAAGTTCTTCTGACATGTTCCAGGGGCCTTCTGGAAAATATCAGAGTTAACTAGAGGTAAAAGTACCTTTTCGAATTTGATTTTGGGAAGTTGTTGGAAGAAAGTTTCTTTGGCACTTGCTTAAATAGGATTATGGGTTGACATGAAGCAAAACTTATCCAATTAACTAGAATGACATCAAAGTACTTCAAAGGCAAATAAAGGTTACACAGTTATCAAAGTTTAGCTTTTAGTCCTTTTAATATTAAGATCTCATTTTCTTAAAGACTCTGACAACTCACTGAGACTTTAAGCATAAGAAACTGCTTTGATAAAACAATTAGAAGAACTCTCTGCTATCTTTCAATATTAAGAGCATACTAATAGTTAAGAAAACTGTCTTTTTAACAGAAAACAAAACTCTAATTTTGCTGTGTACTTGGTACTGAGACTCATTTGCTTTAATTTTATGTAGTATGACCATATTAAATTCTTCTACAAACTTTTTACAACTTTCTTTTTACATTTAGATTTTTCCTTTTAAATAAACAGCTATACTTTAAAACAAAGTTACTTTCTTTTATCAAAAGACATATTTTTTAGCATGCAGAAATGTTTTCCTTACTACTTTAAGTAGTTTTGATTAGAACGTAAAACTATTACTTTAACCTTCGGTGAACACTGAAAAATAGGCTACTGTAAACTGCTACACCAGCATTCTTCAGATTGATACATGTATGAATGTATATTATCATTTTTGGAAATGTGCTTTATAGCACAATTTCTTATTAGGCACAAAATATGTCTATATAACTTAGCAAACTTTAAGAATTTTGGTTACCACAAAAATTCTCAGGCTGTTTGCATATATATATATACACTGTTACACATTAATACCGTATTATTATTAAGATATTTATTTGCTAGGCTTGTTTACTTATTTTTAGCAACTCTGCTAGATTACTTACAAAACCTCTACTGAATATTAGACAAAGCCAAGCCTTTAAGCATTTTATTCTTAAAAGATTTAGAGATAACATCGACTTAAATGACCTTAGGTAAACTTAGGCTGCTGATAACAACAAAGACATGCCCCCCTCAGCCAAACCCAAATTAGCATTAATGCTTAACATTTTTATCAGATTTTCTGGAAGTTTTAGAATGCCCAATTTTCACAAGCACTTGTTTTTAAATAAAGTATTTTTCATCTATACACTTAGACACACAAACGTACAAACTGAGATACAACGACTACAGTCAGCAACACCCCCCACACAAAAACATATACACAGACAGACAAACCAATATAAAGACTTGAGTCACTGATATCTAATTGCCTTTCCTCTCTTCAGCTTCTTGCCTGTGGCTCCTGGAACCAGAGGGTGGGAAGAGCGTGTTCTCATGTGGGAAGAGGGTGATGAAGGTGGGAGGAGAGGGGGAGGAGTGGTGCAGCCACTGGAAGAGGAGAGCAGCACAATGGCATGGTTGAGAATGTAGGACTTTAAGATGGCAGTGACACCTGTGAAGACAAGGACTTAAAGATGGTGGTGGAGAGAGGGGAGGGGATTGTGAGGCGGGCGACTGAGGTCTTCTGGTGGATCTGAAAGGGAAGGAGGACTGAGCAGAGTAAGAGGCTGACAGTCTTTAACTGGAGATCGGGCTAGGAGAACCTGAGTCATTGAACACAACATAAAGGTCTGGATGGGAGTGCAAAGTCCAAAAAGTCTACACATATGGGATTTCACTCTACTCTCTGCTTTAGTGCCAATTATTAATCAAGGTGGTGAGGAGGCTAAAATTGAAAGTTCCTCAGGGGGCCAATGAGATTGATTGTCCAAGGGATACTGAAGCCTGGCCTCAGAGCAAAGAAAGACTAGCTTCTATTTGCGAACTTCCCGGGACAAATATAGAGTAGCCAAATTAGAAATGAGACACCACAGTGGGGTCTGAGCCTCTGCTTTTGAGGGCTGGTTCCCCATGTCTGCACCACTCCCCAACTAATCCTGCTGAGAGGAGTGCCCAGTGTCCCAACTGCGCCAAGTCAGGGGAGACGTCCTGGGAGCCAGGGTGAGGGATGTCTCCCCCACCACAGGGCCAAGGGCGGGCCTAATGGCCACAGATTTCCTGGGCCCTGGGTTAGGGAAGTCTCCCATACTGCAGGGCCAAGGGCAGGCTGGATACCTGCAGAGGGTGGGCCACCTGGACGTACGTACGATTTCTAATGGACCAGGTGAAATGGAGTTAGGGAGGGAAATAGACCGGGGGAAACTGAGGGACTCACCAGAAAATAGTCCATGCAGTGGAGAGCAGGCTGAGGTCCCGAGTCGGAGAAGGAGGGGGCGGGGCCACCGGTGTTTGGTCAGGGCCCTGCACTCACACTCCTTCCCAGGATTTTGGCACCAAATGTAAGATAAATTTTAGCCAAAATAAGCAGGTGAAGAGAGGCAATAAAGGGCCAGGTAGTTTATTTGAATGCCACTCCCAGGTGATGTTCTGCAGTCTGGGTACTACAGGCTGGGGAAGTCACACCCGGTCAGGGAAGTGGGGGCTTATGAGGGATTAGGAGGGGGAGGAGTGGACAAGCTATCCTAGGGGGTGTGGAGAGGTATGATTGGCTAAAGGTGACATAATAGACAACTAGAAACTTTTTTTCCTTCCAAGGGGGAGGAGGCTGACATCTGGGTCTTAGTTGGCACATCAGAAGGATGGAATTCAGGAAGAACTGTCCCCTTTCCATACAAGGCCTGGACCTTGGGGTCTGGTCTGTTCTCCCCCTATGGCATCTCTCTGTTCTGTTTGCATGTCCTTGTTTTTCCTTCCTCCATCCTAACAGGACCAATTAAAAACACTGGTTCTATTTCCAAAGCTTTGACTGGAATGTCATACCTGAGAGACACGTGTGTAAACTTAGATATGAACAGACAGCTTTAAAGAACTGAGATTGACTTTATAAAGCCAACAAAGCCCCTTAGAAGAACTGGCCTGGTACCTTGCTTACAGAGTTCTCAGCAGCCTTACCAGGTGAGTAAGGAAGGTCACTTCCTGGCAAGTGCAGGAACCTCACGAATGTCTTGGGAACCTGAAGAAGAGAGGAATTGACCCAAATCGACAGGTACTGCAGGCACAACCTGATGGCAAGTCTGGCTTAGCTTTCTGGCCTCAAAAAGCCCTTAAAAGTTCAATCTGAAATTCCTTACAAAAAGTTTCAGCAAAGCACGTTTAGAAGATTCCATGTAATCAATTACTCTTTTTGCTGCACTTATGCAAATAATCAAGCCAATTGTTAATTATTTTCTTAATCTGGCTACTTCTAATAAAAATGAGGGTGATTTTAGAAAAAAGTATTGTTTCAATAATGCAATCTTATCTATACTAAATCCTAATACTAGTCATTGAGATGTAAACTCGATCCAGAATTCTAGTTTCCCCATGATACCTGGCAATGATTCTCAATTAGACTCTTCATATTTCTAGTTCTCATATTCAACCATGCATTCTTTTTTTTTTTAATTTTTTTTATCATTAATCTTCAATTACGTGAAGAACATTATGTTTACTGGGCTCTCCCCTACCACAAGTCCCCCCCAACAAACCCCACTACAGTCACTGTCTATCAGCATAGTAAGATGTTGTACAATTACTACTTGTCTTCCCTGTGTTGCAAAGTGCTCCCCTTTCCCCCACCACCCACATTATACATGCTAATCATAATACCCCATTTCTTCATTCCCGCCCTTATCCCTCCCTACCCTCCCATTCTCCCCAGTCTCTTTCCCTTTGGTAACTGTTAGTCCATTCTTGGGTCTGTGATTCTGCTGATGTTTTGTTCCTTCAGTTTTTCTTTTGTTCTTATACTCCACAGATGAGTGAAATCATTTGGTATTTGTCTTTCTCCACTTGGCTTATTTCACTGAGCATAATACCCTCTAGCTCCATCCATGTTGTTCAAATGGTAGGATTTGTTTTCTTCTTATGGCTGAATAATTACGCATTCCATTGCGTATATGTACCACCTCTTCTTTATCCATTCATCTACTGATGGACACTTACGTTGCTTCCATTTCTTGGCTATTGTAAATAGTGCTGTGATAAACATAGGGGTGCATCTGTCTTTTTCAAACTGGAGTGCTGCATCCTTAGGGTAGATTCCTATAAGTGGAATTCCTGGGTCAAATGTTAAGTCTATTTTGAGCTTTTTGAGGAACCCCCATAATGCTTTCCACAATGGTTGAACTAATTTACATTCCCACCAGCAGTGTAGGAGAGTTCCCCTTTCTCCATAACCTCACCAAAATTTGTTGTTGTTTGTCTTTTGGATGGTAGCCATCCTTACTGGTGTGAGGTGATATCTCATTGTGGTTTTAATTTGCATTTCTCTGATAACTAGCAATGTGGAGCATCTTTTCATGTGTCTGTTGGCCATCTGAATTTCTTTTTTGGAGAACTGTCTGTTCAGCTCCTCTGCCCATTTTTTAATTGGATTATTTGCTTTCTGTTTGTTGAGGTGCGTGAGCTCTTTATATATTTTGGATGTCAAGCCTTTATTGGATCTGTCATTTACGAATATATTCTCCCATACTGTAGGGAACTTTTTTGTTCTATTGATGGTGTCCTTTGCTGTACAGAAGCTTTTCAGCTTGATATAGTCCCACTTGTTCATTTTTGCTTTTGTTTTCCTTTCCCAGGGAGATATATTCATGAAGAAGTCACTCATGTTTATGTCCAAGTGATTTTTGCCTATGTTTTCTTCTAAGAGTTTTATGGTTTCATGACTTACATTCAGGTCTTTGATCCATTTTGAATTTACTTTTGTGTATGGGTTAGACAGTGATCCAGTTTCATTCTATTACATGTAGCTGTCCAGTTTTGCCAGCATGATCTGTTGAAGAGACTGTCATTTCCCCATTGTATGTCCATGGCTCCTTTATCGAATATTAATTGACCATATGTTTGGGTTAATGTCTGGAGTCTCTAATCTGTTCCACTGGTCTGTGACTCTGTTCTTGTGCCAGTAACAAATTGTCTTAATTACTATGGCTTTGTAGTAGAGCTTGAAGTTGGGGAGTGAGATCCCCGCCAATGTATTCTTCTTTCTCAGGATTGCTTTGGCTATTCAGGGTCTTTGGTGTTTCCATATGAATTTTTGAACTATTTGTTCCAGTTCATTGAAGAATGTTCTTGGTAATTTGATAAGGATTGCATCAAATCTGTATATTGCTTTGGGCAGGATGGCCATATTGACAATATTAATTCTTCCTAGCCAAGAGCATGGGATGAGTTTCCATTTGTTAGTGACCTCTTTAATTTCTCTTAAGAGTGTCTTATAGTTTTCAGGATATAGTTCTTTCACTTCCTGGGTTAGGTTTATTCCTAGGTATTTTATTCTTTTTGATGCAATTGTGAATGGAATTGTTTTCCTGATTTCTCTTTCTATTGGCTCATTGTTAGTGTATAGGAAAGCCAGAGATTTCTGTGTGTTAATTTTGTATCCTGCAACTTTACTGTATTCCGATATCAGTTCTAGTAGTTTTGGGGTGGAGTCTTTAGGGTTTTTATGTACAATATCATGTCATTTGCAAATAGTGACAGTTTAACTTCTTCTTTACCAATCTGGATTCCTTGTATTTCTTTGTTTTGTCTAATTGCCATGGCTAGGACCTCCAGGACTATGTTAAATAAGAGTGGGGAGAGTAGGCATCCCTGTCTTGTTCCCGATCGCAGAGGAAAACCTTTCAGCTTTTCGTTTTTCAGTATGATGTTGGCTGTGGGTTTATCATATATGGCCTTTATTATGTTGAGGTACTTGCCCTCTATATACATTTTGCTGAGAATTTTTATCATGAATGGATGTTGAATTTTGTCAAATGCTTTTTCAGCATCTATGGAGATGATCATGTGGTTTTTGTCTTTTTGTTGATGTGGTGGATGATGTTGATGGATTTTCGAATGTCGTACCATCCTTGCATACTTGGGATGAATCCCACTTGGTCGTGGTGTATGATCCTTTTGATATATTTTTCAATTCGGTTTGCTAATATTTTATTGAGTATTTTTGCATTTACATTCATCATAGATATTGGTCTGTAATTTTCTTTTTTGGTGGGTCTTTGCCTGGTTTTGGTATTAGGGTGATGTTGGCTTCATAGAATGAGTTTGGGAGTGTTCCCACCTCTTCTATTTTTTGGAAAACTTTAGGGAGAATGGGTATTATATCTTCTCTGTATATCTGATAAAATTCCTAGGTAAATCCATCTGGCCCAGGTGTTTTTTTCTTGGGTAGTTTTTTGATTACTGCTTCAATTTCTTTGCTGGTAATTGGTTTGTTTAGATTTTGTGTTTCTTCCTTGGTCAGTTTTGGAAGGTTGTATTTTTCTAGAAAGTTCTCCATTTCTTCTAGGTTTTCCAGCTTCTTAGCATATAGGTTTTCATAGTAGTGTCTAATAATTCTTTGTATTTCTGTGGGTTCTGTTGTAATTTTTGCTTTCTCATTTCTGATTCTGTTGATGTGTGTTGATTCTCTTTTTCTCTTAATAAATCTGGCTAGAGGCTTCTCTATTTTGTTTATTTTCTCAAAGAACCAGCTCTTGGTTTCATTGATTTTTTCTATTGTTTTATTCTTCTCAATTTTGTTTATTTCTTGTCTGATCTTTATTCTGTCTGTCCTTCTGCTGACTTCAGGCCTCATTTGTTCTTCTTTTTCCAATTTTGATCATTGTGACATTAGACTATTCATTTGGGTTTGTTCTTCCTTCTTTAAATGTGCCTGGATTGCTATATACTTTCCTCTTAAGACTGCTTTCTCTGAGTCCCACAGAAGTCGGGGGTTTGTGTTGTTGTTGTCATTTATTTCCATATATTGCTGGATCTCCATTTTAATTTGGTCATTGATCCATTGACTATTTAGAAGCATGTTGTTAAGCTTCCATGTGTTTGTGAGCCTTTTTGCTTTCTTGTTACATTTCTAGTTTTATACCTTTGTGGTCTGAAAAGTTGGTTGGTAGGATTTCAATCTTTTGGAATTTACTGAGGCTCTTTTTGTGTCCTAGTATTTGGTCTATTCTGAAGAATGTGCACTTGAGAAGAATGTGTATCCTGTTGCTTTTGGGTGTAGAGTTCTATAGATGTCTATTAGGTCCATCTGTTCTAGTGTGTTGTTCAGTGCCTCTGTGTCCTTACTTATTTTCTGTCTGGTGGATCTGTCGTTTGGGGTGAATGGTGTATTGAAGTCTCCTAAAATGAATGCATTGCAGTCTATTTCCTCCTTTAGTTCTGTTAGTATTTATTTCACATATGCTGGTGCTCCTGTGTTGGGTGCATATATATTTATAATGGTTATATCCTCTTATTGGACTGAGCCCTTTATCATTATGTAATGTCCTTCTTTATCTCTTGTTACTTTCTTTGTTTTGAAGTCTATTTTGTCTGATACTAGTACTGCAATACCTGCTTTTTTCTCGCTGTTGTTTGCATGAGATATCTTTTTCCATCCCTCGACTTTTAGTCTGTGCATGTCTTTGGGTTTGAGGTGAGTCTCTTCTAAGAAGCATATAGATGGGTCTTGTTTTTTTATCCATTCAGTGACTGTATGTCTTTTGATAGGTGCATTCAGTCCATTTACATTTAGGGTGATTATCGATAGGTATGTACTTTTTGCCATTTCAGGCTTTAGACTCGTGGTTACCAAAGGTTCCAGGTTACTTTCCTTACTATCTAAGAGTCTAACTTAACTCACTTAGTATGCTGCTACAAATACAATCTAAAGGTTCTTTTCTATTTTCCCCCCTTTTTCTTCCTCCTTCATTCTTAATATATTAGGTATCAAATTGTGTACTTTTTGTCTATCCCTTGTCTCACTTTGGGGATAGTCAATTTAATTTTGCGTGCGCCTTGCAATCAGCAGCTCCACCCTCCCTACCATGATTTTACTACCTCTGGTGACAGCTATCCAACCCTAGGAACACTTCCATCTATTGCAGTCCCTCCAAAATAGTCTGCAGAGATGGTTTGTGGGAGGTAAACTCTCTCAGCTTTTGCTTATCTGGAAATTGTTTAATCCCTCCTTCAAATTTAAATGATAATCTTGCTGGATAAAGTAATCTTGGTTCCAGGCCCTTCTGCTTCATGGCATTTAATACATCATGCCACTCCCTCTGGCCTGTAAGGTTTCTGCTGAGAAGTCTGATGTTAGTCTGATGGGCTTTCCTTTGTATGTGATCTTATTTCTGCCTCTGGCTGCTTTTAACAGTCTGTCCTTAACCTTGATCTTTCCCATTTTAATTACTATGTGTTTTGCTGTTGTCTTCCTTGGGTCCCTTGTATTGGAGGATCTGTGGATCTCCATGGCCTGACAGACTGTGTCCTTCCACAGATTGGGGAAGTTTTCAGGAACTACCTCCTCAAAGACACTTTCTATCCCTTTCTCTCTCTCTTCTTCTGGTATCCCTGTAATGCAGATATTGTTCCACTTGGATTGGTCACAAAGTTTTCTCAATATTCTTTCATTTTTAGAGATCCTTTTTCCTCTCTGTGCCTCAGTTTCTTTGTATTCCTGTTCTCTAGTTTCTATTTCATTTATTGTCTCCTCCATCTTTTAATACTCCTCCAGCTTTTAATACCCTCCATCATGTTCTTTAATGATTGGATCTCTGACCTGAATTCATTCCTGAATTCTTGGATGTCTTTGCATACCTCCATTAGGATGTTGATGATTTTTATTTTTAACTCCCTTTCAGGAAGAGTCACGAGGTCCATATCATTTAAATCTTTCTTGGGAGTTGTATTAACAATTTTACTCTGGACAAGGTTCCTTTGGCATTTCATGTTTATATATGGCGTCCTCTAGTGTCCAGAAGCTCTATTCTGGAGCTGCTGAGCCCCTGAAGCAATGTCGGGGGTCGCAGGGGAGCAGTACTGGTGCCTGGGAGTAGGAAAGAGGTGTACCCCGCCTCCGGGCTGCTGTGCCTGTCTCCAGTGCCTGTGCCAGTGGGCTGGTCATACAGGTATAAGTTTTTGTCCCAGAGCAGCCAGATATGGATCCCTGCTTTCCACAAGCAGCTGGAATCCCAGTCTCCCCAGGAACTCTGCCTGTATTAACTGTCTAACCCAGTAGTCATGCAAGTCTCATGAAAGCACCATGAAATGTAGGTTTGTGCTCCCAGCACAGATCTCCGGAGCTAGGTATTCAGCAGTCCCAAGCCATGCAATGCCTCCCTGCTCTGTTTCTCTTCCTCCCGCCAGTGAGCTGGGGTGGGGGTAGGGCTCGGTCCCGCAGAGCCACAGCTCTGGTACGTTACCCTGTTCGCTGAGGTCTGCTCTTTTCTCCAGGTGTGTGCAGTCTGATGCCATCCTCTTTCCTGTTGCTCTCTCAGGATTAGTTGCACCAGTTAAATTTTCTAATTGTATCCAGTTTTAGGAGGAAGCCTCTGTCTCTCCTCTCATGCCGCCATCTTTAATCCCATCAATCAGCCATGCCTTCTTAATCTTATGATGTTTGTCCTTCCAGAATGGAAAATCCAACTCCAGATGTTGCTACTTAACCTAATAACAATTTGTTCTATCTTGCCTAGAAGCCACAAAACTGCAAATAGTAATAGAAATGAAACCCAGAATAGAAGCGCCAACCTTCCGATGCCCTCTCAACTGACCAGTGATGGAGATCTAGCTGCACCCTTTACTGCACCCCCTTCTGAGCATGAAGCAGCCAGAGCGGTCATCATCCCTTTTCCCTGGCAGCAGCTCGTCTCTATCTCTAGAAGGGAGAATGAGACAGGGATCATAGGCTTAGAATAAGGTAAGAGCCTCTGGAGAAAGCAAGGCAGGAAGGATTATTTGCAGTCAGAGCAATGGAACTACATGCTAGGAAACCTCCCCCCCTACTAAAACTATGTAGAACATTAAGCTCTAGAATCATTCTTCAGTGAGATCAGTTAATGTTCCCCAGATAAAGAAGAGTAGCACATGTTTTATTATTCTAATCATTTGTAATTGTGTGTAAGATTCACTTTAGCATACTAAAAGGCCCAGGCCTACGTGCTGTCTTTCCTCCTTCAGATCTGAAGAGGTAATTTTGCAAACTGAGCAACTAATTTAGCCAGACCCAGCTGTAGACCACATAGTAAAAGGCAGGATTCTTTAGCAAATAGACAATACCTCAGCCCACCTCGGGAGCTAAGCAGACAGCCTTTTGATATGCTCCCAGACCAAGACGCCAATATCCCAGAGAAAAATCAAGGCAGAAAATTCCTTATGTTAAATTAATTTTTAATATTCAGAGAACACTTAAGTCCTTCCCCAAGGCTTTAGAGATAGTCCCCACCTTTTTGGACAGGCTCTAGCACAAGACCTCAAATCCCTTACTCTCTCGAGCTCCACCTTCCTTCAATATGTAGATGATCTCCTCCTGTGCAGTCCCTCCCTACAAACGTCTCAACAGGATACTACTCTCTTTTTAAACTTTCTCTCAGAACACAGCTATAGAGTTTTACCCTCCAAAGTCCAGCTGTCTGCCGCTCAGGTCACATACCTGGGAGTTCAGCTCTCCCCACGCTACAAGGCCATTACCATAGGCAGGAAAAAACTTCTCCAAACCATGCCCATTCCAAACATCAAGCAACACCATCCCTAACCACCAAATGGCAAAGACCATATCCTTTCCACACCAACTGCAGTTAAACTCCAGGGTCTTCCCCATTAGATACACAACTCCCACCTTAAGCCATTTGTCTCAGCTTATTCCCCTCCCACCAAATCTCCCACAGGTTTCTACTCCTCCACCCTGATGGGACCTCTTACTCTCCGCATTTCATGCTGCTCATCTCCACTTCCACTCATCACTGAAGTTTCTGCCAGCACAGAGTCCTAAGACCTCCCTTACAACCACCATGCGTCATGCTTCAGGATAGTTAACCCTGGTCTCAACACTTACTCTCTCACCAGACCTATCTTCCCAACACCAGCCCTTTCTTCTCTTTCAGACTGTCCAAAAGATTGCATCATCAAGGATTCCTTTTGCCCTACAGGTTGCTTTTATGCCTACACATATGTCCCCCCAAAATGCTATTAATTCAGCCACCCTATGTAAACATAGCAATCAGCCCAAATGCAAAAAATTTCTAACCAAAACTTTAACCAGCTTATATTACAGGATTACCAACCCCTCTCCAAAGACAATGATCCTTATTAAACCTGGAACATGCCATCGCCACTGTAGACCAAGGGCTCATCTGAAGACTGCCCCCCATCAATGCAAAAATGAACTTCATCGCCCCTAATCAGCAGGGAGCAGTTACTGAAGACTGACCTTCACCCCTTCCCAAATCCTCTACCACTTATAAAACAGAAAAGGGAGGAATGTAAGAATATAGTAATTTATCCTCCATTTGCCCCATGGTCCCAAGCACATAAGCTGGCGGGGCTTGCCTGGGGCTTGCCCCACCTTATCTCTAAACATCCCGATCCTCCCCCAAGGCAACAGGCCGAGTGAGAGGATCCACCACAATAAAAGGCACAACGCTCTGTCCCGCTGCCCTCTCTTTCTTTGTCTGTCTGTCCCCCTGCTCTCCCTGCTCTCTCTCCCTCTCTTTGTCTCTTCTCTCTCTGTCCCACTGCTCTCTCTCTCTCTCCCCACCCCCCACTGGGGCAGCCACTCTCTCTTTCAGATAATAAAGTCTCTTACATGGACCCATTGTCTCCTGAGTCATTCTGGGTAAGGAGGGTCACGGGGAGATACCCTTTCAGTTAGAGCATTCTTAGAATTTCAAGAAACTGTTTAATAGGGGGACTCAGTAGGGAGGGAAATCAATTTTTTTTTACCATTGACATGGTAAAAAAAAATATATTTTTTTTTAAAAGAAGGAGCAGGGAGAATGTCTACTGGGAAAAGTACAAGCAAGGGCACAGAGACATATAGGGGATTGAATGTGTGGGTTTAAGAACAGGGTTCATGTTAGGAAGTAGTGGGACACAAGATTGACAGAGAAAGTTAGGAACAATTCTTGCAGGGTCTTGAATACTAGGGTAAGGAATGAGTATTTATATAGGTGATGGGGAGCTAGCAAAGGTTTCTGAGCAAGGGAAAGACACAATCAGAATTGTACTATAAGAAAATTAATTAGTTTGTCTCAACTGGGTGAGAATTGGGAGCCAATTACGAGTCTGATATAAGATAAAAGCAGTAAAAATGATGAGAACAGATTCAAGAGTGAAGGACTTGGCAACCAACTAGATTAGGTGCAAAGATGAGGGTGGGACCCATTTAAGGAGATGAGTCAGAGTGTGCCAGTATTTGAGCTTGGGAACTGGGAGGCAGTGATTGCTCAAATGGAAGTAGAAAATCAAGAGAAGCCAGTCTCAAGGGGAAGGCAAGTAGGTTAGTTTTATACCTGTTTACTTTTAGGTACCAATGAGAGATTCAAATGAAATCACCCAGTACAGGATGAGAGCTATGAGAAGAAATTAGGACTCAAGCAATATAGATTTAGGAATCACCTCCACAGAATGAAAAGATGAAATTGTAGCAGTGTATGAGACTAGAGTGGGAGAGTAGGGAGAGATGAGGACAGATCCACAGTATGGGAAGCGCAGAGGAGCCAGTCAGAGCAAAAATGTCCCAGTTACCTTTGAGAAATGGGTTAGGAATATATAGAAATAGTCTTCTTCAGTCATTGGTCATTGGCATGCTTACTTTATTTAAATATTACTGGATATAAACTGAAGATTACATATAAGTAGATGATGGAAACCTGAAATTGCTCAATAAAGGATGTGTGATATCTGGAGAGTTTTAAAATAAGATGGCAAAATCGCTCTTTGTCTTACAGGATTTAGGTGCAACCCTACTAGAAAATGGGCATTAGAGTTCCATTCATTCAACAAATATTTATTGAGCACCTAGTATGTACAGGGACTGTTCTAGTACTTGGGCTAATCAGTGAACAAAATAGACAACAAAAATCATTCTTTTATGGGACTCACATTAGAGTGAGAAAACAATCAACACATAAATAAATTATATAGTATATCAGACAGTATGTGCAATGGGAAAAAAAGAATAAAATGATAAAAGGGATTGGGAAGTAGAGTTGGAAACAATGTAGTTTTATAAAGGGTGGTCAGAATAGGTTCCATAGAGATTACACTTGAGAAAGATTTAAAGAATGCAAAGGAGTTAGCCAGAATATATCTAGAGGACGAAAGTGCCAGCCAGAGACAAAACCCCTAAATTGGGAGCATGCCTGGCAGGTTTGAGAAACAAAGAGGCCAGTATAGCTGGAGCAAAGTAGTTGGCAGGAGGAGGGCAGTAAGAGACGAGGCCTCATAGTTGGAGGAGGAAAGGGAGTGGCAGATCCTGTAGGGCCTTGTAGAAACCTAATACCATATCTTGCCCGTAGTAGTTATTTGGTAAATGTTCGGCTAGTCATCTTTTGCAATCCAGGATTATCATCAATTAGCACTTATCTTTCTGTTTATTAGAATAATGTGTGCTTACTTTATTGCAGGGGCCTCTCGATAGCTCTGCATAAGAATAGGGTAGCAAAACCCTTGCAGACATTAGAGATCAACATGAACACTGTATTACTGTAAACAGAAACAGGAAACAAATGCCAAACATGGTGGCTGCTGAATGACTGTACTAAACATTTCTGAAAAGCCTGCTAAGGTTGGAATAGTGCTCATTCCATCATAATCACAAGCTTCATTCTTGTTGAAGCATCTCTACCGTGGGACATGGATCCATATTTCCAGCTAAAGGGCAGTTTCAATGATTAACTTCCTTCCAACTTTCAGGCCAGGTAGTCCCTGCATTACTCCCTGGAGGTAGCAGTAGTGGCATTAACACAGATCTCAAGTGACTGGATATTAGCGCCTGGACTGGCCTCTGAAACTGCAAAGCCTATTCCAGCTTGCACTTGGTTGCATTTAATAGGTACTGGTTGAATGAAGGAATGAATAACCCTTTCCAATAGCCCTTAAAATACAGACTGTCCACGAACTATGACCACAGAAACAGCCCCATCAAAGAGGAAGGAGACAGAAGGGAGAGACAGGGATTTCTTTAGCAGGCTGTCAATGGGCTTTAAGGGGCTGGAGGGAGAACAATTGAGAAGGGAAAGATAAGTAAAGGTTCTTGGCTCTTTGTGTCTTGTAAAATCAAATAAGCAGATTTTGTAGCCTCGGGCTAATTTCAGCCTTGGATTTAAACTCAGACCCTTAATTAGGCTGTCTGGTTCTGTTTGAACATCATGTCAAGGAGTCCAAAGTTGTGAGTTGGAGCCTGACTGGAAATTAAACTGTTTCCTGTGCTGAGTTTTGCTTGGATTCTGCCAGCTGGTTAATGGGAGAATGATCTAGAGAGAAAATAAATGGGTAAGAGAGTGTTTCAAAATAAAGGATGCCTGAAACATCTCCAAACGCACAACTTATTAAGTGGATCAGTTGAATCATCTTCACATACGAAGAAAAGATACTTAAAGACTCTTTCTTGCCATCAAAAGGACTCCGCCACATTTTTTTAAATCATTATGTCCACAGTAGAAATAACTAAAGCTTACTGGACACTGCTGAATGTCAGCACATTACACTTAGAACTTGGTACACCCTCAGCTCTTGATGCTTTTTGTAAATGCCTATGTCGCATGGAGTTCCTCATTTTGCAGGCCTAGGTTTGGTGACAGATTTAATTCAGCCCATAGACCTCCCTATGGGCCACAGATATCTTTTTATCTTAGGTTCTGTAGTCTGTTCATGCAATATAAAAAAAAGGCAGTTACTGTATTTTGAACATAATTAGTATGCCAAAATATGTCCAGTTTGCTACAATTTGAACAACCATCTCCCTACTTAGTTGCAGGTTTTATATCCAGAGAACCAGACAAGAAATGCTCAACTCTTGTTTCATCCCCAAGATTTCTTGGAAGGAACAAAAACAAGTTTCAGGCTAGAAGTGACCGTAGCAATCATCTGGGGATTTTACTAATCAGGAAACTAAAAGCCATGGCATTTGCATTACCTGAGAACAGGGTGCTAGTCCTTGATGCTGTTGCTAGAGTCTCATTTGCTGTCAGCCAAATTCTTATTGAGACCTTGGCCATGAGGCCCAGCTCCATTTTACTTTCCCATTTCCTGCTGACATAACTGGACAGTCACAGGTTAGTGGGACTTCTAATGCCTGATTAAATGGGCTGACATTGTCACAATGTGTCAAAATGGATTCACCAAACTTTGTTCTCCCAGAAACATCATTTTTCAAGTAAATGTTATGTGCTCAATGCATTCATTTTTTTCTTCCCATTTGAAAAGTTCTTCCTGAGTGCCTAGTTCTAATGGTTACTACTCATGGCCTGGCCTGGAACCCTAAAGCTTCGGGAGGGGGCAAATCCTACAGGTATAGAGGCTTATGCTTTAAGCTGGATTTCATTGTTTAAAATGTCCTCCTTTACTCTTGGTTGTGAGTTTTTTCAAAAAAGAATGGTGAAGTGAGGGATGGTTGTCCTTGAGCTATTCTTGTTTTTGTTTTAGCAAACCTATCCCTCACCAAAGCTGCAAGAATTATACACTATAGATTACACTCAGATAGCTTGTTATTTAAATATAAGAGGCTTCAGTCTTTCTTGCTTTTTTCTTCTTCTTTTTTCCTTCTTTCTTCTTTTTTTTTTCTGGACTCTAAACTCTGTCAGGCTTGGGCAGTGCTTGGCCTATAGTAGAAGATGAACAAATGAAGGAATGAATGGGAGGATTCTGTATGTGGTTTGTGGTTTAGAAAATCAACTACTGAGCTTTGATATCAAATTCTATATAGGGTATTGAGACTTGAATGATTCCCAACCTTCCTTGAGAGATATCATGTCCAAAGAACCTAATAAGGGATCCCCAACTCCCTGTTCTAGCCTTGAGACCTAGTGGATGAGCTATGAAAAGACAGCTGCTTAAATATAAAAGGAATCTTAATATTCATTTGATCCATTCTCAGAATAACTATGAAACTTGACTAAGACCAAACAGAGCTAATGACAGATCTGAGACTGGAATTAGCCCTCCTTGTCCCCATTCAAGTGTTGTTTTAGTACATGAGACAGTTTTGACAGTGACCACCACTGCAAGGCAAAGTGGAGTTCTGTGACAATGCAGTCCTCATAGACCTAGAACCGAAATAGAAGATACATAGAATACATGCATGACACTTCTTTCTGATGCCCAAAGGAGATATCATTAATGATCATGATACTTTTCCCACTGAATCTGGACAGGTCCTCAGGGACCCACCACTAGCCAATCAGAGTTGGCACTCAGTTTGAGGTCTATCTGCTATCTCTCCTCCAGATGAAATAAAGATTTCATAAGCCAGTGAACTGTCTTCTCAAGATGAGCTGAACCTCTAGCCATGAACTTTGAATCTTTTATTGCTTATCACTGTCCCCATATCCCCAAAGAACTTTGAGGTGATGTCTGCAAGAAGGTTGGTTTCCAAAGCATGGGTCTGCCAGACAAAGCAGGTGCAGTTATTAGTCATGACTCCAAGCCAGGCCAGGTGATTAAGAAAAGCTAAATTTATATTAAATTATCATAAAATCCTAAAATACTGAACATAGTGGTTAAATAATTCCAGGAAGCCCAATCTCTCCAGTAACGTTAAAACCATTACACATGAGTGCGGGAGAATCATTTCCATTAGTTTAGAACAGAGAGATTTTGCTTTTTACATAGTAAATCAGTGCTAAAATAGAGAGTTCTTCAATTATGTCCTTTCTACATTCTGAACAGCTCAAGTGCAATAAGATCCTGCCCCCTTTGCAATCAAGAAAATGTCACTTTTCTCCCCACCACCAGCTATGGGTCTGAGGACCCACAGGGCTCCTTCCCTTATTGCCCCAACAAGTGTGGAATGTCCTTTCATCCTAGGAGTCACACCTCACCTTTCCCACTTCATGTACTAGAAAAGCCATCTTGGCCTGGCCGTCCTGTGTGGGCCCAGACTTTGGGCTGGCTATTGAGAGCAGGGCTAAGGGCTTGGCACCTGTCTCTAGCAGTCTGAGAACTAACTAGAAAAGGGGTGGTCTTATCCTCCTTTTTCAGTCACGTTTGGCAGCTGATTTCTCAAAACCAGGAGATGTTGCAAATCAGCAACCTTCCCCTAGAAGTCCTCACTACCATTCTTAGTCCCTGTTGTCTTCTCCTATCATTTCTAACTCCTGGGTAGAAGAGGTCTGGATCTATCTTGGGCTAAGAAGGCTTCATCAGTGGCTCTGCCTTTCCATTTCTTGCCTTGACTTTGCATCTTGAATTTAGCCCTCCAGGTGCCACAAGTCCATGTCAGAGAAAGCAAATTAGACCAAAAAAATTAAAAACATAAAAATAAAGAGAAGGAGAGCTAGGTACAAGTTTTCAGACAGCAAAAAGTCTCAACTCCCCTGACACTAGCATGAGTCATGCCCTTTGCGCAAATGGGCACGAACCCAGTGATGTCAGCTCAGCATGGAAAGTGTCACTTAGCTGGGAAGAGAGTTGGAATGGGTACTCCACCACCCCAGAGCCACAGGCTCTCTCTCCACTAACTTAGATCCCTAAGCACTTGAGAGAGAACACAGGAGGTTCAACCTCATTAATACTTCTTTTTAGGCCCTAGTTGTCCCAGGTTTCTAACCCAATTGCCTTTCCTGATCATTTATGAAAACTCCTGACACTTCTTTGAAAAGTTGTTTCAGGGTCTCTACACTCAGAATCCCAGAGAATGAGGAGGGAGAGAGAGGCAGAACATTACAGTTCAGGTGATATGCTATCCTTGGTCTTGGCAGCGCTGTTTAGACATTGCAGAGACTCAGCCCTCAGGGCCCCACATTCACTTGAGCCATTGGTTCATAACCTGGTTACTTAGGAGGGAATTTGTATTAGCCAGCTGCCGTGAGATAGGGACCTTCAGCCATCTGAAGGTAGCCAAGGTTCCAGACTTTCAGAAGAACAGCTTGAGCCACACCCAGATCTCAGCATCTGCAGCTGAAAAAAAGTGACTCTTAGGATGAGAACAACATCCATTGCCAGCAATGGACACCCCTAAAAGCTTTTTTATATTGCTAACACACTTGAGGCTGGAGTTTTCCCAGATGCCCATCCCAGCTGGGCTGACTCTTCCTTCTCCTCTCAGCCTCTATCCTTCATCTCTCTTTACCCTTGACTCCCTGCCCCAGTCCCCAGTGGACAAGTTCTCTCAGATAAATGGTCAGGCCAGCTAGGATGAGGGAGAGTGCAGTCTTAAATCATCAACTCTTGGGGGGGCAGGCACTGAGGGTACCAGGGGAAGGGGAGCTGGAGCTCTGTACTGACGAGGAGTCATTAGTGAGCCTAGTTTCAGGGGCTCAGGATGGAGCGCAAGAGATGAGGTTCATGGTAATCCAGGTCTAAATTCATGGGATGCATCACCATTTCTCATGCACAGGTAGTTACGAACTCAGGTGGACATAGCTCCCATGGGGGACTTGGGAGCAGTTATGGGATGGGAGGAGGAGGAGAAGTATGAGCACATAGGAAGGGGGCCCGTTATGAGCACAAGGACTGGAAGTCCATAAAGGAGAAGGAATGGGCAGGGAAGGAAGAGAACATGGGCATTTAGACCTGGCTCTCTGAGGAGAGCTTGCGTTCATGTTTCCAGCCCGTGTCTGGCAGAGAGCCTCGTCTTTCAGGAGTGGCTGTGGTATGGACACTGCTACACTCAGACTGCTCTTCCTGCAACAGCTGCTCCATCTCCGTGTCGTCCAGGGAGCCAGAGCTGGCCTGGATGGATACTGTGTCTGTCTTCATGCACACATGATCCCGAAGAAGGCCTCCCCGGGAGCTGCGCAGCTGCTTCAGGTCATCCCACTCAACATCATCCCCAGACAGGAGGCAGATTCCCTCTACAATCTTGATCTTCTCCTTAGTGTGGTTACGGTCAGGCCCACCCTAGGGTGGAGAGTGAAGAAACATGGTCAGTTGGTTGGCTATCATGGAGAACTGGAAAAGGAAGTGAATTTGGTTAAGAGTGGCTGTGAAGAGTACAACAATCCCACAAACAAATGTGGAAATTTGGTCAGACCAAACATATGACTCTTAACAGGAAAGGAGCAGCTATAATGATTATTACCATTATACAGGGAGGAGGGAGAACCATGGCTTCTAGTCGTGCATCAGCCACTCACTGGCTATGTCACCCTGGGAAAGTTATTTAACACTTCTAAAACTTAGCCTCCATATCTGCAGTGTGGGGAGAAAAACAGTATCCATACTTCATAACCAAGTCCCATGAGGGTTAAATGAGAGGATACATGGAATGCAATTAGTAGGTGCTTGACACTTAAGATGCACTAATCATGTTAGTTATTATTACTTTGTTACTGTAGTTTATTAATGGGACATGATGCTGACATACATGATCAAAAGCAATTGACAAAAACAATTAAATGTGTATTTATTCAGGATTTTAAAAAACATCTGTGCTCTTTTATTCTTAATTCTCTTCTTTCTAACTTTGTTAAGGGGAAAACCTTTGGGAGATAAGACAGAAGGGACCTAGAATATTCTCTTACTTGGATTCTAGGTGGCAATCCACTGAAGTCCTGTAACCTATAACCTTTTTTGGGAGGTTACTCTGGCTCTGCTCCCATGAGCCTTGGGGTCATTCCGAAGCAACCTGGTATCATTCCAAGGACAGCCTTAAGTTCCACTCAGGCTTCTCTTTTTATGGATTCCTCAAAGGGTAGCCTTACTGCTGGATTCTTGGAGAAACCAAACAATCTGCTGCCATTGCCAGAAGAATATGGGCCATGGCTTGGGTTCTGTCCCTAGAATAGGGTTCCTGTCAAGAGCCCTGAAACTGCTGCTCTATTTTAGTAACAATTCAATTTCAGTGATATTTGTTAGCGCCTACCTTAAGCACAACACTTTCATGATTGCAAACTATAAAATATGGTCCTCACCCTCTGGGAGTCACAGCTCCCTCGATCAAGCAGAGAGAGACACAGACAGCAGCACCCAAGTTCATACACATGCACGCACACACACACACCCATTCACCCAGCACACTCTCCAGGCTGAAATCAGTGTAATATAAGTTGAAGGCCACACAGAGGCTCCAAAACAGAGACATGCTGAGTAAGTTAGAGAGAGGTGGGGGACATTGCACCAGCAATTTGGGGGACACCTCAACACACATAGCAACAGGTACCTGAAATCAAGAGGAAATCAGAAGAGAAAGGGTGAAAGACTATCAGAGGGGTGAAAGAGCTGCTGAGGAAAAAGCACACAACAAAAGAAAGGTCACATAATTTAAAATTCCAACCTATGGCCCTTATTATGGTTCTTTTCTGGGGCATCAGATGTTTTAGTAATCCTAGAATCGTCAAGAGTCTTTCTCTCAAATATATTAATTGAGAAGGGGTCTACCCTGCTATCCCTGCAGGTTCTATTCTGGCTTGTAGTGGGAGCTTTTTTAATATGGGGATTCATGGATTCAGAAAACATATGATGATTACAGAAAATGTACTCATTACACAGGGGAGCCTTGTGGATGTGAAGGCAGGTTCTGACTGTGCTGGACAGGCCAAAAGAGTAGACTGATTAGGGCCTCATAAGGGATAACTTCTGATGAAAGTTACAGGATTTTAGAAAAAACAAGCATCATAACAGACTAGGAAAATCTGAAATCCCAGGCTATAGATCCATTATAAAAATGGGACTATTTTTTCAGGCTTAAACAGTCAGCAAATAATTTTTTACTGAAGAGACAAAGGAGATGAAGAATTCTAGAGAAATCCCTTAAGACTCTGTGATAAGAGGATTGCAAAAAATAGCCATTCCCAGTCATAGGTGCCAAAAATTTGGATCAAAGGTTAGAAAAGGGAGAGTCCAGGAGCTCTTAGGTTTTTGGGTATTGTTTGGGGTTGTTTCAGAGGGGCACAGTGAGGGTTCCCCCTTACTGCAGGGGAATGACAATTCCTGGAGGGAAGAACCTATGAGTTTGGGAAAATATCTCCTGGCAAGGAAATACACAATCACATGCTTGAGACCTAAACCTTCTAGAAACTGCTCTATAACCTTGTTGTCTCAGGCTGGTCCTTCAGAGATTCTAGACCTCTCCAGAAACCCAACTCATATTCAGGTCTTCTACTCAGCATCACTTACTGAATTATTCAGGAAACTGGAGCATAATGCTTCCCCCACACACAAAAAAAGAAAGTTGAATATAAATTTGAGTTTTTACCTCTTTTCTATAGCACAGTTGATTGTACATGGCTGGTTTTGGGATTGCTTCAATTTTCACTTCCTGAGTGGAAGTTCGGTAGGAGGGGTTGCTGTAGGTCAGGTTCCTGATTCCAGGATCAGTTAACTTAGATTTTTTGTGTCTTTAGGAGGAAAGGTGATGAGAAATTAGTTCAGATCTTTATGGGATGATACCTAGGGGCACTGTAACCCAAGTGTGGGAGGGAGCCTCTAAGATGGCCCAGTGATCCCTGCCTTCTGGTACTCACATCTTCTGAATCCCTGCCCCTTGAGTGTGGGCTGGGTCTGGTGGTTCGCTTCTGATGAACAGAATACCCCAAAGTGATGAACACTAGATTAGATTACAAAGAAACTTGTGGCTTCCATCTTAGGTTGCCCTCCCTCCCTCTCTCTTATGTTTGTTCTGGGGGAAGCAAGCTGCCATGTTGTAAGTTGTCCTTTGGAAAGGCCCACAAGGCAAGGAACAGATGAGAGAGACCTATAGCCAACAGCCAGCAAGCTACTGAGACCCTCAGCCTGTGAGGAGGTGATCCTGCCAACAGCTACATGAGTGAGCTTGGAAGGGAATCCTTCCCCAGTCACAAGCCTTGAGACAAGACCACTACCCTGGTTGATACCTGGACTGCAGCCCTGTGAGAGACCCTGAGGCAGAAGTACCCCACTAAGCTGCATTCACATTTCTGACTCACAGGAACTACAAGATAATAAATGGTTGTCAATTAAGTTGCTAAGTTTTGGAATAATTTGTTATACAGCAATAAATGACTAATACACTGAGCTGTAGAGTCAAGATGGATCTAAGTTTCAATCTCACTTCTGTCACATACTAGCTGGGATCTTAGTGGACATAATCTAAACTTTCTGAGCCTCAGATCCTCATCTGTAAAGTGAGTAATAATAATACCTGTATTATGAGGTTGCTGTGGCATTGATACATACTCATTAAACGGTAACAGTTACTATCATCGTTACTGGTTGTTACTAGCAGAAGCTGCAGCAGAATCCTGATGTGTGGGAGAAAATACAGAGGGTCATGAAGAGAGGACTCTACAAGGTGACAACACACTCTGCCTTCCCAGAATGCTCCTTGCCCAGCAAGGATATGTCAACCAGTATTGCAGTAAAGGGTTGTGGTTACGTGAAGAGAAAATCATTCCAACTTCAATGGTTTGAAGCAGTGCAGAGTAGTGGAAAAATCAAAGATGCTAGAGTCAGTCCCAGCTTTGCCTCTTACCTTGTGACCTTGGGTAAAATCAGCTCCCTCAGCATCCTAGTCTTTGCAGAAAATTCCCATGAATGGCTATGGTCATGAAATGAGGAAACTAATTGGGCTGTGACTGGAGACAAAGAGTCAGAATTCAGGTTTCTACTCTTCCCTCCTGCTGCTCTGCCCAGGGCCCCAAACCTGATGCGAGGCTAGCTGGTCAGAGGTAGATGAGTGGGCTGTGGAGCTTTAGGAGGCCCCAGACATGCAGGCCTGAAGAGAGGCTGATGTTACCTGTACAGCATCAAAGCTGCAATCACCACCAAAATCAGCAGAATACTAAGGAGTCCACTGATGACATAGCTGACACGAAGTCCTTCCCCTAGGAAGCACAGAGAGACACTAGGCAGGGACCACCAATAGTCTTCTAGCTGGGGTGAGGGGTGGGAAGTCTGAGGATGGCTAGGAGCCTCCTTCTCAGAGAAGAGGCCACGGTGGCTGGGGGAGGGGGCTGAGAAGAAAGTTAGCAATCTGTCAGCAGCTCTAATCCCAATTCCACAATTTACTATGTGACTTAAGGTGAGGTGTTTAACTTTTAAGCCTATGTTTTCTTATCAGCCAAATGTAAATAATAAATTCTCATAGGCTGATGGAGGTTAAACATGTGTGTGCAAGCTCACACATCACATATATATGGCTTAACAAATGCCCAGCATATGAAAAGCACTCCTTAAGTGGCAGCTAATATGATTATTCTTTCTATGGATCTAGTCTATGAGAAGGCTGCATCAACCCCAAAGAGCCCCCTTGAAGGTTCTGGAAGACATCAGTGGAGACTTACATCTTGTCTTTCATAACAGTCGGGGGTGTTCAGGGCTTACCTGGAGCAGCAGGTATGGCCTCATTGGAATGTGCACAGAGGCCGAGCTGGGCATCATTTTCAGAGCATCTGTGAGGCACAGAAAACTGAATGTGAAGGTGATTTGCATTTAATAAAGATCTCACTTTTCTCCAAGAAAGGGTAAAAGGCTTGTGAGTGGGGCTTTCAGATATGAGACAATACCAGATGGGCAATATCAGAAGCATGGAGAGGGCAGAACCAGGAAATACAGAGAAATCAGTGAGTCACTATCTTCAAGATGCTATATCATGTTTAAATGTATTTTAAAATATGCACTCTTTAAAAAGGAGAAGCAGGTTTGGGAGTGAGCTGAGAGTCTGCTGAAAGAATACTAAGTACATCAATAAAAAAACTACAAGGATGAGCTGGAAGAAGCTATCAGCCAGGCAAACCTCTGATTGGATAAAGATTATCACAAGGCCTAAAAAGACCTCAAAAAAATTTGTTTTTTTTTCCTTCATTTTTTCACAAGGAAATATGCAAGACATCCAGAGGGAGGGCTCAGAGAACTAACTTGAAATGCTAAGAAGGTAGCTTCTTTGTGGCACATTATGAGCAGGCAATTAAAGGCATCTCCTAAAAGGCTAGAGAAAAGCTACTTGCAAGAGCAATTGAAACCAAGATACATTGAGCCTTTAAACAGAATTCTGACATAAAATATCTGAGTAGAGTTCAAAAGTTTTCTAAATAAACCTAAAGAAAATCAGATTAACAATAATTAATAGCACTTAAAAGGTAGTGAGAAAGATATGTTATATCTAAGTGTTTGCTTTTCTATATAAATTCTTCTAAAAAGAAAATGGTGCAAAAAGAATGAATTTGATCATATGCAAATCTTAAAGTTAATATTAGGAACATAAGTCTAGAGTTCTTATTCAGATTATTATTATTTCTGCTTTGGGAATTGGAATCAAGTGTTAATTATCCTTTAAGCTACAATTGATATTAAAAATAAAGTGACAAGTATATTACAATGAAAAACACTGTTCTGATAGAAAAGCATCTAGAAAAAAAGACATCAAAGTAGTAAAGGCAGCAAATGAAATCACTGTCTTGAAAAGATGTATGTACCCACATAAAAGGCAGCATTATTTACAATAGCCAAGACATGGAAACAACCTAAGTGTCTATCAATAGATGAATGGATAAAGAAAATGTGGTATATGTACATAGTATAATGAAATATTATGCAGCCACAAAAAGGAAATTCTGCTGTTTGTGACAACATGGATGGACCTTAAGGGCATTATGCTAAGTGACATAAGTCATACAGAGAAAGACAAATACTGTATGATATCACTTATATGTGGAATCTGAGGGAAAACAAACAAATAGATGCAGAGAACAAATTGATGGTTTACAGAGTAGATGAAATGGATAGAGATACAGAAAACAGACTAGTGGGTGTCAGGGGTGGACAATATGAATAAAGGTGGTCAAAAGGTACAAACTACCAGTTATAAAATAATTCCTAGGAATGTAATATACAGCATAAAGACTACAGTTAACAATACTGCATTGTATATTTGATAGCTGCTAAGAGAATAGATCTTGTAAATTCTCATCACAAGAAAAAAAATTGCAGCTATGTGTGGTGAAGGATATTCACTAAATTTATTGTGGCGATCATTTTATAATATTTACATATATCAAATAAAAACACTAACAGTAATTATATATGGGTATATGGCTACTTATTTCTTCTTTAGTTCTCTCTGTAATTCCAGATTATTTCTTTTGCAAAGTATAAATAAAAAAACACAGTTGTAAGAATTCTGTAAGTTGAATGTAACACCATATATCCTCAATTTTAGGATGTACATTTTCTCTATATTCTAATATCTCTGAAATACAAATCTGTATTATAATCAATGGCATCTCACATTTGCTGTTGGTCATTTTTTTCAGTTTAATCTCTCAAATCAGGGTGTAGCTTAAATTGACAGCACCTTCAATTTAACAAAATACAATATTTTATATAGGTTTGAGAATTATTCATGATTATGCTTGCTTATTAGTAACAGTATGTGTGTTTGTACATGTGTACATATATGTACATATGTGCTTGAGTGCTACAGGTCATTATAAACTAAGGCTTTCACACCCCTGAGGATATTCCAAGTCATAAAACCATAGCCCAGAGATCAATGACTAGGCGGGGTTTTAAGTAAACTGTTGGACAAGACTACATACTAAACCTGTTACATGAGAGCAAATGCAGAAAGAAAGCAACAAGTAGGAATGCCATGTAGGAAATTCTCTCTAAAGCTGCTCTTAAATCTTCTTGCCCTCAGAGGTAAAAAGAGAATCATCATTTGCAACAATCTACAAGTCTAAATGTCATCTCCAGTCCCAAATAGCAGGGGCTGATGGCTAATGATGTGATCTATCTCCATCTGCTCAGAATTACCAAGCTAAGACTGTGGTCCTCTCTGCTGGCAGGGGATGGTGATTTGAACAAAAAAAGGACGTCAATACTTCACCTTCCTTCCAGCTCCTCCAGAGATGTGTGTGTTCTGGTGGTAGAAGAACGCAAGGTGGTAGGTAATGTGTTTCGGAACAGTGGGTTCCGTTCATTCATGCTGGTAGCCTTGGGAACTGGGGGCACCAGGCCAGGTACTAGAGAGAAAAAGAGGACTGGAGTGGGCCACAGAAGCCCCAAATCTCTACATATGGTCCAAGAGGAGCATTTGGAGAACTTGACAAAGCAATCTTAGCTGCCCTAATCCTAGGCATCCTCATTAGAGGCCCTTCATAATATTGTAAATAAAAAGGATTTGGATTCCAATACTAATAACTCTGGATGGGCTAGCTGGCCCACAAAAGTCACAAAAAGAGTAATGCACAGGCCATAGCAGGGATAAGGGAACCAGGAGACCTGAATTTCATTCCTGTAAATGCCAGAAACCAGATGAACCCAGGTCTGTGCCATCAAAAGCTCAAACTTGTTGCTCCCAGTCACTCTGCTATTAAAATGACCCCCTGAGGGGGATTCCACCCAGAAGGACAAAGATGAGGCTGCTCATCCCCTGCCCTTCCAAGGACTCTGCTGTTCCAGGGGGCAGCTCAGTCCAACTCACCAAGGGAGCAGGGTCGGCCATCAGGCTCATCAGGACAGGCACACACAAAGTCTGAGGCTCTAGCAAAGCAGAGGTGGGTGCAGCCACCATTGTTCATGCTACAGGCATTTGTCCCTGGAGGAAAAGCAGATGTGTCTGGTCTGGGACAGAAGCAGGTCTCCCAATCTGATGCTTCTCAAAAAGGAGGGAATCTAGGGCTACCCCACTCCCAGGGACAGTAGGTCAGGAGGGATACAACTGCAGGGGCTGAAAAGGTCTAAGAGCTTGAAAAGCGAACCAAAAGGCCTTCTGTGCTTCTAATTGTCCTGGTCATTAACAGTCCTTAGGGTGACTAACCAGCCCTACTGATGGTAAGGAAGCAGGCTCAAGACCCAGGAGCCCACCTGTCTGTCGTTGAGGGGAAACCACGATGATATCCATGAGTCCTTCCACGTTTGCCAATACTGTCTCTTTGCTCCGGCCGGAGTACTTGTCAACACGCTGGACCGACTTGGTCTGCCAGTCTGTCCAGTAGATCCACCTGTCCTGCTACTCAATAGGGAAACCAAAGAAGAGTAAATATTATTCAACAATCTGACCCCAGTACAGCTGCTGTGCCTCTGCATGCACCTTCCCTCTGCTGAAATGCCCTTTTTGTCTCTTATTTACTGGGTCAACTTCTGTGCATTTCCACATAGGACACTGTCCAGGAAATATCCCCCAATCCAAAGAGAATCCATCATTCTCTCCTCCATGCTAATGTATACCTTGTCCTCACTTCCATAAGTAAGTTTTGACACTCTACAGTCATTTGTTTACATGTCTGTGTGTTGTATCAGATTAAGTTCTTCAAAGATAAGAATGTATTTCATTTATCTCTCAATTTCCAGCACTAACACTTAATCCTCAGTCAGTTGACTGAGTGGCTCAATGAATGAGTTCTCAAATCTAGCATATAGGAATAAATTGGGGGGTCCTTATAAGGTCCCTATTCTTCAGGGCCCTCCCTTCAGAGTCCTAGCCCAAATCTGCTGGTTACTTCTGAGGGCTGCTGTCTTCTGATACAGTGATCCTGAGATTCTCAGCTAGGGGTGGGGAGGAGCAACATAGGTGGTTACCTTACCACCCCTCAGTGTACATCAGAAACCCCAGGGGAAACTTACAGATTGAAAAACCATATTCAATATCCTGGAGTTTTACATTTGCAGTATGGGGACGACCTATCATTAAGCAAGCCAAAATCTTATTAGTTGTTAGGATCTAATGCAGAATATAGTTAAGTGGAATACAATATAGATATATCATATCTATTACATATAGAATATAGATAAGTCCCTTTGTCAAAACAGGACAAAGATTTTTAAATGACTGACAATTCCTGTTTTGGCCCCAGGCTTGGTACATCTCCTCTTTTACTTCCTTGAATTATTTCACAGTGTTAGAACTCTCAAAAATGGCAGCCAGTAAGAATTAAAATGATTGGAAAAAGTATTGAATACCATGTACTGTGCTAATGCTTTGTGTATATTTCAGGAGTAGACTATTATTAAACTCATTTATTATACAGGTAAGGGAAGCTTAGAGAAGTTCAGTATGTTTCCAAAGCTGTAGTCACTTGATGACAGAACTTGAATCCACAGAGCTGGTATGTTGAAGGTACTTAATAAATACTTAATGACTGGCTGACTGCCTTAAAACACTGGCTCTTAGCTATTCCGCCCTACTGCCAATAAGTGGGCTGTCTGAGCTTGGATGTTGGGACCACAGCATTAGGATCAACTAGGAAACTTTAAATGCATATTGCTGGGCCCAACACTCATGAGGCAGATTCTTCATATCCAGGACCCAGAAACCTGTCTTTGAGAATGACTCCTTCAAATGCTAGGACATGAAGCAGTGGGGCAGGAGCAGCAGGGCACATGATGGCAAGGCTTCAGGACCCAGGAAATACCCCTAAAGTGAGATTCCATAGTATGCCTGCTGAGTAGCAACTAGGGCTGAGACTGCTAACTTGGAACCCCAAGGAAACACCCCCATCAAGGAGGTTTAGTTACCTCTCTTCTGAGCCAGTACCTGAGTGAGAGCAAAGGGGTGGGATACGTGGCTGACCAAGACCTGCCGTAGCTTCCCATTGAGGTCAGCGCTCTCAATCCGGTCCAGATGTGCATCTACCCAGTAGATCCTGTGAAGGAAAGGAGAGAAGGATGGCTGCTCAAAGTGCCTGCCAAGGAGCCCAGGCCTTTGCCCTAAAGAGCTATCTGTCCCTCCCTGCACTGAATTGGCAGGTGCTGTGAGTGCCAAGAAGCACCCTTGATGGGAGGTCATAGTGAGTCCCTAAGCTTAAGAGAGGAAGTTGGTGACTCAAGTGGGGAAGCCAGCACTGCTCTGGGGAGGGGTAGCAAGTCTAATGACTCAGAGGAGCCACCACCAATTTCATCTACAGCAACTGATCACCTTTTGACTCCTACCCAAGAATCTAAGCCCACATTCTCATGAATACTCTTCAAGCAGAAAACTCGATTTACAAGGACTTCACTGAGGTTAAATGAAGAGGGTATTCCTCTTCTCCGTTCCAACTCTCCAGGTGACTTTGATTCCTTTTCCTTCCTCTGGAGGCAGTAGGGGAACTGACTGCTTCAGAACCCCTTGTATCCTCTTACCCTGCCTTCTAGCATTTTCTCTAGACAAGGAGTTGCAAATTCCAGTGTCTGAAGGGATCAGAAGAGTAACAAATTTGAAAAATCAGCCCTTAACTGGATTGGGGGGTGGGGTTGTAAAACCTGTAGTCTAGCCAGAGGACATGCTCTGCTGAAGACACTCAAATTAAAAACTTGTAAACTAACAACAAAACCCATTTGAGGGTTGAGGAATGACTCAGGAACCCCTGTTCTAAAAATATGTTCCTGCATACTTCTTACTGCTTTCTCTTCCTTAGCTACCAAGGAGCTTTCTATCTTTTTGTTTTCCTTACCTCAGTCTCAACCATCCTCTCCTCTGCCCACCCAATCTGCAGGAGGCTGTTTGGGACAGGATTCCCACCTGCGAGTATCATAGTCCAGGGTAAGTCCATTGGGCCAACCCAGGTCTGTGTTGATGAGGACCTTCCGTTCAGAGCCGTCCATATTCGCCCGCTCAATCTTGGCAATATGGCCCCAATCTGTCCAGAAGAGGTACCTGAGATACAACAGTACCATCATTATCAAGGAATGGTGCCAAGGGAAGACAGCACCCCGATATTGAAATACAGGGGACACAATGGTAACATTAATACATAGGCATCCTCCTAGGGCCTCTTCACCAGGCTTTTTTCCCTGGGTCTCCTTTCTGGTGGCCATAAACTTACCCCTTCCTGGGGAAAACAGCAATGGCCCGAGGCTCATCCAGGCTGTTGTTGATCAGCACTTTGCGGCAGGAACCATCGAGCCTTGATGCTTCAATGGTATTTCGGCCTGTGTCTGTCCAATACAGATTCCTGGCCACCCAGTCCACTGCCAGCCCATCAGTGGTCTTCAGCCCATGCCCAATCACTGTCTCCATATTGCTGCCATTCAGGTCTGCTCTCCTTGGGAACAGAGTTGGATGATTAACCAGATTGACCAGCAATAGACTGAAACTCCCTTAATCCACATTCCCATAATTGGATCACCACTAGACTCTAAGCTCCATAGGAGCAGAGGCCACACATCTATGAGTACATTCCTCAGCATCCAGCACAGCAGAGTCAAACTATTTGCAGAATTAATAAGTTACTGGGAAAACAGTGCTTCCTGCTATAAATAGTGGGTGTTTAGGCCCATGTCTTGCAGAAGACCAGTTAATAATTACCCATATACCTTAGGGAAGAGACAAGGATTGCTAAGTGGTGACTATAAGAAAGGCAGACTTCTCAAAACCTACCTGTGCATTTTTACAGAAGTCTTAGACTAGGGAATTCAAACTCAGGATAGGGAACATATCAGAATCAGGTGGGGGATACCTCCAAACTACATATGCCCACCTGCCCCACCATGAGAGTCTAATATACCCCTCAGAGAGAGCTAAGGGGAATGTCCTTGTCTCCACATGAGAATCTCTGCCATGCTAAACCCATCTTGGTTGTAGCAGGGCATCACATTCTTCAACCGTGTTGGGGTAAAAATTGAAAGAATAATAAAAATTAAAATAAAACAAAAAATATTTAAGAAAAACATGACCTTGTGAACAACTACAAGTCTTGACATTTGGCCAGGGCTCCTGTGTTATAGTACAGATACATGCTTTAACTATATGGCCTACTCATCAATGAGTCTTAGGAATACTTGGAGTCCCTGCAGGGCCCAATGACAGGAGTAGAAGGCCCCCAGCCTGACTTTATCTGTTTGTTTGTTTTACATACTGGGCTTCACTAATCTTTAAATAAACAAAAAACCAAAAGTTGGAAACTGCTGCAAGTAATGATACTATAAAGCAAACAAGTCAGGATCAGAACTCACCATCCATGCTGCCAAATTACTCAGTCCCCTTAGAAGTCAGTGGAGACCATAACCTCACCCGTCAGGGATTGAAAGTAAGTCTGTGTTCTCTGGAGATTTCAGATACCTGATAACATCCAGGAACACGTCCGTGTAATACACCTTTCCATCCACACTGTCATAGTCTAGGGAGATAACATTGTTGAGCTCAGGAACAGGTACGTGCACATCTGTGTGGTCGCTGGTGTCCAGGGAGATTCGCCGGATGGAGCCTCGGCTGGAGAAGAGCAGATAGGTCTCAGGAGAGGGATTGCAGGTCTTCCCATCTCCCTTCAGCTGGATGCCAGTAGGGCAGGCACAGGAGAAGCCAGAGGGCCGTGGCAAGCAGAGGTGGGAGCAGCCACCGTTTCTCGAGCCACACTTGTTAAAACCTGGTGAAGAGAGAAACACGAGCTTTGACACCCAGCCTAGAATATTGTCTGAATCTTACACAGGCATAGTTTCTTATGTCTGATTCTCTGCTGCTCTAAATGACAGGATTCAGTGCCTGGCATGAATGAGGTAGAAGGTCAAGGGGTGTTTCTCTCCAGGAGTCCTTTGAAGGTGACAGCAACATGCAGTTGTAGTTCCAGCAATGCCCAGAGGAACACAGCCTAATCCTGTAGGACACTTAGGCAGGTCCCTGTCTCTGTGATAGTAAAGGAATCTCTGTGCCCTGCATGTATCTCTGATGTTGAGATACCCTCAGAAAGCCAGACGCTCTGGCTCACAGACCTAGAGGGTCTTCTCACCCAGTGGCTGTGCCCGGTCCACAGCCTGGATGTCCATGAGACCTGGCAGGTTGGACCTCACCAGGATGACATTGCTGCCCGTACTCTTGTCGGCACGGTGGATGCTACGGGTCTGCCAGTCAGTCCAGTAGATATAGGATTTGAGCAGGGTAAGGCCATAAGGGTGCTGCACAGGTGACACCAGTGTATGACGATTGGCACCATTCAGGTCGGTGGCCTCAATTCGCTGTAGAGGAAGGAAAGGGTGATGGGTGGCTATCAGTAGATTGGAGCTCTCAGTGGAGATCCTGATCGGTACTCTCCTGTCCTCCCAGGCCTCTGGGACACAGCAGGAGCAGTACTCTCACCTCGGTGTGTGCATCAGCCCAGAGCAATTGGGAGTTGGCCTTGTCCACAGTCAGTCCATTGGGCCATCCCAGGTTGTTGTTGATGAGCACGCTCCGATTAGAGCCATCCATTCCAGATCTCTCTAACTTGGCGTTCTCCCCCCAGTCTGTCCAGTACATGAACCTGGGCAAGGAAGAACACTGGCCAGTTATTCCCACAGCTCTTATATATTACAAGTACTCACAACAGGCCAGGCACCAAGAAGAGTATTTTACATGCAAAAAAAGGGAGTTGTTTAATGAGTATAGGCTTTCAGATTTGCAAGATGAAAAAATTTGGGAGATCTGTTTCACAACAATGTGAAATACTTAATACTACTGAGTCTTACTCTTAAAATGGCTAAGGGGTCAATTTTATGTTACATTTTACCACAATTTAAAAGTGCTTTCCATGTATATCTCATGTAATTCTCATAAGAGCCATAAGGTATGCATTTTCCCTATTGCCTCCATTTATAGGTGAGGAAGCTCAGATGGATGAAGTACTGAACCCAAACTGATAGATACAGCTAATAAGTGGTGAAGGAATTTGAATACTGGAATTCTGTCTCCAAGGCTCATGCTTTTAAACTCTACACTATACTGCCACCCTGATTTAAGTCATAAGGGAGTGCAGCAGCTCCAGGGAGCTCGGTCTTGGTGCTTCTGCAAAGCATGCTTACTCTCCATTTTCCCCCTTCACCCCAACCAGATCCCCAGCTGAGCTGGCCTATCCTGCTGCCCAGAGCCCCAGAGCTAGCTCTCACCCCATCTCATGATACAGTACAATGGCCCGGGGGCTGTCAAGGTTCTGCCACACCAACACTTTCCGCATGGAACCATCCAGGTTGCCCACTTCAATCCGGTTGGTTCCGGTGTCTGTCCAATACACTTTCCGGCCAATGGCATCCACTGCGAGCCCATCTGTGGTCTGCAGCCCTGCAGGCATGAAGTCAAGAGAGCACACTGGCTGCTGCCTTAAAACAGATGGGATATTTCCCCAGCTCTGTAGCTACACAGGTGGCCCCTGGGCTGGGAGCAAGACCCACCTGTGGTGATGATGTCCTCATGCTGTGAGCCATCCAGATAGGCACAGCTGATCCTATGCAGTGTGCTGTCTGACCAGTACACTTTTCCTAGAAAGGGAGGCTTTGCTTAGCCTGGACCCTCACCTCCCCAGGAAGGGACACACACAGCTGATTCATGCCCTGAGGCAACAGAGCACCTCAGAGAACCCTATATCCTCTAGCAGAGAAAGTTAATGGACATGCAGAAATATCATAATAGGAGAGCTCTTGGCAGAGATGGAGAGGAAGGCCTCAAGTCATACCCTCATAACTAATTAGGAAGTGCTATAGAGAACAGTGCAGGGGCTGGGGCTGTGCCAGAGAAAAGGGGGAGGGGGAGTGACTCTAGGCTCTTAATAGGAGGCAAAGGTGGTGAGCAAGGAAGGATAGCTGTTGCTGTAGGGCAGGGGCAGAGGGCCAAGAGGGAAGGGAGGGTCACACAGACCTTCCCGGGGATCCACGCCAATGGCAATGGTGTTCTTCATGGTGATATTGATAGGTACCACCACATCGGCGAAGTAAGGGATGTCCAAGGAGACCATGCGTATATCTATCCTCCTGGCGAAGATGAGGAAACTATTCATGCCTGCCCAGGTTGGGAGAGAAGGAAAGAGGACAGTCACCCTAGAACAGCCACTAAGAGGATTTGAAGTAAGGCAAACTGAAGTACATGCCCTGTCTCTATTAGTTTCTCATTGTGTGATGCTGGACAAGTTATTTAAATTGTTTTAGTCTCAGTTCCATCATGTGTAAAATGAACACAATAGCAGGGTGGTTGTAGGATTAAGAGATCATGTACAGAAAGCACTTAGCATGGCTCTGACACATAGTAATAAATGATAGGTCTTTACTTATATTACAGAAGTGACCTCTTTGGAGGACCTTTTACCACAACTTGAAGAAACTTCATGTTAAGCTGAAAAAGGCTTTTCCTACAATCTGGGAGGTGCAATTCATAGCTCCTTTCTCACTCAAATTCCCTAGAGAGTTAGGGTTCAAATATGGCATACCAGCATCCCCTTCTGACATCTGGGCAGCCAGGTCCTGCTTCTGGGACCTTCCAATTAGGGCTGTCACATAGGTTGTACCAATTGTATATTGACAAAAGTACCACATCCAACAGGGGTACCATTATACTGTAGATAGCATATGTCTTAATATTTTATTGTACTGATTTTGGTCAGATAGAACTAAAGTGACTTATTCTAACTGAATCAGTATATTTTGACAATTTTCCATCAGAAGAAAGTGAAGTACAAGACAAAGGAGTATCATTTTCTAATATACATGAATACACCATAAAGCTAATGTGGCCCTGGAGTTTAAAGATGGTGGTGTGAGAGGTGAGATAGAAAACTCCTTCCAAAACCACATATATTATGAAAATACAGTTAATACAACTAATTGTAAAATAGCAACAGGAAAGAAGGCTGCGCCAGACTGCATATAACCTGGAGAACAGAGCAGACCTCACAAAAAAGGGTAGCATACCAAGGCCTTGATCCAGCGGGACCCAAGCCCTTCCCCAACCCCAGCTCACCAGTGGGAGGAAGAGAAACTGAGTGGGGAGGGGGTGGAAGCTTAGGACTGCTGAACACCCAGCTCTGGAGATCTGCTTTGGGAGCACAAACCTACATTGCATGCTACTCTGGAGATTAGTGGGATTGGAAAGCTAAGACAGGTGTAAAACTTGGAGAGATTGAGATTCGAGCTGTTTGTGGAGGACAGGCATCTGGCTGCTCTGGGACAAAGGAAAGGGAGGCAATCTGAGACACTTCCTAGCAGCAAGAGCGTTGCTGAAGGAGCAGAGATTGCCCAGAGATTGCTGCTCAGGAGAAGGGATAAGTGGACAAGGTCGTCTGGGCGCACTCTGCCCAGAAGGTTAGGAACTTTCAAGAGCTTTAGGCACTCCATGCCCCTGGCTGGCTACTCAGCCCCAAGGCCTCCACTGTGATACATAGCCTGCTGTACCTTCCTCCTGGCCTGCTGGCACCAGTGCAAACTGGTAGTCCCTGTCCTGGCATCAGGCCAGCCGGAGGGAGGCCATGCCTACAGCGGCTACAAATGCAGAGCATAGAGGCTTACACCTGTATGCCTGGCCCACTGGTTTTGACAGTGGAGCCAGGCGCTGCAGTCAGTAAGCAGGAAACAGCTCATTCCTCCCCCCAGGCACCAGTGTCACTCCAGTGCAACACCCAACATCACTCCAGGGGCTGAGCAGCTTCAGAGAGCAGAGTTTCTGGGCACTAGAAGGCACCACATACAAATATGAAATGTCCAAGGAACCTGGTTCAACCCAAAATCTCATAAACACCAGAAAAAGCACCAAGTGAAACTGAACTCACCAATCTTCCAGAAAGAGAGTTCAAAATAAAAATCATAAACATGCTCATGTAGGTACAGAAAAATATTCAAGAACTCAGGGATGAATTTAGGATGGAATTTCAATCAAAAAGAAATTTCATATCTGAAATGAAACATACAATGGAGGGATTTAAAAGCAGATTAGATATAGTAAAAGAGATGGTAAATAGAATAGAAATTAGAAAAGAGGAATACAAAGAAGCTGAGGAAAAGAGAGAAAAGAGGATCTCTAGGAATGAAAGAATATTGAGAGAACTGGGTGACTCATCCAAACAGAATAATATTTGTATTATAGGGGTACCAGAAGAAGAAGAGAGAGAAAGGGGATAGAAAGTGTCTTTGAGGAGGTAATTGCTGACAACTTCCCCAATCGGGGGAATGAGGTAGTCTCTCAGGCCATGGAGGTACACAGATTTCCCAACACAAGGGACCCAAGGAAAACAACACCAAGACATATAATAATTAAAATGGCAAATATCAAGAATAAGGACAGACTTCCAAAACAGCTAGAGAGAGAAAAAAGATCACATGCAAAGAAAAACCCATCAGGCTATCATCAGACTTCCCAGAAGAAACCTTACAGGCCACAAGGGAGTGGCATGATATATTTAATGCAATGAAACAGAAAGACCTCCAACTAAGAACACTCTACCTGGCAATATTATCATTTAAATTTGAAGGAGATATTAAACAATTTTCAGGTAAGCAAAAGGTGAGAGAATTTACCTCCCAAACTACCTTTACAGTATATTTTGGAGGGACTGCTATAGATGGAAGTGTTGCTAAGGCTAAACAGCTGTCAACAGGGGAAATATAACCACAGTAAAGAAAGTACAAGAATTAGTTATTAAGCAGAAGCAAAATCAAACCAACTACCCCCAAAGTCAATCACAGGACAGACAAAGAATACAGAATGTGATACTTAATATATAAAGAAAGGAGGAGGAAGAAAAATGAGGGAAAAAAAAGAACATTTAGGTTGTGTTTGTAATACCATACTAACTGAGTTAAATTAGACCATTAGATAGTAAGGGCATTATCCTTGAACCTTTGGTAACCATGAATCTAAAGCCTACAATAGCAATAAGTACACATGTATCAACAATCACCTTAAATGCAAATGGCCTGAATGCACCAATCAAAAGACATGCAGTCACTGAATGGATAAAAAAACAAGACCCATCTATATGCTGCTTAGAAAAGACTCACTTCAAACCCAAAGACATACACAGACTGAAAATGAAGAGATGGAAAAAGATATTTCATGGAACTAACAGGGAGAAAAAAGCAGGAGTTGCAATACTTGTATTAGACAAAATAGACTTTAAAACAAAGAAAGTCACAAGAGACAAAGAAGGGCATTACATAATGGTAAATGGGTCAGTCAACAAGAGGATATAACTATTATAAATGTCTATGGATCCAACACAGGAGCACCAACATATGTGAAACAAATACTAACAGAATTATAAGGGGAAATAGAATGCAATGCATTCATTTTAAGACTTCAACACACCACTCACTCCAAAGGACAGATCAACCAGACAGAAAATAAGTAAGGAGACAGAGGCACTGAACAATGGTATTAGGCCAGATGGCCCTGATGGACATCTACAGAACACTCCATCCAAAAGCAACAGGATACACATTCTTCTCAAGGGCACACAGAACATTTTCAAGAACAGATCACATACTAGGCTACAAAAAGAACCTCAGTAAATTTTAAAAAATTGAAATTTTACCAACCAGCTTCTCAGACCACAAAGGTATAAAACTAGAAATAAATTACACAAAGAAATGAAAAAGCCCACAAACACAGGGAGGCTTAATAACATGCTCCTAAATAATCAATGGATCAATGACCAAATAAAAACAGAGATCAAGCAATATTTGGAGACAAATGACAACAATAATTCAACACCCCAAAATCTGTGGGATGCAGTGAAGGCCATGCTAAGAGGGAAGTAAATTGCAATACAGGCCTACCTCAGGAAAGAAGAACAATCCAATATGAACAGTCTAAACACACAATTAACAAAACTATAAAAGAAGAACAAATGAGGCCCAAAGTAGGCAGAAGGAGGCACATAATAAGGATTAGAGCAGAAATAAATAAAATCAAGAAGAATAAAACAATAGAAAGAATCAATGAAAGCAAGAGCTGGTTCTTCGAGAAAATAAATGAAATAGATAAACCCCTAGTCAGACTTATCAAGAAAAAAAGAGTCTATACACATAAACACAATAAAAAATGAGAAAGGAAAAATCACTATGGATTTATGAGAGAATACTATGAAAAATTACATGGTAACAAACTGGATAACTTAGAAGAAATGGACAACTTTCTAGAAAAATACAACCTTCCAAAGGTGATCCAGGAAGAAACAGAAAATCTGAATAGACCAATTACCAGCAATAAAACTGAACTGGTAAACAAAAAACTACCTAAGAACAAAACTCCTAGTCCAGATGGCTTCATCGTTGAATTTTATCAAACATTTAGTGAGGACCTAATACCCATCCTCCTTAAAGTTTTTCAAAAAGTAGAAGAAGAGGGAATAATTCCAAACTCATTCTGTGAGGCCAGCATCACTCTAATACCAAAACCAGGCAAAGACACCACAAAAAAAGAAAATTACAGACCAATATCCCTGATAAACATAGATGCAAAAATACTCCACAAAATATTTAGCAAACCGAATTCAAAAATACATTAAAAAGATCATCCATCATCATCAAGTAGGATTTATTCCAGGGATGCAAGGATGGTACAACATTCGAAAATCCATCAGCATCATCCACCACATTAACAAAAAGAAGGACAAAAACCACATGATAATCTCCATAGATGCTGAAAAAGCATTCAACAAAATTCAACATCCATTCATGATAAAAACTCTCAACAAAATGGGTATAGAGGGCAAGTACCTCAGCATAATAAAGGCCATGTATGACAGACCCACAGTCAACATTATACTTAATAACGAGAAGCTGAAAGCTTTTCCTTGGAAACACAAGAAGGATGTCCACTCTCCCCACTTTTATTCAACATAGTTCTGGGGGTCCTAGCCACAGCAATCAGACAACACAAGGAAATAAAAGGCTCCCAGATTGGTAAGGAAGAAGTTAAAGTGTCCCTGTTTGCAGATGACATGATATTGTATATAAAAAACCCTAAAGGATCCACTCCAAAACCACTAGATCTACTATCTGAATTCAGCAACATTGTAGGATACAAAATTAATACACAGAAATCTGTTGCATTCCTATACACTAACGATGAACTAGCAGAAAGAGAAATCAGAAAACAGTTCCATTCACAACTGCATCAAAAAGAATAAAATACCTAGGAATAAACCTAACCAAAAAGGTGAAAGACCTATACCTGAAAACTACAAGACACTCTGAAGAGAAATTAAAGAGGACACTAACAAATGGAAATTCATCCCATGCTTTTGGATAGGAAGAATTAATATTGTAAAAATGGCCATCCTGCCTAAAGCAATCTACAGATTCAATGTGATCCCTATCAAAATACCAACAGCATTCTTCAATGAACTAGAGCAAATAGTTCTAAAATTCATATGGAACCACAAAAGACCCCGAATAGCCAAAGCAATTATGAGAAGGGAGAATAAAGTGGGGGAGATTATGCCCCCCGACTTCAAGCTCTACTAAAAAGCCACAGTAATCAAGACAATTTGGTACTGTCATAAGAATAGAGCTATGGACCAATGGAACAGAGCCCAGATATAAACCCAAGCATATATGGTCAATTAAAATATGATAAAGGATCCATGGATAAACAATGGGGAAATAACAGCCTCTTCAACAGCTTGTGTTGGCAAAACTGGACAGCTACATGCAAGTGAATGAAACTGGACTATTGTCTAACCCCATACACAAAAGTAAACTCAAAATGGATTAAATACCTGAATGTAAGTCATGAAACCATAAAACTCTTAGAAGAAAATGTAGGCAAAATCTCTTGAATATCAACATGAGCAATTTTTTTCCAAACACATCTCCTCAGGCAAGGGAAACAAAATAAAAAATGAACAAATGGGACTACATCAAGCTAAAAGCTTCTGTACAGCAAAGGACACCATCAGCAGAACAAAAATGACATATCCAACAAGGGTTAACATCCAAAATATATAAAGGATTCACATGCTTCAACACCCAAAAAGCAAATAACCCTATTAAAAAATGGGCAGAGGATATGAACACACATCTCCAAAGAAGAAATTCAGATGGCCAACATGCTCCATATCACTAATTATCAGGGAAATGCAAATTAAAACCACAATGAGATATCACCTCACACCAGTTAGGATGGCCAACATAGAAAACCCTAGGAACAACAAATGCTGGCGAGGATGCAGAGTAAGGGAACCCTCCTACACTGCTGGTGGGAATGTAAAGTAGTTCAACCATTGCAGAAAGCAATACGGAGGTTCCTCAAAAAACTAAAAACAGAAATACCATTTGACCCAGGGATTCCATGCTTATGAATTTACCCAAAGAAAAAACTTCTAAGATTCAAAAAGACATATGCACCCCTATGTTTACTGCAGCCCTATTTACAATAGCCAAGATATGGAATCAACCTAAGTGTTCATCAACAGATGAATGGATAAAGATTTGGTACATATACACAGTGGAATACTATTCAGCCATAAGAAAGAAAACAAATCCTACCATTTGCAATAACATGGAAGGAGCTACAGGGTATTATGCTCAGTGAAATAAGTCAGGCAGAGAAAGACAAATACCAAATGATTTCCCTCATTTATGGAGTATAACAACGAAGCAAAACTGAAGGAACAAAATAGCAGCAGACTCACAGCTCACAGACTCCAAGAAGGGACTAGTGGTTACCAAAGGGAAGAGACTGGGGAGGGCAGGTGGGGAGGGAGGGAGGGAGAAGGGGCTTGTTGGGTATCATGATTGGTACACATGGCATATGTAGGGTCACGGGGAAGACAGTGTAGTTAGGAGAAGAAAAATAGCGGCTCTGTGGCATCTTACTACATTGATGGACAGTGACTGCAATGGGGTATGAGGGGGACTCGATAATAAGGGTGAATTTAATAACCACATTGATTTTCTTGTTAAGCCTTCATAAGAGTGTATATCAATGATACCTTAATAAAAGAAAGTACTATTAAAACAAACAAACAAACAAACAAAAAAAAACTAATGGGGCCCTGCCTCTAATCCTGTCTGTCTGCTCCCTTGGACCTCTCCTCTTTTCTAAAAGTTCTTTGTCTCCCCTAAGCCTCTAAAAGCACCAGGATTTATGGTTTGTCATACTACACTAGAGTTCATGCAACATAGGAAGAGAGCCACTGCCCCTTCTAGAGAGGCTCTATCCAGGTCTGTGATGCTTAGACTCACCGGGTGAACATGTCTTGCCATCAGTCATCAGGTTGATACCTGTAGGGCAGGTACAGCTGAAGCCATTTGGATTTGGGGACCGAAGACACAGATGGCTGCAGCCACCATTCTCCAAGGCACATGGTGTGGACACTAGGTAGGGAGGAAAAAAGGGGTAAGTGGGGAGGATACAGCAGAGGAAGGCCAAGGAGAAGCCAGTGCAGAGTAAGGCATGCTCACTTGGGGGCCGCCGTCGGTGGAAGACATGGATGTCCATAAGATTCTCCAAATTCTCCTGCAGGGTTTCCCGGTCCAGCCCTGTCAGCCGGTCAGCACTCTGTATACTTTTGGTCTGCCAGTCAGTCCAATAGATGCGCTCTCCATACAGGGTTAGCCCAAATGGGTGAGGTAGCTGGCTTCCAATCAGCACCTGCCAGGGCCCCAGCACTTGGGTCATCCATTAGCAAGGTCTGACTGTACAGAGCAGCAGCCAAGAGCTCAGGCATGGAGTCAGACTGTAGTTCTGCCACTACCACCTGCCGTATGACCTTGAGCAAGAGCTGGTAAATCTCTCTGAGCCTTGGTCTGCCAACCAGTGATATGATCATGCCAGTGCCTGGCTCCAAGGATTGTGTGATGATTGTATTCGTTACAAAATGAAAAACAGCAACTTCACAGTGGACACCACTTTATCTACACAAAATTAATATAATAATGGGACAAACCAACATCTGTGCCTACTCAAGTAGACACACTGAGAACTCAGAACATGACTCTATTGAATGTAGTATTCCTGCCCTAAACACATAATCTGAATCTAATCACAAGGACACATCAGACAAATTAAGGGACATCCTAAAAAATAACTGGCATTAACTCTTTAAAAACGCAAAGTTCAGGAAAGACACAGAAAAGAATTATTTCTTTGACTAGATGGGATAAATAATTCTGAAGAAGTATTCCAGATTAGAGATGAAAGAGTAATCATGTCTCTTTTTGGAGACATGACTAAACATAACTGTGATCTGGGATTGGATCCTAGGCTAAAAAAATTTTTTTAATCTATAAAGTATATTATTGGATAATTGGTGGTGAACTTGAATGTGGATGTGGACTAGACAGTAACAAAGTATCAATGTCAAATTTCCTGATTTTGATAATTGTGTTAGGGTTACATTACACAATTTCTTGTTCTTAGGAAATATGATCTGGAATAATTTGGGGTCAAGGGCAGGATGTCTCCAAGTTAATCTCAGGTGGTTCAGAAAAGTAATAATATGCATGTACATATTGTATAGATAGAATGAGAATGTTACAACAGTGTGGCAAAATGTTATTGATTCTTTTGACTGTTCTTACAACTTTTCTGTAAACTTGAAATTGTACCAACAAACAATAACAAAAATGGAGGGATCCTGGGTTTAGTATGTAGTTGGTGATTAAGTTGTGATGGTTATTAGGGAAGTCTGTGCACTTACACTGCCAGTCCACAATCCACACAAATCCCTGGTTTCCTTTCATCATCAAACAACAAGGCTCCCTGCCCCCACCCCAACCCCCAGCCCTGGAAGGTAGTCACAGCACATGCCCCATGACAGTCCCGTCACCCCTGGGTCTTCCTAGATCCTGTTAGCTGCCAGCCAGGGAGTGTTGTCCTGGAGTTTGGCAGGGTTGTGGGAAGAGGCCTCAGTGCCACCCTTACCTTCCTCTTGCTGCCATCCAGCCCAGCAAATTCAATTGTCTTCATGCCAGCATCAGCCCAGTAAAGCCTCTGGGACCCGTAGTCAATAGCTAATCCATTAGGCCAGGTCAGATTGGAAGAGATGATGATCTGGCGACCCGAGGCATCCATACCAGCTCGTTCAATCTTGGGGCTTGCACCCCAGTCAGTCCAATACATGTACCTGGGCACAGGTAAGAGAGGTCTTATACAAGTGAACACCCAGTGGGAATTCCGGGTGCCTAGAGTTTCAGGGTTTCTGTGTGCAATAGCTGTCCCAGGCCCCTGCCTCAATTCCCAGCTCTATCCTGGGCTCAGAACTGCCTCTGAAAGTCTTGTATCTTCTATCACTATCAAAGGCACCCCAGAGTTTTAATAAAGGCAGAGCCCAATGGCTCAAGGAATATTTAGCAAATAAGGCCTGTTTGGGAATAAAGAAAGAGGGCAAATTAGGATAGGTAATAAGAAATGCTTCCTTGACTAGATGGATTAAATAATTATGGTACATAAATTTAACAGAATTTTATATAGTCACTAAGAAGTACAAAGTAGATCTATATTAGCAAATGGAAAGATATCCAAGACACACAGCCAAGTTAAAAAAAAACGCAAGTTACAAAACAGTATGCCATTGCTGTATAACCAAAACCACCACTACAAACAAATGTATGTATACATGAAGAAAATCTGGAATACCCTAAATAGTTAACAAACGGTTATTGCTGGAGAGGGAATCTTCACTTTCTACAGATTTGTTTATTTTTAAACAATAAGTTACTTTTGTAAGCAGATAAAAAAAAAAGGATGAAAAATTAATAGGTTTCCTTGTCTACCAAGGAGATTGAGTTGCCTGTGGTTTCTGCTGCCTTGCTGTCTTTGTGTACCCATAAGATTTGGCCACTCTCGCTAACCTCTAGATTTCTCTCTAGCGCTCAGATCTGGAGGGTGGGTGGAGCTTGTTCCAAAGGGGCAGGTGCTCACCCGCCCATGGGTTCCACCACAATGTCCCGGGGACGATCAAGGTTTTCCCAGAGGAGTACTGTCCTCATGCTGCCATCTGTGTTGGCCACTTCAATCCGGTCTGTACCTATCAAGAAGTAAGGGGCAAAGATATTAACTCTAGTTTCAGTCATTCACCCTACTATATTCCATGCCCAGTGCAGAACCTGGCATACAGTGGACTCTCAAGACATATTCTGTGAAAGATGTGCAGTGGCTATTTAGTGAATCCAATTTTGAGAAGAAATTTAAGGATGTAATCAGCTCCATTTCTTCAAAGAGCAAATCGTTCTTCACCCAAGCAAACACTCTGTCTTATAAATTAAGACAATGTTTCTCAAACTTTAGTGGGCACTACAATTAGAGGACCTTTTTAAAGCACAGTTTCCTGAACCTAACCCTGAGGATTCTGATTCAGCAGGCCTGGGGTGGGGCCCAAGAATCTGCATCTCCAAGAAGTTCCCAGGCAATGCTCATGCTGCTGGTTCAGGGACCACACTTTGAGTAGCTCTGGTTTAAGGCATTCCACTTGCCTTCCACACTCACCTGGCTAAAAGAAATAGTCTGTTTTACTAAGACAGTGATGGAAGGAAAACCACAGGGCATAGTTTCTGTATCTGAAAAGGCCTCAAAACATTCTTGAACATCATCTCCACAACAGAAGTAGCTGTCATTTGACTGGCAAATGCCAGACCTTCAGATGTGAGCTTCTAGCTTTGCTATGCAGCAGCCCCACCACGCTTGATCTATCTAGGACTTCAGGTTGAGACACAGGTGGTCTCAGAGGGGCACTGGGCTCCTTCCACTAAAGTCTGGGATTTTAATAAGATGAATCCCAGAGAGCCAGACCACGGCTGTCCTGTACATACCTGCATCTGTCCAATACAGCTTGTTGGTGACCCAATCAATGGCCAAGCCTGCTGGGCTCTCCAAACTGGTATCCACTACCACCTGGAAGCAGGAAGCAAAGCTGTACAATCACCTCAGCTCTGGGGCCCAAACCTTACCAATTCTCAAGACTGGCAAAGGTAAGGGAAGCCTTTACCCAGGAAAAGGTTGGATTCTACCCTTCCATCTCTGTTCTCCCTGAGGGCCTGGGCCCATACTTGGCCCTACCTCCTGTCCTGTTCCATCCCACTTGGCCCTGCTGATGGTGTCAGTGCTGACATCTGTCCAGTACATGTAGTCATCCCGGGAGTCCCAGTCAAGGGCCACAGCACTGCGCACGTCAGCCAGTGGGATGACATCGTCAGACAGGTCTTCTGTGTCGAAGCTGATCCGACGGATGTCCATCCTTCGGGCAAAAAGCAGGAACTTGTCAAGACCTGATCAAAGGCCGAAAGGGGTCTTCTTTTAATGCTCTACATCCAAAAACAGTGACAGACACAGACTCTCACCTGTGTGATACTTGGTTCAATCACATTTCCTGGGATCTGGTGCCCTTTATCCCTTACACTTAACACCTCAGACCCTGTTGAGCACTGGGAAGCCCATGTGCACAGCATCAGACTTAGGATCAAATGGAAATAGACTCCACCTGGGGCCCAGAAGTGCATCGTGTTTAAGTGTCTGTCGGTCCCTTCTCTACTTTCCTCTTTCTTTGCTCAGTCTCCTCCAGTGCACTGGCTAGATCAGCCCACACCCCACCTCTCTGACCTCTGATTCAGGGCTGCTGCAGCTCCACTCATTATCTAGACCCCTTCCTCTTGCTCTTCTCTTGGCAATGTTGACCAGTAATGAGGGCACTTCATGCTTTTTTTTTGCCCTGTCTCCTTTACTCTCATAGTGACCCTTTGTGGTCCATAGTATTCTCATTGTCATTTTCTAGATGAGCAACCTTGAGGTTAACCAAGGTCAAGTATCTTGTCCAGGATCCCTGGGTTACAAAGAAGCTGGGACTTGAACTCAGGTCTGACTCCAGAGAAGGAGCTCTGGCTACTCCCTATACATGTAGCTTCTTTCTGGCTGGCTCTTCTCTGTCCCTTGACCCTATTCTGGTCTGTCTGAATATTTTCCAGTGTATTTTTCTGACTGGAAAGGCACTTCCTGCCTAACTATCACCTGCCTTCCTTTAAGCTCTGGGAAACCCTTAACGGGAGGTTCCTGGGGAAACCTCTTAACCTCACTAGAACAATAAGAGTTGGGGACAAAACAAAGCAAGGAAATCAGGTTCTCCATCAATGTGTGTTGAATGAATATTGCCCTGTTCCTCTAAATAATTTCCCTAAACTCACTCTCTAGAAAGGAGCCAGATCCCAAGAGACTTGAATTTAATCAGAGATAAGAGGGTCAGTGGGTACACAGTGGTAATTAAGAGCAGCTGCTGATGTGTGACGAATTACTCCTAACCCCTTGCTGGTAGTGCCATATGCCTGGATCACCCCTAGATCTCTGGACTATTTTTAGGAAAAGTTGCCTGTGGCTCTGAGTTAGACAGGGCCACCCTCTCAAGGCACTACTCCTGCAGGAGCTTAAAGGAACCTAAAGTACCAGTTCAGGGAGTAACCAGGAAATCCCATTTCCTTAGACACATATTTATCCAGGGCCTATGTATACAGAGCATCATGAGTAAACCAAATCTTGGCTCTCTGGTTTAGGGGCTGAAAGAAAATCTTTAACAGGGTATAGCTCAAAGTTAAGAGATAGGAAACCTTTCCCCTGCTTTCCAGAAGGGCCTGGAATCTTCTTGCTGCCTATAGATGAAGCATCCTACCAGGTGAAATGGTACACAGGCTGGTTGCAGCCATTCATACACAACTGGGTGGCGTCACTGAGCCTTCAGCAACCACTGCTGAACCCTTAGCCCTCAGACCTTGGCTTTGATACAGGAGCTCTCAGCCTCTTAAGTTCTTCCTCTCCAAGGGTTACCTGGGGAGCCTGACTCTTACCCATGCTGTGCAATCCCTCGAATTCCTACTCCCATCGCCTTCCACCCACCCTCACAAGGCACACCCGTGAGGCAGGTGCCCCAGACCCACTTACTCTGAGCACAGGCGTGGCTGCTGATCTTGCGGAAGCCAGTGGGACAGGCACAGGTGTAGTTCTGGCCACTGGGCAGACACAGGTGGGTGCAGCCTCCATTGTTGTCCCCACAGTGGTTTTTTCCTGCTCAAAGAGCCCAGAGCAAGAGGATCAGGTAAGACCAAAGGTTGGCAGAGGTGGTCCCAAGGCTAGTGAGTAGAGGTGTAACTAGGGTGTGAGTGACCTGGAGACACTAACTGTGTCTTATTATATTTTACATCTGCCCCAGCTATAAGCACTGTGAGTACTCGACACATAGGAGATGCTCTATAAATCTTTGCATGAATTAGATGGGGATAGTGAAGCAGATTGTCTCAATGTTGTACTACCCTAAAAGTCCAACAGAGAGAGTAATTAGCCCATATCAGTGCTAACCTCAAATTTCCATGCCAGAAACAGTGGCAACTATTGACCCCTGCAGGGAAGATTCTCAGAAGCACCAGAGGTTTACCAGGTGTGTAGTTTTTTACCTGTAGGCTGGCGTTGGGGGTGCAAGGTATGGATGTCCATGGGGAAGTGGAGTTTGTTGCGAATGATCTCCTGGTTCTTGCCAGTAAATTTGTTAGCACTATTGATGCTCTTGGTATGCCAGTCTGTCCAGTATAAGCTATCTTCAAACACTGTGATGGCAAAAGGATGTGGGAGGCCTGGGGAAAGTCCAGGGAGACTTTGGTTCAGACACAATCCCTGGGCACAGGCCTGGCAACTGCACAAATCTCACCTTCTGCTAAGGCTCCTAGGGGCCAAGATGAGGTAAAGAGGATGAGAGATAGAGGAGAATGGAGGAAAGGCCTCACCTTGGCTAATGACAGCCTTGCGGTGACTCCCATCCAGATTGGCCCTCTCAATGACATGGTGCTTAGCATCCACCCAGTACATACGACGCCCGGCATAGTCAATGGTAAGGCCATTGGGCCAGAAGAGATGTGTATCAGCGATGATGCGGCGTCTAGAGCCATCCATGCTGGAGGCCTCGATGCGGGGAGTGTTGCCCCAGTCTGTCCAATAAATAGTACTAGAAAGGGAGAAAAGGAAATGGAGAGACAAGCAGAAGAGGGAGGGTAGGTAACTGGGATAGTAATCAAGCAGGGAGCTTTTATCCATTTAACTCAGGGGACCCCAACTGGTAGGAGACACATGCTGTTTGGTCCATGGAGTGTTTTTTAAAATGTTTGAACTTAAATGTTTTTAGACAAGACATTTATTAACAATTTTTTTCTGGTATATATGCTATGAACAGGGCACTCTCTTAGGCATTGGGAGTGCAGCACTGAACAAAATGCAAAAATCCCAATCCTTATGGAATTGACAATACTGTATAATATTAGGACACAGGCACTTTTTCTTTGTCACAATCTGTATGATTATCTTTTGTAATTATACACAGACAAAAACACACTTTATTTCTAAAACAAGATGACCTACAACTCCTGGATCTTAGAGGACACCCCCCCTCAATTGATACATTAAAAATTTCTAAGCCAGAGGCTAAGAACTTCCAATGCAGGAGACTTTTTTCTAATAATAAAAATTATTATTATTAATTAGCTTAATACCATGAACTAATAATAAAAATACTAAACACCTACAACTTCTCTAATGTATATTATGCCATTTAAAATGTATCTCATTTTGGACAGGTTGAAGGGGGTCAAAAGGTACAAACTTCTAGTTGTAAAATAAATAAGTCATAGGTATATAATGGGCAGCATGGTGACTATAGTTAATAATCCTTTATTGCATATACAAAGGTTGTTAAGAGAGTAGATCTTAAAAGTTCTCCTCACAAGAAAAAAACATTTTGTAACTATTGCATGCTGATGGATATTAACTAGATTTATTGTGGTAATCATCTGCAATATAAGCAAATACTGAATCATTATGTTGTATACCTGAAACTAAATATAATTTGTATGTTAATTACACCTCTATTAAAAAATGTGTCTCATGTAATCTTCATACAGCTATGAGGTAGGTATGTTTTCTCATCACCAATTTAGAAGTGAGAAAATGGAAGCAGAAAGGCTAACTAGCCCAAGGCCCCAGTCAGTTTCTATAGAGCCAGGACTCAAAGCAGGGTGTGTCTGGGTGCAGAATCCATGCTGTTAACACCACACTGTGAGAATGTTTCCAAATAAAGTCCAGGTCGCCTGGGGACTGTCCTTAGAGGTTGCAAGAGGGACTTGGGAGCTTGAGACACAACTCACCCCTCCATGGGGTGCAAGGCAATGGCTCGGGGCTTCTCGAGGTTCTGCCATAGCAGCACCTTCCGGTGACCTCCATCCAGGTTGGCCACCTCAATCCTTGATGTCCCTGAGTCGGTCCAGTAGAGTTTGTCATGGACCCAATCCACAGCCAGGCCCCCTGGTGAAAAGAGGCAAAGGAAATATGTCAGGGATTTAGCCCAGGCTCCTATGTGTGATAGTAACAAGAGAAAACTCTAGCATGAAGCAGTTTCTTGGGCCAGGCTTTTTCCAACAGTTTTACATTTATTAACTTGTTTAGTCAGCACAACCAGTCTGTGGGCTAGACACTATAAACCCCATGGAGATAAAGAAACAGGCACATAGAAGTCAAAGTGATGTGTGTCCTCCTCTCAGCTAACCATATTCCACTACCTGAATCCTGGCTCCCTGATCCATACCCAGGGTCCCCCCACTGCACTGGCTCCAGGGATTTGCAAATTAGTTTTGTAGAGCTATTTCAGGATTTCCATAAGCATTTGAATCAAATATGCTCAATACCAAATTCTAACCCACTTAACTGCTTGTAGAATGGCCTAAGAGTATGAGGTGATTTATTGGTTTTTGTAATCTATAAACCTTTGGATATATTTATCTGGGTTGATCAGAAAATCCTTAATACTAAGCAATCAAAACAAAATTCAGAATTAAACTGGATGCTAAGGTTGATAGAGAATTTTAACTGTCATCCATAAATCTCTGATTTCAAGTGATTACATTTATCAAAACAGTCTCATTCTCACTGAGCTAAAAAATGAGTAAAGGTTATAAATCTGAACCTATAAAATTAATGTATACCACCAAATGTTTTCTGTATTAGAGTTCCATCCAAGATTTCACTGGGAGAGAAAGATATTCTACTGCCTAATATTTCAAGCCACTAGCCTGTTCCTTCCATGGTCGCTTTGCTCATGGTGTGGCCCTGTCCCTTCCCATGGGCCTGTTCCCTACCTGGGCTCTCGAGCCCTGTAGACACAACCTCCTCTACGCTACTGCCATTGAGGTTGGCACGGAGGATACGGTCCAAGGTGACATCTGACCAGAAGACAAGCTTGCGCTGGTGGTGGAAATCAAGGGCAATGGCGTTCTCCAGGTTGTTGAGCAGCAGTGTGTACTCAGAGCGGTGCGGCAGCACCTGCCGGATGTCGATGCGATTGGCAAACAGTAGCACAGGCTCCGGCCCTGGGACGTGGCATAGAAATGGGGCCCCCAGTGGGCTCCAGAGCCACCCCTGGTACCCCTCAGCCTGCACTCCCAGTACCTCTGACAGGTGGGGCCCTTGCCCACTAGGGCATGTCCCAAGCTGTCAGCATCAGTATTAGAATAGCAGGAGCCTTCAAGGTATACTCTCCCTCCCCAGCCCAGAGGCTTTTTCTTGGGTCCCAGAATGCAACCGCCAGTTCCATTTTACCAAGATAGAAAATCTCTCTACCTCAGCAAATCCTGGATCAGGGGATAATCTGGCTGTCTCCATGCTCAGGCAAATGCCAACACTCCTTACCCAGAGCCTTGCAGCTGCGCCGGTCGGGCCGGAGTTCATAGCCTGCTTCACACCAGCACTGGAAAGCCCCTTCGGTGTTGGTACAGCCCTGACTGCAATACCCCTCCTCAGCACATTCATTCACATCTGTGGAGATGGGTGGGGTCAGATCTCTGTCCTGCCATATTCCCAACCCAACTCCCAGGCTGACTAGCTGCTTTCCTTCCCACATACCCATCTACTTTCCAAGCCTAGTGGAAGGCTATATAACAAGTAGGTAAGGGCTTCCGAGGTCATGCAGACCTAGGCTGGAATCTTAACTCTGCTGCTCTGTGGCCTTTAGTAAGTTACATCCCATCTGTGAAGTGGGAGGGATAATCCCACTTCCTGAGGTTACTGTGATGATGAAATGAGGTCGTGTCTGTCAAATGCCAGACCCATAGGGAATAAACCTGCCCAGATCCTGGCCCTGCTTACCATGGCACATATGCCCATCCTCTGTGAGTCGGTAGCCTGTGTGGCAGGTACACTGCACTGTCCCCCGTACCATCTGGCACTTCTGGGTGCAGCCACCGTTGTTCACATTGCAGTTCTCCTCACCCATCCAGGGTCCTGTGCCAGCCAAGCCAGAGTTGAGCCCAGATGAGTTGAGCCCAGAATCCTCCCCCAGACAGCCAAGTTGGCATTCCACCTGGACCACAAAGAACAGCTCCAGAGGCTGCAGAGTGCCTCAGGAGGATCTCTTTGAACTGAATGGGTGGGGTTCAGCCACAAACTATGGGCCAGGCCTGCCCACTGGGGACACTCACGGCAGTTCTGCTGTGGGTTTTCATCACTGCTGTCACCACAGTCATTGACCCCATTGCACAGCTTCCTTTGCCCAATGCAGCGCCCATTCCAACACAGGAATTGGTCAAGGGCACACTGGGGATTTCCTGGATGGGGAAGAAGGGAAGTGGGGAGGGAGAGAGAGTCAGGTCACAGCAGGGCAGGGCTTGGGTTAACAAAGGATGGGAGCCTGTTATTTTCTAGGGGGAGCTGGAGACAGATGAGACTCAAGGTGGGAGGGTTGGGGTCCTAGACAGGAAACAGCTCAGACAGAGCTGGCTGCATATCTGCATTCGTTTTCTCTCCCTGACAGCACACTAGGAAGGTGAGGGATGTGGGACAGAACGAGAGTACACTGTGTGTCTGGCACCCTATGCGGCTAGGGGAGTGGTTGTGGGATCTGCTAGCCACAGACAGCAGTCTTTGCTCACTAGGCCAGAGCCACAGGCGCTGCTGTATGTGAGTTAAGAGTGTAAACAGCAACTGAAACTCACAGCCCTGATACTGTATTCCAGGCCATAGGCTGAAGGTCAAAAAATGCCCCTGGGTTTGACCCTGGTAACTGAGAAGGGCAGGAAAGACCCAGGCCAAGGCAAGATCTACTAAAGCATTGTGTTGGCCCAACTGGACAAGCAGCAACTTTCCACCCCATCCTCCAACCTAACTGTGGGTTAAGGGGTAGTGGACACCATGGAAACTACCTGTGTTCTCACAGTTCTCTTCATCGCTGTTGTCTGCACAGTCGTTCTCCCCATCACAGCGCCATGACAGGCGGATACAGCGGCCTGACCGACAACGGAACTGTTCTGCTGTACACATTGAGGTGGCTGGACAAAGCAAAAGCCTAATGAAAGGATGGCTCTGTTTTAACTCAAAGCTCCCTCCTGCCACCCAACACTGTACTTTATGCCAGGACCTATGCTGTTCTTCTTGACACCAGTGTCACAGTTGGTCTATCTATGGTATCTTTGCACAAATCAGAAAAAGGTGCCCTTTCCTCAAGACATTTTACTGCCATCTGCTGAGAACTGCCAAGATAAGTATATAAATCTACATAATAAAGAGTATATAAGTCTACTGTGCTACTGGCATCCCTTTGGACTTAGGACTCTGTGCAGTGCTCAACCTATACAACTGTACATGGTGATCCTGCCCAGTCTGTGTTCAAGCTTTACAGGTGGTGGATTTTTGGCTCCACAACCCCTTTCCCTACTTCCAGCCCAGACCTTTGGTGCCAGACCCCACTCACTGCAGTTGCGCTCATCAGATTGGTCATCACAGTCTGCATCACCATCACAGTGCCAGCCTGCATTGATGCACAGGCCACTGTCACACATGAACTCCCCAGAGCGGCAGGGCTGGTGGGAGGCTGGGGAAACATGACAGACTTCTGTCTCTAGCCAGTCCACAGCAGACCAAAAAGCCACAGCCCAGCACCCCAGTTCCTCCATCTCTGCCCAAGAGGGACTAAGGTATCCAGAAACTCCTCCCTTGAGCTCATGCCCCAGCTGGCATCTGTGCCTTGCTACTCCAGGAATTCCTCCCAGCCTGGCCTCCCCTCCTCCACCAGCTTGCCAGAGCACTCACAGCAGTCAGACTCGTCCGACCAGTCTCCGCAGTCATCATCGCCATCACAGTGGTAGATATCAAGGATGCAACGGCCGTAGGCACACTGGAACTCCTCCAGGTTGCAGGGGGGAGCTGGCACTGCTGAGGCTGGAAGGAAGGTAAGGGTGGGGAAGGGCTTACACTCGGGCCTGGCAGAGGAGAGGGGCCCTGAGAGATAATCAGGTTAAACGGGACAAGATAATCAGGTTTCATTTGGGAAAGAACCTACATACTCCCATATTCCAGTGGGCCAAAGGGAGATCTGCCTTCCCACCTGGAGAACCTGCTCCCACCCTAGGAGGAACTGCTTCTTAGGAACTACCCTCCTTGCTCACTGTCCATGTACTCTTCAGTCTGGCCCTCAGCACATGGGATGGAGCCCTCTGCCCCACTGCAGCCCACAAGCCTCAGTTCTGGGGCCACTCACGACAGCTTTCCTCGTCAGAGCCATCTTTGCAGTCGGTGTCACCATCGCAGTACCAGTGCTCAGCAATACAACTTCCATCACTGCAGCGGAATTCCTTGTCAGAGCACTTGCGCATATCTGTGGGGAAACGATGGGACAGTAATCCTGTAGAAGCCCTGCAGACAAACCCTTGCACTATCCTCCCTGACTCCCACCTGGGCAACCCCTAGGGATCTGACCCAGTCCCTCTTAGACCCCACAGATTCAGTGCAGACTTTCTGGAGAAAGCCAAGGCCCTTGGGAGCCTGGGCCTTGGGCTTCTGTGTGGTAGGTCCAGGGCAAGGGGTCTGGACTGCTCTGCCCCTACTCCCCACCCATGGCCAGGCCATCCAGCGGCCAGCCTGCCTGCCTTCCCCGAGCACCCCTCACCACACTGCTCGTCGCTGTTGTCACCACAGTCATTGTCACCATCGCAGTGCCACAGGCTCCGGATGCAGTAGCCGTTCTGGCAGGGGAATTCATCCTCCTCACACTCCCGGGGGGCTGTGGGCACAGAGTGGTCAGGCACTGCAGGCAGTGGGCTCAGTGCCTGGAAGCCCGACAGAAAGCCTGGGGAGCAGAGCGACCAAGCAGCTCCAATGCTGCCCACCGTCTCTCGGGGGCTTATCTGCCCAGGAGAGCTGGTGAAAGGCCAGGACAAAGAGCCAAAGAACTCAGGGCTGACGTGGGCCTGGGCATTGTTTTCTGATTGAAAATCCCTTCCCATCCCTGATAAAGCCACCTGGCCCTGCCAGCACTCACGGCAATCCTGTTCATCTGAGTCATCCTCGCAGTCGTTGTCCCCATCACACACCCAGGAGCGGCGGATGCACTTGCCATTGTCACAGTGAAAGTCAAGAGGGGAGCAGGTGGGCAGCACTGAGTCCCGGGAAAAGAAGGCAGAAGGGAGTCTGTCTGGTACACTGGCTCAAGCAGGCTCAACTGGCCAGAAATCCTTTCCCAGCACCTTGTTCCAAGTCTCCCCGTCTGAATTGCAGTCTTTCCTCACAGACTTCTCACCTGTCCTCAGCTAATGCAGAAGCTAAGCAGAAAATGCAGCTAGGAAGTGAGAATGTTAGCAGAGAATGGTGGTGAGGGGGGTTCACAGGGCAGAACAGCCCAAGGAACTCAAAACCTTTGAGAAAGCAGTAAGAAAAGTATAAGCAAGAAAAAGTGTTCCTTTTTTTTCTTTTACTTTGACACATCTGGGTTCAATTTCCAGTTCTAGAACTCGGTACAGATTCACACTGAGCAAGTCAGCCACCCTCTCTGAGCTGTAGGTTCTTACACAATGGGGATAATTATATTTAGCCTACTGAGGTCTTTTGAGATAAGGCATGTATCGGTGCTAGATGCAAGTGAGGCATTTGCCATCATCACAATTAGCTGAACTGGTTAGGGTTAATAATCTTCAGGTTGCAGGTTTATTCTCATGAGACTAATTAGCCACCTTCATACATAGGTGCTACAGGGTGGAGGTTGCACCCTTAAACCCAGACAACTGGCTCAGCACTGAGATTTCCATATATGCAAGACAAGACACCCTAGCCCCTTGTGCATATGTTGCTACACTAGGAGAAAAGGGAGATTTAAAGAGAAAACAGGATTCTTACAAAGTTTGGGTTATTAAAAAAGGTGTGATTATACAGAACATAAATGGAAGGAACACAAAAATAATCTGTATCTGTACATAATATGCGCATTCAAGAATGCACAAATATGCAATAGTAATTCACAAACACATATTCACCTAAATACAGAGATCTTTTGAGACTACTGCAGTTTTAAGGATATTTTCTTTTTTACTTGTTTAAAAGTTTATTTTATTGGACATATATGCATGGAAATATAGAAAACACAGAAGGGTTGGAGCCATATATTGGGAAGAAGCTACCTATCTGCCTATCTGTCAGTATCTGTCACCCTTGCAAGAGTCCAACACTCTGCGACTGACACAGCAGATGCACAGACTACTCCCTCAGACTTGTTCTTGCTCCCTTCCCCCAGGTCCCTCTTCCACCACCTCCCACTGTGGCCTGGTGGGGAGGTTCTTACTACATCCATCCTCATCGCTGTGGTCCCCGCAGTCGTTGTCTCCATCACATTGCCACTGGGAGGGGATACAGGTACACTCGCCGAGGGCACTCACTGCACACGTGAAGTGGCTCCGACCACAAGTACACTCGGGGCTGCCAGCTAGGCCTGGGAGCAGGGAAAAGGTACCAGTGAGTGCTCAGCTCCAGCTCAACAAAAGCCCATTCCAGGGGGCAAGGTAGAGAGGCTAGTCAGGGGCGCTGTCACCCAGGGAACCATGGTGACACTGCGGGGAGATGCATACCGTATAATCATGCCTTCTCCCTTTTCCAAAGCACAAATGCTCAAGAGGTTAGCTGACTTCGGGCTCACGGTCTGGGTACCTCCTCTATGACAGGTTTTTGTGCACAGCACCCTCAAAGGCTCAGAGTCAAACGATGCCACTTGAGGAGCTGGTGCTCTTGGGGAAGGGGGGCAGAGGGCAGAAGGAGTGATGCAGGGAGCCTCTATATCCTTCCCTCCAAAGAGAGGTTGAGATAGATTTGCTTTTGCCTCAGTCCAGGACCAGGCTCCCCTCGGCTTTGCATCACACCAGGCAGTGTGATGGATGCTGGCTATGGAGGGAAAGATATAATACTGGAGTTGAAATGCTGGAGCCCCTTTAGCAACACAGGGGAGCACAGGCTGCTGTGAGTCTCCTAGTCAGAACTCACTTTTGATGAGGGGGACCAGGAGCAGTGGAGCCAAGGGGGAAGGGACCAGGCCACTTTAGGGCAAAGTGACTGGGACCAGTTAGGGCCTTCCTGTCTGTGAGACAGGCCACAGCTGGAGGAAGGATGGCAGAAGCAGCCCCTCCCTCCGTCTCAGCAACACGCAGCTGGGCTTCCCTACTGAGCATGAGCTATTTGCCTGGCCAAGTCCCATGACCAGTTGTTGTGCCCCCTCCCCAGCATGCCCAGCAGGATGCCCTGGGATGGCTTGTGAACGGCTCAGTGCCTCTGCTCCACCCTCAACTGGAACAAAGGGTTCTGCCAGGGTCACTCTCCTCCCTCCCAGCATTCATCTAACCCGCTGGGTTGTAGCAGCTGGGAAGGAAGGGGGCCATCGCTCATTGCTCATCTCTCCCCCTTGCTTTCTTCTCCTCTTCCTCTCCTCAGCTGGGCCCTGCCCTCAGGCTGGGCTGGAACAGGGAAGAAATCAGCTCTCAAATAGCTACTGTCTTCCTGTCCTATTTACTGGACCCAGCCTCTCTCTCAGCTCATCTCCTTAATGTACATCCTCACCTCACATTACTGTTACTCAGCCTAGCTTAGGATTTAGGGCTCAGAATTAAATAGTGTACTGCTATCCCCTCCAAAAGCAAGGAGAGAGCCCTAGACCCCTCCCTCTTCACTTCAATTCCAAGGGTAAGTGTGAGCTTAAGGCAGGAGCTCCTAACATGCAGATGGATGGATGGATGACTGGTTTAGCTGGCCTTTGGGATCTGTGAACCCTTGAAACTACAGGCAAATTGTACATTTCTGGGATGAAGGACTACAGCTTTCACCAAATCTTCAACTGAGGCCTTGCCCTCCCCCTCCAAAGGCTAGGGGAATCAGCTGCCCTCGAAAAGATGCAGGATTTCCTGCAGAAATCAAGGAAATCTGTTTGAGAGGTGCAGCGTCTCTATACCTCACAGGAAGGCCTTACTCCAAGCCCAGCACTCCTGCCCCTACCCCCACCCCTAGGCCCCAGGTCTTTCTGCCGAAGTGAGGGACAGAGGATTCTTCCCCAGAGAATCACTGAAGACCCTGCTGCCCCAGCCACAGCCCTACCTTCTTGGGCCTGTTCTGAGAGCACTGAGGACAGATGAGGGCTTTTTAACTCAGACTTTAAACACCAGAGCCTGGGGAACTTTTGTAGTGGGACTAGCTCATCACAATTACAGGTGCTACTTTAGGGAAATCTGGCTGGATGAAACAGCAAAGCATAAGAATTCCAGAGGACTCCATGCAATGGGGCTCCTCAACATGCAGATCCCCTTCATGGGAGGACTGGTGAAGAGGAAGGAGAAGGCTAAATCAGTGGTTCTCAACCAGGGATGATTTTTCCCCCAGGAAACATTTGGCAATACGTGATGACGTTTTGACTGGTGGTACTTCTGGCATCTAGGGAATAAAAGCCAGGGATGCTGTAAAATATCCTATAACGTGCAGGCAAACCTCATTTTATTGTACTTTGCAGATACTGTGTTTTTTTACAAACTGAAGGTCTGTTGCAGCCCTGCATTTAGCAAGCCTATCTATCAGCACCATTTTTCCAACAGCATTTGCTCACTTCATGTCTCTGTGTCACATTCTGGTAATTCCTGCAATATTTCAAACTTTTTTGTTATATTTGTTATGGTGATCTATGATCAGTAGTTATGACTTGCTGAAAGCTCAGACAATGGTTAACATTTTTTAGCAATAAAGTATTTTAAAATTAAGGTATATACTTTTTTAAAGATAAAATGCCTTTGCACACTTAAAAGACTACAGTGTAGTGTAATAAATATAACTTACAACTTTTATATGCACCAGGAAACCAAAAATTCATTTGACTCACTTTATTGCAATATTCATAGTATTGCAGGGATCTAGAATTGAACCCACAATACCTCCAAGGTATGTCTGTATAGGTCAGGCCCTCACAGTAAAGAAATTATCCAGTCCAAAATGTCACTAGAAGTTGAGAAATGCTGCTAGCCACACACAGCAGGCAGGAGCAACCCACAAATGAGAAATTTGAGGTAAAGGGGGTGACAAGGACAGAGATGAAGTGGGGGAATGGGGGAAAGGGGAGAAGAAAAAGCACAGGACCTGGAGCAGACAGACCTGGGCTCTACTGACCAGCTATGTGGCCTTGTGCAAGTCACTTAGCTTCCTAAGTCTCAGTTTCCTCATCTGTAAAAAGGCCATAAGGATTGGATGAGATAAATGTAGACAAAAGCTAACCCTGAGCTTTGGCACACCAAAGATCCTCAATAAATGCATGATAAGAGTGTGCTTGTGTGGACATGCTGGGGCTGAAGTTTTCCAAAAGACTCTGACTTTATGAACCTGAGTGCCACAAATGGGAGAGTAAGAACAGTATTCTGGCACTGTGTGCAAGTCAAAAGGCATACAGGCAGTTAAGAGGATCCTTCCTCCAGGGGGTTTTGGTTGTTGTAGTTTCCTTCAGTTTTTAGGGCTCCACCCCCACCTTTGACTGAGTGATAAAAGAAGTCCTGATTTCCCCAAGCAGACTTCAGGAACAAAGCATTCCACCAGGTGGGCATCAAGTTAGTTGCAGGCAGCTGGAGAGTCACAATTTCCCGCATGTCAGAGCAACATCTGAACGTTATCCTGTGAAGGTCAGGCAGACACCATCAGGCGACCTCATGGCTTGGGCTTTCATACAGTGAACAGACACATTACACTCCAAAAAGCCAGCTCTTCTGGCCAGCCGCTGCCTCTCTGGGATCCCGGGGGGTGGAAGTTCTGCACTTTTTTCTCTAGTCCTGGCTGTGATAATAAAGAACAGCTTTTAACCCTTTTTAACTAAAGAATGGTGATTGAAGAAAGGAAACAAATGACTGTGGGTGGCAAAACTCAGTCTTCATTTCAAGAAGTTGTGGGTCAGGACGCCCAGCTGTGTCTACGGCCTTGACAGCTATTTGCCAGCCACACACACTGGCAAGCTTCCTCAGCCTCAAGGGGCTTCTATTCCACCTGGTGCGATTCAGCAAGGAAAAGAACTCTCCCCAAAGTGTTCACTATCCCCAATCATCAAGTCATCCAGCTTTTGGAATTCATGTTACTGTGCTCATAGGGTCTTCCTGAGAGGTTAACCAAAATCTCGTCATTTATGCATCTCATCCCCCTCACCTCAACCACCTTACTAATTTCTCACTGCTTTCTTTTGAAGGAAAGAAGGGCAACATTCATCTGGTATACCAGACACAGCATGGCATGGGAGTAGAGAGCATAGATTCTGAGTCAGAGACTGGAATTCAAATCACTAACTTTACACCTCTGAGCAAGTTAGTTAATGCCTCTAAGCCTCAGTTTCTTCATCCATCCCATAAAAGCAGGAATAATAGTAATGGTTCTACCACAAAGGGTTTTATAATGAATAAATTGAATAATCCATGTAAATTTAGCACAGAAGGGGTATACAGCAAAAACTCCATATAACACAACCATCATTTACTGAGGTCTCCAGATACTTTTCTAAGTGCTTTTCATATGCTATGTCATTGAATGCTCTCAACAACCCTGGGAGGTGGCATTGTTATTATTATCACCTCTTTATAGTTGAGGACACTGAGATACAGGGAGGTAACACAGGCACTAGGGTTAGAGCCAGCATTCACACCTAGGCAGGTTGATCCCAGAGCTGCTGTTCTTAATCACTTCATTATACTGCCTCCCATTATGCAGTATTGCTATTATGAGAATTTCCAAAACCCTGAGGTCAAAAAAGGGAATTTACAACACTGGGACTTCTGGGTCCCTGTCCTTTACACTTTCTTGATTAGCCAATATGCAGTGAGTTTATGGATCTCAAATAGTGACCTCTCCTGGTTACTGCTAAGGATCAAGACCAGTTTCCCTTGCCTTGAGGTATAGTAATGAAGCAGGGACAGTCTGGAGCCCCTGTCCTTTGAATCAGTGCCTCAGTGTTATGTTGGTCCAGAAAGGAAGAGTTTCTGGCAACAAATAATTTTATTTTGCAGTTTCTCTTTATAGTTTGCAAGCTACTCTTGCATACACACTTGCATTGTCATTTAATCTTTACAAGAACCTGAGTAGTTTCTGCAATGCCCATTAGTAGATGAGGTCACCTGCTTTGGGCAAGGTCATGGGATAAGTAGAAGGGCCAGGATGGCAGTCTTGGTCTGACCCATTGGTATTTTTCTCTTAATATGATCTCAGAATCTGGACTTTCAATAAGCTTCCCGGGTGACACTGATGCACATTCAAGTTAAAGAGGCACTGCTTTCCATCATCCCAGAGAAAGCTGCACAGTGACCACAGCTGTCACGTGGAGGCCCAAGCTGACAGTGCACATACACAGCTACAGAACAGCCTTTTCAAGTTGAACCAGAAAGAACACTTAAGGAGTGTCCTGTGAGTGTAGGGGGTATGATAGCTACCCCCGTGTGAAGGGATTATAACGGGAAAGGGAGGAATCATCACTCATGTAAGTGAAGGATGTTTTTCTTATACCAAAGCTCACCTCTCTCCTCCTGTCCACTGATGGAAATGGTGAGGTTAGAAACCTTATTTAATGAGGATAAGTTATTTGAAATGACCCTAAACTACATCCAGGCCAATCAAGGGATTATTCCACTGATTTCAGTTCCTTGGACAGCCTACTTGGCTGTCTCCCACTGAAAGAGATGCCCATGTAGCAAGTCAAAATTGGTGTAATGAAAGGAGTGACAGCAAGGAGCCACGTGGAAATGGATGTAACGTCATTCAAGAGACACCTGGAATCTGAAGAGACCTGGGTACCAATAAACAGCTGCTATTTGAAAGGATACAGCTTGCAGAGAAAACATCAGAACAAATACCAAAAAAGATAAGGGCAGGGCAGCAGGAGGCCAGGAAGTGAATCCTTTTCTGATGCTGCCCCATCCCTGGGCCATGCAGCCCCAGTTGAACTGAAGCCCCTACTCCTAGAGGTCCTTTGTGCCTCCTCTTATGGCATAGATTCAGCCCACTGTGGATCACTGTTCACTTATTAGACCATAAGCCTCTAGGCAGTTGGAATTGTATGATACAGAGCTTTGTATTTATATTCACAGTGCATAGTTCAACGTTTGGTATGTAGTGGATGATCAACATAAGTTTGTAAAATGAATGAATGAATGAATGATACATTCCTGTAGAGTCCTGTGAAAGCTGGAATCGAAGGAAAAGATAGGCCCAGAACTTCAGAAATAGAAGTAGTTATTTCCTTCCTAACCTGTACTCAAGAAAACAAATCTTTTCAAGATGGCCTTCTATTCTGACTCAGGTAAAGTTCATGCCCTTCCCCTGCAAGGGTTCTCTCACTTGCTTTATTATCAGGCTGTGATACTGACATGCAATGACTCTACTTATTTCTGTCCCTAGATCCCTAGAGGCCAGCCATACCTGGTTTGAAAATCTACCAGGTGAAGTCTTCTCCTAGTGATTCCTCTGAAAAGGGAGACCATCAGACATATGATTACTGGTGTCAGCAAGTTCAGCCCTTTCTTGCCATTCTTAAACACAGAAAAGAAGTTCTAAATGGTCAGCTTCCATAGTTATGAGGCAGAAGAGCATAATGTTAAGAATACGAGAACAAAACTAAGCTAATTCCTGGCTGTTTGACCCTGGGCATATTATCTAATCTTTTTATTCTTTAGTTTCTCATCAGGAAAATTAGGATAAGAGCCTCTACCCCATAGGGAGGTTGTGAGAATTAAATTAACTAATTTGCAAAAAGCACTTAGCATACTGTCTGACACATACTAAACTCTCAAATAAATGACAGCTCTTGCTATTACTATTATAGAATTTGACTCACCCAGACTGTCTTATCCAGCCACCACATGATTAAGCCCTGCTATTTCAAGGCTTGAGATATCTAAAAACCCTACTCTGTGCCCAGCTGTAGTGCCACCCCCATGGGTTAAGTGGATGGCATGAATGACCGATCACAGGAAGAGATGGAAGTGGGTAAGTGGCAAGGGTCCAGCTTTATTGCTTCTGGAGAAGCTTGAGGCACATAGTATCCTCTATCCTTACTAATTTACCATCAACCCATTCCTAGGAGGCAAATAAAGGACAGGGCATTCAGAACATAAATTACAGGGCAAATTCAGAAATGGATTAGTTTCCTCATTTGCAAAATAGGGGTAATAACAGTACCTATTTCATAGGGTTGCTGGGAGGTTTAAGGGAAATAATGCATAGCAAGTAAGCAACTATTATTATTATTACTAACCCTATCATGTTCATCTAGATGTGTCCTCTTACTCAACCAAGTAACATAGCTATGATTACTAGGCTACTTCTATATAGGTCCTCAAAAGTCCACTTAACCTGCCAGGAGTTCAGTCAACAGATAACACAAATCCAACAGGGTTTAAATGTGGTTGTGCTCTGTGAGGAGCTGCTCAAAATACTGTTCTCCTCTCCCCCTTCATCTCAAAACACAAGGCCCACACAGTGGCACCTGGCTTCAGGGAGCAACAAACCACATCTCCCCTTGTGGGGCTTTTAAAAGCCTCCTTCCATCAAAAAGCACCTGAAAAGTAACTCTTTACACCTTGGGATTCCCTGAGAAGATGAAAGCTGAAAATAGAAGAGAGATCAGTCTAAGACAAAATACAGATAGTCCCAACCTAGATCTTCTGGTATAGCTTGGATATAAAATATTTTGTTCTAAGAGGTATAGTATGGGTCAGGGTGTTAACAGCTTAGGCTCTGGGTTCAAATGCTGATATTTTACTCACTTGCTGTGTGACAGCAAACTGCTCGGAACCTTAGTTTCTCATCTGTAAGACGGGAACCTAATAGTACCTACCTCAGAAGGATACTGTGAGCAGTAACTGTGATAATACATGCTGAACACTTACCACAGTGTCAAGGATAGAGCCAGATTCCAAAATGTTAACTGCCCCAGAAGTACATTTGTATTTTTGAGACCACCAGGTTCCAGACTGTGGGGTAAAAATGGTCACCAGAGATTATTCCCAGAAAAGCAGAAATTCTCATTCTGGGGAGATGTATTTTAGAGCCATTCACTTTTACTGCCTCTTTGAACCTGCAGTTGAAATTTCTTGTTTAAACTGCCTGGGTGGTGGGACAGGGAGAGGTAGAAAGAGGAGAGGGGTACTCTCTTTTCTCATTTGCTAGATTATAACCTGGCTTCTGTTTTTTACTTTCAAGAAGGCTGTAGTAAACCCAACAGGGAAACTATCTCTTGTTCTCATCCATGCCCAAAAGGCAGTGGCAGCTGGGCTCCCAAGGCTGGGGCCAAAGAAGGGAACATTTGGAGCACTTCCCCCACCCCAGCCTTGCAGGCCTGGCAGGAAGTGCAGCCCTTCAGCTTGGAGAGATCACTAGAGGCACTTACAACCTCAAGTTTCTTCCAATACCCTACTCTGTACCTGCCTGGCCCTAAACCCAAAAAGGTGCTGCCTGGAGCCAGAAGCTTCCCAGCCCCAGAAAACCTCTGGTGATAAATCATGCAGCAGCACCTTTGTGTCGTTGCCTTTCAGCCAGATGGGAGGTTTGCTCCCAGTCTTTTGTTTCAGGCTTTGCTCGCAGCTCTGATCCTCAGTTCTCCACAGAGGTGACGGGGGGAGCTCTTGCGGGCCAAGTCAGGGCTTGCAGCAAGTCCCAGCAAGGCTTTCCCCAACTGGGTCTCAAATAGTGTCCTTACCCTCTTCATTCTAACCTTAACAAGCATGGAAGCAGGGTATTAGGGAAGCCTGGTCAACCCACTCAGCTATGAGCAAGGATGGGAATGCCTACACGCAGTGAAAGAATGGTTTGCTCAGCAAGGCGTAAGAGGTGCCCAAGGGCACCCAGTATGTTTGCTTCTTGCTAAATAAAAAATACAGAAGAGAGAATGGAGTCAACTGCTAGAAAAGCTACAGAATCAGCTCTTTTTAACAGCTGCTCTTGGTTAGAGTAAACTTTCCACAATCCCCCAAAATATCAAATTACTGGCACCAACTTAGAAAGAAGAAACAAAGAGATGACAGAGTCCAAACTTTGGACTTTGGAGCAGAGGAGCTAGGAACTAGGGGCAAGTAATGGGCTTGAGACCTGCATCAATTGTCCCTGTACACTGACAGGATTCCTGATTAAAGATGGTAGTTATGAAGGAAGGCAGCTCCTCAATAGCCCAGCCCTCAAACTGGGGCAATTACTACCTAATAAGCTCTGAGGCCTGACTCCTTTGCCAGGCCAGTGAGAGGAAGAGCTTGGAATTCTAAACTGTTGCAGCTACAAGTGACCTCAGCCAGCACCTCTCATCCCAGGTGACAGCAACCTGAGATGCCTGGCTGCATCCCTGACCCACCTCCCAGGACCTCTCCCAGGAGAACTAACGCAGAGTGGGCTCCCTAGACTCACAGGATAGCTTAACAGAACTCTTTCATGGAAGTCTGGCCAGGAAGGAATGATGCTTCAGCTTCACTGGGCTGTCAAGGTGGGAAAGAAGGGGCAAGATCTTTAAAAGAGAAAACAAAAAGCCAGTTGAAATGAATGAGGAGCTGAGCCTCCATTTTAGCACAGGTACTACAATGATTTGTTTACCTGGCTCCTATAGTTCAAAGGCAAAAACTAGCTCTAATTCACTTATGCAAGCTTACTAACAAACAGCTAATATCCATCCATGACCACAGTAACACAGTAGTTTTCAAACTTTGCGTTGTTGGGTTTGAATATACAACTGTTTAATTTAATTTTTACAATATTCTCATGTGATAATTTATTACAACTCCACTCCTTCCCCACTAACAGATAAGAACCCTGAAGTTCAGGGATATTAAGTATTTTGTACAGGGTCACCAAGAAGTTCTAAAGTCAAGATATAAACCCAGGTCTGCCTGTGCTTCTTAATCACTGAGCTATGTATGTGATGATTAGATTAGTGTTTGACATGTGTGTTTGCTGAATAAAGGAACAAATGGATGGGTGCAGAGCCCAGTTTGGGGAATGCTCCTGAGCATACTGGGGAGGAAGCCTGACCCTGCCAGCTCTAAGCTGAAGGGAGAGTGGCAAGCACAGGAGTTCATCACAGCTATTTATAGGGCCAAAGTCAGCTCTGCCAGCCAGCCAGTCAGCAGAAAGTCTTGCCTGGGACACTGAATCCCACCAGGCTGAGAAGGGAAGGGCTTCCAATACTTAAGATGAAATGGTAATCTAGACACAGTCTGGGGCCCAGGTGTCCCATGCTCTGGCAACTGTGACAAACTTGTGGGTAAGCTCTATCAAGGAATGTAGAGACTTAGGGCTGGAACAAGCTGACAGACCTAGTCGACCAAGGGCATGGAACCATCTCATAATTACGAGATGCTCCCAATCATTAAAAAAGACAAAACTGCTTCTTGAAGTAGTCCCTGAAATTCTGTTCTTATTCAGGAAGCCCCTAGTATTGAAAGGAGAAGCAACATTATCCAATTCCTCTCATTTTTCTTCTTCCTCCCCACCCCCTACCCTCAGAGCTCCTCATTTTCCCTCTTCTTAGGAATCAAGATTAGCAGTCAGTTAGTAGAAAGAGTGAGCAAAGATCTATACAGCACTGTGTCCTTGGTGATTTCCTGTGTTCTTTGCTTGCTCACGTGCTTTGTGTCAGACACAGCAGACTTGGTTCCCTTGCACCTGTCATTCTTAATACCATGTGCCAATCCCAAAGATGTTATCTGATATTCAACAGGGGACAGAAGAGGAAATCCAAAATCAGTGGCAAGCCAAGCATCTTTCACAAGTCCAATAAGATCAGTGACAAGGTGAATCAAGCACCATGACAACAGCCAGATGGCAAGGAGACCAGTCCCAGCTCTACTCTTTTAGACTCATCCTTAGAAACAATGGCCTACACAAGCACTCATGGGCAAACTTTTCAACTTTTTGCTTACTTGGAAGAGACCTGCAAGGCAAACACGGTTTCTACTCTAAATGGTGGTACTGCCCAAGGCCTTACCACAACCCTCAGGGGGAAGATACCCAGGGCTATTACCAGCAATTGAGTTTCCTTTCAAAATCTTTAAGGTTGGAATATTTTGTAGGCTCAGGCCAAAGCCACAGGCTCTAGGAAAAGCCCCAAAGACTAGCTGCATCCAAAAAAGCAGTTTAAACTTTAGTGTCTTGAATTCACTCCTAGCTGAGGTCAGGTCTGCCTAACTGGTCCACTGTGACACACTGTTTTCTCTCTGAGCCCCTGGAACATAGTGTTAGGGACCCTTATGGTGATCTTTTTGTCTCACTGATTGATGGACCATGAATCTGTCCCCTCCAGACCTCCAAGGATGGCTCAGTTATCAGGTTAGGTGAAGTCTGGATCTTCATGCCACTAAGTGTCCTAACATATAGGGACAGAAAGCCTCCCATTTTAGAAGTTTCTACTAAACATTTGTCCTTAAAAAGAACCCAAATTGGTAATACCAAGAACGTTTCCATCCTTTTTCTGTGAAGCATTAAATATATACAATTTTCTACCCCCATTCTCAATGCAGTGTAGTGTATGCAGTTTTGACAGCTCTGGAGCAATAAAATCCTCTTGGCCAGTCTCAGCCTGGAACCTTCCAGTTCCCCTTTCCCTAGGTCAGAAGGCGACAATCTCCTCTCTGGCTTTGTTGGTATCCGTTTTAGTTTTAGCCCTTTTTTTTTTTTTCTGATCTTTCTCAAAACTTCCTCCAGGGGGCCAAGAGGAAAGTTCCATCCTCTTCCTTTGCAGCCTGAAGGGGGAACCCCCCCCCCCCAAAGCACAACTGTCTCTTTAAGGGGCCCATGTGGTGGGAAGAGCAGCTACATTCCTACCCCTGTAGGGTCGCTGTCCCGACACGCCAAAGCGGCTACAAATAACCTTCTAGGAGAGAGCCCGGGAGGGGCAGAGCACAGTTGCAGAAAGAACGTGGGTCTGCCAGGCTACTACTACTCGGGAGGGGAAAAGCGGAGAGTAGTTAGAAAGAGCTCAGTCGGAGTTAGAGAGGGCATGGAAAAAGTCATTAAAACCCATGGGGAGTTGAAGTAACAGACACGAGAACTCTGTTTTGATTTGGGAGGTAAACCAACCTTTAAAAAAGTGCCCGGGCATCTCACACCCTGCCAAGAAAGTTCCGAAATCTGTGCTTTTTCCACACGAGCTCCTCTGTGTTAAAGAAAGAACCCGCTCAAGGCCAGGGACCACAGACCCCTCAATTCGGAACGCCACCCTTCATCGGGGCTGCGAAGAGAACGGGAAGATTTGGATTCCCCTCCAAGTTGAATAGCGGTGGTTGTAAAGAGTTGGGGTTCAAAGATTTAACTTCCTTGATCTTTGGGCACAAACTAGAGGCAGCTGCTAGATCACCGGGTACACCCACGGTCCTAGACGGCTGCGGAGAAACAGATTCCACTGGAACCCTAATCACACACAACAGTTGAGTACCGGCACCAAACAAGTTATTAATAAGGAGCAAATGAAGCAGCAGTCCTGCCGCCATCAGTCCAGCTCCCCCAAGGGCCACCGCACGGGCTCCGAGACTGCCTTCTGATGTTCGGCGATACCCGCCCCCTTTCCCTCCCGCCTTACTACCACCGCCAGGAGGGATCTGCAGGAGTCTTCCAGCAGTTTCTTCCCTGTGTCCCTCCTCTGCCGCTTTTCCAACCCGTTTTTCCCCTCCCCCGCTCCGGGAAGAATCCAGGGCAGGAAGCTGATTGGTCGCAGCCAGGAGAGGGAACCCAAAACACTACTAAGGGGAGATGCTGCGAGCGACCAGTGCCCAAAGACCCTCGGTGGGAACAAGGTCTGCAGTCCGAGGAACTGTTACTCCGGTAGAGAAAACTCCTGAGCTCAAGTATTCAGATTCCAGTGGAGCCCCTCTCCACGATTCGCCTGATACCCCCAGCCCCTGGAAGGAGGGCTATTTACAATTCATGGTTTAGCGGCCATCCTTCCCCGCCTTCCTTTCTTCACACACATTCATTCGCACCAAGGACACAGAGACCCTGGCCAGAAGGGGAAGAAGCCTTCAGCTCTTCAAAGAGTAGAGAGAAGGGGAGCGAACCTCTTGGATCTTCCCCGAGCCCGGCCTAGACCCTAGCCAGGGGGAGCTCCTCCACCGCTGCCCGCTCTCAGACACGAGTAGCTGGGACGCTCCTGTTTCCCTCCCCGGCAGGCAATCTCAGGGCTACTGCTTGGAGTTGGGGCGAGGGGGTCTCAGGCTTCAGCATGCGCGGTCCCGCTCTCGAGAGGTGAGTCCTTCAGCCGCGGGACCCAGGGACAAACTTTCCCAGTGGGTTGGTCGGAGCGGGCGCAGCGCCGTCGCTTACCGTGTGCGCAGAGCAGGACGCCAAGCAGCAGCGCGCCCCAGGGCCGCCTCATGGTGCTGCGGCCGTCGCCGGCGCTCCCTGATGGCCTGGGGTCCCGCGGGGTCCCGCCGCTGGGCTTCGGCAGGACGCTGCGGCTGAGGGAGTCGGCCGAAGATCCCCGAAGGGAAGCGTCCCGGTCAGTGGAGGCGGGCACGCGCCGCAAGTCGCTCTCCAGCCGCTGCTGCCTCCAGTACTGCAGGAGCCAGAGCCTCCCCACCAGGGGACCGGGGGAGGGTGTCCCGGGCAGGCCTCAGCTCCCGCCCCCGCCCCTGCGCCTGGTCCCGCCCCCAGCGCCGGTTCGGCCCCTTCCCGCCCTCAGCCTCCGCCCCCCGGTCCCAGGGCCTCACCCGCTCTCAACTCCTGCTTGTGGCCCCTCTCCTCTTCGAGCTGTCCCCACATTCCTAGCCCTCGAGAGACCTCCCCGCTCCCTGTCCCCATTACTACTTCTCGAAGTCCCTAACTTAAACAAAATATTCTAGGAGCAACTCTTGGATCTCTCTCATTCTAGTTCCCTGCCAGCTGGGAGAACTCCGGCTGACCCAAGTCGCCTGGACGTGACCCTGGACCCCCTACCGGCCCTAACTCCACACTTTGTTGTTGTCTCAGAATACTCAAGGTTTGCTAATGCATAATCCTCTAGGTCTTTATTTGACATCAAACAAGGGAAATTATGGGGCCTAGAGTGCTGTATCTTAACTAGCATTCTCACTGTCAAAATTCCTTTTCTGAGATTTTCTTCTTGTCCACCACACCCTCCACGCCGGTCCAAGCAGCGTTGTTGTAAGGCTAAATGATACCTCCCTACCTCCCCTGTGCATTTACTCATTTCCTGAGGTGGTTGTCTGTGTCCTGTTGCCCCAGCTCTGACTTCCAGAACAGAAAAACAGTTCCTCCCTGCTGTCTTTGTAAACCAGCCTTGTCAGCTTCTTCACCTTCTTTGACTTTCTGATCCTGGTAAGGAAGTTTGTTCTGTCAGTTGCACTTCCCCAAAGACCTCAGCCTCCTCTCAGCTTCAGTCTGTAGGACCTTCCAGCAATTTAACTTTTGGGTTGCTACATGAAGTTATAGACTCTTCTCTTGTCTTAGCTTTGTGGCCTGTACATCTCCCCAGTGCATATTAATAATATGGGTTAATTTCCATTTTTTTACATTGAATCTTGTCTTGTTACTTTTGTCCAAGTCACCGACTTCCATAGGGTCCTATGTATCACTTTTCCCTCCATGCTGGTATGCCAACATTTCCTGGCTTGGGATCTTCTGTGATTTCATTAAACCACTTTTCCTCTTACTAGTAACAGGCTCAGGAAGACCCAAACGCCCCCTGTTAGCTGAGGGGAAAGTAATTTGGTATAGTGCAAAGTGGATATTAAGAGATTTCTCCAATGTATAGGTTGACATTTCATTCTTGCTTGTTTTCAAATATTCAAAGGCTTTCACTTCAAATCATCATCTTTGACCAAAGCTAACATTGACTTTGCAACAGCAACAAAAAAAGTGAGGTGCTAACTCCTTCTTCGCCAGTGCTTCTCTATATTGTTTGCCTGGAATTTTTATGCAGATAATATGTGGTTGAGCTAGCATCACTGTGGAAACTAAAACTGAGGTATTTTTCTGTGTGGGTAGTTCTTCTTGCTGACTGAAGGTGGCAGTAGAGTCAGGGCAGGTCAGCATGATATTACTGCTAGGAAAGACAGTCAACCTTTGTGGCCTATGTCACCTTAGCCTAAAATCTGAGGAGAAATAACTGAAAAGTAGAGGCTGATTCTCAACACACACATACTCACCCCCCCCCCCCACAACATTTTTGGTGCAGCCTTGGTTAGTCTCAGGATTTCAATATGCTGCTTGTAAAGACTTGCTTTTTGACCCATTGAGAAAGACCTTATGATTCTGGAGACCATATTTTTTCCACATGAAAACTAAGGATGTATGGTCTGATGAATACATTTGTTCCAAAAAATCCAGGACAGGAAGTCACCATACTTTCAATGTCAGGGGATTAAGAATTTATAAACACCTGTATGCAAAGGACAGGTTCCTTTCCAGAAGGTATGATTTGTGTTGTTTTTCTGGGGTTGAGGAGGAAGGGGGAGGCTGGCTGTCCCTATGTGACTCAGCCTCTAGAGACTGAGTTTTCTGTGTGCATCCCAAGTCCTCGTCCTCTATGGGTCAGCCCATTTTTGGTGCGCAGAGCCATCCCTGGCTGCTGTGAGTCACTGGGAATATTAATGGGTAGAAATGAAACTCTGTGCACAGTCCCTGCCTGGGTTGCCCCCTAGGGTGAGTTAAGTCTTGGCTGTCAGAAACTGTTCTTGTGCCAGGAGTACTAAGCCATATTTATTTTTACCAGGTCTCTCAGGCTTTCTTGTGTGGAGTGAGAGATCCTGAAAAGCATGCCAGAATGGGCCATTTGTCTCCCTTTTATTGTCCTCTGGGACATGCCCCTAGAAAAGTTGTAGGTGACTGCCAATTCCAGAGGGGTCTCAGAGGCACTGGTTTCCTCAGAAACACTATCCCTTTCCTTCATCCTTCTAAGACACACCAGGGAACTGAATTTCCAAGGTCAGAATATTGCCTTGAATTAGATCATCACTAATGGCCTTTTCAAAGGAAACACTGGGAGTGCTACAGACACAATATATAAATGGGCACTTTTGATCCAGTTGGGTTGGTAGAATTCTCTTATAACCCAGGCATCACTCAACAACCTGAATTTCCAAATGTAATACCCCTAAAAGAATAAAAAGCCTGAAGTTTTACACTTTAAAAAAGTGGTTCTCAATCAGAAGTGATTTGCAGACATGAAGGAATACCTGGAGACAGTTTTGGGAATGGTTGCTCCTGGCAAATAATAGGTAGAGGCCAAGGATACTGCTAACGTTCTTGAGTAGGACATCCTTTCTCACAACAAAGAATTATCCAGCCCAAAATGTGCATAATGCTGAGGTTGAGAGACTCTGCTTTAAAGATTAAGAACATGAGTCTGCAAAGAATTCTCCATCTTTTCTCTAGAATCACACTCTTGTTAAGGCAATGTGAAAAGAAGGAAGGAGTTCTTAAAACTGTAGAAGGGAAAACAAGAAAAAGCACAGCTAAAGGAGCTAGAGGAATCCTATACCTACCTGCCTAGGGTGGCCTATTTCCAGTATTCATTCACTTAGTAAATAATTATTAAGGATATCTTATGTGCCAGGCACTGTAGAATCAGTGGCAAACAGGTATATTGGGTCCCTGGAACCTAAGTCTGATGGCTGGGGTGGGACCACAAGTATGCAGAGGCATTAAAAGAATGATCCCACAAATTAATTTGAAGTTACAAATGATAAGGGCAATCAAGGGTACAGGGTTTTGTGAGAGATTTGATATAGATTTGGGGATTCAAGGGAGACCTGTCAGAGGCATTGACACTTAAGCTGAGTAAGAGTCATTAAAATAAGAGTGAATGGGGTCTTCCAGGCAGAAGGAACAGTATTTGCAAAGGCCCTGAGCCAAGAAAGAGTCCATAGGGTTTTTGGAAAAGTAATATTAACCTTTATCAATGGGTACTTTTATCTAAGCCCGAGGGGCTACTACTGGAGACTGGGAATCAATTAGTATAAGGGAATAGTCTGATTTGCATTTCTGTGCTTTTTTTAAATTGCAAACCCTCCATACCACCATTTCTAGCACCAACCCTTTTCCTGTTCCAGTGCAGCAATGGTACTTGAGTCAGGATCTGGGGTACAATGGCTGATTCAGGACCCTGGCCTAACTTGGGCACACCCTGAAAAGTGAGACTTCCTAGCACTTTTTTATCTCCTGAAACTTTGGTATTCACACACCTAGCACATATAAGCAGAGCCTCTGCAGCAAATATCTCAGTATATCTTCCTTATGTCAGCAGCAAAGATAAATTTAGAATGGTGGATAAACAAATGGATCAATGAATAAATATTCACTTAATAACAAACATGAATCAAGCATCTATGTAAATGGTTCTCTCTGTTTCCATACTTGCCACTTTATAATTCTCTGCACAACAACCAGAGTAACTTCTTAAAAAAACATAAGTCAGATCATGTCATTACTGGACTTAAAACCTTCCCATGGCTTCCTTTGCACTTAGAATAATACCCATACTCCTCACATAGCCTTCAAGGTTCTTCATGATCTGGCCTCTGCCTACTTCTTAGACTGCTTTTCCTCTACTCATTCTGCTCTAGCTATACTGGCTTTCAGCTACTCAACGTGCTATCATTTCTGTCTTCCAACTTTAGCATGAGCAGTCTTCTCTACTTAGACTTAGAATGCTGTTTCCCCAGACCTTTACATGACTAGTCTGAGCTCGGTGTTACAGCCTCAGAGAAGTCTCACCTTACCACCCTAAGTTGCCTGTTTTCATTCACTGCCTCTCTGCTATTTTATTTAGGAGATTGGATAAAGCTTTATGGAAGTGATGGTGTTTAAGCCCAGATCTTCTAGAATTTGTAAGAGTTTACTAGCAGAAAATGCAAGAATGTATATTCTAGGTAGAGAGAAGAGCTAATGCCAAAGAAAGGTATAAAAAAATCTCAGTATGTTTGGGCATAGTAAGTAGGAAAATATGGCTGGAGTATTAAATATATAGGGAAGAGTCAATGTCAAGGTGGCTGGAAGAGTAGGTTGGGACCAGGACCAGGGTGTGAAGGGATATATATGTCTCCACATTAAGGAATTTTGCTATATCCTAGGAATGGTGAGTCAGCAACACTTTTAAAGTAAGGAAGTAACATGGTCAAATTCGAGTTTTAGAACAATAAGCTCTTATAACAATGTAGAGGATGGTTTGGGGGAGAAAAAAAAGACACAGTGACTATAGCTTTTTGTTCTAAGATTCTGAAATTTGGGAACTTCCATTTCATATCCTAAGTATATTTAATGATTCATAATGTATTCCCTCTCATCCTCCTGAACAAATTCTCTTAGCTTGCCTACATGCAGCATTGTCTCTATGCCTTCTGTTAAGTTAGTTGCTTCTTTTCTGGGCCTATTTGAACATATGGTGATCTGTAACACACAGTATTTAGGTGAAGGAAAGATATGCCAGTGCTTTCTGGTTGATTTTTTAATGCCCTTCTCAATGATGCCTTGCTTTTTGTTGACCTTTTTGTTTAATGAATTTGTTTCATGAATTGGTTCCTGAGGCAATCATAAATCCTATGGATTGGATGGCCTTCATTTTGAAATTTGAAAATTTGAAAATATAAAATTAAAATAAGGTACAAGTCTGTAATCACCTTTGAGCTCCAGTTCAATTTTAACCAGGTCCTCTTAACCACTTCCAGATAACACATTAATTAGTCTTAACTGTCCACGAGTTTTGTGAACATTTCTTTTCTTTGCAAATTCTCCCAAATCTCTGGTCTGTTGACATTGAGCAGTCCCAAATGACATGTCTGTAAATAGCATTTTAATTTAAACTTGTTAATCCCATACAGTGGCATCACACTTAGTTTCTGCTTTGTGCTTGCGGAAGGTGAGTCTTTTAAAAAGGGTCTATAGGCTTAGCATGAATTTCATGACCTGCTACTTTGCCTTTAGCATCTTTTCTGCTTGATGAGTTGGAAAAGCTTAAAGCTTCTCCTAGTTTCTTGAACCTGTTTTATAGCAATAATTCAGCCTGCATATTTTTTCTTTCCTTATTGGTTCTTTGAGCTTTAAAACTATATTATTACATTCATGCTTGCTTTTCCATAGTTTTCACTTTCAGGGAGGATTTACTTTTCTATCAACAGCTCCTCTGAAAAGCCAGCAATGTCTATTAATTTTCTCTTTATAACCAAGAATTATATGATAAACTGATGTCTCAATATATCCTCTTTCCTGTGTTTTTCCTGATGTTTTAAGTTTGATATTTCCATTCCTTATGCTGTAGCACTGACTCTAACATCTCATGCCTTCTCTGTAGTCTGATTAATTTCATATCACTTGCTTATGTTCAGGACAGTGGAGTTGTCTTCTGACTTTCTGGTTTACCTGAAGTCAGATGACTGTTTGTTTAGGTAAAAATTTCAGGAATATGCTATGATAATTTAAGAACCTGAAAACCCATCTAAGTTGAAGGCTGACATTTTTTTCTTAACATTCAACACAGTCACAAAGTATGACTTTAACCACTCTTACATATTTCCACTTTTATGAAGAACTGTGTTGTATGCCTCACTGAAAAATTTCCTCCCCCACTGATGTTTTGCCAAAATCTGTTATCGTGTAATCTATGGCAGAAGAGAAATCCAGAAGTAGTGGTTTCTTTTTGGGAAAAAAACAAACATTATCGGGACACTCATCACTTCTGCTGTAAAAATACTTTAAGGATTTTCAAGCCACTCATTTGCTGTTTGTTGGCTTGTTTTCAAGTTATAATACATGCCTATGATAGCAAATTTTGAGAATATACTATAAAGAAGAAAACTGTAAACAATCAGTAATTCTACCACCAGTAAGGTTACCTGTTATTTCTATGCAACCACAAACTTTCTTGAAGCCTTAGTCTAGCAAACTCCTACCCTTTTCTTCCTCTTCAATAGACTGTTCAGGACATTAAGAGTAGAAGACTGATTTTAAATATAAGGATCCTTAGGATTTCTATGGAAGGGATAGAGCTGTAGGAAAAACCTACAAATTGCTCCGGAGATGACATCTTGTTCTTATTTAGCTTTCTTTGAGTCATTAACAGTCAGGCGCCACTGGTGCTGAAACTTATCATTATTATAACCACAAATGGGTTAATGCCCAAACAAAGCTATATTCTTGGGGCTGGTTCCCAGCTCTACCACACAGACCCCAGCAGCAGCACCCTCCAAGTCCCAGGATAATGCTCCACAGAATGTCAAATGTTCAGCCTGGACTCAAAATTCTCTTCTTTTATCTGGGAGCTTCCAGTTGCTGGCAGGGTAGAGCAAAAGGAAAATAAATAAATACAAACCAAGCCAACAAAACCTTAAAAAAAAAGAGGCTGTCTGGTTTAGTGGTCAGACCACTAGCCTGGAGGTTGGGATAGCTGAGATCCAGTTCCAGCTCTGCAACTGATTGGCTGGATTGTGCTAGACAAGTCGTTTTCCTGACATGTTCCTCAGTTTCCCTACTTACAAAAGAGAGAAGTGCCTTAGAAAGTTGTTAGGAGGACAAATGAAATGATCTGCAAATAAGGTGACTTCAGGTGGCTGGGAAATAAAATGAAATTGTAAACCTTAATATAAGATTACTATCCTATTACTTTATTAATAATACAGTAATAAGCTATAGATGTGAAAGTTATGAAACTCCCACACCCTCAAGCTGCATAAGGTGAGGGTAGTGGGAAGTGAAGGTGGAGGAAGGCGGCAAATATATTTTATCAAATTTGCAGTACTTCACATCAATAATGAGTGAGTGAATTCATTACCTCAAAATAATACATGCTGCTCCTAGTTTAGCTCTGTCCCTTTGTGCTTACCACATCCAAACTCAGAATGACTCACAGGAGCCTAGAAATGAGACACATATACAATTTTAAGGAAAAGGGAGAATTAAGAGGTTTGAAGCTCCTGCTGGGTGAGGCTAAGAATAGACCACTCAGAACACAAAGAGCAGAAGCTCTTTTTTCCTTTTCCTCTCAGTGTAGGTGGTCCACTGGTTTCCCAGTCATTTCTTGGATAGCATGATTTTTGTTTTCTCTCTCTTCCTTCCTTTTTTTCTTCCCTTCCCTTTCTTTTCTTTCTTTGTCTCTTTTCAAGAGACCTCACCTTGTGTGTCTGTGAAGGTGCGGGATTTAACTAAAAAAAGTGAGGAATTGGCTTTTTCTAAGTTTTAACTATGACAAGTGCTACAGACCACTAACCTGTTGTTTCGAATGTAGAGGAGCAAAAGGAAAAATCTGGAGACCTGGTAACTTAAAAACAAATGAATGGTTTCTCCCCTTAAAGGAGAAGTGAACAGTTAGGCATATGAGGGAAAAAAATCCAATAGGTTTTCTCCTTTGTGCCCTCCATCTTCTCAAGAAGTGAAGCGTCTTGGTAGGAAAAAAGACACTTTGGAAGGGTACTAAATAGTAAGGGATAGGAGTCGAAGGAGGGACTAGAGGTAAAGAGAAATCTGAGAGGAAATGTCAGTGAACTCATAGGGAATTTAATAAGCACTTTCTGTGAGGCCAGCCCTGTCACAGGCAAGAAAGACACGTACATTCCTGACCTCAAGGAGCAGCCAAGATAATACGTATGTGAAACACTTTGTAGCAATTTAAGATAGTAAATAATAGATTAAAATGAGTAATGGGATATTATATGTTCATAGGAATTTGGGAGGGGAAGCTATTATCGTGAGTTTGGATAACAGCTGTATAAAGCGGAAATAGTTATGAAATTCAGAAATTGCGGATATGGAGAGCTGGCAGTAATTCTTCGACATCGGGAAATATGGATTCAAAAGGTTTCTCCACCTCAAATTTTTCTCAAACCAATTCCTCAATAATGGGAGTCCTAAGAAACCTCGACCGCGACGAAAAGACTGTTCCCGGAACCAGTGTGGCCAGCGTGGCGTTGCGATACGGGGACTGTTTGCGTGACACCTCCTCTGCCTCCCGCCTCTCCTCCCGCCGCTTGGGTGTCATGGCAACGGAAAGAACTGGCGATCTGGGCCGGAAGCCGGAGAGCTGGAGCTTGGAAGCTATTACAGTAAAAGAATGCTGAGTCCGGAGCGCCTCGCCCTACCGGACCACGAATATCTGGGTAGGAGTTTCCTTCAGTTTAGTGGAAGGAAAGAAGCGCAGATGAAATAAGCTAGGGGCTAGGAAGGAAGCGGGGGCGGGGTCTGAGTGGGAACTGGTTGGGGCGCAATAGGGAGGGGCGCGAGCTGGGGGAGCGTTCCTGGGCCTAAATGTGTGGGGCCGAGCTAGGAGGAAGACCGCGTCGGGCGAGTAAAGAATGTATTGTACCGGCTTAGGCAGTGTGGATTGTATGGAAAGTGGGATAGGTTGCAGTTTAGAACTGGGGGCCCTTTTGGGGTATTATTGATAGGCTGGTGGCGAACTAACCTCGGAACCTGAAATGGCTAGTCAGTCATACTGTTAGAGCCACAACTTACATTTTTGAGTGTTTCTTTTACACTAGGCACTATGCTAAGCATTTTATATATATTCTTTATTGAGTCTTCACAAGAGCCCTAGGGGGAAAGGCTGGTTTCTTTCCATTTTGCAGAAAAACTGAGGCTGAAGAAATAACTTGCATAAATAAAGCCACACATCCACAAAATGGTAGAGCTAGGATCAGAACCTAGTTTGCCCACTTCAGACCTTGAACTCTTGACTAACAAGGCTGTAATTGTAGTACTTTATTCAGCACCTTCAGTGTGTAAGGCATTTACTGGATGAAAAAAGGATGTATGTATGTGTGTGTATATATAATAATTATATACACACATCGAAGATACTTTTTTTAGAGCAATTTTAAATTTACAGGAAACCAAGCAGATATTACAGTGTTCCCATTTACTCCCTTTCTCCTCTCAGTTTCCTGTTATTGACATCTGATATTACTGTAGTACATTTATTAAAATTGATGAACCAATATTGATATATTATTATTAATTAAAGCTCATAGTTTACATTAGGGCTCACTCTGTTTTGTACAAGTACTATGGCTTTTGACAAAAGCATAATATCATGTATCTGCCATTATAGTATCATGCAGAATAGTTTCACTGCCCTAAATATCTTCTGTGGTCTACCTATTCATCTTTCTCCCTGCCCCCCAACCCTTGGCAACCACTGATCTTTTACTGTCTCTAAAGTTTTACTTTTCCAGAATGTTATATAGTTCGAGTCATAAAATAATATAAATTTAGGATCCCTTCATGTCTTTTCCTGGCTTAATAGCTCATTTCTTTTTATCACTTTATATCACAATTGTATGGATATAATTTTATATATATATATATTTTTTAACCTGAAAAACAATTCCAGTTAAAAATTTTGAATTGATAATATATAAACTGGATTAAAAAATATAAAGAAATTTATAGTGAGATGTCTTCTACCATCCCTTTCACCCCATCTGCCAGTTCCCATCCATCCTCAGCCCCTCATTAGCAACCACTTTTACTGGTTTCCAGTGTATTCTTCCAGAGTTTAGTTTATTATGTACAGAAGGGAGAATACATGGTTTTTTCACTTAATATATCTCAGAGTAATTTCTGTGTCAGTACAGAGCTTCTTCATTCTTTTTTATTTTTCAGCTGTGTAATATTTAAATAATTTAACCAATTCTCTATTGGTAGACAAGTTGTTTTAGCCTTCTGCTATTACTAAAAAGAACCCACTTAATAACCTGCAGTTCTGTTCCTTTACTAGTTAAATCTGTAAGAATAAATTCCACACAGTAGAATTGATGCATCAGGGATATATGCATTTCAAACATTGATAGATACTGCCAAATTGTCCTTCATGGGAGTTGTACCATTTTACACTGCTACTAGAAATGTAAGAGAATGCCTATTTTCCCATAATCTTTCCAACAAAATACATCAAACTTTTGGATATCACCCTGTTAAGTGACATTTGACCAAGAGTAGATTTTATGTGCATTTCTTTTATGAAGTTGAAAATCTTTTCACCAAGTTTAAGGGCTGTTTGGTTTTTGAAAGTCATGCACACACACACACACGTGTGTGTATATATATACATATAACATATAGAGAAATGTATACATATTTATACCTACATAATGTATATAGAGAGGAATATACATCTATATATGTAGAATATGTATATATATGTGTATAATATAGAGGGCAATGTACATTTTTATAGAGAGAGATTAATTGACCTCATCCATTAGTAGCCAAAAGGGCGTAGTTATATCAAAGATAGTTCTGCTTCCAATTAGTAATAATATCAATGTCTAGTAATGTCAAGACTTCTGGCAAGGATTTAATGTATTTTATCTTATTTACCCGGTACTAAAATCCATGAAAGATTTAAAAGCCTAGTCACTTTCTTGGGTGAAGGCAAAATCTGGTGTGCTAAGACCACCACCCCTTAAAATCCAATCACCAATGACCAGATGGTTGCCCACCCCTTAAGATCCAATTACCAACGCAGAACACACCCTACCCATACTCCTTCAAAATGCACTTCCTCACCCATGAGCTGCTGCTCCCTCTCTCTGGGGGCAGCCATTTTCTCTTTCAGATAATAAAATCTCTTGTGGGGGCCTGTGTCTCCTGAATCGTTCTGGGGTAAGGAGGGTTGCTGTGAGATACCCTTTCATTGGTGCCGTGACTCAGATGAGGTTCTCCCATTGACTTTGCTCTTCCTCTGGGAATATGAGCTGCTTTGGGAACCCTCACTGCCCAATCCTCCTCCACCAGCTCACCGTCCATTTCCCATGTCGCTCGTCTTCTCGCCCAACACCAGCCTTCAATTTGGTAAGTCTCCCCTTCATGGTCGACTTAAATGTCCCTTTGGTACCTGGGAAGTGACCGTTGAGTGTCCGGCACTAAGGGTTCCTCCAGGACAGGGGCACCCCCAACCACAGCTTTCAGAGTCATGGTAGATCCCCATAGTCGACCCTCCTCTGCCTCCCCATGGTGAGAATCCTCCTTCACGGAGGCCCGGTCTCCCTTTATCTACTCGTACGCTCTTGGTACCAGGTACCAGGCCTCGTCGGCGTTTTCACATCGACCGCTCGGTTAGAGGTGATGATGACCCCCTAACTGTGTCTTGTCTTCTCCGCGACTTTCTCAATCACTCTGGGATGCCTCAGCGACTTGTGAACGGTTTCATTCTCACCATGGGATCTGGCCCCTCCATTCCCACAGATTCGCTGCTGGGGTGCTTACTCTATAATCAAAAGCCCCTCCACCTTACTTCAGACCTCAGACCTTTTAAGCTTATTCACTACTGTAATGAGATCTGGCCACAGTATTCCTTGAACAGTCTAAATGGCTTCCCAATGGCTCTTTAGATCCTAAATTTCTCTGTGACTTATACAACTTCTGTGAGTGCATGGGCAAGTGGAAACAGATTCCTTATATCCAGGCTTTCTCCTACCTCCGAACAAAGCCCTCTCTCTGTCTCCCCTGCAATCCTAAACACCTACTACTCGCCATAAAATCCTCACCCTCCAACAAACCAGATCCCACTATATCCCCTGACTTTGACCCTGCTGACAAACCCTGACCCTACCGACCCCAAATCCTCACTGCACTACCTCTTTCTCCTCCTCCTCCTCAGCCACCCAGTCCATCCATTGCCACTGTGGAAACTGCCCAGCCTCCTTCCCCACAACCCTCACCAAGTCTCCCACCACAAGCTCGCATCAGCAGTGGGGCAACAAACCTGCCTCCTCAACCGCAACCAGTTTCCCTCCCATCCTGAGATCCCCTACCAAGTGCCCCAGTTACTCGCTCTTATACCCAAATCAAAGACCCACTAGCGGGCACAGAAGGCGTTGTCCGAGTCCATGTCCCTTTCTCTGTCTCTGACATATCTCAAACTGAGAAAAGATGAGGCTCTTTCACCTCCAACCCAGCTACTTACATAAAAGAGTTCCAGTACCTAACTCAGTCATATGATCTTACCTTTCATGATATTCACATGATCCTATCCAACACACTTTGGCCGAGGAGCGTAGGCGAGTCTGGGAACAGGCTAGAACTCATGACAATGAGGCTCACCAAACTACTCCAGCTCATCCAACTGGTGCTGAGGGGGTTCCTGACCAAGACCCTAACTGGGACTATAATACAGCAGGGGGAGTCACCAGTCGAGATCAATTCATCACCTGCCTCGTGGTGGGTCTTAGGAAGTCAGCCAATAAAGCCATTCACTATGAAAAACTCCAAGAGCTTATTCAGGATAAAATGAGAATCCCTCTATGTTCCTAGACCCCCTCACCAAAGCTCTTTTACTTTATACAAACATAGACCCTGAGGCCCCAGATGGGAGACAATTATTAATGACCTACTTCTTCACCCAGAGTTTCCCTGACATTAAGGCTAAACTTAAACGTCTAGAGAAAGGACCCTTAACTCCTCAGGCAGAAGTCCTGGCAGTGGCCTTCAAAGTATATAATGGAAGAGATGAAAAGGCCTGTAAACAAAAATATCAAATGCTGGCTAAGGCCTTTCAACCTACCCCAACCACTGGTGCTCGGGTAGCCTCACTTCCTAAGAAGCAGCCAGGAAGACCTCCTGGTCCATGTTTCAAATGTGGTCAAATGGGCCATTGGGCCAGAGCCTGCCCAAATCCCCGGAAGTCCCCCAGTCCATGCTCTAAGTGCCATCAGGAGGGACACTGGGCTGTTGACTGTGCTCACAAACCGAGAGGTGCCAGGCCATCCAGCTCTAACAGTCCACACATAGACGTTCTGGGTCTGACAACTGATGATTGAGGGGGCCCGGGACTCCTCCATCCGACCACTACCATCACTGTACAGGAGCCCAGGGTAACCATTGTGGTAGCAGGTAGGCCCATCGCTTTCCTTTTGGACACTGGTGCCACCTATTCAGTCCTGAAGGAGTTTTAGGGACATCCCTCCCTCTCACAGTCCTCTATAGTTGGGGTAGAGAGCACATTTCATCAACTTTTACAAACTCCCATGCTTCACTGCATCTTTAGAGGCATTGCCCTCTCTCACTCCTTTTTGGTGATTCCCCATTGTCCCATTCCCCCTTATGGGAAGAGACCTATTCACAAGGTTGGAGCTTCCATTATTTTTAGCTCCCGGACCACGCCTCAACCCCGACTCACCTTCAATCCCACTTTTACTGGCCCTCCAACCCGCTGCAAACCCACCTCCCTCTCCCTTTCCTCTGCCACCCCATTTGGTCAACCCTGTAGTCTGGGATGCCCTCACCCCCTCTATCACCACCTGCCCCCCCAGTAATTATCAGACTTAAAGACCCTGCCTCTTTTCCCTCTCAACCTCAGTACCCGCTGCCCCTCAAGAGTTTACTGGCCCTGCAGCCAATTATCCAGGAACTTTTTATACGAACGGCTACTACGACCAGCCAGTTCCCCTTACAACACCTTGATACTGGCTATCAAACCTAATGGCTCTTATAGGCTAGTTCAAGATTTAAGAATTATCAGTGTGCCTGTTATTCCAATCCATCCAGTAGTCCCTAACCCCTATACTTTATTATCCACTATCCCCACCTCTTCTACTTACTTCTCCGTCCTTGACCTCAAATATGCATTCTTCACTATTCTCTTCCATCCCATTGGGACCACTTACACCTTCAAATCCTCCAGTAATCTACTGTACAACCCAAACAGAACTTCCTTACAGCTGCATAAGGTGGCATATGTGCCCTACTCCAAGAACAATGCTGCTTCTACACAAACAAATCCGGTCTCATCTGGGATGGTGCAAAACACCTCTGTGAACAAGCCTCCAAACTCCTAGAAAACTCCCCTAACAATCTGTTCCCTTACCCCTTCAATTGGCTCCTGCCCCTCCTAGCCCCTATTACCTTTATTCTTCTTCTTCTCCTTTCCCTTCCCTGCTTCATTCAGCTATTCCAAAAATTCATTCAAAATCAAATTTTGAAAATTTCTAACTATACTGTCAACCAGTTACTCCTCCAGGGCTATCAAGGCCTTTTCACGAAGAATAAAGAAACTAGCTAGATGACATCACGAATCATCTCAAGATGCCCACCCTTCTCCAAGTCTACAGCAACGGCCTCGCTAACCCCAGAATCTGCACCCCCTTCCTGCAGGAAGTAGCTAGAGAATGAGATTCTATGCCCAGTTCCCCAGAGGCCCAATTAAGAAAAGAAAAAGATGGGAATTAAGGCAAATTCTGGCGTGCTAAGACCCCTACCCCTTAAGATCCAATCACCAACAACCAGATGGTCGCCCACCCCTTAAGATACAATCACCAACGCAGAACACACCCTTCCCCTACTCCTTAAAGACGTGCTTCCTCACCCACGAGCTGCTGCTCCCTCTCTCTGTGGGCAGCCATTTTCTCTTTCAGATAATAAAATCTCTTGCATGGACCCATGTCTCCGGAGTCATTCTGGGGTAAGGAGGGTAGTGGCGAGATACCCTTTCAAGTAGGAAGAAAGGAAAGTCAGAAGGGAAAGAAAGGAAAGAGATATTCTGAGCATATTTATTATAATTTTAAAGTTTTATATATTATAAATCTAGTTCCAAAGATTTAGGAAGTCAATGTAACATCCATAATATTTTATTTTGTTTCCTTTGACAACGCAGCACTTTAAAGTCCTCAGAAAATTTCTGCTAACTTATTGCAAATAGCAATGTTTCCTGGTGTAGGGTGGGTTTGGGAAGATTCACTAATTGTATTCAAACAAAAATAAGTTTGCTTGTCAGGATTTATCCAAAAGAAGAAAAAAACAAAACAAAAAAAGCATCTGGCAATAAGACAAGTAAATATGTTCCTAACCATGTGCTATGATACCAGCAAATAAAAAAATTAATAAGATTAGTACACTTAAAAGTCTCCCACAAAGAAAGAGTCATATGTCAGAACCTCTGCCACGGCTAGAAGAAACTGTATTAACCTCATGGCTGGAAGGAACCGTATCAGTGACTGTTGGATATGCAGGTACTCTGCCTAGCTGACAGCAAGACAAGATTAGACATGCAAGGGATATACTGGGGGAAATGCTCATAGGAGAAAATAGGGAGGGAGCTGGAAGAGGCTGAGAGAGCTGACAGACCACAGTGCAGGGTTGACCATGTAAAAAAGAATGTTAGACTGCAATGCAGTGGGATTCTTTAAGCCAGAGTTGCCATTGGAGGAGTCATACATCTCACAGAAGTGGGTTCTGTCCCACCCAGTCATTGGCTGGGAGCAACATGCGGGAAGTGTGACCTCAGTGTGAAGGTGTAGGATTCAGCTGGGATTGGGAATTAATTATCCTTCTCTCCACAGAGTAGAAGATCTGACATTTACATCGTTGCCTCAGATGTTAATAAATATTTTTATAAAAGTACAGTAATAATAGCAACCAATATTTATTGAGCTCCTACTCAGGTGCTATAAAAGGAAAGGTATCTTACTCATTTCTGTGTACTCTCTTTTCACAATGTAGACACAACTGCAGCAGCCAGGCATTACTCTAAAAGTTTACATGCACGAGGATAAGTACTATACCCACATTTTGCCAATAAGGAAACTAAGGTTAAGTAACTTCTTCAAGGTCACACAGCTACCCGAAGTACGCATATTACTGTAAATAAAACTCCCAAATGGCTTATTTTTAAAAGTTACCTTCCTCATTGCCTAACTCTGAGAGATGAGTCCAGTGGCAAGGGGGAACTGGAATTTTACTATCTTCTGATCCATCCTGATTCCTAGAATGCCCTGTTCCTGGCAGAAATGCTAATTAAGCCCTTGGAGTCACCTGAAATAACTCTAGGATGATGCATGCAAAGGTCTATGTAATAGTTGGAACCTCTTTTTTTTGGAGTTGTTCAGGGCATTTATAGCATGAAGCTTAACAATAGGAACTCTAGAGTCAGATTTCTGGACTAGATTTGTGCCTCCACAATTTACTAATTAGTTATTTAATATCTTTGTGCTGCAGTTTCCGCATCTGTGAAATGGAGATACCAATTGAAGCTATCTTCATATGTAAAGCACTTAAATGTTACCTGGCATAATAAGTACTTAATAAGTCTTAGTTGCTGTTGTTAGCTGTTCACATTTGGGGTATCCTAAAGTCAGATTACCCATATTCAATTTAACATACATGCATGTGTTTAGTGTCTACGTTGTGAAAGGCAGGTATGCAATGGTAAGATACAACTCTTGTTCTCAGAAAACTTATCTGCAACTTATGAACAGTTTAAGAGCTCCATCCTTAACAGAGAACCAAAGATTACTGCCCTTTGCAGGCAATATTTTGGTTTGTTTTTATTGTCTTAGTTGAGAGAGAAAAACAGGCTATGGAATCAAGAAACCTGGGTTTGAACCCCTGCTTTGCTATGCATCATCACCTACGTGATTTTGTATAAATATTTTAGCCTTTGTAAGTCTGTTTCCTTATTTATAAAATGAGATATTAATTACTAAATTGGACTAATAATACCTACTATGAATAGTGGTTGTAAAATTAAATGAGATAAGGCACAGTGCTATAAAAGCATAAAGTACTCAAAAACTATGGCTTTAAAAAAACTATCCAATTTCTTGTGATTCCTCTATAAGTACAGCCTCCAAAGGAGAAAGACCATCTATGATCTCCTGGAGTTAATCTCTTATGCCAACCAACAACCAACATTAGTGAGAGTTTCCATGGAAACAGAAGAGGCAATTTGGAACATGAGTAAAGTATGCACCTCACCAAATTAGGGTGGGGTAAAAATAAACCTCACACCCTCATGTTTATACTCAGGTCAGCACGTAGGTGGTGTGTTTTGCAAACCTGGGGTCAGAACAGGCTGCCCTTTGGCTCTAGAGAGCTCTCCACACCCAGCCAGATACACAGACACACCTCAGCCTCTGGCAGAAGCTTCCAATAAGTAGATTTCATAAGGCTGGAAATATTTCAAAGGTTCTGTACTTAATTCCTTACCAGATTCTCTTCTTTCTATTCAGGCTTAGGCATTAACAAAATTTCTATCATTACATTCTGATGACTGCAGACATGAACATCATTGAGCTGATTCTGTAATGATAATCCTAAAATCCTAAACCATTCCAGGACATGATTATAGGTTCCTAATCCACAAAGTCATTTGGGAATGGATCGGTGTAACCAACATAATAAAAGACTGTTTTCTTCACTAATGGTCAAAAGGCAAATATAAGCCCTGGCTAGCAGGTAGAAGGGAAAATCTATAGATATTCACTGAATAGGTATCCCTGTTATTTATACCATAATATTAAAGAGGTCTCAGGCATACTAACCAAGGAGTACTAAGCTTTGGCTTTTCTGTTGCACTGAATGCTTAGACTTTTCAAGTCTCTGAAAATTTTTTTTCCTCTATATTGTATTTTCTTCTCTAGACCAAAACATGTAAGTGACTTTATAATTTTTTTTTAAAGGAAGAAAGAAAAATCAAAACCCTCCACAGGAATTTAAAATTTTAAGTCAGGAAATATTTTATTGAATGAATCTGTAGGGCATGCTTTTAAATGGTTGTTAAATTGAGGATGAATGCTTCAAAACAGCATGTCTCTAAAAGAGACCAAATTGTAATGGCCAGGGATTGTTCTCAACTAAAGACAAATGCATTTCAGCAGACTTATACGGTTTGATGAAACTAAGGAAGCCAGTGAGTGTATGATTCTGGCAAAGGCAGTATGGATGTCTAGATGGTGACTGTGACAGGGAGGTAAGACACCTAAATATGCAACATAGCATGAAGAAATGCTTGTCCAGGGTTCAAGCCCTGGGTGGTTGAACACTGAAGTTTTTTCAAACAACCTCAGATTCCGATTCTCTTTGTAAATTCATTCTCAACCTTGCCACTGAATTAATCTACCTCAAAAAGCCACTTATGAAGGAGCCACCAACTTCTACTTATCAAAACAAGAGTATATTAAATATGTCAACCCATTGAGGTACATAATTTAAACAACAAACACCCAATGAAAGGGTATCTCGCCACTACCCTCCTTACCCCAGAACGACTCCGGAGACATGGGTCCATGCAAGAGATTTTATTATCTGAAAGAGAAAATGGCTGCCCACAGAGAGAGGGAGCAGCAGCTCGTGGGTGAGGAAGCACGTCTTTAAGGAGTAGGGGAAGGGTGTGTTCTGCGTTGGTGATTGTATCTTAAGGGGTGGGCGACCATCTGGTTGTTGGTGATTGGATCTTAAGGGGTAGGGGTCTTAGCACGCCAGAATTTGCCTTAATTCCCATCTTTTTCTTTTCTTAATTGGGCCTCTGGGGAACTGGGCATAGAATCTCATTCTCTAGCTACTTCCTGCAGGAAGGGGGTGCAGATTCTGGGGTTAGCGAGGCCGTTGCTGTAGACTTGGAGAAGGGTGGGCATCTTGAGATGATTCGTGATGTCATCTAGCTAGTTTCTTTATTCTTCGTGAAAAGGCCTTGATAGCCCTGGAGGAGTAACTGGTTGACAGTATAGTTAGAAATTTTCAAAATTTGATTTTGAATGAATTTTTGGAATAGCTGAATGAAGCAGGGAAGGGAAAGGAGAAGAAGAAGAATAAAGGTAATAGGGGCTAGGAGGGGCAGGAGCCAATTGAAGGGGTAAGGGAACAGATTGTTAGGGGAGTTTTCTAGGAGTTTGGAGGCTTGTTCACAGAGGTGTTTTGCACCATCCCAGATGAGACCGGATTTGTTTGTGTAGAAGCAGCATTGTTCTTGGAGTAGGGCACATATGCCACCTTATGCAGCTGTAAGGAAGTTCTGTTTGGGTTGTACAGTAGATTACTGGAGGATTTGAAGGTGTAAGTGGTCCCAATGGGATGGAAGAGAATAGTGAAGAATGCATATTTGAGGTCAAGGACGGAGAAGTAAGTAGAAGAGGTGGGGATAGTGGATAATAAAGTATAGGGGTTAGGGACTACTGGATGGATTGGAATAACAGGCACACTGATAATTCTTAAATCTTGAACTAGCCTATAAGAGCCATTAGGTTTGATAGCCAGTATCAAGGTGTTGTAAGGGGAACTGGCTGGTCGTAGTAGCCGTTCGTATAAAAAGTTCCTGGATAATTGGCTGCAGGGCCAGTAAACTCTTGAGGGGCAGCGGGTACTGAGGTTGAGAGGGAAAAGAGGCAGGGTCTTTAAGTCTGATAATTACTGGGGGGGCAGGTGGTGATAGAGGGGGTGAGGGCATCCCAGACTACAGGGTTGACCAAATGGGGTGGCAGAGGAAAGGGAGAGGGAGGTGGGTTTGCAGCGGGTTGGAGGGCCAGTAAAAGTGGGATTGAAGGTGAGTCGGGGTTGAGGCGTGGTCCGGGAGCTAAAGTAATGGAAGCTCCAACCTTGTGAATAGGTCTCTTCCCATAAGGGGGAATGGGACAATGGGGAATCACCAAAAAGGAGTGAGAGAGGGCAATGCCTCTAAAGATGCAGTGAAGCATGGGAGTTTGTAAAGGTTGATGAAGTGTGCTCTCTACCCCAACTATAGAGGACTGTGAGAGGGAGGGATGTCCCTAAAACTCCTTCAGGACTGAATAGGTGGCACCAGTGTCCAAAAGGAAAGCGATGGGCCTACCTGCTACCACAATGGTTACCCTGGGCTCCTGTACAGTGATGGTAGTGGTCGGATGGAGGAGTCCCGGGCCCCCTCAATCATCAGTTGTCAGACCCAGAACGTCTATGTGTGGACTGTTAGAGCTGGATGGCCTGGCACCTCTCGGTTTGTGAGCACAGTCAACAGCCCAGTGTCCCTCCTGATGGCACTTAGAGCATGGACTGGGGGACTTCCGGGGATTTGGGCAGGCTCTGGCCCAATGGCCCATTTGACCACATTTGAAACATGGACCAGGAGGTCTTCCTGGCTGCTTCTTAGGAAGTGAGGCTACCCGAGCACCAGTGGTTGGGGTAGGTTGAAAGGCCTTAGCCAGCATTTGATATTTTTGTTTACAGGCCTTTTCATCTCTTCCATTATATACTTTGAAGGCCACTGCCAGGACTTCTGCCTGAGGAGTTAAGGGTCCTTTCTCTAGACGTTTAAGTTTAGCCTTAATGTCAGGGAAACTCTGGGTGAAGAAGTAGGTCATTAATAATTGTCTCCCATCTGGGGCCTCAGGGTCTATGTTTGTATAAAGTAAAAGAGCTTTGGTGAGGGGGTCTAGGAACATAGAGGGATTCTCATTTTATCCTGAATAAGCTCTTGGAGTTTTTCATAGTGAATGGCTTTATTGGCTGACTTCCTAAGACCCACCACGAGGCAGGTGATGAATTGATCTCGACTGGTGACTCCCCCTGCTGTATTATAGTCCCAGTTAGGGTCTTGGTCAGGAACCCCCTCAGCACCAGTTGGATGAGCTGGAGTAGTTTGGTGAGCCTCATTGTCATGAGTTCTAGCCTGTTCCCAGACTCGCCTACGCTCCTCGGCCAAAGTGTGTTGGATAGGATCATGTGAATATCATGAAAGGTAAGATCATATGACTGAGTTAGGTACTGGAACTCTTTTATGTAAGTAGCTGGGTTGGAGGTGAAAGAGCCTCATCTTTTCTCAGTTTGAGATATGTCAGAGACAGAGAAAGGGACATGGATGTGGATGGCACCCTCTGTACCGGCTACTTCCCGTAGTGTGGCCAGGATCTGGGTTCGAGAGCGAGTGACTGGAGGGCTTGGTGCAGGACTGAGTGAGGGAAGGGGAACTGGTTGTGGATGAGGAGAAGGTGCTGTGGCTCCTGCATTGGCACTCGGGGAGCTGGGAGGGTTAGGATTTTGATCTTGCAGAGAAGGAGGTTGGGGCAGGAGAGGAACTGGTGGTTGATGGGAAGCTGTAGGGATTTGAGATTGGTAGGGAGGAGGTTCATCAGCAGGGTCAAGGTCAGAGGACATGGTGGGAATTGGTAGGTGGTAGCATGAAGTTTTTTAGAGCGAGGAGAAAATGTTTAGGACTGCAAGGGAGACAACGTGCAGGCTTTGTTCAGAGGTAGGAGAAAGCCTGGATATAGGGTATCTCTTTCCATTTGCCTGTGCGCTCACAGAAGTTGTATAAGTTGCAGAGAATTTTAGGACTAAAGAGCCATTGGGAGGCTGTTTAGACTGATTGTCCAAGGAATATTGTGGGCAGATCTCATTACAGTAGCGAATAAGCTTAAAAGGTTTGAGGTCTGGAGTGAGGTGGAGGGGTTTTAGATCATTGAGTAAGCACCCTAGCGGTGAATTTGTGGGAATGGAGGGGCCAGATCCCATGGTGAGAATGAGACAATTCCCAAGTCGCTGAGGCATCCCAGAGCGATTGAGAAGGTCACGGAGAAGACCAGACACAGTTAGGGGGTTGTCACCACCTTTAACCAGGCTGTCGAGGTGAAAACGCTGAGGAGGCTTGGTACCTGATACCAGGAGTTTACAAGTAGATAGAGAGACCGGGCCTTAGTGAATGAGGATTCTTACCATGGGGAGGCAGGGAGGGGTTTACTATGGGGATCTACCGTGACTCTGAAAGTCATGTTTGGGGGTTCCCCTGTGCCAGAGGAGCCTTGGGGGTTCCGGACACTCAACGGTCACTTCCCCGGTTCCAAAGGGACATTTAAGTTGACCATGAAGGGGAGACTTACCAAGTTGAAGGCCAATGTTGGGCAAGAAGACGAGCGACCTGGGAAATGAATGATTAGCCTGTGGACGAGGATTGGGCAGTGAGGGTTCCCAAAGCAGCTCAGATTCTCAGAGGAAGAGCAAAGTCAATGGGAGAACCTCATCTGAGTCACGGCACCAATGAAAGAGTATCTCACCACAACCCTCCTTACCCCAGAACAAGTCAGGAGACACGGGCCCACACAAGAGATTCTATTATCTGAAAGAGAAAATGGCTGCCCCTAGAGAGAGGGAGCAGCATCTTGTGGGTGAGGAAGCATGTTTTTAAGGAGTACGACCATCTGGTCATTGGCGATTGGATCTTAAGGGGTGGGCAACCATCTGTTCATTGGTGATTGGATCTTAAGGGGTGGGGGTCTTAGCATGCCAGAATTTGCCTTCACTTCTTGTTCTTTTCTTCCTTCCTTCCTGAATATATAAAGGAAGGCATTACTATAAAGAGTCCTTCCCCAGAGGAAACTTATGCCCTAGGTGGGAGATGGGACACATTCATAAATTACCATAACACAAAGTGACAGTGTAATAAGTGTGGCTATAGGGTGGGTGAACCATGTATGTATGCAGCCATTTGGGTGCTTTCTCAATTTGGCCAGCAGCTTCTCGGTCACTGCAGGAGCAGCATTATCCTAGGTTGCCCCATCTTAGGTGGCCTTTGGGAGTTGTTCCTGGAAGTCAGCCTAGACTCTGTTTCTTCTGCTTTTCCAAGGATTCTGTAATCTATTTAATGGATGTAACAAATATATTTTTGTTAGGGAAAAAAAGAACAAGTGGGCTCTAAGGAATATTGTTCTCTACTATTCCCATTTCTCCAAGGTAAGTAAGTTACAGGTGATTTCAGTGTTTTTTTAGGGTTTTAGAATAGTTATGTTAGGTTTTTACCTTGCTTATCAAATATATATGTAAATACATATTCAAGTAATCTTAAAATCGTTCCTCCAAATGTTGTCTAAAAGTTGGGGATCACATTTATTTGTACAAATACCATGTTTGCTAAATGAGTAATTTTAGGAGGCTAAGTAATGAAATTAAAAAATAATAATAGTCAATACACAAGAGACAAATGAACCATTAGCTTACCTCTATTTCATACTACTGTTTCTATTCTTCTTACCACTTATCGCAGACTTTATTTGTATGATTGGTTATTGTCTGTTTCTTATTAGAATGTCAGCCATAAAGGCAGGCTTATTCTCTCAGTAACTACAAATAGCACAGTGCTTGGTCCAAATTAAGAGCTCAATGGTCTGCTTTAGGTAACAGAAGAATTTCTTTTTGAAAATGAGAAAGAAATCTAGGTTAACAAGTAGTTATTAAATTCTATTTAACTCCTTCCATTGGTGAAAAAAATGATGACTAATGTGGATAAAGTGAAGATAACTGTGGCCAGGATTCTCACCTGGCCCTGGTCATTTAGCTCACTACACATGTGTGGTCAATGTGTTGTTACTGACTTTATATAAAGAGCCCTGCCCAGTGTTCTGGGAGACATGGTGGCATGGCTGCAAGGTTATGGGAGAGTAGATCAGAGGCTGGAGTGGTGGCAGTATTGAGGACAGAGACTGAAATGGCTGCACCGGTAGAGAGACTCAGAGGCAGAGACCTGCTTGCTGCATGCAGACTCACTCTGAGTGGATGGGATTCTAGTGGTTGACCTGCCACTGTGGAAATAAAATGGTATAACCTTTTTACTCCAAGAATGTTCTACTGTAATTTCTTTGGTCACATTAAATCCATAGTGAACTTGCCTGGGGCTGAAACCCATTGGCAAAATGACTGATTAAAATCTGCCCTAGATCCACCCTTCTGGTTTTAAACTGATTATGCCTCAGGTTAGTTTCTTCGTTGGTACCATAGTTTTTATGCTCCAGTAAGATGTAATACATTTTTTAAAAAATACTATTTCAAGAAGGAAGGAAATTTTCTACAATGTTGGGGCATCTCCATGAGATCTTGTCCTTTAATTAGGAAGAGTAATATGCTTTGATTTATATTGGAGATAGCCTTGTAAACTAATCCCTGGGTCCTCTGTGTTGGGATCACCCTTGTACTACTTAGGGGCCTTAGGAAATAGCTCATTCTATGATTGGAATTTCAAGTCAAAACACATTTATCTGAGCAGGATTTTAATGATTTATCAAAGAGGAGAGGGATTTTCCAAAACACATCTGAACTTACCGAATTACTGATCCCATTAGCTATGATTTTTCTTAAGCACCTTTCTTTGAACAAAGCAATTACTGCTGAAATTATTAAATGTATTTTTCATAAAAGTTTTTTTTTTGAGAGGGCATCTCTCATATTTATTGATCAAATGGTTGTTAACAACATTTCATAAAAGTTTTTGACTAAGTTTTGTTTGATATTGGCTTTTACAGAAGCCCTGTAAAAGTAAATATTGTTTGAGAAGGCACTTTCAGAGCCCTTTCCTTTTCTCATTGAATTAGCTTTTTAAAAGTGCTATTCTTTGCAGAGAGTAAAAGCCTTTTTCCAGCTGTCCTATTGTGTAGTTCAAGGTCTATACTATTATCTGGCCCTGAGATTACAGGTAATTATGATAAAACAAACTTCATGTTTCTATAGTCTCAGACAGAAATCTGTTTGTGCCCAGGCCTTCATATAAGTTGTTTGTTAAATTCAGACTTCTTTCACCTGGGATAGCTGTGCCAACAGAGGTATCTAGCAGCAATAAGACTGCTTTAGGGCCATTTCTTTTTTAAAATCATGTAGCAGAATTCCACACTTACATATTATGTGTGTCTAAATGGGAAAATTATATATTTTAAAATAGGCATATTTGAAACAATAACTTTTTGCATGCAAAATATACCAAAGGCCACATGTCTTTGGCTTTGCTTGTCAAGTGGAGAGGCTGCCAGAACCATCTGGATCCATGGTTCTCATGCCCCAACGTCCTGCAAATTGACATGTAAGTAGACAACACACAAAGAAGCTCAGCCCGTGAGAAAGTGAGTTTGGGTGCTTGGGCTGGCCTCCTTTCTTTGTGTGTGGAGTTATTTCCAGATTTACTTCTATCCCATCTTAGTTTTTCAGAAAGTAGAGAGATTAAGTGTCTGGTATTTCAGCATGTTAGCTGCACAGGCAACATGAGGCTAGTACTCAGGCCACTGTTCAGTCTGTCATATGAAAGGAATTGCCTTTCAGGGGAGATTATAATTGTGTATGTAGCTACACAAATGCACATTCTGCCTGGAGGAAAATGCACTGAATGGGAGACCTTATGCTGCCACTCAGGTCTCTTTGTGGAATGCTGCATAAGATTCCCTTACCTGGCATAGTCAACTCTTTTGTGGTTAATGAGCCATCTTTTTGTATGATACCTACTTAAAAAAAATGATGAAGTGCAACATTCCCCAAGTGAGCTGCTTTTAAGGGCCCTGCAGCTTTGTCTAAGAATTTTGTACATTCCTGATGACATCATTTACAATGCTAGTAGTGCACAGACAGTAAACAAAAAATGATTTAGCATTCAAGCATTTAGACAAAACTTGAAAATGATAATAAGCTTTAAAAATAGTGAGCATTTGAGCTTAAACAACAAGCATGGCTGCAATCCTTTTTGGAATGTTGTGGGGAATTTGAGGTTCCTATGTCCAGGATCCTCACTGAACTTAAACCACCTGATGATGTAACTGGTCTGTTGCTAGGCTACTGCTTCCACACCTTTAGGCAGTAAGCTATTATTGTGCTATATAGAGAGCTCGGCCCAGTGCCCTGGGTGGAGGTAGAGACACTCGTGCTTGACCTACCGCCGGGAGAACAAGCCGGGTAATAAGCCTTTTCACTCCAAAGAACGTTTTGCTGTCAGTTTCTTTGGTCACACTGAATCCATAGAGAACTTGCCCAGGGCTGAAACCCATTGGCCAGACAATTGGCGAAAGTCGGCAGGACTCACTGTAGACCAAGGAAAAAGACAAGCTGCTCTTAAGGGAGGGGTGCTTCAGCGGGCTGCTCCTGTGAATGGGGAAACAGTGAATCATCCCCTAATGGGTATGTGGTCTGAGGTGGCTTGCCTCCTAGAGGACTGGGCCCCACCCTAGGACTGGAGGCAAGTGGAGGTGACATCTGAGGCAGTAGGGGTGGCTCGATATAGTAAGCAGATCCTTTGAGAAACAGAGTGCCCATGAGTCAATGGGGACTATGGGTTGGCTGCTTCTCACAGTCTTAAAAAAGTCTACAGAGGAGCCCCAAGAAATGGCACCACGAGAACACGAGCTGCAGACTTCTGTGGATTCCCTGAGGAGGGAAATGGCATTTGGTTGGTCACCGACCCTTTTGGGGGCAAGAATTATGGCAAGACATGGGCCTGTGGTCAGACTAAAATAATTAAAGTATACCATGTGACAGGTCATTTGCCACTGGCATCCCCAGGAAATGATGAAGCAGATAAATTGGCCCAGATATGTTAGTTAGAAGGAAAGCCTGCCTCCGATGTTGCCCAATGGCTACATCAGCATTTTTGCATGCGGGGCAAAAGACAATGTGGGCTGTAGCCCGTTGGTGGGGCTTGCCTTTGACCTTCAAGGAAGTTAGTAGAGCTCGGCAGGAGTGTGTCGTGTGCTCCAAAAGGGACTTACACCGAGTTCCAAAGCAACATGGGACAATAGCTAAAGGGCCTATACCCCTTGTCAGGTGGCAGATAGACTGTATTGGTCCTCTACCTGTGTCAGAAGGATATCGGTATGCGTTCACTTGTGTGGACACAGCTACTGGACTTCTGGTTGCTTTTTCTACCTGTTGTGCAGACCAGTGGATGACCAAAAGAGGCCTGGAGCATCTCTTTGCTGCCTATGGCTGACCACAGGTAATTGAGAGTGATCAGGACATCTATTTTACTGGACATACAGTGCAGGAATGGGTGTGACAGCTGGGAATCAAATGAAAGTTTCATGTGCCATACAATCCTACCGCAGCAGGCATGATAGAGAGGCACAATGGCTTGTTAAAATCCGGATTAAAGTCAGATACCAATAGTATGTGGAAATGGTCAGTCCACTTATGGACTGTGCTATGGTGTTTGAATGAGAGACCTGCAAAAGGGAGCCCTGAGCCCAGTAGACATGTTAACACATATGGCTGCCTCCCCTATACTGCAAGTACAAACCAAGGAAGAATTACTGAAGCAGAGGTTCAGCCACCAGAATAACATCTTGCTGCCAGAACCAACTGCACTGAACCCCGGAGACTCCATTGAGTGGATGTGGCCTTGGACCTTTTGACACATGGACCAACGATGGCTGGCTCTCCTGGCACCTTGGGGACAAGACTTGGAAGCTGGCCTCCTGTGTATTCCTGGAATAACAACAGAGTGGCTACCAAAGATCACAGTAGTATATCCTGAATGGCCAGAAGGTAGGAGCATCTTAACAGGGAGTTTTGTTTTATCATTATGGACAGTGCATGCACCTCCAGTAGCACTATATATAGACCCTTCAGTAACCCCCATGGGGAAAGGACTAAAAGTATGGTATATTAGATCTGGAAGAGACCCCCTTTCTGCTACAGTCCTATCACAGGACCACTCTGTTGCATGCATCCTACCTGATGGACAAGATTTGCGTATGTTGGTGGCATTAAAACATGTGTCTTATTGCCCCTAAATTCTTTGTGGATTGGGAACTTCCTCTGGCTTGAGGTTATTATAATTTTTGTTATTAGGAACCTCCTCTGGCTTGAAGATTATTATAATTTTTGTTACCTGTATCAAAATCTTGCTGTATCTTAATTTTTATTATCTCTAAGTTGTTGTTATCCTCTGTTGCTATTATGGAATCTGGTTCCAGTGCTCCGGTTTTCTCGCACAGGGACCATTGCAGAAGATTGGAAGCATGTAGATTGTAAGGCGAGAATCCTGGAGGGGTGGAGTGTGGGGAAGTTGAGGTTCCTATGGCCAGGATCCTCACTGAACTTAAACCACCTGATGATGTAACTGGTCTGTTGCTAGGCTACTGCTTCCACACCTTTAGGCAGTAAGCTATTATTGTGCTATATAGAGAGCTCAGCCCAGTGCTCTGGGTGGAGGCAGAGATGCTAGTGCTCGACCTACTGCTGAGAGAACAACCGGGTAATAAGCCCTTTCACCTCAAAGAATGTTTTGCTGTCAATTTCTTTGGTCACACTGAATCAATCCATAGTGAATTTGCCCGGGGCTGAAACCCATTGGCAAGACTAATGTGATGCATTGAAAGATGACTATAGAGAAAACTAGAAGCTTAACACTTTTGAATATGTAAAGTTCAGACTTGAGTCCCTGGCCTAGTGTTAATCCCAAGCAGTATGTCTAGTCAGTGGGTAAAATACAAGCTACCATGTGAGTAAGTCAGTTAATTCCTTCAGCCATATAGCATTTCACCTAAAAGAAAGGAAAAGGTAATATTACCATCTACTTCACAGAAATGTTAGAGATTGAGAAAATAATGTGGAGCTCTTTATAAGGATTTTTTTGAAAGTAGAAAACACTATTATGATTTTCCTTGATTAAATTATCCCCCAAACCATTGATAAAAGCTACCTCGGTTGGGGGAGGGGGTGCTCAAGATGGTGGTGTGAGTAGGATGGCAGAAATCTCCTCCCAAAACCATGTATATTTTGAAAATATAGCAAATACAACTATTCTTAAAAGAGAGACCAGAAGGTACAGTACAACAGCCAAGCTACGTCTACATCTGCGAGAACCAGGATCTCACAAAAACAGTAAGATACAAAACTGTGACATGGCAGGACCCAAGCACTTCCCCCACCCCAGGTCACTGGCGGGAGGAAAAGAATCAGAGTGGGGAGAGAGTGGAAGCACAGGACTGCTGAATAACCAGACATAGCAATCTGCACTGGGAGCACAGACACACATTGCATGGTGTACTGGATATTAGAGAAACGGAAAAGTAAAATCTGAGACAGAGACTGTGAGTGGGTCCCCACAGTCAGGTGCCCTGGGACAAAGAAAGACAGGCACTTTAAAAGTCTTAAAGGAACAAGGGTTTAACAGGTGGAATTTATCTCCCACAAACCACTTCTACAGGGTATTTTAAAGGGACTGCTCTAGACGAAGTACTCCTATGGCTAAGTAGATGTCACCAGAGAAAACAGAATCAGAGCAAAGAAAGCAGATCAACCAAATACTAACTAAGGCAAAAAATAAAATCAGCTATCCACAAAAGGAGTTGAGGCGGGCACAACAGAGTACAGAATAAAACACCTAATATATAAAGAGTGGAGGAGGAAGAGGAAGAACAGGAAGAGAGAGAAATAAAGAATCATCAGACTGTGCTTATAATAGTATAATAAGTGAGTTAAAGTTAGACAGTTAGATAGTAAAGAAGCTACGCTTGAACCTTTGGTAACCACAAATCCAAAGCCTGCAATGGCAGTAAGTACATATCTATTGATAATCACCCTAAATGTAAATGGTCTGAATGCACCAATCAAAAGACACAGAGTAATAGAATGGATAAAAAAGCAGGATCCATCTACATGCTGCCTACAAGAGATTCACCTCAAACCCAAAGACACGCACAGACTTAAAGTGAAGGGATGGAAAAAGATATTCCATGCAAACAATAGGGAGAAAATAGCAGGAGTTGCAGTACTTTTATCACACAAAATAGACTTCAAAACAAGAAAGTAACAGGAGATAAAGAAGGACATTGCATAATGATAAAGGGATCAGTTCAACAAGAGGATATAATGATTATAAATATCTGTGTACCCAACACAGGAGCACTGACATATGTGAAACAAATACTAAAAGAATCAAAGGAGGAAATAGAATGTAATGCATTCATTTTAGGAGACTTCAACACACCACTCACTCTGAAGGACAGATCAACTAGACAGAAAATATGTAAGGACAGAGACACTGAACAACACACTAAAACAGATGGACCTAACAGGCATCTACAGAACTCTACACCCAAAAGCAGCAGGGTGCACATTATTCTCAACTGCACATGGAACATTTCCAGAATAGATCACATATTAGGCCACAAAAGCCTCAGTAAATTCAAAAAGATTGAAATTATGCCAACCAACTTCTCAGATCACAAAGGTATAAAAGTAGAAATAAATTGTACAAAGAGAACAAAGAGGCTCACAAACACATGGAGGCTTAACAACATGCTCCTAAATGATCAATGGATCAATGACCAAATTAAAACAGAGATCAAGGATTTTGTGGAGACAAATGACAACAGCACACTGCTGTATTTTACCAGACATTTAGAGAAGATGTAATACCCATTCTCCTTAAAGTTTTCCAAAAAATAGAAATGGAGGAAATACTTCCAAACTCATTCTATGAAACCAGCATCAGTCTAATACCAAAAACAGGCAAAGACCCTACAAAAAAAGAAAATTACAGACCAATATCCCTGATGAACATAGATGCAAAAATACTCAACAAAATACTAGCAAACCAAATTCAAAAATATATCAAGAGTGTCCCGACCTGCAGGACTATCAACGGGGGTCGACGACCTAGAGGAGAGAATTGAGAAAAAAAAAAAAAAGAGGGAGGCAAGGGTCACAAAGAACGACCAGCAAGACAGGATGTCTGATCAAGCTGGCACAGTTTATTGTTTGCAGGCTCAATTTATACATGTTAGCAAGTAAGGGGTGGATCAGGAGATAATTGGACCTTAGGTGGTGCCGGCGGGGAGGTGTAGAGGGGTGATTGGGTCTTGGTTGGCGCCGGCGGGAACAGAGGACCTGGAAGAGAAGCGGGGAGTTTGCCATTTTGGGGGTGGGGGCCCTTGGGAGGGAGGTTTTAAGGGAGGGGCTTTCCCCTGGGGCAGAGGGTGTTTCTTGATTAACAAGGACAGAAAAAGCACATGTTGCGAGGTAGCCTAACCACTAGCTCTAACCTAGAAAAGCACATGTTGCGAGGTAACCTAACCACTAGCTCTAACCTAGGAGTTCACTAAATGCGTTTCTTGGTAATAGGGGAAAACTTGTTTCTAATGCGTGGATGGATTCATTGTTGCTGACCTTACAGGAAAGACTTTACTCAAACGTTGCTGTTGTCTTAAGGCTTTTGTGACCAAATCTGCCTAAAGGCCCACAGGTTTACTCCCAACATCTCCCCCGTTTTTCTTATATTGGAACAGCCAGCCTAGCTCTGGCTGGGTCAAGGCCTGTGCCTGTCTTAGATTGTACGGCTGAAGGAAATCCTTACCCGTCATGGGGCTATAGTCTTCTAGCGACTATACCCTGTCTTAGGTTGGTATTCCCTATACAACCATATCTTACCCATCATTGGCTACCAGTCTTGACTTGATTTGTTGTAAGAATTAATAAAAAAGGGGGGGTACAGGGGTCTGATCCTCAGTGGGTACCTGGCATATGGGTACCTGGCGCGTGAGGAGAACTCCTTTAGTCTTACAGACTGTGCTGAAGAGAAGGGAGTTGCTTAATTACGCACAAAATGTCCTTATTTTTTGAGGAGAGGAAGATGCTGGACACAAACCTCTATGCAATCAGACATGTCCCTCAAGGCAGGTTTTTCGCTGCCGTTACCCTGGGTACTCAGCCAGCTTACTCAAGGACTCTTAGAAGAGTCATACTGACGTTCATATCTGCTGGAGGAGGGAGCTTCCTCATCATCGCTATCACGAGCGAGTCTGTGATAGTGGACTTGAATAGGCTTGCCAACAAGGGTGTCTATTTGCTTTTTTACAAGGCTCGTCAAATGTTTAAGAGCCCAAGGGCTGAAAGACAAGAGCAATATTAATCCTATGAGGGTGCCTAAGAGAGAGGGCAAAAGAGTAGTGAGCCATGGAGAGGTAGAGAACCAATTTTTATACCAACTTTCACTCTGCTCTCTTTCTATTCTTCTTTTCTCTAACCCTTCTCTGACCCTTCTCATACTATCTCTAACAACTTCTGTTTTGTCAGCATAGAAACAACACTCTTCTTTTAGGGCGGCGCAAAGCCCACCCTGCTGCAGAAAGAGCAGATCTAGCCCCCTGCGGTTTTGGAGAACTACTTCAGCGAGGGACGAGATCGAATCTGTCAGGTCAGAGATTCCTTTTTGCAATTCTTGGATATCTTGGTCTATAGTGGCACTGAGTTCGTGATAGCGAGAGTTAGAAAGAACTAGGGAAGAGATGCCCGTACCGGCACCTACAGCCCCTAGGCCAAGCAAAACAGCAATAGTAACAGCAGTAATGGGTTCTCAGCAAGAGCGTTTAGGGAGGGAAGGGTCTGAAGATTGTTCCCAGATATGGAAGAACTCGTCAGACCGGTAGTAAATAAGCCTGGGTATAACTTTTACGAGAACACAAAATCCATGTTCTTGTAATATGAGGTTGTAGACACAGGGGGTGAGTCCATCTAAGCAGGCCCACCAGGTGTCATTGGGGGGAACAATATATTGGGGTCCCCGTTCAATAGAGAAGATTTCTAGACAGAGGTGGGCATACCCACGAGGGATTTTTAGCAGAGTGTTAGTTATACAAGTCCCGTTACTGACTACCTGGGCTAAGGTTAGGCCTTCCCAACTAGTGCATTCCCAACGACAGTTGTAAGTATCATTGGAGGTGGAGAAATTGCCAGGGATGGCAGCACCTTCATAAAAGGGGGGGGGGGGAAGAGTGGTAACATAACTAACATTCGGCGGTAAGCTCAGGGGTGGTGGAATTAATACTAAGGAAGGTTTGATTTATGAGGGTGAAGACAAGGTCTTTAGAACTCGCTAAAGTGGGCACTGGCAGTGTAGGGGAGGGTTTAAGACTACTAGTTGTGAGGCTATGGTCAGGTGAGAGGGTGGAGGGCTTTGGTGGGGGAGGATGCTTCCCACCTAGGACTGTATTTGGGCCTATGGCAATGGAAGGGGTGGCAGGGAACTCTTTAAGGAGTTTAATACTAAAGGTGATGCCTTCATCATGATGGTCTTTATATAAGCGAAGACCCCAAGTATATCCTTGTGTCCAGCCTGGGGCTTTTTTCCCTGGTTTGGTGAATTTGACTGAAAGAGGGTCGCACCAACCTCTAGTAGTAGTATTCTCCTGGTTGCACCCTGGAACCACATCGTCTGACCAAAAAGCACTGTGGTGGGTATAATTGGCCTTGACAGTGATATAATCCTAGGAAGAGGAGGGCTTCCAATAAGTGTCTCCTGTGGTCTCACACCCCCATGACGCACAATAATAATCTGACTTGCCTCCACATTTATGAAGGAGGTGACGGGGCCGGTGCTGCCCGGGGCAAACATAAAAAGAGTATGACCTAAGAACTGACCGGCGTTCTGGGTCAGAGCAACCAGGGGAATCTAACGGCCCACGAAGGGCATGAGGTGCTGCACTTTGGTCAAAAAGATCTTCGACACCCCAAGGGGCTCCTGCACTGAGGGCCAGCTTACAGAGATCGGGCTGTAAAACGTTTGGCCACCAGACGTCTGGTGAGGTTTGAGAGCGGGACTAAACAACGTCTCCTCTTTCAGGCAGCACTATCCAGGTGTAGTTCCAGGGGAAATGCTGGGACTTTGCGGGTGGTGGTGCTGGCTGATGACTCAGAACTGTAGTCGTGATCAGGAGAACGAGGATTGTTGGTGACTGCATCTGCAATGGAAGGAGAATTTGTCTCAGGCAGAGAGGGAAACTCCAGTCTGGACAGTGGTAAGTTAGCAGTTTTAACTAGTCTCTCAGGGAGCCATCGAGGCTCGGAGTTTTGCTGGTCATAAATGCAGACGGACCCTCTGCCCCAGATTATAACAGGGTCAGGACCTTTCCATGCGAAGGTCAGTGGTTCTTTCTATTTTACTAATGCTTGAAGCTCATTGGTTTTTGGGTGCCATAACCGATCAGCAGCTGAGCGTCCATGGGAGTCGAGCATCAAGAAATTAATGACAAACAAGGCATGGCTAAGTTGGTTATGGGGGCTGATAGTTGTATACACGAGGGGATTGTTCTTGAGGCGGGAGAGCGTGTTTTTAAGTGTTTGATGAGCTCGCTCTACAATTCCTTGTCCTTGGGGATTATATGGGATGCCTGCGATATGTTTTATCTGGAAGTCAGAACAGAAGCGCTGGAATTTAGCTCCTGTGTAACCTGGCCCATTGTCGGTTTTTATCATCTTTGGCTTGCCTAGCACTGTAAAACAGTGCAAGGTGTGGGTAATGACATCTTTAGAAGCCTCTCCGGTAAGGGGCGATGCAAAAATAAAACCACTAAAGGTATTTATAGTAACATGAAGATATTTCATCTTTTTAAAGGGGGTGAAATGAGTGACATCCATTTGCCAAATTTCATTCGGGATCAGTCCCCGAGGGTTCACTCCTAAATGAGGAACAGGAAGATGTGGAGCACAGTCATTACATCTTTTGACAATTTCTCAGGCTTGCTCTCTGGTAATTTTGAACATGAGCCACAGAGTATTTGCTGAAAGGTGGTGGAGGGAGTGAGCATGCTGAGCTTGAGTTAGGGGTACACTACTAAAGGCTGGTGCTATTAAGGGAAGAGTATGGGTGGCTTGGTCAGCAAGGGCATTGCCTGCCGAAAGAGGGCCGGGGAGTCCTGTGTGAGCTCACAAATGACCAATAAAAAAGGGTTTGGAGTGTCGGACTATGAGATATTGAATTTGTTTGAACAGATCAGCGGCGTTAGATGAAGGTTTAATAAAGGGAGTGGTTTCTAGGAGAGGTACTGAGTGGGCTATATAAGAGCTGTCTGCATAAAGATTGAAAGGGATATTAGGGAGTGATTGGAACACTTGGAGAACTGCATAAAGTTCAACAAGTTGGGCAGATGAAAAGGAGGTGGACAGGGAGACAGGGGTTTTACCTTGAATAACATATGCTGCTTGCCCTGTTGCTGAGCCATCTGTAAAGATGAGGAGGGCTTCTTGAAAAGGAGAGGGGGAGGTAACTTTGGGAAAAACTAGGGGATGCAGTCTGTTAAACTGAATCAAAGGGTCAGTGGGATAATGATTATCTATGGTCCCAGCAAAGGAGGCACAAGCGATATCCCAGTTATCATTGGTTTGTAGCAACCAATCTATCTGCTCTGTAGTATATGGAACTACAATGATATCAGAATCTTTACCAAAATACTGTCTGCTTAATTTTCTCCCTTTTATGATAATAGAGGCAGTTAGGGAAAAGTAGGGTGTTATGACTTTTACAGGTTTGTTGGAGACGTAGACCCAAAGAAGAGGCTTGCCTTGTTGTTCAGGGGTCTTGGCTGACTGCCAAAAAACTCCTACTGAAGCATGGGTGGTGACACAAATGATAAGATATAAAGGAGAAGAGTAGTCAATCTGGAAAGAGGTTTGTAGAGAGATAGCTTGATTTATCTGTTCTATAGCAGCAACTGCTAAGGGCATTAGGGTGCGGAGGGAGAGGGGATGTGAGTCGCTTGCTAGTAAATTGTTTAAGGGAGTTAAGCTTTCAGGGGGAAGTTTCAGGTATGGCCTTAAAAACTGTAGGTTGCCTAGCAATTTTTGAAAGTCGTGCAGCATTTTGAGAGAGGAAGTTTGGAGCTCTATTTTGGGTGTGAAAATCCTGTGAGCCTGGAGGCTATAGCCTAGGTAAGTATAGGGTTCAGAAAATTGAATTTTATTGGGAGCAATTTTTAAATGAGAGGCCTCTAGGGTTTCTATAAGGTGTTGAAAACAGGCAATGCCTTGGGCTTCATCAGGAGAAGCAATAAGGATGTCATCCATATAATGAAGGAAGTAAATATGAGGCCATTGTCTCCTGACGGGGACTAGAACTCGAGCTATAAATTTTTGGGCTAGGGTAGGGCTATTCGCCATACCTTGGGGAAGAACGCACCATTGATACCTAGGCATTGGTTTGTTAAAGTTGATTTGGGGAAGGCTAAAGGCAAAATGAACACAATCATCAGGATGGAGAGGGATAGTAAAGAAGCAGTCTTGCAGGTCTATAACAATTTTATAATAGTTTATGGGTATGGCTGTGGGGGACGGGAGACCGGGCTGCAGAGCGCCCATAGGTACCATAACTTTATTAATGGCTCGAAGCTCTTGCAGGAGCCTCTAATTGCCTGATTTTTTTTGCAATGACAAAGATGGGGGTATTCCAGGGGGAATTGGAAGGTTCAGTATGACCTGCTGCCAGCTGCTCCTGTACAAGCTACGTGGCTGCATGTAATTTTTCTGTCTTCAGAGGCCACTGATCAACCCAGACAGGCTCAGTTGTTTTCCATGTTATTTTATCGGCATACTGCTGGGGTACAGGTATGATTGTGGCCTCTAGGAGAAAGGGAATCCTAGTCCCCTTTTTTGAGTATTTGATACGATGGTCACAGGAGTTTTAATGCCTTGTGCATTCTTTCCTAACCCTTGGCCTGGCAAGTAGCCTTGTGTCAGCATCTGCCTGGTCACTAACTCATTTGGGCTACACATAATAATATTCATTTGAGAGAGAATGTCTCGTCCCCATAAATTGACTGGAAGCTTAGGAATTACAAAGGGAATAACTGTCCCTGAATTCCCTTCTTGGTCTGACCAATGAATAGACTGGGAACTAACTTGAGGGTTTTGAGACTGCCCGATTCCTTGTAGGTGGGTAGTGGAGTCTGTAAGGGGCCAGGAAGAGGGCCACTGCTCTTTAGCAATAGCAGTGGCATCTGCTCCTGAGTCTAGGAGGCCTTGAAAGACTTTCTCATTTAGGGACAGAGTTAACATGGGGCGGGCACGCGTGATTTGTTGAGCCCAATAGACATCTGTGGTGCCGATGTCGCCCGTTTCGCGGTGCTCTTTAAGGTACTTGTTAGAGGAAGGGATAAGGGGTAAGAGGAGAAGTTTGGCAAGAGTAGTTTTTGCTGGGATGTATGCTGGGGCCCTTAAGCGTGGAGGCTAAGATTTGGATATCTCCCTTGAAATCTGGATCAATTACTCCAGGGTGTATTTGAAGCCCTTTTAGGGAGGCTGAAGTGCATCCCAGAATTAAGCCAAAGGTGTTAGGGGGGAGGGGTCCTTGGATGCCTGTCTGCAGAAGCTTTGCCCCTTCTTCTGGAGTCAATATTGTGCTGGTGGTGGAACAGAGGTCCAATCCTGGGCTGTTTTTTGTGGCTCTCCAGAGGTCTGAAATTGACTTTGGGTTACTGTCTGACATTGATTTTGGGTCGCTGTTGAGGGGATGAACCCAATTGCCCTGGGGTTCATCTTTTGCAGGGGGGCCGGCGGCTGCCCCCTGAAGGGGTTTCCCTGGTTCTTAACAGGGAGGGGCAGACCTTGTATATCGGTTTTTGACCAACAGTCTCTGGCCCAGTGATATCCTTTTTGACATTTGGGACAAGGGGTGGAGGGGGGAATGGATTAGTTGATTTAGGGGCGTTGCCTGAACCACTAGGGAGGGGCAGATTAAAGCTAGAATTGGGGGGTTGAGGGTTTCGAGGCAGTGGGCAATCTTTGGCAAAATGACCAGGCTGCTTGCAATTAAGGCAAGTTTTTTGTGTTGAGCTAATGCCTGCCCTTTGCAAGGCAACTCCAATAGCCAGTCCAATGGCATGACTAGTTCCGGCACCTGCGCAGAGGTGCACAAAGTCGAATACTGACTCTTTACGATGATGTCGAAGCAGGTCCTGGCAGACTGGATTGGCATTTTCAAAAACTAGCTGCTTGATAAAAGGGTTATCAGGCTCTTGGATTCTGAACACGCATTCGGCAGCCTCTGTAAGACGGCTGACAAAGGAGCTGTAGGATTCATCTGCTTCTTGCCATATCTTAGTAAGAGTGGCAGTAGCAACTCCTTTAGGGGGTAACTTTTTCCAAGCTCCGAGGCCAGCTTGTCTAACTTGAGCTAGGAGGCCGGTGGGAAAGTGTGCTTGGACTGCTAGAGTGTTATAAGGAGCTTCACCTAGAATTCTTTTTGCTGTCCAGTCCCGGGAACTGAGTCAAGTAAGATTTTTATTTTCAATTTCCTTTGCAAATTCGGCAAGCTTGGCTTTCCAGAGAACAAAGTCTCCTCCGCTTAAGGCTGCATGAGCAAGCTGATGGAATTCATTTGGGGCAAGCCAATCATTAGTGATAGATTCTAGCAGAGCTAGCGTAAACGGGGCCACAGGCCCATAATTGGAAACAGCTGACTTGAGCTTTTCCAAAGCTCGAATATCTAGAGGTGAAAAAGATGTTGCAGGAGGCCCGTCATTAGGATGCGGGCCCCCGTTAACTAGGTCCTCAGGGCCATCATCTAAATTGTGGTCATCACGCCACAAATCTCTTTTGGTTCCAACCCCAGGAGCAGTACTCACGGGATGTTCCTCATCTATATCAGGGTCACCACTTTCTTCTTCAGGGTTATCGGGGTCAAATAATCTAGGGGAGGGGCTCCGGGGAATAGAAACTCCACTCTTTAGGGAGACAGGGAAAGTTAAGACAGAGTTGGATGTTTTCTTTTGTTTTTGCCCAAGTGATTTTGAGGGGGGGGGACACTCTTAGGAGGAGGTTTTGGAATGTAAGTTATGTGAGTCAATTTGGAGAGCTCTTGATCTAAATCACGGATGGCCTGCAGGAGCTGAATTTGCTCTTTTCTGTTTCTGACCATGTGCCTGAGGACTGAGAGGTCATTTGTCATATGTAGACGCTCACGGGAGAGAGTTGATGAGACAGGAAACACTTGGTCAAGAACAGGGAAATAATAAGGTGGTGGTGGGAGGAAGGGAGGCAGGCTTACAGTTGGAGGGCGGGGCGTGGCGGCAGGAACAATAGCAGGGCCTTTAGATGGCCAGTCAGGATTATTATGGTGCCCTGCCCCTTCCTCTAGAGTGGCCTCATCAGCAGGACTAAGGGGCTCATCAGGGTTTAGGTCGATGAGAGTAGGGTAAATACTTGGGGGAGGAATAACAGGATCGGCAGAACTAACAAGGGGAGGGGACGGAGAAAGAGACTCAATTGTTGGCAAGGGCGGGAGTTTGTTTGGGTCCTGGGAAGGGTTTGTAGTGGGATCTGAAGGATGTGTTTTAAAAGAAGGGGAAGCTGGCCAGGAGGCTTTGGAAGGGGGATGAGAACAGGATTTCAAGGTTTTTTCTCCCTCAATAACAACTTTCTGTAAATCAGGCCATTCTCGATGAACGCGCAGGATATCATTAATGAGATTCCAATAGCTAAATGCTGACACAGGTACTTTTTCTGGACCAAAAACTCGGTAATAGTCTTGAAGGCAATCGCCCACGCGTTGCCATTTCTTTTCACTAATGGTCCCTTCTTGAGGGAGCCAAGGACAGACATCTTCTAGAAAGACAAAAAAAGTTTCAAATCTTTTTTCTTAACCCTTGTTCCTCGTGCCCTGAGGGACTCCTTGAGTCCAGCTATAAATAATTCTTCTTGGGAGGATTCTTGCCCCATAATAACTTACCGTCCTACTTCGTCGCCGGGGAAATACACACGAGTCTGTCTCACGCCGGGTTCAGAACGTGGAAACTCCGGCGAGGGTCTCGCTGCAGACACCTCCTTTCATGGGTGGGGTGGGCCCACCCCACCCTCCTGGGGGCGACGTTCTCTCCTCTTCGGTCTGTCAGGCCTAGGAGGCCCCACATTGGGCACCAGTTGTCCTGACCTGCAGGACTATCAATGGGGGTCGACGACCTAGAGGAAAGAATTGAGAAAAAAAAAAAAGAGAGGCAAGGGACACAAAGAACGACCAGCAAGACAGGATGTCTGATCAAGCTGGCACAGTTTATTGTTTGCAGGCTCAATTTATACAGGTTAGCAAGTAAGGGGTGGGTCAGGAGATAATTGGACCTTAGATGGTGCCGGCGGGGAGGTGTAGAGGGGTGATTGGGTCTTGGTTGGCGCCGGTGGGAACAGAGGACCTGGAATAGAAGCGGGGAGTTTGCCATTTTGGGGGTGGGGGCCCTTGGGAGGGAGGTTTTAAGGGAGGGGCTTTCCCCTGGGGCAGAGGGTGTTTCTTGATTAACAAGGACAGAAAAAGCACATGTTGCGAGGTAGCCTAACCACTAGCTCTAACCTAGAAAAGCACATGTTGCGAGGTAACCTAACCACTAGCTCTAACCTAGGAGTTCACTAAATGCGTTTCTTGGTAATAGGGGAAAACTTGTTTCTAATGTGTGGATGGATTCATTGTTGCTGACTTTACAGGAAAGACTTTACTCAAACGTTGCTGTTGTCTTAAGGCTTTTGTGACCAAATCTGCCTAAAGGCCCACAGGTTTGCTCCCAACAAAGAGGATCATATACCATGACCAAGTGGGATTCATCTCAGGGATGCAAGGATGGTACAGCATTCGAAAACCCATCAACATCATTCACCATATCAACAAAAAGGACAAAAGCCACATTATCATCTCCACAGATGCTGAAAAAGCATTTAACAAAATACAACATCCATTCATGATAAAAACTCTCAACAAAATGGTTATACAGGGCAAGTACCTCAACATAGTAAAGGCCCCATATGACAAACCATAGCCAACATCATACTCAACTGCAAGAAACTGAGAGCTTTTCCCTTAAGATCGGGAATGTGACAAGGATGCCCACTCTCCCCACTTTTATTCAACATAGGAAGGAAGCAGTCAAACTGTCACTGTTTTCAGATGACATGATATTGCTAAAAACTCCACTCCATAATTACTAGAACAAATATCTGAATTTTGCAAAGTTGCAGGATTCAAAATTAAAACACCAAAATCTGTGGCTTTCCTATACACTAATGATGAACTAGCAGAAAGAGAAATCAGGAAAACAATTCCATTCACAATTGCATCAAAAAGAATAAAATACCTAGGAATAAACCTAACCAAGGAAGAGAAAGACCTATGCTCTGAAAACTACAAGACACTCTTAAGAGAAATCAAAGAGGACATTAACAAATGGAAGCTCTTGGCTAAGAAGAATTAATATTGTCAAAATGGCCATCCTGCTTAAGCAATCTACAGATTCAATGCAATCCCTATCAAAATATTGACAGCATTCTTCAACGAACTGGAGCAAATAGTTCTAAAATCCATATGGAATCACAAAAGAACCTGAATAGCCAAAGCAATCCTGAGAAGGAAGAATAAAGCAGGGGCAGTCTTGCTTCCCAACTTCAGGCTTTAGTACAAAGCCACAGTAATCAAGACAATTTGGTACTGGCACAAGAACAGACCCACAGATCAGTGGAGCAGAATAGAGAGTCCATATATGAACCCAAACATATATGATCAATTAATATATGATAAAGGAGCTATGGATATATAATGGGGAAATGACAGCCTCTTAAACAGCTGGTGTTGGCAAAACTGGACAGCTACATGCAAGAATGGAACTGGATTATTTTCTATCCCCATACACAAAAGTAAATTCAAAATGGATCAAAGACCTGAATGTAAGTCATGAAACCATAAAACTCTTAGAAAAATACATAGGAAAAAACCTCTTGGACATAAACATGAGCAACTTCTTCATGAACATACATCCCCGGGCAAGGAATACAAAAGCAAAAATGAACAAGTGGGACTATATCAAGCTGAAAAGTTTCTGTACAGCAAAGGACACCATCTATAGAACAAAAAGGCATCTTGCAGTATGACTGAATGTATTCATAAATGACATATCTGATATAGGGTTCACATCCAAAATATATAAAGAGTTCATGCATCTCAACAAACAAAAAGCAAATAATCCAATTAAAAAATGGGCAGAGAATCTGAACAGACACTTCTCCAAATACCTCAGGTGGCCAACAGGCACATGAAAAGATGCTCCACATTGCTAATCATCAGAGAAATGCAAATTAAAACCACAATGAGGTATCACCACACACCAGTTAGGATGGCCAACATTCCAAAAGACAAACAGCAACAAATGTTGGTGATGATGTGGAGAAAGGGAAACCCTCCTACACTGCTGTTGGGAATGTAAATTTGTTCAACTATTGTGGTAAACAGTATGGAGTTTTTAAAAAAATTCAAAATAGAAATACCATTTGACCCAGGAATTCCACTCCTATGAATTTACCCCAAGAATGCAGGAGCCCAGTTAGAAAAAGACATATGCACCCCTATGTTTATTGCAGCACTATTTAAAATAGCCAAGAAACGGGAGCAACCTAAGTGTCCATCAGTAGAATGGATAAAGAAGAGGTGGTACATATACACAATGGAATATTATTCAGCCATAAGAAAGAAACAAATCCTACCATTTGCAACAACATGGATGGAGCTAGAGGGTATTATGCTCAGTGAAAGAAGCCAGTCTGAGAAAGACAAGTATCAAATGATTTCACTCATCTGTGGAGTAGAAGAGAAAAGAAAAAACTGAAGGAGCCAACAGCAGCAGACTCACAGAAGCCAAGAATGGACTTAATAGTTACCAAAGGGAAAGGGATTGAGGAGGATGGGTGGGAAGGGAGGGATAAGGGGGGGAAAAGGGGCATTACGATTAGCACACATAATGTGGGTGGGGGAGTCACAGCGAAGGCAGTACAACACAGAGAATACAAGTAGTGATTCTACAGCATCTTACTATCCTGATGGACAGTGACTGTAATGGGGTATGTGGTGGGGACTTGATAATGGGGTGAGTCTAGTAACCGTTATGTTGCTCATGTAATTGTACATTAATGATACTAAAATTTAAAAAAATTTTCTTTGATTGAAAAAAAAGGCTACCTCACACGTGTCAGAAAGATTTAATTAATATATGTCAGATGTCTTAAAGTATTTAATGAGACCTAAAATTGACTCTCTTTCTTGATAGTCAACAAACCACTAACCCTAATGTTTAGCCACTCGATTTACTTAAAAAGTCTTAGATGTGCAGTCAGTCTTTTATTTAATTTTCAAGAATTGGCATGGTAGAGAATGGTGAATACATGGAAAAAAATAGGTTAGGTTTTCAGGAAGAATAACCTTGCCTTTTTGCCTTCAGTGTTATGCCCACGAATAGCCTTTAGAGTTTTGCTTATCTTTGTTGCTATGACTGGACATAGAGACTGTTATTTATTTATTTATTTATTTATTTATTTAATTAATTTATTTATTGTTCTGTTCTGTTCTTTTTTTTTTTTTATTAAGGTATCGTTGATATACAATCTTACGAAGTTTCACGTGAACAACACTGTGGTTACTACAGTCATCCATATTATCAAGTCACCCCCTACACCCCACTGTCCAACAGCATAGTAAGACGCTATAGAGTCACTACTTGTCTTCTCTGTGCTATACTGCCTTCCCTGTGACCTACCTACATTATGTGTGCTAATCATAATGCTGCTTAATCCCCTTCACCCTCCCTTTGCATCCACTCTCCCCATCCCCTTCCCTTTGGTAACTCCTAGTCCCTTCTTGGAGTCTGTGAGTCTGCTGCTGTTTTGTTCCTTCAGTTTTGCTTTGTTGTTATACTCCACAAAAGAATGAAATCATTTGGTACTTGTCTTTCATAGAGACTGTTTTGACCTCTGCTCTTCAGTTAATATTTGTTTTTGATCTCATATTTTAAAGGAGAAACAAACTTATTTAAGTGGTTGATTTGTCTTACATTGTGAACTTTTTCTTATCATATTTCCTAGTAGTTAAGAGAAAGTAACTATTGTTGGAGGACCTGGCATCAGTCTCCCCAGTTGGAAAGTTCTTAAACTCAGCTAAGTAATAAAAACAGTTTCAGTTGTTATTTTTCGAGGAAAAGGGATATTGAAAATAATTTTTATATTTAAATGACAATTATTACTGATATCTCTTCTTCCACTTTTTTTTTTTTTTGGTATTTTCATAAGATTTTAAGCAAGAAACCTGAGAAGTCCCCTCAGGTAACTTTGCAAGTTTAGAATTTGGTCTTTTGCTTCCAAGTATAGTAACATTTGGATAACTTCACTTTCCAGATACCATTTCTATTAAATGACAGAAAATGGGAAGCACTGTTTCTTTTAAATCCTAAGCCACTAGGCAAAAATCATTTCTTGTACAGTTTTTCAAATACAGAGATAATATTACAACTTCTAAATAGTACAGTCCCCCAAATACTGTCTAAAGTGGGAAGTGTATTCAAACAGATGTTTTGCTCTGCCAGCGAGAGTCATTCTCATATCGGGGAGGACTGCACACAGATAGCAATCTCATTCAGTCCTCACAAGATATTTGTGAGTTAGGCATCAGGCTGATCCCCACTTTTCAAGGAGGAAACTGAGATTTAGGTTATGTAACTTGCTCAACAAGATCACTGAGTCAGTAAATGGGGAGGTGAAGCTCGAATGAAGTTTATCTGACTTTAAAGGCTGTGTTGCTACGGTGCTTTCTTTTAGGTCCTGTTACTTGTAAAGGCCCTCTTTCCCATTCAGTTCAATAAGGGTTTAAATGTCAGAACTTAATATTTTAACAGAAATTTCTATAGAATGTGTGATGTATTCCCTAGATTCTTTGGTATAATATATAAAACATAAGTTAACATTGTCTTGATGGCATGGTATCATTATTTTAGACATCATTATATTGTGCTGTAGATATGGTATAATGTTTAGTCATGAGGGTAGATGTTAGGAAATGGGGACTTAGAGAACTTAGGTAAATTTTCCAGTTTATATAGATGGCAGCTGTTGGAGCTAAGATTTGTCTGTAGTTCTTCCAATTCCAAATTTAGTGGCTTAAGTACCACTCAATTAATGCTAGTTAAATCTGACTTTATAGCTATTAATTAATGAAAAGAATTTACCCCTATTTTCACAATTCCCCTCTCTCCAGACTAATGTTTCCTACTGGGTCACTAAGCTGTTGAAGTATACTGAGGTTTTGTACTTTAGGTGATTTTGTGCCCTTGATCTTTCAGGATATTAGGGTGATGGCTGAGTTACTGTTTTAAAAGATCCCTCACCCCAACCCCTCCCTGCAGCACTGCAATGGCTTATTCAGGAGAGAACTTTATTTCTCTAACCTAACCTGGGTCCAGGACATGGAAAGGAGGATCTGCTCTAAGAAGCCACCATAGAATTTCAGGCAAGCAGGAAAGCCAGGCCATTTGAAGCACACATGGTTTTCAAGGATGCCTCAGTTGAAGCCATTTCCAGCCAGTAGAAAGGAAAAGGGGAAAGAATAAGTCTAAGGCAAACATCTTTTGAGCAAGTAAGACAAAAGTTGTTAACATCATTTGTACTCACTTTCATAGGTGAGAATTTAATATAAGGCCCCCACTAATTGCAAAGGAGCCTGGGAAATGATATCTAACCAATCATGTGTGCAAGAAGAACAGGAGCACATATTTTGGGGGGTTCAAACAATAATCTGCCATACCTATGTTATTAATCTGCTATACCTATGCCATACCATGTACAGTGGAACTGTCTCTCCCACTCAGGGTTAGGTATATTGTTGGTAGCTGCTTACCCTTATTCATAGGCAAGCATGGATGTACTGATGGGTGTTTGACTTTTTCTCTCCTATCTCTGCATCTCAAAATACCAACTTATTTCTTCTCTTGTCCATTTTCTCCACTCTTCTGCCTTTTGCTATCACTGAGCTTGATTGTTCCTATGTATTACTATTTTCTTTAACTCTGTGTCTCCTGTCATTCATTTTTATCCCTGTCTTTGTCCTTTGTAAACATTTCCAACTAATCAGACTCATCCTTTCCTGCACTTTAGCAAGCATATGTAATGTTAAGACGTAAGTTCTTTACAATTGTGTTGGTTGCTGGGTATTGGGGTTACTTTGCTGCCAAATTATTTTGATTGGGAGTTAGAGACACCTTGTAGGAACCTAAATCTTGTCTCCAGAGAGCTAGTTTTACAGGAAAAAAGGTATTTATCTTCCTAAACTGAGAGTGATTGGTAAAAGATTTTGGAGAAACAAGGAAAAGGTGGTACCACAGAAAGTGGGGGAAGAATGAGGTTCAAGATGGAGGGAATGTTCAGTGATTATCAGTTGCCTCAGAGAGGTCAAATAAGATCAGAGCTGCTGAGGAGGACATTTTTAGTGACACTAGGTGAGAAGTTTTAGTGGACTAGTTTTAATGGCCAGATGCCGTATTTTCTGGGGTGGAAGAGTGAATGGGAAGGGCGACAGAGTTGAGATAATAGGTAGGCTAAGTTCATTTCCAGAAAATTGACTGATTAGGAAAAGAGAAGGAGAGGGGTGATAGCAGGAGTTGAGGGAGTTTGTTGTCATTTCTAACTTTTTAGAAGGGAGAAATTTGAGTACATTTATAGGCTGAAGGAAGGGAAGCCACTTTAGAGGGAAAGAGGGAAGATCCAGAAGAAGGAAAGAATGATTAACTGATGGAATACATTTTCAGAAGGGGTGAGAAGGAATTCTGGGATCAAGGGCAGAGGTGCAGTGTTTTGAAGGTGAAAATCAGGGTCGTACTTATGCATTAGGCACTAACGACATTGACATTGTGCCTAATGCAAAAACTGCTTTGAGATCTTTGAAAATAGTTGAGAAAAAATTTTTGACCCTAAAATATGGATAAATATTTAATTATATATTTATAAAACATAATTTAATGCCACTTTTATTGTTATATTTATTATGAGCAAACATTTTACTATATTTGAAAGCAATTTATAGGTAAGATTTTTCTTAATTAGTAGAAATTCCCAAATGAGAAACAGATCCTAAGATGATCTTAAAATGACTCTATAAGAATATTATTCAGCAATAAAAAAGAAGGAAATCCTGCTGCTATTTGCAACAACATGGATGGAGCTGGAGGGCATGATACTAAGTGAAATAAGTCAGAGAAAGGCAAACACCATATCACCTTACTAGTATGTGAAATCTAAGAATAAATTAGATTCATAGATACACAGAATAGATTGGTGTTTGCCAGAGGTGGAGAGTGGGGGTTAGGTGAAGTGAGTGAAGGTAGGAAAAAGAAATTTCCAGTTATACAATAAATGAGTCTTGGGGATGTAATGTGCAGCATGGTGACTGTAGTTAATAATTGTGTATTGTACATTTGAAAGTTGCCAAGAGAGTAGATTAGATCATAAAAGTTGTCATCACAAGAAAAAAATTTTTACTGTGTGTAATGATGGCTGTTAAATAGACTTATTGTGGTGATCATTTCACAATATATACAAATATCAAATCATGTTATATACCTTATGTCAGTTATAGCTCAATCAAAAAGAAAAAGAAGAAAGCCCTGAAATTAAAAAGAATAATTTTGTTTGAACAAAGAGATGGAAAGTAAGGATGGTGAAGGGCAGAGGTAAGCTTAGAAATAGAGCTGAAGGCTCATGTTCTTTACCTGGCCAAATCTTCTTTGTCTTTGAAGTAAGAATCAAGGTTATCTCCGCAGGGAGGCAGAAGTAAAAGACTTAAGAGAGGAAAGTTGCTGTGGGAAAGAAGAAAGAGCTTGACAAGGAACAGCTACAAGAATTTTGAGCTGCATTAAGACATTTGAAGTAAGGATGCATAAGTAAATCCATTTAACAAAAAAAGCAACAAAAAACATTGGTAGGAACAACATTAACAATGTAAATAGGTAAAAGAAAAAAACATGAAAGTATTATAAAGTAATAATTAGATGAAACAAGATATCACAAATAGTGGGTAAGGAGAGGCAGGTTTTACATAGAACAATAGTGTTTTTTTAAATTAATGTTTATTTTTACTAGCCACAGAATTTTATTGTTCAAATAGATATAAGTGTTTTAACAAAACACGGCCATACCATACCCCACAGACTTCTCACCTCTAAGTCCCACTCCTCAGAGGGGACTACTTTAAATTTGTCACCATTTCTTAAATATTTTGCTGCATAGTTTAAAGTAACATGATTAAACGATTCTCCCTGATTTTTTAGTTTTAGATATTATCTAATGACTTCCTATGATGGATATATACCCCCTAAATTTTATACCACCTAACTTCCCTTATGTCTATCCTTCCAGTAAAATTATAATTTTTTATTAAGTCAATATTCAGTGCTTATTATGGAAATACTACATAGAAGTTAGTCATGTAGTTTACTATGGTTATGTTTCCCATTTTTCCATAGTTTGTTTTTTTTCTTTTTCCTGGAATTAATAATTGCCTTGTCTTTTGTTTGGTTGTTTTTCTATGAATGTATCTCTAACTTACCCTTAAACTCTTCAACAAAAGGTCTGTCTTTTCTCAGTTCATGCAGACACATCAGGTATTCTCTAAGTTTCTATTTATTTTCTTTAAGACAACTCTCCTGGAGTACCCCTTTACCTAATTTGTCCTCCTGCTCCAGTCTGGCCTAGTTCCTTTCTAAATCCTTTATCCTTATTATGGGTATTATTTGTCTCTCAAGTTATATTCCATATTTTCTGAAGCCTGGTGTTTTCCTTTTTCCTTATATGCTCCTTCTTTTTGTTAGATTGCATACTCCAGTAGCTTCTGGAGAAAGGGTGCATGCAAAATAAAATTTGGGGGATCCTGTGTCTCTGAAAATGTCTTTATTACTACTCTTATGCTTGATTGATGGTTTGTATGGGTGTACAATTCTATGTGAGAGATAAGCCCTTACCTTTTAGCTTTCCATGTTGCTGTTGAGAAATCTAATGCTATTCTGATTTGTGAAATTTCATAAAGATGTCCATTGGTGAGGATCTTCTTTCATTCATTGTCTTGATACTCTTTCAATGTGAACATTTATATTTTTTAGTTTGGAGAAATTTTCTTGAATTACGTATTTGATATTTTCTTATGTCTGTCTCTGGAACTGTTGTTACTCAGACATTGGACCTTATGGAGTCATGCTCAAATTTTTATATATTTCTCTCCTTTTCCATATTTTTTTGGCTTTACTTTCTGTGAATATCTTCAACCTTCTGATCCTGTTGGATTCTTAAAATATCTAGTATTATATTTTATATTTCTATTAATTAATTTGTTTTGTATTCTGAAGTCATGAGGACAAGGTTTTATCTTGCCCTTCTGAGAATACTAATTATGTTATTTATTTTCTTGTTTTGTTCTGTTCACTTGTGTGTTTGTCTCCTGTATTTTTTCTTTCTCATCTGAGTTTTTTTTTTTCTATTTATTATTTCTGTTGTATGTTTCATATAAGAAGCTTTCCTGAAGCTTTTGAAGCTTCTGGAATATCTATTCAAGTGCTGAGCCGGGGAGGGTCTTACCGATCAGCATGCAGACTTTAAGGTAATAATCCTGCTTTTTAGTAGGGTACCTTTACCTTCAACTGTTCTTGTCTCCAAAGTCCTAGTGTCTTAATTGAGAATAAACCTTTAATATTATAGCTGGGTAGAGAAAGGGTAGTAACTTTGCTATTCAAGCCTGAGAAGAGAATCTAAAAATATAACTACTTCTTATGTAACATTTTCACCCAAGTATATTAGTTGTCTCAGGCTACCACAACAAAAGATCACAGAATACATGACTTAAATAACAGAAAATTAATTTTCTCACAGCCCTGTATGCTGTGAAGTCCAAGATCCAGCAAGGGTTGGTCTTTGGTGATGACTCTCTTTCTGGTATGCAGACAGTTGCCTTCTTGCTGTGTGCTCACATGACCTTTCTTGGTGTGTACATGTGTATAGAGGGTAGCTATCTAGTGTATCTTCTTATAAGAGCAATAACCCTTTTGGATCAGGGCCCCACCCTTCTCACCTCATTTAACTCTAATTACTTCCTCATTCAAAATACAGGCACACTGTGGATTAGAACCTCGGCATGTGAATTTGGGGGATACAACATTAAGTCCATACACCAGCCTTCTGTTTTTACCTTTATCTACACCCATGCCTTCAGAGGTACTTGTACTTACAATTCCTAAGCCTTTCTGGTATTATTTAAGACAGTGGACTTGCTTCTTATCATCTTTCCTTAATACAGCTATTTAATATTTACCTTTTTATAGTCTACTACAATAGTTATTTCTTGTTTATCTTAATTTACATCTTCCAAAAATTTTCTTAGCATCTTATCTGCTGCTATCTCCAGCTCTGTTTTTTGAGACTGACTTCTTCTGTTGAGATTAGTTAACATAACAAAACTCACCCTTTTAAAGTATAAAATTCTGTTTTTTAGTGCAAGAACGTGCAATCGCCATTAAGATCTAATTCCAGAACATTCTCATCTCCCCAAAAAGAAACCCCATACTAGTTAGCAGTCATTTCCCATTTCTCACTACCCCTAATCCCTGACAAGCACTAATCTACTTTCTGTCTCTGTGAATTTGCTTATTCTGGACATTTCATATAGAACAGTATCATACAATATGTGATCTTTTGTGTCTGGCTTCTTTGACTTAGCCCATTTTTATGGTTCATCCATGTTACAGTATGTATCAGTACTTCATTTCTTTTCATGACTGAATAATATTTGGTTGTATGGATATACCCCATTTTGTTTATCCATCTATCAGTTGATAGACATTTGGATTCTTACCACCTTTTGGGTACTATGAAGAGTGCTATGAACAACTATGTACAGATTTTTGTTTGAACACCTCTTTTTCTTTTGGGTATATACCTAGGAGTAGAATTGCTAGGTCATATGGTAACTGTGTTTAACTTTTTAAGGAACTGCAAACCTGTTTTCCAAACTGGCTTCTCCATTTTACCTACCAGCAATGTATGAGGGATCCAATTTCTCCACATTATTTCCAAAACTTGTTATTATGTGTCTTTTTGATTGTAGCCATTTTTGCAAATGTGAAGTGGTGTCTTACAGAGATTTTGGGTTTTATTTCCCTAATGACTAATGGTATTGAGCATCTTTTCATGTGTTTTTTGGCCATTAGTATGTCTTCTTTGAAGAAATGCCTATACAAATCCTTTGCCTATTTTTAATTGGGTTGTCATTTTATTGTTGAATTACAATGGTTCTTTATATATCCTTGATACTAGGCTCTTATTAGGTATATAATTTGCAAATATTTTCTCCCATTCTGTGGGTTGTCTTTTTACTTTCTTGATAGCGTCCTTTGGAGCATAAAATTTTTAAATTTTTATGAAGTCCAGTTTATCTGCTTTTTCCCTTTAGTTGCTTATACTTTAGGTGTTATATCTAAAAAACCTAAACCACAGTCACAAAGATTTACACCTATATTTTAATCCTGAGTTTTATAGTTTTAGCTTTTACATTCAGGTCTTTGATCCACTTTAATTTTTGTGTATAACTTGAGGTAGGGGGTCCAGATTTGTTCTCTTGCATGTAGATAATCCAGTTCTCTCACAACAATATGTTGGAAGGTCTCTACTTTCCCCATTGAATAGTTTTGACTATTATAAAAAATCATTTGACCATATATGTAAGAGTTCATTTCTGAGCTCTGTATTCTATTCTATTGGTCTTTTGTCTGTACCACACAGTTTTGATTACTATAACTTTGTAGTGAATTTTTAAATCAGGAAATATGAATTTTCCAGCTTTGTTCTTTTTCAACATAGTTTTGGGTATCAGGGTCCCTTGAGTTTCCATATGAATATGAGCATGGGCTCCTACTTGTTCAGGTTTCAGCTCAGTTGTCTTCTCCAAATATCCTTTTTTCATCCTTTCTTTGAGAGTAGGTTTCCATCTTATATGTACATCTTTACCATAGTCCATAGTTTTTACTACACTGTATTGTAATGGATTTGTTTGTCTCCTTAAGGACAAAGTACACTTGTTCTATTATTTTTCATTTTCCCAGTGTCTAGCATATATTAGATGTTCAATATAATGTTTGAATAAGTAAGTGGATGAAGCATAACTTAAACAAAACAAGTGTTATTTTAAATTTAAAAAGATTAGATTATAACTGACAGTTTTGTAGTACTTTATCATTTATAAAGTACACTCAGATATATTGTTTTGTCTTAACTAACTTATGAAGAAAGTATGATTAGAACTATCCCTTTTTGATGAATCTGAATATTACAAATAAAGTAAAATTAATATACTTATGAAAAGGACTAAATGGAAACATTTGGAAGTATAAAATATGTATCTTCTGCAAATATTTTTAATATATAAAACATAAAGAATTTTTCGGTGAATAAAGGACATTAATTATATATACTGCATTCTTTCTTTTTTTAGGAAGGTATCATTGATATACACTCTTATGAAGATTTCAAATGAAAAACATTGTGGTTACAACATTCGTATTGTCAAGTCTGCCCCATACCCCATTGAAGTCACTGTCCATCAGTGTATTAATATGCCACAGAGTCACTACTTGTCTTCTCTATGCTACACGGTCTTCCCCATGACCTCTACACACCATGTGTACCACTCATAATACCACTCAATCCCCTTCTCACTCTCTCCCCCTCACAATCCCCACCACTCACCTTTCATAACAGGTAATCCCTTCTTAGAGTCTGTCAGTCTGCTGCTGTTTTGTTCCTTCAGTTTTGCTTTGATGTTATTATACCGCACAAATGAGGGAAATCATTTGGTATTTGTCTTTCCCTGCCTGGCTTATTTCACTGAGCATAATAACCACTAGTTCCATCCATGCTGTTGCAAATGGTAGGATTTGATTTCTTCTCATGGCTGAATAGTATTCCATTGTGCATATGTGCCACATTTTTTTTTTAAATTTTGGTATCATTAATGTACAATTACATGAGCAACATTATGGTTGCTAGACTACCCCAATTATGAAGTCCCCACCACATACCCCATTACAGTCACTGTCCATCAGCATAGTAAGATGCTATAGAATCATTACTTGTCTTCTCTGTGTTATACGGCCTTCCCCAGGCACCCCCTACATTGTGTGTGCTAATTGTAGTACCCCTTTTCCCCCTTATCACTCCCTTCCCACCCACCCTCCCCAGTCCCTTTCCCTTTGGTAACTGTTAGTACATTCTTGACTTTGGTAAGTCTGCTGCTATTTTGTTCCTTCTGTTTTTTTCTTTGTTCTTATACTCCACAGATGACTGAAACTATTTAATACTTGTCTTTATCTGCCTGGCTTATTTCACTGAGCAATAATAACCTCTAGCTCCAACCATGTTGTTGTAAATGGTATGATTTGTTGTCTTTTTATGGCTGAATAATATTCCATTTTGTATATGTACCACCTCTTCTTTATCCATTCATCTACCGATGGACACTTAAGTTGCTTCCATTTCTTGGCTATTGTAAATAGTGCTGTGATAAACAAAGGGGTGCATATGCCTTTTTCAAACTGGGCTCCTGAATTCTTAGGGTAAATTCCTAAGAGTGGAATTCCTGAGTCAAATGGTAAATCTATTTTGAGTTTTTTGAAGAACCTCCATACTATTTTCCACAATGGTTGAACTCATTTACATTCCCACCAGCAGTGTAGGAGGGTTCCCCTTTCTCCACATCCTCCCCAACATTTGTTGTTGATTGTCTTTTGGATGATGACCATCTGAACTGGTGTGAGGTGATATCTCATTGTGGTTTTAATTTGCATTTCTCTGATGATTAGCAATGTGGAGCATCTTTTTTATGTACCTGTTGGCCATCTGAATTTCTTCTTTGGAGAAATGTCTGTTCAGATCCTCTGCCCATTTTTTAATTGGATTATTTATTTTTTGTCTGTTGAGGTGCATGAGCTCTTTATATATTTTGGGTGTCAAACCTTTATTGGATATATCATTTATGAATAAATTCTGCCATACTGTAGATATCTTTTTGTCCTACTGGTAGTGTCCTTTGCTGTACAGAAGATTTTTAGTTTGATATAGTCCCACCTGTTTATTTTTGCTTTTGTTTCCCTTGCCTGGGGATGTATGTTCATGAAGAAGTCGCTCATATTTATGTCCAAGAGATTTTTGCCTATGTTTTTTTCTAAGAGTTTTATGGTTTCATGACTTACATTCAGGTCTTTGATCCATTTCGAATTTACTTTTGTGTATGGGGTTAGACAGTGATTCAGTTTTTTTTTTTTTTTTTTTTTTTTTTTTTGAGAGGGCATCTCTCATATTTATTGATCAAATGGTTGTTAACAACAATAAAATTCAGTATAGGGGGGTCAATGCTCAATGTACAATCATTAATCCATCTCAAGCCTAATTCTCGTCAGTCTCCAATCTTCTGAAGCATAACGAACAAGTTCTTACATGGTGAACGAATTCTTACAGAGTGAATAAATTCTTACATGGTGAACAGTACAAGGGCAGTCATCACAGAAACTTTCGGTTTTGATCATGCAATATGACCTATAAACCATCAGGTCAAATATGAATATTCATTTGATTTTTGTACTTGATTTATATGTTGATCCCACATTTCTCCTATTATTATTATTATTTTTATTTTTAATAAAATGCTGAAGTGGTAGGTAGATGCAAGATAAAGGTAGAAAACATAGTTTAGTGCTGTAAGAAGGCAAATGTAGATGATCAGATGATCAGGTGTGTGCCTATGGACTAAGTATTAATCCAGGCTAGACAAGGGCAGCAAGACATCCACGGATGCAGAAGATTTCTCTCAAAGCAGGGGGGGTGAGGTTCTGAGCCTCACCTCTGTTGATCCCCAAATTCTCACCTGATGGCCCCCCTGCGACTGTGCCTGTCTTAGGTTGTTCCTCCCTTGAGGAATCTTACCCGTCTCTGGCTAACCAGTCATCTTCCGGGGCCATACAGGGAAATGTAAAGTTGGTAAGTGAGAGAGAAGCCATATTGTTTGCAAAGGTTAGCTTTTTACTTCTTTGCAGATTTATGCCCTGTGGCTTCTATGCCCAGCACTTGTCTCGAGGTATCTTTACCACCTGGAGGAATTATGATACTCGGTAAATTCGATATGAGGCACGAATTCTATTTAAAGTTTGTAATTAGGAAGGAAGAAGAAAAGCTATAGATGTAGCATATGAAGGAAACTTGGGAGGATTGATTATTTCTTTGACATATCTTCTTGTATAGTACCTTAAGTATGTATAGGTTTTAAACTACTAACTAATTTGCACACACATATTGACATAATAGGAATACGGTGACATAAACAAAGCAAATCTATAATTACCAGCCATCTCCAGTGAAGCCAAGAAAACCATTTAGGCACCCTAGGCATTTGTGAAAATTTATCTATGATATGATGGATATTTTCCAACTGTACTTGAACCATCAGACAAATTAAAGCAGCCCATTTCTGGGATCTGTTCACATCCCATATGTTCTTTTAACCATAGATAGTCTATAGTCATGAGATTTTGGGGTGCTACAACTTGCACCCCTCCCAACTCCTGGTTGAGTTCCAACAGTACAGATCCAGTCAAATTCGTTGTCTCACTGTATGCACATGCCAGCCTAGACATCTCCCTCCTCCTTCTTATGGCAAGTCCAGGAGATGGTGGGCTGGATGCAGCCACAACCGCAGCATCGTCCGGATCCCTGTGGAGGCTTTTTGATGATCATCCCCCGGCACGAGTCCTCCAGAGAGTGCTGATGCCGGAAGCTCCTCCTCATATCGTATCTTAGTTCATTTTCTGGGTATCCAAGCTAGGCCTTGATCTTCTGCGTAGAAACAAACAGACCCTTTGCCCACACTTTGACATGCCCTCTATACCACTGTGCAGAACTCATTGGAGGTCAGCACACAGTAACTGCTTTTTTTTTTTTTTTTTTTAATTAAGAGAAAGGAATATTGTCAGAAAAGAGTACCTCCATAGCTGATCATCTGACACCCTTTAAGTGATCAACATTAAGGATATTTAAAGCATGCGTTGATCTTTGATTTACCAATAGTTTTATCCTGTTAAGGAGTAATCCCCCTTTTCTTTCTTTCTTTCTTTTTTTTTTTTTTTTAAATTTTTAATCTACACTTACCTGAAGAATACTATGTTTACTATGCTCTCCCCTATATCAGGTCCCCCCTAACAACCACATTACGGTTACTGTCCATCAGCTTAGCAAAATGTTGTAGAGTCACTACTTGTCCTCTCTGTGTTGTGCAGCCCACCCTCCCCTTTCTCCCTCCCCCCCAAGCATGCTAATCTTAATACCCCCCTTCTTCTTCCCCCCCCTTATCCCTCCCTGCCCACCCATCCTCCCCAGTTCCTTTCCCTTTGGTACCTGTTAGTCCATTTTTGGGTTCTGTAATTCTGCTGCTGTTTTGTTCCTTCAGTTTTTCCTTTGTTCCTATACTCCTCAGATGAGTGAAATCATTTGGTATTTCTCTTTCTCCGCTTGGCTTATTTCACTGAGCATAATACTCTCCAGCTCCATCCATGTTGCTGCAAATGGTTGGATTTTTCCACTTCTTATGGCTGAGTAGTATTCCATTGTGTATATGTACCACATCTTCTTTATCCATTCATCTACAGATGGACATTTAGGTTGCTTCCAATTCTTGGCTATTGTAAATAGTGCTGCGATAAACATAGGAGTGCATCTGTCTTTCTCAAACTTGATTGCTGCGTTCTTAGGGTAAATTCCTAGGAGTGGAATTCCTGGGTCAAATGGTAGGTCTGTTTTGAGCATTTTGATGCACCTCCATACTGCTTTCCACAATGGTTGAACTAATTTACATTCCCACCAGCAGTGTAGGAGGGTTCCCCTTTCTCCACAGCCTCGCCAACATTTGTTGTTGTTTGTCTTTTGGATGGCAGCTATCCTTACTGGTGTGAGGTGATACCTCATTGTAGTTTTAATTTGCATTTCTCTGATAATTAGCGATGTGGAGCATCTTTTCATGTGTCTCTTGGCCATCTGTATTTCTTTTTTGGAGAACTTTCTGTTCAGTTCCTCTGCCCATTTTTTAATTGGGTTATTTGTTTTTTGTTTGTTGAGGCGTGTGAGCTCTTTATATATTCTGGACGTCAAGCCTTTATCAGATCTGTCATTTTCAAATATATTCTCCCATACTGTAGGGTTCCTTTTTGTTCTATTGATGGTGTCTTTCGCTGTACAGAAGCTTTTCAGCTTAATGTAGTCCCACTTGCTCATTTTTGCTGTTGTTTTCCTTGCCCGGGGAGATATGTTCAAGAAGAGATCACTCATGTTTATGTCTAAGAGGTTTTTGCCTATGTTTTTTTCCAAGAGTTTAATGGTTTCATGACTTACATTCAGGTCTTTGATCCATTTTGAGTTTACCTTTGTATATGGGGTTAGACAATGGTCCAGTTTCATTCTCCTACATGTAGCTGTCCAGTTTTGCCAGCACCATCTGTTGAAGAGACTGTCATTTTGCCATTGTATGTCCATGGCTCCTTTATCAAATATTAATTGACCATATATGTTTGGGTTAATTTCTGGGGTCTCTAATCTGTTCCACTGGTCTGTGGCTCTGTTCTTGTGCCAGTACCAAATTGTCTTGATTACTATGGCTTTGTAGTAGAGCTTGAAGTTGGGGAGTGAGATCCCCCCTACTTTATTCTTCTTTTTCAGGATTGCTTTGGCTATTCGGGGTCTTTGGTGTTTCCATATGAATTTTTGAATTATTTGTTCCAATTCATTGAAGAATGTTGCTGGTAATTTGAGAGGGATTGCATCAAATTTGTATATTGCTTTCGGCAGGATGGCCATTTTGACGATATTAATTCTTCCTAGCCATGAGCATGGGATGAGTTTCCATTTATTAGTGTCCCCTTTAATTTCTCTTAAGAGTGACTTGTAGTTTTCAGAGTATAAGTCTTTCACTTCCTTGGTTAGGTTTATTCCTAGGTATTTTATTCTTTTTGATGCAATGGTGAATGGAATTGTTTTCCTGATTTCTCTTTCTATTGATTCGTTGTTAGTGTATAGGAAAGCTACAGATTTCTGTGTGTTGATTTTGTATCCTGCAACTTTGCTGTATTCCGATATCAGTTCTAGTAGTTTTGGAGTGGAGTCTTTAGGGTTTTTTATGTACAGTATCATATCATCTGCAAATAGTGACAGTTTCACTTCTTCTTTACCAATCTGGATTCCTTGTATTTCTTTCTTTTGTCTGATTGCCGTGGCTAGGACCTCCAGTACTATGTTAAATAACAGTGGGGAGAGTGGGCATCCCTGTCTGGTTCCCGATCTCAGTGGAAATGCTTTCAGCTTCTCGCTGTTCAGTATAATGCTGGCTGTGGGTTTATCATATATGGCCTTTATTATGTTGAGGTACTTGCCCTCTATTCCCATTTTGCTGAGAGTTTTTATCATGAATGGATGTTGAATTTTGTCAAATGCTTTTTCAGCATCTATGGAGATGATCATGTGGTTTTTGTCTTTCTTTTTGTTGATGTGGTGGATGATGTTGATGGATTTTCGAATGTTGTACCATCCTTGCATCCCTGGGATGAACCCCACTTGGTCATGGTGTATGATCCTTTTGATATACTGTTGAATTCTGTTTGCTAATATTTTATTGAGTATTTTTGCATCTACGTTCATCAGGGATATTGGTCTGTAATTTTCTTTTTTGGTGGGGTCTTTGCCTGGTTTTGGTATTAGGGTGATGTTGGCTTCATAGAATGAGTTTGGGAGTATTCCCTCTTCTTCTATTTTGTGGAACACTTTAAGGAGAATGGGTATTATGTCTTCTCTGTGTGTCTGATAAAATTCCGAGGTAAATCCGTCCGGCCCCGGGGTTTTGTTCTTGGGTAGTTTTTTGATTACTGTTTCAATTTCTTTGCTTGTAATTGGTTTGTTTAACTTTTGTGTTTCTTCCTTGGTCAGTCTTGGGAGGTTGTATTTTTCTAGGAAGTTGTCCATTTCTTCTAGGTTTTCCAGCTTGTTGGCATATAGGTTTTCATAGTAGTCTTTAATAATTCTTTGTATTTCTGTGGAGTCTGTCGTGATTTTTCCATTCTCATTTCTGATTATGTTGATTTGTGTTGACTCTCTTTTTCTCTTAATAAGTTGGGCTAGAGGCTTATCTATTTTGTTTATTTTCTCAAAGAACCAGCTCTTGGTTTCGTTGATTTTTGCTATTGTTTTATTCTTCTCAATTTTGTTTATTTCTTCTCTGATCTTTATTATGTCCCTCCTTCTGCTGACTTTAGGCCTCATTTGTTCTTCTTTTTCCAGTTTTAATAATTGTGATGTTAAACTATTCATTTGGGATTGTTCTTCCTTCTTTAAGTGTGCCTGGATTGCTATATACTTTCCTCTTAAGACTGCTTTCGCTGCATCCCACAGAAGTTGGGGCTTAGTGTTGTTGTTGTCATTTGTTTCTATATATTCCTTGATCTCTATTTTGATTTGTTCATTGATCCATTGATTATTTAGTAGCATGTTGTTAAGCCTCCATGTGTTTGTGAGCCTTTTTGTTTTCTTTGTAGAATTTATTTCTACTTTCATACCTTTGTGGTCTGAAAAATTGGTTGGTAGAATTTCAATATTGTGGAATTTACTGAGGCTCTTTTTGTGAGCTAGTATGTGGTCTATTCTGGAGAATGTTCCATGTGCACTTGAGAAGAATGTATATCCTGTTGCTTTTGGATGTAAAGTTCTATAGATGTCTATTAGGTCCATCTGTTCTAGTGTGTTGTTCAGTGCCTGTGTGTCTTTACTTATTTTCTGCCCGGTGGATCTATCCTTTGGGGTGAGTGGTGTGTTGAAGTCTCCTACAATGAATGCATTGCAGTCTATTTCCCTCTTTAGTTCTGTTAGTATTTGCTTCACATATGCTGGTGCTCCTGTATTGGGTGCATATATATTTAGAATGGTTATATCCTCTTGTTGGACTAAGCCCTTTATCATTATGTAGTGGCCTTCTTTATCTCTTGTTACTTTCTTTGTTTTGAAGTCTATTTTGTCTGATATTAGTACTGCAACCCCTGCTTTCTTCTCACTGTTGTTTGCCTGAAATATGTTTTTCCATCCCTTGACTTTTAGTCTATGCTTATCTTTGGGTTTAAGGTGAGTTTCTTGTAAGCAGCATATAGATGGGTCTTGCTTTTTTATCCATTCTATTACTCTATGTCTTTTGATTGGTGCATTAAGTCCATTTACATTTAGGGTGACTATTGAAAGATATGTACTTATTGCCATTGCAGGCTTTAGATTCGTGGTTACCAAAGGTTCAAGGTTAGCTTCTTTAGTATCTTACTGCCTAACTTAGCTCGCTTATTGAGCTGTTATATACACTGTCTGGAGAGTCTTTTCTTCTCTCCCTTCTTATTCCTCCTCCTCCCTTCTTCATATGTTGTGTGTTTTGTTCTGTGCTCTTTTTAGGGGTGCTCCCATCTAGAGCAGTCCCTGTAGGATGCCCTGTAGAGGTGGTTTGTGGGAAGCAAATTCCCTCAGCTTTTGCTTATCTGGGAATTGTTTGATCCCACCATCATATTTAAATGATAGTCGTGCTGGATACAGTATCCTTGGTTCAAGGCCCTTCTGTTTCATTGCATTAAGTATATCATGCCATTCTCTTCTGGCCTGTAGGGTTTCTGTTGAGAAGTCTGATGTTAGCCTGATTGGTTTTCCTTTATAGGTGACCTTTTTCTCTCTAGCTGCCTTTAAAACTCTTTCCTTGTCCTTGATCCTTGCCATTTTAATTATTATGTGTCTTGGTGTTGTCCTCCTTGGATCCTTTCTGTTGGGGGTTCTGTATAATTCCATGGTCTGTTCGATTATTTCCTCCCCCAGTTTGGGGAAGTTTTCAGCAATTATTTCTTCAAAGACACTTTCTATCCCTTTTCCTCTTTCTTCCTCTTCTGGTATCCCTATAATACGAATGTTTTTCCTTTTGTATTGGTCACATATTTCTCTTAGTGTTGTTTCATTCCTGGAGATCCTTTTATCTCTCTCTATGTCAGCTTCTATACGTTCCTGTTCTCTGGCTTCTATTCCTTCAATGGCCTCTTGCATCTTATCCATTCTGCTTATAAATCCTTCCAGGGATTGTTTCACTTCTGTGATCTCTTTCCTGACATCTGTGATCTCCTTCCGGACTTCATCCCACTGCTCTTGCATTTTTCTCTGCATCTCATCCCACTGCTCTTGCATTTTTCTCTGCATCTCATCCCATTGCTCTTGCATTTTTTTCTGCATCTCTGTCAGCATGTTCATGATTTTTATTTTGAATTCTTTTTCAGGAGGACTAGTTAGGTCTGTCTCCTTCTCAGGTGTTGTCTCTGTGATCTTTGTCTGCCTGTAGTTTTGCCTTTTCATGGTGATAGAGATAGTCTGCAGAGCTGGTACAAGTGACCGCTGGAAGAGCTTCCCTTCTTGTTGGTTTGTAGCCTTTTCCTGGGAGAATAGCGACCTCTAGTGGCTTGTGCTGGGCAGCTGTGCGCAGACAGGGCTTCTGCTTCCTGCCCAGTTGCTTTGGGGTTTATCTCCACTGTTGCTGTGGGCTTGGCCTGGCTGGGGCTGTTCCTCCAAAATGGTGGAGCCCCGTTAGAGGGGGAGCAGCCAGGAGACTATTTATCTCCGTAAGGGGCCTCTGTGCTCCCTGCTGCCCAGGGGGTTAGAGTGCCCAGAGATCCCCAGATTCCCTGCTTCTGGTCTAAGTGACCTGTCCTGCCCCTTTAAGATTTCCAAAAAGCACTCTCCAAACCAAAACAACAACAGCAACAATGAGAGAGGGAACAGAAAGGAAAAAAAAAAGAAAAAACACGCGATTTTTTTTTTTTTTTCCTCAGGTGCCGGTCCCAGGCACCCGCGCACTGGTCCTGCTGCCCTGTCTCCCTAGCACCAGGGTCCCTGTCCTTTCAAGGCTTCCAAAAAGCACCCACCCACCGGTCCCGCAGGGAAGGAACACTCAATATTCTTGGTCCTCAGGCACTGGTCCCACGCACCCGCTCACCAGTCCCGCCGCCCTGCCTCCCTAGCACCGGGGTCCCTGTCCCTTCAAGGCTTCCAAAAAGCACTTGGCAAAAAGAGAGAAAAAAAAAGGGGAAAAACGCGCGATTTCTTCCGTCCTCAGGTACTGGTCTCAGGCACCCACCCACCGGTCCCACAGGGAAAAATGCGGGATATTCTTTGTCCTCAGGTGCCGGTCCCAGGCACCCGCTCACCAGTCCCGCCGCCCTGCCTCCCTAGCACCGGGGTCCCTGTCCCTTTTAGGCTTCCAAAAAGCACTCGCAGAAAAGAGAAAAAAAAAAGGGGAAAAACGCGCGATTTCCTCTGTCCTCAAGTGCCGGTCTCAGGCACCCGCCCACCGGTCCCGCAGGGAAAAACGGGGGATATTCTTTGTCCTCAGGCGCCGGTCCCAGCCACCCGCTCACCAGTCCCGCCACCGTGCCTCCCTAGCACTGGGGTCCCCGTCCCTTCAAGGCTTCCAATAAGCGCTTGCCAAAAAGAGAAAAAAAAAAAAAGGGGGAAAACGCGCGACCTCCTCTGTCCTCAGGCACCGGTCTCAGGCACCCGCCCCCAGGTCTCGCAGGGAGAAACGCGGGATATTCTTTGTCCTCCGGCGCCGTTCCCAGGCACCTCCTCACCGGTCCCACCACCCTGCCTCCCCAGCAACGGGGGCCCGTCCCTCTAAGGCTTCCAAAAAGCGCTCGCCAAAAAAAAAAAACTGCTCCGGTTTCTCTCCACCCGCCGGGAGCCGGGAGGAGGGGCGCTCGGGTCCCGCCGGGCTGGGGCTTGTATCTTACCCCCTTCACAAGGCGCTGGGTTCTTGCAGGTGTGGATGTGGTCTGGATGTTGTCCTGTGTCCTGTGGTCTCTATTTTAGGAAGATTTTTCTTTGTTATATTTTCATAGCTCTATGTGTTTTTGGGAGGAGATTTCCACTGCTCTACTCACGCCACCATCTTGGCTCCCGCCTCTCGACAGTGATTCAGTTTAATTCTCTTACATGTAGCTGTCCAGTTTTGAGAACACAAGCTGTTGAAGAGGCTGTCATTTCCCCACTGTATATCCATGCGTGCTGTCAATATTGTGATAGGGATTGCATTGAATCTGTAGATTGCTTTAACCAGGATGGCCATTATGACAATATTAATTCTTCCTACCCAAGAGCACTAGTGTCCCCTTTAATTTCTCTTAAGAGTATCTTGTGATTTTCAGGGTATAGATCTTTCACTTCCTTGGTTAGGTTTATTCCTAGGTATTTTATTCTTTTTGATGCAATTGTGAATGGAATTGTTTTCCTGATTTCTCTTTTTGTAAGTTCATCATTAGTGTATAGGAAAGCAACAGATTTTGGTGTATTAATTTTGTATCCTGCAACTTTGCAGAATTCATATATTTGTTCTTGTAGTTTTGGAGTGAAGTCCTTAGGGTTTTTTTTATGTACAATACCATGTCCTCTGAAAACAGTGGCAATTTGACTTCTTCCTTACCAATCTGGATGCCTTTTATTTCTTTGTTTTGTGGGATTGCTGTGGCTAGGACCTCCAGTACTACATTGAATAAAAGTAGGGAGAGCGGGCATCCCTGTCTTGTTCCCGATCTTAAGGGAAGAGCTTTCCGCTTCTCACTGTTGAGTATGATGTTGGCTGTGGTTTGTCATATGTGGCCTTTATTATGTTGAGGTATACTTGCCCTCTATCCATTTTGTTGAGAGTTTCTATCATGAATGGATGTTGAATTTTGTCAAATGCTTTTTCAGCATCTACGGAGGTGATCATGTGGTTTTTGTCCTTCTTTTTGTTGATGTGGTGTATGATGTTGATGGATTTTTGAATGTTCTACCATCCTTGAATCCCTGAGATGAATCCCACTTGACCATGGTGTATGATCCTCTTGATATATTTTTGAATTCGGTTTGCTAATATTTTGTTGAGTATTTTTGCGTCTATGTTTATTAGGGATATTGGTCTGTAAATTTTTTTTGTGTGGCGTCTTTGCCTGTTTTTGGTATTAGAGTGGTGCTAGCTTCATAGAATGAGTTTGGAAGTATTCCCTCCTCTTCTATTTTTTGGAAAACTTTAAGGAGAATAGGTATTATGTCTTGTCTAAATGTCTAATGAAACTCAGTGGTTAATCCATCTGGTGCAGGAGTTTTGTTCTTGAGTAGTTTTTTTTATTACTGATTCAATTTCATTGCTGGTAATTGATCTGTTTGGATTTTCTGTTTCTTCCTTGGTCAGTCTTGGAAGATGGTATTTTTCTAGAAAGTTGTCCATTTCTTCTAGCTTATCCAGTTTGTTAGCTTATATATTTTGACAGTACTCTGTAATAATTCTTTGTATTTCTGTGGTGTCCATTGTGATTTTTCCTTTGTTGTTTCTGATCCTGTTTATGTCTGTAGACTCTCTTTTTCTCTTAATAAGTCTGGCTAGGGGCTCATCTATTTTGTTTATTTTCTCAAAGAGCATGCTGTTTGTTTCGTTGATTTTTTTCCATTGTTTTGTTCTCAATTTTATTTATTTGTTCTCTGATCTTTATTATGTCCCTCCTTCTGTTGACTTTGGGCCTTATTTATTCTTCTTTTTCCAGTTTCAATAATTGTGAATTTAGACTTTTCATTTGGGATTGTTCTTCCTTCTTTAAATATGCCTGGATTGCTATATACTTTTCTCTTAAAACTGTCTTCACTGCATCCCATAGAAGTTGGTGTGTTGTGCTGTTGTTTTCTTTTGTCTCTGTATATTGCTTGATCTTTGTTTTAATTTGATCACTGATCCCTTGATTATTTAGGAGCATGTTGTTAAGTCTCCATGTGTTTGTGACCCTTTTTGTTTTCTTTGTACAATTTATTTCTAGTTTCATACCTTTGTGATTTGTGAAGTTGGTTGGTACAATTTCAGTCTTTTTGAATTTACTGAGACTCTTTTTGTGGCCTAGTATGTGGTCTCTTCTGTAAAATGTTCCATGTGCACTTGAGAAGTATATGTATCCTGCTGCTTTTGGGTGTGGAGTTCTGTAGATGTCTGTTAGATCCATCTGTTCTAGTGTGTTGGTCAGTGCCTCTGTGTCCTTATTTATTTTCTTTCTGGTTAATCTGTTCTTTGGAGTGAGTGATGTGTTGAATTCTCCTAAAATCAAAGCATTGCATTCTATTTCCCCTTTAATTCTGTTAGTATTTGTTTCACATAGTTGGTGCTCCTGTGTTAAGTGCATAGATATTTATAATGGTCATATCCTCTTCTTGAACTGCCCCCTTTATCATTATGCAATGTCCTCCTTTCTCTCTTGTTACTTTCTTTGTTTTGAAATCTATTTTGTCTGGTAAAAGTACTGCAACGCCTGTTTTTTCTCCCTATTAATTGCATGAAATATCTTTTTCCATCCCTCCACTTTTAGTCTGTGTATGTCTTTGGGTTTGAGGTGAGTCTTTTGTAGGCAGTATATATATAGATGGGTCTTGCTTTTTTATCCATTCTATTACTCTGTGTCTTCTGATTGGTGCATTCAGTGCATGTACATTTAGGTTGATTATCGATAGATTTGTGCTTATTGCCATTGCAGGCTTTGGATTTGTGGTTACCAAAGGTCCAAGAGTAGCTTCTTTGCTATCTAACCATCTAACTTAACTTATTTATTATGCTATTATAAACACCATCTGATGACTTTTTATTTCTCTCCCTTCTTTTTCTTCCTCCTCCTCTCTTTATATGTTAGGTGTTTTATTCTGTGCTCTTTTGTGTTTCCCTTGACTGATTTTTGTGGACAGCTGGTTTTATTTTGCATGTTCCACCACCGTACTCATGCTGCCATCTTGAGAATGTACTGTATCACCTCTCCTTAATCTATTCTTCTATGACACTTAGATAGCTTCCATATCTTGGCTATTGTAAATAGTGCTGCAGTAAACAAAGGGGTGCTTATGTCTTTTTGAATCTGAGATCTTCCTTTCTTTGGGAAAATTCCTAGGAGTGTAATTCGTGGGTCAAATGATATTTCTACTTTTTTTTGAGGAACCTCCATATTGCTTTTCACAATGGCTGAACTAACTTACATTCACACCAGCAGTGTAGGAGTTTTCCCCTTTCTCCTCAGCTTCACCAGCATTTGTTGTTTCTTGTCTTTTTGAAGTTGGCCATCCTAACTTGTCTGAGGTGATATCTCATTGTGGTTTTAATTTGCATTCTCCTGATAATTAGCCATGTGGAGCACCTTTTCATGTACTTGTTGACCATCTGAATTTCTTTGGAGGATTGTCCATTCATATCCTCCACCCACTTTTTTTCCCTATAATTTCTATTTATTTATGTTTATTTATTCAGGTATTATTGGTATACACTCTTATGAATGTTTCACAGGAAAATAATGTGGCTATGGAGAATCTCAAGATGGCATCATGAGTACAGTAGGGGAAATCTCCTCCCGAAACCATATATATTTTGAAAATAAAGCAAATACAACTTTTCCTAAAAGAGTGACCATAAGGTACAGTACACCAGCCAGGCAACGTGTACATTTCCCAGAACTCACCATCTCACAAAAAGGGTAAGATACAAAGCCATGACCCAGCAGGATGCGAGCACTCCCCCAACCCCAGCTCACTGGTGAGAGGAAAAGAATCAGAGTGGGGAGGGAGTGGAAGCAGAGGACTGCTAAATAACCAGCCCCAGTAGTCTGCACCAGGAGCACAGACACACATTGCATGGTGTACTGGATATTAGAGAAATGGAAAAGCAAAATCCGAGACTAAGACTGGGAACAGGTTCCCACAGCCAGCTGCCGTGGAACAAAAGAAAAGTGGGCACTTTAAGTCTTAAAGGGACAAGGGTTTAACAGATGGACAAAATTGTACTGGCATACTCAGCCCAGCAGGCTGAGAACTTTAAGGAACTTCAGGCACCCTAACCCCCTGGATGGCAACACAGCTCCGAAGCCACTCACGGCGATAAGCAGCCTGCAGTCCATTTCCCAGCACTGGCACTGCAAGTGAACTGGCTGACCCACCATTGCTGTGGAGCAACCAGGGAGTTGCCCACACCCACAGTAACCACATAGAAGCTTCTCCCAGCATGTGGCTAACCGGGCCAGACCCTGAGGCTGCCTCCTTCCTGCAGTCAACTGACACAGACAGTAGATACCGGCACAGAGTTTGGAAGGCACAAAGGGTATTTATTCTCATGGTGAAAATGTGCTGCTTGCTTGCAATCCACACCAGTGCCCTAGGCCATCCCAAGGGCCACCCAGCCCATGGCAGCTCAGGGGATTAACCCAAAGGCTGCTCCCTGTGTGCGGTTGACTGGCACAGGCAGCAGTGATGGGCAAGGTGAACAGCAAGCAGGAAGGTACTTTGTTCTCCCAGCTGACATATGCACCACTCAGTGGCAACCACTTCATCACCATGAAAAGGCAGAAAAACCTTGTTCAGACCGAAACCCTCAAACACTGTAGAGACAGCCTGGTGAGACCAAAATCACCAATCTTCCTGAAAAATGATTCCAATTAAAAGTGATAAGCATGCAGATGGAGCTATAGAGAAATATGAAAGAGCTAAGGAATGAATTCTGGAGGAAGATAACAGAAATGTAACAATCAATAGAAGGGCTTAAGAGCAGACTGGATGAGGTGCAAGAGACTGTTAATGAAATAAAACTCAGAGAACAGGAATACAGAGAAGCTGAGGCAGAGAGAGATAAAAGGATCTCTAGGAATGAAAGAATATTAAGAGAACTGTGTGACCAATCCAGGTGAAACAATATTCATACTATAGGGTTACCAGAAGAAGAAGAAGAGAGAAAAAGGGGTAGAAAGTGTCTTTGAAGAAATAATTGCTGAAAACTTCCCCAATCTGGGGAAGAAAATAGTTTCTCGGACTATGGAAGTCCACAGATCTCCCAACACAAGGGACCCAAGGAAGACAACACCAAGATATATAATAATCAAAATGGCAAAGATCAAAGCAAAGGACAGAGTATTAAAAGCAGCTAGAGAGAGAGAAAAAAAATCACCTACAAAGGAAAACCCATTAGGCTGTCATCAGACTTCTCAGCAAAAACTTTAAAGGCCAGAAGAGAATGGCATGATACATTCAATGTAATGAAACAGAAGGGCCCTGAACCAAGAATAGTGTGACCAGCAAGATTATCATTTAAATTTGAAGGAAGGATTAAACAATTCCCTGATAAGCAAAAGTTGAGGGAATTTACCTCTCACAAACCATCTGTACTGTGTATTTAAAAGGGACTGCTTTAGATGGAAGTGCTCCTAAGGTTAAATAAATGTCAACAGAGAAAATAAAAATATAGCAAAGAAAGTAGACCAACAAAATACTAACTAAATGAAAATAAAATCAGCTCTCCAGAAAACCAATCAAGGGAAATACAAAAGAGTAAAGAATAAAACACCTAACATACAAAGAGTGGAGGTGGAAGAACAAGAAGGGAGAAAAGTAAAGAATCATTAGACTATATTTATAATAGCATAATAAGTGAGTTAAGTTAGATGGTTAGATAGTAAAGAAGCTACCCTTGAAACCATTGGTAACCACAAATCCAAATCCTGCAATGGCAGTAAGTGCATATCTATTGATAATCATCCTAAATGTAAATGGACTGAAGGCACCAATCAAAAGACATAGAGTAATAGAATGGATTAAAAGCAAGACCCATCTACATGTTGCCTTACAAGAGACTCACCTCAAACCCAAAGACATGCACAGACTAAACGTGAAGGGATGGAAAAAGATATTTCATGCAAACAATAGGGAGGAAAAAGCGGGTGTTGCAAAACCTGTATCAGACAAAACAGACTTCAAAACAAAGACAGTAACAAGAGACAATAAAGTATATTACATAATGATAAAGGGGTCAGTCCAAGAAGAGGATATAACCATTATAAATAACTATGTACCCCACACAGAGGCACCTACATATGTGAAACAAATACTAACAGAATTAAAGGAGGAAATAGAATGTAATGCATTCATTTTCAGAGAATGTAACACACCACTCACTCCAAACGACAGATCAACCAGACAGAAAATAAGGATGCTGAGGCACTGAACAACATGCCAGAACAGATGGACATAACAGATATCTACAGAATGGTACACCCAAAAGCAGCAGGATACACATTCTTCTCAAGTGCTCATGGAACATTTTACAGAAGAGACCACATACCAGGCCACAAAAGTCTCAGTAAATTCAAAAAGATTGAAATTGTACTAACCAACTTCTCAGATCACAAAGGTATGAAACTAGAAATAAATTGTAGAAAGAAAACAAAAAGCTCACAAACACAAGGAGGCTTAAGAACATGTTCCTAAATAATCAATGGATCAATGACTGAGTTAAAACAGAGATGAAGCAACATATGGGGACAAAAGAAAACAGCAGCACAAAACCCCAGCCTTTGTGGGACACAGTGAAGGCAGTTTTAAGAGGAAAGTACATAGCAATCCATGCGTGCATAAACAAGGAAGAACAATCCCAAATGAATACTCTAAATTCACAATTATTGAAACTGGAAAAAGAAGAACAAATGAGGCCCAAAGTCAATGGAAGGAGGGACATAATAAAGATCATAGAACAAATAAATAAAATTGAAAACAAAACAATGGGAAAAAATCAATGAAACAAACAGCGTGCTCTTTGAGAAAATAAACAAAATAGATAAGCCCTTAGCCAGACTTATTAAGAGAAAAAGAGTCTACACACATAAACAGAATCAGAAACAACAAAGGAAAAATCACAATGGACACCACAGAAATACAAAAAATTATTAGATAATACTATCAAAATCTAAATGCTAACAAACTGGATAAGCTAGAAGAAATGGACAACTTTCTAGAAAAATACAACCTTCCAAGACTGACCAAGGAAGAAACAGAAAATCCAAACAGACCAATTACCAGCAATGAAACTGAATCAGTAATAAAAAAAACTACCCAAGAACAAAACTCCCAGGCCAGATGGATTCACCACCGAATTTTATCAGACATCTGGAGAAAACTTAATACCCATTTTCCTTAAAGTTTTCCAAAAAATAGAAGAGGAGGGAATACTTCCAAACTCATTCTATGAAGCCAGCATCACTCTAATATGAAAACCAGGCAAAGACATCACAAAAAAAGGAAAACTACAGACCAATATCCCTGATGAACATAGATGCAAAAATACTCAACAAAATATTAGCAAACTGAATTCAAAAATACATCAATAGGGTCATACACCATGTTCAAGTGGGATTCCTCTCAGGGATGCAATGATGGTAGAACATTCAAAAATCCATCAACATCATCAACCACATCAGCAAAAAGAAGGACAAAAACCACATGACCATATCCATAGATGTGGAAAAAGCATTCAACAAAATTCAACATCCATTTATGATAAAAATCCTCAAAAAATGGGTATTTAGGGCAAGTACCTCAACATAATTAAGGCCAGATATGACAAACACACATCCAACATTATACTTAACAGTGAGAAGCTGAAAGCTTTTCTCCTATGATTGGGAATAAGAAAAGGATTCCCACTCTCCCTGCTTTTATTCAGCATAGTACCGAAGGTCCTAGCTATGACAATCAGAAAAACAAAGAAAGATAAGGCACCCAGATTGGTTAGGAGGATATCAAACTGTCCCTGTTTGCAGATGACATGATATTGTACATAAAAATCCTTAAGGAATCCACTACAAAACTACTAGAACTAATATCTGAATTCTGCAAAGTTTCAGGATATAAACTTAATATACAGAAATCTCTTTCATTCCTATACACTAACGATAACCTAGCAGAAAGAGAAATCAGGTAAACAATTCCATTCACAATAGCATCAGAAAGAATAAAATACCTAGGTACAAACATAACCAAGAAAGAGAAAGATCTATACCCTGAAAATTACAAGACACTCTTAAGAGGAATTAAAGAGGGCCCTAATAAATGGAAATTCATCCCATGCTCTTAGGTAGGAGGAATTAATATTGACAAAATACCCATTCTTCCAAAAGCAATCTACAGATTCAATGCAGTCCCTATCAAAATACCGACAACATTCTTCAATGAACTGGAAGAAAGTGTTCTAAAATTCATATTGAACCACAAAAGACCCCAAATAGGCAAAGCAATCCTGAGAAGGAAGAATAAAGCAGGGAGGATCTGGCTTCCCAATTTCAAGCTCTACTACAAAGCTACAGTAATCAAAACAATTTGGTTATGGCACCAGAACAGAGCCACAGACCAGTGGAACAGAATAAGAATCCAGATATTAACCCAAGCATGTATGGTCAATTAATATATGATAAAGGAGCCGTGGATGTACAATGGGGAAATGACAGCCTGTTCAACATCTGGTGCTGGCAAAAGTGGACAACTACGTGTAAGAGAATGAAACTGGATCATTGTCTAACCCCATATACAAAAGTAAATTCAAAATGGAAAGACCTGAATGTAAGTCATGAAACCACAAAACTCTTAGAGAAAAAAACATAGGCAAAAATCTCTTGGACATAAACATGAGCAACTTCTTCATGAACATATCCCCCTGGGCAAGGCAAAAGCCAAAATGAACAAGTGGGACTATATCAAACTAAAAACCTTCTGTATAGCAAAGGACACTATCAGTAGAACAAAAAGACATCCTACAGTATGGGAGAATATATTCATAAATGTCATATCTGATAAATGATTGGCATTGAAAATATATAAAGAGCTCATGCACCTCAACAAACAAAAGGCAAATAATCCAATTAAAAAGTGGGCAGAGGATCTGGACAGACATTTTTCCAGTGAGGAAATTAAAGAGGGCCAACAGGCATATGAAAATGTGCTTCACATCTCTAATCATCAGAGAAATGCAAATTAAAACCACAATGAGATATCACCTCACACCGGTTAGGATGGCCACCATCCAAAAGACAAACAACAACAAATGTGGATGATGATGCGGAGATAGGGAAACCCTCCTACACTGCTGGTGGGAATATAAATTAGTTCAACCATTTTGGAAAGTAGTATGGAGGTTCCTCAAAAAACTCAAAGCTGATTAGAATTCCACTCCTAGGAATTTACCCTAGGTATGCAGGAGTACAGTTTAAAAAGACATATGTACCGCTATGTTTATCGCAGTACTATTTACAATAGCGAAGAAATGGAAGCAACCTAAGAGTCCATCAGTGGATGAATAAATAAAGAAGATGTGGTACATATACACAATGGAATATTATTCAGCCATAAGAAGAAAACAAATCCTACAATTTGCAACAACATGGATAGAGCTTAAGGGTATTATGTTCAGTGAAAGAAGCCAGGTGGAGAAAAACAAGTATCAAATGATTTCACTCATCTATGGAGTATAAAACAAAGAAAAAACTGAAGGAACAAAACAGCAGCAGACTCACCGACCCCAAGAATGGAGTAACAGTTACCAAAGGAAACAGACTGCGGAGGATGGGTGGGAACAGATGGATAAGGGGGAAAAGGGACATTACGATTAGCACACATAATGAATGGAGGGAGGCACGAGGAGGCAGTACAACACAGAGAGGACAAATAGTGATTCTATTGTATCTTAATATGTTGATGGACTGGGGTCTTGATAATGGGGGGAGTCTTGTAAACATAATGTTGCTCATGTAATTGCGCATTAATGATACCAAAATTTTAAAAAGTAAAAGAATAATAACGTGGTTACTACATTCGCCCATATTATCAAGTCCCGACCCATAACCCCATTGCAGTTACTGTCCATCAGTGTAGTAAGATGCCACAGAGTCACTGTTAGCCTTCTCTGGGCTACACTGTCTTCCCATGACCCCCCACACTATGTGTACTAAACATAATGCCCCTCAATCCCCTTCTCCCTCCCTCCCCACCCATCCTCCCACACCCATACCTTTGGTAACTGCTCACCCCATCTTGGAGTCTGTGAGTCTGCTGCTGTTTTGTTCCTTCTGTTTTGCTTTGTTATTATACTCCATAAATGAGGGAAATCATTGGGCACTTATCTTTTTCACACATCTGGCTTATTTCACTGAGCATAATATCCTCCAGCTTCATCCATGTTGTTGCAAATGGTAGGGTTTGTTTCTTATGTCTGAATAGTATTCCATTGTGTATATGTACCACTTGTTCTTTATCCATTCATTTACTGATGGACACTTCGCTTGCTTCCATATCTTGGCTATTGTAACTAGTGCTGTGATAAACGTAGGGGTGCATATGTCTTTTTGAATCTGAGAAGTTGTATTCTTTAGGTAAATTTCTAGAAATGGGACTCCCAGGTCAAGTGCTATTTCTATTTTTAGTTTTTTGAGCAACCTCCATATTATTCTCCACAATGGTTGTACTAGCTTACATTCCCACCAGCAACGTAGGAGGGTTCCCCTTTCTCCATATCCTCACCCCCTTTAGCTTTATTTAGTCTTTTCAATGCTGGCCATCCTAACTGGAGTGAGGTGATATCTCATTGTGGTTTTAATTTGCATTTCCCTGATGATTAGTGATGTGGAGCATCTTTTCATGTGTCTGTTGACCATTGGAATTTCCTCTTTGGAGAATTATCTCTTCATATCCTCTGCCCACTTTTTAATACTTTTCTTTACTTTTTGGGTGTTGAGGTGTGTGAGTTCTTTATATATTTTTTATGTTAACCCCTTGTCATATATGTCATTTACAAATATATTCTCCCATACTGTTGGATACCTTTTTGTTCTGCTGATGATGTTCTCTGCTGTACAGAAGCTTTTTAGTTTGATGTGGTTGCATGAGTTCACTTTTGCTTTTGTTTCCCTTGCTCAAGGAGATGTGTTCAGGGAGAATTTTCTCATGTTTACAGTCAGGAGATTTTTGCCTGTGTTGTCTTCTAAGAGTTTTATGGTTTCATGACTTACATTCAGGCCTTTGATCCATTTTGAGTTTACTTTTGTTATGGACTTATACAATAATCTAGTTTCATTCTATTATGTGTAGCTGTTCAGTTTTGCCAATACAAGTTGTTGAAGAAGCTGTTATTTCCCCATTGTTTATCTGTGGCTCCTTTATTGTATACTAATTGACCATATATGCTTAGGTTTATATCTAGGCTATCTATTCTGTTCCATTGATCCATGGGTCTCTTCTCGTGCCAGTACCAAATTGTCTTGATTGCTGTGGTTTGTAATACAGCTTGAAGTTGGGGAACGTAATCCCCACAGTATTTTTCTTCCTTCTCAGGATTACTTTGGCTATTCGGGGTCTTTTGTGGTTCTATATGAATTGTAGAACTATTTGCTCTAGTTCTTTGAAGAATGCTCTTAGTATTTAATAGGGATTCCATTGAATCTGTAGATTGCTTTAGGCAGGATGGTCATTTTGAGGATATTAATTCTTCCTATCCATGACTGTGGGATGTGTTCCCATTTATTGGTATCTTCTTTAATTTCTCTCATGAGTGTCCTGTAGTTTACAGAGTATAGGTCTTTCACTTCCTTGGTTAAGTTTATTCCTAGGCACTTTATTCTTTTTTAATACAATTGTGAATGGAATTGTTATATACTGTATTATTAAATTACAATACAACAATAATTAGAGATAATGAAAGTGTAGTTTTAAAGAACCTAACCATAAAGATATTTTAAAAATTACTTTCTTTACAAGTGAGTCAGATAATACATTTGAGAAATAAGAATACACTATTTTATAGCTCCAGCAAAATTTAAATCTATAGGCATTTACCAAAGCAATACTTAGAGAAAATTTTATTATAAATATCTGAATTAATAATAAATTAAAATATAATTAAGTCTGTACTTGAAGAATTTAGAAAAGGAGCAAATAAAGTTAAAAATGGACTTAAATAATAAAAATAGGCATCTCTGTGTTTAGCTTGAAAGCTAGTACAACCACAGCAGAACCATCAGTTGTTGCTCACAACCACACAAAGTGTTGGTCCCATCCACCAGCATAGTGGCAGGGGCTCTGCTGAGCCATCTAGGAAGACATACCTGCACTGGGCCTTGCAAACAAGTGCAAGTGTAATAGTCATACCAGTCATAGCTGACATCCAGACAGAGGCCTGGCCTCACCTACCCACCCACTTGCAGCAGTCATGGCTCAGCTACAATAGGAGGGTGCACACAGCCCACTCAAGGTATACACCTCGACTGCCTGCTCTTGGTGACTGGGGTATTGTGCCTCTAGGCACCCCAGCATACCTTATGTACATAAGGCCATTGCTTTAAAGACCAGAAAACATAACTGACCTATGTGATGCACATAAACAAACACAGAGAGCCATGCAAAATAAGGAGTTAGAGCAATATGTTCCAAATGAAAGAACAAGAGAAAATGCCAAAAAAATTGCTAACTGAAATGGAGATAATCATCTACCTGATAAAAATTAAAGGTAGTGCTCACAAAAAAATGCTCACCAGACAGGAGAGAAGAGTGGGTGAACTCAGGGAGGACCTCAATAAAGAGACAGAAAATATACAAAAGAAGAGAGCTGAAGAATACAATAACTGAAAAGAATAAATACACTAGAGGGAATCAACAACAGATTAGAGGATGTGGAAGAATGGATCAGTGATTTGGAAGACAGGGCAGTGGAAAGCAACCAAGCCGAACAGCAGAAAGAGAAATGAAACTTAAAAAATGAGAAATTGCTAAATGATCTCTGCAACAACTACAAATGCAACAACATTCATATAATAGATGTCCCAGAAAAAGAAGAAGAGAAAAGGGCATAAGACTTCCCTAACCTGGGGAAGGAAACAGACATGCAGGTCTAGGAAGGACAGAAGAACCCAAGGAGGTTCACACCGAGACACATAGTAGTTAAAAAGGCAAAGATTGGACAGATTGATTCAAGATGGCGGCGTGAGAGGTGAGATAGAGAACTACTACGAAAACCACAGTAAGTGTGAAAACATAGTTAATACAACTAACCCTAAAACAGCAACAGACAAGAAGGCTGAACCAGACTGCATATAGACCTTAGGAACAGAGCAGACCTCACGAAACAGGGTAACGTACCAAAGCCTTGATCTGACAGGATCCAAGCCCTATCCCCACCCCAGTTCACTGACACAAGGAAGAGAAATGGAGCAGGGAGGAGGTGGAAGCCTGGGACTGCTGAACACCTAGCCCTGGAGATCTGCTTTGCGAACAAAACCTACATTGGTGCACTGGAGGATGGGGAGCTGTGACAGGAGGAGTACTTGAGAATCATATTCCAGCCATTTGTGGACAATGGGAACCACACCTGGATGCTCTGGGACAAGGGAAAGACAGGCGGTCTAAGAGGCTTCCTAGCAGCAAGAGGGCTGCTGAGGGGGCAGGGTTTGCATGGAGGTTGCTGAACAAGAGAAGGGATAGGGGGACAAGATTGTCTGGGCATGCACTGCCCAGAAGATTGGGAATGTTGAGGAGCTTCAGGTACTCCATCCCTCTGGCTGGCTACTCAGCTCTGACACCCCCCACTGTGATACACAGCCTGCCAAGCCTTCCTCCTGGCTTGACTGCACTGATTCACAAACTGACAGTCACTGCACTGGCATCATGCCAGTGAGAGGGAGGCCTCTCCTGCAACGGCTAGAGACACAAAGCACAGAGGCTTAGCCCTGTGTGCTTGGCCCACTGTCTCTGATACTGGAAACAGGCAGGGCAGATGGGAATCAGGAAACAGTTCTTTCCTCTCCCCAGGCACCAGCTCTGTTCCCCTATCACACCCAACCTCACTCTAGGGGCTGAGCAACTCCAGAGACTTGAGCTTCTGGGCACTAGAGGGCACCACACAGAAATATGAAACCTCAAAAGAATATGGTTCAGACCAAAATCTCAGAAGCCCCAGAAAAAGGGCCAAATGAAACTGAACTCACCAATCTTCCTGAAAGACAGTTCAAAATAAAAATCATAATCATGCTTATGGAGGTACAGAAAAATATTCAAGAACTCAGGAATGAATTTAAGATGGAGATTCAATCATTAAGAAATTTCATATCTGAAATGAACACACAGTGCAGGGATTTAAAAGCAGTTGAGATGTAGTAGAAGAGACGGTAAATGGGATAGAAATTAGAGAAGAGGAATACAAAGAAGCTGAGGTACAGAGAGAAAAAAGAATCGCTAAGAATGAAAGAATATTGAGAGAACTGTGTGACCAATCCGAATGGAGCAATATTCGCATTATAGGGGTACCAGAAAAAGGAGAGAGAGAAAAAGGGATAGAAAATGTCATTGAAGAGGCAATTGCTGAAAACTTCCCCAATGTGGGGAGGGAGATAGTCTCTCAAGCCATGGAGGTGCATAGATCTCCCAACACAAGGGACTCCCAAAGACAACATCAACATATATAATAATTAAAATGGCAAAGATCAAGGATAAAGACAGACTTTTTTTTTACATGGTGAACAAATTCTTACATAGTGAATAAGTTCTTACATGGTGAACAGTGCAAGGTCAGTCATCACAGAAACTTTTGGTTTTGATCATGCATCATGAACTATAAACAATCAGGTCAAAAATGAATATTTGTTTGATTTTTATACTTGATTTATATGTGAATCCCACATTTCTCCATTATTATTATTATTATTATTATTTTTTTTTTTTTTTAATAAAATGCTGAAGCGGTAGGTAGATGCAAGATAAAGGTAGAAAACATAGTTTAGTGCTATAAGAGGGCAAATGTAGATAATCAGGTGTGTGCCTATAGACTAAGTATTAATCCAAGCTAGACAAGGGCAACAAAACATCCACGGATGCAGAAGATTTCTCTCAAAACAGGGGGGGTAAGGTTCTAAGCCTCACCTCTGTTGATCCCCAATTTCTCACCTGATGGCCCCCCTGCAACTGTGCCTGAAAGACAGACTTTTAAAAGAAGCTACAGAGAGAAAAAGGATCGCATACAAAGGAAAACCCATCACGTGATCATCAGACTTCTCAACAGAAACCTTACAGGCCCCAAGGGAGTGGCATGATGTATTTAATGCAAATGAAGTAGAAGGGCCTTGAACCAAGAATACTCTACCCAGCAAGGTTATCAATTAAATTTGAAGGAGGGATTAAACAATTTTCAGATAAGCAAAAGCTGAGAGAAGTTACCTCCCAAAAACCACTTCTACAGTCATTTTGGAGGGACTCCTATAGATGGAAGTATTCCTAAGGCTAAATAGATGTCACCCAAGGGATAGACAAAGAGTACAGAATATGATTCATAACATGAAAAGAACAGAGCAGGAAGAAAAATGAGGAAGAATAAAAAAAGAATATTTAGGTTGTGTTTATAATAGCATATGAAGTGGGTTAAATTAGACTGTTAGATAGTAAGGGAACTACCCTTGATCCTTTGGTAACCATGAATCTAAAGCTTACAATGGCAATAAATACATACCTATTGATAATCACCCTAAATGTAAATAGTCTGAATGCACGAATCAAAAGACATAGAGTCACTGAATGGATAAAAACAAACCCATCCATATGCTGCCTACAAGAGACTCACTTCAAGCCAAAAGACATACAAGGACTGAAAGTAAAGGGATAGAAAAAGGTATTTCATGCAACTAATAGGGAGAAAAAAACAGGTGTTGCAGTACTTGTTTCAGACAAAATAGACTTCAAAACAAAGGAAGTCACAAGACACAAAGAAGGATATTATATAATGATAAAGGGGTCAGTCCAACAAAAGGACATAACTAATATATGTATCTATACACACAACACAGGATCACCTACATACATGAAACAAACAATAACAGAATCAAAGGAGGAAATAGAATGCAATGCATTCATTTTAGGAGACTTCAATACACCACTCACTCCAAAGGACCGTTCAATCAGACAGAAAATAAGTAAAGAGACAGAGGCACTGAACAATGTATCAGAACACATGGACCTAATGGACATCTAAAGAGCACTCCATCTGAAAGCAACAGGATACACATTCTTCTCAAGTGTACATGGAACATTTTCAAGAATAGATCATACACTATACCAAAGAACTTCAGTAAATTCAAAAAGATTGAAATTGTACCAACCAGCTTCTCAGATCACAAAGGTATGAAACTAGAAATAAATTACATGAAGAAAATGGAAAAGCCCACAAACATAGGGAGGCTTAATAACATGCTCCTAAATAATCAATGGATCAATGACCAAATGTAAACAGAGATCAAGCAATACATGGAGACAAATGACAACAATAATTCAACCCCATAAAATTTGTGGGATGCAGCAAAGGCCATGCTGAGAGGGAAATATACTGCAATACAGGCTTACCTCAGGAAAGAAGGACAATCCCATTTGAGCAGTCAAAACTCACAATTAATGAAACTAGAAAAGGAAGAACAAATGAGGCCCAAAGTCAGTAGAAGGAGGGGCATAATAAAGATTAAAGTAGAAATAAATAAAATTGAGAAGAATAAAACAATAGAAAGAATCAATGAAAGCAGGAGCTGGTACTTTGAGAAAATAAACAAAGTAGATAAACCCATAGCCAGACTTATCAAGAAAAAAAGAGAGTCTGTAATCATATACAGAAGCAGAAATGAGAAAGGAAATACCACTATGGACAGCACAGAAATACAAACAATTATGAGAGAATACTATGAAAAATTATATGATAACAAACTGGATAACCTAGAAGAAATGGACAGCTTTCTAGAAAAATACAACCTTCCAAGTCAGACCCAGGAAGAAACAGAATATCTGAATAGAACAATTACCATAAAAGAAATTGAACTGGTAATCAAAAAACTATGTAAGAACAAAACCCCTGTACCAGATGGTTTCTTTGCTGAATTTTATCAAACACTTACTAAATACCCAATACCCATCCTCCTTAAAAGTTTCCAAAAATAGAAGAGGATGGTATACTCCCAAACTCATTTATGAGGCCAACACCACTTTAATACCAAAACTAGACAAAGACACTACAAAAAAAGAAAATTACAAACCAATATCCCTGATGAACATAGATGCAAAAATAGTCAACTAAGTATTAGCACACCGAATTCAAAAATCCATCAAAAAGATCATCCATCATGATCAAGTACTATTTATTCCAGGGATGCAAGGATGGAAGAACATTCCAAAATCTATCAACATCATACACCACATCAACAAAAAGGACAAAAACCACATGATCATCCCTGAAAAAGCATTCAACAAAATTCAACATCCATTCATGATAAAAACTCTCAACAAAATGAGTATTGAGGGCAAGTACCACAACATAATAAAGGCCATATATGACAAACCCACAGCCAACATCATACTTAACAATGAGAACCTTAAAGCTTTTCCTTTAAGATCGGGAACAAGAGAAGCATACCCACTCTCCCCACTTTTATTCAATGTAGTACTAGAGGTCCTAGCCATGACCATCAGACAACATAAAGAAAGAAAAGGCATCCAGATTGGTAAGGAAGAAGTTAAACTGTCCCTATTTACAGGTGACATGATATTGTACATAAAAATCCCTAAAGAATCCACTCCAAAACTACTAGATCTAATATCTGAATTCTGCATAGTTGCAGGATACAAAATTAGTACACAGAAATCTGTTGCATTCCTATACACTAATGGTGAACTAGCAGAAAGAGAAATCAGGAAAACAATTCCATTCACAACTGCATCAGAAAGAATAAAATACCTGGGAATAAATCTAACCAAGTAAGTGAAAGACTTATACTCTGTAAAGTACAAGACACTCATGAGAGAAATTAAAGAAGATACCAGCAAATAGGAACACATCCCATGCTAATGGATAGGAAGAATTAATATTCTCAAAATGGCCATCCTGCCTAAAGCAATCTACAGATTCAAAGCAATCCCTGTCAAAATACCAAGAGCATTCTTCAATGAACTAGAGCAAATAGTTCTACAATTCATATGGAACTACAAAGGACACCGAATAGGCAAAGCTATCCTGAGAAGGAAGAACAAAGCTGGGGGGATTATGCTCCCCTACTTCAAGCTCTACTACAAAGCTACATAAAACCAGACAATTAGGTACTGGTGCAAGAACAGACCCATAGACAAATGGAAAAGACTAGAGAGCCCAGATATAAACTCAACTATATATGGTCAATTAATATATGATAAAGGAGCCATGCATATACAGTGGGGAAATGACAGACTCTTCAACAGCTGGTATTGGCAAAACTGGACAGCTACATGTAAGAGAATGAAACTGGATCATTCTCTAACCCCACGCACAAAAGTAAATTAAAAATGGATCAAAGACCTGACGGTAAGTCATGAAACCATAAAACTCTTAGAAAAAACCATAAACATGAGCAACTTCTTCATGAACATATCTCCCAGGGCAAGGGAAACAAAAGCAAAAAATGAACAAGTGGTATATATCAAGCTGAAAAGCTTCTGTACAGCAAAGAACACAATCAGTAGAACAAAAAGACATCCTACAGTATGGGAGAACATATTCATAAACATCATATCTTATAAGGGGTTGACATCCAAATTATATAAAGAGCTCATGCACCTTATCAAACAATAAGCAAAAAAGCCAATTAAAAAATGGACCAAGGAGCTGACAGACACTTCTCCAAAGAAGAAATTCAGATGGCCAACAGGAACATGAAAAGATGCTCCGCATTGCTAATCATCAGAGAAATGCAAATTAAAACCACAATGAGATATCACCTCACACCAGTTAGCATGGTCACCATCCAAAAGATAAAGAACAACAAATGTTGGCAAGGAGTGGAGAAAGGGTAATCCTCCTATACTGCTGGTGGGAATGTAAGTTAGTTCAACCATTGTGGAAAATAGTATGGAGGTTCTTAAAAAAACAAAATGGAAATACCATTTGACCCAGGAATTCCACTCCTAGGAATTTACCGTAAGAATGCAGGAGTCCAGTTTGAAAAAGACATGCACCCCTATGTTTATCGCAGCATTATTTACAATAGCCAAGAAATGGAAGCAACATAAGTGTCCATCAATAGAATGGATAAAGAAGATGTGGTACATATGCACAATGGAATATGATTCAGCCATAAGAAGAAAACAAATCCTACCATTTGCAACAACACGGATGGAGCTAGAGGGTATTTTGCTCAGTGAAATAAGCCAGGCTGAGAAAGACAAATATCAAATGATATCACTCATCTGTGGAGTATAAGAACACAGAAAAAACTGAAGGAACAAAACAGCAGAAGACTCACAGAAGCCAAGAATGGACTAATGGTTACCAAAGGGAAAGGGACTGGGGAAGATGGGTGGGATGGGAGGGATAAGGGGGAAAAAGATATTTTATGATTAGCTCACATAATGTAGCAGGGCAGGGGACATGGGGAAGGCAGAATAATGCAGAGAAGACAAGTAATGATTCTATAGCATCTTACTATGCTGATGGACAGTGATTGTAATGGTGTATGTGGTGGGGACTTGATAATATGGGGAGTCTAGTAACCGTAATGTTGCTCATGTTATTGTACATTAATGATTCCAATAAATAAATAAATAAATAAATAAAATTTCAGCAGTACAAAGCACCAACTATAATTCTCAGGACCTAGGGATATTGAAGTCAAACAATTTGATACAAAATGAAATCCAAGCCACTATTTGGAATAATCCTCATTAAATAATGTTTCAAAACCTTAAAAAAATAAGGCAAAGATTGAAGATAAAGAGAGAGTCCTAAAATCAGGAAGAGAAAAGCTGACAGTTATATACAGTGGACACCCCATAAGGCTATCAGCTGATTTTTCAGCAGAAACTGCAGTTGAGAAGGGTGTGGCATGATGTGTTCATAGTGCTGAGAGGAAAACATGTACCACCAAGAATACTCTACCTGGCAAGTTTATTATTCAAAATTGTAGGAGAGATAAAGGATTTTCTAGAGAAATAAAAGATAAAGGAGTTCAGATCAATAGAACAGAATAGAGAGCCCAGATATAAACCCACATATATGTGAGCAATTAATATACCATAAAGGAGCCGTGGATATACAGTGTGGAAATGACAGCCTCTTCAATGACTGGTGTTTGCAAAAGTGGTCAACTATATGTAAGAGAATGAAATTGTATTATTGTCTAACTCCATACACAAAAGTAAACTAGAAATGGATCAAAGACCTGAATGTAAGTCATGAAACCATAAAACTCTTAGAAGAAATCATGGGCAAAAATGTCTTGCATATAAACATGAGCAACTTTTTCCTGAATGTATCTCCTCAGGCAAGGGAAAGAAAAGCAAAAATGAATAAATGGGACTACATCCAGATAAAAAGCTTCTGTCAGCAAAGAACACAATAAGCAGAACAAAAAGGCATCCTACAGTATGGCAGAATATATTTGTAAATGATATATCTGACAAGGGTTAACATTCAAAATATATAAAGAACACATGCCTCTACACCCAAAAAGCAAATAACCCTATCAAAAATCAGACAGAGGATATGAACAGACACTTCTCCAAAGAAGAAATTTAGATGACCAACAGGCACATGAAAAGATGGTCCACATTGCTAATTATCATGGAAATGCAAATTAAAACCAGAATGAGCTATCACCTCACTCCAGTTAGGATGGCCAGAATAGAAAAGGCTAGGAACAACAAATGAGGGCTAAGATGTGGAGAAAAGGGAACCCTCCTATACTGCTGGTGGGAATATAAACTAGTTCAGCCATTGTGGAAAGAAATATGGAGGTTCCTCAAAAAACTGAAAATAGAAATACCATTTGACCCAGGAATTCCACTCCTAGGAATTTACGCAGAAAACAACTTATCAGTTTCATAAAGACATATGCACCCCTATGTTTATTGCAGCACTATTTACAATAGCCAAGATATGGAAGTAACCTAAGTGTTCATCAGTAGATGATTGGAAAAAGAAGTGGTACATATACACAATAGAATACTATTCAGCCATAAGAAAGAAACAGATCCTACCATTTGCAACAACATGGATGGAGCTGGAGGATATTATGCTCAGTGAAATAAGCCAGGTGGAAAAAGACAGGTATGAAATGACTTCCTTCATTTGTGGAGTATAACAGTGAAGCAAAACTGAATGAACAAATCAGCAGTGGACTCACAGACTTCGAGAAGGGACAGCGGTTACCAAAGGGAATGGTTGTGGGAGGGCAGGTGGGGAGGGAGAGAGAAGAGAATTGAGGGGTATTATGATTGGCAAACATGGTGTGGTGGTGATTATGGGGATGATAGTGTAGCACAGAGAAGGCAAATAGTGACTCTCTGGCATCTTACTACACTGATGGCCAGTGACTGCAATGGGGTTTGGAGGGGACTCAATAATATGGGTGAATGTAGCAACCACATGGTGTTTCATGTAACACCTTCATAGAGTGTATATCAATAATACCTTAATAAATAAATAAATAGAATGTAATGACAATACTGCTCTTCTAATTAAAAAAAAATTAAGGTAGGTGACCTAATAAGATTGCTGTCAGCTCCATGATTTTATAATCTAAAGAAAATGAAAGTAAAGTTTCTTTGTTCTTTTCTTTCTCCCACTAACATCATTGAAATTCTACTCAGTTTAATATTTTCCTTAAATTAGGTCCATTAATAAGGCTTTCTACTGGTTCATTTTGTTTTGGGAAGATGAAGTATAAATTCAGAGTAGTAGAAAAGAATGCAGTGATTTCATTCCTATGTTTGTTAAACATTATAAAAGCAAAATGTTCAGGCAGAGAAAGACAAATACCATGATTTCACTTATTTGTGGAATATAAAAACAAAGCAAATGGAAGGACTAAAAGAGCTTTAGACTCAGACATTGAGAAGTGTCTAGTGGGTACCAAGAGGGAAGGGAAGAGGCAGGGGCTGGGGCAGGAAGAGGGAAAAAAGGAACAATAGTTCACAATCACAATATAAGTTGATCATGGGGACTGTTGAACCACTGTGATGTACATTTGAAACCAACTTAAGATTGTATATTAATGATACTAAAAAAAAGTAAAATGTTTACTTTTGCTTAATAAGATTTCCAAATAGTTTTGGAGACTAATGTATCCTTCTCCCCATAATCTAATGGGGAAATTAAATTGAGGGGTTAAACACCTTGCATAATGCCCCAAGGAGTCATCTGTAGGACAAGGAATAGAAACCAGATCTCATATAAAGAGACCTTCTTGCTTAGGCTATTGAGCCTGGGTACCTCTTTGTGGGATGGCAGTGAGGCTGGGATCAATTCAATGAGTAAGAACTGCACTGAAGATCAATTCACCTTTCCTTGATAAGTCAGATTATTTGAGCAGTATAAATTTTCTAAAGAGGGACTTCTGGAAGCAATTGCAGAAGTGTCTTATACCAACAACAGGAGGAAATGGATAGAATCTGACCTAGGTTGTCCAAAGAGTAGTGACCATTAGAGAGTAGTTCTACTTCCCCTTTGCTACCTCTTACTTCATATATGGCCCCTCCTCTGTTCACTTTCCTCTCTAGTGCAAAATGTAGGGTCTGAGAAGGAAATGGTGCTGTTATCAGTTCTAAAATACAACAAAATGTTTCCTGAATTAGTAAGTGGAAAAAATAATTTTAAAAAGTTTGATATAAGTTTCATGAAATACAATATTTTGATGTGTGGTCTGTTTTGTGATGATATTTATATCAATTAATTAGTATTAAACATGGTCTTCTTGAATTTTTAACATTTGTCTTAAGAATTATCCTAATTCTTGGAGCTAGAGGGTAATGCTCAGTGAAATAAGCCAGGCAGAGAAAGACAAGTGCCGAATGATTTCCTTCATCTGTGGAGTATAACGATGAAGCTAAACTGAAGGAACAAAACAAGAGCAGACTCATAGACTCCAAGAAGGGAGTAGTGGTTACCAAAGGAGAGGGGTAGGGGTGGGTGGGGAGGTTGGGAGGGAGAAGGGAATTGAAGGATATTATGATTAGTACACATGGTGTGTGGTGGGGGTCATAAGGAAGACAGTGTAGCACAGAGAAGACAAGTAGTGACTCTGTGGCATCTTACTACACTGATGGACAGTGACTTCAGTGGGGGTGTCGGGGAGACTTGATAATATGGGTGAATGTAGTAACCACATTGTTTTTCATGTGAAACCTTCATAAGAGTATATATCAATGATACCTTAATAAAAATAAAAAATAAAAATTATCCTAATTCTGTGATTCAGTGGAAAATATTGATGCTTATGAGATTAAGGTTCAAGTTTTTGCCTTCCACAGACAAGTATATGACCTTGGGCAATTTCCTTATTTGTAAAATGGAGATAATGGTCCCAGCCTTATCTGACTCCTAGGTTGGTTGCAAGGTTCAATAAGAAAATGTATGTGAAAGTATTTTGTAAATTTCCAGGGCCATTACAAATGTTTTTGTTCAATTTATGAAAGTCATTGAGACCTTACCCTGTTTACAAAATGGTAAGCATTGAAGCTAGCAGTACATGTTTTCAGATCTCTTCAGGTGTTAGGTTAGTGTCTGGAAACACTCTATCCTATCTAGCATGCACTAAACTAGATCCATGAATAGGCCAATAAATATTAGTTTGATCCCTTCACTAATGCTTTTGGGAAAATATGTAGTTGACATTAGCATATAACAGAAAAAACTAAAATAACATGGGTTAAATAATTTAGAAGATTATATCTCTTCTGTGGAAAAGAAGTCTGAAGATAGATAGGCAGTCCACGTATGCTATGCTCTGAGGTATAATCAGAGAATCAGGCTTCTATCTTTTTGCAACAGCATCCTAAGCATGGATTCCATCTTTTACCTTATGATCCATAAGGAATGAAGGAGCTATTATCCTCTGGGGTAAATAAGGGACAACTCTCATTTGAATCAATTCCATTTAAATGCTTTGTATAAGACCCACACAATATTGTGCTTATATTTTATAGCTTAATCACATGACTGCAGTCTAGGTGCAAGAGATGCTGAGAAATATGACCTTTATATCAGTGGCTGAGGGCCCCCCTAAAACTTGGAGTATATTTCTGAGGAAGAGTTTGCTGGGGTTGGCAACTAGCAGTCTACTGCTACTGGTTCCAAGTTAAGTATGATCAAGAGTGCCCTTAGGGCAATCTGTGGGAAGACTTAAGGGATTTCAAGTCCTGTGAAGAGGAATAGTATGTTCAATGGAAATGTAGGAGGACAAAGAATTTTTGGGTCAGGGGACTTGATGGGTCATCATTGTGAAAGAAAACTGACCAGCTGCTCCTGGGAAGAGAGATGTGGGTTCTGGGTTTTGTTTTGTTTTTTAACATGTAGGCCATGAACTCCCAAGAGCACTATAGATGAGGCTTAGGGGGTTCTTGAGTGCTCTAAAATTCTATACAACTTATTAAATTATATCCATTTTTCTATGAGAAAGTATTTGCAGCTTTAATTAGACTCTTACCATGACTTAACCAAAAAAGCATTCTTAAAAATGAATGATAAAGACTCCAAATGATTAACATGAAGAAAGAGTCACATTTTAGTGATCCTGCAGTGGGTGAATATGGCCATTGTGATATTTTCAGAGCAAGCTAGGTTTCAATCAAGTCAGAATTAGGGGTGAGAAAAATGTTTAGAGTGAAAGGGACTTGCCATGAGAGAAAGTTATAAGTATTGGTTTGCCATTACTAGCTGTGTGACTTTGGGCAAGTTAATAACTTCTCTAAGCCTTAGTTTCCTCAGCTTTAAAATGGGGATAATAAAAATCCTAAATGGTAGTTATGGAGATTATGAGATGAGATAATGCAGGCTGAACATATAATACCATCATGCTTGGCACATAGGTATTTGGTGAACTTCTCCCCTCACAAGGTTTTAAATTTTCTATATTTATTTTTAGGCTCTTACTGTATATTTCACCTTGAGGGATTGTCTCAGTAAGTCCATCTTCAGAGAACTGTTCAGTGATAACCACACTCAAGATCATATCTTATTAAGTGGTTAGTTTAGAAGTTCTTTGCCATGTAGATTTGCAAGCAGGGTGTATACAAAGCACACAGTGGACTTGTTGCCTGGCAGCACGTGCCCCTGAGTGGCAGTACATGGCTTGCATTGTAATGTTGTTGGTGCAGGGGCCAGCTGACTACCACATGGGCTAGGGACTCCATTCCTCAACAGAACAGCAGCCAGCACTAGGGTAAACAGAAAATGACAAACCAAGCATGGGTGAGGGAGGCGCCAGCAGAACAGCGGGATGTCCTTTGATTTGCTTCTGTTATTTGCATGTCTTTCTTGTGATGTCTGTGAAATGTTCAGAAAGACAAAGTTTTTAAAAGACCTGCTGACTCTGCCTGAAAAATGTGAAAAGCCTTCCATTTAAAGACCTATTATGTTCAGCTAGCCTGCATTTTCTATATCTTTTTCTTCATTTTTTATTAATGCAAACATTTGCATGAAGACAGAACCTTTGTTTCTTTAAGAGTTCATCTGCTCCTGCTGCTTACTGGCCCTGCCATGCAAGAGTACAACAGAATCTTTGTTATGCTTTCAGCAAAGCTGTTTATGAAGGGTGGCTTACTGAGGACTGCTTCCTGTGCTTCCATTTTGTCTACAAAGAAAAAAAGAAAATAGTTCTTAGGAGTGCAAAGAATGTGGACTTTCTTTTCATTCAAGTCTTGGATGTTGAAATGACAAGTAGCCCCCAAATTTGTGAGGAGCTGGTAATTGCATCAAATGCATTTTTTCACTTTACTGTGAACATAATGAGGCTTTTAATAACAATAGAAGGAACAAGTGCTTTCTCACTAGAATAGAGAGAAGGAACAATAAAAAGGCAACAGAGAGGTTGAGAACAGGACAAAAGTGGCTTCCTGTAAGGACCCTAATATTATAACAGAATGTGTTTTGCTACTTAATGTTTCCCACCTGGGAGGCACAGTCTTGAAATGAATGAGTCGAAAAAGAATAGCACCACAATGTATAAATAATGATACAGCTTATGTATTCATTCAGTAAATATTTGAGTGACTGGTATGCGGAAGACACTGAATGGTCTTGAGTATTAAAGGGGCTAAAAGATAAACAAGTCATGTACCTATTTAGAAGTAATGTGTCTAACAAAGAAGACAACATATGTGTAACAGGAATAACTGTATCAGGTAGAAAGTACTATTGAAAATATAGAATATAGGTGTTTATGGTGTTCAGGAAAGGGAAGATTGCTTCTGGCTGGGAGAAAGTCAGAGAAAGCTTCATGAAGAAGGTGGCATTGAACTGAGCCTGTTAGGAAAGGTAGGCTTGGACATTGCAACATTCCTGAGTGATGAGTCAAAAATTATGTTGGTCAGGTAAAATAGATAGATCCAAAGTATATTTTTATAGGGTACTTGGTGTTTTACACTATTAATTTAGATGATATGTTAAGTATTGGCATGAGTTTCCTATGTAAAGCAAATTAGAGCCTCTTTGTCTAGCCTATGCTCTTCCAATCATTTACCCCACATGACTTATATGTACTGTGGCCTAGGCCTCTGGGGGATCTAAAAATATCTACAATGGCATCCTTTATTTTCATAACAAAAATAGAAACTCAGAAGGATTATTGAGCATTATTACAGCCATGTCTCATAAGCAGCGTATAAACATAATTCTGAGTGGGAATTTGACATGTGATATTCATTTGAAAAAGAATTCCCACCTTCTTACAGAGGCAATATTAACCAGGAGAAAAAGGATCAGGAATTCTAAGCCCATGAGTTTTTAGCTGCTTTAAGTTAGTACTCTGCTGTTTCTTTCTGCCATTAGGTTTAAATAAGATCCTACTATTATTATATAAGTTGTGTTATGAGTGCCAAATAATTTTATGAAATAGTTTGAATGTAAAATGCCAAGTAAATGATGTTATTGCATTGGTACCTTGTTGTATTAATATCATTTATTTGTATACTCATAGGTAAATTGCATATTACCAAATATAGTTGCTGATAATCTGTAAATGGTTTGCCCCAAAGGCTACAACCTTTAATGACTATATAGCACAATTGATTTTCACCCTGTGACTTTACTTCTCTGCCTGGCATAACATGAGTGGCACATGATTTACTCCATGCTTGTCAGTTTATAGAGTTTTCTGGAAATTAGTTTTATGAATGTTTATGGAGTTGATGTAACTATCTACTCTATGAGTAACTTTTTGCAAAGCTATTGTCATGACAGTTTTTACTTGGGTTCTTCATGTGTCCCATAGATTGTAACTGTGGGAAATTTAAGTGCTACTTTAGAACTCTCTGGTATTCAGGCAGTACACTTTATTGTGGTCAACTAGCTGAGTGCTTCATAAAAGTTTGGACATCTGCAAAAGACTCCTTGAGAAAAAAAAAAAGATTTCTGTAGCTTCTTGCACTTGAAATTACAAGATTCCAACATACTAATTCTTTATTATGAGATTCAGGCTGAAAATACTGAAGCAATAAAATTTAAGTACTTAACCTTAATTGACATCCCCAAAATATTTTAAAAATCATCAGTTTTAGGAAGAAGGGAAGAGGGAAGAGGGAAGGATTCATGGTTGACTAGAGACTGTTTGAATGTCAAGGCACTCAGCTTTGCACAGCTGTTAACTTGTACAAAACCTCTATTGGTGGAGGAAAGTAGACTTTAGTTTTTCATCCTCTACTTTACATAAAGATCATTAGTCACCTCTTGTTTTCTGGTTGTCACAGGTGATGTTAACATATGTGCAATGCTTTGTTTGCCCCTGGCATGTCTTTTAGTATTTGAGTTTGTCTAGCTGTGTAGCAGCACTGTGGTGGTTTGGATACCCAAATGTAACGTATTAGTTTTGTCTGTTTTATAATTAACTATTAATATAAAAGGCCTTTCCTTAATTTGTAAATTTGTTCTTAGAAAATTCATAAGATATATGTCATGCTGCAGAGCTATTTAAGGGCTGCAATATAGTGCAGTGCACACCAAGAGCCTGGATTCAAATCCTGTCTGTGATGCTTACTAGCCCTTTAACCTTTAGGTAAATTACGTATCTGAATCTTCTTTTTTTTTTAATCTATAAAATGGAGATAAAAGTACCCATCTCATAGGATTGTTATGAGAATTAAATTAATACTCAGAATATGCTTAGAATGCTATCTTGCACAGAAAGCTTAATAAATGTTGGCTTCCATTATTATTATATTTGTCAGTTAAACTACCCTTACACAGACCCTGTAATGATCAAAAGCTATTACAGGAGGGGGCCTCCTGCATTCATATTAAGGATGTTTCTTGGGATATTGATCTGCAAGGTGTGTTTTCATTTAGTTATTTTCTGAGGGCCTAAAGTTAAACTTGACACACAGCTGTTTTATATTAAGAGCTAGTTAGTGTTCAGAGAGGCCTGATTTTGGGTTAACACTTTTACATTATTTTTCTCTACTGCAAGTTTTAAATTTCTTTTTGTATTATACTCACTGTGTTAATTGTGAACTCAGGATTTTGGTGGGACATTGGCTTAAACTAAAAATTGTACTAGAGCAAAATATGGGATAATAGGTTTATACACTTGGAGTAGAGAAGACCTGTTTGAACAAGACAAAAAGCACAAAAGCTACAGATAAATACTTCAATTATATCAACATTTAAAACTTATGCACAATGAAAGATACCACAAACAAGTTAAAAGAAAAGTTATACAGCAGATGTATATATTTGCAATAAAAGTAGAATTAGAAAAAACTACAAATTAACAAGATGAAAAAAGAAAAAAGATAACCAGAGGGAAAAGTGGGCAAAGGATACTAGTGGATTATAAACAGAAGACAAATAAACAAGAAAATATGCTTAATTTTATTTATAATTAAGAAAACTAAACTGTGAGAAGCTATTTTTTACTGTTAAATTGACAAGATTATAAAGTATTAGACCAAGGATAGTAAAAACATATATTGATTTGGCTGGGATGAATGTAAATTGGAATAACCCTTTGTAAAGCAATTGTGTATATTTAAGTAAACATGAAGATGTGGAGAAAATGGAATCCTTGTGCACTGCTGGTAGGATTGTAAATTGGTACAGTCACTATGGAAAATAGTATGGAGAATCCTCAAAAAATAAAAAATAGAACTACCATATGTTCCAGCAATTGCAGTTCTGGGAATATGTCTAAAGGAAACAAAAACACTAACTCAAAAAAAAAAATCTGCACCCTTGTGGGGAAAATGGAAGTTGGTATGGCCAGGATCCTCACCTGACCCTAAACTACTTGATGATGTAATTGGCCTACTGGTAGACTAATGCTTCCACTAGGCAATAAGCAATTATTGACTGAGTCACTATATAAAAAGCTCTGCCTTAGGCTCTGGGCTCAGGCAGAGTTGGAGATGGATTATGGACCTGCAGAATCCTGGATGCAGACATGATTCCAGTGCTTGACCTACCACTGGGAGAATAAAGCCAGCTATAAACCCCTTTACCCCAAGAACATTTCATTGTCATTTCTCATTCTCACTGAATCAATATTGAACGGGGGCTGAAACCTTCAGGTAAGACAACCCCCATGTTCATAGCATCATTATTTACAATAGGCAAGACATGGAGACAACCATAGTGGCCATTGATAGATAAATGGGTAAAGAAGTTGTGCTTTATCTATGCAATACAATATTATTCAGTCATAAAAAATGATATGGGGGGTGTAGCCAAGATGGTGGCGTGAATAGGACAGTGGGAATCTCCTCCCAAAAACGTATATATTTTTGAAAATACAACAAATACAGCTATCCCTAAAAGGAGACCAGAAGATACAGGACAGCAGCCAGACCACATCCACACCCACGAGAACCCAGCACCTGGTGAAGGGAGTAAGATACAAGCCCAGGCCCGGTGGGACCCGAGCGACCCTCACCCCAGCTCCCGGCAGGAGGAGAGGAGTCAGAGTGGGGAGGGAGAGGGAGCCCAGGAGTTCTAAATAGCCAGCCCTAGCCATCTGCACCCAGTCGTGGGGTGCTGGATACTAGGTAAACAGGACAGTAAGACCTGTGAGTGAGTCCCCACAGCTGGCGCCCCTGGGACAAAGAAAAGCAAGTCCTTTTTGAAAGTCTTAATGGGACAGGGACCCCACCGCTGGATGGAAGCATCCCGGGACACTTAGCCCAGCAGCTGGGAATCCTGGGGAACTCCGGGCACCCTAACCCCCTGGGCAGCAGCTCTGAGACCCCTCATGGTGATAAACAGCCCCCCATCTGTTCCCACTCCGGCATCCTGCCATAGCAGAGCAGCAGGCTGAGGCTGGCCATGCCCACAGGAAGGAGGCTTCCTCCATAGTGGCCAGGCAAGAAACAGAGAGACCAGAAGATACAGGACAGCAGCCACACCGCATCCACACCTGCGAGAACCCAACACATGCAATTACCCAACACAAGCTGCTAGGGGTCGCCATTGTCCCAGTAAAGAAAGGCCAGGAGCAAGTGGAAAAGGTCTTAGCTCTCCCACCTGACAGATGAGTCAATTGCATACCATTCACAACTGCATTAAAAAGAATAAAATACCTAGGAATAAACCTAACCAAGGAAGTGAAAGACCTATACTCTGAAAACTACAAGACACTCTTAAGAGAAATTAAAGAGGTCACTAACAAATGGAAACTCATCCTGTGCTCCTGGCTAGGAAGAATTCATATTGTCAAAATGGCCATCCTGCCCAAAACAATATACAGATGCGATGCAATCCTTTTCAAATTACCAACAGCATTCTTCAATGAACTGGAACAAATAGTTCAAAAATTCATATGGAAACACCAAAGACCTCGAATAGCAAAAGCAATTCTGAGAAGGAAGAATAAAGTGGGGGGGGTTCTCACTCTCTAACTTCAAGCTCTACTACAAAGCCACAGTAATCAAGACAATTTATACTGGCAAAAGAACAGACCCACAGAACAATGGAACAGAATAGAGACTCCAAACATTAACCCAAACATATATGGTCAACTGACATTTGATAAAGGAGCCATGGACATACAATGGGGAAATGACAGTCTCTTCAACAGATGGTGCTGGCAAAACTGGACAGCTACATGTAAGAGAATGAAACTGGATCATTGTCTAACCGCATACACAAAAGTAAATTCGAAATGGATCAAAGACTTGAACATAAGTCATGAAACCATAAAACTCTTAGAAAAGAACATAGGCAAAAATCTCTTAGACATAAACATGAGTGACCTATTCTTGAACATATCTCCCCAGGCAGGGGAAACAAAAGCAAAAATGAACAAGTGGGACTATATCAAGCTGAAAAGCTTCTGCACAGCAAAGGACACCATCAATAGAACATAAAGGTATCCTACAGTATGGGAGAATATATTCATAAATGACAGATTCGATGAAGGGTTAGCATCCAAAATATATAAAGAGCTCACGCACCTCAACAAACAAACAAAAAATAATTCAATTAAAAAGTGGTCAGAGGAGCTGAATAGACAGTTCTCTAAAGAAGAAATTCAGATGTCCAACAGGCACATGAAAAGAATGCTCCACATCACTTTTCATCAGAGAAATGCAAATTAAAACCACAATGAGATATCACCTCACACTAGTAAGGATGGCTACCATACAAAAGACAAACAACAACAAATGTTGGCGAGGTTGTGGAGAAAGGGGACCCTCCTACACTGCTGGTGGGAATGTAAATTAGTTCATCCATTGTGGAAAGCAGTATGGAGGTTCCCCAAAGTGCTCAAAATAGAAATACCATTTGACCCAGAAATTCCATTTCTAGGAATTTACCCTAACAATGCAGCACTCCAGTTTGAAAAAGACAGATGCACCCCTATGTTTATCACTGCACTATTTACAATAGCCAAGATATGGAAGCAACATAAATGTCCATCAGTAAATGAATGGATAAAGAAGATGTGGTACATATACACAATGGAATATTACTCAGCTATAAGAAAAAAATAGATCCTACCATTTGCAGCAACATGGATGGAGCTAGAGGGTATTATGCTCAGTGAAATAAGCCAGGCAGAGAAAGACAATTACCAAAAGATTTCACTCATCTGTGGAGTATAAGAACAAAGGAAAAGTGAAGGAACAAAAGAGCAGCAGAATCATAGAACGCAAGAATGGACTAACAGTTACCAAAGGGAAAGGGATTGGGGAGGATCGGTGGGAAGGGAGGGATAAGGGCGGGGAAAAAGAAAGGGGGCATTACGATTAGCATGTATAGCGTGGGGGGGCATGGGGAGGGCTGTGCAACACAGAGAGGACAAGTAGTGATTTTACAGCATCTTACTATGCTGATGGACAGTGACTGTGAAGGGGTATGTGGGGGGGACTTGGTGAAGGGGGGAGTCTAGTAAACATAATGTCTTTCATGTAATTGTAGATTAATAATACTAAAGTAAAAAAGTTAAAAATTAAAAATTAAAGAAATGATATGGTACCATTTGCAACAACATGGTTGACCTTGAAGGCATTATTTTAAGTGAAATAAGTCAGACAGAGAAAGACAGATACTGTATGATCTTACTTATTTGTGGAATATAAAGAAAAACTAAATTCATATAAAAAGAGATCAGATATCTGGTTGCCAGAGGTGGAATGTGGGGGGGGGGGGAGGGGAATTGGAGGACAGTGTTCAGTGTACAGATTTCCAGTTATATGATAAATGAGTACTGGTGATGTAATGTATAGTATGATGACTATAGTTACCACTGCTGTGTGATATATGGTTAGAAGTTCTCATCAGAAGGAGGAAAAAATAATTTCACAATATATGTAAATCAAACCATCAGGCTGTATGCCTTAAATGTATAGAGTGATATATGTCAATTATTTCTCAATAAAACTGGGAAAAAAACCCTGAAGATGTGTCCATCCTATGACATGCCAATTCCATTTTGAGATACTTATTTTTAAAAAACTTGGATATATGCCTAGGGCAACATGTATGAGAATTTCAACAGCACAACTTGTATATGAAAATATGGAAACTTAAATACCTGTGAAGAAATATTTACCATTGGAAAATATTAAAAGGTAAGTGCGTTCCATACTGTTTTATAAAAGATCTCCAGATATGGTTAAGTGAAAAAAATCAAGGTGCAGAAAGTATGTCATTTACTTAAAAACAAAACAGAACCAAGCTCACAAATTGTGTATCCATATGTACATTTTTATGTATGCATACCAAGTGGATAACAGTTATTTGTTATCAGTGGAAACTGGGTTTGGTTTTTAACTCTTCTGTATTGTTTGAATCTGTAAAAATAATTACATGTGTAATTAAAAATTAGAAATAAATACTTTTTTTTGATCATGCCAATACTCTAAGTGATTTACAACTTAAGCTTCTTTTCTAGTATTAACAATGGAGAGCCAGAAACTTCTAGATAATACAGTGTTAAATGAAACGTTGCAGGTTTTTAATTTTTCTTACTTTGTTTTACTTGTTTTTGTATTTGAGAGTTGGTGGGTTTTACTGAAGGGCATGGGCTTTGGAGTCAAATCTAAGTTTGAATCCTAGCCCAGCCATTTATTAAGACTTTGAGCAGGTTCCTTAATCTCTCTTGAGTTTCAAAAAAGTCCTACCTACCACATTGGATTGTATAAGGATAGTATGTGCTAGTTTTCCTCATTTCCCCATCTACTTTGGTCAAAGGGAATTGGTCTAGTGTGGTCTAAGATCAAAGATAGTCTTGTATGGGTGGTAAAATATTTTACCAGAACATACCATATCCCTGGGTCAGGACATATCAGTAAAGACAGAGTGAAAGGGTATCTCGCCATGACCCTCCTTACCCAAAATGACTAAGGAGACGCGGGCCCCCACAAGAGATTTTATTATCTGAAAGAGAAAATGGCTGCCCCCAGAGAGAGAGCAGCCTCGTGGTGCAGAGCGTTTTGCCTTTTATGGGGGCAGAGTGGAAAAGTACCGCTTGGTCTGTTGCCTTGGGGGTGGGTTGGAATGTTTAGAGATAAGGTGAGGCAAGTCCAGGCAAGTCTACACATGAGTTTCACTGGCCTATGTGCTTGGGACCATGGGGTAAATGGAGGATAAGGCACTATATTCTTATATTCCTCCCTTTTCTGTTTTATAAGTGGTAGAGGATTTGGGAAGGGGTGAAGTTCAGTCTTCAGTAACTGCTTCCTGCTGATGAGGGTCAATGAAGTTCATTCTTGTATTGATGGGAGTGGTCCTCCCATGAGCCCTTAGTCTGAAGTGGTGATGGTGTGTTCTGGGTTTAATAAGGATCATCATCTTTGGAGAGGGGTTGGTAATCCTGTAATATAAGATGGTGGACAGTTTGGTTAGAGATTTTACTGATCTGTTTTTGGAGAAATTTGGTTATGCAAGGTAAAAAGGTACAAAGAAGAAGGATCATGAGGAGAGGACTAAGGATAGGTAGAAGCCAAGTAAGAAGAGAAGACTGGAAGAGATTAGTGATGCTGGTCCCTCTTGGGGCCTTCTTTAAATTCTCTGCATGGTTAGTTAATTTATGTATGTTTTCTTCTACCAGTCGTGACTCGTTGACATAATAACAGCACTTTTCTCTTAGGAAAAGACAAGTTCCTCCCTTTTCTGCCATTAGGAGATCTAAAGCTCGTCGGTTTTGAAGAGTTACTTGAGCTAGGGAGGTGATTTGTCTTTGTAGTGAGGAGAGAGAGGCAGTGGTGGAATCTAGGGCTGCCTGTAGTTTAGCATTGAGGTCATCTACTGCCCACAGAGAATGTCCTAGGGTTCCTCCTGAGAGGCCTATTCCTGCCATGGTAGTGGAGAGAGATAGCCCTATCATAACTGGAAGAAAGGCTGCTCCACGGGTTCTGGGGTGAGGGATTAGCCATTGTACTTCAGAACTGCTGTATAATGTTAGCTGTGGGATGATGGAGACTAGAAAACAAGGGTCTGACTGATTTGGTAGGATTTGGTTGGAGAGAGTGCTGTTGCACCAGAGAAAATCTCCTGCCTGTGAGTAGGAGATTGTAGAGATGGTTTGGTTATAGGCGCACCTGATATTTCTTAGAGCTCTGTGGGACGAAGTTTGAAAAGATGCAGGTGCATATGGGGAGTGGGATATTACTAGCTTCTGGTTCCCATAAAGGGATATTGGTGATTGGACAAATTGGAGCTCTTGAGGTCAGGAGAGTGTAGTTTGTGATATTATGAGGGACTGCAGCCAGTAAAGGGAGATGTAAAGATGCACACAGGATACAGTTTGCTAGTTTTAAGGCAGGGGTGGTGAGATTTAGGAAGGTAAGGGTGTTTTGTGTGATTTGGAGCCAGGAGTAGACTGAGGAAGTTGAAGAGGGGTTGGGATGTGGGTCTTCAAGGTTCTCTAGCTGACTAGTGAGTATGTGCTCAGAATGTTGTATTCTAGATGATAATAGGGAGTATTGAGTGGAGATGGAGACATATTCTCTCCCTATGCTAAATTCTCCAGTGGGCCATGTCCACTGGTTGGGATAATATTTACCTACTACTCTGGATGCCCATCTGGCATTATAGGGGTCTTTGACTTTTATGGTGAAGGTCTTTGTGTTATGGTCAAATGCAAATATTCTTAGACCCACTGTGCCATTGTATGCATAATGGATTTCACATGACAAGTAGGGGCCACCTCCATATAGGGGATAATCATGACAGTACTGCTTTGTTTGATCATAGGGGAAGCACAGGTAGGGTCAAGTGGGGGTACCATGCTGCAGTAGTTTGGACTGGTGCAAGGAAATGGCAATAGGTTGGGAGCAGCCTGATGTGGGGCAGTTGGCTGTGGCTATTTGGTCAGTGTGTTTTATCTTATTTTCTGCGTATGTTTCTCTTAAAGTGAACCTCCACACATATGAGGTATTGAGGAGAGGAGTGAGGAGGCAGAGGGCGGTGATGAATAGAGTGTTGAGGCTCATCTTCGAGTTGAAGGGATTTCTTCTGGGATTGAAGGGAGAGAAGGAGTGGATTTCCTCTTAAGCTGGAGAGTCACAGGTCCAGTCAGTTTGGACATGTAGTGGTCTGTGGGGAGAGAAGGGATGGGAGAAGGAGGGTGAGTGTATGATTTGATGTGGAATGTATGAATCCACTGGGGGAGATCAATGAGTCTGACTACTGTAGGGGTGGTCAGAATGACTTGGTGTGGGCCCTTCCACTTAGGAATACATGGGGAATGTGGGGTGAGATAAGGACTAGGTCTCCAATTTGGTAGGGTGGAGAGGGAGTCTTACAGGGTGCAGGGGTGAGAAGATTTGCTTGGGACCAGAGAAGGTTTCACATGTACTGGAGGAGTGATGGCAAGAGAGAGGGGGGAAGAGTTGGGGGTTTGAGGTGATGGGTAGTTGTCTTGCCAATGGGTTTCAGCCTCGGGCAAGTTCACTATGGATTCAGTGTGACCAAAGAAAATGACAGCAAAACATTCTTGGGGTGAAAGGGTTATACCCAACATTATTTCCAGGTGGCAGGTCAGTCACTAAAATCCCATTCACTCAGAGCGAGTCTGCATGCAGCAGGCCAGTCTCTGCCTCTGGGCCCCTCTGCACAGCCATCCTCTGGGCCCCTCTGGCCTCACAGCCATTCTCTGGGCCCCTCTGTCCACACAACCATCCCACACAGCTGTCCTCTGGGCCTCTCTGCACAGTTGTCCCACACAGCCATCCTTTGGGCCTCTCTGCACAGTTGTCTTGCACAGCCATCCTCTGGGCCTCTGTCCTTGACACTGCTACCACTCCAGCCTCTGCTCTGCTCTCCTGCAGCCTTGCAGCCCTGCCACCGTGTCATGCCCAGAGCACTGGGCAGAGCTCTTTATATAGAGTCAACAGCCATATGTTGCCCACAGGTGTGCAGTGAGCTAGTCAAACAGGGCCAGGTGAGAATCCTGGCCACAGGAACTCTCATCTTATCCACAGTAGTATTAACTATTTGAGTTAGCAAAGGGTCTTTAGGTATGGGTTCTCATCTGATTGACAGATTGAGGAGACTCCTGGTGGGATTGAACATATTGTGAAGTATTTGGGGAAATACTGTAAAGACATATTACTGGAGGGCTTGAACCTGTACTACACCCCTGTCTGACATGCCTGCGTGGTTAAAGAGGTTCTAACAATAACTGAGGGAAGAGGCACTATTTCTCCTATTTCTCCAGGGGCACTGGCTTATCCTAGCCTTAAGGTTGGATTTCCCTGTCCAGTATTTCCGATTGCTATGTTTACATAGGGTGGCTGAATTATAGCATTCTTTGGGGACATATGTGTAGGCAGAAAAGTAACCTGTAGGGCAAAGGGAATCCTTGATGGTGCAATCTTTTGGACAGTCTGAAAGAGAAGAAAGGGCTGGTGTTGGGGAAGATAGGTCTGGTGAGAGAATAAGTGTTGAAACCAGGTTTAACAATCCTGAAGCATGACACATGGTGGTTGTAAGGGAGGTCTTAGGCCTCCATGCTGTCAGAAACTTCTTCAGTGATGAGTGGAAGTGGAAATGAATGTTGCAAAATGTGGAGAGTAAGAGGTCCCATCAGGGTGGAGGAGTAGAAACCTGTGAGAGATTTGGTGGGAGGGAAATAAGGTGAGACAAATGGCTTAAGGTGGGAGTTGTGTGTCCATTGGGGAAGACCTTGGAGTTTAACTGCAGTTGGTGTGGAAAGGATTACTGTATATGGTCCTTGCCATGTAGGAGTTGGGCATGGTGTTGCTTGGTGTGGAGGGAATAGGAGCACAGAGTCTCCTGGGTGATAAAAAGTAGAAGTGGGGCCTTGAGGTTTTGGTGTGTAGAGGTCAGTGTGGGACCAGAGAGTGAATGTGTTGAAGTAAAGGGTTGATGAGATGAGGAGGAGGATAGGAGGTTCTGAGTTGAGACCTGGAGGAAGCACGGGGCGGCCATACATGAGTTCAAAAGTAGTAGGTTTTTTGGTAAGGCCCGGAGTCGAAGTAGGGCCAAAGGGAGGGGTTTTATCCAGTCAAGGTGGAGCTCCAGGGATAATTTAGTGAGAATAGATTTGAGAGTTGTATTGGTTCTTTCCACCTTACCTGAGGATTGTGGGTGATAGGGGATGTGAAAGTGCCATGGAATATTAAGGGCTTTAGTGGTTGCTTGGAAGATTTGCGAGATGAACTCGGGGCCATTATCTGATTGTATGGAAGCAGGTATTCAGACGGTAAGACGTTGGAGACAGTCTGGGCTCATTTGTTAGTTGTGGGAAGGACCTCAACCCATGCCGAAAATGTGTCCACTAGTACTAAAAGATGCCGGTAGCGTTTTACTGGAGGCATGTACGTAAAATCGAGCTGCCAATCAGTCCCGGGAATGAGCCCTAGTGCTTGATGGGTAGGAAAGGTGGGTGGTCAAGAAGGTGAATTGGGATTGACTTTTTGACAGATCTCACATGAAGCGGTGAGTGTTTTGAGGAAGGCAGTTTCTGAATGAGAAAGAGGCAGGTAAGTTTTAAGAAAGCATTGTAAAGATTAAGGTTAGGGTGAAATAAGTGATGTAAGTAGGAGAGTATGACCTCAGTGGAAGGCGGGCTGGTGGTTGTGGAAATGGATTTTTTAGGGCCTGGAATGAGGGCACCTATTACAAAGGCTAACGCTGCTTTTCAGGCTGCCTCATCTGCCTTGCTGTTACCAAGGGAGATGGATGACTGATCTGACTGATGGGAGCGGCAATGTACCAGGCCTATGGCTATTGGAAGATGTGAGGCTTCTATCAGTGGTATGATGTGTTTGGTGTTGGCAATAGAGCTGCCCTTGGTGTTGAGGAGTCCCCGTTCTTTCCAGATTGCTGTGTGGGACAGTAGGATATGGAAAGCATATTTAGAATCAGTATAGATAGTAAGAGAGGACCCCTGTGCTAAAGTGAAGGCACGGGTAAGGGTGATCAGTTCTGCTTGTTGGTTTGTGGTGTTAGGAGGTAAGGGCTTTGCCTCGATAGTTTTGTCCAGAGAGACAATGGCATATCCTGCCCATCAAATACCCTCATGGAAAAAGGAACTGCCATCAGCAAACCAGGTATATATGGCCTGAGGAATGGCACCCTCCTGAATGTGGGAGGAACAGGGTAGGAGTTCATCTAGAGTTTATAAACAGTTATGGAAGGGGAGTTGTGATCTTGCCTGTGGATTGGGAGGTAATGGAAGAATGGTGGAGGGATTAAGGGGAGGACAGGTTTTGAAATTGAAGGAGGTGTCCTCAACTAGGGCAACCTGAAGTGATAGAATCCTGCAGGGGGAAGGAGTCTGCAGGCCTTTGTAGTTAAGAAGTTTGGAAAGATGATGAGGGGAGAAAACAGTTGTGGCTGACCCAAAGGTGAGTTTTTTGGATTCTTGAATGAGAACGGCAGCTGCTGCTAGGGCTTGCAAGCAAGAAGCCCATCCTCGAATAATAAGATCTAGTTTTTTGGAAAGGTAGGCAACTGGGGCAAAAGAGGGTCCTAACGTATGTCCCAAAACTCCCAGGGTGAAGCCCTGCCTTTCTGAGACATATAGAGAAAAGGGGCGTGTGAGGTCAGGCAAGTGCAGAACGGAGGCTTGTAAAAGGGTTAGCTGGAGTTTATAGAAGGGCTTGGCCATGGGCGTCAAGAGGAGCTCAGCAAGAGGTCCTTGGGATGCTTCATATAGGGGGGCAGCCAGGAGTGAAAAGTTGGGGATCCATGAACGAAGGAACCAAACAAGACCCAGGAAAGAGAGAATTTCATCTTTGTTATTTGGAATGGGCATGGTTTGGAGAAGTTTTTTCCTGTCTATGTTAATGGCCTTGTAGCCTGGGGAGAGCTGAACTCCCAGGTAAGTGACCTGAGCGGCAGACAGCTGAACTTTGGAGGGTGAAACCCGATAGCCATGTTCTGAGAGAAAGTTTAAAAGGAGAATAGTATCCTGTTGAGAGGTTTGCAGGGAGGGACTGCACAGAAGATCATCTACATATTGAAGGAGGGTGAAGCTCGAGAGAGTAAGGGATTTGAGGTCTTGTGCTAGAGTCTGTCCAAAAAGGTGGGGAGTATCTCTAAAGTCATGGGGAAGGACTGTCCATGTCAATTGAGTAAAATTCTGGGTGGCAGGATTGGTCCAGGTGAAAGCAAATTGATTTTGAGAGTTGGGATGGAGGGAGATAGTGAAGAATGCATCTTTGAGGACAAGGAAAGAAAATTGAGTGGTGGAAGCAGGAATGGTGGACAATAAAGTATAGGGGTTAGAGACCACAGGATGGATGGGAACAACAGCTGCATTAATTACTCTTAGGTCCTAGACAAGCCTGTAAGAACCATCCAGCTTTTTAACTGCCAGTATAGGAGTATTGAAAGGGGAATTGGCTTGTCATAGTAGCTGTTTGTATAAAAGTTCCTGGATAATTGGCTGCAGGCCCAGTAAACTTTTGAGGGGCAGCGGGTACTGAGGTTGAGAGGGAAAAGAGGTGGGGTCTTTAAGTCTGATCATTAATGGGGGGCAGGTGGTGATAGAGGGGGTGAGGGTATCCCAGACTACAGGGTTGACAAAATGGGGTGGCAGAAGAAAGGGAGAGGGAGGTGGGTTTACAGTGGGTTGGGGGGCAAGTTAAAGTGGGACTGAAGGTGAGTTGCGGTTGAGGCATGGTCCGGGAGCTAAAGTGATGGAAGCTCCAACCTTGTGTAATAGATCTCTTCCCATAAGGGGGATGGGACACTGGGGAATCGCCAAAAAGGAGTGAGAGAGGGCAATCCCTCTAAAGATTCAGTAAAGCATGGGAGTTTGTAAAGGTTGATAAGGTATGCCCTCTACCCCAACTATAGAGGACCGTGAGAGGGAGGTAGGTCCCCAAAACTCCTTCAGGACTGAGTAGGTGTCCCCGGTGTCCAAAAGGGAAGAGATAGGCCTACCCACTACCACAATGGTTACCCTGGGCTCCTGTAAATGATGGTAGTGGTCGGGTGGAGGAGTACAGGGCCTCCTCAATCATCAGTTGTCAGACCCAGAAGGTCTATGTGTGGACTGTTAGAGCTGGATGGCCTGCCACTTCTCAGTTTGCAAGGACAGTCAACAGCCCAGTGTCCCTCCTGATGGCACTTAGGGATTGGACCGGGAGGCTTCTGGGGATTTGGGCAGGCTCTAGCCCAATGACCCATTTGACCACATTTGAAGCATGGACCAGGAGGTCTTCCTGGCTGCTTCTTAGGAAGTGAGGCTACCTGAGCACCAGTGGTTGGGGTAGGTTGAAAGGCCTTAGCCAACATTTGGTATTTTTCTTTACAGGCCTTCTCATCTCTTCCATTATATACTTTGAAGGCCACTGCCAGGACTTCTGCCTGAGGAGTTAAGGGTCCTTTCTCTAGATGTCTAAGTTTAGCCTGAATGTTGGGGAAACTCTGGGTGGAGAATTAGGTCATTAATAATTGTATCCCATCTGGGGCCTCAGGGTCTATGTTTGTATACAGTAAAAGAGCTTTGGTGAGGCAGTCTAGGAACATAGAGGGATTCTCAGTTTTATCTTGAATAACCTCTTGGAGTTTTTCATAGTTAACGGCTTTATTGGCTGACTTCCTAAGACCCACCATGAGGCAGGTGATGAATTGATCTCGACTGGTGATGCCCCCTGCCGTATTATAGTCCCAATTAGGGTCTCGGTCACTAACCACCTCAGCACCTATTGGATGAGCTGGAGTAGTTTGGTGAACCTCATCAGCATGAGTTCTAGCCTGTTCCCAGACTTGCCTATGCTCCTCGGGCAAAAATTTGTTGGACAGAATCATGTGAATATCATAAAAGGTAAGATTATATGACTGAGTTAGGTACTGGAACTCTTTTATGTAAGTAGCTGGGTTGGAAGTGAAAGAGCCTAATCTTTTCTCAATTTGAGATAGGTCTGAGAGAGAGAAAGGGGCATGGACCTGGATGATGCCATCCATGCTGGCTACTTCCTGTAGTAGGGCTAGGATCTGGGTTCGAGAACGAGGGCCTGGAGGACTTGGTAGGGGATCTCAGGATGGGAGGGAAACTGGTTGTGATAGAGGAGGCAGGGTTGTTGCCCTGCCGCTGATGGGAGCTTGTGGTGGGAGACTCAGCAGGGGTTGGGGGTAGGAGGCTGGGCAGTTTCCGTGGTGGCACCATGCGGACTGGGTGGTTGGGGAGGAGGAAGAGGTGCTATGGAGATTTGTGGTTGGTAGGGTTGGGGTTCATCAGCAGGGTCTGTTAGGGTCTGGAGTCGACCACCTCTCAAATAGACAGAGGACACTCATGATAATGCAAGTCACACAGCAAGGTTTATTTCCAGCTAGCTGGGGTCCAAGTGTCTGCCCAACGCAGCAGGTTTCAACAAGGACCCAGAGCACTCAAAGCCAGGGGTTTATATCGCATTTTCAAAAAGTACTTACAGTAATTTTCCATAATTTTTGGCTTGTGTCACATCCTGGGGGTTAAGCCAGAACAAGATAAGACCATTCCTCAAATGTTAGGGTGGTTCAGCAAGATAAGCTGACCAGTGTCGCATCCACCCACAACCTGGTGTCCATGATTAACTTGTTTTTCAAAACCTGTTTTATCAAGCCTTACCCAGTTCCTCTTCTCCTGAGTCGCCCACTCAGAAAATGGCTTCTCGACCCTTAAGATGGCCGTTCTCATGCTAACCCATTCTTACATTCCCACCTTTTTGTTGTTACAATGAGGAATCTTGCTCATTGGTAGGGCAGTCGTAGAGGCTCTCAGGAGTGGGCAACTTTTTGTATTGTTGTCTTAAGAACAGGAGTTGGATGGTATTAACACGGTCTTTTACAAAATTAATGTTTGTTTAGAATGCAGGGGCCAAAAGTTAAAATGAATACAAGTAAAATCAATGGGCCAACTAGGGTAGAAACTAGGGTAGTGAGCCAGGGAGACTTATTAAACCAAGCTTCAAACTAGTTCTCTTGTGCTTCTCTTTATCTCTTTCTCTTGGCTAATCCTTCTCTTACTTTCGCCATGGAATCTCTTACTACTCCTGTATGATCATCGTAAAAACAGCATTCTTCTCCTAGCACAGCACATATTCCCCCTTTTTGGAGGAACAATAAATCAAGTCCTATTCTATTTTGGAGTATGACTTCAGATAGGGAGATGAGAGATTTTTCTAAATAACTAATGGAGGTCTCTATTCTTTCTATATCTTCATCTATGGCTGCTCTCAGGGATGTCATACCTGCTTGTTGAGTGGCCAGAGAGGCTATGCCGGTTCTGGCCCCAGCTAGTCCTAAACTGAATAGGGTGGCAATGGTTAGAGCAGTGATGGGCTCTCTCTTATTTCTTAGGCTTGTGTCTTTACTCCAGTGTGAATACATGCTTTCTTCTGGGTGGTAGAGGATGCGGGGTATCACAGTCACTAGGATACAGAACACTTTAGAGGCGTTAAAGACTGAGGTTGAGAGGCATGGGGTGAGGCCAGTCATGGAACATATGTACCATCCATTACTTTCTGGGGTTAGCCACTTTATGGGGTGCCTCTTTATGTCATCCCAACTAGGGGTGGCACTTTTGGAAATGCATAAACTTTGTTTATCCTGTGGCACTTTCCCTAGGTAAGTCCTTTACCACTTATATGCTGTAGAGTTAAGCCTATTTTATGGTCTCCCCATGAACACTGAGAGGGATTTTCACTAGTTAATATATTATAAGTGGCATCTAGGCCTATGGATTCATAAAATGGGGGCTTTATATCATAACATAGCCAGCAGGAGGCCGTGAGGTCAGGGCTGGTAGCGTTAAGGGTTTCATACATAGTGTGTATCAGTTTCCATAGGGGATCTTTGGCAGCCTGCACAGCAGGTGCCGGGGGCTTCTGGGGTTTAGTTATCTTTTCTGGGGTGCTCCTGTTATCTGGGTTTTTAGTAGGGGCAGGAGGAGCTAATACCTGATTTGGACCTATTGGACCCATTACCAATACCTGATTTGGACCCACAATCTCTGGTTTAGGCTGAGGGACTAATACCTGATTTGCACCCATGGCTGCTGTAACTATCAGCTCGGTTCTCAATTTTATCTGGAGAAGAGTTCCAAACATAGGTTTCTGATAGAGAAGTAGGCCGCAAGTTAACCCTGACAGCCATCACTTATCTCTTTTTCCTTTCTCTGTAAACTGGAGTTTTACTAGATTGCAATTAGAATTGTACCAAGTTTGGGTGCATGGCTTAATGAATGAGAGAATGATGAGGTGGGGGGTTACTTGCCATTTTTGCTCTCCATCATTGGTGGTAACAGAACTCCATTGTGCACAGTAAAGGGACTCAACTCCTCCACACTGAAGCCTCTCTGGTCCTTTTTGAAACCCAGGGCATGCATAAAACCCATTTCAACTTATGGAGATCTGGCACTGTACTTTATGCCAGTTTCCCCATTTCATTCCTTTGATGTCTGCTACCTTGTCTAGATTAAAGTACAAGTCCGGGAACCATGTGTTTAGTGGGGCCATGCTGGAGGTCTCATTGAGGATTGTATCAGTTTTTCCATCCATCAGGATTCATGTCTGCTTATAAGGTCGATGAGGGTTGGTCTCTGTGTGGTTTTCTTCCCAGTTGTTGAGCAGGGTCAGAACCAGTAGCCATTTCATCATCAGGTCGGGTGGGAGGTTTGGGGTGTTCTCGAGGTCTCAAGATCTGTAGTTTGAGGGGGTTATCAGGGTGCTGCCACACGGTGCACTCTCTGGCTTGTCTTTGCTCTGGCTGGGTGGCTCGGTGCATGTGGGAGTGGTGGACCCAAGGTCCAGTACTGTCAACCTTTAAGGCAGTTGGGGTAACCAGAACAACTACGTAAGGACCTTTCCATCTTTTTTTCTAAGATTCGGGTCCTGTGCCTCTTTACCCATACCCAATCCCCTGGGGCGATGCCATGTTCCGGGTTCGGTGTGTCTCTTGCCTCATACAAAGAGAGCACAAAGGGCCAAATCTCATGTTGGACTTTCTGCAGGGTCTTCAAACTGGCTAGACAATTTAGGGTTATATTAGGGTCTTGGTACAGCAAGGCACAGACAATAATGGGGGGTGGTCTCCCATATAGAATTTCGAAGAGAGTCAATCTGTGCACATAAGGGGAGTTACGAAGCCAGAAGATAGCATAGGGTAGGAGGGTCACCCAGTCCCCGCCAGTGTCGATGGCCAATTTAGATAAGGTTTCTTTCAGGGTCCGATTTATTCTACTTGCGATTATATTCACAATGTAACTTCCAATTGGTCCCCACTGCTTGGGCCAGTCCCTGTAGGACTTTACTGATGAAAGCCAGACCATTATCAGACCCTAAAACCTTGGGGACCCCATATCGGGGTATGATTTCTTCTAGTAATGCCTTAGCAACAACCTGGGCAGTCTCTCGTTTCATGGGGAAGGCTTCTACCCAGCCTGAAAAAGTATCAACAAATACCAGCAAGTACTTATACCCATACTTCCCAGGTTTTACTTCACTAAAATCCACCTCCCAGCTCTGTCCCAGCACCCTCCCCCATACCCTTGTACCTGTGTGTAGGGGTCCCTTCCTACTGGGTCTCATAGCCTGGCACCCGACACATTGGTCCACGATTTCCTGGATCCGGATGGCTTGTCGGGGAACTTAAGGCAGGCGGACTCAAGAACTGTCAGCACCTTCCTCTTTCCTAAATGGGTGGCTTGGTGCAGGTTGGAAAGAAGGAACAGTTCTAGTTTTGCCAGCAGTATTAGTCTTCCTTCTGGGTCTCGATGCCACCCATGTTGATCAGGCTCTGGGCAGTGGTGGTTTTGGATCCACTGGAGATCTTCTGGGGTGTAATGGTCGTGGGGGCAGGCGTGGAAGCTCGGGTGCGGGCAGGGCAAGTGCCAAAGCTGGTGAAGCTATTGCCGCCTTTTTGGCGGCCTCATCTGCTCACTGGTTTCCCTCAGCTTCCGGGGTTTGGGCAGACTGGTGTCCAGAGATGTGAGCCACTGCAACTGCCCGGGGCTTTTGCACAGCCGCCAGCAACCTCTGTACCTCTGGGAGATTGTATAGTTCTTTTCCTTCTGCTGTAACAAAGCCCCTCTCCCGGTAGATGGCGCCATGCACATGGACAGTGCCGAAGCGTAGTGGCTCTCGGTGTAGACAGTCACTCATCTCCCTTCAGCTCATTCTAGCATCTCCTCCAGTGCAATTAGTTCGACCTTTTGGGTTGGGGAAAGCGAGGCACTCCAAATGACATTCCCGTCTTGGTCTACCACTGCCGCACCTGCCCTTCGCATCCCTTCCATGATGAAGCTGCTTCCATCAGTGTACCATACCAACTCACTGTTGGGGAGGGTGGCGTCCTGGCGGTCAGGGTGAACCTGGGTGATTTCTGCCAGGATTTCTTGGCAGTCATGCAGGGGGGCCTCTAGATCTGGGGTCAGCAGAAGGGTGGCTGGATTTAGAACAGCAGGTTAGGCAAAGATGATCCGGGGTACATCTAACAGGAGTCCTTGGTAATGGGTCAGGTGGGTATTGGTCATCCACTTACCAGGGGGGTGTTTCAGGACCCCCTCAATCGCATGAGGAGTTACCACCTTTTGATGCTGCCCGAAGGTGAGTTTGTCTGTGTCTTTTACCATTAGGGCCACTGCCGCGATGATCCTTAGACATGGGGGCCATCCTGCTGCAACTCCAAGTCTTTTGGATAAATAGGCAACTGGACACTTCCATGGCCCCAGATGCTGCATTAGCACTCCTTTTGCTATCCCCTTCCTCTCATCGACAAAGAGGGTGAAGGATTTTAGGGGGTCTGGCAACACCAGGGCTGGCGCCTTTAAGAGGGCGGTCTTGAGTTCATCAAAGGCCTTTTGTTGTTTTGGCCCCCAGGTCCAGGGGGCCTTATCCTTGATTGCTTCATACAGGGGCCTCGCTATTTCAGCATGCCCCAAAATCCAAAGTCAGCAGTAGCCTTCTGTCCCTAGAAACTCACAGACCTCTCGGACTGAGGTCAGGACTGGAAGCCTAAGAATAGTCTCTTTCATGGCCTTTGTTAGCCATCTGCTTCCTTCGCTTAATTCATATCCTAGGTAAGTGACTGTCTGCCTATATATTTGAGCCTTCTTTGCACTGGCTTGGTAGCCCAATTGCCCTAATTCCTGGAGGAGGTCCCCAGTGGCCTGTCGGCATTTGGCCTCGGTGGGGACTGCCAGAAGCAAGTCATCTACGTATTGCAGGAGTGTAACTGAATCATGGCTCTGGTGAAACGAGTCCAGGTCCTGATTTAAGGCTTCATTAAACAGGGTTGGAGAGTTTTTGAAGCCTTGTGGCAGTCTAGTCCAGGTCAACTGTCCGGGGGTTCTCGTGTTGTCATCATGCCATTCAAAGGCAAAAATGTTTTAGCTGCTGGGTGCCAGGGCTATGCTTTAAAAAGCATCCTTTAGGTCTAGGGTGGTGTACCAAACATGTGAAGGGGGCAAGTGACTTAGTAAGGTGTAAGGGTTGGGGACCATGGGGTGGATGTCCTCAATCCTCTTATTTACTTCTCTCAAGTCCTGGACTGGACTGTAATCTTATCCCCCTGGTTTCTTAATGGGAAGAAGTGGGGTGTTCCAGGTGGAGTGGCAGGGTTTCAGTATCCCAGCTTCTAAGAGGCAGTTAATGTGGGACAATCCCTTTTAATGCCTTAGTGGACATGGGGTACTGGTGGATCCGGATAGGCTGGGCCGAGGCTTTGACTTCCACCACTTCTGGTGCTTGGTGGGCTGCCAGACCCATACCCGCTATTTCTGCCCATGCCTGAGGGTACGTTCTAAGCCAGTAGTCCATCTCATGGGGCCACTCTATAGGGGGAGAGGTGCCTTGCAGGGCAAACAGGCGATGTTCATCTGCGAGGGACAGGGTCAGGACAAGAAGGGGCTGTCCTTGGCCGTCCATCACTTTGATGCCGTCTGGCTCAAAGTGGATACGGACCTGGACCTTAGGAGATCATGCCCCAATAAGGGGGCCAGGCATTCAGGATAACCAGGAAGGAGTGGGTCACTTAATTGCAGCCCAAGTCCACCTGGTGCTTACTGGTCCATCGATAAACCTTGGACCCAGTTGCTCCCTGCACCAGGCTGGTTTTCTGAGACAGGGGCTCTGTAGGTTTGTTTAAAACTGAGTACTGGACTCCTGTGTCTACCATGAATCCCATTGGTTTCCCCTCTACATAAACAGTTACCCAAGACTCGGGGAGGGGACCTGAGTCCTATCTCCCCTAGTCACTGTCCATTCCCACCAGCAAAATCTGAGTGTCTTGTCCAGTCTGGCCCTGGCGCTTGGGGCATTCCCTCTTCCAATGTCCATATTCTTTGCAGATCACGCATTGTCCCCTATCTAGCCTAGGCCGTGGTTTTCGAGGTCAGGCTGGTCCTGTTGGACCTGGTCCTTCCCGGGCTGTGCCTTGCACCCCTGACAGCAGGATTTTGGCCATCTCCCTCTGCTGTCTTCTGTTTTCCCTACTCAGGTGCTCTCTGTCTTCTTTCCTAATTCCTGTAACTCCTGATTTTCTTTTCTGATCTGATCCTCTCTTTCTTCTGGGGTCTCTCGAGTGTTGAAAACCCTCTCTGCCACTTTCATCAGATCCCAAATGGTCATTTCCCCCAATCTTTCCTGCTTATATAATTTCTCCCTAATATCTGGGGCAGCTTGGTTTATAAAGGACATAATTACAGCTGACTGATTCTCCTCTGCCAGGGGGTCTAGAGGGGTGTACTGTCTATAAGCCTCATAGAGGCACTATAAAAACATGGCCGGGCTTTCACTTTCCCCTTGCATTACAGCTTTTACCTTAGCCAAATTGGTGGGGTGGTGTGCCGCCGCTCAGAGACCTGCCATAAGAGTCTGGCGGTAGACTTGGAACCGCTCCCTACCTTCCGCGTTCCCAAAGCCCCAATCTGGTCTATTCAGGGGGAAGCGCTCATCGATCAGGTTCAGCAAGGTTGTCAGCCATCCGTTGTCGCTGGGGACATTCTTTCTGGCCTCAGTGAGGATTCACTCGCACTCTTCGGTAGTGAACAAGGTCTTAAGGAGATGCTGACAATCGTCCCAGGTAGGGTTATGTGTATGCATGACAGACTCAAATAGGTCAGTTAGACCCCTTGGGTCTTCAGAAAAGGGGGGGGCTTCTGAGCCTTCCAGTTATACAGATCACTACTTGAAAAGGGCCAATACTGGTAACATCGCTCCCCATCTTGGCCAGTACCTCCCAGGGCCCATACGAGTAGAACGGGCGCCCCGGCTGAGGTGGAGGAGGATGGTTCCTCTTCTGGGGTCTCTTCCCAGAGCCTGTGGGGCCTTAATCCCCTTGCTCAGTTGCAGGGCCTTAATCCCCTTGCTGGGTTGGGACTGGGGGGCTGACGGGGAGACAGATGAGGGGGCTAGGGAGAGGCGGCCGCCTCAGGTTGGAGCGGTGCCACAGGCACATATGGTGGGGGGCGGGCAGATTCTTCAAGATCTAGGTCTATCAGGGAGGGGTACAGGTCCGACCCTTCCTGTAAGACGGGTTTCTTGGACAGGTCCCCCGGGAGTTCTGAGCGGGCCATAAGAGTGGATGCAGTCAGGTGGTGGGGGGGCCCGAGAGATGGCCAGTACCCAGGGGGAATCCTCCGGCTTCTCGGGGACCAATGGTTTTAGCCAGGAGGGAGGACTTTCCACCAAAGCCTGCCACATCAAAATATAGGGATTTTGGTCCGGGTGGCCCTGTAATCTGGGCCGGCTGATCACACCTCGGACTTTCTTAATAATGTCCAGGGAAACGGTCCCCTGGGGTGGCCAGCCCACTTTAAAAGTAGGCCATTCTGCAGAGCAGAGGATATCAAACTTACCTTTTTTTACTTACACATCATAATTGTGAGCCTTGGTGTGGATCTCAGGGAAGTGGTTCAGGAGCAGGGTCTTAGGTGTTACTTGAGCCTCTCCCATTATTATTACAAAAAAGAAGCCAGAAAAAGACAGGGGACACAAAGCAAGCAAACATACAAATTCGAACTGAGTTTTCAAACACCCACCGGCTGGTCAGCCACACTACATCCACAGGCGCCATCTCAATCACAACGCTCAGGATCCTTACCTAGCTGTCCAAATGGCATCCACTGCACACGTCATTCGGGCACCGTCTTGTCGGGGACATCTCCCACAACGTTCAGTAATGGAGACTCCAGTGTCGTAACCTGCTCCTTCCTTTCTGCGAGAATTCTCAATTGGGACTGGGCAGAGACCTGTTTTAGTTTCTCCGGTCGAGGACCTGTTTCAGTCCTCCCCTCTTGGAGGTGGCCAAACCTCCTTCTGCACCTTCTGAGCAAACCTCGGTATTGGAGGTTCATCTGTCTCCCTGAGGAGGGGTCCACCGATCCCGTATGAGCCCCCAATTGTTAGGGTCCAGAGTCGACCACCTCTCAAATAGACAGAAGACACTCATGATAATGCAAGTCACACAGTGAGGTTTATTTCCAGCTAGCTGGGGTCCAAGTGTCTGCCCAACGCAGCAGGTTTCAACAAGGACCCAGAGCACTCAAAGCCAGGGGTTTATATTGCATTTTCAAAAAGCACTTACTCACAATTTTCCATAATTTTAGGCTTGTGCCACATCCTGGGGGTTAAGCAAGAGCAAGATAAGACCACTCCTCAAATGTTAGGGTGGTTTCACAAGATAAGCTGACCAGTGTCGCAGCCACCCAAAACCTGGTGTCCATGATTAGCTTGTTCTTCAAAACCTGTTTTATCAAGCCTTACCCAGTTCCTCTTCTCCTGAGTCACACACTCAGAAAATGGCTTCTTGACCCTTAAGATGGCCATTTACAGGTCAAAGTCAGAGGATATAGTGGGGTCTGGTTTGTTGGAGGGTGAGGACTTTAAGGTGAGTAGGTGTTCAGAATTGCAGGGGAGACAGAGAGAGGGCTTTGTTCAGAGGTAGGAGAAAGCCTAGATATATGGGATCTCTTTCCATTTGCCCATGTGCTCACAGAAATTGTATAAGTTGTGGAGAATTTTAGAATCTAAAGAGCCATTGGGAGGCAATTTAGACTGATTGTCCAAGGGATATTGTGGCCAGATCTCATTACAGTAGCAAATAAACTTAAAAGGGTTGAGGTCTGGAGTGAGGTGGAGGGGCTTTAGATTATTGAGTGAGCACCCTAGCGGTGAATCTGTGGGAATGGAGGGGGCAGATCCCATGGTGAGAATGAGACTGTTCACAAGTCACTGAGGCATCCCAGAGCGATTGAGAAGGTCATGGAGAAGACCAGACACAGTTAGGGGGTCATCACCATCTCTAACCAAGTGGTCAACGCAAAAACGCCAGGGAGGCTCAGTACCTGGTACCAGGAGTTTATGAGTAGATAAAGGGAGACCAGGCCTCAGTGAATGAGGATTCTCACCATGGGGAGGCAGAGAAGGGTCCGCTATGAGGTTCACCCGTGGCCGTGAAGGCCGTGGCTAGGTGTTCCCCTGCCCCAGAGGAGCCCTTGGTGGTGCTGGACACTCAATAGTCACTTCCCAGGTTCCAAAGGGGCATTTAAGTTGACCATGAAGGGGAGACTTACCAAATTGAAGGCTGGTGTTGGGCAAGAAGACGAGCAATTGGGGAAATGGACGGTGAGCCTGTGGAGGAGAATCGGGCAGTGAGGGTTCCCAAAGCAGTTCAGATTCCCAGAGGAAGAGGAAAGTCAATGGGAGAACCTCATCTGAGTCACAGCACCAATGAAAGGATATCTCACCATAACCCTCCTTACCCCAGAATGACTCAGCAGACATGGGCCCCCACAAGAGATTTTATTATCTGAAAGAGAAAATGGCTGCTCCCAGAGAGAGCAGCTTCGTGGTGCAGAGCGTTGTGCCTTTTATGGGGACAGAGTGGAAATGTACCGCTTGGTGTGTTACCTTGGGGGCGGGTCGGAATGTTTAGAGGTGAGGTGAGGCAAGTCCAGGCAAGTCTAGACATGATTTTCACTGGCCTACATGCTTGGGACCATGGGGTAAATGGAGGATAATGCACTATATTCTTATACAGAGGATGTAAATAATTAAGTTCAGAAGTCTGTTAACTTTTTAAGCCATTACACTATCTATTTGTAGTTCACAAGATCAAATTCTATATCATGATAGTGATTTATAAATGATATTCAAGTTGAAGCTTTTAAACACTTTTACATGACAGTTTGTGGCTTAACAAGGTTACTTTATTTATCTCAGAGAACAGCCTTATTTTAATATAATTCGGTGTTTGTGTCAGCGAGCATCTGAATCTCAAGAGTCTTCTAAGACTAAAATATGTCCCAAAAGGACTCTGGCAAGGGAGGAAAAGTCAGATTTCAATTTGAAAATATGTATATACTCTGCTTTTCACTTACACTGCTATTGCTCTAGTGTGTATCCATTAATATCACATAGAGTATTCATGTGAATATTTTTCCAGTGTGACTTGTTTATTCTAGTTTAGAAACTGTGAATTAAGTAATAATAAAAAAACGAATTGCCTCACTAATGTAGATGTAAATTCTAGGCCCCGAGCAAAAATTTCCAAATGGAACCTTTTATCATTTAATTGCAAAACAAACAGCTAATATCTTGAGGGTATTTATGTTTGGGGAGAGAGTAAAATGAAATAATTTTGGACTTTCCCCATATAAATTAGAGCCTCCTGAGTAATTAGCAGTTAGTAAGTGAATGTTTCCTAAAAGTTTTAAGGCTATGGCTGAAATGGGCTTATGATTATGTGTATTATTATATGTATAGGGTTTTATATAGCTCCAGAATCCGTAAAGATAATCTGTAAACATTCTTGGTCAGATGAGCAGAACTTTAAATAAGTGAGTAGAGTGCTATAGTAGGTTGGTCTTTTGGTGTTCATTAATGTTGAACATTGTCTCATGAGTTTGCAATGTCTGGGAGGGTTACATAGTAATAACTAAGAATAACAACAATAATAAAAATGGTAGCTAATATTTATTGCACACTTGGCTATATGCTAAGCACTATGCTAAGATTATTACATATATTATTTTATTTAACCCTAACTACAACCTTAGGTGGTAAGTACTATTCCTCAGTTTTACATAAGAGGACAGAAAGAATAGGTAACTTGCTTGAAGTCACACAGTAAATAAGTGCCAGAGCTAGAATCAAATCTGGGCCAGAGCATATTCTTAACCATTGCAATAAATTGCTTGTCATTTTAATCTGTAGAATCAATATGTAGCAGTAATAATATTATCATGTTTTATAGCAGGAGCGACTGGGGTATAAAGAGATTATGCCATCAGCAAGAGGTGATTCAACAGAACCAAGATGTTTCTGACTCACAGTAGCCTTCACTTGTGTGATTCATACAAAGAATATGCAGTGTTTACTTATATTTTACTTAGATTGTTCAGTGTAGCATGTTGAAGTTATAAGTGCTTATCTTGGACAGTGATGCTATATGAGCAAGACATGGACACTTAGGCCTTAGTGTGAATTTCAGAACAGTACAGCCTTATAGGTACATGTTAGAAAACTTAATCCTGGTCTTGTATGGAAACCAAGGCAAAGCAGAAGAGAAAAAATCAACCTGAAATGGTTTTCCTTTTCCGGAGGGCAGCTAAGGTGCTGAGATATCTTTGCCCTCCGGGAGCACAGGTGTGCAGTTTTTTTTCTTTAATCACCCACATAAATTAAAGCCTATTCCTTCACATTTAAAAAATAATATAAAACAACACTCTCCATGTTTTATTGCCAGGCAAGAGCTTTGAACTTCTGTCTCATTGAAGTTTGATAAACTGCAAGGATTTTCCAGGATTGGGTGGTGCCCTTAACCACAAAGGGAACATTGGACTGATAAGAGCTGCAGGTGAAGGAAACCACCAGAGAGAAGCAATTAGAGAGCTCTTCTTACAAAGCTTGTGTGAAATTCTTTGCAGGGAGAAACTTCCCCCTGCTTTCTGCTGGTTCTTTTAGCTCCTTCCTTTCACCCACAGATAAAAAGAGCACCAGGGCTTTCTGTTTCCACTTTGTAAACTAGAAATGGTGGGGTGGTTCTTTGTATAAAACCTTGACATTTGGGGACAAGTTCTGACTTCACACAAATGCGGATTGGCATGCAGATGGGTACAGGGCACACGTACACATACACATTCACACACTCATGAATTCACATAGGCACAAATGGACCACATCTCATGATTTTTCTGTCAACGTACTCCTCTGACTTTGTACTCTGTATAAAATAGAGATCACATTTACTTCCAAAACCAATTATGAGGCAGTGTGGTATAGTGCAAACAGCATGGGTTCTTCGTATAAGACAAAACCATGGTTTGAGTCTTAGTTTCTCTTCTTACTGGTTGTATGATCTTCAGCAAGTTATTTTAACTCTTTAAATCTTTGTTCGCCCCTTTGTAAAATGGAAGTAATCAAAATACCTATCATAGAAATGTTGTGAAGATGAAAAATAACACATGTAAAGACATTTCTTTTTCTTTTTTCTTTGCTTACCACCCCCTCCCTTTTTTTGGTGCAGAGTTTGTCTTCCAGAAAATCCTCCTTTTTTCCAAGAAAGACAAAAGTACTTTGATTCTAACTACTCTGAAAACTTTTTTCCCATAAAGGACTTTCACATTGATTTTTAGTCCCTGGAGGTAGGGAGGAGAAGCAGCAGGAAGTAGAGCTCTTTCATGTCTCCCTCAAAAAACAAAACAAAACAAACCAATCCTGTCATAACTAGGTTTGTTTAAATCGTAAAAGCACTTATCATCTAAGGAAGAGATCCTTTTGTAAGATCAAGATGAGTGGAAGGAGCAAAGGAAAATACAGAAGTGAAAATATAGCTGATTTTAATATTAGTTTGACCATTTTTCTTCCCAGTTTAACAAATACTTAACTATAAAACAATTGATGCCAGAGATTGGTGTGTACTGTCTCAAAACTTCACTCTCAGTTTTGGCCATTCTTTAGAGAAATTGTTTTCCAGTTGGATGAAATGTTGATGAAACACTGATTTTGTTCTCACATCCTTTTGGGGATAGGTGGTTGGAGAATGTTTGCAGTGGTTGATAGTTGTTAGCTTTTGGAAGCACTCATATCAATAAAATAAGTCATGGAATGTAAACAGATCATTCATCTGGACTTTAGGTTGGTGCAAATGTGATGAAACCTTAGGTCACCACTGTCAAATGAAGACTCTTGCGTACAGCTTGGGTAGATAGACTCTTTGATTTATAATTTTCACTAGGCAATCAGGACAATTGGAATACTTTTTTAAAGTACCCATTTTAATAACTCCTCCATATTTTTCTGAGGGATGAAACTATGAAAGAGACAAATGTCCATCCTAATAGCAACTTTATGGAATTGCCTTTTGGCAAGGATTCTCACTACTTTTGTTTTGTTCTTGCTACCCAGAAGAAAGTTTTGTTTGTTTATTCGGTTTTTTAAGAATTTTGGATGGTAAATGAAAACACTAAATTGGAAGTTTCGGGTGCCAGGATAGGATACCATTGTTATACCTAAAGCCAAAATTCAAGGAAGGAGAACAAAAGCATTTGAATACCTAATATATTAGAAATTCTAGCCCATGTCATTTACTGAAGTAACCTCTCCATAACCCTTTGAAGTAGGCTTTTAAGAAAATACATTATCAGCAAACCAGACACTGTGGTGTTTTACATGCATTATCTTATTTAATTCTCATAACCCTATTATGTAGAAACTAATAGAATTATTATTACAAATAGTAATAGTATTATTATCCACATTTCACCGTGAAGAAATAATCTTGAAGTGTAATTCGCTCAACATCACACAGCTAGGAATTGGTTTGGTTGAGAATGGAACTCTGATCTCTCTGAATTCCAAAGCCCAACTTAATCTTACAGTATTTAAGCACCAAGGAAACATGTTAAAAATCACTGGGCTCCAGTTACAAATTTAAGGTCATTAAGTCTGGGATGGTGCCAGATTATAAATCTGCATTTTTACAGAATACCTCAAGTGATTCAGATCAAGAAGTTGGTTGACCATACTTTGAGAAAGAGTTAAATTATATTTCCTCACTTGATGAAGAAGAAAACTGATGCAGATTAAATAACTATCCAACATTAAGCTACCAATGGCAGTCATGATTCAAACACAGATCTGTCTAATTCTAGTTTTAATAATCCTTTATTACAAGCTTTATTAAACAATGATTAAGTCACGTTCATGTCAATAAATGCAGAAAACTGATAAATTGAGTGCAAGAGATCCCTTTTTAATTTATTGAAATATAGTAGATATACAGTATAATACTGGTTTCAGATGTACAAATAGTGATTAGACAATTATTTACATTACTAAATGCTCACCATAAGTGTAGTTACCATCTGTCAACATACAAAAAAATTACAGTATTATTGGCTGTACTGTCTGTCTGGTACTTCCATCCCTGTGACTAATTTATTTTATAATTTGAAGCATGAATCTCTTTTTTTAAATTCATTTTATTACCATTAATCTACAATTACATGAAGAACATTATGGTTACTAGACTCCCCCATTCACCAAGTCCCCCCCAACAAACCCCATTACAGTCACTGTCTATCAGCATATTAAGATGCTGTAGACTCACTACTTGTCTTCTCTGTGTTGCACATCCCTCCCTATGTGCCTCCCACATCATACATGCTAATTGTAAGGCCCCCTTACTTTTTCCCTGCCCTTATCCCTCCCTTCTCACCCCTCCTGCCCAGTCCCTTTCCCTTTGGTAACCGTTAGTCCATTCTTGGGTTCTGTGATTCTGCTGCAGTTTTGTTCCTTCAGTTTTTCTTTGTTCTTATACTCCACATATGAGTGAAATCATTTGGCACTTGTCTTTTTCCACCTGGCTTATTTCACTGAGCATAATACCTTCTACCTCCATCCATGTTGTTGCAAATGGTAGGATTTGTTTCCTTCTTATGGCTGAATAATATTCCATTGTGTATATGTACCACATCTTCTTTATCCATTCATCTATTGATGGACACTTAGGTTGCTTCCATTTCTTGGCTATTGTAAATAAAGCTGCGATAAACATAGGGATGCATCTGTCTTTTTCAAACTGGGCTGCTGCATTCTTAGGGTAAATTCCCAGAAGTGAAATTCCTGGGAAACTCCATACCGCTTTCCACAATGATTGAACTAATTTGCATTCCCACCAGCAGTATAGGAGGGTTCCCCTTTCTCCATAATCTCACCAACATTTGTTGTTGTTAATCTTCTGGATGGTGGTGATCCTTACTGGTGTGAGGTGATATCTCATTGTGGTTTTAGTTTGCATTTCTTTGATGACAAGCAATGTGGGGCATCTTTTCATGAATCTGGTGTCCATCTGAATTTCTTCTTTGGAGTACTGTCTGTTCAGCTCCTCTGCCCATTTTTTAATTGGATTCTTGCTTTTTGTTTGTTGAGGTGCGTGAGCTCTTTATATATTTTGGATGCCATCCCTTATCAGATCTATCATTTATGAATATATTCTCCCATACTGTAGGGTACCTTTTTGTTCTACTGATGGTGTCCTTTGCTGTACAGAAGCTTTTTAGCTTGATATAGTCCCACTTGTTCATTTTTGCTTTTGTTTTCCTTGCCTGCGGAGATATGTTCATGAAGAAGTCACTCATGTTCATGTCAAAGAAGTTTTTGCCTATGTGTTTTTCTAAGAGTTTTATGGTTTCATGACTTAGATTCAGGTCTTTGATCCATTTTGAATTTACTTTTCTGTATGGGGTTAGACAGTGATCCAGTTTCATTCTCTTACATGTAGCTGTCCCGTTTTGCCAACACCATCTGTTGAAGAGACTGTCATTTCCCCATTGTATGTCCAGGTCTCCTTTATCATATATTAATTGACCATATATGTTTGGGTTAATATCTGGGGTCTCTATTCTGTTCCACATGTCTGTGTCTCTGTTCTTGTGCCAGTACCAAATTGTCTTGATTACTGTGGCTTTGTAGTAGAGCTTGAAGTTGGGGAGTGAGATCCCCCCCCACTTTATTCTTCCTTCTCAGAATTGCTTTCGCTATTCTGGGTCTATGGTGTTTCCGTATGAATTTTTGAACTATTTGTTCTATTTCATTGAAGAATGTTGTTGGTAATTTGATAGGGATTGCATCAAATCTGTATATTGCTTTGGGCAGGATGGCCATATTGACAATATTAATTCTTCCTAGCCAAGAGCATGGGATGAGTTTCCATTTGTTAGTGTCCTCTTTAATTTCTTTTAAGAGTGTCTTATAGTTTTCAGGTCATAGGTCTTTCACTTCCTTGGTTAGGTTTATTCCTAGGTATTTTATTCTTTTTGATGCAATTGTGAATGGAATTGTTTTCCTGATTTCTCTTTCTATTAGTTCATTGTTAGTGTATAGGAAAGCCACAGATTTCTGTGTATTAATTTTGTATCCTCAACTTTGCTGTATTCTGATATCAGTTCTGGTAGTTTTGGGGTGGAGTCTTTAGGATTTTTTATGTACAATATCATGTCATCTTCAGATAGTGACAGTTTAACTTCTTCTTCACCAACTTGGATTCCTTGTATTTCTTTGTTTTGTCTGATTGCCATCGCTAGGATCTCCAGTACTATGTTGAATAACAGTGGGGAGTGTGGGCATCCCTGTTTTGTTCCCTGTCTGAGAGGAAAAGCTTTCAGCTTATCACTGTTCAGTATGATTTTAGCTGTGGGTTTATCATATATGGGCTTTATTATGTTTAGGTACCTGCCCTCTATACCCGTTTTGTTGAGAGTTTTTATCATGAATGGATGTTGAATTTTGTCAAATCCTTTTTCACCATCTATGGAGATGATCATGTGGTTTTTGTCCTTTTTGTTTATGTGGTGGATGATGTTGATGGATTTTCAAATGTTGTACCATCCTTGCATCCCTGGGATGAGTCCCACTTTGTCATGGTGTATGATCCTTTTGATGTATTTTTGAATTCGGTTTGCTAATATTTTGTTGAGTATTTTTTCATCTACTTCATCAGGGATATTGGCCTGTAATTTTCTTTTTGGGTGGGATCTTTGCCTGGTTTTGGTATTAGGGTGATGTTGGCTTCATAGAATGAGTTTGGGAGTATTCCCTCCTCTTCTGTTTTTTGGAAAACTTTAAGGAGAATGGGTATTATATTGTATGTCTGATAAAATTCTGAGGTAAATCCATCTGGCCCAGGTTTTTTTTTCTTGGGTAGTTTTTTTATTACCGCTTCAATTTCTTTGCTCGTAATTGGTTTCTTTAGATTTTGTGTTTTTTCCTTGGTCAGTCTCGGAAGGTTGTATTTTTCTAGGAAGTTGTCCATTTCTTCTAGGTTTTCCAGCTTCTTAGCATATAGGTTTTCATAGTACTCTCTAATAATTCTTTGTATTTCTGTTGGGTCCGTCGTGATGTTTCCTTTCTCAGTTCTGATTCTGTTGATGTGTGTTGATTCTCTTTTTCTCTTAATAAGTCTGGCTAGAGGCTTATCGATTTTCTTTATTTTCTCGAAGAATCAGCTTTTGGTTTCATTGATTTTTTTCTATTGTTTAATTCTTCTCAATTTTATTTATTTCTTCTCTGATCTTTTTTATGTCCCTCCTTCTGCTCACTTTAGGCCTCATTTATTCTTCTTTTTCCAATTTTGATAATTGTGACGTTAGACTATTCATTTCGGTTTGTTCTTCCTTCTTTAAATATGCCTGGATTGCTATATACTTTCCTCTTAAGACTGCTTTTGCTGCATCTCACAGAAGTTGGGGCTTTGTGTTGTTTTTATCATTTATTTCCGTATGTTATGGTATCTCCATTTTAATTTGGTTGTTGATCCATTGACTATTTAGGAGTGTGTTGTTAAGCCTCCATGTGTTTGTGAGCCGTTTTGCTTTCTTTGTACAATTTATTTCTAGTTTTATATCTTTGTGGTCTGAAAAGTTGGTTGGTAGAATTTCAATCTTTTTGAATTTACTGAGGCTCTTTTTGTGGCCTAGTATGTGGTCTATTCTGGAGAATGTTCCATGAGCACTTGAGAAGAATGTGTATCTTGTTGCTTTTGGGTGTAGAGTTCTATAGATGTCTATTAGGTCCATCTGTTCTAGTGTGTTGTTCAGTGCCTCTGTGTCCTTACTTATTTTCTGTCTGCTGGATCTGTCCTTTGGAGTGGATGGTGTGTTGAAGTCTCCTAAAATGAATGCATTCCATTCTATTTCCTCCTTTAGTTCTGTTAGTATTTGTTTCACATATGCTCGTGCTCCTGTGTTGGGTACATATATATATTTATAATGGTTATATCCTCTTGTTGGACTGAGCCCTTTATCATTATGTAACATCCTTCTTTATCTCTTGTTACTTTCTTTGTTTTGAAGTCTATTTTGTCTGATACTAGTACTGCAACACCTGCTTTTTTCTCCCTATTGTTTGCATGAAATATCATTTTCTGTCACTTGACTTTTAGTCTGTGCATGTCTTTGGGTTTGAGATGCATCTCTTTTAAGCAGCATATATATGGGTCTTGTTTTTTATCCATTCAGTTACTCTATGTCTTTTCATAGGTGCATTCAGTCCATTTACATTTAGGGTGATTATCGATAGATATGTACTTATTGCCATTTCAGGCTTTAGATTCGTGGTTACCAATGGTTCCAGGTTACTTTCATTACTATCTAAGAGTCTGACTTAACTCACTTAGTATGCTGTTACAAACACAATCTAAAGGTCTTTTGTATTTCTCCTCCTTTTTCTTCCTCCTTCATTCTTTATGTATTAGGTATCAAATTCTGTACTTTTTGTCTATCCCTTGATTGACTTTGAGGATAGTTAATTTAATTTTGCATTTGTGCCATAATTATCTGTTCTACTTTCTTTACTGTGGCTTTATTACCTCTGGTGACAGCTATTCAACCTTAGGAACACTTCCATCTATAGAAGTCCCTCCAATATAGACTGTAGAGATGGTTTGTGGGAGGTAAATTCTCTCAGCTTTTGCTTATCTGGATATTGTTTGATCCCTCCTTCAAATTTAAATGACAATCTTTCCAGATAAAGTAATCTTGGTTCCAAGCCCTTCTGCTTCATGGCATTAAATACATCATGCCACTCCCTTCTGACCTGTAAGGTTTCTGCTGAGAAGTCTGATGTTAGCCTGCTGGCTTTCCTTTGTATGTGATCTTATTTCTGCCTCTGGCTGCTTTTAACAGTCTGTTCTTATCCTTGATCTTTCCCATTTTAATTACTATGTGTCTTGGTGTTGTCTTCCTTGGGTCCCTTGTGTTGGGAGATCTGTGGATCTCCATGGCCTGAGAGCCTATCTCCTTCTCCAAATTGGGGAAGTTTTCAGCAACTACCTCCTCAAAGACACTTTCTATTCCTTTCTCTCTCTCTTCTTCTTCTGGTATCCCTATAATGCAAATATTGTTCCGCTGGATGGGTCACACAGTTTTCTCAATATTCTTTCATTTTTAGAGATCCTTTTTTCTCTCTGTGCCTCAGCTTCTTTGTATTCCTCTTCTCTAGTTTCTATTTCATTTATTGTCTCCTCCACCATATCCAACCTGCTTTTAATACCCTCCATCATGCTCTTCAACAATTGGATCTCTGACCTGAATTCATTCCTGAGTTCTTGGATGTCTTTCCTTACCTCCATTAGAATGTTGATGATTTTTATTTTGAACTCCCTTTCAGGAAGAGTCACAAGGTCCATATCATTTAAATCTTTCTTGGTAGTTGTATTAATAATTTTACTCTGGACAAGGTTCCTTTGGTATTTTGTGTTTGTATAGGGCGCCCTCTAGTGTCCAGAAGCTCTATTCTGGAGTTGCTCAGCCCCTGAAGCAATGTTGGGGGTTGCAGGGAAGTGGTACTGGTGCCTGGGGGGAAGAAAGAGCTGTTCCCTGCCTCCCAGCTGCTGTGCCTATCTCCACTGCCTGGACCAATGGGCCAGTCATGCAGGTATATGTTTTTGTCCCAAAGCAGCTGGATATGGATCCCTGTTTTCCACAAGTGGCTGGAATCCTGGTCTCCCCAGGAACTCTGCCTGTATTAACTTTCCAACCTGGTAGTCATGTGAGTCTCATGAAAGCACTATGAAATGTAGGTTTGTGCTCCCAGAGCAGATCTCTGAGCTAGGTATTTAGCAGTCCCAAGCCTTCCACTCCCTCCTTGCTCTGTTTCTCTTCCTCCTGGCAGTGAGCTGGGGTGGGGGAAGGGCTCAGGTCCCATGGAGCCACAGCTCTGGTACGTTACCCCGTTCACTGAGGTCTGCTCTTTTCTCCAGGTGTATGCTGTCTGATGCCATCCTCTTTCCTGTTGCTCTCTCAGGATTAGTTGTGCCAACTATATTTTCTAATTGTATCCAGTTTTAGGAGGAAGCCTATCTCTCCTCTCATGCCACCATCTGTAATGAAGTATCCCATGTTCTTTTTTTTATTAAGGTATCAGTGATATACACTCTTATGAAGGTTTCGCATAATCAACATTATGGTTACCATATTCGCCCATATTATCAAGTCTCCCCCACACCCCATTGCAGTCACTGTTCAGTGTAGTAAGATGCCACAGTCACTACTTGTCTTCTCTGTCTTCCCCATGACCCCCCCCCCACACCATGTGTGCCTATCATAACACCCCTCAATCCCCTTCTCCCTCCCTCCCCACTCATCCTCCCCTGCCCCTGCTCTTTGGTAACCACTAGTCACTTCTTGGAGTCTGCTATTATTTTGTTCCTTCAGTTTTGCTTTGTTATTATACTCCACAAATGAATGAAATCATTTGTTACTTATCTTTCTCTGCCTGGCTTATTTCACTGAGCATAATACCCTCTAGATCCATCCATGCTGTTGCAAATAGTAGGATTTGTTTTCTTCTTATGGCTGAATAATATTCCATTGTATATATGTATGACCTCTTCTTTATCCACTCATCTACTGATGGACACTTAGGTTGCTTCCATTTCTTGGCTATTGTAAATAGCGCTGCAATAAACATAGGGGTGCATCTGTCTTTTTGAAACTGGGCTCCTGCATTCTTAGGGTAAATTCCTAGAAGTGGAATTCCTGGGTCAAATGGTATTTCTCTTTTTAATTCTTTGAGGAACCTCCATATTGCTTTGCACAATGGTTAAATAATTTACATTCCCACCAGCGGTGTAGGAGTGTGCCCCTTTCTCCACATCCTCACCAGCATTTGTTGTTGCTTGTCTTTTGGATGTTGGCCATCCTAACTGGTGTGAGGTGATATCTCATTTACATTTCCCAGATAATTAACAATATGGAGCATATTTTCCTGTGCCTGTTGGCCATCTGAATTTCTTCTTTGGAGAAGTGTCTGTTCATATCCTCTGCCCATTTTTTTGGTTATCATTAATCTACAATTACATGAAGAACATTATGTTTATTAGGCTCTCCCCTACACCAAGTCTCCCCCACAAACCCCATTACAGTCCTGTCCATCCCTCTGCCTATTTTTTAATTGGGTTATTTGCTTTTTGGGTGTTAAGGCATATGTGTTCTTTATGTATTTTGGATGTTAACCTCTTGTTGCATATGTCATTACAAATATATTCTCCCACCCATGTTCCTATTATTTACCTAGGTTGATTACTTATAACAGCATTAACTGAAATTTTCATGCTCCTTAAACTTTTCCAGTGACTTTTAAATATTAAATAAATATGGTTTTTGTTTTTTTTGTTTTTGTTTTTTTTTGCAGTCACATCATCCACACTTTAGGCATGGAATAAAAACTTCCTGTGATAAGTTCCTGAAACATTCAGATGTGGGAGAGGGTAGGAGGAGGTGGGAAGGAAAGAATTTACAGGTGTATGTGTTAAGTGGTTCTAAAGCTCCACATCCCCATCATTGAAAGAGAAGGGTTGATGTTACTGCCAGTTAGATGGCAGTAAGTCACATTCTGCACTGCCTCCCATTCTACCTTTTGAGACCATAGCTGTTAGGGCCAGCAGGTTTGGTTTGCTATCCTGCCTGAGGATTTTAACCCCAGGCAAGTTCACTATGGATTCAGTGAGAATGAAAAATGACAATGAAACATTCTTGTGGTAAAAGGGTTTATACCTGGCTTTTCTCTCACAGCAGTTGGTCAAGCACTAGAATCATGTCTGCATCCAGCAGTCTACAAGTCCATAATCCACCTCCATCTCTGCCTCAGCACAGAGCACTGGGTTGAGCTCTTTATATAGTGACTCAGTCAATAATAGCTTATTGCCTACAGGTGTGGAAGTATTAGCCTAACAGTAGGCCAATTACATCATCAAGTAGTTTAGGGTCAGGTGAGGATTCTGGTCAGAGGAACTTCCATTTTCTCCACATTTGCCCATTCTAGTCTACTTGCTGGGGCAGAACCAACACCTTGATTAACTTCTATGGCTTCCTACTGAGCTTGGGAGGGCTTTTATTTAATTAATTGATATACAGTCTTATGGAGGTTTTACATGAACAACATTGTGGTTTCAACATTCACCCATATTATCAAGTCCTTACCCGCCCCATTGCAGTCACTGTCTGTCAGCCTAGTAGGATTCTATAAAGTCATTACTTGTCTTCTCCATGCTCTACTGCCTTCCCTATGACCTACCTATATTGTGATTGCTAATTATAGTGCCACTTAATCCCCTTCTCCCTCCCTCCACATCCACCCTCCCCAGTCCCTTCAGGAGGGCTTTTATTTTATTTTATTGTCTCTCGCTTTCTCTCTTTCTGTTTTTGCAGCCCAGCAACATGTCCTAACATACATGGAGGACGCAGTGTGCCAACTTCTAGAGAACAAGGAAGATATTAGCCAACATGGCATTGCCAGGTTCTTTACTGAATAGTAAGTACATGAGTGCTTTGCTAATAATGCAAGCCCAGAGGAGGTACTTGGAAGCAGACAAGGTACAGGAAGAATCAAGCAGGGACAATGCTGATTATGTAGTGGCAGTGAGTTAGTTTTGGTAGTTTGGAAGAAGGCTGCCCAAACATGTTTTGGAACATGCCTTTAGTGAAGCTAGTTTTGTCCACTGATAAGTCCCATGAATGGTCATGGCTATGGTCTCTCAACAACTGCCTCTTTGATCTGTTAGATCGTTTTTAGGTCCCTCTTATACTTTTTAACTTTATCCATTATTCAGAATATTCACTTGGACTTCCTTTAGTCAGTGTTCCTTTAACCTATATTTTACATAGCTGGCTTTTCTCATAGAAATGCTTTGGAGTATCATCCTGCACAGTTTTCTTTCTGCAGGCTGCTGTGTCAATCTTTTAATGATTAAGAGTATTTATGCAGACAGATCTTTCATAGATTATATCTTTGAAGAGTCATGTTTCTTTTTAAAGTATGCCTAGAGTATGTAAAAATCATGATGATTACTACTTTTTTTATATCACAGAACTATTTTTAGGCTGAATGAGATAATCAATTTAAAACACATTAGTAATGATAAAAGGATGTACTAAAGAAATACAAAACATTTTTATTACCAAAATGGCACCTTCACATATTTATATAATCATTTTGATTCTCTTTTTTTCTTCCCTGGTATTAGGAGCATTCTGTTTAAGGTAAATCATAAATTCAAGTCCATCCTCTTTGAAAATGGATTTTTTTTCTTTCTGTTCTCCAGAGGTTCCTTGAAAATCAGGCAGCTAGTCCAATGGCTTAAACTTGGTTTGCTATTAGAGGAATTCTTGACTCTCCCTAGCTCTTTTGCTAAGCTAAATAGTCTTACAAATAAAGTCTAGATTTCTTATGGCTTGGCTTGGAATTTCAAGTTCCTAAGGAAAAAGGCTTTCTATGAGCAGGGCAGCTCCCTTCTCCCAGTATTGTAAAGGAAGAAGAAATAGAGAAAGGAATCTTACAAGCTGAAGCAAATGAGTTAGGCAGAAAATAAAGACAAATTGGATAGTCTTGCTTGCTTTTAGAACTGACAGCCCAAAGGGTCAAGTTTCTAGGCCATTTAATCTGTACCAACTCTCTTGAGGCTCCTTGTCAAGTGAAATATTATTCTTCTGGGGGCAATACTATTCTGGCTTTTCTCATTTTATTCCACCCCACCCCCTCCATCTCCTTTATAAGTTTTTTTCCTCCTGTAACTGGTTCCTTAAGGGTAGGCATCATTTCTTCTTCATCTTTGTACTTATTAACACTTAAGAGATGTTAGGTAAAAGTTTATTGAATCTACAACTGTATCTGTATTTTAAGTTATTGCATACTATCTACTCTTTTTTTTATTTTTATTAAGGTGTCATTGATATACAGTCTTATGAAGGTATAACATGAAAAACATGTGGTTACTACATTCACCCATATTATCAAGCCCCCCAACCATGGCCCATTGAAGTCACTGCCCATCAGTGTAGTAAGATGCCACAGAGTCACTACTTGTCTTCTCTGTGCCACACTGTCTTCCCCATGATCCCCGCCACACCATTTGTGCCAATCATAATACCCCTCAATCCCCTTCTCCCTCCCTCCCAACCCAGCCTCCCCCACCCCTCCCCTTTGGTAATCGCTAGTCCCTTCTTGGAGTCTGTGAGTCTGCGGCTGATTTGGTCCTTCAGACTTGCTTTGTTGTTAATACTCCACAAATGATGGAAATCATTTGGTATTTGTCTTTCTCTGTCTGACTTAGTTCACTAAACATAATACCCTCTAGCTCCATCCATGTTGTTGCAAATGGTAGGATTTGTTCTCTTTGTTATGGCTTAATAGTATTCCATTGTGCATATATACCACATCTTCTTTATCCATTTATATACTGATGGACATTTAGGTAACTTCCATATCTTGGCTATTGTAAATAGTGCTGTGATAAACACAGGGGTGCATATGACTTTTTGAATTTAAGAACTTGTTTTCTTTGGGTAAATCCCTAGGAGTAAAATTCCTGGGTCAAATGGTATTTCTATTTTGAGTTTTTTGAGGAACCTCCATATTGCTTTCCATAATGGTTGAACTAGTTTACATTCCCACCAGCAGTGTAGGAGGGTTCCCCTTTCTCCACATCCTTGCTAGCATTTGTTCTTCCTAGTGTTTCTGATGTTGGCCATCCTAACTAGAGTGAGGTGATATCTCATTGTGGTTTTAATTTCCATTTCCCTGATAGTGATATGGAGCATCTTTTCATGTACCTGTTGGCGATGTGAATTTCTTCTTTGGACAAGTGTCTGCCCACTTTTTAATAGGGTTATTTGGTTTTTGGTGTTGACATGTGTGAGTTCTTTATATATTTTGGATGTTAACCCCTTGTCAGACATGTCATTTACAAATATATTCTCTCATACTGTAGGATGCCTTTTTGTTTTGTTTATAGTGTCCTTTGCTGTACAGAGGCTTTTTAGCTTGATGTAGTCCCATTTGTTCATTTTTATTTTGTTTCCCTTACCCAAGGAGATGCATTCAGAAAAAAGTTGCTCATTTTATATTCAAGAGATTTTTGCTGATGTTTTCTTTTAAGAGTTTTATAGTTTCATGACTTACATTCAGGTCTTTGATCCATTTCTAGTTTACTTTTGTATATTGGGTTAGACAATAATCCAGTTTCATTTTCTTGCATGTAGCTGTCCAGTTTTGCCAACACCAGTTGTTGTTCATACTGTCTACTCTTATTCTTGATCTTGTTACTAATAAGGATACTATCTTCTCTGTCTTTTTTGTTGATTCTTTCTGATAAAGCTCTATATTCTGCCATTTAAGAAGCTGTGTACCAGCAGAGGACACCATCAGCAGAACAAGAAGACATCCTACAGTGTGGGAGAATATATTTGTAAATGACATATTAATAAGGGGTTAACATCCAAAATACATAAAGAACTCACACACCTTAACATCCAAGAAACAAATAACCCAATTAAAATATGGGCAGAGGATATGAACAGACACTTGTCCAAAGAAGAAATTCAGATGGCTAACAGGCACATGAAAAGATGCTCCACATTGCTAATTATCAGGGAAATGCAAATTAAAACCACAATGAGATATCACCTCACACCACTTAGGATGGCCAACATAGAAAAGACTAGGAACAACAAATGCTGGTGAGAATATAGAGAAAGGGGAACCCTCCTACACTGCTGGTGGGAATGTAAACTAGTTCAACCATTATGGAAAGCAATATGGATGTTCCTCAAAAAAACTAAAAACAGAAATACCACTTGATACAAGAATTCCACTCCTAGGAATTTACCCAAAGAAAATAACTTCTCAGATTCAAAAAGACATATGCACCCCCTGTGTTTTCACAGCACTATTTATAATAGCCAAGATATGGAAGCAACCTGTGTCCATCAGTAGATGAATGGGTAAAGAAGATGTGGTACATATACACAATGAAATGCTATTCGGCCATAAGAAAGAAACAAATCCTATCAATTGCAACAACTTGGATGGAGCTGGAGGGTATTATGCTCAGTGAACTAAGTCAGGCAGAGAAAGACAAATACCAAATGATTTTCCTCATTTCTGGAGTATAACAACAAAGCAAAACTGAAGGAACAAAATAGCAGCAGACTCACAGACTCCAAGAAGGGACTAGTGGTTATCAGAGGGGAGGGGTGGGGAAGAACGGGTGGGGAGGGAGGGAGAAGGGGATTTTGGGGTATCATGATTGGTGCACATGGTGTGTGGGGGGTCACGGAGAAGATGGTGTAGCCCAGAGAAGACAAATAGGGACTCTGTGGCATCTTACTACACTGATGGACAGTGACTGCAATTGGGTATGGGGGGGACTCAATAATTAGGGTGAATGTAATAACCACATTGTTTTTCTTGTGAAACCTTCATAAAAGTGTATATCAATGATACTTTAATTTAAAAAATAGAAAATATAAAAAAAGAAGCTGTGTGCCATGTATGTAACACCTCAAAAGTGAACCTCATTGGTCTATGTAACTAATACTGAACTCTAGAGTTCCAGTGATTAGAGATTATGACTATTTCAGAATGTTATTGAATGCTGTTGATTGTAGCTTTTATCTACCAATGCATTGTTGAAAAAAATCAAGATTTTCCGCAGTGCTGATAGAAATTTTTTCCCAAGTGAGCTGTTCTTGTCCTCAGAAAGCTAAAAATTACATTACATATGTGAGTGGCATATACCTGACACTTCTATAACTCTAAGACACCATATTGGCCTGAACCAAATTATTTTGAGGTGAACTAGCATCAAAGCTCCAAAATCCTTTTAAAAAAAAGTGTTTGAAATATGTATGTATGATAGAATGGGAAATAGTTTTCCATGGACATGAATGGTAGAAGCTCTTGATTTTACTTTGTGAATTTTATTCATCTAGTGAAAATTCTTCTTTCTCAGGCCTCAGGTTTATATTGATTTACACAGCATAAGAAAAAGAGCACTGCCCTAGAAAGAAGAGTTCCTTATTGTTAGAAGTTCTCACTTGGTTTCTCAAAAACTAAAGATAGAAATACCCTATGACCCAGTAATTCCACTTCTAGGAATGTACCCAAAGAAAACAAAATCACTGATTTGAAAAGACATACACACCACTATGTTTACTGCTGCATTATTTACAATAGCCAAGATATGGAAACTACCTAAGTGTCTATCAATAAATGAAGGGATAAAGAAAATGTGGTACATATACTCAATGGAATATTATTCAGCCATAAATTTTAAGAAATCCTGCCATTTGCAACAGCATGGATAGACCTAGAGGGTACTATGCTAAGTAAAATAAACCTGACAGAGAAAGACAAATACCATATGACTTCACTTATATGTGGAATCTAAAAATAAATAGAGTCACAGACCAGAGAAGAAACTAATGGTTGCCATCGTGAAGGTTGGGGGGAAATAGGTGAAGGGGATAAAGAGGCACAAAATTCCAATTATAATTAGTCACAGGGATAAAATTCAGCATAGGGAATATAGTCAATGATATTGTAATATCTTTGTATGTAGGTAAATAGTAACTACACTTATTGGGGTAAGCATTTAATAAGTAGATAGTGTCAAAGCACTATGTTGTATGACTGAAACCAATATAGTATTGTATAATCAACTATACTTCAATTTTAAAAAAAGGACGTCCTCACTCTACAATCTTAGGGAAATTTCTGGAATTTTCTGGGTTTCAGTTGCCTCATCTATAAAATGGGTATAATAAAGCCTATGTGCTAATGTGGGATAATTATACAATAAGCAATTTTTATCAAACTCATACTCTGTCTCAGCCACTATAATTCTTTAGAATAGATATTATTATTATTATGTCTATTTTATAGATAAGGAAGCTGAAGCTCAGAAGTTAAAATAACTTCTCTAAGTAAACAAACTAGTAAGTGAGAGTAAGGAATCAAGCCTTGCCTGCAACATTTCAAATGCCACTATTATGTACCATCTCCAAATCACTGTACTGCTAAATGTTCCTGGAGTCCTAATCAGAAAATACTTTGAGTTCTCTTCTAGCTATAATTTCTAAATTCTTTGAAATTTCCTTTATGACCTATATACCACAAAGCTTTTCACATAACCCTATCTGGTGACTTCAGTTCATTGCCATTTATATGTTTAGCATTGGCCTTTCTGAGACAGCTCCAATTGTATCTCTACCTGTGAATGTTGTCTTTCAAATAGTGGAAGTTAAAAGGAATGAATATTTAGAGGTGCTACTCTAAGAATACACCAAGTCACGGGGAAGACAGTATAGCACAGAGAAGACAAGTAGTGACTTTAGAGCATCTTACTATACTGATGGACGGTGATGCAATGGGGGGAATCTAGTAACCACAATGTTGCCCATGTGATTTTATATTAATAATACCAAAAAAAAAAAAAAAGAATACACCAAGTGTCAGCACATGGTCAGGACTTCTGAAGAAGTACATACAGGAAAATTAGGCTGGAGTGAATGTAACTGAGAAACCGCAGGAGAGTGTGACTACGTTCTTATGGTAAAGATAAAATTAGAAATGTGATTTGTCTAAAGAGATATTGGAAAATAATAATGAGAGAAAACCAGCCTGGAATCTGAGAATTCCTATCAGAATTGAGACCCTTTCTTCACTGGCTAAATACATAGCTACAGCACTGTGGAAATGAGGGAGCTAGAACTCCATGTACTAATATAGAAAAGAATGATAATCTGTGGTCTTGGTTGGCCCAGGAAAGCTCACTCTTATAATCAAGTGTCTTATTTTTGTTTTTTTTTTTTATGACAATTTTTAGCTTCTTGGAGAAATTTTTCTAATGACCGTCTTAGTTGCAAGTGATGCTGATTACCATCATTGATGGAGACTTATTTTAAGAATATGTGAGAATACGTGCTAAGAGGAAGGATATTGCAATACAGTCTTACCTCAGGAAAGAAGAACAATCCCAAATGAACAGACTAAACTCACAGCCAATGAAATGAGAAAAAAAAAGAAAAAATGAGGCCCAACGTCAGTAGAAAGAGCGATATAATAAAGATTAGAGCAGAAATAAATAAAATTGAAAAGAACAAAACAATAGAAAGAGTCAATGAAAGTGGGAGCTGGTTTTTAGAGAAAATAAACAAAACAGATAACCCCCTAGCCAGAGTTATTAAGAAAAAAAGAGAGTGTACACACATAGACAGAATCAGAAATGAGAAAGGAAAAATCATGACGGACACAACAGTAATACAAAGAATGAGAGAATACTATGAAAAATTTTATGCTAACAAACTTGATAACCTAGAAGAAATGGACAGCTTTCTAGAAAAATACAGCCTTCCAAGACTGACCCAGGAAGAAACAGAAAATCTGAATAGACCAATTACCAGCAAGGAAATTGAATTGGTAATTAAAAAACTACCTAAGAACAAAACGCCTGTACCAGATGGCATCACTGCCGAATTTTATCAAACATTTAGTAAAGACCTAATACCCGTCCTCCTTAAAGTTTTCCAAAAAGTAGAAGAGGAGGGAATACTCCCAAACTCATTTTACAAGGCCAGCACCCTCTAATATCAAAACCAGGCAAAGACACCACAAAAAGGAAAATTGCAGACCAATATCCCTGATGAACATAGATGCAAAAATGCTCAACAAAATATTAGCAAACCAAATTCAAAAATACATCAAAAAGATCATCCATCATGATCAAGTACGATTTATTCCAGGGGTGCAAGGATGAAACAACAATCGAAAATCTATCAACATCATCCACCACATAAACAAAAAGAAGGACAAAAACCACATGGTCATCTCCATAGATGCTGAAAACACATTTGACAAAATTCAACATCCATTCATGATAAAAACTCTCAATAAAATGGGTATAGAGAGCAAGTACCTCAACATAATAAAGGCCATGTATGACATACCCACAGCCAACATCATACTTAACAGTGAGAAGCTGAAAGCTTTTCCGTTAAGATTGGGATGGATGCACACTCTCCCCACTTTTATTCAACATAGTTCTGGAAGTCCTAGCCATGGCAATCAGACAACATAAAGAAATAAAAGGCGTCCAGAAGGACATTAAAGGAAGAAGTTAAAGTGTCCTTGTTTGCAGATGACATTATATTGTACATAAAAAACCCTAAAGAATCAACTTCAAAATGACTAGATCCAATATCTGAATTCAGCAAAGTTGCAGGATACAAAATTAATACACAGAGATCTGTTGCATTCCTATACACTAATGATGTACTAGCAGAAAGAGAAATCAGGAAAACAATTCCATTCACAATTGCATCAAAAAGAATAAAATACCAGGAATAAATATAACTAAGGAAGTGAAAGACCTATACTCTGAAAACTACAAGGCACTCACGAGAGAAACTAAAGAAGATACCAATAAATGGAAACAAATACCATGCTCATGGATAGGAAGAATTAATATTGTCAAAATGACATTCCTGCCTAAGGCAATCTACAGATTCAATGCAATCCCTGTCAAAATACCAACAGCATTCTTCAATGAACTAGAGCAAATAGTTGTAAAATACATATGGAACCACAAAAGATCCTGAATAGCCAAAGCAATTATGAGAAGGGAGAATAAAGTGGGGGGGGATTTCGCTCCCCAACTTCAAGCTCTACTACAAAGCCACAGTAATCAAGACAATTTGGTACTGGCACAAGAACAGACCTATCAACCAGTGGAACAGACTAGAGAGCCCAGATGTAAACCCAACCATATATTGTCAATTAATATAGGATAAAGGAGCCATGGATATACAATGGGGAAATGACAAACCCTTGAACAACTGGTGTTGGCAAAACTGTACAGCTACATGCAAGAGAATGAAACTCGATTATTGTCGAACCCAATACACAAAAGCAAACTCCAAATGAATCAAAATTCTGAATGTAAGTCATGAAACCATAAAACTATTAGAAGAAAACATAGGCAAAAATCTCCTAAATTTGAACAGGAGCAACTTTCTCCTGAACACATCTCCTTGGGCAAGGGAAACAAAATAAAAAATGAACAAATGGGACTACATCAAACTAAAAAGCTTCTGTACAGCAAAGGACACCATCAGCAGAACAAAAAGGCATCCTACAGTGTGGGAGAATATATTTGTAAATAACATGTCCGATAAGGGGGTAACATCCAAAATACATAAAGAACTCAATACACCTCAACACCCAAAAAGCAAATAAACCAATTAAAAAATGGGCAGATGATATGAACAGACACTTGTCCAAAGAAGAAATTCAGATCACCAACAGGCACATGAAAAGATGCTCCACATCACTAATTATCAGGGAATGCAAATTAAAACCACAATGAGATATCACCTCACACCACTTAGGATGGCCAACATCCAAAAGACAAAGAACAATAAGTATTGGCAAGGAATTGGAGAAAGCGTAACCCTCCTACACTGCTGGTGGGAATGTAAACTAGTTCAACCATTGTGGAAAGCAGTGTGGAGGTTCCTCAACAAACTAAAAATAGAAATACCATTTGACCCAGGAATTCCACTCCTTAAGAATTTACCCTGACAATGCAGCAGTCCAGTTTGAAAAAACATATGCACCCCTATGTTTATTGCAGCACTATTTACAATAGCCAAGAAATGGAAGCATCCTAAGTGTCCATCAGTAGATGAATGGATAAAGAAGACGTGGTACATATACATAATGGAATATTATTCAGCCATAAGAAGAAAACAAATCCTACCATTTACAACAAAATGGATGGAGCTAGAAGGCATTATGCTCAGTGAAATAAGCCAGGTGGAGAAAGACAAGTACCAAATGATTTCACTCATCTGTGGAGCATAAGAACAAAACAAAAACTGAAGGAACAAAACAGCAGCACACTCACAGAACTCAAGAATGGACTAACAGTTACGAAAGGGAAAGAGACTGGGGAGGGTAGGTGGGAAGGGAGGGAAAAATGGAATAAGGAGCATTAAGATTAGTACACATAACATGGTGGGGTAGGGCATGGGGAAGGTAGTATAGCACAGAGAAGACAAATAGTGACTCTATAACATCTTACTATGCTGATGGACAGTGACTGTGATGGGGTATGTGCTGGGGACTTGATAATGGCGGAATGTAGTAACCACAATGCTGCTCATGTGATTGTATATTAATGGTACCAAAATAAAAAATAAATAAATAAAGGTAATTTTCAGTAAGAAGAAAAAAAAAAGAAAAAGAATATGTGAGAATATAAAACAGTATTCATTCTTGTGAATTCCTTTATTCAGTAATTATTTTTGAACACTTACTAGGTACCTATGTGAACTAGGCAACAGAGATACATGGTGAACCTGACAAATAAGGTAGTTACTGTCCTTAACCTAGAGGTTTACTGAGAGAGGTAATCAACAAGTGAACTTATGGTGATGACAATACATAATAGTTAATAAATAGTTCCTATGTGCCAGACACTGTTCTAAGCATGTAACATGTGTTATTGCCTCATTTAATTCTGGGTGTCATATTAGTATTCTCTTTATTTTACACAATAGGATATTTAGGCAAACAAGAGCAACATTCCCAAGGTTACACAGCTGATAACTGTAACAAGATAAATAACAGAGAAATAACTTTGGGTAATGTAATACATAGTATGGCCAGGAAGGCCTCTTAGAGGAGGTGGCATTTGAGGGCTTATTCGCATACAATGATTGGCTCATCCCATCAGAAAGCGACGTTATCTTGGCTCAGGTAACTGGCCTTCTCTTCGTCTATCTTTATTACCTAGGCTTTCTGTGCCAAAAATAGATAATTTGACTAATTTTATTTGCTGCTATTCAAAGTAGAACACCCTTAAATAGGCAGTGGTTTTAGAATGCCATCTTACAGGAAATTATCTGTTCCTATACACTGCTTATATAATAAGTGAAAGCAATGAAATAATCAGTCACAAAAATTGTGTTATCTAATATATAGGTCATCACAATTCAATTAGGAATTTGTATGCCTTTTTAATATACTCTTGTAGTAAAAGGTACCAGCATTAAATTTCTTTTTTCTTGTTTTGATTAGAATAAATCCATAAATTGTGAATATGAATTATGAACTTCACTCTTCAAGAAAAAAAGATTCCAATAGTGCATATTCCTAAATCACTTATGATGTAATTCTAATGAAAATAAGCCATGTTTATAAAGTATGTTATTTCTTCTTTTTTTTAAACAGGTGCTCTAAACCCAGTGAAAGATTGACCCACTTCTGTCCTAAGTAATCTAGCACAATAAGAGTGTAAACTTTCAGTTCTAAAGTCAGCAGATCATTTTAGGATCATCCAGCATCTAGCATCTACGTGATGTTGTTTTGGGTTCTTCTTGTGACCATGGTATCACAGGAGCAGATGTGGAGCAACAAGAAACATATCAGAACAAACCAGGACATCACTAACTTCCAGGCTCATAGCTTTCAATGAGGGATGAACTTAGACTTCTCTGAGCCATGTCTGCACCATGTTTTCCCTAGTTATTGTTGTTAAAATTGAACCAAAATGTGGTGTGCTGAAGTAATGTTGACTAATCCTATTATAGGCTGCTTCAAAAGAGGGAATGCTTCTCCCTGCCCCAACTCTCCTCATCTTTATTCCACAGTTTAGTTCTTAGCTGGAGTTGACACACAGTAACAGAAAATTACCCATTTTTCATTGTCAGCATCTGGATTCTCACAGACTCAGATAATTGCCAGAAATAGATTTTGCCTTGAGCTAAAGCAATCCTATCCTCACTGTTATTGGTCCAGGCACTTTTGTTAAGCTGTCATTTGTGAAATGTGTAGAGGATTCTGGTTCTTTTCTATATTACCAGAGCTACCCTGTAGCAAAAGGATTTCAGGGAGACAGAGTGGTGAGTTTAGAGTCATCAAAATCTATTGAAACTTAAAAACCCAAGTTTGTTGAGGATATAAGAAACTGCTTATTTTCTTGGAATCCATCTCACTTCTTCAGTCCCTTTATGTTTTGATTACAGGAAACCATCCAGCAGCACTTGACCTGCTAACTGAGGAAGCCTTTCACAGCCCACTGGTCTGCTGACTCATTTAGAAATCAGAATTGAGGTTATGGACATAATAATTGGGCCCAGATTCTCCCTGTCAGGAAAGACCTTACTTCCCTACCATTTCCCTTGTACAAGTTAGGAGAAATTCCAGTAGAGGAAAGAACTCCATCCTTGGCTGAAGTATTCTCAAGACCCAGTGATATTTTTGTTTCATGGGAGCTGCTTTTACAGCTAGCTAGTATAAAACTTAGGTGTAATTCTCCACACTAAAATACTTCCCTTTAGAGACATTACTTGATTTATTTTCATCTGTAAATAATATAAAGAATCTTTACTTGGTCCAATCTAAGCCCTGATATTTCTTATTCCACTACTCTCGTAGTTCCCTGATGACTCCTCTGGCAATCAGGTAGACACACACAGATCTGAATTAACAGATCAGTAGTGCCAATGGTAAGGTAAAATAGCTCACCAGAAGTTAAGAAACTTTATTTCATCAACAATAGAACAATTTAAATTCATCAGTATTTTTAATTTCTTCCATGATTTGCTCAGAACTCTAGAAGATCTGTGGTGCTGGCGGCACAGGACTGGCACAAGAACAGGAAAGAATGACACAATCTGGCACCTTTAACTAGGTCTTTAATGAACTGGGTTGGGGAGCTGGGGCAGGGGTAGGGGAAGAAGGGGACATAGTTAGGATTTTGGCAGACACACAGAGGTTCTTCTTCCATGAGAAAAGTGAAATGAAAGTCAAATGATGCTTCTGTTATTATGATTTGCTGAAATGTTTGTCTTTTAGTTTCCAGCCCCATGGCAGGTATATGCATTTTTATATTCAATGACTTCCCCACAAAACCTGAGCCAGTCAAATCTATCCAACAAAACAAATTGTTTCTCAGGATCCCTCAAGAGGGGTCATGTCCAACCAATTTCCTGTCTGGGGCATTAACTGTGATTCCTTTCTTTAACAATCAGATGTGGTTATGACCAGTATAGTGGAAACTATCTTAACAGGAAATGCCATGAGCATGTAAATTAATTTTAGAACACGTTGATCCAGGATTGCTGAGTTCTGGGGCTGCAACAGTAGGCAATGCTGTTTCCTGAGTGGCCAAAGAAGCAGCCTTGAATTCATCCCTTTGTCATTAAATAACATCAACAACAAATGTCTGCTAATGTTCTTGTGTTACATTTTCCGAGTTAAGATCATTGCTAGGGATAATAAAAGCTATCCCATAGGGTTGTAGTACAAATCAAGTGAAATGACATGTGTAAAATGTCTGGCTATATATAATTCATTTTCATTATATCTCATTCCCCTTTAGCTCTAGTTTTCTGGGAGTCTTGCTTCTCTCTCACTTCATGAATCTCTTAGAAAGTGATAGTCTTCCTCTTCTTTCTCTTTAAATGGTATCAGAGTTGAAGATCTTCAGGACTTTTTAGTTTCTCTTTTTTTCTGTAATATTTTTTGCTTACCCTGCATTTTGTATATATATATTTTGAGATTAAAGACTTTGGATGGTTCCCTGCATGACTATTAGCTGTTTAGTGTTAGCCACTTCACTCATCATTTAGTTCATTCAGAGAATAGCCTAAGAAAGCTTTTCTATCCTTTTTCCCCCCCACCTATATGCCATTTCCTCACTTCCCATCTTTATATTCTTTTCTGTGGTTCCAAGATTGAAAAATTCAATGTGTAATAGGAAACCTGAGCCAGTCAAGTCTATCCAACTTGTATTTTCCTACTCTTAGCTCTAGCGATACAGTGATGTGCTCAGGGTAATAAAAAGCAGACATTCTCTGCTGAGGTTAGTGCTCCTCACACCGGCAGCCTGCTCCAGGAAGCTGTTTATCTGTGCTTTTGAGCCAAGCTTCAGCCTCCAAACAGTTGGAATGTATTGAGAAACTACAGAACCCAAAGAGAGAATGTTAGGAGGTTCCAGACAGAGAGAGTGTATTTAGACCACACAAGCTGCAGTTTACATGTGTACGGATAATTGTTCATCCTCACACTCTCATACTTCACCTTCTCTGCAATATATATGCCCTCTCAAGAGGCTTTAACCAAAAAAACTGTACTGCTGTGTCCAAATTGCCCTGAACATCCACTAACTTGCCATAAAGAAAAAAAGCTATCAGAAAATTTGATGTAAAAACCAACTTTTTAAGGTAGTGTTTTTATGAATCAAATCTGATGTTTAAAAATCTTAAACCATACATACAGGCCTGATGGCTAAAGCATCCCAAAACACTTTTCCTTGCATGGTTTTCCCAACTAAAATTTTTTCTTCATGTCTTCACCAAAATTCCAAGTATCATTGTACAGCCTCAAATGTAGCCTATAGCAATAGGAATATAAGATATGGTCACTTGCATATAAGAGGATGTAATATGGTTGATGAGATGCTGCTTATTGATTAACAAACAATTAGAGAACAATTCAAGACTTTACATCATAATAACATTAGGTTGTGCTCTGAGATCTGAGAATAAGGAGAAATAATGGGTAAAGACATCATAGAGGAATTTGTCTTTAACTTGTGTGATTATTAATTTTATGTGTCCATTTATCAGGCTAAGGTATGCCCAGATAGTTGGTAAAACATTATTTCTGGGTGTGTCTGTGAATGTGTTTTCAAAAAGAGATTAGCATTTGAAGTAGTAGACTGAGTAAAGAAGATTTTCCGTCACCAGTGTGAGTGGGCATAATCCACTTTGCTGGAGGCCTCAATAGAGCAAAAAGGTGGAGGAAGGATGAACTTCCTCTTTTTGCTTGAGCTGGGGCATCCATTTTTTCTTGCCCTTGAGCATTGGCCTTCCTGGTTCTTGGCTTTCAGAGTTGGACTAGAAGTTATGCCATTGTGCCCTCTGATTCTTGGGCCTTTGGACATGGACCAGGACCATTGACTCCCCTGGCTCTTAGGCCTTCAGACTTAAATTAATTATGACACTGACTTTCCTGCTGGTTCTCCAGATTGCAGATGGCAGATCATGGGACTTCTTGGTCTCCATAATTACAAGCCAATGCCATAAATCACATAAGCTAAATTTCCTCTCATGTATATATATGTATATATACATATACACTAATGTATATACTATTGGTTCTTTTTCTCTAGAGAACACTAACACAATCCAGAAAGGTGAGTAAAATTTTGGATAAGCAAAAAAGAAAGAAGTATTTTTAATTTTTATATGGCATGAAAGCACTCTAGCATGGTGGTTAAGAACACAGACTTTATAGAGTCAGATCTATGAGGGCCTGCCACTTACTAGCATGTGATCTTGGACAGGTTGCTTAGCCTCATCTATAAAATAGGGAGATTCATATAAAATATAAAATTTCATGTTACATGATTATCAGAATGATATGAATCTAAAGATAATGAATATAAAGTGCTTGTTATTCTATCTGAGATATACTAAGTGTTGAATAAATAGCTATTGCTACTGTTGTTCATTCTTTCAACAAATATTTACCGAGTACCTTCGTGTTAGTCAGTGAGCTAGTCTACTAAGGGACACAGCAGTGAATAAAACTGACAAGAAATCCCAGCCTTCATGGAGTTTACAGTCTCAAATTAGCTTTCGTTCTGAAACTGTATTACCTTTTTTCCTATTGTAATTTTATACTTTCAAAAAAATTTCAAAAATAATATAGCATTCCCATATTCCTTGCACCCAGCTTCCACTAATGTTAACATTCTGTGTAAATAGTATAATAATGAAAATAAGTTAATTGAAAACTATTAACTAGAGGCTTTATTTGAATTTTCACCTTCATTTTTGAAATGCAGTTTTTTTCTGGTATAAATTCTAGGTGGGCAGTTATTTCTTTTAGCGCTTGGAGATGCCATTCCATTATCTTTTGATTTCCAATGTTTCTGTTGAGAAGTCAACTATCAGTCTTACTCTTAAACCTTGGGAAAATAATCTCTCCTTCATCTCTGGCTATTTTTTGGCTATTTTTCCTTGGCCTTTTTTGGTAATTTTACTATAATATGCCTAGCTTTGCTTTTCTTTATACTTAAGCTATTTGGGGTACCTTGATGTCTTTTATCAGTTTTGGAGAGTTCTCAATTTTTACCTTCTAAAATTTGTTTCTATTCCACTCTCTTCACTCCTTCTCAGATTCCAATTACACAGACACTACAGTTTTTCATAGTATCTTCTGTCTCATGCACTATTCCACATATTCATTATTTTGTCTTTTATGCTTCATTCTGGATATTTTTTTGTATATTCTATGATTCATCTGGATATTTATCATTCTGGATATTTCTTTTCCAATTCATTATTTCTCTTTTCATTTACATTTAATTAGCTATTAAACCCATCTACTGATTTCTTAACTGCAATTAGTTTTGCTTTTTTTGTTTTGTGTATTTATTACTCTGGCACTTTTAATCAGTATGTTTTAAGTACAAAAAAAGGAAAACAGAAATTGTGACTTGGGGAAACCATGAATGATTGAAAATTAGTTTAAAGAAACCATAGAATTTGTTTACTAGTATTTCTCTTAGTCTTGCCCCCCACAGTGCATCTTCATTCTTTCCTATTTTTATTCCCAGTGGCAAAGATTTTAATTAGCTTTGCTTTCTATAGTTTATTCCTATAATTTATTGTGAAAACCTTACATAGTAGTTTAAGTATGCTTTTTTGATTTGTTTTTTAAATAGTTAATTTTTTTAGAGCAGTTTTAGGTTCATAACAAAATTGAGAAGAAGGTAGAGATTTCCCATATATCCCCTCCCCTCAAAAGTGCATAGCCTCCCTCATTATCAACATCCCACACCAGAGTGGTACATTTGTTATAGTCAGTAAACCTACACTGACAATCATAAATCACCCAAATGTAGTTTGCCTTAGGGTTCAATCTTGGTGTTGCATAGTCTGTGGGTTTGACAGATAACATATATCCATCATTAAAGTATCATGCATGAATTATCATTGCTCTAAAAATCCTGTGCTCTGCCTTTTTATCCTTCCTTCCCATCTTAACCCCCAGAAACCACTGATCTTATCACTTACTGTGTTCATAGTTTTACCTTTTCCAGAATGTCATATAGTTGGGGTCACACAGCATGTAGCCTTCTCCAATTATTGTATATTTTGTTCAAGAATTGCTATTTAGGATTTTTTTTTACTGGTTCTTTTCATTAGGAGATCTTACCTTTCATTTACTTGAACACAGTAAATCATAGTTATTAGAAAGTCCATAATTTATTATCTGGATTCCCTATGGGTCTATATCTATCATCTAGTCTATCTCTTGTTTTTTAACTCCATTGTCTTATCTTATACTATACTTTTTTTTCTTCTTTAGATGAGTGTCATACATTGTATACAAAAAATTATAGAGACATGAGCCCAGAAATGATATTAGCTTTCTTCAGAGAGGATTTATGTTTGCTTCTGGCAGATTAGCCTAAATACTAGCAATCTGGATTACCTCAGTCCAGTCAGGAGTTGAAATCATTTCAAGCTAGGCTTAAGTATCACTGAGGGCTAGTATTTCCAGGTGTAGCTTTTCAAGGTATTTACCAGAGCCTTAAGGATTTTACAGAGTCCTCTTCCCAAACTTGGGTGGGTCCTAAAGTCCAGTTTTTTGAACACCAAGCTTCAAAAATCATTTGAAAACTCAGGAACTTAACATTTATTCAAAATTATTACCTGCTTCACCTAACAGCTACCTCTTTAGGGACTGGCAGAGGCCCTTGGAACTACTAGTGAGTATAATAAAACTTTGTTTTTGACGTGGTGATGAGTATAAATGATATTCTGAGATACCTGGAACAACTTTAATGTGATATAAAAATATCTGATATTTCTGTTGTTGACAAAAATCATAAGTACAGCTAATTCTACTATGTTTACATTCATAATTGAAGGAAATACTAAATTTCAGTTAGGGGTTAATGAATATAAAGATGTAAATTTTTCCTATCCAGATTTGTGGGTCCCTTGAATTCAATTCATGAATTCTTCTGTTTAAAATTCCTGTTCATTGGGAAAAGTGGCACCAAATGCTGGGCTCACCTTTTTGGGTTTTATTCTCCTAAACTGGCTTTGACATTCTTCATTGCCATGGTGGCTCTTTGATTATTTCAAACATCTTTTAAATAATTCATCCAATTTTTATTATCCAGGAAAGTTAGTCTAAATTTCCTAGTCTACTAATGTAAAAGGAAGTATTTTGAAACTTTCATTCTAGTGGAATATAATGGTATTAGATAAAGTAGAAAATATCATATACTGCAAGGGGTCATAAAGGAGTCTAACTAGTCTATGTTGAAAAACCAACAAGCAGGAAATATATAATAAAAATAGGACCAGTCTGTGGAAGGCTCAATTATATTGGAATAAGGAAAAAGAAAAAGTAGAAAAATCATACCTCAATAAAGGCTGAGAAATAAACTCAGTGCTTGGTTTTATCTTAATTTTAAAAACTCAGTAACCATTTATTAAGCACCTACTATATGCCAATCACTGTGCCAGACATGGTTCCACAAGGAATTCACTGTCATTCTCATGGGAGGTAGAGATAATAACTGTTTACATTCCAGAAAAACATTATACTACACTGCTTGTGGACCTACTATATGCTAGACATTATACTAGTGAAGGATATAAGATGAAGAAGCCAACTGAACTCTTGGAACTTATAAACTCAAGAAGAAAACCAGACATAAGTATAACTATTAAGATGTGGTTAAATAAATGCCAAGAAGAATTTCAGGCAACATGTTTTGAGATAAGTGGCCTTTTATTCTGACTACAAATTTTGAGGAAAGCTTCTTGGAATATGTAGTTCCTCAAATGGTCCTTAGAAGATGAATGATGGAGAATGGGAACTGAGTTGGGGAAGGGGGAGCATATCTAGCCAAGGGAAGAGCATGAGCAAGGGCACAGAGGTTTGGTATTCTCCAAGAATGACAAAAGGTCTATAGTCAGTGCTGTAGACCTCTTGAGCTGTGTAACTCTGGGGGAAAAATTCCAGGGCAAAATACCTCTAAAACCAAAACAGTCAAAGGGAGAAATAAAGTTGAGAAACTCTTTTACGACAAGTACCAAATGATTTCCCTCATTTGTGGAGTATAACGAAGTATAACGGAGTATAACGAAGAAGCATAACTGAAGCAACAAAACAGCAGCAGACTCAAAATAGCAGCAGATTCACACACTCTAAGAAGAGACTAGCAGTTACCAAAGGGGAGGGGTGAGGGAGGGCAGGTGGGGAGAGAGGAAGAAAGATAATATCATTCCAGGGCTCATGTCTCTATAATTTTTTGTATACAATGTATGTCATTCATCTAAAGAAGAAAAAAAAGTATGGTATAAGGTAAGACAATGGAGTTAAAAAAACAAGAGATAGACTAGATAATAGATACGGACCCATAGGGAAGCCAGATAATGAATTATGGACTTTTTAATAACTATGATTTACTGTGTTCAAGTAAATTAAAGGCAAGACCTCCTAAAGAAAAGAAGCAGTAAAAAAAAAATCCTAAATAGCAATTCTTGAACAAAAAATGCAATAATTAGAGAAGGCTACATGCTGTGTGACCCCAACTATATGAATTCTGGAAAAGGTAAAAAATGTATTATGTTAACTTCCAGGACTCTAAAGCAAGTACACTAATATTTGTATGTATTCATTCTCTCTGTTTTGCTTTTTTAATGAAGTCTCTCCCAAAATCTTCTGACTTGTTTTGTCAGTATCATTCTACTGCTTTCTATGCCTGCTTACAGCAGTTATCTAGAGGTCTTTAGACTTTCACCATTACTCTCGTGATTCCCTATCTTCTGTTTTATTTTTTATTAAGGTATCACTGACAATCTTATGATGGTTTCACATGAGCAATATTGTGGTTACTATGTTCACCCATATTATCAAGTCCCCTCCCCCATACCCCATTGCAGTCACTGCCCATCAGCATAGTAAGATGCTATAGAGTCACTACTTGTCTTCTCTGTGCTTTATTGCCTTCCCCGTGCCCCCCCCACATTATATGTGTCAATCATAATGCCCTTTAACCCACTTCTGCCTTCCTCCCCACCCACCCTCCCCAAACCCTTCCCTTTGGTAACTGCTAGTCTCTTCTTAGAGTGTGTGAATCTGCTGCTATTTTGTTCCTTCAGCTTTGCTTTGTTATTATACTCCATAAATGAGTGAAATCATTTGGTACTTGTCTTTCTCCGCCTGGCTTATTTCACTGAGTATAATACCCTCTAACTCCATCCATGTTATTGCAAATGGTAGGATTTGTTTTCTTCTTATAGCTGAATAATATTCCATTATGTATATATACCACCTCTTCTTTATCCATTCATCTGTTGATGGACACTTAGGTTGCTTCCATTTCTTGGCTATTGTAAGTAATGCTGCGATAAACATAGGGGCGAATATGTCTTTTTAAAACTGGACTCCTGCATTCTTATGGTAAATTCCTAGGAGTGGAACTCCTGGGTCAAATGGTATTTCTATTTTTAGTTTTTTGAGGAATATCCATATTGCTTTCCGCAATGGCTGAACTAATTTACACTCCCACCAACAGTGTAGGAGGGTTCCCCTTTTTCTGCATCCTCGCCAGCATTTGTTGTTCCTGTATTTTCTCTGTTGGCAATCCAAACTGGTGGGAGGTGATATCTCATTGTGGTTTTAATTTGCATTTCCCTGATGATAGTGATGTGGAGCATCTTTTCATGTGTCTGCTGGCCATCTGAATTTCTTCTTTGGAGAAGAGTCTGTTCATATCCTCTGCCCATTTTTTAATCGGGTTATTTGCTTTTTGGGTGTTGAGGTGTGTGAGTTCTTTATATATTTTGGATGTTAACCCCTTATTGGATATGTCATTTATGAATATATTCTCCCATACTATGGGATGCCTTTTTGTTCTACTGATGGTGTCCTTTGCCATACAGAAATTTTTTAGTTTGATGTAGTCCCATTTGTTCATTTTTTACTTTGTTTCCCTTGCTCGAGAAAATGTGTTCAGGAAAAAGTTGCTCATTTTTATATTTAAGAGATTTTTGCCTGTGTTTTCTTCTAAGAGTTTTATGGTTTAATGACTTACATTCAAGTCTTTGATCCATTTTGAGTTTACTTTTGTGTATGGAGTTAGACAGTAATTCAGCTTCATTCTCTTACATGTAGCTGTCCAGTTTTGCCAACACCAGTTGTTGAAGAGGCTGTCATTTCCCCACTGTATATGCATGGCTCCTTTAATGTATATTAATTGGCCATATATGTGTGGGTTTATATCTGGCTCTCTATTCTGTTCCATTGATCTATAGGTTTGTTCTTGTGCCAGTTTCATATTGTTCTGATACTTAGTACCAAAGCTAGTTTTGACACCAGCTTGTAGTATAGCTTGAATTCAGAGACCATAATCCCCCTCAGGTTTGTTCTTCTTTCTCTGGATTGCTTTAGCTATTCAGGATCTTTTGTGGTTCCATATGAATTTTAGAATTATTTGTTCTACTTCATTGAAGGATGCTGTATTTTGATAGGGATTTTTTTGAATCTGGAGATTGCTTTAGGCAGGATGGCCATTTGTTGATGGATTTTTAAATATTGTACCATCCTTGCATCCCTGGAGTAAATCCCACTTGGCCATGATAGATAATCTTTTCAATGTATTTTTGAATTTCATTTGCTAATATTTTGTTGAGTATTTTTTGCATCTATGTTTGTCAGTGATATTGGTCTGTAATTTTCTTTTTTGTGGTATCTTTGCCAGGTTTTGGTATTAAAGTAATGCTGGCCTTGTAGAATGAGTTTGGAAGTATTCCATTCTCTTCTACTTTTTGGAAAACTTTAAGGAGGATGGGTATTAGGTCTTCTCTAAATGTTTGATAATATTCAGCAGTAAAGCCAACTGATCCAGGTGTTTTGTTCTTACATAGTTTTTTGATTACCAAATCAATTTCATTGCTGGTAATTGGTCTGTTCAGATTTTCTATATCTTCCTGGGTCAGTCCTGGAAGGTTGTATTTTTCTAGAAAGTTGTCCATTTCATCTAGATTATCCAATTTGTTAGCATATAATTTTTCATAGTACTCTGTAATAATTCTCTGTATTTCTGTGGTGTGAGTTATGATTTTTCCTTTCTCATTTCTGATTCTGTTTATGTGTGTAGACTCTCTTTTTTCTTGATTAGTCTTGATTAGGGGTTTATCAGTTTTGTTTATTTTCTCAAAGAACCCTCTCCTGCTTTCATTCTGCTTTTGTTTTTTCCTCTCAGTTTTATTTATTTCTTCTCTGATCTTTATTATGTTCCTCCTTCTTCTGACTTTTTTATTCATTTGTTATTCTTTTTCTAGTTTCATTAATTGTGAGTTTAGACTGTTCCTTTGGTATTGTTCTTCTTTTCTTGAGTTAAACCTGTATTGCTATATACTTTCCTCTTAGACCTGCCTTTGCTGTGTCCCACAGAAGTTGGCATGTTGAACTGTTGTTTTCATTTGTCTCCATATACTGCTTGATTTCTGTTTTTATTTGGTCATTGATTCCTGATTATTTAGGAGTATATTGTTAAACTGTCATGTGTTTGTGGACTTTTTTGTTTTCTTGCACAGTTTATTTCTTGTCTCATACTTTTTTGGTTTGGGAAGTTGGTTGGTAGAATTTCAGTCCTTCTGAATTTACTGAGGTTCTTTTTATGGCCTAGTATGTAATCTATTCTGGAAAATATTCAATGTGCACTTGAGAAGAATGTGTATCCTGCTGCTTTTGGATGGAGTGTTCTGTAGATGTCTGTTAAGTCCATCTGTTCTAATTTGTTGTTCTGTGTCTCTATGTCCTTACTTATTTTCTCTCTAGTTGATCTGTCCTTTGGAGTGAGTGGTATATTGAAGTCTCCTAAAATGAATGCATTGCTTTCTATTCCTCCCTTTAATTCTGGTAGTATTTGTTTCGTAATGTCCTTCTTTGTCTCTTGTTACTTTCTTTGTACTGCAACTCCTTTTCTCTCCCTATTATTTGCATGAAATATCTTTTTCCATCCCTTCACTTTTAGTCTCTGTATGTCTTTGGGTTTGAAGTGAGTCTCTCGTAGGCTGCATATAGATGGTTCTCGCTTTTTTATCCATTCTGTAACTCTATGTCTGTTGTTGCATTCAGTCCATTTACATTTAGGGGGATTATTGATAGATATGTACTTTTTGCCTTGAAGGCTTTAGATTCATGGTTACCAAAGGTTGAAGGGCAGCATCTTTACTATCTAACACTTAAATCACTTATTACCCTATTACAAACACAATTTAATGGTTGTTTTATTTTTCTCCCTTTTTTTCCTTCCTACTCCACTCTATTTGTTAGGTGTTAATTACTGTAATCTTTGTGTATCTCTTGACTGGCTTTTCGGGTAGCTGATTTAATTTTTCATTTCCTTAGTGATTAATTTGTCTACTTCCTTTCTGTGGTTTTATTTTCTCTGGTGACAGCTATTTAGCCTTAGGAGCACTTCCATCTAGAGCACTCCCTTTAAAGAACACTGTAGAGATGGTTTATGGGAAGTAAATTCCCATGTCTTTTGTTTATCTGGAAATTGTTTAATCTCCGCTTCAAATTTAAATGATTATCTTGCCATGTACAGTATTCTTGGTTGGAGGCCCTTCTGTTTCATATCATTAAATATATCATGCCACCGCCTTCTGGCCTATAAGGTTTCTGCTGAGAAGTCTGATGATAGCCTGATGGGCTTTCTTTTGTATGTGATCTTTTTTCTCTCTCTGGCTGCTTTTAATACTCTGTGTTTATCCTTGATCTTTGCCATTTTGATTATTCTATGTCTTGGTGTTGTCTTCCTTGGGTCCCTTGTGTTGGGAGATCTGTGGATCTCCATGGCCTGAGAGACTATCTCCTTCCCCACATTGGGGAAGTTTTCAGCAATTACTCCCTCAAAGACACTTTCTATCTCTTTTTCTCTTTCTTCTTCCTCTGGTACCCCTATAATGTGAATATTGGTCCATTTGGATTGACCACACAGGTTTCTCAATATTCTTTCATTCTTAGAGATCCTTTTTTCTCTCTGTGCCTCAGCTTCTTTATATTCTTCTTCTCTAATTTCTATTTCATTTACTATCTCCTCTACTTTATATAATGTGCTTTTAAATCCCTCTATTGTAATTTTCATTTCAGATACTAAATTTTTCAAAGTTTCTATCCTTTCTGAAGTCCTCCCTGAGATCTTGAATATTTTTCTGTAGCTCTGTGAGCATGTTTATGATTTTTATTTGGATATTTTTATCAAGAAGATTTGGTGATTTCTGTTTCACTGAGCCCTCTTTCTGGAGTTTGAGGGATTTTGGATTGAAAAAGGTTCTTTTGCCACTTCATATTCCTACTGAATAATATGGAATAATAATTTTGTGTAGGCAGTGTCCTCTAGTGCCCATGAGCTCTACTCTCTGGAGCTGCCCAGCACCTGGAGTTATGGTGGGGTTCACAGGCGAGTCACACCAGTGCCTGCCAGGAGGACAGAGCTCTTTCCTGCTTCCTGGACACAGTGCCTTCCTCCACTGCCAGGGCCAGTGGGCTGCCCATGTAGGGGGCAGCCTCTTTGTTATATCCCTGTAGCTGCCATAGGTAGGGCTTCCCTCTGGCTGTCCTGGCACAATGGCAGGGCAGCAGGTTTGTGATCCAGTGCTGACTGGGAGGAAGGAGCAGCCATCTGCAAAGCGCAATGGGGGGCCTTGGGGTTGCATTGCCATCCAGGGGGATTGAGTGCCTGTACCTCCTGAAAGTCCCCAACCTGCTGGGCTGAGTGCACCAGGATGATTTTGTCTACCTGTCCTTTTTCCTGAGCAGCAAGTTCTGTATAATCCTTGCCCCTTTAGCAGCCCTCTCACTGTTGGGAAGTGTTCAAAAGGCCCACTTTTCTTTTGTCACAGTGGCCAGTTGTGGGTACCTGTTCTTTACTAGCATCTGGAATCTGAGTCTCTCTGAGTATTACACCCGTCTTTTCTTTCCAACCCCTGTAATCTCCAGACCACCATGTAATGTGGGTTTGTGCCTCCAGAGTAGATCTCCAGGGGTGGGTATTTAGCTTTCCTGGGCTTTTACTCCCTCCCCATTCCATTTCTCTTCCTCCTGCCAGTGAGCTGGGGTAGAGGTAGAGCTTGGGTCCCACTGGCTCATGGCTTTGCTACTTTACCCTTTTCCGTGAGGCCTTCTCTCTTCCCCAGATGTAAGCCATCTGTTGCAATCTTCTTTCTGGTCACTTTTTCAGTATTTGCTGTATTTTTGTGTTATGTGTGGTTTTGGGAGGAGATTTCTGTCTCACTTCTCATGCCACTATCTCTTCTGGGCCCTTCCCCTGTCTTATTTCATCATCAATTTTGTTGTAGTGATTTTAAAACAGGACCCACACTATTTGATACTCTTACCTTTGAGAAGTGGGGTCTGTGTGCCCTCCCCTAGAATATGAATTATGATAAAAGTAATACTAATACTATGTGACTCCCAAGGCTAGGGCACAAAAGGCCATGTAGATTCTGTCTTGGTCTCCGGAAACTCTGTTTTCAGACTTTCTCTCACAGGGATCCCACTCTTACCAACCAGTTGCTATGCTATAAGAAACCTAGCCATATGTCTGGTCTTCAACTCATCCAAATCTAGGGGCCTGACAGGCACGTAAAGAAGCCTCCAGATGTTTTTATCCCCAACCATTTGAGTCAACCTCATCCATTCAAGTCTTCCCAGTTCTGGTCCAGATATCGTAGAGAAGAGACAAACCATCTCTGCTACATTCTGCATAATTCTTTACCTACTAAACTCATAAACACAACAGAATTGTAATTTTTATGCCACTAAGTTTGGTTGAGGTTTGTTATGTAACAATAGATGATTGGAACAAAAATTGTTACTGGCAGTAAGGTGCTTCAGTAACAAAAACCTAAAACATATATCACTGACTTTGAGTCCAGGCAGGAGGCAGAAACCCAAAGGTCACTGTGAGACTCTTAGTGGAAGTCTGATAGACCTTTAGAAGTCCATCAATGAAGGCTTAAGAGAGTAAGGAAAATGTTATTGGAAGCTGGAAGAAAGAGGACCCTAGTTATGTAATAACAGGAAATTTGGCAATACCGTCATTTTGGTACTGTGAAAAATAGGAAAGGTACGTAGTGAACACAGTGATCTGGCTGCAGAGATCTCTGAGCTGCCTGCCTTTTACTAGCTGCCTACAGTAAAAATGGGAGAGAAATGAACTAAAGAATGAAATATAGTGCTCAGGACAATCTTTCTAACCAGGAAAAATTATTCAAAGTTAAAAAGTGCCTCAGGACAAAAATCAAATTCAGTGTGCTGACAGGGAAATATAATCTAAGGATAAAGATGAACCATTTGTTAAGACCTCAGAAAGATGTCAAGGTAGAGCCTCATAGATTTTTTCAGACACACAAAAGGCCTAAGGATCTTAAGGGTATTGTTCCACAGCAGCCTCATAGGGAGCTGAAATAGAGAAGTACCTAACTCTTCAACCCAGCCAAAGAGGATCCTCAATACATGGAATTCCCAATTTCCTCCAGTGGACTTTTGCCTGGAACAGACCCCAACTTGGCCTTTTCCTCTATAAAAGATTTTTCCTTTCTTTTGTTCTTCAAACATGCCTATGGTTTTGCTGTAGTTTGCATGTCCTGGATTGCAATTCTCTGGTATTCCTGAATAAACTTGTTTTTGCTGGTAAATTAACTTATATTTTGAGGTTAACATTACTCAGCTGTAAACTGAGGCTGTGTTTTATGGAAATAAAAGTATGAATTGGAAGTTAAATCCAAATATCCACAGTCAAAAGCCATGGAAATTCATTACCAGGGAGAGGTACTGGGCACAAATCAAGGAAGTATGTGTACCTGGATGGATTTCAGAATTGCAGTGAACCAATGATTACTATATTACTTCCCATTCTCTCTTTTTGAATGGAAGTCTATTGTGGTTATCTATCTCTGTCTTACCATTGTACATACCAGGTGTGTGGGAGCATATAACTTGTCTCATTAGTTTATAGTTGTTCCAAATGAAGAACCATTCTTGAGGAGCTATACCCAAGAAATTGCACTTGAGAAACTTCATCTGTACCTGGACTTAATTTATATGACAAGATCCTGGTGTTTTGGTTGACGCTGAAATGGAATTGGATTTGGAGGTATAACAAGGCAGGGTGTTTTTTGCATTTGGGAGGAATCTAAATTGTTGTGGCTGCAGGGCAACTGTGGCAGATTATATTTTCCAAACATAGTTGTACTAGTATCTTATCTCCTATTCTATATGATCTTCTGAAAAGTGATCTTGCCATGCCCCCAGTAAAAGGTGGAGTTAAATTTTTTGCAATGATGTGCCTTGGTGCATACTATATTTATTCACTGTGCTAGGCTTTTAAGGATCCTTTCAGTCTGGGAACTCATGCCTTTCAGTTCTGAGAAATTTTCCTCAATTTTTTTTCTTCCCTCCATTCTCTCTGATCTTTCAAACATTCTTGTTTGCTTACATATACACTCATAAATATGTAGTTTTATATAAATGGTTCATACTACACATGCTATTCTATATAATGAATTTAATTTTCAAATTATATAGGCTGTATATCTTTAAGATTTATCAAATAATATGACATTTAATGTTTATCAATTAATGTATTTAAACATACCCAGTCACCATATATATAAAATCTTTAGGCTTATTCTTATACCTTCAATTGGCCCACATACCAAATAAAAACTTTTAGACTAAGTGTTCGATTTGAACTTCTGAAAATATGGTCACCATATGCTAAAGCACAAATTGGGGAATGAGCATAGTGTTTGGTACTCTCTTTTGCTAATCCTTCCCTTACTACATGATGACCCCACATGCAGTAGAAGTCTACATACTGGAGAGTAGTTTAGAATTACAATATTTTATGGAAATAATTATCTGTAATAACTTTTGTAAAAATAATAAATATATATTTTTTTGGAGTTTTAAGCCTAGTGGTGATGCCTATTTCTTTCTTAGAAATCCAGATCTTCCCTTTCAGTCAGCAAAACCTTTTAATTTGCTAAAGATGAATTTTGTGCCCTGTTGACCACTCTGTGGAACAAACAAGTGTTAGAAATCCTTTACATTTTTTCTTTAGTTGTAAATTCTGTCAAGCTAGTCCATTTATTGCAGTGAATAGAACTGAAGAGCTGTTTCATTTGGCAATTAGCAAAGGGTGGTGGAGAAAAGAAATATATCTTTCTGATATTTTTGCTTAGGAATTTGCAAATTCAGAATTTAGTTATAAACAACTAGGTTAATGTGTGTAAATACCTTGAATCACTCTTAAATCATTCCTTGTTTTGTAACATACTAACAAGATCTTAGAGATAGCTAAAACAGTGGTTGGGAAATTCTCTGTGCATTTAAGATTCTTCAAAATCAGCAACTGCTAATAGGCAGTGTTTGGGTGATAGATAAGCAAACCATGGGTTACCTAGTAGAGTTGAGAAGTTCTGTGTGCTGTGGTTATCTCTCTGTGTCTGAAGAGGGGTATAGTTTGTAGGCAAGAGGCATTATCTTTGGGGGCCACTGTCTGTTTTGCAGGGCTTAATTTTTTTTAAATCCCATCCTAGAGAAAACAAGAAATTTTAGTGACACTAGATGGTATTCATCAGGAGGTTAGGATGTTGACATGTGAGGTTGTTTAAAACAAGGCAGAAAGGATTACTTTTTGCCAGCTGCATCATTCCCAGCAAGGGCTTACTACTTTGCTGCTTGTTGTTTGTTGTTAACCCATTAGATAAATTAACCACTATATTTGTTCCAGCCAAATCTTTGTCGTCATTGACCCTAAAAACCTCTTCAGGCCCAAAGTGTACCTGGCTATTCTGAAAACCTCTATGCTCAGTGATTGATGCTTATCTCTGCAATCTCCCCAAAGCCCTCCTCCCTTTTTCCTGAAGCACCTTCAAGCATTTCTACATGGCTACCCACTCACTCTCCTCTGTTATACCTCCTCCTCCTGCCTTACTGAATACTGGATTTCCCAACTCACAACTCTTAAGAAGGAGCTTTATTTCAGAGTAGAAAGGGGCCCCCATATGTGGCCTATTATATCCATATCAACTTGCTTACCCTTTTCAAACAGCTATTGTCTTTTAATAGGGTGCTGCTTGGCAGAGGGGGTCTTTAATTCCTGCCATATAAGAATGGGCAGCTTGAGTTACAGCAGACTACAGTTTGGTGCTCTGATCAAAAGGTCTCTGTTGTATATAGGGATTCCCCACCACCACCCACCTCTCTCTTTTTCTATATCCTGGGATAATAATTCAGCACAGCAAGGTCATTACAGGCTTTGAATTGAGAACTGAGAGTGTTAAATTACTGCCATAGAATAAAAAAGATCTTGGGGGCTCTCAAGAAAGATAAAGGGATTCTGGCTAGTAAAGTGCAAGCCCAGCAACCAAACTTCTTAACAATATTATTATTTGTTTAATCCTCTCTGTCTCCAAAAGTCTCTTCTGGGACAAGGAAAAATCTCCTGCGAGAGAAATTAAGTTAGAAACTCAACAACATCTGAGAATTGTGGATCAGGTGCTAGCAGTTTATGGGCCCCTGTGTTGCTGTCCTTTTTGTCTCCTCATCTTGTCAATAGTTCACTCTCTTCCACTTTACTTCCCAGCTAAAATTTGGTTCTTTATCATATAAGGCAAATATATTTGTGATATTTCAGCTGAAAGATTATATCCCGCACAGGGTTTTCAGATGTTAAAAATGTATCACTTAGGCCCCAAAATATCCTTAATATATGACATTGTCTCATTAAAGCTCCTTCCATTCCATTTATATTTTGTAAATAATGTTTGGTACTCTTACACTATAACAAGAAAAAAATTTTTCCATTGTGAATGAATATGACACCTCTACTCTACTATATTAGCTTTTCCTACTTTGCCAAAAGTATTATCTCCCATATATCCATTTGCACAATTATGTCTTAAAGCCAGGCACCCTTCATATTCACTGGAAAATATTGACTTGACTTCCTCTATCTACTATTTTTAGAAAAGTTCCTGAAATCAACATCCACAGATTTTCTGCACAACAAAGTAATAATAATAGCTAAGAGTCCCTGAATGTGCCAGGCATTATACAGCAAGCATTATTATCACACTTAATCTTTGGCAACCTTATGTAGTGAGCATTCTTATTATCACTATTTTGCAGATAAAAAATAATTGAGGCATGCGCACTTGAGAAGAATGTGTATCCTGTTGCTTTTGGATGTAGAATTCTACAGATGTCTATTAGGTCCATCTGTTCTAGTGTGTTGTTCAGTGCCTCTGTGTCCTTACTTATTTTCTGTCTGGTGGATCTGTCCTTTGGAGTGAGTGGTGTGTTGAAGTCTCCCAGAATAAATGCATTGCATTCTATTTCCTCCTTTAGTTCTGTTAGTATTTGTTTCAGATATGTTGGTGCTCCTGTATTGGGTGCATATATATCTATAATGGTTACATCCTCTTGTTGGACTGAGTCCTTTATCATTATATAATGTCCTTCTTTATCTCTTTCTTTGTTACTTTCTTTGTTTTGAAGTCTATTTTGTCTAATACTAGTACTGCAACACCTGCTTTTTTCTCCGTGTTGTTTGCATGGAATATCTTTTTCCATCCCTTGACTTTTAGTCTTGCGTGTCTTTGGGTTTGAGGTGGGTCTCTTGTAAGCAGCTCGGAGCTAGAGGGTATTATGCTCAGTGAAATAAGCCAGGTGGAGAAAGACAAGTATCAAATTATTTCACTCATATGTGAAGTATAAGAAAAAAGAAAAACTGAAGGAACAAAACAGCAGCAGAATCACAGAACCCAAGAATGGACTAACAGTTACCAAAGGGAAAGGGACTAGGGAGGATGGGTGGGAAGGGAGGGATAAGGCTGGGGAAAAAAAGGGGGTATTGCAATTAGAATGTATAATTAACATGTGGGGGTAGGCATGGGGAGGGCTGTGTCACACAGTGAAGACAAGTAGTGATTCTACAGCATCTTACTATGCTAATGGACAGTGACTGTAATGGTGTGTGTGGGGTGGACTTGGTGAAGGGGGGAGTCTAGTAAACATAATGTTCTTCATGTAATTGTAGATTAATGATAACCAAATAAAAAATAATAATAATAATTGAGGCATAGATAGCTAAAATAAAAAATAATTGAGGCATAAATAATACCTGGTCCAGAGTCACAAAACTAATATTTGCCCCAGACTAGTGTTTCTCAAACTTTAATATGCATGTGAATCTCCTGGAGTTCTTATTAAAATGCAGAATTGGATTTAGTAGGTCTGGGATGAGGCCTCAAGTTTTGATTTCTAACAGGCTTCTAAGTGATGCCAGTGCTGCTCTTCTTGGTCCACACTTTCAGTAGCAAGGCCATAGTCATTCTTATTTCAGAACCACCCTAAAAAAATATATTATTTATAGCATCCAATTATTCTATCAGGCAATTCTATATATATATATACACATACTGGTTATTTGAGAACAATATTTTTATTATTTATTAAGGTAAAATATATATAAAATTAAATTTACCATTTTAACCTTTTTTAAGTGTACAGTTCTATGGCATTAGGTACATTCACATTGTTCTACAACTGTCACCACCATTCAGCTCTAGGAGCTTTTCATCTTCCCAAACTGAAACTCAGTACCCATTAAACACTTAACTCCCCAATAGCACCAAGTAGATAGAGAGGAAGTTTCAGATATAAAAAGAAGAAAAGGACAGAATGTACACTGTAGTACTGAACTGGAATTGAATCAGGAAACTCATAGGTTTTATATATGTATATAGTTAGAGATTTAGAAATGAATATAGAGATGTGTGTGTATGCACACACACACACACACACACACACACATATATATGCATGTATTTTTTTTCTTAACCCTGTCCTCTGAGAGAGCCCAGAATCAATGACATACTGACAGCAATAAGCACATCCAGCACTTACCTAGAGCTCGGCTTCTAAACACTGTTCTCTACTAAAAGAAACTTGGGCTTCTTGGAAAAATGCCTTGTTTCAGGATGGGGTAGAAAAAAAACAAGATCAGCATGGAATATCTTATTCTTTCAAAAAGTAAAGAAGTGATCAAAGAATTATGTGGACATATTATGTAGGGGGGGCATGGGGAGGGCTGTACAACACAGAGAAGTCAAGTAGTGATTCTACAGCATCTTAATATGCTGATGGACAGTGACTGTAGTGGGGATTGTGGGGGGGACTTGGTGAAGGGGGGAGCCTAGTAAACATAATGTTCTGCATGTAATTGTAGATTAATGATAACAAAAAAGGACATAGAAGTCAGCTTTTAGGGGTTTCCATAGCCAAATCTCAGATAATTTGAGCATTAAAATAAACAATAATAAAGGATTATAACCTGTTGAATGAAGTAAGAATTTGAGTCCAGACCAGTATAAATGAATGGATAAGAAGGGTAATCTCTTCTTTATTATAGAAAGCCAACTTATAATGTAGATGAAATGGTGTAATTAGAGGGGGAAATTGCCATTTGGCAAAACTATAGTTATTATTACTTCTGGCAACAATTATCAATAGATGGTGGATTTGTAAATGAAAGTTTAAAGAGTAAAAGTATATTTCCACAGCCTCAAAATATCTACTCACAAGGTACTTATTAATTACAAAAGATAACTTTATAGTGGGTACACCCAACAGACTTTAACCATATGATAAAGTTAACATCATCAGTAACTAGACCAATCAACAGAAAGTACCACTTGATTTGATGCATTGAGAAGAACTCAGCAGCACTTCTGCCAAAAGGGTATAATCTGAATCTAGTCATGATGAAACATCAGATAAAACCAAATTGAAGTACATTCTACAGTCACCTGTACTCTTTAAAACGTCAGTATCATGAAATACAAAAAAAGATTCAGGAACTGCTTCAGATTAAAGGATTTTAAAGAGTCATGGCAAAAGAATGAAATGTATAACGTTGAATTCTCTTTCCTTATAAAGGGGGTGCTACTGGGACGAGTGGTGTAATATTAATAAGGTCTATAGATTAAATAATAGTATTGATTCAATTTTAATTTACTGATATCTATCATTATAGTGATTGTGTAAGAATTCATTAATTTTTCGGAAATATGCTGTATTCAGCAGAAAAAGGAGACTTGGGTCTCCGAGTTTTAAACAATTCAGAAAAATAGTAATACTTATGTATGTGTGTGTGTGTGTGGAAGAGAGAGATTAAGGGAAAAAGCATTTGATTGAGCACAAATGTAGTAAAACATTTACATTTGAGTAATCTAGGTGAAGGATATTCAGGAATTCTTTGTGCTATTCTCACAAGTTTTCTGTACATTTGAAATTATGCCAAATTTATCAAGGGAATAAAAACAGCAACTTGAAGAATGAAAGGATTTGCTCATTGAAGTCTAAATAATAGTTTAAGAGAAATCTGTTTGAGATAAATACATAGTATACATCTGTGTGGCCTGTAAGAAATATTTTTGTAATTTTTTATTAAATTATTATTGATACACACTCTTATGAAGGTTTCACATGAAAAAACAATGTGGTTACTACATTAATCCATATTATCAAGTCCCCACCCATACCCCAATGCAGTCCCTGTACATCAGTGTAGTAAGATGCCACAGATTCACTATTTGCCTTCTCTGTGATGCACTGCCTTCCCCATGATCCACCACACTATGTATACTAAACATAATACCCCTCAATCCACTACTCCCTCCCTCCCCACATGCTCTCCCACACCCTTCCCCTTTCATAACCACTAGTTCCTTCTTGGAGTCTCGGAGTCTACTGCTATTTTGTTCCTTCAGTTTTGCTTCGTTGTTACACTCCACGAATGAGGGAAATCATTTGGCACTTGTCTTTCTCCACCTGGCTTATTTCATTGAGCATAATGTCCTCTAGCTCCATCCATGTTGTTGCAAATGGTAGGATTTGTTTCTTTCTTATGGCTGAATAGTATTATATTGTGTATATGTACCACCGCTTCTTTATCCATTCATCTACTGATGGACACTTAAGTTGCTTCCATATCTTGGCTATTGTAAAAAGTGCTGTGATAAACATATGGGGTGCATATATCTTTTTGAACCTGAGAAGTTGTATTCTTTGGGTGAATTCCAAGGAGTGGGATTCCTGGGTCAAATGGTATTTCTATTTTTAGTTTTTTGAGGAAACTCCATATTGCTTTCCACAATGGTTGAACTAGCTTACATTCCCACCAGCAGTGTAGGAGGGTTTCCCTTTCTCTGCATCCTCTCCAGCATTTGTCGTTCTTAGCCTTTTCAATGCTGGCCATCCTTACTGCTATGAGGTGATATCTCATTGTGGTTTTAATTTGCATTTCCCTGAGGATTAATGATGTGGAGCATCTTTTCATGTGTCTGTTGGTCATCCGAATTTCTTCTTCGGAGAACTGTCTCTTCATATCCTCCGCCCATTTTTTAATCGGGTTATTTGCTTTTTGGGTGTTGATGCGTGTAAGTTCTTTATATGTTTTGGATGTTAACCCCTTATCAGATATGTCATTTACAAATAAATTCTCCCATACTGTAGGATGCCTTTTTGTTCTGTTGATGGTGTCCTTTGCCGTACAGAAACTTTTTAGTTTGATGTAGTCCCATGTGTTCATTTTTGCTTTCGATTCCCTTGCTCAAGGAGGTGCATTCAGGAAGAAGTTGCTCATACTTATATTCAGGAGATTTTTGCCTATGTTGTCTTCTAAGAGTTTATGGTTTCATGACTTACATTCAGGTCTTTGATCCATTTTGAATTTACTTTTGTGTGTGGGGTTAAACAATAATCCAGGTTCATTCTCTTGCAAGTAGCTGTCCAGTTTTGCCAACACCAGCTGTTGAAGAGGCTGTCATTTCCCCATTGTATGTCCATGGCTCCTTTATCATATATTAATTGACCATATATGGTTGGGTTTATATCAGGGCTCTCTAGTCTGTTCCATTGGACTATACGTCTGTTCTTGTGCCAGTTCCAAATTGTCTTGATTACTGTGGCTTTGTAGTAGAGCTTGAAGTTGGTAAGCATCATCACCCCCTGTTTTATTCTTCCTTCTTAGGATTGCTTTGGCTATTCAGGGCGTTTTGTGGTCCCATATGAATTTTAGAACAATTTCCTCTTGTTTGTTGATGAATGCTGTTGGTATTTTGATAGGAATTGCATTGAATCTGTAGATTGCTTTAAGCAGGATGGCCATTTTGACAATATTAATTCTTCCTATCCATGACCATAGGATGTGTTTCCATTTATTGGTATCTTCTTTAATTTCTCTCATGAGAGTCTTGTAGTTTTCAGAGTATAGGTCTTTCACTTCCTTAGTTAGGTTTACCCCTAGGTGTTTTACTCTTTTTTGATTCAACTGTGAATGGAATTGTTTTCCTGATTTCTCTCTCTCCTAGTTCATTGTTAGTGTTAAGGAATCCCACAGATTTCTGTGTATTAATTTTGTATCCTGCAAATTTGCAGAATTCAGATATTAGCTCTAGTAGTTTTGGAGTGGATTCTTTATGTACAATATCATGTCATCTGCGAACAGGGACAGTTTAACTTCTTTGCCAATCTGGATGCCCTTTATTTCTTTGTGTTGTCTGATTGCTGTGGCTAGGACCTCCAGTACTATGTTGAATAGAAGTGGGGAGAGTGGGCACCCATGTCTTCTTCCCGATCTTAAAGGAAAAGCTTTCAGCTTCTTGCTGTTAAGTATAATATTGGCTGTGGGTTTGTCATACATGGCCTTTATTATGTTGAGGTACTTGCCCTCTATACCCATTTTGTTGAGAGGTTTTATCATGAATGGATTTTGAATTTTGTCGAATGCTTTTACAGCATCTATGGAGATGATCATGTGGTTTTTGTCTTTTTTGTTGCTGTGGTGGATAATGCTGATGGATTTTTGAATGTTGTACCATCCCTGCATCCCTGGAATAAATCCTACTTGATCATGATGGATGACTTTTTGGTGTATTTTTTAATTTGGTTTGCTAGTATTTTGTTGAATATTTTTGCATCTATGTTCATCAGGGATATTGGTCTGTAATTTTCTTTTTTTTTTTGTGGTGTCTTTGCCTGGTTTTGGTATTAGAGTGATGCTGGCCTCACAGAATGAGTTTGGAATTGTTCCCTCTTCTACTTTTTCAAAAACTTTAAGGAGGATGGGTATTAGGTCTTCACTAAATGTTTGATAAAATTCAGTTGTGAACCAACTGGTCCAGGGGTTTTATTCTTAGTTAGGTTTTTAATTACCAGTTCAATTTCATTGCTGGTAACTGGTCTGTTCAGATTTTCTGTTTCTTTCTGGGTCAGCCTTGGAAGGTTGTATTTTTCTAGAAAGTTGTCCATTTCTTCTATATTATCCAGTTTTTTAACATATAATTTTTCTTAGTATTCTCTAATAATTCTTTGTGTTCCTATGGTGTCCATAGTGATTTTTCCTTTCTCATTTCTGATTCTGTTTATGTGAGTAGACTCTCTTTTTTTCTTGATAAGTCTGGCTAGGGGTTTACCTATTTTGTTTATCTTCTCAAAGAGCCAGCTCTTGCTTTCATTGATTCTTTCTATTCTTTTATTCTTCTCAATTTTATCTATTTCTGCTCTAATCTTTATTATGTCCCTCCTTCTACTGACTTTGGGCCTCTTTTGTTCTTCTTTTTCTAGTTTCATTAATTGTGTGTTTAGACTGCTCATATGGGATGGTTCTTTCCCAAGGTAAGCCTGTATTGTATTGCAATATACTTCCCTCTTAGCATCATATTTGCTGCGGCCCACAGATTTATTATTGTTATTATTTGCCTCCATATATTGCTTGATAACTGTTTTTATTTGGTCATTTATCCATTAGTTATTTAGGAGCATGTTGTGAAGCCTCCATGTGTTTGTGGGGTTTTTCATTTTCTCTGTGTAATTAATTTCTAGTTTCATACCTTTATGGTCTGAGAAACTGGTTGGCACAATTTCAATCTTTTTTAATTTACTGAGGCTTTTTTTTGTGCCCTAGTATGTGATCTATTCTTGAAAATGTTCCATGTGTACTTGAGAAGAGTATGTATTCTGCTGCTTTTGGATGTAGCTTTCTGTAGATGTCTGTTAGGTCCATCTATTCTAATGTATTGTTCAGTTCCTCTGTCTCCTTACTTATTTTCTGTCTGGTTGATCTGTCTTTCATAGTTAGGGGAGTGTTAAAATCTCCTAGAATGAATGCATTGCATTTTATTTCCTCTTTTAATTCTGTTAGTATTTGTTTCACATATGTAGGTGATCCTGTGTTGGGAGCATAGATATTTATAACGGTTGTATCTTCTTGTTGGATTGACCCCTTTATCATTATGTAATGCCCTTCTTTGTCTCTTGTTACTTTGTTTTGAAGTCTATTTTCTCTGATACAAGTACTGCAACTCCTGCTTTTTTCGCCGTATTAGTTGCATGAAATATCTTTCTCCATCCCTTTGCTTTTAGTCTGTGTATGTCTTTGGCTTTAAAATGAGTCTCCTATAGGCAGCATATAGATGGATCTTGTTTTTTTTTTCATCCATTCTGTGACTCTATGTCTTTTGATTGGTGCATTCAGTCCATTTACATTTTGGGTGATTATTGATAGGTACGTACTTATTGCCATTGCAGGCTTTAGATTCATAGTTACCAAAGGTTCAAGGTTAACTTCCTTACTATCCAAGAGTCTAACTTAACTCACTTAATATGCTATTGCCTGTAAGATATTTTAAGGAATTTTTTTGTTTTATTTTTAGAGGTAACACTGCTGTCTGTCAAATAATGTTTTAGTTTAATTAAATACAATGAAAAACTAGCAGAATGTGCATTTTTGTGCAGGTAGAAATTTGTTTGGGATTTCCAATCATAATGACTCACAGATTTTATGATTTCACCCTCCTCTCCATTCCAAACACATGATAGTGATACATAAAGTTTTCTGAAAAGAAAATGTAAGACAGCCATGTGTAAAATCAATATAAATTCATTTATGGACCAGGAACTAAACAAAACCACAATGCTAAAGAATCTAAAACTAAAACCACAGGCCTCCTGCCCTTTGTTCAGAAGCAAGCACAGGTGAGTAATAGCTCATTTCTTCTGGAATAGTAGAGATTAAAAGTGTCACACACAGGGCAGGAGACTCAAAAAAGGTTATCATTGGTATCTGGAAAATGGCTTATATAAAACCTAGGAATATGAGAGAAAGCAGACAGCCTTAAATCCAGGACTTAGTGATATTTAGTGACAATCTTTATGATATCCCCAATATCATTAGGAATAGAGTTTTATGTCATCCTATATAAGAACTGCTTCTGGACTAGGATCTGTCCTCAGGAGAGAGTAAGGGAGTAAGCAAATGGAGACAGTGAAAATCTCCTGCTTAAGATGAATCTGTACACTGAAATTTCAAAATACATGAGGAAAACTAATGCTAAGAAAGACAGCCAATAAAGCCAACAATTGAAATAAAAATTTGCTCAAGAGAATATAAGACTAATTATTTTAAATTGACTTTGATGTAAAGTTTAGTATCCTTGGGGAAATAAGGGAAGGAATGGTAGTTATTTAAAAAGAGAACAAAAGTTGGGAAACAAAAACAGGCAATATGAAACAAAACTATGTATATTCTTTAAAACACCAACTAAAAGTTCTAGAAATAAAAAAGTTACTGAAATTTAAAAAATGCAACAGAAAAATAAACTTTAGACTAGACATAATAGAAGAGAGAATTCTAAGTATATTATTCTAAAATAATACTAAGTGTAACACAAAGATAAGGAGATGAAAACTATGAAAGGATAGATAGGAAACATTGAGAGACTAAAATGTTATCAAATAGGAGATTCAGAAGACAAGGATAGATAAGAAAGCAATGAAGCAAAATCTGAGACTTATCTAGAATTGACAAAAGATATAGGTCAAATGAAAGTGTTGAGCAGATAAATAAAACTACACCTACATAGTAGACACATTGTAGAATCTGCAGAACATTAATGATGAATAAAATAGCTTATATGAATGATAAGAATAATTAAGTCCAATAAGAATGGCAGGAGTTTAACAGCTGGCTTCCTGACAACAGTGACAGATGCTAGATGATAATGGAGTAGTATCTTTGAAGTGCTGAAGGAAGGTAAATGACAACCTAAAATTCTACACTCTGTTAAACCATCACTCCAGAAGGTAAAATGAAAGATTTTTAAGATGAATGCTGAGAGCATTTACCACCCACAAGCTTTTATGAAAACAAGAGGTTTATGAATATTCAGAAATTAAGTTCTAAACAAAAAAAGCTTAGAAAACCCAAGTTTTTTGGCAAGTTTTCAGTAAACTCATTTGAGGGCAAAGTTGATCTGAACTAGCTTTTTTTTGGTCATTATTTGTCCTACTTAGTATAAGTATATACTTTACTGTGAAAATTTTAATTTGTTTGTCACTGGGCCACTACCCCAGCCACACTGGAGGTATCATATCATATCTGGTTTGTGCAACATACGGCCTTTGTAAAATCCAAAAATGTGTCAATTCCAAAACAGGTTGGTCCAGTATGAAAAGTGACTGTGAAGCTTACTTAAAGGATGTACTTGAGCAAGAAAATAATTGAACCAAGAGGAGAAAGCAGAATGAAAGAAACAGTAGTAAGATTAAAAATTGGTATATGTTGGTAAAGTTAATTAACTATTGATCTTTGAAAGTAATGAGTATTGAATTTTAAAATGAGAAGTCAAAAGAAATAAAAGACATTCCAATTGGAAAGGAAAAAGTAAAATTATCACTATTTGCTGGTGACATGATTCTATGTATAGTAAATTCCAAGGAATCCACAAAAAAAGCTACTATAAACAAATTCAACAAAGGTGAAGGATACAAAATCAACACACAAAAATCAACTGTATTTTCATGTACCAGCAATCAACAATCATAAAGGAAATTAAGAAAGCAATTCTATTTGTAGTAGCATCTAAAAAAATTAAATTTTTAGGGATAAATCTAACCAAGGAAGTGAAGGACTTGCATACTGAACACTATAAAGCACTGCTGAATGAAACTAAAGAAGACCTATATAAATGGAAAGATATCCTATGTTCATGCATAGGTAGGCTTCACATTGTTAAGATGTCAATACTACCTAAAGCAATCCACAGATTCAACACAATCTCTATCAAAATTCAAGCAGATTTTTTTCACAGTAATGGAGCAGCCAATCCTCAAATTCATATGAAATTGCAAGGTGCCCCAAATAGCCAGTACAATCTTGAAAAAAAAAAGAATAAAGTTGAAAGGCTCAAACTTTGCAACTTTGAAACTCAACACAAAGCCACAATAATTAAAAAAGTACGTTACTGGCAGAAAAAAAGTCATACAGACAGCTGGAATGGAATAGAGTGCCTAGAAGTAAACCCTTACTTTTACAGTCAATTGATTTTCATCAAGGGTACCAAGGGTATCATTTATTTGGGGAAAGGACTGTTCTAGACTTTTCAAAAAATGGTGCTAAGAAAACTGGGTATCCACATGCAAAAGAAGAAAGTTTGACCTTTACTTTGTACCTTATACAAAACTCAAAGTGAATCAAACACCTAAACTTAAGAGCTAAAACTAAAACTCTTAGAAGAAAACAATCCATTGTCTTTATGGTTTCAAATATGACACCAAAAGCATAGGGAACAAAAGAAAAAAATCAGTAAATTGGACTTCATCAAAATTAAGAACTTTTTTGCATTAAAGGATGCTATCAGGAAAGTGGGAAGATAAAAGGTAGTACAGCATGGAGAATATAGTCAGTGATTCTGTAACATCCTTCTACATTGATAGATAGTAACCACACTAGATGGGGTGAGGATTTAAAAATATGGGTAACTGTTGAACCACTATGTTGTACATTTGAAACCAATATGAAGTTGTATATCAACGATACTTCAAGAAAAGAAAAAAAAAGAAAGTGAGAGGACAGCCTACAGAATGAGAGAAAATATTTACAACTCATATGTTTGATAAGGGATTCATATCCAAAATATATAAAGAACTCCTACAACTTGACAAAAAAAGAATGTTATTCAGAAATAGGCAAAATACTTAATAGACATTTCTCCAAAGAAGATATATAAATGGCCAATAAGCACATGAGAAGATGTTCAATGTAATTACTCACTGGAGAAATGCAAATCAAAACCACAATGAGATATCACTTTACAATTACCAGGATGGCATTTAAAAAAAGTGAACTAACATGTTGGTAAGGATGAGGGGAATTGGAACCCTTGTGAATTGCTGGTGAGAATGTAAAATGGTGCAGCCAATATGGCATATAGTTTGGTGGTTTGTGGTTTTCTAAAGATTAAACATAGAACTACTACATGACTTCCACATATATACCCAAAAGAACTGATATTCCAAAATGCAGGATATTTGAAGAAGAGATATTTGCATGTCAGTGTTAACAAGCATTATTCACAATAGCCAAGAGGAGGAAACAACCCATGTATGTGTTCAACAGATGAATGGACAAACAAAATGTGGTATATACATACAATGGAATACTATTCAGCTTTAAAAAGGAATACAATCTGATATAAGCCACAACCTGGATGGACCTTGAAAACTAACTGAAAATAAGCCAGACATGCAAAGACAGAGATTGTATGATTCACTTATAAGAGGTACCTAGACTAGGCAAATTCATAGAAAAAGAAAGTAGAATAGAGGTTACCAGAGATGGAGAGAAAGGTGGAAGGGGGAGTTACTATTTAATTGATATAATTTTTTGGTGGGGATGATGATAAAATTCTGGGTATAGATAGTGTTGATGGTTACACAGCATTATGAATGTATTTAAGCCACTGAATTATACACCTATTAAAATGATAAATATTACATCATATGTACCTTAACAGTAAAAGTTTTGAATAAAAAAATCAAATTCTAGACAATAATATCAGAAGATAAGACTGCTTGTAAGTTATTTAAAGTGTGTGTTGATCCTTGTCTTGCTTAGGAGAGTGATAATGATAATGAGTGATATAGATTTTTTTAAAATATGCAGCTAAATATATATGTTGAATTTTTAAGAGGAATACTAAAAGATTATAGATTCTGTCATAGCTTCCAGTGTCATCAAGGGAGGAGAAAAGAATTTCTTTAAAAACTTTACTAAAGCAGGAAAGGAAAAAAAGTCAAAGAAAAATAGTTCATAGAAAAGGCAAACAAAGATGGAGGAAATTAATAAAGAACTCAGTTATTGAAATACAGACATTGTAAAGTTGGATAAAAAACAAAATCCAGCTATATACGACTTACAAAAGATATACCTAAGACAAAATGACCCAGAACAATTGAAATTAAAGCATAGAAAAACATTCCAGGCAGGTACTAATCAAAACAAAGCTGGTTTTGCAATATTACAATACTAATGTCAGATGAAAAACCTGGGCTTTTAAAAAGCTTATAAAACGTAGACTTCCAATACACCCAATATTTGTAGCTAGCCACAAATATATGTCCTGGTACTTGCTACCTGGTATTACTTATCTATTTTCTCTTCTCTTTCTAAATCAACTACAACAAGCCTTTATGGAGTATTATCTACTATGTGTTAAGTAACATAATAGAGATAAAGATGAGTACGACTGTAGAACATACAGTCTATTAGGAGAAATAAGTCCTGTAACTTTAAAAAGAGGCAGCAAGTTGGGAGTACCATTAGAGAGTTATAAGTGAGATATGATGGAAATTGATTATGGGGCCACACAATCAGGAAAAAACTTCATGCAAAACATGGCATTTGAGATGGTCCTGAAAGATTGGATAATGGAGGTAGGGAAAAGATATTTCAGGTTGAAAAGAAACTTTCAGCATTGTAAAACTTTCAGCATTGTTACAATTTCTGCTTCTTCATTATATCTAAAAGGATTTTCACTGATTACATTAAAATGTCTATTCTCTCTTTAGGTAAAGTGCTTATCATCTCCATACTGACCAGCTGCCAACCTAATCAAACATTTCTAATTATTTTTATTTTTAATTAAATGTGAATTTTACTGGTAGAGATTATCTAAATGCAGTAATGTAAATACAATGATAAATCTTTTTGTATTCAAAATTTTCTATGCTCTTGCCCTATCAGTTTATTTTATAAAATTATTTTATAAATCGTATATAAATTCTTCCTTATCTGTACAATGAGACTCAGCCACATTCTTCAGTTCATAAATTATTCCCAGGTTTTTTTTGGTATCATTAATCTACAATTACATGAAGAACATTATGGTTACTAGACTCCCCCCTTCACCAAGTCCCCCACACATACCCCATCAGTCACTGTCCATCTGTGTAGTAAGATGCTGTAAAATCACTACTTGTCTTCTCTGTGTTGCACAGCCCTCCCCGCGCCACCCCCGCACACACAATATGCATGACAATCATAAGGCTCCCTTTCTTCTCCCCCCCATTCTCTCTCCCATCCCACCCATCCTCCCCAGTCCCTTTCCCCTTGGCAACTGCCAGTCCTTTCTTAAGTTCTGTGATCCTGCTGCTATTTTGTTCCTTCAGTTTTTCCTTTGCTCCCACACTCCACAGATGAGTGAAATAATTTCATTACTTGTCTTTCTCTGACTGGCCCATTTCACTGAGCATAATACCCTCTAGCTGCATCCATGTTGTTGCAAATGGTAGGATTTGTTTTCTTCTTATGGCTGAATAATATTCCATTGTGTATATGTACCACCGCTTCTTTATCCATTCATCTACTGATGGACATTTAGGTTGCTTCCATTTCTTAGCTATTGTAGATAGTGCTGCAATAAACATAGGGGTGCATCTGTATTTTTCAAATTAGTCTGCTGCATTCTTAGGGTAAATTCCTAGAAGTGGGATTCCTGAGTCAAATGGTATTTCTATTTTGAGCTTTTTGAGGAACCTTCATACTGCTTTCCACACTGGTTGAACTAATTTACATTCCCACCAGCAATGTAGGAGGCTTCCCCTTTCTCAACAACCTCACCAACATTTGTTGTTGTCTGTCTCTTGGATGGTGGCGATCCCCACTGGTGTGAGGTGATATCTCATTGTGGTTTTAATTTGCATTTCTCTGATGACTAGCGATGTGGAGAATCTTTTCATTGTCTGTCGGACATCTGAATTTCTTCTTTGGAGAACTGTCTGTTCAGCTCCTCTGCCCATTTTTTAATTGGATTGTTCACTTTCTGTTTGTTGCAGTGTGTGAGCTCTTTATATATTTTGGATGTCAACCCTTTGTTGGATCTGTCATTTATGAATATATTCTCCCATACTGTAGGATGCCTTTTTGTTCTACTGATGGTGTCCTTTGCTGTACAGAAGCTTTTCAGCTTGATATAGTCCCACTTGTTCATTTCTGCTTTTGTTTCCCTTGCCCAGGGAGATATGTTCATGAAGAAGTCACTCATGATTATGTCCAAGAGATTTTTGCCTATTATTTTTCTAATAGTTTTATGGTTTCATGACTTACATTCAGGTCTTTGATCCATTTCGAATTTACTTTAGTGTATGGGATTAGACAATGATCTAGTTTCATTCTCTTACATGTAGCTGTCCCGTTTTGCCAACACCATCTGTTGAAGAGACTGTCATTTCCCCATTGTATGTCCAGGTCTCCTTTATCATATATTAATTGACCATATATGTTTGGCTTAATATCTGGGGTCTCTATTCTGTTCCACAGGTCTGTGTCTCTGTTCTTGTGCCAGTACCAAATTGTCTTGATTACTGTGGGTTTGTAGTAGAGCTTGAAATTGGGAGGCAAGATCCCTCCCACTTTATTCTTCCTTCTCAGGATTGCTTTGGCTATTTGGGGTCTTTGGTGGTTCCATATGAATTTTAGAACTATTTGTTCCAGTTCATTGAAGAATGCTGTTGGTGATTTTATAGGGATTGCATTGAATCTGTAGATTGCTTTGGGCAGAATGGCCACTTTAACAATATTAGTTCTTCCTAGCCAAGAGCATGGGATGAGTTTCCATTTGTTAGTGTCCTCTTTAATTTCTCTTAAGAATGTCTTATATTTTTCAGGGTATAGGTCTTTCACTTCCTTGGTTAGGTTTATTCCTAGATATTTTATTCTTTTTGATGCAATTATGAATGAAATTGTTTTCCTGGTTTCTTTTTCGTTTAGTTCATTGTTAGTGTATAGGAAAGCCTCAGATTTCTGTATATTAATTTTGTATACTGCAACTTTGCTGTATTCTGATATCATTTCTAGTAGATTTGGAGTGGATTCTTTAGGGTTTTTTATGTACAATATCATGTCATCTGCAAATAGTGACAGTTTGACTTCTTCTTTACCAATCTGGTTTCCTTGTATTTCTTTGTTTTGTCTAATTGCCATGGCGAGGACATCCAGTACTATGTTGAATAGCAGTGGGGAGAGTGGGCATCCCTGTCTTGTTCCCAATCTTAGAGGAAATGCTTTCAGTTTCTCACTGTTCAGTATGATGTCGGCTTTGGGTTGTTCATATATGGCCTTTATTATGTTGACGTACTTGCCCTCTATACCAATTTTGCTGAGAGTTTTTATCATGAATGGATGTTGAATTTTGTCAAATGCTTTTTCAGCATCTCTGGAGATGATCATGTGACTTTTGTCCTTTTTGTTGATGTGGTAGATGATGTTGATGGATTTTCGAATGTTGTACCATCCTTCCATCCCTGGGATGAATCCCACTTGGTCATGGTGTATGATCCTCTTGATGTATTTTTGAATTTGGTTTGCTAATATTTTGCTGAGTATTTTTGCTTCTATGTTTATCAGGGTTATTGGTCTGTAATTTTCTTTTTTTGTGGTGTCTTTGTCTGGTTTTGGTATTAGAGTGATGCTGGCTTCATAGAATGAGTCTGGAAGTGTTCCCTCTTCTTCTATTTTTTGGAAAACTTCAAGGAGAATGCACATTATGTCTTCCTTGTATGTCTGATAAAACTGCGGTAAATCCATCTGGCCCGGGAATTTTGCTCTTGGGTATTTTTATGATTACCACTTCAATTTCGTTGCTGGTAATTAGTCTGTTTAGATTTTCTGTTTCTTCCTTGGTCAGTCTTGGAAGGTTGTATTTTTCTAGGGAGTTGTCCATTTCTTCTAGGTTTTTCAGCTTGTTAGCGTGTAGTTTTTTGTTGTGTTCTCTAATAATTCTTTGTATTTCTGTGGGGTCCATCATGATTTTTGCTTTCTCATTTCTGATTCTGTTGATGTGTGTAGCTTCTCTTTTACTTTTTATAAGTCTGTGTAGGGGCTTATCTATTTGGTGTATTTTCTCAAAGAACCAGCTCTTGGTTTCATTGATATTGTTTTATTCTTCTCAATTTTATTTATTTCTTCTCTGATCTTTATTATGTCCCTCCTTCTGCTGCCTTTTTGATCTTTATTATGTCCCTCCTGCTGACTTTAGGCCTCATTTGTTCTTCTTTTTCCAATTTTGATAATTGTGTCTTTAGACTATTCATTTCGGATTGTTCTTCCTTCTTTAAATATTCCTGGATTGCTATATACTTTCCTCTTAAAACTGCTTTCTCTGCGTCCTACAGAAGTTGGGGCTTTGTGTTGTTGTTGTCATTTGTTTCCGTATATTCCTTGATCTCTATTTTGATTTGGTCATTGGTCCATTGATTATTTAGGACCATGTTGTTAAGCCTCCATGTGTTTGTGAGCCTTTTTGCTTTCTTTGTACAGTTTATTTCTAGTTTTATACCCTTGTGTTCTGAGAAGTTGGTTGGTAGAATTTCAATCTTTTTTAATTTACTGAGGCTCTTTTTGTGGCCTAGTATATGGTCTATTCTGGAGAATGTTCCATGTGCACATGAGAAGAATGTGTATCCTGTTACTTTTGGGTGTAGAGTTCTGTAGATGTCTATTAGGTCCATCTATTCTAGCATGTTGTTCAGTGCCTCTGTGTCCTTCCTTATTTTCTGTTGGGTGGATCTGTCCTTTGGAGTGAGTGGTGTGTTGAAGTCTCCCAAAATGAATGCATTGCATTCTAGTTCCTCCTTTATTTCTGTTAGTATTTGTTTCACATATGTTGGTGCTCCTGTATTGGGTGCATATATATTTCAAATGGTTATATTGTCTTGTTGGATTGACTCCTTTATCATTATATAATGTCCTTCTTTATCTCTTGTGACTATCTTTATTTTGAAGTCTATTTTGTCTGATACTAGTACTGCAACACATGCTTTTTTCTCCTTGTTTGCGTGAAATATCTTTTTCCATCCCTTGATTTTTGGTCTGTGCATGTCTTTGGGTTTGAGGTGAGTCTCTTGTAAGCAGCATATGGATGGGTCTTGCTTTTTTATCCATTCTATTACGCTGTGTCTTTTGATTGATGCATTCAGTCCATTTGCATTTAGGGTGAATATTGAAAGATATGTACTTATTGCCATTGCAGGCTTTAGGTTCATGTTTACCAAAGGTTCAAGTTTATCTTCTTTACTATCTTGTTGTCTAACTTAACTCGCTTATTGAGCTATGATAAACACAGTCTGATGATTCTTTATTTCTCTCCCTTTTTATTCCTCCTCCTCCGTTCTTTGTATGTTAGGTGTTTGTGTGTGTGTGTGTGTGTGTGTGTGTGTGTGTGTGTGTGTGTGTGCTCTTTTGTGTTTCCTTTGACTGCTTTTTTGAGTACTTGATTTATTTTTTGCCTTTAGTTAGTATTTGGTTGGTCTGCTTTCTTTGTTGTCATTTTATTTTCTCTGGTGACATCTGTTTAGCCTTAAGAGTGCTTCCATCTAGAGCAGTCCCTCTAAAATACCCTGTAGAGGTGGTTTGTGGAAGGTAAATTCCCTCATCTTTTGCTTATCTGGGAATTGTTTAATCCCTCCTTCATATTTAAATGATAATCATGCTGGATACAGTATCCTTGGTTCAAGGCCCTTCTGTTTCATTGCATTAAATATATCATGCCCTTCTCTTGTGGCCTGTAAGGTTTCTGTTGAGAAGTCTGTTGATAACCTGATGGGTTTTCCTTTGTAGGTGAGCTTTTTATCTCTCTCTGGCTGCCTTTAATACTCTGTCCATGTCTTTGATCTTTGCCATTTTAATTATTATGTGTCTTGGTGTTGCCCTCCTTGGGTCCCTTGTGTTGGGAGTTCTTTGTACTTTTGTGGTGTGAGAGGGTATTTCCTCCCCCAGTTTGGGTAAGTTTTCAGCAATTATTTATTCAAAGACACTTTCTGTCCCTTTTCCTCTCTTCTTCTTCTTCTGGTACCCCTATAATGCGGATACTGTTCCATTTGGATTGGTCACACAGTTCTCTTAATATTCTTTCATTCCTGGAGATCCCTTTATCTCTCTACATCAGCTTCTCTGCATTCCTGTTCTCTGATTTCTATTCCATCAATGGTCTCTTGCATCTCATCCATTCTGCTTTTAAGTCCTTCCAGAGATTGTTTTATTTATGTATTCTCCCTCCTAAGCTCTTCCATATTTCTCTGCAAGTCCATCAGCATGGTTATGACCTTTATTTTGAATTCTTTTTCAGGGAGATTGGTTAGGTCTATCTCTCCAGGTTCCCTCTCAGCAGAGGATGTCTGTGTGATTCTGGTCTGAGTCAAATTCTTCTGCCTTTTCATCACGATGGGCAGATGTCGCATGTGTCAGCTGGGAGAACCAAGTCCCTTCTTACTTGCTCGTCACCTTCCTCTCCTGGGAGAATGGCAACCTCTAGCGGCTTGTGCTGGGCAGCTGCATGGAGACAGAGCCTCTAAATCTGAACCAGGTGGCTTCTGTGGGCATGGCCACTTTCAGGCTGCTGCTCTGCTATGGCAGGGCTGTGCCAGAGGGGCAACCGGCAGGAGACTGTTTATCGCTGTGAGGGGCCTCAGAGCTGCCCTGCTGCCCAGGGGTTTGTGCGCCCAGAGTTCCCTGGGATTCGCAGCTGCTGGGCTGAGTGTGCCAGATGCTTCCATCCAGCTGTGAGGCCCCTGTCCCTTTAAGACTTTCAAAAAGCACTTGATTTTCTTTTGTCCCAGGGGCGCCAGCTGTAGGGACCCACTCGCAGGTTTTACTGTCTTGTTACCCTAGTATCCAGCACACCACACACTGTGTGTCTGCGCTCCCAGTGTGGATGGGTAGGGCTGGGTATTTAGCAGTCCTGGCCTCCCTCTCCCTCCTCGCTCTGACTCCTCTCCTCCCATTGGGGAGCTGGGGTAGGGGTGTTTCTTGGGTCCCACTGGGCCACGGCTTGTATCTTACCCCCTTCACTGTCCATCAGCATAGTAAGATGCTGTAAAATCACTACTTGTCTTCTCTGTTGCACAGCCCTCCCTGTGCCCCCCCCCACACTATACATGCTAATCGTAATGCCCCCTTTCTTTTTTCCCACCCTTGTCCCTCCCTTCCCACCCATCCTCCCCAGTGCCTTTCCCTTTGGCAACTATTAGTCCATTCTTGGGTTCTGTGATTCTGCTGCTGTTTTGTTCCTTCAGTTTTCCTTTGTTCTTATACTCCACATATGAGTGAAATCATTTGGTACTTGTCTTTCTCCACCTGGCTTATTTCACTGAGCTCTTGCTCTGTCCATGTTGTTGCAAATGGTAGGATCTGTTTTTTTCTTATGGCTGAGTAATATTCCATTGTGTATGTGTACCACATCTTTATCCATTCATCTACTGATGGACATTTAGGTTGCTTCCATATCTAGGCTATTGTAAATGGTGCAGTGATAAACATAGGGGTGCATCTGCCTTTTTCAAACTGGAGTGCTGCATTCTTAGAGTAAATTCCTAGAAGTGGAATTCCTGGGTCAAATGGTATTTCTATTTAGAGTTTTTTGAGGAACCTCCATACTGCTTTCCACAATGGTTGAACTAATTTACATTCCCACCAGCAGTGGAGTAGGGTTCCCCTTTCTCCACATCCTCGACAACATTTGTTGGTGTTTGTCGTTTAGATGTTGGTCATCCTAACTAGTGTGAGGTGATATCTCATTGTGGTTTTAATTTGCATTTCTCTGATGATTAGTGATGTGGAGCATCTTTTCATGTGTCTGTTGGCCACCTGAGTTACTTCCTTGGAGAAGTGTCTATTAAGATCCTATCCCCATTTTTTATTTGGGTTATTTGCTTTTTGTTTGTTGAGGTGCATGAGCTTTGTATATTTTGGATGTCAACCCTTCATCGGATCTGTCATTTATGAATATATTCTCCCATACTGTAAGATGCCTTTTTGTTCTACTGATGGCATCCTTTACTGTACAGAAGCTTCTTCATTTGATATAGTCCCACATGTTCATTTTTGTTTTTGTTTTCCCTGCCTGGGGAGATATGTTCATGAAGAAGTTGCTCACATTATAGTCAAGAGAGTTTTGCCTATATTTTCTTCTAAGAGTTTCATGTTTTCATGACTTACATTCAGGTCCTTGATCCAATTTGGGTTTACTTTTCTGTATGGAGTTAGACAGTAATCCAGTTTCATTCTCTTACATATAGCTGCCCAGGTTTGCCAACCTCAGCTGTTGAAGAGGCTCTCATTTCCCCATTGTATATCCATGGCTCCTTTATCATATATTAATTGACCATATATGTTTGGGTTAATGTATAGACTCTCTATTCTGTTCCACTTGTCTATGGGTCTGTTCTTGTCCCAGTACCAAATTGTCTTGATTACTGTGGCTTTGTAGTAGAGCTTGAAGTCAGTGAGCAAGATCATCCCTGCATTATTCTTCCTTCTCAGGATTGCTTTGACTATTCAGGGTCTTTTTGTGGTTCCACATGAATTTTAGAACTATTTTTTCCAGTTCATTGAAGAATGCTGTTGGTATTTTGATAGGGATTGCACTAAATCTGTAGACTGCTTTAGGCAGGATAGCCATTTTGACAATATTAATTCTTCCTACCCAAGAACATGGGATGAATTTCCATTTATTAGTATCCTCTTTAATTTCTCTCATGAGTGTCTTGTAGTTTTCAGGGTGTAGGCCTTTCACTTCCTTGCTTAGGTTTATTCCTGGGTATTTTGTTCTTTATGATGCAATTGTGAATGGAATTGTTTCCTGATTTCTCTTTCTGCTAGTTCATTGTTAGTGTATAGGAAAGCAACAGATTTCTGTGTATTAATTTTTTATCCTGAAACTTTGCTGAATTCAGATATTTGTTCTGGTAGTTTTGGAGTGGGTTCATTATGGTTTTTTATGTACAATATCATGTCATTTGAAACAGTGACAGTTTGACTTCTTCCTTACCTATCTGGATGCCTTGTATTTCTTTGTGTTGTCTGATTGCCGTGGCTAGGACCTCTAGTACTATGTTGAATAAAAGTGGGGAGAGTGGGCATCCTTAGCTTGTTCTCAATCTTAGAGGAAATGTTTTCAGCTTCTCACTGTTAAGTATGATGTTCAATGTGGGTTTGTCATACATGGCCTTTATTATGTTGAGGTACTTGCCCTCTAAACCCATTTTGTTCAGAGTTTTTATCATAAATGGATTTTGAATTTTGTCTAATGCTTTTCCAGCATCTATGGAAATTATCATGTTGTTTTTGTCCTTGTTTTTGTTGATGTGGTGGATGATGTTGATGGATTTTCGAATGTTGTTCCATCCTTCCATCCCTGAGAGGAATTCCACTTGATCATGGTGTATGATCCTCTTGATGTATTTTTGAATTCGGTTTGCTAATATTTTGTTGAGTATTTTTGCATCAATGTTCATCAGGGATGGTGGTCTTTAATTTGCTTTTTTTGTGGTGTCTTTGCCTGGTTTTGGTATTAGAGTGATGCTGGCTTCATAGAAAGAGTCTGGAAGTATTCCCTCTTCTTCTATTTTTTTGGAAAACTTTAAGGAGGGTGGGTATTATCTTCTGTAAATATCTCATAAACTTAAGCTGTGAATCTATCAGGCCCAGCGGTTTTGTTTTTGTGTAGTTATTTGTGTACCAATTCAATTTCATTGCTGTTAATTGACTTGTTTAGATTTTCTGTTTCTTTCTTGGTCAGCTTTGGATGGTTGTATTTTTCTAGAAAGTTGTCCATTTCTTCTAGGTTATCCAGTTTTTTGGCATATAGATTTTCATAGTATTCTCTAATAATTCTTTGTATTTCTGTGGTTTCCATGATGATTTTTCCTTTCTCATTTCTGATTCTGTTTATGTGTGTAGATTCTCTCTTTTTTTTTTTCATAAAAAGTCTGTCTAGGGGTTTATCTATTTTGTTAATTTTCTCAAAGAACTGGATCTTGGTTTCATTAACTTTTTGTATTGTTTTATTCTTCTCAATTTTATTTATTTATTCTCTGATCTCTATTATGTCCCTCCTTCTGCTGACTGTGGGCTTCATTTGTTCTTTTTTTTCCAATTTCAATGATTGTCAATTTAAACTATTCATTTCGGATTGTTCTTCCTTCTTTGAATAGGCCTGGATTGCTATATACTTTCCTCTTAGAACTGTCTTTGCTGTGTCCCACAGAAGTTGGGGCATTGTGCTGTTGTTTTCATTTGTGTCCATATATTGCTTGATCTCTGTTTTAATTTGGTGATTGATCCATTGATTATTTAGGAGCATGTTGTTAAGCCTCCATGTGTTTGTGAGCCTTTTTGTTTTCTTTGTACAATTTATTTCTAGTTTTATGCCCTTGTGATCTGAGAAGTTGGTTGGTACAATTTCAATCTTTTTGAATTTACAAGGCTCTTTTTGTGGCCTAGTATGTGGTCTATTCTGGAAAATGTTCCATGTGCACTTGAAAAGAATGTGTATCCTGCTGTTTTAGGTGGAGAGTTCTGTAGATGTCTGTTAGTTCCATCTGTTCTAATGTATTGTTCAATGTCTCTGTGTCCTTACTTATTTTCTGTCTGGTTGATCAGTCCTTTGGAATAAGTGGAGTGTTGAATTCTCCTAAAATCAATGCACTAGATTCTATATTCCCTTTAATTCTGTTAGTATTTGTTTCACATATGTAGGTGCTCCTGTGTTGGGTGCATAGATATTTATAATGGTTATATCCTCTTGTTGGATTGACCCCTTTATCATTATGTAATGTGCTTCTTTGTCTCCTTTGACTTTCTTTATTTTCAAGTCTATTTTGTGTGATACAAGTGCTGCAACACCCACTTTTTTCTCCCTATTACTTGCATGAAATATCTTTTTCTATCCCTTTGCTTTTAGTCTGTGTATGTCTTTGGGTTTAAAGTGAGTCTCTTGTAGGCAGCATATAGTTAGGTCTTGTTCTTTATCCATTCAGTGACTCTGTGTCTTTTGATTGGTGCATTCAGACCATTTACATTTAGGGTGATTATTGAAAGATATTTACTTATTGCCATTGCAGACTTTAGATTCATGTTTACCAAAGGTTCAAGAGTAATTTCCTTACTATATAAGAGTCTAACTTAACTCACTTAATATGCTATTATGAACACAATCTAAAGGTTCTTTTTTCCCCTTATTTTCTTCCTCCTCCATTCTTTATTTATTAGGTATCATATTCTGTACTCTTTGTCTATCCCTTTATATTACCTCTGGTGAGAGCTATTTAACCTTAGAAACACTTCCATCTATAGCAGTCCCTCCAAAATACACTGTAGAGATGGTTTGTGGGAGGTAAATTGTCTCAGCTTCTGCTTATCTGGAAGTTGTTTAATCCCTCCTTCAAATTTAAATGGTAATCTTGCCAGATAAAGTGTTCTTGGTTCACGGCCCTTCTGCTTCATTGCATTAAATATATCATGCCACTTCCTTCTGGCCTGTAAGGTTTCTGCTGAGAAGTCTGATGAGAGCCTGATGGGTTTTCCTTTGTATGTGATCTTATTTCTCTCTCTGGTTGCTTTTAATAGTCTTTCCTTATCCTTGATCTTTGCCATTTTAATTATTATAGGTCTTGGTATTGTCTTCCTTGGGTCCCTTGTTTTGGAAGATCTGTGCACCTCCATGGCTGAGAGACTATCTCCTTCCACAGATTGAGGAAGTTTTCAGCAGTTACTTCCTCCAAGACGCTTTCTGTCTCTTTTTCTCTCTTCTTCTTCTTCTGCTACCCCTGTAATACAAATGTTGTTCCATTTGGATTGGTCACACAGTTCTCTCAGTATTCTTTCATTCCTAAAGATTATTTTTTCTCTCACCTCAGCTTCTTTGTATTCCTCTTCCCTAATTTCTATTTCATTTATCATCTCCTCCACCATATCTTATCTGCTTTTAATACCCTCCACCATTGTGTCTTCAATGATTGGATCTCCATCCTAAATTCATTCCTGAGTTCTTGAATGTTTTTTTTGTATCTCCATGAGCATGTTAATGATTTTTATTTTAAAATCTCTTTCAGGAAGATTTATGAGGTCGATTTCTTTTGAATCTTTCTCATATGTATTCATAATTTTGCTTTGAACCAGGTTCCTTTGACATTTTGTAATTTGTCTGTGGTGCCCTCTAGTGCCCATAAGCTCTACTCTCTGGAGCTGCTCTGGCCGTGTAGCAATGTCAGGCATCGCAGGTGAGTGGTTTTGTTGCTTGGGGGTAGGAAAGAGCTGTTCCCTGCTTCCCAGCTGCTATGCCTGTCTCCACTGCCAGAACCAGTGGGCCGAACCCACAGGTGTAAGCCTCTATGCATTGTGTTTGTAGCTGCCATAGGCAGGCCTTCCCTCTGGCTGGCCTGATGCCAGGGCAGAGGTTGCTGGTTTAAGAGCCTGAGCCAGGTTCAGGATAGCCAGGAGGAAGACACAGCAGGCTGCGTATCATGGTGGGGGGCCTTGGAGCTGCATAGCCAGTCAGGGAGATGGAGCACCTGAAGATTGTGAAAGTTCCCAACCTGCTGGGCAGAGTGCACATGGACAATTTTGTCTACCTGTCATTTCTCCTCAGCAGTGAGCTCTATGTAATCCTTGCCCCTTTAGCAGCCCTCTCATTTTTAGGAAGTCTCTCAGACTGCCCACCCAGATCTGCCAGATATGAATCCCTGTCTTCCACAAGCAGCTGGAATCTCCATCTCTCCAGGTATTCCACCTGTCTTAGCTTTCCAACTGCACTAAATCACCAGAACACCATGAAATGTAGGTTCATGCTCCCAGAGCATATTTCCAGGGCTAGGTGTTCAGCAGTCCCTGACCCATGCCCTCCCCACTGTTTCTCTTCCTCCCACTGGTGAGCTGGGGTGGGGCAAGGGCTTGGGCCCCACTGGGTCACAGCTTTGGTATGTTACCCTGGTCCATGAGATCTGCTCTTTTCTCCAGGTGTTTGCAGTCTGGTGCAGCCTTCTTTCCTGTTGCTCTTTCAGGATTAGTTGTATTAAATTATATTTCCTTATTATATTTGGTTTTAAGAGGAGGTCTCTGTCCCACCTCTCATGCCACCATCTTTAATCCAATCTGAAGTGACACTTTCATTGCTGTTTCAAAATTTCTCTTTTAATCCAATTCTTTGCCAGATATTGTCCTCATATTTCTTGGAGTGTCTTGCAAGTAGATATCTGTGCTAGTTTTCCATGCTGGGGGAGAAGGGTATGTAATTCATTTTTTCATGCAGTGTCATTAACATTAACAGGAAGAGGTTGATTTATCCCAGATTAAATGGTCAACAAATGAAAATTGGCATTTGGAATTCCAACTGTCACTCTATTGCTTGCCATCCTCAGTTTATCATGTTTCTCTACAATGATCAGTACATTTTCCACTCATGATTTACTTGTCAGGGAATTTAGGAGTTTTCTGGATCCTGAAGTCTGCCATTGCTAATGATGATTACTGGATAATTGCCTATTCTCTAGTGGAATATCCATTTTTAGATTACACCAGGCTCTACAGACTTTATATATTTGGCAGAAGAACTCAAAGGCTGTAGAGTGTATTTGTTCTCCTTCCCCAGCTCAGTGTAAACAATGACTCTCTTGGGCTCTGGGGATTTGCTTTGTACTCTCATTCAAGGGCCACTTTCTACCGTTGTTCTCATTTATCTTAGTGTTCTGTTTGAAATCTTTTATATCATATGCACATGTATTTGATTCTGAGGTTATTGTCAAATTGGTGTACATCATCACCTCCAAACTGGAAACAGACAATCCAGTTCTGTTCCCATAAGTTATGTTGTTCTTATGAAAGCTGATAAAGGTCAAAAAACATACAGAAAAAATATCTTTAAGGAAATATAATTCCAAATGGGGTACAGAAGTATTATCCAAAAAGGTATAAGTACCAATGTCATCCAGTTAAAGACTGAAAGATTTCCCTCTGTATGAGATATTCCAGTGACTGATTAAGACTCCCTCAGTTCATATATGTGGGAGGTGGGAAGCACTCAGAGGAACTGTACTCCAAGAGTTTTCAGAAGGATATGATTGTGTAAAGAGACTTCCTCACAAAAGGACTTGGTTCTAATCTATAAATCAGATTTTTTTTGGAGAAAAAATGAATTTCCTTTCTTTTTGGCAGTGGTTCTATCTAGTCTTCATTCTGATTCCAGCCTTACATAACTATCTATTTAATGATGATCTCTTGATTTTTTTCATTGCAGTTTCAACAGTGTATGTCAGGGAACTCATGTTCTCTTTCGGGAATTCAGCTTCATCCAAGCTACTCCTCACAACAGGGCATCATTCTTAAAGGCCTTCTGGAGATGCTTCCAAACTGTGGGCAAAAATGGTGGTAAGTCTTCCCAAATTATTTTCTTGCCTTCCTTTCTTCATTCCAAACTTCTGTCTTCCTTTTATTCTTATAATACAGTTTGTGTAAATGCTATTCAAGCTTCTAGGAACACCTTCCATTTAAGAAGCTATCTCTCTTGTGTCAGAGATACCACCACGATTATTACCACCATCACCATCACTAATGATACTAAAAGCCAAACACAGTTCTGAGCACCTTACATGCAGTAATTCATTTACTTTTCACAGTAGCTCTCTGTGATAGATACTATAATCCCTATTTTACAACCAGTGAATCTGAGGATCAGAGGAAATAAATAACTTGGCAAGGTCACACAGTAGATGCTGGGGCCAGATTCATACCCAGGCAGTCTGGCTCCAGAGTATTGGCTCTCAGTAGATATTAAAATACCATGCAGTAAATTCAAGAAGTGATGAATACAAAGGAGGAAACTCTTAAGTCAGGGTGGAGATGGGGGTAAGATAGGAATCTTATAGTCAGAGAAGGGAGATTAGAGGAGGTTTTCCTTAGAACTAGCTGTTCAATCTAAGTTGGGAAAGAAGAGGAGGAGTTAGCCACATGGATAAAAGGAGAAGAGGACATTCCAGGTACAGCATGAGCTATGGTGTAGAAGCATAAAAGAACCTGGAGTATTTAAGAAACTGAGAAGATCAGAATGGCTAATTTGTGAAGGAGGCTAAGGAATATGAGCCTGTGAAGGAATAAAGAAGAATGAAGTCCTGAAAGACCATTTCTTGCCATAGAAAAGAAGTTGGATTTTATTCTGTAGGTTCTATTTGAAGAATTTTAGACAGAAGAGTAGTGTGATGATATCTACATTCTGGAAAGGTCATTCTAAAGGCAGTGTAGAAATGGCACACAGGGTGAGACTGGAGGCAGAAAGCTTAGGAAACTACCTGTAGTTGAGGAAAGAGCAAGATCCACAATTAAGACAGTATCCATGGAGATGGAAGAGACAGTTCTAGAGATAGAATCCATAGGATTTGGTGATTGGGTTTGGCATGTAAGGTGAATGAGAAGACCAGTGATATATTTCCAAGTAAGCGTACAGTTCCGTAGCATTAAGTATACTCACAATATTCTGAAACTATCACTACTATCCATCTCCAGAACTTTTTCAGCTTCCCAAACTGAAACTCCATCCCTGTTAAACAATAAATCCCTATTCTCCTCTTCCCCTGCCATTGGCGACTACTATTGTACTTTCTGTCTCTATGAACTGAACTACTCAAATTACCTCCTATTAGTAGATTCATATAATATTTATATGTTTGTGAATGACTTATTTCATTTAACATAATATCTTCCAAATTCATGGATGTTGTGGCATGTGTCAGAATTTCCTTTCTTCTTAATGCTGAATAATATTCCATCATATGTGTATAATTTTTAAATTAAAGTATGATATACAATATTTTATTAGTTTCAGGCATACAACACAATAGTTCAGCAGTTACCCATGTTATTAAATCCTCATCCCCACTTGTGCAGTTACTGTCAACACAGGAAGATGTTACAGAACTATTGGCTATATTCTCCATGCTGTACTACCATCCCTGTGACCAACCTATATTATAATGGAGAATTTTTGTGCTCCTTTATCCCCTGTCACTCTCCTCACCCACCTACCCCAACTTACCCCATGGTAAAACCACCAGTCAACTTCTCAGTGTCTATGAGTCTACTGCTATTTTGTTCATTTTGTTTTGTTTTGTTTTTATATTCCATAATTAAGTGAAATAATATGGTGTTTGTCTTTCTCTACCTGGCTATTTCATTGAGCATAATGCCCTCTAGCTCCATCCACGTTGTTGCAAATGACAGGATTTCTTTTCTTTTTATGGCTGAATAATATTCCATGTGAACATGTACCAAATCATTATCCATTTACCTATTGATGGACACTTAGGTTGGTTCCATATCTTGGCTATTGTAAATAATGTGGCAATAAACAAAGAGGTGCATATATCCTTTTGAACCAGGGATTTTGTTTTCTAAAGACAAATTCCTAGAAATGGAATTACTAGGTTGAATGGTTTTTTTTTTCATTTTTGTAGACTGAGTTAACTTTATATTTTTATCTCATTTTGGTACCATGAATATACAATTACATGAGAAACATTGTGGTTACTAGATTCTCTACATTATCAAGTACCCACCACATACCCCACAGTCACTGTCCATCAATGTCGTAAGATGCTATAGAATCATTACTTGTCTGCTCTGTGCTATACTGCCTTCCCCATGCCACACCCCATGAATGGTTTTCTATATTTAGTTTTAGTGTTTTGAGGAACCTCCACACTGTTTTCCACAGTGACTGCACCAATACACATTCCCACCAGCAGTGCAGGAAGGTTCCCTTTGTTCCACATCCTCTCCAACACTACTTACTTCTTGTCTTTTAGATAGTTGCCATTCTGACTGGTGTGAAGTGATATCTCATTGCGGTTTTGATTTGCATTTCCCTGAAGATTAGCGATGTGGAGGATCTTTTCATGTGACTGTTGGCCATTTGTATTTCTTCTTTAGAAAAATGTCTGTTCAGGTCCTCCACCAATTGTTTTTTTGGTATCATTAATCTACAATTACATGAGGGACATTATGTTTACTGGACTCCCCCCACCATGTCCCCACCCCACAATCCCCATTACAGTCACTGTCCATCAGCGCAGTAAGAATCTATAAAATCACTACATGTCTTCTCTGTGTTGCACGGTCCTCCCCATGCCCCCGCTGACATACATGCTAATCATAATGCCCCCTTTCTTTCTCCCACCCCCTTATCCCTCCCTTACCACCCATCCTCCCCAGTCCCTTTCCCTTTGGTAACTGTTAGTCCATTCTTAGGTTCTGTGAGTCTGCTGCTGTTTTGTTCCTTCAGTTTTTTCTTTGTTCTTATACTCCACAGATGAGTGAAATCATTTGGCACTTATCTTTCTCCACTTGGCTTATTTCACTGAGCATAATACCCTGTAGCTCCATCCATGTTGTTGCAAATGGTAGGACTTGTTTCTTTCTTATGGCTGAATAATATTCCATTGTGTATATGTACCACCTCTTCTTTATCCATTCATCTACTGATGGACACTTAGGTTGCTTCCATTTCTCAGCTATTATAAATAGTGCTTCAATAAACATAGGGGTGCATATATCTTTTCCAGACTGGGCTCCTGCATTCTAAGGGTAAATACTTAGAAGTAGAATTCCTGGGTCAAATGGTATTTCTATTTTGAGCTTTTTGAGGAACCTTCATACTGCTTTCCACAATGGTTGAACTAATTTACATTCCCACCAGCAGTGTAGGAGGGTTCCCCGTTCTCCACAACCTCACCAACATTTGTTGTTGTCTATCTTTAGGATGGTGGCTATCCTTACTGATGTAAGGTGATATCTCATTGTGGTTTTAATTTGAATTTCTCTGATGACTAGCGATGTGGAGCATCTTTTCATGTGTCTGTTGGCCACCTGAATTTCTTCTTTGGAGAACTGTCTGTTCAGCTCCTCTGCCCATTTTTTAATTGGGTTATTTGCTTTTTCTTTGTTGAGGTGCCTGAGCTCTTTATATTTTTTGGGTGTCAACTCTTTATTGGATCTGTCATTTATGAATATATTCTCCCATACTTAGGATATCTTTTTGTTCTATTGATAGTGTCCTTTACTGTACAGAAGCTTTTCAGCTTGATGCAGTTCCACTTGTTCATGTTTGCTTTTGTTTTCCTTGCCTGGGGAGATATGTTCATGAAGAAGTCACTAATGTTTATGTCCAAGAGATTTTTGCCTATGTTTTTTTCTAAGAGTTTTATGGTTTAATGACTTATACTCAGGTCTTTGATCCATTTTGAATTTGCTTTTGTGTATGGGGTTAGACAATGATCCAGTTTCATTCTCTCACATGTAGCTGTCCAGTTTTGCCAACACCAGCTGTTGAAGAGGCTGTCATTTCCCCTTTGTATGTCCATGGCTCATTTATTGTATATTAATTCACCATATATGTTTGGGTTAATGTCTGGAGTCTCTATTCTGTTCGACTGTGGGTCTGTTCTTGTGCTGGTACCAAATTGCCTTGATTACTGTGGCTTTGTAGAAAAGCTTGAAGTTGGAGAGCGAGTTCCCTCCCACTTTATTCTTCCTTCTCAGGATTGCTTTGGCTATTTGGCATCTTTGGTGTTTCCATATGAATTTTAGAACTATTTGTTGCAGTTCATTGAAGAATGCTGTTGGTAATTTGATAGGGATTGCATTGAATCTGTAGATTGCTTTGGGCAGGATGGCCATTTTGACAATATTAATTCTTCCTAGCCAAGAGCATGGGATGAGTTTCCATTTGTTAGTGTCCTCTTTAATTTCTCTTAAGAGTGTCTTGTAGTTTTCAGGGTATAGGTCTTTCACTTCTTTGGTTAGGTTTATTCCTAGGTATTTTATTCTTTTTGATGCAATGGTGAATGGAATTGTTTTCCTGATTTCTCTTTCTGCTAGTTCATCATTAGTGTATAGGAAAGCCTCGTATTTCTGTGTATTAATTTTGTATCCTGCAACTTTGCTGAATTCTGATATTAGTTCTAGTGGTTTTGGAGTGGAGTCTTTAGAGTTTTTATGTGCAATATCATGACATCTGCAAATAGTGACAGTTTGACTTCTTCTTTACCAATCTGGATTCCTTGTATTTCTTTGTCTCATTGCCGTGGCTAGGACCTCCAGTACTATGTTGAATAACAGTGTGGAGAGTGGGCATCCCTGTCTTGTTCCCGATCTTAGAGGAAAAGCTTTCACCTTCTCACTGTTAAGTATGATGTTGGCTGTGGGTTTATCATATATGGCTTTTATTATGTTGCAGTACTTGCCCTCTATACCCATTTTGTTGATAGCTTTTATCATGAATGGATGTTGAATTTTGTTGAATGCTTTTTCAGCATCTATGGAGATGATCATGTTGTTTTTCTCCTTTTTGTTGATGTGGTGGATGATGTTGATGGATTTTCGAATGTTGTACCATTCTTGCATCCCTGAGATGAATCCCACTTGGTCATGGTTTATGATCCTCTTGATGTATTTTTGAATTCGGTTTCCTAATATTTTGTTGAGTATTTTTGCATCTATGCTCATCAGGGATATTGGCGTGCAATTTTCCTTCATGGCTCCACCAATTTTTCAATCAGGTTTTGTTTCCCAGGTTTTGGGGAGTATGGGTTCTTTTTATACCATGGATATTAACCCCTGTCAGATAAATCATTTATGAATACATCCTCCCATACTGTAGGATGCCTTTTTGTTCAACTGATGGTGTCCTTTGCTGTACAGAAGTTTTTAGTTTGATGTAGTCCCACTTTTTCAGTTTTTTATTTTGTTTCCCTAGCCTGAGGAGATGTGTTCAGGAAAAAATTTCTCATACTTATGTTCAAGAGATTTTTGACTGTTTTCTTCTAAGAGTTTTATGGCTTCATGTCTCATATTTAGGTCTTTGATCCATTTTTAGTTTATGTTCATATATGTAGTTAGACAGTAATCCAGTTTCATTCTCTGGCATGTAAGCTGTCCAGTTTTGCCAACGTCAGTTGTTGAAGAGGCCATTATTTCCCCATTGTATATCCTGGCTCCTTTATTTATTGACCATTTATGTGTGGGTTTATATCTGCTTCTCTATTCTGTTGCATTGATAAATGGGTCTGTTCTTCTGCCAGTTCCATATTGTTCTGATACTTAGTACCAAAGCTACTTTTGATACTAGCTTGTAGTAATAGCTTGAAGTCAGGGAGCATAATCCCCTGAGGTTTGTTCTTCTTTGTCAGGATTACTTTGGCTATTCAGGGACTGTGGTGGTTCCATATGAATTTTAGGATTATTTGCTCTCATTTGACTGAAAAATTCTGGTGGTATTTTGATGTGGACTGCATGGCATTTGCAAATTGCTTTTGGTGGGGTGCCATTTTGAGAATATTAATTCTTCCTATCCATGACCATGAGATAGATTTCCATTTATTTGCATGTTGTTTAATTTTTCTCATCAGTGTGTTACACTTTTAAGACTACAGGTCTTTCACATCCTTGGTTAGGTTTATTCCTAGGTATTTGATTCTTTCTTTTTTTTATTAAGGTATCATTGATATGCACTCTTATGAAGGTTTCACATGAAAAATATTTTGATTACTACATTCACCCATATTATCAAGTCCCCCCCATACCCCATTGCAGTCACTGTCCATCAGTGTAGTAAGATGCCACAGAGTCACGACTTGTCTTCTCTGTACTACACTGTTTTCACCTTGACCCAACACACACCATGTGTACTAATCATAATACTCCTCAATCCCCTTCTCCCTCTCTTCCCACAATCCTCCCCCACCCCCACACTTTGGTAACTGGCAGTCCCTTCTTGGAGTCTGTGAGTCTGCTGCTATTTTGTTCCTTCAGTTTTGCTTCATTGTTACACTCCACAAATAAGGGAAATTATTTGGTACTTGTCTTTCTCCACATGGCTTATTTCACTGAGCATAATACCCTCTAGCTCCATCTATGTTGTTCCAAATGGTAAGATTTGTTTTCTTCTTATGGCTGAATAGTACTCCATTGTGTATATATACCAACTCTTCTTTATCCATTCTTCTACTGATGAACACTTAGGTTGCTTCCATATCTTGTCTATTGTGAATAGTGCTGTGGTAAGCATAGGGGTACATATGTCTTTTTGAAACTGGTTTCCTACATTCTTAGGGTAAATTCCTAGGAGTGGAATTCTTGGGTCAAATGGTGTTTCTATTTTGAGTTTTTTGAGGAATCTCTATATTGCTTTTCACAATGGTTGAACTAATTTACATTCCCACCAGCAGTGTAGGAGGGTTCTCCATTTCCTCACCAGCATTTGTTCTTCCTACTCTGGAACTGGTGTGAGGTGTTATCTTGTGGTTTAATTTGCATTTCCAGGATAATTAGCAATATGGAACATTTTTTCATGTGCCTGGTGGGCATCTGAACTTCTTTGGAGATGTGTTGTTCATATACTCAGTCCATTTTTTAATAAGGTTATTTGATTTTTGGGTGTTGAGGCATGTGAGTTCTTTATGTATTTTGGATGTTAACCCCTTGTGAGATATGTCAATTACACATATATACTCCCATACTGTACGATGCCTTTTTGTTCTATGGAGGTGTTCTTTGCTGTACAGAAGGTTTTTAATTTGATGCAGTCCCGTTTGTTCATTTTTGCTTTTGTTTCCCTTGCCCAAGAAAATGCTTTCAGGAAAAAGTTGATCATATGTATATTCAAGAGATTTTTGCCTATGTTTTCCTCTAAGAGTTTAATGTTTCATGACTTACACTCAGGTCTTTGATCCATTTGGAATATACTTTTGTGTATGGGTTTAGACAATAATTTCAGTTTCATTCTCGCATGTAGCTGTCCAGTTTTGCCAGCACCAGTTGTTGAAGAGGCTTTCATTTCCCATTGTATATCCATGGCTCCTTTATCGTATATTAATTGACCTTATATGCTTGGCATATATATCTGGGCTTTCTTTTCTGTTCCATTAATCTATGGGTCTGTTCTCATGCCAGTAGTACCAATTTGTCTTGATTACTGTGGCTGGGGAGTGTAATCCCCCCAGGTTTATTCTTCCTTCTCAAGATTGCTTTGGCTATCCAGAGTCTTTTGTGGTTCCATATGAATTTTAGAACTATTTGCTCTAATTCATTGAAGAGTGCTGTTGATATTTTGATAGGGATTGCATTGAATCTGTAGATTGCTTTAAGCACGATGCCCATTTTGACAAAAAAAGATTTTTTTGGTGTCATTAATATACATTCACATGAGCAACATTGTGATTACTAGATTCCCCCCATGACCAAGTCCCCTCCACATAACCCATTACAGTCACTGTGTATCAGCATAATAAGATGCTATAGAGTCACTACTTGTCTTCTATGTGCTATACTGCCTTTCCCATGCAAACCCCCTACATTATGTGTGCTAATCATAATGCCCCTTATTACCCCTCTCCCTTCTCACCCACCCTCCCCAGCTCCTTTCCCTTTGTCAACTGTTAGTCCATATTTGGGTTCTGTGAGTCTTCTGCTGTTTTGTTCCTTCAGTTTTTCCTTTGTTCTTATGCTCCGCAGATGCATGAAATCATTTCATATTTGTCTTTGTCTGCCTGGCTCATTTCACTGAGCATAATGCCCTCTAGCTCCAACCATGTTGTTGCAAATGGTAGGATTTGTTTTCTTCTTATGGCTGAATATTCCACCACATCTTCTTTATCCATTCATCTACTGATGGACGTGTAGGCTGCTTCCATGTCTTGGCTAGTATAAATAGTGCTGCAATAAACATAGGGGTGCATATGTTATTTTGAAACTGGGATCCTGCATTCATAGGGTAAATTCCTAGGAGTGGAATTCCTGGATCAAATGGTATTTCTATTTTTAGTTTTTTGAGGAACATCCATATTGCTTTCCACAATGCTTGAACTGGTTTACATTCCCACCAGCAGTGTAGGAGGATTCCCCTTTCTGCGCATCCTCACCAATATTTGTTGTTCCTACTCTTTTTGATGTTGGCCACCCTCACTGGTGTGAGGTGATATCTTATTGTGGTTTTAAATTGCATTTCCCTGATAATTAGCCATGTGGAGCATCTTTTCATGTGCCTGTTGGTGATTGACTTTTACAGCTATTCACTCAAGTTCATTGAAGAATGCTTTTGGTATTTTGGTAGGGATTGCATTGAATCTGTAGATTACTTTAGGTAGGCTGGCCATTTTAACATTAATTCTTCCTATCCATGAGCCTGGGGTGTATTTACATTTATTGGTATCTTCTTTAATTTCTCTCATGAGTGTCTTTTAGTTTTCAGGGCATAGGTCTTTCACCTCCTTGGTTAGGTTTATTCCTAGGTATTTTATTCTTTTTAATGCAGTTGTGAATGGATTTGTTTTCCTGATTTCTCTTTCTGCTAGTTCATTGTTAGTATATAGGAATGCAACAGATTTCTGTGTATTAATTTTGTATCCTGCAACTTTGCTGAATTCAGATATTAGCTCTAGCAGTTTTGGAGTGGATTCTCTAGGGATTTTTATGTACAGTATCATGTCACCAGCAAACAGTGACAGTTTAACTTCTTCCTTACCAATCTGGGTGCCTTTTATTTCCTTGTGTTGTCTGGTTACTGTGGCTAGGACCTCCAGAACTATGTTGAATAAAAGTGAGGAGAGTGGGCATCCTTGTCTTGTTCCCAATCTTAAAGGAAAAGCTTTCAGCTTCTCACTGTTCAGTATGAAGTTGGATGTCGGTTTGTCATATATGGCCTTTATTTTGTTGAGGTACTTGCCCTCTATACACGTTTTGTTGAGAGTTTTTATCATGAATGGATGTTGAATTTTCTCAAATGCTTTTTCAGCATCTATGGGAATGATCATGTAGTTTTTGTCCTTTTTGTTGATGTGGTGTATGATGTTGATGGATTTTCAAATATGGTACCATCCTTGCATCCCTGGAAAAAATCCAACTTTATCATGATGGATGATTTTTTTGCTGTATTTTAAAATTTGGTTTGCTAATATTTTGTTGAGTATTTTTGCATCTATGTTCATCAAGGATATTGGTCTGTAATTTTCTTTTTTTGTTGTGTCTTTGTCTGATTTTGGTATTAGAGTGATGCTGGCCTCATAGAATGATTGTGAAAGTATTCCCTCATTTCCTACTTTTTGGAAAACTTTAAAGAGGATGGGTATTAGGTCTTCTCTAAATGTTTGATAAAATTTAGCAGTGAAGCCATCTGCTCCAGGGGTTTGTTCTTAGGTAGTTTTTTTTATTACCAATTCAATTTCATTGCTGGTAATTGGTCTGGTTAGATTTTCTGTTTCTTCCTGTGTCAGTCTTGGAAGGCTGTATTTTTTAGAAAGTTGTCTGTTTCTTCTGGTTATCCAATTTGTTACCATATAATTTTTCATAGTATTCTCTATTAATTCTTTGTACTTCTGTGGTGTCCATTGTGATTTTTCCTTTCTTATTTCTGATTTTGTGCATATGAGTAGAGTCTCTCTCTCTCTTTTTTTTTAAGAAGTCTGGCTAGGGTCTTATGTATTTTGTTTACTTTTTCACAGAACCAGCTCCTGCTTTCATTGATTCTTTCTGTGGTTTTATTCATCTCAATTTTATTTATTTCTTCTCTAATCTTTATTATGTCCCTCCTTCTACTTATTTTAGGCCTCATTTGTTCTTCTTTTCCTAGTTACATTAATTGGAGGTTTAGACTGTTCATATGGGATTGTTCTTTTTTCCTGAGGTAGGCCTGTATTGCAATATATTTCCCTCTTAGCACAACTTTTGCTGTGTCCCACAGATTTTGCAGTGTTTAATTATTGTTGTCATTTGTCTCCATATATTGCTTGATCTCTGTTTTTATTTGGTCACTATTCCATTGATTATTTAGGAGCATGTTGTTAAGCCCCCACATATTTGTGGGCTTTTTTGTTTTCTCTCATAATTTAGTTCTTGTTTCATACCTTTGTGGTCTGAGAAGGTGGTTTGTACAATTGCAATCTTTTTAAATTTACTGAGGCTCTTTTTGTAGCCTAGTATACAGTCTATTTTTGAAAATGTTCCATGTGCACTTGAGAAGAATTTGTATCCTGTTGCTTTCAGATGGAGTGTTCTGTAGATATCCATTAGGTCCATCTGGTCTAATATATTGTTCAATGTCTCTGTCTACTTACTTATTTTCTGTCTGGTTGATTTGTCCTTTGGAGTGAGTGGTGTGTTGAAGTCTCCTAAAATGAATGCATTGCATTCTATTTCCCCCTTTAATTCTGTTAGGATTTGTTTCACATATGTAGGTGCTCCTGTGTTGGGTGCATTAGATATTTAGAATGTTTATATCCTCTTGGACTGAATCCCTTTATCATTATGTAATGTCCTTCTTTGTCTCTTGTTACTTTCTTTGTTTTGAAGTCTATTTTGTCTGATAGAAGTATTGAGACTCCTGCTTTTTTTCTCTGTATTAGTTGTGTGAAATATTTTCCATCCCTTCACTTTAGTCTGTATATATCTTTGGGTTTGAAGTGAATCTCTTCTAGGCAGCATATACATGGGTCTTGCTTTTTTATCCATTAAGTGACTCTATACTTTTAATTGGTGCATTCAGACCATTTAGTTTTAGGGTGATTATCAATAGCTGTGTGCTTATTGCTATTGCATGGTTTAGATTCATGATTACCAAAGGTTCAAAGGTAACTTCCTTACTATCTAACAGTCTAATTAAACTCACTTAGTATGCTATTACAAACAATCTAAAGGATTTTTTCCCTCCTTTTTCTTTCTCCTCCATTCTTTATATATTAGGTATCATATTCTGTACTCTTTGTCTTTCCCTTGACTGACTTTGGGGGTGGTTGATTTGATTTTGCATCTGTTTAGAAATTAATTGGTCTACATTCTTTACTATGGTTTCATTTCTTCTGGTTAAAGCTATTTAGCCTTAGGAATACTTCCATCTATTAGAGTCCCTCCAAAATGCAGTGTAGAGGTGGTTTGTGGGAGGTAAATTCCCTCCGGTTTTGCTTATCTGGAAATTGTTTAATCCTTCCTTCAAATTTAAATTATAATCTTTCTAAGTAGAGTATTCTTGATTCGATGCTCTTCTGCTTCATTGCATTAAATATATCATGCCACTCCCTTCTGCATCAAAAGGTTTCTGTTGAGAGGTCTGATCATAGACTAATGGGTTTTCCTTTGTATGAGATTTTTTTTTTCTCTCTGGCTGCTTTTAATATTCTATAATAATCCTTTATCTTTGCCATTTTAATTATTATATGTCTTGGTATTGTCTTCCTTGGGTCCCTTGTGTTGGGAGATCTGTGCACCTCCATAGCCTGAGAGACTATCTCATTCCCCAGATTGAGGAAGCTTTCAGCAATTACCCCCTCAAAGACGTTTTCGATCCCGTTTTCTCTCTCTTCTTCTTCTGGTGTACCTGTAATGTGAATATTGTTCCCTTTGGATTGGTAACACAGTTCTCTCAATATTCTTTCATTCCTAGAGATCCTTTTTTCTCTCTGTGCCTTATCTTCTTTGTATTCCTGTTCTCTAATTTCTGTTTCATTTACTGTCTCTTCTACTTCATCTAGTCTGCTTTTAAATCCCTCCATTGTATGTTTCATCTCAGATATTGTATTATTGAATGTTTGTATCTCATTACTGAATTCATCCCTTATGTCTTGAATATTTTTCTGTAGCTCCATGAGCATGTTTATGATTTTTATTTTGAACTCTCTTTCAGGAAGATTGATGAGTTCAGTTTCACTTGACCCTATTCCTGGTGTTTGTGGCATTTGGGTTTGAATCAGGTTCCTTTGATGTTTCATATTTGTAGGTGGCAACATCTAGTGCCCAGAAGCTCTACTATCTGGAGCTGCTCACCCCCTGGAGCGATTGTGGGGGCCACAGGAGTGTGGTGCTTGTGCCTGTTGGGAGGAAAGGGGTCCTTCCTGCTTCCTGGCTGCAGAGCCTGTCTCCACTGCCAGGACCAGTGGCCTAAGCATGCAGGGAGAAGCCTCTATGCTTTGCACTGTAGCTGTCTTAGTGGGGGCTGCCATGTGGCTGGAGGGGGCAGCTGGTTTGTGAGCCATTGCCAACCAGCAGGAAGGCTCATCATGAAGTGTATCATGGTTTGGGGCCTCTGAAGTGTGTAGCCAGCCAGGGGGATGGAGCACCTGAAGCTCCTGAAAGTTCCCAACCTGCTGGACACAGTGAGCCTAGACGATTTTGTCCACCTGTCCTTTCTCCTGAGGAGCAAGCTCTGTGCAATCCTTGCCCCTTTAGCAGCCCTCTCACTGTTAAGAAATCTCTCAGACTTGCTGCCTTTCTTTAGTTTCAGAGCAGCCAATATGGATCCCTGTTTTCCTCAAGTGGCTGGAAGCTCAGTCTCTCCAAGTATTCTGCCTGTGTAAACTTTCCAACCCCACTAATCTCCAGAGCACCATGTAATGCAGGTTTGTGCTCCCAGAGCATATCTCCAGGGCTGGTAGTTCAGCAGTTCTAGGCCTCCACCCCCTAACCATTCCATTTCTCTTCCTTGGACCATTAAGCTGGGGTGGGGGAAGGGCTTGGATCCCTCTAGATCATGGCTTTGGTATGTTATCCTTTTCCTTGAGGTCTGCTCGTTTCCCTGGTATAGACAGTCTGCCCCAGCCTTCTTTCCTGTTGCTCTTTCAGGATTTGATGTATTTTCTATATTTTCTTATTATATGTAGTTTTTGGAGGATATTTCTGTCTCACCTCTCATACTGCCATCTTTAATCCCCACCCCCTAGGTATTTTGTTCTTTTTGATGCAATTGTGAATGGAATTCTTTTCTTGATTTCTCTTTCTACTATTTTATTTTTATTAATAGGAACACAACAGATTTCTGTATATTAATTTTGTATCTCACAACTTTGCTGAATCCACTTATTAAATCCAATATTTTTTTGGTGGAGTCTTTAAGGGTTTTCTTTGTATAGTATCATGTCATCTGCAAATAGTGACAGTTTAACTTCTTCCTTACCAATTTGATGCCTTTTTTTCTTTATCTTTTCTGATTTCTGTGGCTAGGATCTCCAGAACTATACTGAATAAAAGTGGTGATAGTGACATACTTGTCTTGTTCCTGATCTTAGAGGAAAGGCTTGCAGCTTTTTGTGATTAAATATGATGTTAGCTGTTGGTTTATCATATACGGCCTTTATGTTGAGGTACATACCCTCCATGCCCATTTTGTTGAGAGTTTTTATTGTGAATGGATGTTGAATTTTGTCAAATGCTTTCTCAGCATCTATTGAGATGATCCTGTGGTTTATCCTTCTTTTTGTTAGTGTAGTTTATAATATTGGTTGATTTATGAATATTATACCATCCATGCATCCCTGGGATAAATCCCACTTGTTTGTGATGGATGATTCTTTTTATGTATTTTTGAATTTGGTTTGCTAATATTTTGTTCAGGATTTTTGCATCTATATTCTTCAGGAATATTGGTCTGTAATTTGTGTGTGTGTGTGGTATGTGCCTTGTTTTGGTATTAGAGTGATGCTGGCTTCATAGAATGAGTTTGGGAGTATTCCCTCCTCTTCCATTCTTTGGAAAACTTTGAGGAGGATGTGTATTAGGTCTTCTGTAAATGTTTGATAAAATTCAGCAGTGAAGCCATCTCGTCTGGGTATTTTGTTCTTAGGTAATTTTTGATTACCAATTCAACTTCATTACTGGTAATTGGTCTGTTCAGATTTTCTGTCTTTTCCTGGGTCAGCCTTGGAAGGTTGTATTTTTCTAGAAAGTTGTCCATTTCTTCCAGATTATCAAATTTTTGACATATAATTTTACATAGTGTTCTCTATTAATTCTTTGTATTCTGTGGTGTCTGTAGTGATTTTTCCTTTCTCTTTTCTGCTTCTGTTTTGTGGGTAGTCTCTTTTTTTCTTAATAAATCTGGCTAGGGGTTTATCTATTTTGTTTATTTTGCATGATAATCTTGCTACATAGAGGATTCTTGGTTGAAATTCCTTCTGTTTCAATATATTAAATATTTTGTGCCACTCATTTCCAGCCTGTAAAGTTTCTGCTGAGAAGTCTGCTGCTGACAGCCTGATGGAGTTTCCCTTATAAGTATTCTTTTTTCTTTCTCTGGTTGTTTTCAGTACTCTTTCCTTATACTTAATCTTTGTTATGTTAGTTACTATGTGTTGGTGTTGTCTTCCTGGTGTTCCTTTTGTTAGGGGCTCTCTGTACTTCCATGAACTGGATGTCTATTTCTTTCCCCAGATTGGGGACGTTTTCCCTCTTGTTGAGGAAATAAAATAATAATAATTCTTTCCTCGGTGACACTTTCTATCCCTTTGTCTCTCTATGCTCCTTCTGGTATCCCTATTATGTGAATACTATTTTGTTTGGTGTTGCTGTCACACAGCTGTCTTACCTTTCTTTGATTCCTAGAGATTGTTTTTTTGTCTCTGTTTCTCAGCTTTGTTGTGCTCCTGTTCTCTAATTTCCATCTAATTGATTGTCTCCTCTACTTGTAGCAACCTATTATTCATTCCTTCCATTGTATATTTCATTTAAGTTAGTGTATTCTTCATCTCTGTGTGGCTCTTTTTCAACTCTTCTTTTTGTTGAAGTCCTCCCTGAGATCTTCAGTACTTTCTGCAGATTGGTAATCATATTTAAGTCCTTATCAAGAAGATTGGTGATCTCCATTTCACTTAGCCCTCTTTCTGGTGTCATCCTGTAATTTTGTTTGGAACATATTCCTCTGCCTTCTCATTTTGTCAGGGTTTCTGTGTTTTTTCCTTTGTATTGGATGGGTCTGCTATGGTTCCTAGTCTAGAGAGTAATGACTTTATGAAGACATCATCCTGTGGTTCCCAGAAGCTCAAGACTGTTAACTCTCCAGTGCCTGGTTCTCCTTTGCCATGGAGCCCCAATTGCTGTTGATGGGCTTTGGACAGGGCTGCCTTTCTGACTGCTGGCAATGGCCTGTCTCAGTCTGCCTCAGCCCACCCTTTGTGAGGTGAGCAGCCCATGGATGTGCTGGGATTATTGCAGGCAGCAAGGGGCTCACCATGCATGGTTGTTAGGCAGCAGAACATCCCATGGCACTGGGCTGGGCTGCTGGTGAGGTGGAAGAAGAAGCACTCAGACTGGCTCCTGCAGGCACCTCCCTAGTTGGACTGAGACAGGGATGAGAAAGCTCTGAAAGCTCCTTCTGCCAGCCAGGCAGCAAAGTCTGGCACTTCTGGGCCAAGTGGGCAAGTGGGCAGGAGGTGAAAGGAAGTTCCTTGGGGCTAAGCCACCAGTGTTGGGATGGAGCATTTGGGTCTCTGGAGAGTGCCCCACCTGTTGGGCCAAGGGAGGGCTGGGGGTAAGTTGTCCACCTGCCCTTTCTCCTGCAGAAACAGCTCAATTCAACCTTCATCCTTCTGACACCCCTCCCGTTGCTGGCAAATCCATCAAACTCCCGTTTCTGTTTTGAGTTTCAGTGGGACTGGTGGAGCATGACTTTCCTCCACAAAAGGCTGGAGTCTCAGCTTCCCAGAGTCCTCCAACTCTCCCTTGTGTCCAGCCCGACTAGTACCAAAACCCAATGCAATGTGGACTCACCTTCCCAGAGCAGATCTCCAAGGCTGCATGTACAGAGTTCCTGAGGGCCTATCCCCTGCCCACTCTATTCCTCTTCCTCCCATGTTTGGGCTGGAATGGGGGAAAGGCTGGGATTCTGATTGATCTTGGCTCTTTCACTTTACCCTTCTCTCTGTGGTCTTCTGTTCTTCACCAGGTGTAGGTAGTCTGTTCTGCAGTCTTCAGGTTATTTTGAGGGTTAGCTGTATTTGTTGTAGTTGTTTCCTTGATGTGTAAGTGGGAGATTTCCACCTTGCCTTCCTACTTTGCTAGTCTTTTTCTTCTTCCATTTAGTATAATTTTGTTTATCCATTCATTTGTCAATGGACACTTGGGTTGCTTCCACATTTTGGCTAATGTGAATAATGTGATATGTTAAGTTTTTTGAAAAGTTGAAATGTCTTTGGGACACAGTTAAAGAGCTTCATTAAGCAGCAGGAAATATAGGTCAGGTTCTAGAAATACAGATTTAGGGAAGTAGAATGAGTTTTACTAAAGTCAGATTTTCATTTTGTCTTAAAATCCTTGAAGAGCTATGTGCACTGGCATATGCAAGTTATTTTTATATACTATTGGTTTGGCACTTTATGATTATATTCCAAGGAAGATACTAAGAAAAACACTGATTGAAAATGTCTTCATTGGAACTTTTATCTTGGTGAGGTCATTTTAAGTGAGCTACATCAGAAAATTAACCCATTTGTCTTTACATATCCAAAACTGGGAGCTATGAGTGTATAGGTGAAGTTTGTATTATTTCATCAGAACCTGTCTTTCCCAATCCTTCCCAATTGCTGACTTAATCAGTCAGCAAATGTTATTGAATATTCACTGTATTGAAGAATGGTGCATAACAGCTGGAGTTGGAAGTTTCTGTGAAGTAGCACCTGGAGATAACTATGGAAAACAGTCTTTAGATATCCTTAATTCTTTTCCTGATTTAGAAGTGGGACCTCTTCAAGAATTTATTGATTATCACAAGGGATCCATATAGCACTTGGACTCTGAGCAGATGAGGGTTTCTTTATTTTTCTTGTAGCAGCTGCCAATGATTCATCCAGCTGCAAAGAGGAAGCAGCTCCAAGTTCTCCCTGTTTCTCCTGTGCCATAAACAAGACCTAGATTTTATGCTGGATGGTTGTTGTTATGCTTCTTAATAAGGCAGCCTCTGATTTCTTAAAAACCAAATGCAACATTTGTGTCTAGGCAATCCTAAAATCTTTGGTGAAATGGTTTTATATATTCTAAAGGAAACTTTAGAACATCTTTCAGTCCCAGAATGTGTCAGTTCCCATTTTAATTGAGAATGAGCAAAAATAGAGACAAGGTTCTAAAAATAAGTATTAAGCCCCATTTTTTCAATTAGAATGCCAAATACCAAACTCCTACTCAGTGGAACTGATACTGTATTGTTCTCCTACAGGTAACTTCCTTAGAACATCATGTACATATTTTAGCATTATCAAGAAGAAACTAACTCTTCTGTAGGTAGCAAAAGAAGAGCAGCGTTCCAGCATAATATACTAAAAATGAAACCACCTATAGAAAACTAAGAGCCTGATCCCTTCTGGAAAAAAAAAAGTTTATCCCAGTTTTTAGCAAATACGTGGATGCAGTGTTATTTCTATATGGCTAAATATTGAATGATGCTAATTTTCCTGTGTCTGAATTTCAAATAATTTCATAAAGACTTTAGTGAACTTCTTGCTATCTAGGCAACATTAAATAGACTCTTGGAAGCAAAAAAAGATCTATTCAAATGTAATAAGCTTTTAAAATTCAACTTCTTATTGTGATATTTATTTTAATGTATGAAGATTAATCTGAATTTTCCAAGTCCGGCAAGGATTAAAATTCCGTTGAAGTAAACCTTCATTTCTGTTTAGGGTTATTAGCTAAATAGAGCTTTTGTCCACAGTTTGTTTTCACAGTTTATTAAAATTTGATTTTGAGCTTTGTATTTTTACCAATGAATAAATGTGTGTGTGTGTGTGATAGGTACTTCCTCTTCTACCCATGAAGAAGGGAATTTTTCTCCTGCTTATAAGCAACTAGAAAATCAGACAAAGTATCTAACACAACTCTTTCAGACATTGAATAGCAGTCAGTGTAGGTCTGTGATTCCTGAGAGGCAGTTGCCATGTGACAGTACAGGAAGGGAGATCATCAAAGAGCCCAGAAGTCTTACTGAGTTGAGGAGGCCGAGATTTGGATTTAAGAAGGCCAAGGTGGTCAGAAGTTGCAGGGCAAAGTACCAGAAAGGAGGGAGTTGCTCAGTAAGCTCAGGAGAGCTACAAGCAGGTATTTGAGTCTTTGCCTGCAAACTCTGCACATGTGTAGGCTGGAAAAAGAACCACCAGAAAACAGTAGGCCATACAATTTCTGAGGTATACACAGGGCGAGGCATTGTTCATACTTCTTCCATCCAGAGTGGAGACACCTCAAAATACCCAGGCCATTGGCATTGGATAGAGTCCACAGGAGCTTAAAAACAAAAAGGATTAAGCTGATATGCAAATAATACCAGAATAAAGTTCAATGCTCCTTGAAGAAATTCAGTAAAATCTAGCACTCAAAAACATAAAATTCACAATGTTCTGGCACCCAATTAAAAATTACCAAACATTAACCAAAACAGAAAGATATGACCGATAACTAAGAGAAAAATCAATCAATAGAAACACAGACCCAGAAATGACAGATGATAGAATTAGCTAACAATGACCTTTAAACAGTTATTTTAAATCTTATACATATACCCAAGTATGTAAAGGAAAACACAAACATCGTTAGGAGATAAATGGAAGATATTTAAAAGATCCAAATGGAATTTCTAGACATAAAAAATACAGTATCAGAAATGAACATAATGGGAATAATAGCAATGACATCTATTACATACTCCTATGTAGATTATCTCATTTTTCTTCACAACAATCCTATGTATTAGGTAAATACTTTTCTTATCCCCTTCAGACAGAAAATGAAACAGATTTACAGAGTTAAATAACTTGTTCTGTGTCACACAGCTCATAAGTGAAAAAGCTAATGTCAAGCCAGAAAGCTGAGTAGAGAGATTATTTTTTTAATGTGTTCTTCATCAGGTAGTGTATGAGATGCTTGAAATACGAATAAATAAATGACAGTACTTCACCTCAAGGAGCTCACATTCCAGAAGACACGGAGTAGTCTAAAAATAGTTTCCATAGAGTAGAAGTAATTATTAGAGCCATGTATGAGATTCAGGGATAATACAAGGGAGGAGTAGTTCTTCCTGTGTAAGTTGGAGAAGTCTATAAAGGAGCTAAGACAGTCGGGATGGATCTTGGAGTAGTAGAATGCTGTTAACCAAATAGGAGTCCATTCTAAAAAGGAAAAAGAAGATTTTTGAAAGTATGATGACATGAAACATGTTTCATTTGGGAAATGTAGGAGTTCATTCTGGCTGGTGCTTAGCACATAAGAAGGAAACATCATCACAGTCAATCGTAGAACCGTATGAATTCAGGTGTTATTTTCACACATGACACTAGCAAAAGTATGGAAAATAGATTGGAGGGCAGGCAGTAAGACTGAAGACAGACTACTTAGGAGCCTATTACAACAGAATAGGCAGTGGCGGAGAGATGAAGAGGTATTGAAGGAACTGGTTGGACAGGACTTGCTGATAGATTGGGTATGGGGGTGGGTGGGAGAGAAGAGTCAAGAAATGAATGCGGAAATCTAAAGTATTGCTAGTTTCATCCCTCTTCCTTTTTCCTTTCTTTTTTTCTTTCACCTTTCATGTTTTATTCTGACTTCACTGTGGTTTTGTCTTCATAGTTTAGGTATATTCACTCATTCAGCACACATTTATGTCTTCAATTGCTAGTGATAAAACAGTGACTGGAACAAACAGAAACTCCTGCTTTCATGGAGTTTGTGGTCTGATAATCAGAGATATGAAAAAAAATCCCTGCTTTTATGAAATGAGCTTGCATTCTAGGAATCAATGAATTGCGTGGGTCTGTGTAATCATATGATAAAAACTATTACCTTTTCCTTAACTATCTAATGTTATGGTGGGTGATGTGATCTCAAGGCAAAATGCAGACAGTTTAGGCTGAAATATCACTTTTGACATGACTTCTCTTTGTAATTGCCTCAAACTTCCACTTGATTTTGCTTGTTACTAATCCTCATCCTTACCGCTAAAAACCAGTCCGTGAGGATTAACAGTACTTACTTCAGGAATGGGGTGTCTTTCTTGTTTGAAATATTAAAGAACATTTGTTACTTTTGTAATTTTTAAACAAACACAAAAACATCCTTCCATGTACTCTCTTCACTCTTACTGTCTCCTCTAGTCATCATTTTTACCTGCTCCCCCAATCCCCACAGTTACCTCAAATGATGTTCCCCAGAACCTGGCTGGTAAACAACTTCTTCAACCTCAAGTGCCAGTTTACTACCTCCCATTTATTTATGTCTTCTCAGTTCCTAATTTTCTCTTCTTCTTCATTTTTACTTGCTTAATCAAAATCTTTCTTCCAGGGAATGATTCCATTGAACATTTGATGTCCCCTCAAATCTTTCAGCTCAGTATTTTCAATAACTTTAATTCTTTCCCTCCACTTAATTTTTTCCCTTTTCTCTTTTTCAGTAATTTGGGGCTGTCACACAGGTCACACAAGATTTCCTGGAATGCTTTTGGCACCACCTCCTTTCCCACCCAACCCTCCTCACCCTACACACAAAATACCTTAGGTTGCTTACCTCTCTTTATCCTCTGAGGTCTTAATTCAAAGGTCAACTCCTTAAACACACCTTCTCTCTGACTTCCTCATCTGAATTATATCCTTCATTTTTTTTCCAAAATTATCCTGTAATTTTTAGTTATATCATTTATTACAGTTTCTAACTAATATGTTTTGGATGACCCTTAATGTTCATCTCCCATAGTAAATTGTAAGCTTTATGAAGGTAAGAACCTTGTTTGTTTTGCCAATAACTGTATTCCTAGCATCTAACGTATGTAAATGATTTCTTTTTTGTTACTTAATAGGAAGGCTCACCATTTACCAATCATTTTACAGAGGACAGATTATTGAATGGACTGTATTATCATCTCTTATTAGAGGGTAGGTTAGTTTTGAAAATCTGTTTTACACTGACTCATCAATATTGTCTAGGAATCTTGATTTAAAATAATGAGCTACCATTTAGTGAACACCTACTATATTCAAGAAACTAAACTTCATGTTCAAATAGCCCCATTAAAAACTGGCCCATTCATACCATTTGACCCAGAAATTCCACACCTAGGAATTTACCCTAGGAATGCAGGAGCCCAGTTTCAAAAAGACATATGCACCCCTATGTTTATAACAGCACTATTTACAATAGCCAAGAAATGGAAGCAACCTAAGTGTCCATCAGTAGATGAATGGATAAAGAAGATGTGGTATATATACACAATGGAATATTATTCAGCCATAAGAAGAAAACAAATCCTACCATTTGCAATAACATGGATGGAGCTAGAGGGTATTATACCCAGTGAAATAAGCCAGGCAGACAAAGACAAGTACCAAATGATTTCACTCATCTGCAGAATATAAGAACAAAGCAAAACCTGAAGGAACAAAACAGCAGCAGACTCACAGAACCCAAGAATGGACTAATAGTTACCAAAGGGAAAGGGACTGGGGAGGACGGGTGGGAAGGGAGGGATAAGGGTGGGAAGAAAAGAAAGGGGGCATTACGATTAGCATGTATAGTGTTGGGGGGTGCACGGGAGGGCTGTGCAACACAGAGAAGACAAGTAGTGATTTTACAGCATCTTACCATGTTGATGGACAGTGACTGTGAATGGGGATATGGGGGGGACTTGGTGAAGGGGGGAGCCTAGTAAACATAATGTCCTTCATGTAATTGTAAATTAATGATACCAAAATAAATAAATAAATAAATAAAAAGCGACAGCAATGGTAATCATAGCAGCAAAAACTATAAGTTTATGTGATACAATTAAAATGTTGATACCTGCAAAAAAAAAAAAGATGTTATTATATGTTAAATGTCTTGCTCTCCTGGTTCTGTTAGAAATGAAAGTAAATGACTAAAGTTTATACACTATGAATCAAAGTAAAACCACCTTAGGTTAAAGATGTCAATTTAGTAAACCATACCCAAACTTGGGGGTGTTTTGGTGGGTTTTTAGCTGAAAGTATATAAAAGCAAGTATACATACTGTTGAAGAGGTAATCTTTTCCAGTTTTCTGTTGCTTGTCATAACCTACTCATCATTCTCACTGCTACAACCTAGCCCTAATTTAGAATGCTCATTATTTGGAAAGGTTGTCCTAATTAACCCAACATTGGAGAGATTGTCAAAAAGACAGATTCCTTTATCCTACCTCCAACTTACTGAATCAAGAGTCAGCAAGGATGGGACCTGGGATTTAATTTTTTTATGAGCATTTTAGGTGGTTATTATTATTGCTCAAGTGTGAAAATATTGAATAGCTTTTTTCTTTGCTCCAGTCCTTCTCTATATTAGTGTTTTTCAACCCTGGTTGCATATCAGGTTCACTTAAGGAGCTTTTAAAAAATAGTGAATCCCAGGCTCCATCCAAGACCAATTTAATCAAATCCTTTGGTTAGGCCTATGCATTTTTTTTAAGTAAAAAATTGTTGTTATATCTACATATAACATTTTATTTGTATCTAGAATGTCGGGGGTTCTGTATTGCCTACTAATTAAGTATGAATTCCATTACCTTTATACTGTAGACCACTCACGATCCAACCTCAACCTTTCCAACCACTACCTTCCTACTCATAGCCTACACTCCCACCATACAAAGACACTTCTGCCCAAACACTCCTTATGCTTTTGCCCTTGCACATCATTGTTTTTGCTTTCTACTGGTGTAGAGGAACTTCCTAACATTCTGTCACATTTCTTCCCCTCCTCAAGCAGACTCAGCTCAAGTACATCTTGTAAATGTCCTTGTGATTCCCACTTATTTGCCCTCCTTGCCCTCCCTTACCTTCACTCAAAAGTGATTTCTCTTGTTGCTCTTATTCTGTCATACTTTATATTTAGTTATTGGCAAACATAACATCTCTTTCCTAAAATATCACATGGGATTAAGAATAGATCGATTTTTATGTCTTTCCTACCTCCTCATCTATACTGTAAATTTGTAGTATCCAGCTCCATGTTTGAAGCACTAAAGAGAAATACTTCAAAGTAGCCCTCGGTTCAGGTAGTCCCTTTATTGCATATAGCTGTGTGGCCATGGCCAAGTCACTTTTTCTAGGCCTTAGTTTTCTCCTCTTTAAAATGGAGAATATACTACTTCAATGTTGTGAAAACAAAATGAGATAAGAGACTGAAACACTTGGTAATGTTGGCACATAATAACTGCTCCATCAATGCCAGTTGCTTGTGTCATTGTGGCAAGTATCACTGTTAGTTCCCTTGAGGGCAAAGGCAGCATATTTTATCTCTGAATCCCCAGTCAGTGTCTCTGCTTGTTTTTGGTGCTCAGTAAATTCTGGGTCAATAAATTAATGAATGTCTGCTGGATGATTGGATGGACCATACTTATTTGTAGTCCATTCCCAACAAATTCTAATAAATTCTTGGAAGGAGCAGTTCAAATTTTAACTTAGCCATCAGATCTAGACAGAAAGTAGGGTTTCTGCTAGAAACTTTAAAAGCTATATTAAAAAGGCCAAATCCCCAGTTCAACCCTACAACAGCTGCTCTCCTGCTGCCAGGAAATAGGGAAAACCCTCCAAGAGCTATTTGCTGTTTGTTTGTTCATGTTCTAACAAACATGTTGTGACTTCAGTAGAGCACACACTTCCCTTGCAGATAAGCAAGCACAGGTCTGGGAAGTTGCATGTAGCAGCAATAAGGAAGAAATCCCCCAGCCTGCAGGAGAGCTTCCTACAGGAACTCAGCTAACCCAATCTGCAGTTTTGCTGAGTTATTTACTAAGATGAACAGATTGGGTGTGGCTGGTCTGCTATTGTTCCTGGGAAGTCACTTCAAGAATCTCCTTAACTTCTTTGCCCTTCATCTTTGTTCTCTGGCTTTAGTGCAAGGGTGCAGTCCGTCGCACCCAGTTGGCTGCTGTTCCCAGCACACTGAATTCTTTGAAGCTGGCTGTTGCAGGCAAGGATTCCCTGCCCTGTTCTTTCACTCTTGCCCTGATTTAAAAAACAGTTCTGGAAATTCTCATTTGGTGTGGAGATTGATGAGAAGGAAATTTGTGGGTTTCATGCTGTTTTTCTAGATGCATAAGATCAAAAAAGACCTTCAGAGCTTTAAACTATAATTCCTAAAAAAACCAAAGTTGATGAATTTACATGAACAAATTATACAAGGTAGGCTCTGCCATCACCACCTTCATTTAATCTATTTTAGTGCGAAGAGGCTGTACAATTGAGACCAATCTAATACTGGAGGGTATTTATCATCACCCTACGTCACTTGCAGGAGGAATGTAAAAATGTATTCACTGACTGAAACCTCAGGAAATATGGCTAACAAGACAAAGATTAGTGTGTAGTCCATGAAAATGTTTACCAGGTGACCAGCATCATTTAAAATATGAATAAATAAATGAAGTTAACCATATTGTAATCTCAGTGGGTCTAGTGATAAAATTAGTTGTCTCAAAAATAGGTAATTCCAGTATTCAAAACTTTATTTGTCATGTTAGTTGGCCAATAATTCCTTGGAAACACATTTGTACTTCTAAAATAAAACTAAATTCAGGAAGCAAAGACAGACAAGGAAGTTATAAAATTATAGGCAGACACTGAAAATCTACATTTATTGTCCCAAGTTACAGAACAGCAGGATGGTATAATGCCATTTATATAAAATTGTATATATATTTTTATGTATGTGTATATATGCGTACAAAAATATTTAGAAAGATGTTCACCAAAAATGTTATTAGTAGTTTTTTCACAGTGCTGGGATTTTGCTTTTTTCTTCACACTTTCCTGTGTTGTTTGAAGGTTTTTTTAATAATGAACATGTAAAATTTTTATAATCACAATAACAATAAAGCTATTTGTATTTTATTTTTTGTTTTTTTTGTTTTTTTACTAAGGTGTTATTGATATAAACTGTTATAAATATTTCACATGAAAAACAATGTGGTTACTACATTTACCCATATTATCAAGTCCCCACCCATACCCCATTGCAGTCACTGTCCATCGCTGTAGTAAGATGTCACAGATTTGCTATTTGCCTTCTCTGTGCTACACTGTCTTCCCTGTGACCCCCAACACCATGTGTACTAAACATAATAACACTCAAGCCCCTTCTCCCTCCCTACCCGCCCTCCCACACCCCTCCCCTTTGGTAACCACTAGTTCCTTCTTGGAGTCTATGAGTCTGCTGCTGTTTTGTTCCTTCAGTTCTTCAGTTTTGCTTTATTGTTATACTCCACAAATGAGGGAAATCATTTGACACTGTCTTTCTCTGCCCGGCATATTTCACTGAGCATATCCTCCACCTCCATCCATGTTGTTGCAAATGGTAGGATTTGTTTCTTTCTTATGGCTGAATAGTATTCCATTGTGTATATGTACCAACTCTTCTTTATCCATTCATCTGCTGATGGACACTTAGGTTACTTCCATATCTTGGCTATTGTAAATAGTGCTGTGATAAACATAGGGGTGCACATGTCTTTTTGAAGCTTAGAAGTTGTATTCTTTGGGTAATTTCCTAGGAGTGGAATTCCTGGGTCAAATGGTATTTCTATTTTTAGTTTTTTGAGGAACTCCGTATTGCTTTCCACAATGGTTGAACTAGTTTACATTCCCACCAGCAATGCAGGAGAGTTCCCCTTTCTCACGATCCTCGCCAGCATTTGCTATTCTTGGTCTTTTCAATGCTGGCCATCCTAACTGGTGTGAGGTGATATCTCATTGTGGTTTTAATTTGCATTTCCCTGATCATTAGTGATTTGGAGCATCTTCTCATGTGTCTGTTGGCCATCTGAATTTCTTCTTTGGAGAAATTCCAAATCTTCATATCCTTTGCCCATTTTTTCATTGGTTATTTGTGTTTTGGGTGTTGAGACATGTGAGTTCTTTCTATATTTTGTATGTTAACCCCTTGTCAGGTATGTCATTTACAAATATATTCTCCCATACTGTAGCCTTTTTGTTCTGTTGATGGTGTCCTTTGCCATACAGAAGCTTTTTAGTTTGATGTAGTCCCATTTGTTCATTTTTGCTTTTGTTTCCCTCGCTCAAGGAAATTATTCAGGAAGAAGTTGCTCATATTCATATTGAGGAGATTTTTGTCTATGTTTTCTTCTAACAGTTTTATGGTTTCAGGATATACATTCAGGTCTTTGACCCATTTCAAGTTTACATTTGTGTGTGGGGTTAAACAATAATCCAGTTTTGGTCTCTGGCATGTAGCTGTCCAGTTTTGCCAACACCAGTTTTTGAAGAGGCTGTCATTTCCCCATTGTATGTTCAAAGCTCCTTTATAGTATATTAATTGACCATATTTGGTTGGGTTTATATCTAGGCTCTCTAGTCTGTTCCCTTGGTCTGTGGGTCTGTTCTTGTGCCAGTACCTAATTGTCTGGTTTTATGTAGCTTTCTGGTCAAGCTTGAAATAGGGAAGCATAATCCCTCCAGCTTTATTCTTTCTTCTCAGGATTGTGTTGGCTATTGGGGTCTTTTGTGCTTCCATATGGATTTTAGAACTATTTGTTCCAGTTCATTGAAGAATGCTGTCGATATTTTGATAAGGATTGCATTGAATCTATAGATTGCTTTAGGCAGGGTGGCCATTTTGACAATATTAATTCTTCCTACCCAAGAGCATGGGATGTGTTTCCATTTATTGGTATCTTCTTTAATTTCTCTCATGAGTGTCCCATAGTTTTCAGAGTATAGGTCTTTCACTTCCTTGGTCAGGTTTATTCCTAGGTATTTTGTTCTTTTTGATGCAATTGTGAATGTAATTGTTTTCCTGATTTCTCTTTTTGTAAGTTCATCATTAGTGTATAGGAAAGTAACAGATTTTGGTGTATTAATTTTGTATCCTGCAACTTTGCTGAATCATACATTAAATCTAGTAGTTTTGGAGTGGACTCTTTAGGGTTTTAATGTACAATATGTCATCTGTAAACAGGGACAGTTTGACTTCTTCCTTACCAGTCTGGATGCCTTTTATTTCTTTGTGTTGTCTGATTGCCATGGCTAGGACCTCCAGAACCATGTTGAATAAAAGTGGGGAGAGTGGGCATCCTTGTCTTGTTCCTGATATTAAAGGAAAAGCTTTCAGCTTATCACTGTTAAGTATGATGTTGGCTGTGGGTTTGTCACATATGGCCTTTATTATGTTGAGATACTTGCCCTCTACACCCATTTTGTTGAGAGTTTTTATCATGAATGGATGTTGAATTTTGTCAAATGCTTTTTCAGCATCTTTGGAGATGATCATGTGGTTTTTGTCCTTCTTTTTGTTGATGTGGTGGATGATGTTGATGGATTTTTTAATGTTGTACCATCCTTGCATCACTGGAATAAATCCTACTTAATCGTGATGGATGATCTTTCTGATGTATTTTTGAATTCGGTCTGCTAATATTTTGTTGAGTATTTTTGCATCTTTGCTCATGAGGGATATTGGTCTGTACTTTTCTTTTTTGTGGTGTCTTTCCCGGCTTTGGTATTATAGTGATACTGGCCTCGTAGAATGAGTTTGGGAGTATTCCCTCCTCTTCGACTTTTTGAAAAACTTTAAGGAGGATGGGTATTAGGTCTTCAATAAATGTTTGATAAAATTCAGTAGTGAAACCATCTGGTCCAGGGTTTTATTTCTTAGGTAGTTTTTTATTTACCAACTCAATTTCCTTGCTGGTAATTGGTCTATTCAGATTTTCTGTTTCTTCCTGGCCAGCCTTGGGAGGTTGTATTTTTCTAGAAATTTTTCCATTTCTTCTAGGTTATCCATTTGTTGGCATACAATTTTTCATAGTATCCTCTCATAATTCTTTGTATTTCTGTGGTGTCAGTAGTGTTTTTTTCCATTCTCATTTCAGATTCTGTTTGCGTGTGTAGACTCTCTTTTTTTCTTAATAATCTTGACTAGGGGTTTACCTATTTTGTTTATTTTCTTGAAGAACCAGCTCCTGCTTTCATTGATTCTTTTTACTGTTTTATTCTTCTTGATTTTATTTATTTCTGCTCTAATCTTTATTATGTGCCTCCTACTACTGACTTTTGGCCTCATTTGTTCTTTTTGTAGTTTCATTAATTGTGAGTTTTGACTGTTCATTTGGGATTGTTCATCTTTCCTGAGTTAGGCATGTATTGCAATATACTTCCCTCATAGCATGGCCTTTGCTGCATTCCACAGATTTTGTGTTGCTGAATTATTGTCATAATTTGTTTCCATATATTTGCTTAATCTCTGTTTTTATTTGGTCATTGTTCAGTTGATTATTTAGGAGCATGTTATTAAGTCTACATGTGTTTGTGGACTTTTTCATTTTCTTTGCATAATTAATTTCTAGTTTCATACCGCTGTGATCTGAGAAGCTAGTTGGTAAAAATTCAATCTTTCTGTATTTACTGAGGCTCTTTTTGCGGCCTAGTATATGATCTATTCTTGAAAATGTTCCATGTGCACGTGAGAAGAATGTGTATCCTGTTGCTTTTGGATGGAGTGTTCTGTAGGTGCCCATTAGGTCCATCTGTTCTAATATGTTGTTCAGTGCCTGTGTCTCTTCACTTATTTTCTGTCTGGTTGATCTGTATTTTAGAGTGGTGTGTTGAAGTCTCCTAAAATGAATGCATAGCATTCTATTTCCACCTTTAATTCTGTTAGTATTTGTTCCACATATGTAGGTGATCATGTGTTCTGTGCATAGATATTTACAATAATTATATCCCCTTGTTGGACTGACCCCTTTATCATTTTGTAATGTCCTTCTTTGCCTCTTGTTACTTTGTTCTGGAGTCTATTTTATCTGACACAAGTACTGCAACTCCTGCTTTTTTCTCCCTATTAGTTGTATGAAATATCTTTTTCCTTTACTTTCAGTCTTTGTATGTCTTTGGGTTTAAAGTGAGTCTCTTGTAGGCAGCATATAGTTGGGTCTTGTTTTTTTATTCATTCAGTGACTCTTTGTCTTTTGATTGGTGCATTCAGACATTTACATTTAGAGTGATTATCAATAGGTATGTACCTATTGCCATTGCAGGCTTTAGATTCATTGTTACCAAACATTCAAGGGTAATTCCCTTACTATCTAACAGTCTAATTTAACTCAGTAAGTATGCTATTACAAACACAACCTAAAGGTTCTTTTTTGTTTCCTCTTTTTTCTTCTTCCTCCATTCCTTATATATTAGGTATCATATTCTGTACTCTTTATCTCTCCTGTGATTGACTTTGGATGTAGTTGATATGATTTTGCATCTGCTTAGTAATTAATTGTTCTACTTTCTTTACCGTGGTTTTACTTCCCCTGGTGACATCTATTTAGGCTTAGGAACCTTTCCATCCAGAGCAGTTCCTCCAAAATGCACTGTAGCAGTGGTTTGTGGGAGATAAATTCTCTCAACTTTGCTTATCTGGATATTCTTTAATCCCTCCTTCAAATTTAAATAATAATCTTTCCAAGTAGAGTATTCTTGGTTTGAGGCCATTCTGTTCCATTGCATTAAATATATCATGCCACTCCCTTGTGGCTTGTAATGTTTCTGTTGAGAAGTCTGATGATAACCTGATGGGTTTTCCTTTGTACATGATCTTTTTTCTCTCTCTAGCTGCTTTTAAAAGTCTGTCCTTATCCTTGATCTTTGCCATTTTAATTATTATATGTCTTGTTGTTGTCTTCCTTGGGTCCCTTGTGTTGGGAGATCTGTGCACCTCCATGGCTTGAGAGACTATAACCTTCCCCAGATTGGGGAAATTTTTAGCAATTACCTCTTCAGTGACACTTTCTATCCCTTTTTCTTTCTCTTGTTCTTCTGGCAGTGCTATAATGCGAATATTGTTCCGTTTGGATTGGTCACACCATTTTCTCAATATTCTTTCATTCCTAGAGATCCTCTTCTCTCTCTGGGCCTCAGCTTCTTTGTGTACCTCTTCTCTAATTTCTGTTCCATTTACCATCTGTTTTACTCCATCTAATCTGTGTTTAAATCCCTCCATTGTATGGTTCATTTCAGGTATGGAATTTCTTAATGATTGTATCTCCATCCTAAATTCATCCCTGTGTTCTTGAATATTTTTCTGTACCTCCCTGAACCTGTTCATGATTTTTCTTTTGAACTCTCTTTCAGGAAGATTGGTTTTGTTCAGTTTCACTTCAGCCTTTTTCTGGTGTTTGTGAGATTTTGGGTTGAACCAGGTTCCTTTGACATTTCATATTTGTATGTGGTGCCCTCTAATGCCCAGAAGCTCTAGGATATGGAACTGCTCAGCCCCAGGAATGATGTCTGGGTTTGCATGGGAGTGATGCTGGTGCCTGGGGGGAGGAAAGAACTGTTTACTGCTTCCTGGATGCAGTGCCTGTCTCCAGTATCAGTACCAGTGGGCTGAGCACACAAGTGTAAGCCTCTGTACTTTGTGTTTCTATCTGTCATAGGCGGGACCTCCCTCTGATTGCCTGACACCAGGGCATTGACTGCCATTTTTTTTTGTATCATTAATCTACAATTACATGAGGAACATTATGTTTATTATTTTCCCCCCTTCACCAAGTACCCCCAACATACCCCATTATAGTCAGGGTCCATCAGCATGGTAATATTCTGTAGAGTCACTACTTGTCTTCTCCATGTTGCACAGCCCTCCCCATGCCTCCCCCCACATTATACATGCTAATCGTAATGCCACCTTTCTTTCCCCCACCCCCTTATCCCTCCCTTACCACCCACCCTCCCCAGTCCCTTTCCCTTTGGTAACTATTAGTCCAATCTTGGGTTCTGTGATTCTGCTGCTGTTTTGTTCCTTCAGTTTTTTCTTTGTTCTTATACTCCACCTATGAGTGAAATCATTTGGTACTTGTCTTTCTCCATCTGGCTTGTTTCACTGAGTATAATACCCTCTAGCTTGACTGCCATTTTGCAAACCAGTGCTGGGAGGCCAGGAGAAGGCACAGAGGCTACATATCACAGTGGTGGGCCTCAGATCTGAGTAGCCAGCCAGGGGGATATAGTGCCTGAAGCTCCTCATAGTTCCCAACCTGCTGAGCAGAGCATGCCCAGACAACCTTGTCCACCTATCCCTTCTTCCATGCAGCAATCTTTGTGCAAACCCCACCCCTTCAGAGCCCTCTTGCTGCTAGGTAGCCTCTCAGACCATCCACCTTTCTTTGTCCCAGAGCAGCCAAATGTGGATCCCTGTCCTCTACAAATGGCTGGAATCTCTGTCTCTCCAAGTATTCTGCCTGTCTTAGTGCTCCACCCCCACTAATCCCCAGAGCATCATGCAATGTAGGTTTCTTCTCCCAAAGCAGATCTCCAGAGCTGGGTGTTCAGCAGTCCTAGGCTTCTACCCCCTCCCCACTTGGTTTCTCTTCCTCCCACTGGTGATCTGGGGTTGGGGAAGGGCTTAGGTCTGGCCAGATCAAGGCTTTGGTATGTTACCCTATTTCATGAGGTTTGCTGTGTTCTCCAGGTGTATGCAGTCTAGCACAGCCTTCTTTCCTGTTGCTCTTTTAGGATTAGTTGTATTAACTATATTTTCATTTTATATGTGGTTTTTGGAAGAGTTCTCTGTCTCACCTCTCATGCTGCCATCTTCAATCTCTGGAATCACCATGAACATTTTAATAATATTAATTCTTCCAACCCATGAACATGGATATCTTTTGATGATTTCTTCAGTTTCTTTCATCAAAATCGTATAGTTTTCAGTGTGCATATCTTTCATCTCCTTGATTAAATTTATTCCTAAATATTGTTTTTGATGCTATTATAAATGGGATTATTGTCCTTATTTATTTTCCAGGTAGATTGCTGTTAGTGTATAGAAATGCAACTGAGTTTGGCATGTTGATTTTGTGTCCTGCAACTTTCTTGAATTCAGTTTGAATGGTTTTTTGGTTAAGTTTTTAAGCTTTTTATACATCTTTTATATATAAGATCCTATCTTCCAAAAGAGATGGTTTTACTTCTTTCTTTCCAATTCAAATACCTTTTATTTCTTCTTCTTGCCTAGTTTTTCTGGCTAGAACTTCCAGTAAAATGTTGAATAAGAGTGGTAAGAATGTGTATCCTTCTCTTATTCCTAATCTTCCAGGGAGATCTTCCCATCTTTCACCATTGAGTATGATGTTATCTCTGGGCTTGTCATATATGGCCTTTATTTTGGTAAGATACATTCCTTTTCTTTTTGTATCATTAATCTACAATTACATGAGGAACATAATGTTTACATAGACTCCCCAATTCACCAAGTCCCCCCACCACAAACCCCATTGCAGTCACTGTCCATCACCATAGTAAGATGCTGTAGAATCCCTACTTGTCTTCTCTGTGTTGCACAGCCCTCCCTGTGCCTCCCCCACTATACATGCTAATTTTAATGCTCCCTTTCTTTCTCCCACCCCCTTATCCCTCCCTTACCACCCATCCTCCCCAGTCCCTTTCCCTTTGGCAACTGTTAGTCCATTCTTGGGTTCTGTGAGTCTGCTGCTGTTTTCTTCCTTCAGTTTTCCTTTGTTCTTATACTCCGTATATGAGTGAAATCATTTGGTACTTGTCTTTCTCCACCTGGCTTATTTCACTGAGTGTAATACCCTCTAGCAGCATCCATGTTGTTGCAAACAGTAGGATTTATTTTCTTGTTATGGATGAATAATATTCCATTGTGTATATGTACCACATCTTCTTTATTCATTCATCTACTGATGGACACTTAGGTTGCTTCCATTTCTTGGCTATTGTAAATAGTGCTGTTATAACCATAGGGGTGCATCTGTCTTTTTCAAACTGGGCTGCTGCATTCTTAGGGTAAATTCCTAGGGGAGGAATTCCTGGGTTAAATGATATTTCTATTTTGAGCTTTCTGAGGAACCTCCATACTGCTTTCCACAATGGGTGAACTAATTTACATTCCCACCAGCAGTATAAGAGGGTTCCTCTTTCTTCACAACCTCACCAACATTTGTTGTTGTTTGTCTTTTGGATGGTGGCATTCCTTACTGATGTGAGCTGATATCTCATTGTGGTTTTAATTTGCATTTCTCTGATGACTAGCGATATGGAGCATCCTTTCCTGTGTCTGTTGGTCAACTGAATTTCTTCTTTAGAGAACTGTCTGCTCAGCTCCTATGCCCATTTTTAAATTTGATTATTTGCTTTTTGTTTGTTGAGGTGTGTGAGCTCTTTATATATTCTGGATGTCAACCCTTTGTTGGAGCTGTCATTTATGAATATATTCTCCCATACTGTAGGATGCCTTTTTGTTCTACTGATGGTGTCCTTTGCTGTACAGAAGCTTTTCAGCTTGATATAGTCCCACTTGTTCATTTCTGCTTTTGTTTCCCTTGCCCAGGGAAATATGTTCATGAAGAAGTCACTCATGTTTATGTCCAAGAGATTTTTGCCTATGTTTTTTTCTAAGAGTTTTATGGTTTCATGACTTACATTCAGGTCTTTGATCCATTTCGAATTTACTTTTGTGTTTGGTGTTAGACAATGACCCAGTTTCATTCTCTTACATGTAGCTGTCCAGTTTTGCCAACACCAGCTGTTGAAGAGGCTGTCATTTCCCCATTGTATGTCCATGGCTCCTTTATCGTATATTAATTGACAATATATGTTTGGGTTAATGTCTGGAGTCTCTATTCTATTCCACTGGTATGTGGGTCTATTCTTGTGGCAGTACCAAATTGTCTTGATTACTCTGGCTTTGTAATAGAGCTTGAAGTTGGGGAGTGTGATCCCCCACACACACTTTATTCTTCCTTCTCAGGATTGCTTTGGATATTCGGGGTCTTTGGTAGTTCCATATGAATTTTTGAACTATTTGTTCCAGTTCGTTGAAGAATGCTGTTGGTAATTTGATAGAATTGCATTAAATCTGTAGATTGCTTTGGACAGGATAGCCTTTAGACAATATTAATTCTTCCTAGCCAAGAGCATGGGATAAGTTTCCATTTGTTAGTGTCCTCTTTAATATCTCTTAAGAGTATCTTGTAGTTTTCAGGGTATAGGTCTTTCACTTCCTTGGTTAGGTTTACTCCTAGTTAATTTATTCTTTTTTATGCAATTGTGAATGGAATTATTTTCCTGATTTCTCTTTCTTTTAGTTCATTGTTAGTGTATAGGAAAGCTACAGATTTCTGTGTATTAATTTTGTATCCTGCAACTTTGCTGAATTCCGATATTAGTTCTAGTAGTTTTGGAATGGAGTCTTTAGGGTTTTTTATGTACCATACCATGTCATCTGCAAATAGTGACAGTTTGATTTTTCCTTTACCAATCTGGATTCATTGTATTTCTTTGTTTTGTCTAATTGCCGTGGCTAGGACCACCAGAACTATGTTGAACAACAGTGGGGAGAGTGGGCATCCCTCTCTTGTTCCGATATTAGAGGAAAAGCTTTCAACTTCTCGCTGTACAGTATGATGTTGGCTGTGGGTTTATGATATATGGCCTTTATTATGTTGAGGTACTTGCACTCTATACCCATTTTGCTGAGAGTTTTTATCATGAATGGATCTTGAATTTTCTCGAATGCTTTTTCTGCGTCTATGGAGATGATCATGTTGTTTTGTCCTTTTCGTTGATGTGGTCAATGATGTTGATGGATTTTTTAATGTTGTACCATCCTTGCATCCCTGAGATGAATCCCACTTGGTCATGGTGTATGATCGTCTTGATATAATTTTGAATTCAGTTTGTAAATATTTTGTTGAGCATTTTTGCATATATGTTAATCAGGGATATTGGTCTGTGTTTTTCTTTTTTGGTAGGGTCTTTGCCTGGTTTTGGTATTAGGGTGATACTGGCTTCATAGAATGAGTTAGGAAGTATTTCCTCCTTTTCTATTTTTTGGAAAACTATAAGGAGAATGGGTCTTATGTCTTCTCTGTATGTCTGCTAAAATTCCAAGGTAAATCCATCTGGCCTGGGGGTTTTGCTCTTGGGTAGTTTTTTTATTACTGCTTCAATTTTGTTGCTGGCAATTGGTCTATTTAGATTTTCTATTTCTTCCTTGGTTACTCTTGGAAGGTTGTATTTTTCTAGTAAGTTGCCCATTTCTCCTAGGTTTTCCAGCTTGTTAGCATATAGGTTTTCATAGTATTCTCTAATAATTCATTGTATTTCTGTGGGGTCCATCGTGATTCTTCCTTTCTCATTTCTGATTCTGTTGATGTGTGTTGATTCTCTTTTTCTGTCAATAAGTCTGGCTAGGGGATTATCTATTTTGTTTATTTTCTCAAAGAACCAGCTCTTGTTTTCATTAATTTTTTTCTATTATTTTATTCTTCTCAATTTTACTTATCTCTTCTCTGATCTTTATTATATCCCTCCTTCTGCTGAATTTAGGCCTCATTTGTTCTTCTTTTTCAAATTTCAATAATTGTGACTTTAGACTATTCACTTGGGATTGTTCTTCCTTCTTTAAATATGCCTGAATTGCTATATACTTTCCTCTTGGAACTGTCTTCGCTGCATCCCACAGAAGTTGGGGCTTTGTGCTCTTGTATTGCTTGATCTCTATTTTAATTTGGTCATTGATCCATTGATTATTTAGGAGCATGTTGTTAAGCCTTCATGTGTTTGTGAGCCTTTTTGCTTTCTTTGTGCAATTTATTTCTAGTTTTATCCCTTTGCGGTCCGAGAAGTTTGTCGGTAGAATTTCAGTCTTTTGGAATTTACTGAGGCTCTTTTTGTGGCCTAGTATGTGGTCTATTCTGGAAAATTTTCCATGTGGACTGGAGAAGAATGTGTATCCTGCTGCTTTCGGGTGTACAGTTCTGTAGATGTCTATTAGGTACATCTGTTCTAGTGTGTTGTTCAGTGCCTCTGTGTACTTCCTTATTTTCTGTCTGGTGGATCTGTCCTTTGGAGTGAGTGGTGTGTTGACATCTCCTAAAATGAATGCATTGCATTCTATTTCCTCCTTTAATTCTGTCAGTGTTTGTTTCACATATGTTGGTGCTCCTGTATTGGGTCTATATATATTTATAATGGTTATATCCTCTCATTGGACTGAACCCTTTATCATTGTGTAATGTCTTTCTTTATATCTTGTTACTTTGTTTTGAAGTCTATTTTGTCTGATACTAGTACTGCAACATCTGCTTTTTTCTCCCTGTTGTTTGCATGAAGTATCGTTTTCCATCACTTCACTTTTAGTCTGTGTATGTCTTTGTGTTTGAGGTGAGTCTTTTGTAAGCAGCGTATAGATGAGTCTTGCTTTTTTATCCATTCTATTACTCTGTGTCTTTTGATTGGTGTATTTAATCCATTTACATTTAGGGTGATTATTGAAAGATATGTACTTATTGCCATTGTAGGCTTTAGATTTGTGGTTACCAATGGTTCATGGGTAGCTTCTTTACTATCTAACTGTTTCACTTAACTCACTTATTGAGCTATTATAAACACAGTCTGATGATTCTTTATTTCTCTCCCTTCTTATTCCTCCTCCCCCATTCTTCATATGTTAGGTGATTTATTCTGTGCTCTTTGTGTATCCTTTGACTGCTTTTGTGAGTAGTTGATTTTATTTTTTGCCTTTAGTTAGTATTTGGTTGGTCTGCTTTCTTTGCTGATTTTATTTTCTCTGGTAACATCTATTTAGCCTTAGGAGTGCTTCCATCTAGAGCAGTCCCTCTAAAATACCCTGTAGAGGTGGTTTGTGGGAGCCAAATTCCTTCAACCTTTGCTTGTCTGGGAATTGTTTAATCCTGCCTTCATATTTAAATGATAATCATGCTGGACACAGTATCCTTGGTTCAAGGCCCTTCTGTTTCATTGCATTAAATATATCATGCCATTCTCTTCTGGCCGCTAAGGTTTCTGTTGAGAAGTCTGATGATAGCCTAATGGGTTGTCCTTTGTAGGTGACCTTTTTTCTCTCTCTGGCTGCCTTTAATACTCTGTCCTTGTCCTTGATTTTTGCCATTTTAATTATTATGTGTCTTGGTGTTGTCCTCCTTGGGTCCCTTGTGTTGGGATTTCTGTGGGCTTCCATGGTCTGAGAGACTATTTACTCCCCCAGTTTGGGGAAGTTTTCAGCAATTATTTCTTCAAAGACACTTTCTATCCATTTTTCTCTCTCTTCTTCTTCTGGTACCCCTATAATGTGGATATTGTTCCATTTTAATTGGTCACACAGTTCTCTTAATATTCTTCCATTCCTGGAGATCCTTTTTTCTCTCTCTGCCTCAGCTTCTCTGTGTTCCTGTTGTCTGATTTCTATTCCATTAACAGCCTCTTGCAACTCATCGAGTCTGCTCTTAAGTCCTTCCAGAGATTGTTTTAGTTTCTGTATTCTCCTTCCCAACTTTATCCATTACCTCTTGCATATTTCTCTGCAGGTCCATCAGCATGGTTATGACCTTTATTTTGAATTCTTTTTCAGGACGATTGGTTAAATCTATCTCCCCAGGCTCCTTCTTTGGGATTGTCTGCATTATTCTTGTCTGGATCAAATTCTTCTGCCTTTTCATGGTGATAGAGGTAGTCGTGGCCAGTTGGCACGTGTGTCGGCTGGGAGAACAAAGTTCTTTCTTGCTTGCTCATCACCTTCCTCTCCTGGGAGAACTGCAACCCCTAGTGCTTGTACTGGGCAGCTGCACATTGACAGGGCCTCTGAGTCTAGCATGGGCAGCTGTGGAGGAGGCTCTGCAAGGTTGCTGTGGGCACAGTCACTCTCAGGCTGCTCCCCTGGTATGGCAGGGCCACTCTGCAGGGGGAATGGGTGGGAGGCTGTTTATCACCCTGAGGAGCCTCAGAGCTGTGTTTCCTCCCAGAGGGTTAGGGTGCCTGTTGTTCCCCAGGATTCCCAACTGCTGAGTTGAGTGTGCTGGGATGCTTCCACCCAGCTGTGAGACCCCTGTCCCTTTAAGACTTTCAAAAAGCACTCCTATTTCTTTTGTCCCAGGGGCGCTGGCTGTGGGGAACCGCTCACAGATTTTACTGTTCTGTTTCCCTAATATCCAGCACACTATGCACTGTGTGTCTGTGCTCCCAGTGCAGATGACTAGAGGTGGTTGTTTAGCAGTCCTGGGCTCCCATTCCCTCCCCGCTCTGACTCCTTTCTTCCTGCCAGGGAACTGTGGTGAGGGGGCTCTCGGGTCCTGCCTGGCCATGGCTTGTATCTTACCTCCTTAGTGAGGTGCTGAGTTCTCGCAGATGTAGATGTAGCCTGGCTGTTGTCCTGTATCTTCTGGTCTCTCTTTTAGGAATAGTTGTATTTGTTATATTTTCACAAATATATATGGTTTTGGGAGGAGATTTCTGCTGCCCTACTCATGCTGCCATCTTGGCTCCTCCCTCCAGATACATTCCTTTTTATACCCAGTTTGTTCAGAGTTTCTATTATGAAAAGATCTGATTTCTGTGGAATTTTGTTTTTATTTCTCTTGGGTAAATATCTAAGGGTGAAATTGCTAACAAACCATCTTCCAAAGCAGTTATACTGCTCCACATTCCTGCCAGCAGTGTCTGAAAATTCCAGTTGTTACACATCCTTGCTAACATTTGATGTTGTCAGTCTTTTTTTCCCAGCTTTTATGAAATATAACTGACATATAACATTGTGTAAGTTTAATGTGTATAATGTGATGATTTGATATATGTATATATTGTGGAATGATTATCACAATACAGTTATTTTTTTAAATATGAAAAACTTTACCAATTTGCACATCCTTGCATGGGGGCCGTACTGTACCAATTTTAATATGTGCTGCTAAGCACAGTCTTTTTAATTCTAGCCTTTCTAGTGGGTATGAATTGATATCTCATTGTGGTTTTAATTTGCATTTCCCTAATAACTAATGATGTTGAATACTTTTTTATTGCTTATTGTCTATTTCCTTTGTGAAGTGCATCTTCAAATCTTTTGATCATTTTTAGTGAGTTGGTTATTTTAATTGTGGAGTGGTAGGAGTTCTTTATGTGTTCTGGTTGCATGTCAGGTGTGTGTATTGTAAATGTGTCTCCCATTCTTTGGGTTATTCATTTCCATAATAGTGTCTTTTATGAGCAGAAAATTTTAAAGTCCATTTTATCAATTCTTTCCCTTATGTTTAGGGCCTTTTGGGTCCAGTCTAAAAATGTGTTGCCTACACTAAGTTTGTAGTTTAATGATACTACATTTTCTTCTAAAAACATTAGAAATTTAACTTTTATGTTTAGGTCTATAATCCATCTTGAATTAATTTTTGTGAGTGGTTTGAGGTTGAAGTCAAGATTCTTTTTATTCCACGTGGATAACTAGTTGTTTGTTCCAACACCATTTATTGAAAATACTTTACTTTTCCCATTTAATTGTTTTTATTCCTTTGTATAAAGAAAAAATCAATCTACTATATATGTGTAAGTATATTTCTGGATTCTCCACTCCCTTCCACTGATCTATTTGTTGGACTCTAGTCTTGATTATTTTAGCTTTATAGTGAGGTAATGTGTATCCTTAACTTTCACTTTTTCAAAACTGTTTTGGTCCTTAGAGGTCCTTTGAATTTCGATATAACTTTCCATAAACTTGTCAGTTTCTCAAAAAATAGCCTGACATGAATTTTATTGAAATTTGAAGAATATAAAGATCAATTTAGGGAACATTGTCATATTTATAATATTGAATTTTCACTCTATGAACATAGTACATTTCTCAGTTTAATATACTGATCTTACATCTTACTAAATTTATCCCTAAATATCTCACATTTTGTAATATTATTGTAAATAGTATTATTTAAAATTTTCCTTTCTTTACCAACTTTTCATTGCAAGGATATAGAAGTATAATTGCTTTTGTGTATATAGCTTTTGTATCCTGTGACTTCGCTGAATTCACTTATTAGTTCTCATAGTTTCTTAGTACATTCCTTAGAATATTCTACATACAAAATCATGTCATCTGTAAATAAATGTAGCTTTACTTCTTCCTTTACAGTCTCTGTGTTTTTCTTTTTCTTTCTCTATTGCACAGAGTAGGACCTCATCACATTGTTCAATAGAACTGGTGAGAGCAGATATCCTTGCTTTGTTCCCAATCATGGAGGGAAAGTTTTCAGTTTTTTTAGTTAAATATGAGATTTTATATGGATGCCTTTATTAGGTTGAGGAAGTTTACCGTTATTCTTAGTTTGCTGAGAATTTTTATTGTGAATTCGTACTCAATTTTTAAAAATTATTTTCTGTATCTATTGAGATGGTGTATGATTTTCCCCTTTATGCTGTTAGTATGGATAAATCCACCTTAGCCATAATTTATTATAATTTTTATATATCACTGGATTCCCTTTGCTAATATTTTGTTAATTATTTTTCATCTATATGCATGAGGAAGTTTTGGCTGCAGTTTTTTCTTGTAATATCTTCGTCTGATTTTAGTGTCAGGATTATGCTGGCCTTATAAAATGACTGTGAAAGTATTTCTTCCTATCTTTTCTGAAAGAGTCTGTATAAGTTTATATATTTCTTTTTTAAAGTGGCTTCTTCTGAGCCTTTTCTGAGCTTTTAAATTACATTTAATATGTTCCTTATAAGCTGTTTCACTAACACTTATCATTCACATACATAATTACTTGCTTAAATTCTATCTCTCTCATTAGACTATAAGCTCTATGAGAGCTCTTATCTGTTTTGCTTACCCTTGTATTCTTAGCATCTAGCCAAGTGCCTGGTTCAAAGTACATATAATCGGATATTTTCTGAACTGCACTTAAAGAGCAAATAAAAGACTAGGAAAATGGAGAGTTGTGGCAAAAACCAAAGACAATATGAAGTCTTCCTTTTCAAAAAATTACGCAGAAGCATAAAAAACAATGAGACCTGGGGTGGGGGCGTTGGTGTATTAATGAATAAAAGAAAGAAAACAGAGTATTTGCCTTCTATTTTGTTTTAGTCTTCTCAGTCAAAGAGGATGCTCTTTGTACTGGAAAAAAATTTAAAAAACAAACAAACAAAACCCCCATTCCAGGGAATGGAATCAAACTTAGCTAAGATTATAAACCTTAACTGCTTTAAATGAGCTCAAGTTTCTAGCCTAATTTACATTCTAAGGTACTGTGGCCTAGTAGATAAGCTAACTGAACCACTGCTGGCAATCTTTGAAAAGTGGAAAAATATGCCTGTCAGTGGGGAGAAGATGGGGGGAATGGGCAAGGGGGAGGGAGAGTGAGGGTGAAGAAGAGAAGTTTCAGATTGAAGTCAGGGAATCAATATTCAGAAGGTCATTTCAGCAGACTGGAGGCTGGTGACCTTGACATTAATCTTAGTGGTGTTCTTCAACTATTTATTAAAGAGAATAAATTGTAGATATTAAGAAAAGGAAGTTAAGATCACTGTGAGCCTATCAGAGTTTATTGAAGAAGAGGTGGTGGGGTGAAGACAGAAGGGGAGGAGAGAATAGAGCAGAAGGGAGGAGAGGGGAGGGAAGAGGAAGGAAAATAAGAAGATCTCAGGCTTGGTAGTAAAGAAGGCCTAATTTCAACCCCAGCTCTTTTAACTTTTTAGTAAAATGACATTGGGTGAGTTATTTACTCTCTTTAAGTCAAATGTCATTAGTAATATAGAAATAATAATAATAATATGAGAACCTACTTCATAGGCTAATCATGAGGTTTAAACCAAATAATGTGTGTAAAACATTTTATTTCTTTATTTCTTATTTAAATTGGGAGAAAGCTGTATTTAGTATAGCTATATTTATTATCTTTTTTTCATTTAATTGGATTTCAATAAGACCTTTACAACATCTCCATGATATCTTTGTAAACAAGCAGAAGGGATATAGGTTGTATGATACATAACTGGTTGAACAATCAGACCAAAAATGTACTAATTAATGTGTTCACATCAGGCTGAAGGGAAGTTTCCAGAAGTGTAATTTTGAATTCCATCCGTAACTGATCTTTTATTTTACCTAATCCACTATTTGAATGAGAGCATTGTAGCAGGCTAATCAAAGAGCTAATAAGCTGCCTAAAAGAAATAAGACCTGAAAAGAGATAGTCTAATATGTACAAAGAATGTGGGCTTGATATTATGAGTCTACCACTACTAGCTGTGTGGCCTTGAGTAATTGACTTAACTACCTGAAACTTTGTTTCCTCATTTGCATGAAGATAATACCACTTATTTCATAGTGGTTGTGAGAATAAAAAAGATAGTATATATATATATATATATTCTAGTTATCCATTGTTGTATAATAAATTATCCCCAAACTTGAAGGCCTAAAACAATAAACTTTATTATTGCACATAGTTTATGAGGGTCAGGAGTCCAGGAGCAGCTTACTCGGGCAGTTGTAGCTCAAGGTCCCTGTGGAGGTTGAAATCAAGATCTGGACTGGGGCTGCAGTCATCTGAAGGGCTTGAATAGGACTGGAAGATCTTCTGACTTCACACATATCATTGTTAGCAGGAGGCCTCAGTTCCTCACCACATGTTCCTAATGATATCATAATGGTTTACCCAGAAAAAGTAATCTCAGAGAGAGAGAAAGAGCAAGCAGGAAGCCACAGTACCTTATATGACCTAATCTCCGAAGTCACATACTGTCACTGATTTTATTCTATTCATTGAAATGAATCATTAAGTGTATCCCATACTCAAGGGGAAGGGAATTAGGATCCATCTCTTGAAGGGTGAAGAAGCATAGAATTTTGTGGACATATCTTAAAACTACCACAATAAAATTGTACTCTGTACAGTGCTTAGCAGGGACTCCATAAATGATAGTTATTATATTGTTACACATATACAATACATATATTCCTTACTATAAATGGGTGCAACCACTGTGCTCAGCACAAGAAAAACTTACAGTTTTTCAGATTCCTGGAAAACACAGAGAAAGAAGCACTGTATGTCACTTCATACATGTGTTTTGTAAACTAATGAATGGACCATTTTTTACTGCATATATTGCATTAAAAACAGTGCTAATAAAAATAAATTTCTGTAACACTTAATAGGTGTTCCTAAAATGTATAATTAACCTGGAAATACCAATGACATGGATAATTTGGCAGTTAAGACAAAAATATGTTTTTTATGATTTTGTTAAGAGTTCTATACTTATATCTAAATATGGGTGGTATTGCTCATCTGAGAATTCATCGAATTTTCCCAGTTGTCTTTCTGAGTATCTTGTTCTCCTTGTCCATTTAAAGTGGGCCATAGCTAAGACTGACACAAAGTCCCCAGTCTGCAGAAAAGATAAGAAGACTTACCAATTCACACATCTTCCCTGAGAGCAAGGAATAATTTTAGGGAGAAGTAAACCAACAAAAAGCACTCTATCAACAAAGAGCTCAATTAAGCCAGAATGCTCATGTTGAGAGTAAAAATTTAGAAGCAAAATTTAATATGTCTAAATTACTGGGTAATCTAGATTTCCTCTGTTTATCTGTACATTTGCAGACATATGAGTACATAATTGTCCATCGTTAGCCTCGAGGTTTGTTTGATATTAGTTATAAACAAAAACATAAGAACTTTCCAACCCCTGTGGTTAGAGTTATTTAGTGGGCCACTTTGGTAAGATAAATCATTAAATTGAAGGTACTGTCACACCTTAAACTGGTTAATTTACTAACATTTTGATTTTCATTAAAGTTTAGATCCTTAGGCTAGTGTCTGTGCAGTTGAACTCTAGTGGCTCACTAATATAGCAATGAAACTTATAAGATGTTCAGAACATAATCACCAATTTGAAAGTAAGTAAAAATGGTCTCTGAGGAGCCAGTGTTTACAGAGCTTATATATGTCTTTGCAGAAGAGGTAGGAAGTCTCCCAAGAGTTTCACAGGGAGCCTCTTCACTTAAAAATGCATAACCTAAAGGGATTCAAGGTGGTGGCATGAGAGATGAGATGGAGAACTCCTCCCAAAAACCCATATAGTACGAAAATATAGTTAATACAACTAACCCTGGAACAGCAACAGCAGGGAAGGCTGCACCAGACTGCATATAGACCTCAAGAACAGAGCAGACCTCACAAAACAGGGTGACGTATGAAAGCCTTGATCTAGCAGGACGCAGGCCCTTCCCCCACCTCAGCTCACTGGCGGGAAGAAGAGAAATGGAGCAGGGAAGGGGTGGAAGCCTAAGACTGCTGAACACCGAGCTTTGGAGGTCTGCTTTGGAAAACAGACCTACATTGTGTGGTGCTCTAGAGGTTGCTGCTGCTGGGGAGCTAGGACAGGGGGAGTGCTTGAGAGACTGAGACTTGACTGCGAAAGATGGGGATCCACATCCAGCCGCTCTGGGACAAAGGGAAAGGCAGGTGGTCTGAGAGGCTTTCTAGCAGCGAGAGGGCTGCTGAAGGGGTGGGGTTTGCACAGACCTTGCTGCATGGGAGATAGGTGGACAAGTTTGTCTGGGCACACTCTCCCCAGCAGGTTGGGAACTCTACAGCAGCTAGAGACACAAATCACAGAGGCTTACACCTGTGTGCTTGGCCCACTGGCTCTGAAACTGGAGACAGACACTGCAGCCAAAAAGCAGGGAACAGCTCTTTCCTCCCACCAGGGACCAGCGCCACTAGCCTGCAACCCCCAGCATCACTCCAGGGGCTGAGTAGCTCCAGAGACTAGTGCTTCAGGGGACTAGAGGGAACCTCATAGAAATATGAAATGTCAAAAGAGCCTGGTTCAGACCTATATCTCACAAACCCCAGAAAAAGGGCCAAATGATGCTGAACTCACCAATCATCCTGAAAGAGAGTTCAAAATAAAAATCATAAATGTAAGGGATGGGTCTCACTGGAGGAACCCAACTCAAGCCAAGTAAGGAAGAGAATGGCAAATGTCACTCAAATGATTCAATGGAAGGTCACTAGCCACAGGTCCCACCTAAAATATGCATCACAGTACTCTCTCCCCAGCAACACAGCATGACCAATCATCAGTGATTATGACACCCACACTGGCCATTAGTTCTGTTCACAATACCCTCAGGGCTCTCCCAGCTCCCTTGATAAGCCTGTTGCCCCTCCTGCTGGGCACGACTTCCCTGGGCCATAGATACATGGACCGGTGAACCTTGCCGGGGATTGCACTAATAAAGTTTTTTCTGCCTCCTTTGTTGCTGCTTGCACAGTCTAGTTTTGTTTACCTTACAATAAACATGCTCATGGAGGTACAGAAAAATATTCAAGAACTCAGGAAGATGGAGATTCAATCATTAAGAAATTCTATATCTGAAATGAAACAGACAAGGAAGGGATTTAAAAGCAGGCTGGATGTAGTAGAAAAGATGGTAAATGGAACAGAAATTAGAGAAGAGGAATATAAAGAAGCTGAGGCCCAGAGAGAAAAAAGGATCTCTAAGAATGAAAGAATATTGAGAGAGCTCTGTGACCAATCCAAATGGAACAATATTCACATTATAGGAGTATAAGAAGAAGAGAGAAAAAGGAATAAAAAGTGTCATTGAGAAGGTAATTGCTGAAAACATCCCCAATCTGGGGAAGGTGATAGTCTCTCAAGCTATGGAGATACACAGATCTCCCAAAACAAGGGACCCAAGGAAGACAACATCAAGACATACATGGCTAGAGGTCCTAGCCATGGCTATCAGACAACACAAAGAAATAACAGGCATCCAGAATGGCAAGGAAGAAGTCAAACTGTCCCTGTTTGCAGATGACATGATATTATACATAAAAAACAATAAAGAATCCACTCCAAAACTATTAGATCTAACATCTGAAATCAACAAAGTTGTAGGATACAAAATTAATACACAGAAATCTGTTGCTTTCCTATACACTAACAATGAACTAGCAGAAAGAGAAATCAGGAAAACAATTCCATTCACAATTGCATCAAAAAGAATAAAATACCCAGGAATAAACCTAACCAAGGAATAGAAAGACCTATGCTCTGAAAACTACCAAACACTCATGAGAGAAATTAAAGAAGATACCAATAAATGGAAACACATCCCGTGCTCATGGATAAGAAGAATTAATATTGTCAAAATGGCCATCCTGCCTAAAGCAATCTACAGATTCAATGCAATCCCTATGAAAATACCAATAACATTCTTCAATGAATTAGAGAAAATAGTTCTAAAATTCATATGGAACCACAAAAGACCTCAAATAGCCACAGAAATCCTGAGAAAGAAGAATAAAGTTGGGGGGAATTACACACCTTGACTTCAAGGTCTACTACAAAGCCACAGTAATCAAGACAATTTGGTACTGGCACAAAAACAGACCTACAGACCAAAGGAACAGACTAGAGAGCCCAGATATAAACCCAAGCATATATGGTCAATTAATATATGATAAAGGAGCCATTTGGGAAATGACAGCCTCTTCAACAACTGGTGTTGGCAAAACTGGACAGCTACATGTAAGAGAATGAAACTGGATTATTGTCTAACTCCATATACAAAAGTAAACTCAAAATGAATCAAAGACCTGAATGTAAGTCATGAAACCATAATACTTTTAGAAGAAAATATAGGCAAAAACCTCTTGGACATAAACATGAGCAAATTCTTCATGAACATATCTCCCCAGGCAAGGAAAACAAAAGCTAAAATGAACAAGTGGGACTATATCAAGCTGAAAAAGCTTCTGTACAGCAAAGGACACCATCAGTAGAACAAAAAGACATCTTACAGTTATGGGAGAATATATTCATAAATGACAGATCCGATAAGGGGTTAACATCTAAGTCATATAAAGAGCTTATGCACCTCAACAAACAAAAAGAAAATAATCCAATAAAAATATGGGCAGAGGATATGAACAGACACTTGTCCAAAGAAGAAATTCAGGTTACTAACAGGCACATGAAAAAATGCTCCACATCACTAATCATCAGAGAAATGCAAATTAAAGCCACAATGAGATATCACCTCATGCCAGTTAAGATAGCCACCACCCAAAAGACAAACAACAACAAATGTTGGTGAGGATGTGGAGAAAGGGGAACCCTGCTACACTGCTGGTGGGAGTGTAAATTAGTTCAACAATTGTGGAAAGCAGTATGGAGGTTCCTCACAAAGCTCAAAATAGAAATACCATTTGACCCAGGAATTCCTCCCCTAGGAATTTATCCTAAGAATGTAGCAGCCCAGTTTGAAAAAGACATATGCACCCCTATGTTTATCATAGCACTATTTACAATAGTGAAGAAATAGAAGCAACCTAAGTTTCCATCAATAGATGAATGGATAAAGAAGATGTGGTACACATACATGATGGAATATTATTCAGCCATAACATGAAAACAAATCCTACCATTTGCAACAACATGGATGGAGCTAGAGGGTATTATGCTCAGTGAAATAAGCCCGGTGGAAAATGACAAGTATCAAATGATTTCACTCATCTGTGGAGTATAAGAACAAAGAAAAAAACTGAAGGAACAAAACAGCAGCAGACTCACAGAACCCAAGAATGGACTGACAGTTACCAAAGAGAAAGGGACTGGGGAAGATGGGTGGGAAGGGAGGGATAAGGGGAAAAAAGGGGAGCAGGGCATTACCATTAGCAGACATAATGTTGAGGTGGGGCACTGGGAGGGCTGTACAACACAGAGAAGACAAGTAGTGATTCTATAGCATCTTACTATGCTGATGGACAGTGACTGTAATGGGGTAAGTGGGGGGGACTTGGTGATGGGGAGTCTAGTAAATATAATGTCCCTCATTTAATTGTAAATTAATGATACCAAAAAAAAAAGAAACTTCATAATAGAATACCATTAGACCCAGGAATTCCACTCCTAGGAGTTTACCCTAAGAATGCAGGAGCCCTGTTTCAAAAAGTTATATGCACCCCTATGTTTATTGCAACGCTATTTACAATAGCCAAGAAATGGAAGCAACGTAAGTGTCCATAGGAGATGAATGGATAAAGAAGATGTGGTACATATACACAATGGAATATTATTCAGCTATAAGAAGAAAACAAATCCTACTCTTTGCAACAACATGAATGGAGCTAGAGGGTATTATGCTCACTGAAATAGGCCAGGTGGAGAAAGACAAGTATCAAATGATTTCACACATATGTGGAGTATAAGAACAAAGGAAAAACTAAAGGAAAAACACAGCAGCAGACTCACAGAACCCAAGAATGGACTAACAGTTACCAAAGGGAAAGGGACTGGGGAAGATGGGTGGGAAGAGAGGGATAAGGGTTAAAAAGGGGCATTATGATTAGCACACATAATGTAGTGGGGGGGACATGAGGAAGGCAGTATAACACAGAGAAGATAAGTAGTGACTCTATAGCATCTTACTATGCTGATGGACAGTGACTCTAATGGGGTATGTGCTGCAGACTTGATAATAGGTGGAATGTAGTAACCACAATGTTGCTCATGTGAAACCTTCATATGATTGTATATCAATGGTACCTTAATAATAAAAAACATAACCCTTAACTACTGACCACGTCAGCAGGGCCAGATAAAAAGTAGTCAGGGAAAGTGTTGCTAGTCTTAGCCACTAGATTAGGTTCCTGGATCCAGTTCCAACGTGTGTGTGTGTGTGTGTGTGTGTGTGTGTGTGTGTGTGTGTGTGTGTGTTGGATGGGATGGGGGAAGTTCCCATAGAACATCATGCAAGTCTTGGACACCAGCATTGTCCAAAAATTTGACTCGATTTGGACACTATCTACCTGCAAATAGCATCAGATTCCACAGGGTTAATGATTTTTTCATGTAAGACTGCTGCGCTTCCCCACCCACTCCATCAGATGCAGTCACAAGCTCAGGCTGTACCTGTACTTCTAACCCAATGACTGTCGAGATTCCCAGGACCTCCTCCTCAGGTTTAATACTAGAGTGGCTGACAGAACTCGGGTAAAGAGTTTATTACTAGATTACTACTTTGTTATAAATGAATATAATTCAGGAACTGACAGACATAAGAGAAGCATAAGGTAAGGTATGGAGAGAAGGCCCAGAGCTTCCATGTCCTCCCCAGCTGTACCACTGTCCCCAGTCTTCCCCTGTGCACCAACCCAGAAGTTCTCCTAACTGTCCTTTCAGGCTTTTGTTAAGCCTTTATTGCATAGACGTGACTGATTAAATCACTGGCCTGGCAGCAGGGCGTTGGGACTGCAAGTTCCAACACTCTAATACATTGTTGGTACACCTGGCAACCAGCCTTCCATCCTTAGGAGCTTCTACAAGTCACCTCATTCACATAACAAAAGACACCTTCATCACTCTCAGGAATAATCTTCAGAAAATTCCAAGAGTTTGGGGACCTGCAAGCTTGGATCTGTGGACAAAGACCAAATATCTATGAGAATATATTTTGGTCATCTGAATGATCAAATATATATTACATATACATCACATTATCACAACCACACACTGGCAGGCATGATAAATCTTTTCAGAAAAGAGTTACTGGAGACCCAAGTGAAGAGAAAATCCATATTAGAAACAAGAGGAAAATCCATATTAAGAACAACAAACACTATTTGCAATATTGAACCAGAGTTAATAAGCAAAAGGTAACATGTTTGCTATATCTTTTTAGTAAGCCAAGGAGGTTTGTGTATAGTTTAGAAATACTATCAGATATGCTTACAATAAAAAGTTTTGACACTCAGGTAAGCTTTACTTATTGACTTATATAGAATGAACATAAAGAAGGGGACACTAGAGGCCTGTGGAAATACTGTGTACTGATTCAGAATCATGAGAGCTGCACAGCCTGATCTGTGAATAATAAAGTAATGATAATAAAAGCTATCACTTAATGAGCACTTACCATGTGTCAAAAACTGTTTTAAATCTTTATATGCATTGTAGTATTGAATCTTCTCAACCACCATTTAAGTATTATTAATCTCCATTTTAAATATGAGGCAATTGAGGTATAGCAGTTAAATAATTTGTCTGACATTGTTCATAAGTGAAGTCATCAAATTCATATAGTTAAGAGCCCATATCAAACTGAGGTTGAGTACCTCCAACCAGGTTTACTGTCTCAGTCTAACTTGCTCTTTCTTTTTTTATGGTGTTGATGAAGGCCCTTTGTGAAGAGGAATGATATTGTACCTTCTAACTTATTTCCAAAGAGTGAATGAGGATCTCCTCCTTTATTTCTTACTTATTCATGTGACCTTTTTTTTTTCTCTTATCCTGTGGTAGACTGAATAATGGTACCCAAAGATATCCAGGTGCTAATCCTTGTAACCTGTGAATGTTTTATGGCAAGAAGAACTTTGCACCTATGATTAAGTTAAGGATCTTGAGATATGGAGATTATCCTGTATTATCTGAGTATATCCTAAAGTTAATCACAAGTGTTCTTCTAAGAGGCAGACTGAGGGAGATTTAATGACAACAAAAGAAAAAATGTGAAAACCAGAAACAGTTGGAGGAAAAGTGATGTGAAGTAGGGCCACAAGCTAAGTAATGAGTACAGCCTCTAGAAGATGGAAAAGACAAGGAAGCAAATTCTCCCCTAGAACCTCCATGTAAGATTCATTTTGGACTTCTGGTCTCCAGAACTATAAGAGAATAAATTTCCACTGTTTTAAGCCACCAAGTTTATGGTAATTTATTACCACAGCCGTAGGAGTCTAATATACATCCCATATTACTGGCTTCATGGGTTATTTGCATCATATTTTGTATTTTTCATGCACTTTGTAATTATGTTATTACTTCCTGAATTGAACTATAAACTATGTGAATAACATATTCATAAAAGCATTATTTCAGATCAAGTTTAAGGAAGAGTATTGAGTCTTTAGCTAACCTACTCCATGATATTGCTGCTTTGGCATTCATTTTGTCTGGCCTGCAGGGACCTTAAACTGGCACTAGCCCCCTCATGCAAGGGCCCTAAATAGCAGCCCACAGAAACAACCATTAAAAAATAGTTCCTGATAATGACTTCCCCAACAGCCTTTATGATCAATAGTCTCTCTTCCTTCCCAGGGCCTTCCCCTTGTTTGACCCTTTGATAAGAGCACCGTGGCACTTACCAAAGCCCTACTCTTGGTGTGAATTGAACAATCTAGCCTTAACCCAGGAACTCCAAAGCACTCTACCCACAAACGCTAATAAAGTATGTTGCCCCAGGTCCTATCATTTACTCTGTCTGCACACTGCCTTGATCTTCCCAAATGGCCCCTTGACATGTGCTTTGTGCTTCCTCCAGGACTCATCAGTAATTAACATCTCTGTTTCAACTTTTTTGTGATCTGTTGTTGGACCAAGATTCACCATCCAGTACCCTGTGCTCCACTTACAAATGTTAATTTAGTGAAGTCATAACAAAGAGCAATTTTATTTTGAGAGAATATACTATGCCTGTTCCATATCCCAGCTTTTCCTATGGCTGCAGTGGAAAAGAGAAGGTGATGGGACTAGTATTGCTAAGTGTATAATGAAAAGAAATCTTTTCAAAATGAGGGATCAATACACTTACAGAAAAATGTCAAGTAATAAAAGTAAAACCAAAAGATCGTGGCATGAGAGGTGAGACAGAACTCCTCCCAAAACCACATAAAATATGAAAATATAGTAAATACAACTAATTGTAAAAGAGCAACAGGAAAGAAGGCTGTGCCAGACTACATACACCTGGAGAACAAAGCAGACCTCACGAAACAGGAGTATATATCACTGATACCTTAATAAAAAAGAAAAAGTAAAACCAATTAATCATGATCCATATCTCTTAGTAGAAATGCAATAATGAACTAGAACAAATAATTCTAAAATTCATGTGGAATCACAAAAGACCATGAAAAGCCAAAGCAGTCCTGAGAAGGAAGAATGAAGTTGGGGGGATTATTCTTCCTGACTTCATGCTCTACTACAAAGCCACAGTAATCAAAACAATTTGCTCCTGGCACAAGAACAAACCCATAGATTAATGGAACAGAATGGAAAGCCCAGATATAAACCCAACCATGTATGGTCAATTAATATACAATAAAGGAGCCATGAATATACAATGGGAAAAAGCCTCTTCAACAACTGGTGTTGGGAAAACTGGACAGCTACATACAAGAGAATGAAACTGGATTATTATCTAACTCCATACACAAAAGTAAACTTGAAATGGACCAAAGACCTGAATGTAAATCATGAAACCATAAAACTCTTAGAAGAAAACATAGGCAAAAATCTCTTGAACATAAGTACGAGCAGTTTTTTTCCTGAACACATCTCCTTGGGCAAGGGAAACAAAATAAAAAATGAATAAGTGGGACTATATCAAACTAGAAAGCTTCTGTAGAGCAAAGGACACCATCGGCAGAACAAAAAGGCAACCTACAGTATGGGAGAATATATTGACAAGCAACTTATCTGATAAAGCGTTAACATGCACAGTATATAAAGAAATCATAAGCCTCAACACCAAGAAAACAAACAATGCAATTAAAAAATGGGTGGAGGACCTGAACAGACATTTCTCCAAGGAAGAAATACAAATGGCCAACAGGCACATGAAAAGATGCTCCACATAACTAATCACCAGACAAATGCATCTCAAAACCACAATGAGATATCACCTCATAGCAGTTAGAATTGCCACTATCCAAAAGACAAAAAGTAACAAATGTTGGCGAGGATGCCTCCTATGCTGATGGTAGGACTGCAAATTGGTGCACCCACTGTGGAAAGCATTGTGGAGGCTTCTCAAAAACACTAAAAATAGAAATACCATTTGATCCAGTAATTCAACTTCTAGGAATTTGCCCGAAGAAAACAAAATCCCTGATTTGAAAAGATGTCTGCACTTCTATGTTTATTGCCACACTATTTGTAATAGCAAAGATATGGAAGCAACCTAAGTGTCCATCAATAGATGAATGGATAAAAAAGATGTGGTACATATACACAATGGAATATTATTCAGCCATAAAAAGAAAGAAATCCTGCCATTTGCAACAACATGGATGGATCTAGAGGGTGTTACACTCAGTGAAATTAGCCAGGTGGAGAAAGACAAACACCAAATGATTTCACTTATTTGTGGAATATGAAAACAAAGCACAACAGAAGGAACAAAAGTGTAGACTCATAGACACTGAGAAGTTCTAGTGGTTACCAAGGGGGAGGGGTTGGGGCAGGTGGTGGCAGGTGAGAGGAACAAAGGGGCACAATAATTCAGAATCACAATATAAGTTGGTCATAGGGATGGAAGTATAGTATAGAGTATATAGCCAATGATTCTGTAACATCTTTCTATGTTGATAGATAGTAACTGCACTAAAGTGGGTGAGGATTTAATAATATGGGTAACTGTTGATCCACTGTGTTCTGCATTTGAAACCAATCATACTTCAATAAAAAAGAAAAAGGAATGCAACAGGTTTGCCCACTCCCACAATTCTTTTAAAAAATTTTCAAACCTAGATAACTTTCTTGTTAGTAGTATAAAGGTACCTGTATGCCCTTCACCTGGATTCATCATATGCTAATATTTTCTTACATTTGTGCACAACAGGTAGATAGAGCATTTGAAACTAAGTGACAGGAGTCATGCCACTTTACCCTTACATACTTCATCTCATAAGAGTGAGAACATTCTCCTCTTCTCCTGCATAACCCAGTGTCATCATCTCATTTAAGATAGTGAACAATAATTTCATAACATCTTCTGACATCCAGTGCCAATTACAATTTCCCCAGTTGTTGTCAAATGTATTTAATAGCTGTTTGTTTTCTGATCCAGGATCGAATCAAGGTTTACACATTGTACTTGGTAATATCTCTTTAAAATCATCTTGAAATATTAGTAGAGAGATAGTCACAGTTTCATTTTGGAATAAAGGAAGGTAATTATCACAGAAACAAAACTACTGCATTACTTGGAGATATTTTTATCTTTTTGACTTTAAATTGCTTCTTTTCAGCTCATCACTCTAGAGAAATAAATTTCTTTAGGGAAATGACCTACCAATGGCATGACCAAGACAAAGTACTGTAATCATTGCATCTTTTTCCTGAAAGAACTTTCGCATGATTGTTTAGTTCAGCCTAAAGAGCCTTTCATGACATTTAAAAAATCACTGAGGAGAAAAAAAGGACTCTAAAAACTGACCTAACTCAGTCCTTTTTTTCAGTCTTGTTTCAGTTGCAAATATTAGATGGAATTTCATCTATGAACTTTGTTCTCTTGTCCAACTCCAGTTTCCACAGGTTTCCTTAAAAAGGAAATTCAGACACATGCTACAATATGGGTGAATCTTGAGGACATCATGCTGAGTGAAATAAGCCAGTCACAAAATGACACACACTATATGATTTCATTTATATGAGGTACTTAGAGGAGTGAAAACCATAAAGACAGAAAGTAGAATGATGGTTGTCATGGGCTAGGGGAAGCTGGAAAGTGGAGTTACTACATAATAGGGACAGAGTCTCAGTTTTTCAAGATGAAAAGAGCTCTGGAGATGGATGGTGGTGAGGGCTACATGGCAGCATGAGTGTACATGATGCTGAACTGTGCACTTAAAATGGTTAAGGTGATAAATTTTTGTTACATGTATTCTACCACAATAAAAAAATATTGAAAGAAGCAAAAACAAAAGATGACACAGGACAAAGGAAGAAGTCTAAATGTTTAGCAAGTTTCTTGAATTGGTACCATTGTGCCCCAATACAGATGGCATCCAACTATCTCTTCATGATCCTACCTTAGGACTGAGTGGTTCCCAAATAGCCAATCTGGGATATGGCCAGAGAATCTGCAACTTTAATAAGCATCCAAAATGATACTGATGACTCTTTATCTCTTTAAACAGACAAATTTGGGGAACTGTCTAGGCCACATTATTGTAAAGGAATAATTAAAGAATACTTCATCTGGATTTTTTTTAAATAAGGCAGATCATTTCTTGTGGTAAAATACAAATAATAAATTTACCACTTTAACCATTGATAAGTGCATAAGTCAGTGACATTAAGTACATTCACAATGTTATACAACTATCACCACTATCCATTTCCAGAACTTTTCATCACCCCAAACAGAAACTCCCCATTAAAAAATAACTCGCTATTCCTGCCTATGTAACCCCAGATAGCTGCTGGTGCCTCTATTCTACTTTCTATCTCTATGAATTTGCCTACTCTAGGTGCCTCATAAAAGTGAATAGAAAATTGATATTTAATATAAGTTAAATTGTTTTCTTGCTGAGAGGCATAAATCTAGGTGAAAGGAAACAAACATTATTTGAGTGCTTTTGCTTAAGTCAAGGTCACATTCAGATTTACTGGGTTTATCTCAAGCAATAGAAAATTGTATTTATAAACTTTGGTTCATGGAATCATAGATTCCTTTCATCTTAATTATTTTTATCATGACTTATGTGTTCATCACAGTCTATTCATTCAAAATGGTTAGTGATAGTGGTAGTCAATCTGATTTTCTCATAAAAATCAACAGATATCTTTTTTAAAAGACCCTCTCAATTATATCATTCTAAGCTTTTCCTGCAATATCAACACCCAGAAAAATAAAAAATAAAATTACTATCAAAATGGTACCAAAATTCAAAAGCAGAGGATCAATTCAAGATGGCAGCATGAGAGGTGAGACAGAGAACTCCTCCCAAAACCACATATAGTATGGAAATATAGTTAAGGCAACTAATCCTAAAAGAGCAACAGGAAAGAAGGCTGCACCAGACTGCATACACCTGGAGAACAGAGCAGACCTCACCAAACAGGGTAACATACCAAAGCCATGATCCGGTGGGACCCAAGCCCTTCCCCAACCCCAGCTCACTGGTGAGAGGAAGGGAAATGGAGCAAGGAGGGGCTGGAGCCTAGGACTGCTGAACACCCAGCCCTGGAGATCTACTTTCGGAGAACAAACCTACACTGCATGGTGCTCTGCAGATTAGTGGGGTTGCAAAGCTAAGACAGGTGGAATATATGGAGAGACAGATCCCAGCCATTTGTGGAGGACAGGGATCCACATCCAGCTGCTCTGGGATAAAGGAAAGGTGGGCAGTCTAAGCGGCTTCCTAGCAGTGAGAGGGCTACTGAAGGAGCAGGGTTTGCATGGAGCTTGCTGCACAGGAGAAGGCATAGGTGGACAAGGTTATTGGGGTGTGCTCTGCCCAGCAAGTTGGAAACTTTGATGAGCTTCAGGCGCTCTATCCCTCTAGCTGACTACCCAGCTCTGAGGCCCCCCACTGTGATAGGTAGCCTGCTGCGCCTTCCTCCTGGCCTCCCAGCACCAGATTGCAAATTGGCAGTCACTGCCCTGGCATCAGGCCCGCCAGAGGGAGACCCTTCCTATGACAGCTACAGATGCAAAGCACAAATATTTACACCTGTGTGCTTGGCCCACTGGCTCTCATACTGAAAACAGGCAGTGCAGCTGAGAAGCAGGAAACAGCTCTTTCCTCCTACCAGGTACCAGTGCCACTCCCCTGCGACCCCCGGCCTCACTCCAGGGGCTGAGCAGATGCAGAGACTAGAGCTTCTGGGCACTAGAGGGTGCCACATAGAAATATGAAATGTCAAAAGAACCTGATTCAGACCAAAATCTCACAAACCCCAGAAAAAGGACCAAATGAAATGAAACTCACCAATCTTCCTGAGAGTTCAAAATAAAAATCATAAACATGCTCATGGAGGAACAGAAAAATATTCAAGAACTCAGGAACGAATTTAAGATGGAGATAGAATCATTAAGAAACTCCATATCTGAAATGAATCATACAATGGAGAGATTTAAAAGCAGATTAGATGTAGTAGAACAGATGGTAAATGAAAGAGAAATTAGAGAAAAGGAATACAAAGAAGCTGAGGCACAGAGAGAAAAAAGGATCTCTAAGAATGAAAAAATATTGACAAAACTGTGTAACCAATCTAAATGGAACAATATTCACATTATAGGGGTACCAGAAGAAGAAGAGACAGAAAAAGTGAAAGAAAGTGTCATCGAGGATGTAATTCCTGAAAACATCCCCAATGTGGGGAAGGAGATAGTTTCTCAGGCCATGGAGGTGCACAGATCTCCCAACACAAGGGACCCAAGGAAGACAACACCAAGACATTTAATAATTAAAATGGCAAAGATCACGGATAAAGACAGACTTTTAAAAACAGCTAGAGATTGATTCAAGATGGCAGCATGAGAGGTGAGACAGACAACTCCTCCCAAAACCACGTATAGTATGAAAATATAGTTAATACAACTAATCCTAAAAGAGCAACAGGAAAGAAGGCTGTACCAGACTGCATACACCTGGAGAAAGAGCAGACCTCATGAAACAGGGTAACACACCAAAACCTTGATCCAGCAGGACCCAAGCCCTTCCCCAACCCCAGCTCACTAGCAGGAGAGAGAGAAATGGAGCAGGGAGGGGGTGGAAGCCTAAGACTAGTGAACACCCAGCCCTGGAGATCTACTTTGGAGTACAAACCTACATTGTGTGGTGCTCTGGAGACTGGTGGGGTTGGGAAGCTGGAACAGGCAGAGTGCTTAAGTGACTGAGATTCCAGCTGTTTGTGGAGGATAGGGATCCACATCTGGTTGCCCTGGGGCAAAGGAAAGGCAGGTGATCTGAGAGGCTCCCTAGCAGCAAGAGGGCTGCTAAAGTGGCAGGGTTTTCATGGAGCTTGCTGCATGGGAGAAGGGATAGGTGGACAAGGTTGTCTGGGCATGCTCTGCCCAGCAGGTTGGAAACTTTGAGGAGTTTCAGGTGACCCATCCCTCTGGCTGGCTACTGACCTCTGAGGCCCCACACTGTGACACACAGACTGCTGTGCCTTCCTCCCCTGCCAGCACAGGCTTGCAAACCAACAGTCACTGCACTGGTGACAGGCAAGCCAGAGGGAGGCACCACCTACAACAGCTAGAGATGCAAAGTACAGAGGCTTACACCTGTGTGCTCTGCCCACTGGCTCTCATACTGGAGACAGGCACTGCGGCTGAGAAGCAGGGAACAGCTCTTTCCTCCCACCAGTCACCAGCACCATTCCCCTGAGACCCGCAACCTCACTCCAGGGGCTGAGCAGATCCAGAAACTAGAGCTTCTGGGCACTAGAGGGCACCACATAGAAATATGAAACATCAAAGGAATCTGGTTCAGACCAAAATCTCACAAACCCCAGAAAAAGGGCCAAATGAAACTGAACTCATCAATCTTCCTGAAAGAGAGTTCAAAAGAAAAATCATAAACATGCTCATGGAGGTACAGAAAAATATTCAAGAACTCAGGAATAAACTTAAGATGGATATCCAATCATTAAGAAATTCCATATCTGAAATGAACCATACAATGGAGAGATTGAAAAGCAGATTAGATATAGTAGAACAGATGGTAAATGGAAGAGAAATTAGAGAAGAGGGATACAAATAAGCTGAGTCACAGAGAGAAAAAAGGATCTTTAAGAATGAAAGAATATTGAGAGAACTGTGTGACCAATCCAAATGGAACAATATTCACATTATAGGGATACCAGAAGGAGAGAGAAAAGGGGATAGAAAGCGTCATTGAGAAGGTGATTGCTAAAAACTTCCACAATCTGGGGAAGGATATAGTCGCTCAGGCCATGGAGGAGCACAGATCTCCCAACACAAGGGACCAAAGGAAGACAACATCAAGACATATAATAATTAAAATGGCAAAGATCAAGGATAAAGACAGACTTTTAAAAGCAGCTAGAGAGAAAAAAGATCACATACAAAGGAAAACCCATCAGGCTATCATCAGATTTCTCATCAGAAACTTTACAGGCCACAAGGGAGTGGCATGATATGTTTACTGCAATGAAAAACAAGGCCTGAAACCAAGAATACTCTACCCAGCAAGGTTATTATTTAAATTTGAAGGAGGGATTAACGTTCCAGATGAGCAAAAGCTGAGAGAATATGCCTCCCACAAACCACTTCTACAGTGCATTTTGGAGGGACTGCTATAGATGGAAGTATTTCACAGGCTAAATAGCTGTCATCAGGGGATATAAAACCACAGCAAAATAGAAAAATTAATTACTAAGCAAATGCAAAATCAAATCAACTACCCCAAAAGTCAATCAAGGGATAGACAAGGAGAACAGAATATGACACTTAATATATAAAGAATGAAGGAGTAAGAAAAAGGAGAAAAAAAAAGAAGAACCTTTACATTGTGTTTGTAATAGCATACTAAGTGATTTAAATTAGACTGTTAGATAGTAACCCTTGAACACTTGGTTACCACTAATCTAAAGACAGCAATGGCAATAAGTACATACCTACAGATTATCAACCTAAATGGAAATGGTCTTAATGTACCAACCAAAAGTATAGAGTCACTTATTGGATTAAAAAACAAGACCCATCTATATGCTGCCTAGAAGAGACTCACTTCAAACCCACAGACATATACAGACTAAAAGTGAGGGGATGGAAAATATTTCATACAACTAATAGGGAGAAAAAAGCAGGACTTTCAATACTTCTACCAGACAAAATAGACTTCAAAACAAAGAAAGTAACAAGAGACAAAGAAGGACATTACATAATGACAAAGGGGATCAGTCCAAAAAGAGGATATAAACATTCAAAATATCTAATGCACCCAACACAGGAGCACCTACATAGTGAAACAAATGCTAACAGAATTAAAGGGGGAAATAGAATGCAATGCATTCATTCTAGGAGACTTCAACACTCCACTCACTCCAGAGGACAGACCAACCACACAGAAAATAAGCAAACAGAGGCACTTAACAACATATTGGAACAGATAGACCTAATGGACATCTACAGAACACTCCATCCAAAAGAAACAGGATGCACATTCTTCTCAAGTGCACATGGAACATTTTCAAGAATAGATCGTATACTAGGCCACAAAAAAAACCTCAGAAAATACAAAAAGATTGAAATTGTACCAATCAGCTTCTCAGATCACAAAGGTATGTAGCAAGAAATAAATTACACAAAGAAAACAAAAAAGCCCACAAACACCTGGAGGCTTAATAACTGCTCCTAAATAATCAATGGATCAATGACCACATAAAAACAGAGATCAGGCAATATTTGGAGATAAATGAAAACAATAACTCAACACCACAAAATCTGTGGGATGCAGCAAAGGCCATGCTAAGAGGTAAGTATACTGATATACAGGACTACTTCAGTAAAGAAGAACAATCTCATGTGAACAGTCTAAGCTCACAATTAACAAAACTAGAAAAGCAAGAACAAATGAGGCCGAAAGTCAGTACAAGAAGGGACATAATAAAGTTACAGCAGAAATAAATAACATCAAGAAGAATAAAACAATACAATCAATGAAAGCAGGAGCTGGTTCTTTGGAAAAATAAACAAAATAAATAAACCCCTAGCAAGACATATCAAGAAAAAAAGAGAGTCTACACACACATTAACAGAATCAGAAATGAGAAAGGAAAAATCACAGTGGACACCACAGAAATGCAAAGAATTATGAGAGAATACTATCAAAAACTACATGCTAAAAAACTGGATTATCTAGAAGAAATGGATAACTTTCTAGAAAAATACAACCTTCCAAGACTGACCCAGGAAGAAACAGAAAATCTGAATGGACCAATTACCAGCAACAAAATTGGACTGGTAATCAGAAAACTACCTAAGAATAAAACCCTTGAACCAGATGGCTTCACTGCTGAAATTTTTCTTTTAATGAGGAATGTTTGCTGTAGGTTTTATTTATTTATTTATAATTTTTATTAAGGTACACTTGATATACACTCTTATGAAGGTTCAACATGAAAAAACAATATGGGTACTACATTTACCCATATTATCAAGTTCACACCCATACCCCAATGCAGTCACTGTCCATCAGTGCAGCAAGACGCCGCAGATTCACTATGTGCCTTCTCTGTGCTACACTGTTCTCCCTGTGATCCCCCACACCATGTGTACTAAACATAATAGCCCTCAATCCCCTTCTCCCTCCCTCCCCACCCATCCTCCCACATCCCGCCCTTTGGAAACCACTAGTTCATTCTTGGAGTCTTCTGCCATTTTGTTCCTTCAGTTTTGCTTCATCGTTATACTCCACAAATGAGTGAAATCATTTGCCATTTGTCTTTCGTTGCCTGGATTATTTCACTGAGCATAATGTCCTCTGGCTTCATCCAGGTTGTTCCAAAAAGTAGGATTTGTTTCTTTCTTATGGCTGAATAGTATTACATAGCATATATGTACCACATCTTTATCCATTCATCTACTGATGGACACTTAGGTTGCTTCCATATCTTGGCTATTGTAAAATGTGCTGCGATAAACATAAGGGTGCATATGTCTTTTTGAAACTAAGAAGTTGTATTCTTTGGGTAAATTCCAAGGAGTGGGATTCCCGGGTCAAATGGTATTTCTTTTTTTAGGTTTTCGAGGAACCTCCATATTGCTTTCCACAATGGTTGAACAAGCTTACATTCCCACCAGCAGTGTAAGAGGATTCCCCTTTCTCTGCATCCTCACCAGCATTTGTTGTTGTTAGTTTTTTCCATGCTGGCCATCCTTAATGGTGCGAGGTGATATCTCTTTGTGATTTTAATTTGCATTTCCCTGATGATTAGTGATGTGGAGCATCTTTTCATATATCTGTTGACCCTTATTTCTTTTTTTTTGTATTATTATTAGTAGTAGTATTTGGTATCATTAATCTACAGTTACATGAAGAACATTATGTTTACTAGACTCCCTCATCACCAAGACCCCCCCACAAACCCCAATACATCAGTGTCCATCAGTGTAGTAAGATGCTGTAAAATCACTACTTGTCTTCTCGGTGTTGCACAGCCCTCCCCATGCCCCCCACAGACACATTATACATGCTAATCGTAATGCCCCCTTTCTTTTCCCCCACCCTTATCCCTCCCTTCCAAGGCATCTGCCCCAGTCCCTTTCCCCTTAGTAACTATTAGTCCATTCTTGGGATCTGTGATTCTGCTGCTGTTTCAGTATTTCTTTGTTCTTATACACCACATATGAGTGAACTCATTTGGTACTTGACTTTCTCTGCCTGACTTATTTCACTGAGCATAATACCCTCTAGCTCCATCCATGTTGTTGCAAATGGTAGGATTTGTTTTCTTCTTATGGCTGAATAATATTCCATTGTGTATATGTACCACCTCTTCTTTATCCATTCATCTACTGATGGACACTTAGGTTGCTTCCATTTCTTGGCTATTTTAAATAGTGCTATGATAAACATAGGGGTGCACCTGTCTTTTTCAAACTGGGATTCTGTGTTCTTAGGGTAAATTCCTAAAAGTGGAATTCCTGAGTCAAATGGTATTTCTATTTTGAGCTCTGCGAGAAACCTCCATAATGCTTTCCACAATGGTTGAACTGATTTACATTCCCACCAGCAGTGTAGGAGGGTTCCCCTTTCTCCACAACATTTGTTATCGCCAACATTTGTTGTTGTTTGTCTTTTGGATGATGGCCATCCTTACTGCTGTGAGGAGATATCTCATTGTGGTTTTAATTGGCATTTCTCTGATGACTAGCAATGTGGAGCATCTTTTTATGTGTCTGTTGGCCAACTGAACTTCTTCTTTGGAGAACTCTCTCTTCAGCTCCTCTGCCCATTTTTTTTTATTGGATTGTTTACTTTTTGTTTGTTGAGGTGCATGAGCTCTTTATATATTTTGGGTGTCAAGCCTTTATCAGATCTGTCATTTCTGAATATATTCTCCCATACTGTAGGATGCCTTTTTGTTCTATTGATGGTATTCATTGCTGTACAGAAGCTTTTCAGCTTGATATAGTCCCACTTGTTCATTTTTGCTTTTGTTTCCCTTGCCTGGGAAGATATGTTCATGAAGAAGTCGCTCATGTTTATGTCCAAGAGATTTTTGCCTATGTGTTTTTCTAGGAGTTTTATGGTTTCATGACTTACATTCAGGTCTTTGATCCATCTCGAATTTACTTTTGTGTATGGGGTTAAACAATGATCCAGTTTCATTCTCTTACATGTAGCTGTCCAGTATTGCCAGCACCAACTGTTATAGACACTGTCATTTCCTCATTGTATGTCCATGGCTCCTTTATCATATCTTAATTGACCATATATGTTTGGGTTAATGTCTGGAGTCTCTATTCTGTCCCACTGGTCTGTGGCTCTGTTCTTGTTCCAGTACCAAATTGTCTTGATTACTGTGGCTTTGTAGCAGAGCTTGACGTTGGGGAGTGAGATCCCCCCTACTTTATTCTTCCTTCTCAGGATTGCTTTGTCTATTCGGAGTCTTTGGTGTTTCCATATGAAGTTTTGAACTATTTCTTCCACTTTGTTGAAAAATGCTGTTGGTAATTTGATAGGGATTGCATCGAATCTGTATATTGCTTTGGGCAGGATGGCCATTTTGATGACATTAATTCTTTCTAGCCAAGAGCATGGGATGAGTTTCCATTTATTAGTGACCTCTTTAATTTCTCTTAAGAGTGTCTTATAGTTTTCAGGGTATAGGTCTTTCACTTCCTTGGTTGGGTTTATTCCTAGGTATTTTATTCTTTTTGATGCTATTGTGAATGGAATTGTTTTCCTGATTTCTCTGTTAGTTCATTGTTAGTGTATAGGAAAGCCACAGATTTCTGCGTATTAATTTTGTATCCTGCAACTTTACAGAATTCAATTCTGATATTAGTTCTAGTAGTTTTGGAATGGAGTCTTTAGGGTTTTTTATGTACAATATAATGTCATCTGCAAGTAGTGCCAGTTTGACTTCTTCTTTACCAACCTGGATTCCTTGTATTTCTTTATTTTTCTAATTGCCATGGCTAGGACCTCCAGTACTTTGTTGAATAACAGTGGGGAGAGTGGGCATCCTTGTCTTGTTCCCGATCTTAAAGGAAAAGCTTTCAGCTTCTCACTGTTGAGTACGACGTTGGCTGTGGGTTTATCATACATGGCCTCTATTATGTTGATATACATGCCCTCTATAACGATTTTGTTGAGACTTTTCATCATGAATGGATGTTAAATTTTGTCTAATGCTTTTTCAGCATCTATGGAAATTATCATGTGGTTTTTGTCCTTCTTTTTGTTGATATGGTGGATGATGTTGATGGATTTTTGAATGTTGTACCATCCTTGCATCCCTCGGATGAACCCCACCTGGTCATGGTGTATGATCACCTTGATGTATCTTTGAATGCAGTTTGCTAATAATTTGTGGAGTATTTTCGCATCTATGTCCATCAGGGATATTGGTCTGTAATTTTCTTTTTTGGTGGTGTCTTTGCCTGGTTTTGGTATTAGGGTGATGTTGGCGTCATAGAAAGAGTTTGGGAGTATTCCCTCCTCTTCTATTTTTTGGAAAACTTTAAGGAGAATGGGTATTATATCTTCCCTGTATGTCTAATAAAATTCCGAGGTAAATCCATCTGTCCCGGACGTTTTGTTCTTGGGTAGTTTTTTTATTACTACTTCAATTTTGTTGCTGGTAATTGGTCTGTTTTGATTTTCTGTGTCTTCCTTGGACAGTCTTGGAAGGTTGTATTTTTCTAGGAAGTTGTCCATTTCTTCTAGGTTTTCCAGCTTGTTAGCATGTAGGTTTTCATAGTATTCTCTAATAATTCTTTGTATTTCTGTGGGGTCCGTCGTGATTTTTGCTTTCTTGTTTCTGATTCTGTTGATGTGTGTTGATTCTCTTTTTCTCTTAATGAGTCTGGCTAGAGGCTTATCTATTTTGTTTACTTTCTCAAAGAACCAGCTCTTGGTATCATTGATTTTTTCTATTGTTTTATTCTTTTCAATTTTATTTATTTCTTCTCTGATCTTTATTATGTTCCTCCTTTTGCTAACTTAGGCCTCATTTGTTCTTCTTTTTCCAATTTTGATGATTGTGATTTTAGACTACTCATTTGGGATTGTTCCTCCTTCTTTAATTATGTCTGTATTGCTATATACTTTCCTCTTAGGACTGCTCCACTGGCTTTGTGTTGTTGTTGTCATTTGTTTCCATATATTCCTTGATCTCTATTTTAATTTGGTCATCGATCCGCTGATTATTTAGGAGCATGTTGTTAAACCTCCATGTGTTTGTGAGCCTTTTTTGCTTCCTTTGTACAATTTATTTCTAGTTTTATACCTTTGTGGTCTGAAAAGTTGGTTGGTAGAATTTCAATCGTTTGGAATCTACTGAGGTTCCTTTTGTGGCCTAGTATGTGGTCTTTTCTGGAGAATGTTCCATGTGCACTTGAGAAGAATGTGTATCCTGTTGCTTTTGGATATAGAGTTCTATAGATGTCTATTAGGTCCATCTGTTCTAGTGTGTTGTTCAGTGCCTCTGTGTCCTTACTCATTTTCCATCTGGTGTATCTATCCTTTGGAGTGAGTGGTGTGTTGAAATCTCCTAAAATGAATCCATTGCATTCTGTTTCCTCCTTCAGTTCTGTTAGTATTTGTTTCACATATGTTGGTGCTCCTGTGTTGGGTGCATATATATTTATAATGGTTATATCCTCTTGTTGGACTGAGCCCTTTATCATTATGTAACATCCTTCTTTATCTCTTGTTACTTTCTTTGTTTTGAAGTCTATTTTGTCTGATACTAGTATTGCAACAGTTGCTTTTTTCTCACTGTTGTTTGCATGAAACATCTTTTCCCATCCCTTGACTTTTAATCTGTGCATGTCTTTGGGTTTGAGGTGAGTCTCTTTTAAGAAGCATATAGATGGGTCTTGGTTTTTTATCCAATGTATTACTCTGTGTCTTTTGATTGGTGCATTCAGACCATTTACATTTAGGGTGATTATTGAAAGATATGTACTTATTGCCATTTCAGGCTTTAGATTTGTGGTTACCAAAGGTTCAAGGTTAATTTCCTTACTATCTAAGAGTTTTACTTAACTCACTTAATATGCTGTTACAAACACAATCTTAAGGTTATTTTTTTTTCCTCATTTTTCTTCCTCCTCAATTCTTTATATGTTAGGTATCATATTCTGTATTCTTTGTCTATCCCTTGATTGATGTTGGGGATATTTATTTTAATTTTGCATTTGCTTAGTAATTAGCTGTTCTACTTTCTTTGCTGTGGTTTTATTTCCTCTGGTGACAGCTATTAAACCTTAGGAACTCTTCTATCTATAGCAGTCCCTCTAAAATGGACTGTAGAGATGGTTTGTGGGAGGTAAATTCTCCGAGCTTTTGCTTATCTGGAAATTGTTTAATCCCTCCTTCAAATTTAAATGATAATCTCATTGGATAAAGTAATCTTGGTTCCAGGCCCTTCTGCTTCATGGTATTAAATACATCATGCCACTCCCTTCTGGCCTGTAAGGTTTCTGCTGAGAAGTCTGATGTTAGCCTGATGGGCTTTCCTTTGTATGTGATCTTATTTCTGCCTCTGGCTGCTTTTAACAGTCTGTCCTTATCCTTGATCTTTCCCATTTTAATTACTATGTGTCTTGGTGTTGTCTTCCTTGGGTCCCTTGTGTTGGGAGATCTATGGATCTCCATGACCTGAGAGACTATCTCCTTCCCCAAATTGGGGAAGTTTTCAGCAACTACCTCCTCAAAGACACTTTCTATCCCTTTCTCTCTCTCTTTTTCTTCTTGTATCCCAATAATGCGAATATTGTTCTGCTTGGATTGGTCACACAGTTCTCTCAATATTCTTTCATTTTTAGAGATCATTTTTTCTCTCTGTGCTTCAGCTTCTTTGTATTCCTCTTCTCTAGTTTCTATTTCATTTATTTTCTCCTCCATCATATCCAACCTGCTTTTAATACCCTCGATCATGCTCTTCAATGCTTTGATCTCCAACCTGAATTCACTCCTGAGTTCTTGGATGTCTTTCCATATCTCCATTAGCATATTGATGATTTTTATTTTTGAACTCCCTTTCAGGAAGAGTCACAAGGTCCATGTCATTTAAATCTTTCTTGGGAGTTTTATTAATAATTTTACTCTGGGCCAGGTTTCTTTGGCATTTCATATTTGTATATGGCACCCTCTCATGTCCAGAAGCTCTACTCTGGAGTGGCTCAGCCTCTGAAGCAATGTCAGGGGTTGCAGGGCAGCAGTATTGGTGCCTGGGGGGAGGAAAGAGCTGTTTCCTGCTTCCCAGCTGCTATGCCTGTCTCCACTGCCCAAACCAGTGGGTCAAACACACAGGTATAAGCTGTTGTTCCAGAGCAGCCGGATATGGATCCCTGCTTTCCACAAGTGGCTGGAATATCAGTCTCTCCAGGAATTCTGCCTGTTTTAGCTTTCCAACCCCATAATCACATGAGTATCATGAAAGCACCATGAAATGTAGGTTTGTGCTCCCAGAGCAGATCTCTGCAGCTAGGTATTCAGCAGTCCCAGACCTTCCACTACCCCCCCTGTTCCATTTCTCTTACTCCTGCCAGTGAGCTGGGGTGGGGGAAGGGCTTGGGTCCCACCAGGCCACAGCTCTGGTATGTCACCTGTTCTGTGAGGTCTGCTCTTTTCTCCAGGTGTGTGCAGTCTGGCACAGTCCTCTTTCCTGTTGCTCTCTCAGGAGTAGTTGCACCAACTATATTTTCTAATTGTATGCAGTTTTAGGAGGAAGCCTCTGTCTCTCCTCTCATGCCGCCATCTTTAATCCCTTCCTTCACTGCTGAATTTTATCAAACATTTCGTGAAGACCTAATTACCCATCCTCCTCAAAGTTTTCCAAAAAGTAGAGAGAATACTCCCAAACTCATTCTACAAGTCAAGCATCACTCTAATAATAAAACAAGGCAAAGACACCACAAAAAAAGAAAATTACAGACTAATACATATCCCTGATGAACATAGATGCAAAAATGCTCAACAAGATATTAGCAAACCAAATTCAAAATACATTAAAAACATCATCAATTATGATCAAATAGGATTTATTCCAGGGCTGCAAGAATGGTACAACATTCAAAAAGCCATCAACATCATCCACCACATCAACAAAAAGGACAAAAACCACATGATCCTCTCCATAGATGCTGAAAAAGCATTTGACAAAATTCAACATCCATTCATGATAAAAGGTCTCAACAAAATGGGTAGAGAGGGAAAGTGCCTCAACATAATAAAGGCCATATATGACAAACCCACAGTCAACATCATATTTAACAGCAAGAAGCTGTAAGCTTTTCCTTTAAGATCAGGAGCAAGAAAAGGATGCCTACTCTTCCCACATTTATTCAACATAGTTCTGGAAGTCATAGCCACAGCAATCAGACAACACAAAGAAATAAAAGGCTTCCACACTGGTAAGGAAGAAATTAAAGTCTCCCTGATTGCATATGACATGATAACCATACATAAAAAACCCTAAAGAATCCACTCCAAAACTACTAGAACTAATACCTGAATTCAGCAAAGTTGCAGTATACAAAATTAATAAACAGAAATTCTGTTGCATTCCTAAACACTAATGATGAACTAGCAGAAAGAGAAATCAGGAAAACAATTCCATTCACAGTTGCATCAAAAAGAAAAAAAAATTGGAATAAACCTAACCAAGGAAGTGAAAGATCTATACCCTGAAAACTATGACACTCATGAGAGAAATTAAAGAAGATACCAATAAATGGAAACACATCCAGTGCTCATGGATAGGAAGAATTAATATAGTCAAAATGGCCATCCTGCCTAAAGCAATCTACAGATTCAATGCAATCCCTATTAAAATACCAACAGCATTCTTCAACGAATTAGAGCAAATAGTTCTAAAATTCATATGGAACCTCAAAAGACCCTGAATAGCCAAAGCAATCTTGAGAAGGAAGAATAAAGGTGGGGGTATTACACTCCCCAACTTCAAGCTCTCCTACAAAGCCACAGTAATCAGGACAATTTGGTACTGGCACAAGAACAGAGCCACAGACCAATGGAACAGAATAGAGACTCCAGACATTAACACAAACATATATGGTCAATTAACATATGATAAAGGAGCCATGGATATACAATGGAGAAATGACAGACTCTTCAACAACTGGTGTCAGCAAAACTGAACAGCTCCATGCAAGTGAATGAAACTGGATTATTGTCTAACCGCATAAACAAAAATAAACTGAAAATATATCAATATCCTGAATGTAAGTCATTAAACCATAAAACTCTTAGAAGACAACATAGGGAAAAATCTCTTGAATGTATACCTGAGCAACTTTTTCCTGAATGCATCTCCTTGGGCAAGGGAAACAAAATATAAAATGAACAAATGGGACTGCATCATGCTAAAAAGCTTCAGTACACCAAAGGACACCATCAACAGAAGAGGCATCCTACAGTATGGGAGAATATATTTTTAAATGACATATCCAACAAGGTGTGAACATCCAAAATATATTAAGAATTTACATGGCTAATGGACATACAATGGCAAAATGACAGTCTTTTCAACAGATGGTGCTGGCAAAACTGGACAGCTACATGTAGGAGAATGAAATTGGACCATTGTCTAACCCCATATACAAAGGTAAACTCAAAATGGATCAAAGACCTGAATGTAAGTCATGAAACCATTAAACTCTTGGAAAAAAACATAGGCAAAAACCTCTTAGACATAAACATGAGTAACCTCTTCTTGAACATATCTCCCTGAGCAAGGAAAACAACAGCAAAAATGAGCAAGTGGGACTACATTAAGCTGCAAAGCTTCTGTACAGTGAAAGACACCATCAATAGAACAAAAAGGAACCCTACAGTATGGGAGAATATATTTGAAAATGACAGATCCGATAAAGGCTTGACGTCCAGAATATACAAAGAGCTCACACGCCTCAACAAACAAAAAACAAATAACCCAATTAAAAAAATGGGCAGAGGAACTGAACGGACAGTTCTCTAAAAAAGAAATACAGATGGCCAACAGACACATGAAAAGTGCTCCACATGGCTAATTATCAGAGAAATGCAAATTAAAACTACAATGAGGTATTACCTCACACCAGTAAGGATGGCTGCCATCCAAAAGACAAACAACAACAAATGTTGGTGAGGCTGTGGAGAAAGGGGAACCCTCCTACAGTGCTGGTGGGAATGTAAATTAGTTCAACCATTGTGGAAAGCAGTATGGAGGTTCATCAAAATGCTCAAAACAGACCTACCATTTGACTCAGGAATTCCACTCCTAGGAATTTACCCTAAGAACGCAGCAATCAAGTTTGAGAAAGACAGATGCACCCCTATGTTTATCGCAGCATTATTTACAATAGCCAAAAATTGGAAGCAACCTAAATGTCCATCGGTAGATGAATGGATAAAGAAGATGTGGTACATACACACAATGGAATACTACTCAGCCATAAGAAAAGGGAAAATCCTACCATTTGCAGCAACATGGATGGAGCTGGAGAGTATTATGCTCAGTGAAATAAGCCAAGCAGAGAAAGAGAAATACCAAATGATTTCACTCATCTGAGGAGTATAAGAACAAAGGAAAAACTGAAGGAACAAAACAGCAGCAGAATCACAGAATCCAAAAATGAACTAACAGGTACCAAAGGGAAAGGAACTGGGGAGGATGGGTGGGCAGGGAGGGATAAGGGGGGGGGAGAAGAAAGGGGGTATTAAGATTAGCATGCATGGGGGGGAGGAAGAAAGGGGAGGGAGAGCTGTACAACACAGAGAGGACAAGTAGTGATTCTACAACATTTTGCTATGCTGATGGACAGTGACTGTAATGTGGTTTTTAGGGGGGACTTGGTATAGGGGAGAGCATAGTAAACATAGTATTCTTCATGTAAGTGTAGATTAAAGATTTAAGAAAAGGAAAAAAGAAAGAAAGAAAGAAAAGGGGGATTACTCCTTGATAGGATAAAACTATTGGTAAATCAAAGATTAACGCATGCTTTAAATATCCTTAATTTTGATCACTTAAAGGGTGTCAGATGATCGGGCTATGGAGGTACTCTTCTGATAATATTCCTTTCTCTTAATAAAAATTTTTTAAAAAAGCAGTTCCTGTGTGCTGACCTCCAATGAGTTCTACACAGTGGTATAGAGGGCATGTCAAAGTGTGGGCAAAGGGTCTGTTTGTTTTTATGCAGAAGATCAAGGCCTAGCTTGGCTACCCAGAAAATGAACTAAGATAGATTATTAGGAGGAGCTTCTGGCATCAGCACTCTCTGGAGGACTCGTGCCGGGGGATGATCATCAAAAAGCCTCCAAAGGGATCCGGGCAATGCTGCGGTTGTGGCTGCGTCCATCCCACCGTTTCCTGGACTTGCCACTGGAATGAGGAGGGAGATGCCTAGGCTGGCATGTGCATACAGTGAGACAACAAATTTGAGTGGATCTGTACTGTTGGAACTCAACCAGGAGTTGGGAGGGGTGCAAGTTGTAGCGCTCCAAAATCTTACGACTATAGACTATCTATGGTTAAAAGAACATATGGGATGTGAACAGATCCCAGAAATGGGTTGCTTTAATTTGTCTAATTTCTCTCAGACTGTTCAAGTACAGTTGGACAATATCCATCATATCATAGACAAATCCCCACAATTGCCTAGGGTGCGTAACTGCTTTTCTTGGCTTCACTGGAGATGGCTGGTGATTATAGATTTGCTTAGTTTATGTCACCATATTCCTATAATGTTAATATGTGTGCACAAGTTAGTTAGTAGTTTAAAACCTATACATGCTTAAGGTACTCTACAAGAAGATATGTCAAAGAAATAATCAATCCTCCCATGTTTTCTTCCATATGCTACCTCTATAGCTTTTCTTCTTCCTTCCTAATTACAACCCTTAAATAGAATTCATGCCTCATATCGAATTTACCAAGCATCATAATTCCTCCAGGTGGTAAAGATAACTCGAGATAAGTGCTGGGCATAGAAGCCACAGGGCATAAATCTGCAAAGAAGTAAAAAGCTAACCTTTTCAAACAATATGGCTTCTCTCTCACTTACCAACTTTACATCTCCCTGTATGGCCCCGGAAGATGACTGGTTAGCCAGAGACGGGTAACATTCCTCAAGGGAAGAACAACCTAAGACAGGCACAGTCACAGGGGGGCCATCAGGTTAGAAATTGGGGATCAACAGTGGTGAGGCTTAGAACCTCACCCCCCCCTGTTTTGAGAGAAATCTTCTGTATCCGTGGATGTTTTAATGCCCTTGTCTAGCTTGGATTAACACACAGTCTACAGGCACACACCTGATCATCTCCAATTGCTCTCTTACAACACTAAACTATGTTTTCTACCTTTATCTTGCATCTACCTACCACTTCAGCATTTTATTAAAAATAAAAATAATAATAATAATAAAGGGAGAAATATGGGATCCACATATAAATCAAGTATAAAAATCAAATGAATATTCATATTTGACCTGATTGTTTATAATTCAAAATGCATGATCAAAACCGAAAGTTTCTGTGATGAATGCCCTTGTACTGTTCACCATGTAATAACTTATTCACTATGTAAGAATTTGTTCACCATCTAAGAACTTGTTCATTATGCTTCAGAAGATTGGACTAATGAGAATTAGGCTTGAGATGGATTAATGATTGTGCACTGAGCATTGACCCCCCCTATACAGAATTTTATTGTTGTTAACAACCATTTGATCAATAAATATGAGAGATGCCCTCTCAAAAAAAAAAAATTTACATGGCTCAGCACCCAAAATGAAAATAACCCTATTAAAAAATGGACAGAGGATATGAACAGACACTTCTCCAAAGAAGAAATTAGATGGCCAACAGGCACATGAAAAGATTCTCCACATCGCTAATCAGGGAAATACAAATTGAAACCACAATGACATATCACCTCACACCAGTTAGAATGGCCAACATAGAATAGGAACAACAAATGCTGATGAGGATGTGGAGAAAGGAGAACCCTCCTACACTTCTGGTTGGGAATGTAAACTAGTTCAACCATTGTGGAAAGCAGTATGGAGGTTCCTCAAAAAACTCAAAATAGAAATACCATTTGACCCAGGAATTCCACTCCTAGGAATTTACCCTAAGAATGCAGCAGCCCAGTTTGAAAAAGACAGATGCACCTCTATGTTTATTACAGCACTTCACAATAACCAAGAAATTGAAGCAACCTAAGTGTCCATCAGTAGATTAGTGGATAAAGAAGAGCTGGTACATATCCACAATGGAATATAATTCAGCTGTAAGAAGAAAACAAATCCTACCATTTGCAACAACATGGATGGAGCTAGAGGGTATTATGCTCAGTGAAATAAGCCAGGCAGAGAAAGACAAGTATCAAATTATTTCATTATCTGTGGAGTATAAGAACAAAGCAAAAACTGAAGGAACAAAACAGCAGCAGAATCACAGAACCCAAGAATGGACTAACAGTTGCCAAAGGGCAAGAGACTTGGAGGGTGCATGGGAAGGAAGGGAGAAGGGAATAAGGGGCATTATGATTAGCACACATAATGTAGGGGGGGTGCACAGGGAAGGCAGTACCACAGAGAATACAGGTAGTGACTCTATAGCATCTTACTAGGCTGATGGGCAGTGACTATAATGGGGTATGTGGTGGGGACTTGATAATAGGAGGAATCTAGTAACCACAGTTTCACTGATGTGATTGTATATTAATGATACCAAAATTTTAAAAAATTCAAAAGCAGAAGAATTAGGATTTTTTAGTCTCTTTTTATAAAAGGCAGCTACTTCAAGGCACTGCAAGTTTGAAATTTCAAATCATCCTATCTACAAGATTTAGTACTTGACTGTGGCCTTTTTGGTTTCTTACTGACATCCTAACAAAGCAAGGAATTTCTTCAGTGCCCAACATACTACTCTGTGGAGAAAGTCTTATCTTGTTTAGAGAAGGCCTTCAGACATCTGTTCCAGAGGCCCAAGAAAGATCCACCACTTGGAATGTAGAACAACGACAACAAAGATTGTTTTATTTGAACCAGATTCCTCAACCTTTTAAGGCCATTTATCTGTGACATACTACCTCCACTGCCTGACAGTGTAAGTCTGGCCCATCAGTAATATTGTATGACAACATCTAATTAGGTATGTGTGCAAAATTATGAACAAATAGTACTATCTGTTACTAACTGAAACCTTGCATTATAAAATTGTTTTTGATATCTTTTCCCCTGAGGTTGGACAACTGTATTATGTCAAACCATTGGTATAATAGGTCTTCCTATTCATTCTTCCTCTTTTCTTCCTTTAACACTTAAAAAAAAAGTATTCTAGCTTATAATTCTGAAACCTCTAAGAGGTCATCTGATAATCTACATCTATCACTATTTGAAGTTGACCTATGGATTCTATAACACACTTTGTCCCAGACCTACTTTGTAACTTTGAGCAAATTATTTATCTTCAGCACTTAACTTTCCATACCAATTTTCATTGAGCATGAAACCAAGATCATCTCCAGAAAAAATGATTAGTGAGTGAGTGAGTCTGTTTCCTTATTTATATCTGGCTGGGAAAATGCCTTCTTACTCTTTCCTCTGAAGTCTCCCTTTTGGTCCCTGGCTCAAATGAAGAATTGTTTTTCTTGGCAGCATCCATGGCTGCCAAGAGAAACTTTACCATACTGCCTTTGAAGTGGTGGAGCAAAGCCTTTACCTGGGTGCTTGGAAGATCTGGAACCCAGGAGAATCCTAAGAGTCTCTACCTATACCCTCTTCCGAAGGTTCTTTTCCTAACGTTGTGTTCACGCTTACATAAATATGCAGAGGAAACATCCTTCCTACAAAAAAATTTGCTGTCCCCCCCCTACACAATGAGGGGAAGCTGGTGACGGGAATTAAGAAGTGGATATAATATTGGCAAATATTTTGAGCCTGTCAGATAAAAGTGGTAAGTACAGTCTTGTTTATGTTGCCTTATTATACTGCTTTGTTGGAGGATGTGTTTTCTTTGGTCACCTTCCAGTGTAAAAGATTAGCCTTTTACTGAATGGAGGATTGTTTCTTTAACTAGTTATGTTGGTAGAACAAGACAGACAAACGCTGCTGAAATTAACAAATCAAGATTGGAGAGTGGAGATGCTCATTTTTGCCCACTGCTCTCTCCAATTCATGGACAACTGCTGCAACCAATATGAACTGGGTTTTGAGGGGCTCTCTTTCTCTCCTCATCTAATCCAAGTTGGAGTATATTCAGTTTAGTTCCTTTCCTCTGATGTCAAAGACTTTACAAGATTTGCTACTCCCCATTTGTTCCTGTTTTACGGGATTCAGTAGAAAATAGTTTTTCATTTAAATACCTCTTTTATAACAGAAGAGTCAAGTATCTTAGAGTTTGTGTTTTAGTCCAGAATAGTTAGTTTCATTTTCTTTGAGGCAAAGTGTGAAGTGTTTGTTTTGTTTTATTGCTCTCTCAAATTTGTTTCCTGTTTACAGCAAAAGAAGCAGCTAGCATAAAATCTGTATCAGAAAAAACTAGTTGATCCAAATGTATATACTTTGATCTTCATCTTAATGTGGTTGATCTTGGGTGTATCTTTTGGCTCTGGGCATTCTAAATTAAATGTAAAACCTTGAATCCATCTTTAGTTCATCATCGTCTCTTCAAACGAAAATGAAATGGGCTTGTATTGCAGTGTGAAGGACTGAGGTCACACACGGGGGCAAATATATTAGAGATATTATTCAATGTCATACTGGATTCCTAAACAATTGGGCAGAATAGTCCTCCCTGAAGTTCTTTGTTTTGTCTTTAATAGACTAGAGTCTGCCTAAGAGGAATGGATTACATACAGCTCTACTTAAAGGCATGAGATGAACAAGTTAATCTTTTGAAGTCACTTACTCATCAGAACAAATAAACTGTATTTTAACACTGATTTAATTGGGAGAATTAACTGACCCCAAGAATAGTTTGCAGAGAAGAGTGCTTTTAGATGGTATTTTGATTTTGTTTGCAACCACTAGTTCCCCCTTATTTACGCTGAGTTTCAAGTATGGGTAGTTCTAAGATGGTGGTCACTTTCCATGACTGTGAAATAAAATATGAACTTCTCATGTTACTTGAAGACTCTTTGTGGGAGGTCTTGATTTGGGTCTTTGCATCTCCTGAGGAATACATGATGGTTTAATATGCCTCATCCAAACCCTACAAAGTTGGTGTTATTCATCTTAGAAAAGAGAAAACTTGCATCCCACCCTGTACAGTATTCTCTGCTATCTGAGCCATTGTGCTTCAGACAGTAATCTTTAGGACAAAGCTTGGGTTCTCTTCTCTGTCCATCAGTCAATTTTTATGTTATCATCATCTTTTGCTTTTCTGATGTCAGATGGACAAAAGAGGTTGGCAGAGGCAAACAACCTTTATAAACTGTTCTATAGAAGAGTACCATGATCCTAGATTAAAATAGGAACCAAAAGATATAAGGTCTACAAATCCTTGGAGTGACCTTGTATGACAGGTAAGATATTTAAATGAAGAAACATCAATCTGGAGAGACAGGATTAAAGATGGCAGCATTAGAGGAGAGACAGAGACTTCCTCCTAAAACTGGATACAATTAGAAATTTTAATTGGTGCAACTAATCCTGAGAGAGCAACTGGAAAGAGGACGGTGCTAGATTGCACACACCTGGAGAAAAGAGCAGACCTCACTGAACAGGGTACCAGTACCGCTCCCCTGCGACACCCGACATTGCTTCAGGGGCTGAGCAGCTCCAGAATAGAGCTTCTGGACACTAGTGTAGGATCTGAAGAATCAAAAGTTAGCATAAGTACAGCCATCTTAAAGGCTTAAATACCACCCCCTAACCTAGAAGGAGGAAAATTATTAGAATCTTGAAAAACAAGTTACTCAGCCAGTGTTAAATGTAGTGACCTTTAATTAGCTGACCTCAAATCAGTTAATCATACACACCAAGCTTATCTTACTAGAACCACCCTAAACATTCCGAAGGTAATCTTATCTAACCAGACCCCAGGATGTGGCCCCAGGCAAAGATTTATGTGTCTATGAAAAAACACTGTATTGTGATTGTGGAAAATGTTGCCCCCTTTGAAAATGCTATAAAACCTTCTGGCTTTGTGTGCTCAGGGTCCTTGTTGAGACCCGCTGCTTCGGACTAACTTGGACCCCAGCTAGCTGGTTCCTGAATAAATTCCTCTTGCTTATTGCATCAAGAGACGCCTATCGTGAGTGATTTGGGGCGGCGTCCTCCTCTGGGAGAATCCAATATTTGGGGGCTCGTCCGGGATCATGCACTCACCCCGCTTCACTCCCGAAGTCGCTCTTGGAGGAAGAGGTAAGATTAGTGGCGCCTTGGTTTGTCTGTGTTCTGTTTTCTGTTTTTCAGTGAGACCGGTCAGAATTCTGAAAGGGGGTACCCACTGTCTGGCAGCTGTCCCGATCCCATAAAGGGGTCGAGACTGCGGTCGGTAGACATACTAGGAGCACCGCAGGCTGCAACCCTGGGGGACGCCTCGGGGAGGTTGGGAGGCCAGGGACACCTGGTAGCCTCCCGTCTGTTTTTCCAGCAAGGTGAATCTGATGAGATAGGGTTGATTTTCAGGCGCCAGGAATATCAACCCTCTGATTCCTTTCAGTTTCTGTTTGAAAATCTGAGAAAAAACAAAAAGCGGCCGCTGTGTGTCTAATCTCTGTGTGTCTGTTTTTTGTGTCTTTCACGTGCCTAATAATTGTTATACTGACAATGGGACAGATTCAGACAACCCCCTAAGTGTGTAAATGAATATATCTTTCTACCTCCGGATGGTATTAATGAAATTGATTTAAAGACAAGCGCTTGTGAAAATTGAGTATTCTAAAACTTCCAGAAAACCTGATAAAAAAGTGTTAAGCATTAATGCTAATTTGAGTTTGCCTAAGGAGGGCATGTCTTGGTAGTTGTCGGCTGCCTGAGTTTACCTAGAGTCATTTGAGTCATGTTATCTGCTAAATCTTTTAAGAATAGAATGCTTAGAAGCTTGGCTTTGTCTAGTGTTCAGTGGGGGGCTTGTGAGTAGGCTAGCGTAGTTGTTGCAGGTAGGTGAGCTGGATAAGTGTGGCAAGTGAACACCTTTTTAATTGTGTGTTGCAGTGTGTATGCCTACCTGCAGCCTGAGAATCTTTGTAGTAACTTAAAGCCTTAGAGTTTTGTTAAGTTGAGAAGATGTGCTCTGTGTTTGCTGGGAGATTGTGCTGTGAAGCTCATGGTTGCAGAAATTGTAGAATGTGTTCATAAGTTTGTCAGTCTAGGGAATGTTGGTTTGACAGTTTGCAGTGTCCTGCTTCTCAGTGTTCACTCGAGGTTGAAGTTTCTAATAGTTTTGAGTTCTGGTTAGAACTGCTTAAGGTGATGGAGAGGGCATTTCTCTATGCTGCAAGATGTATGTTTTGATGAGAGAAAGTGTAAAGAACGGAAATTCGTTTTGTTGAAAGTAAAAGAGAGTGATTGTTAAAGAGAGAACACTGAATGTAAAAAGAAAGTTGTAGAAGGCTTGTTGAAGAGTTAGTATAGTCATGCTATGTGAAATTGAAGCGACTAAGTCTTGGTATAGAGTGCACAGCAAAATTAGAATATCGTTTCCAGTTAAACAGTTTTTTTAACTGTTAGTCTGCTCTTAGTGTTGAAAGATCAAAGCAGTTTCTCATGCTTAAAGTCTCAGTGAGTTGCCATAAAATCGTAATATTAAAAAGAATAAAAGCTAAAGTTTGTTAACTGTATAACCCTTATTTGCCTTTGAAATATTTTGTTATTGAAAATGATTGCATGGCCTGAGAAATTGAATTCCTAAGCAGAATGGTAACAAAGCTTTTTTCAGCTGATTAAATGCACTTAGTTAACAAACCAAAATTTATGCTTAAAAATTAAACTGTAGAATCTGGACAAGATTATGTTTCTCCCAGAAAAATAGGTTTCACTGTAAAGGTTTAGATGGACAAATGTGTGACTACTTTTGAGAAAAGTTGTAATAGATTTTTTTGAGAACCACCAGGTCTTCTTGTTTAATTTATATGCTGTGGATATGTTTGTATGTTTTAAAAAACATGGAGGACTCCATATTTTTTTAATGCAAATAATCTTATAAGCTGCTATGCAAATTCTATTAAAAAGCTCTATCTACTATTAAAGAGTAAAACATTCTTGAAGCTTTCAGGGAAGACCTGTAGACTTAAGCACTTTCTCTGCTTTTTTGTATCTGGTCTTAGACACTTATGCTGAGTTATGTTCTTATTATTTTCACTGTTTGTAAACTATTGATTGTAAGCCAAAGGTCATCATTTCTCCGTCCCTAAATGAAGAAGTAAAATGCCTGATCTCTTTCATCTCAAAGCATATTTCTGGTCATATCTGAATATCTGTGTGAAAGAAAGAGACATTTAAATTTGAAATTCTGCTTAAACTTTTAAGTTGAATTTGACTATAGCCATATTCATTCTTTGTATGTATCTCTAACAGGTCTTTTGTATGCCTGGTGATATACTCTGCCTTGAGTTTAGACAGTTCTTTCAGCTAAATGTGAATTCTTATTGTAGCTTTTTTTCCCTTCCTGAAGATGAAAGCAGAGGAATCTACCATCTGCTACCATTCTCTCAAGAATGCTTAGTAACCTAGAATTATTTTGACTTTCTATATATTGTCTTTTAAACTGACAGCAGCAGTCTCCCCTGCTGCCCCACCTTTTTAAAGTATCTCATTTACTGTGCTGGGTATATAGATAATAAATGTGTAATGATAGACAGTTCTAATAGAATTAAATGCAAAAAAGTGCTTTTACCTCTAGTTAACTCTGACATGTTCCAGAGGGCCCCTGGAACATGTCAGAAGATTTTTTCTCATTGGAGAAAGTATTTGACTGGTTTGGCTTGTTTATCTGATATATATATATTTACCAGAAAAGCACTGTCAAAGGGAATGATGCTAAATTTTGTTAGTGAGTGTTTTGTATTACAGAAATATCAGAATTTCCTTATGTCAACTGTCTTACAGTAAGCTCTCATCAGATCTTTAACCATTGTCATTTGTAAGTCTTTTGTCATTTATAGTCAGTTTTATTATTCCTAAACTAGTAAAGAACTAGATTTGAGCAGAACAGGTATTAGTTACATAAGTTTACATAAACTAAAGAAAATGATTTTGTGTCTTTTTGTTTCAAATGTTGCTGATAAAGTGTTTTAACCTTGTTCTCTTAAACTGACAACAGTTTAGTAAATGACTCAGAATTGAAACATCCTTCTCTCTACCTGATCCCTCCAGAGTTTAAAAACTTTCAGTGACTGTTTTTGTATTCCATGGCAGTATGTTTATTTGCACGAGTTCAATAAGAATCTGCTTTCCTTGTGAGAAGACTACTTAAGAACACTGGTTATACTACCAGGGCTTTGACTGGAATGTCATACCTGAGAGACATGTGTATGGACTCAGATGTGAACAACTTTAAGGAACTAAGATTGACTTTATAAAGCCAACAAAGCCCCTTGGAAGAACTGGCCTGGTACCTGGCTTACAGAGTTCCCAGCAGCCTTACCAGGTGAGTAAAGAAGGTCACTTCCTGGCAGGTGCAGAGACCTCAAGAAGAAGAATTCATCCAAATCTACAGGTACTGCAGGCAAAGCCTGATGGCAAGTCTGGCTTGGCTGTCTGGCCTCAAGAGGCCTTTAAAAGTTCAATCTGAAATTCCTTACAAAAAGTTCCACAAAGCATATTTAAAAGAGCCTGTGTAATCAATTGCTCTTCTTGCTGCACCTGTGCAAATAATCAAGCCAGCTGTTAATTATTTTCTTAACCTAGTTACTTCTAGTAAAAATGAGAGTGATTTTAGAGAGAAGTATCGTTTCAATAATGCAGCCTCCTTCCAGAATAAAAAATCCAACTCCAGATGTTGCTACATAACCTAATAACACAATTTGTTTTATCTTGCCTAGAAGCCACAAAACTGCAAATAGTAATAGAAATGAAACCCAGAATGGAAGCGCCAGCCTTCTGAGGCCCTCTCAACTGACCAGTGATGGAGACCTAGCTGCACCCTTTACTGCGCCCCCTTCTCAGCACGAAGCAGCCAGAGCGGTCATCGCCCCTTTTCCCTAGCAGCAGCTAGAGTCTCTATCTGTAGAAGAAAGAATGAGACCATACCCATAGCCTTCCCTGGTAAAAACAGGTATTTAATCCCTCCTCCCGAGGGATAGTGGGCTTGTAACACTGGAGTGACCCCATGTGTCTCTACTTCTGCCTTCAACTCCTCCCGTGATTTCTGTATCATGGTCCAGCTGGTGCCCAGGTTGATGTATCATGATGATCTCTCATTCATAGCTGAATTTGAACCTAGGCATAGATATAAGAGAGAGCCGGTCTCGCTGACCTTAGCTGTGTTGTTAGAGATAGGAGTCGCAGCCAGAGTGAGAACGGGGGCAGCCGCTATTGTCCAAGGGGACCAACATTATGAAGGACTAAGGACAGCTATTGATGAAGACTTAAAGACCATAGAGCAATCCATTACAAAACTTGAAGAATCTCTGACTTCCCTCTCTGAAGTAGTCTTGCAGAATAGACGAGGGCTGGATCTGCTGTTCCTAAAAGAAGGAGGACTGTGTGCAGCTTTAAAAGAAGAATGCTGCTTTTATGCAGACCATTCCGGAATAGTAAGAGATTCAATGTCAAAGCTTAGAGAAGAGCTAGACCAGAGAAAGAAAAGAACGGGAAGCTGGCCAAGGGCTATTTGAATCTTGGTTCACTAGATCCCTGTAGTTTACAACCCTGATATCCACTCTGTCTGGGCCCTTACTCATCCTTGTGTTGCTCCTCACTTTAGGACCCTGCATACTAAATCGGCTGATAACTTTTGTTAGAGAAAGAGTGAGTGCCGTTCATGTACTGATGTTGAAGCAAGAATATCATTCACTCACCCAACAAGGAAACACAAACATTCCATGATTGGAATGTCCCTAAAGAGAAGTGGGGAAATGTAGGATCTGAAGAATCAAAAGTTAGCATAAGTACAGCCATCTTAAAGGCTTAAATACCACCCCCTAACCTAGAAGGAGGAAAATTATTAGAATCTTGAAAAACAAGTTACTCAGCCAGTGTTAAATGTAGTGACCTTTAATTAGCTGACCTCAAATCAGTTAATCATACACACCAAGCTTATCTTACTAGAACCACCCTAAACATTCCGAAGGTAATCTTATCTAACCAGACCCCAGGATGTGGCCCCAGGCAAAGATTTATGTGTCTATGAAAAAACACTGTATTGTGATTGTGGAAAATGTTGCCCCCTTTGAAAATGCTATAAAACCTTCTGGCTTTGTGTGCTCAGGGTCCTTGTTGAGACCCGCTGCTTCGGGCTAACTTGGACCCCAGCTAGCTGGTTCCTGAATAAATTCCTCTTGCTTATTGCATCAAGAGACGCCTTCCGTGAGTGATTTGAGGCAGCGTCCTCCTCTGGGAGAATCCAACACTAGAAGGCGCCATATATACAAACATGAAACACCAAAGGAACCTTGTCCAGAGTAAAATTGTTAATACAACTCCCGAGAAAGATTTAAATGATATGGACCTCGTGACTCTTCCTGAAAGGGAGTTCAAAATGAAAATAATCAACATTCTAATTGAGGTACGGAAAGACATCCAAGAACTCAGGAATGAATTCAGGTCAGAGATCCAATCATTAAAGAACACGATGGAGGGTATTAAAAGCAGGTTGGATACGATGGAGGAGAAAATAAATGAAATAGAAACTAGAGAAGAGGAATACAAAGATTCTGAGGCACAGAGAGAAAAAAGGATCTCTAAAAATGAAAGAATATTGAGAGAACTGTGTGACCAATCCAAGTGTAACAATATTCGCGTTATAGGGATACCAGAAGAAGAAGAGAGAGAAAAGGGGATAGAAACTGTCTTTGAGGAGGTAGTTGCTGAAAACGTCCCCAATCTGGGGAAGGAGATAATCTCTCAAGCCATGGAGATCCACAGATCCCCCTACACAAGGGACCCAAGGAAGACAACACCAAGACACATAGTAATTAAAATGGGAAAGATCAAGGATTAGGACAGACTGTTAAAAGCAGCCAGAGGCAGAAATAAGATCACATACAAAGGAAAACCCTTCAGGCTAACATCGGACTTCTCAGCAGAAACCTTACAGGCCAGAAGGGAGTGGCATGATGTATTTAATGCCATGAAGCAGAAGGGCCTGGAACCAAGATTACTTTATCCAATGAGATTATCATTTAAATTTGAAGGAGGGATTAAACAATTACCAGATAAGCAAAAGCTGAGAGAATTTACCTCCCACAAACCATCTCTGCAGCCTATTTTGGAGGGACTGCTATAGATGGAAGTGTTCCAAGGGTTGGATAGCAGTCACCAGAGGTAGTAAAGTCATGGTAGGGAGGGTGGAGCAGCTGATTGTGAGCAAATGCAAAATTAAATTGACTATCCACAAAGCCAATGAAGGGATAGAGAAAAAGTATAGAATCTGATACCTAATATATAAAGAATGAAGGAGGAAGAAAAAGGAGGAGAAATAGAAAAGAACCTTTAGATTGTGTTTGTAGCTGCATACTAAGTGAGTTAAGTTAGACTCTTAGATAGTAAGGAAGGTAACCTGGAACCTTTGGTAACCACGAATCTAAAGCCTGAAATGGCAATAAGTACATACCTATCGATAATCACCCTAAATGTAAATGGACTGAATGCACAATCAAAAGACATAGAGTCACTGAATGGGTAAGAAAACAAGACCCATCTATATGCTGCTTACAAGAGACTCACGTCAAACCCAAAGACATGCACAGACTAAAAGTCAAGGGATGGGAAAAGATGTTTCATGCAAACAATAGGGAGAAAAAGCAGGAGTTGCAGTACTAGTATCAGACAAAATAGACTTCAAAATAAAGAAAGTAACGAGATAAAGAAGGACATTACATAATGATAAAGGGCTCAGTCCAACAAGAGGATATAACCATTATAAATATATATGCACCCAACAATGGAGCACCAGCATATGTGGAACAAATACTAACATAACTAAAGGAGGAAATAGTTGCAATGCATTCATTTTAGGAGATGTCAACACACCACTCACTCCAAAGGACAGATCCACCAGACAGAAAATAGGTAAGGACACAGAGGCACTGAACAACACACTAGAACAGATGGACCTAATAGACATCTATAGAACTCTACATCCAAAAGCAACAGCATACCCATTCTTCTCAAATGTACATGGAACATTCTCCAGAATAGACCACATACTAGGCCACAAAAAGAGCCTCAGTAAATTCAAAAAGATTGAAATCCTACCAACCAACTTTTCAGACCACAAAGGTATAAAACTAGAAATAAATTGTAACAAGAAAGCAAAAAGGCTCACAAACACATGGAGGCTTAACAACATGCTTCTAAATAGTCAGTGGATCAATGGCCAAATTAAAATGGAGATCCAGCAGCATATGGAAATAAATGACAACAACACAAAGCCCCAACTTCTGTGGGAAGCAGCGAAAACAGTCTTACAAGGAAAGTATATAGCAATCCAGGCAAATTTAAAGAAGGAATAATAAACCCAAATGAATAGTCTAACATCACAGTTATCAAAATTGGAAAAAGAAGAATAAATGAGGCCTAAAGTGAGCAGAAGGAGGGACATAATAAAGGTCAGAGAAGAAATAAACAAAATTGAGAAGAATAAAACAATAGAAAATATCAATGAAACCAAGAGCTAGTTCTTTGAGAAAATAAACAAAATAGAGAAGCCTCTAGCCAGATTTATTAAGAGAAAAAGAGAATCAACACACATCAACAGAATCAGAAATGAGAAAGCAAAAATTACGACAGAACCCACAGAAATACAAAGAATTATTAGACACTACTATGAAAACCTATATGCTAAGAAGCTGGAAAACCTAGAAGAAATGGAGAACTTTCTAGAAAAATACAATCCTCCAAGACTGACCAAGGAAGAAACACAAAATCTAAACAATCCAATTACCAGCAAAGAAATTGAAGCATAATCAAAAACTACCCAAGAAAAAAAACCCTGGGCCAAATGGATTTACCTCAGAATTTTATCAGACATACAGAGAAGATATAATACCCATTCTCCTAAAGTTTTCCAAAAAATAGAAGAGGAGGGAATACTCCCAAACTCATTCTATGAAGCCAACATCACCCTAATACCAAAACCAGGCAAAGACACCACCAAAAAAGAAAATTACAGACCAATATCCCTGATGAATGTAGATGCAAAAATACTCAACTAAATATTAGCAAACCGAATTCAAAAATACATCGAGAGGATCATACACCATGATAAAGGGGGATTCATCCCAGGGATGCACGGATGGTACAACATTCGAAAATCCATCAACATCATCCACCACATCAACAAAAAGAAATACAAAAACCACATGATCATCTCCATAGATGCTGAAAAAGCATTCGACGAACTTCAACATCCATTCATGATAAAAACTCTCAACAAAATGGGTATAGAGGGCAAGTACCTCAACATGATAAAGGCCATATTTGATAAACCCACAGCCAACATCATATTGAACAGTGAGAAGCTGAAAGCTTTTCCTCTGAGATCGGGAACAAGACAAGGATGCCCACTCTCCCCATTGTTACTCAACATAGTACTGGAGGTCCTAGCCATGGCAACTAGACAAAACAAAGAAATACAAGGAATCCAGATTGGTAAAGAAGAAGTTAAACTGTCGCTATTTGCAGATGACATGATATTGTACATAAAAAAACTCTAAAGGCTCCACTCCAAAACTACTAGAACTGATAACGGAATACAGCAAAGTTGCAGGATACAAAATTAACACACAGCAATCTGTGGCTTTCCTATACACTAACAGTAGGCCAATAGAAAGAGAAATCAGGAAAACAATTCCATTCACAACTGCATTAAAAAGAATAAAATACCTAGGAATAAACCTAACCAAGGAAGTGAAAGACCCATACCCTGAAAACTATAAAACACTCTTAAGAGAAATTAAAGAAGTCACTAACAAATGGAAACTCATCCCATGCTCTTGGCTAGGAAGAATTAATATCATCAGAATGGACATCCTGCCCAAAGCAGTATACAGATTTGATGCAATCCCTATCAAATTACCAACAGCTTTCTTCAATGAACTGGAACAATTAGTTCAAAAATTCATATGGAAACACCAAAGACCCCGAATAACTAAAGCAATCCTGAGAAGGGAGAATAAAGTGGGGGGGGAGGGATCTCACTCCCCAACTTCAAGCTCTACTACAAAGCCACAGTAATCAAGACAATTTGGTACTGGCACAAGAACAGACCCACAGACCAATGGAACAGAATAGAGACTCCAAACATTAACCCAAACACATATGGTCAACTAATATTCGATAAAGGGGTCATGAACATACAATGGGGAAATGACAGTCTCTTCAACAGATGGTGCTGGCAAAACTGGACAGCTACATGTAAGAGAATGAAATTGGATCACTGTCTAACCCCATACACAAAAGTAAATTCGAAATGGATCAAAGACTAGAATGTAAGTCATGAAACCATAAAACTCTTAGAAAAAAACATAGGCAAAAATCTCCTAAACATAAATATGAGTGACCTCTTCTTAAACATATCCCCCTGGGCAAGGGAAACAAATGCAAAAATAAACAAATGGGACTATATCAAGCTGAAAAGCTTCTGTACAGCAAAGGACACCATCAATAGAACAAAAAGGTATCCTACAGTATGGGAGAATATATTCAAAAATGACAGATCCAATAAAGGGTTTACATCCAAAATTTATAAAGAGCTCACACACCTCAACAAACAAAGAGCAAATAATCCAATTAAAAAACGGGCTGAGGAGCTGAATAGACAGTTCTCTAAAGAAGAAATTCAGATGGCCAACAGACACATGAAAATATGCTCCACATCACTTGTCATCAGAGAAATGCAAATTAAAACCACAATGAGATATCATCTCACACCAGTAAGGATGGCTACCATCCAAAAGACAAACAACAGCAAATGTTGGCGAGGTTGTGGAGAAAGGGGAACCCTCCTACACTGCTGGTGGGAATGTAAATTAGTTCAACCATTGTGGAAAGCAGTATGGAGGTTCCTCAAAATGCTCAAAATAGAAATACCATTTGACCCAGGAATTCCACTCCTAGGAATTTACCCTAAGAATGCAGCACTCCAGATTGAAAAAGACATATGCACCCCTATGTTTATCACTGCACTATTTACAATAGCCAAGATATGGAAGCAACCTAAATGTCCATCAGTATATAATTGGATAAAGAAGATGTGCTACATATACACAATGGAATATTACGCAGCCCTAAGAAAAAAACAAATCCTACCATTCGCAACAACATGGATGGAGCTAGAGGGTATTATGCTCAGTGAAATAAGCCAGGTGGAGAAAGACAAGTACCAAATGATCTCACTCATATGTGGAGTATAAGAACAAAAGAAAACTGAAGGAACAAAACAGCAGCAGAAGCCCAGAACCCAAGAATGGACTAATAGTTACCAAAGGAAAAGAGACTGGGGAGGACAGGTGAGAAGGGAGGGTTATGGGCGGGAAGAAAAGAAAGGGGGCATTACGATTAGCATGTATAGTGTTGGGGGGGCACGGGGAGGGCTGTGCAACACAGGGAAGACAAGTAGTGATTCTACAGCATCTTACTATGTTGAAGGACAGTGACTGTGAACTTGGTGACAAGTAGTGATTTTACAGCATCTTACTATGTTGATGGACAGTGACTGTGAACGGGGATGTGGGGGGGACTTGGTGAAGGGGAGAGCCTAGTAAACATAATGTCCTTCATATAATTGTAGATTAATGATACCAAAATAAATCAAAAAAAAAAAAAGAGCATCTCGAAAAAAAAAAAAAGAATAAAATACCTAGGAATAAACCCAACCAAGGAAGTGAAAGACCTATACCCTGAAAACTATAAGACACTCTTAAGAGAAGTTAAAGAGGACACTAACAAATGGAAACTCATCCCATACTCTTGGCTAGGAAGAATTAATATCGTCAAAATGGCCATCCTGCCCAAAGCAATATACAGATTCAATGCAATCCCTATCAAATTACCAACAACATTCTTCAACGAACTGGAACAAATAGTTCAAAAATTCATATGGAAACACCAAAGACCCTGAATAGCCAAAGCAATCCTGAGAAAGAAGAATAAAGTGGCAGGGATCTTACTCCCCAACTTCAAGCTGTACTACAAAACCATAGTAATCAAGACAATTTGGTACTGGCACAAGAACAGAGCCACAGACCAGTGAAACATATTAGAGACTCCAGACATTAACCCAAACATATATGGTCAATTAATATTCAATAAAGGAGCCATGGACATACAATGGGGAAATGACAGTCTCTTCAACAGATGGTGCTGCCAAAACTGAACAGCTACATGTAAGAGAATGAAACTGGATCACTGTCTAACCCCATACACAAAAGTAAATTCAAAATGGATCAAAGACCTGTATGTAAGTCATGAAACCATCAAACTCTTAGAAAAAAACATAGGCAAAAATCTCTTGGATGTGAACATTAGCGACTTCTTCATGAACATATTTCTTCATGAACACATGAACAGAAGTATGGGAGAATATTTTCATAAATGACAGATCCAATAAAGGGTTGACATCCAAAATATATAAAGAGCTCTCACTCCTCAACAAACTAAAAGCAAATAATCCAATTAAAAAATGGTCAGAGGAGCTGAACAGACACTTCTCCAAAGAAGAAATTCAGATGACCAACAGACATATGAAAAGATGCTCCACATCACTAGTTATCAGAGAAATGCAAATTAAAACCACAATGAGATATCACCTCACACCAGTAAGGATGGCCACCATCCAAAAGACAAACAACAACAAATGTTGGCAAGGTTGTGGAGAAAGGGGAACCCTCCTACACTGCTGGTGGGAATATAAATTAGTTCAACCATTGTGGAAAGCAGTATGGAGGTTCCTCAAAATGCTCAAAAGAGACTTACCATTTGACCCAGGAATTCCACTTCTAGGAATTTACCCTAAGGATGCAGCACTCCAGGTTGAAAAAGACAGATGCACCCCTATGTTTATCGCAGCACTATTTACAATAGCCAAGAAATGGAAGCAACCTAAGTGTCCATCAGTCAATGAATGGATAAAGAAGATGTGGTACATATACACAATGGAATATTATTCAGCCATAAGAAGAAAAAAAATCCTACTATTTGCAATAACATGGATGGAGCTAGAGGGTATTATGCTCAGTGAAATAAGCCAAGTGGAATAAAACAAATACCAAATGATTTCACTCATCTGTGGAGTATAAGAACAAAAGAAAAACTGAAGGAACAAAACAGCAGCAGAATCACAGAACCCAAGAATGGACTAACAGTTACCAAAGGGAAAGAGACTGAGGAGAATGGGAGGGTAGGGAGGGATAAGGGCAGGGAAGAAGAAAGGGGGTATTATGATTAGCATGTATAATGTGGGGGGTGGGGGAAAGGGGAGGGCTTTGCAACACAGAGAAGACAAGTAGTGATTCTACATCTTACTATGCTGATGGACAGTGACTGTAATGGGGTTTGTGGGGGGGACTTGGGGTAGGAGAGAGCCTAGTAAACATAATGTTCTTCAAAATAATATTAATTAATTAATTAATTAATCAGGTATTACAATGGTTTGTAGCCCTCCACTACAAGGAAAAAGATATATAGTATGTGTATGGTATTAAAATTTCACAGGGACTTGGTGAAGGGGAGAGCCTAGTAAACATAATGTTCTTCATGTAATTGTAGATTAATGATACCAAAAAAAAAAATTTCACAGGGGGTGGACACTTGGAAAAAAATGTCCAAAAAAGCCTGGAGGGGGGACAATAATGAAAAAAATAGTTGAGAAATACTGTTGTAGTCTAGAACAAGCATATAGTTGTCAATTACTCTTCTAGACATGTCTGTCCCTAACCATAGGTGAGCTACAGATTGTCAAAGTGAATGCAGATTGCTGTTGATTCCTTTAGTCCAACAGGAACTTCATAGAAAACTTGAAAGAGATGAAATTCATACCCTTAAGGGATAATGATCTCAGACAAACAATTGAAACAAAAAAGTCTACTCTTTATACCTAGTACTTTGCACTCAAATAAATGTTAAATCTTTAAGGTTAGAGATTCCTTTTTTCTCCTGCCCCTTTAGCCCTTCAGAAAAGCACATCAAGAGTAGAAATGATCTTCAAAGTACTTCACAGAAAAAGCCAGATTGGGAGAAAGGAGAGGGTGTGGACCCCAGAGTCAGGAAAGAAATGAATGATTGTCTATAGAAGTGTAAAGTGCAAAGCAGCAAAGACAAGAAATACAGTGGGAATTGACGTTTAAGTATTTAAGAAATTTTAAGTTAGATGTTGCTGCTGATATTAATAAATATTTATATACCCAAAGCATTTTACCTTCCTTCCCCCTCATATGTCTTACTATATAGTTCTTTTATACCTTTTAAATAGATAGAATGACCCCAACTGACTTGCTGCATACTGTGAAATCTGGGAGGGGCCTTGTGTTTTTTTAGGCTCAGCAGCCTGAAACAATAGAATGAGCATATTTTTTTAAATTAATGTATCAATGATATACAATCTTATAAAGGTTTCACATGAGCAACATTCTGGTTACAGCATTCACCTGCATTATCAAGTCCCCGCCACACACACCCCAATGCAGTCACTGTCCATCAGCATAGTAAGATGCTATAGAGTCACTACTTGACATAAGCATATTTAAAATACATATTTTTCCCCCAGTCTCTGACTCCTCCTTACTTAATCATCCTATTCTTTGACATATATAACTGTAACTTTGCAGAAAGAGAAACAGTGATTATTTCTTTCTGCTTACCCATTTCACAGTGATGCTCTGGACAGTGAGTACTCTATCTCAAAGCCAAGCATTTGTTGAGCTTTAGTTGCTGTAGGTATTTAGCTGCCATACAGAAAAATACCCCAGTCCTGTTTATTGATTTCCTGGATTGTAGAAGAAAATGACATGAATTGGTAAGAGGCCTTAAAGGCCCCTGACACTTATGGAGCCCCTCTTCTCCACCCCCTAACCCCAATTCCAAAATCTAACATATTGTCCCTTTCATAGTTCCACAGCCCTGCCCTTCCACTTCTCTTTGTTAGGCACTGGGTGGGTGTAACCAAACCCCAGTCACACTGTGGCCCCAGCAGCTGGGCTTCTCTCTCCTCAGCACATTGCAGACATTCCTTTCACATCATTTTGTCCTTTCTGCGGCATTCCCTCCATTGGCATCATTCCCTCTGTACAAACTTATGTTTCAAGGGACAGAAGTTTGCCAAGGAGATGCTGGCAAAGAAGGTCCAGTTCTCTCCTTTCTATCTGTAGAGCCCAGTGTCACTCATTAGTATATGAGAAGAATGGCTGTAAATAAACAGCAAATGAGGTTAACGAGCTGCAGCTTATCAATATTAATGAAGTCCACCTCACAGCCTTGGAGAGAGGTGCTGATAGCTTTAATCACAAGAAGCAGTTTCTTAAGGCCCCCTGTTACAGGACAGGAAGAGTTTGATTCAGCTTTCTGGAATGTTTGTCATTTTGCAACCCCAGGAATGCTGCAGAGAAAGGCTGTCTGATACCAGATCTGTGTTTGTATGGCCCCTCTTGTGTTCAGATTACATCTATTTGTCTCAACAGGTGGAAGCCTAGAGAAGAAGGCTGTATCTGCTAAGCTAGACCATAGGGTGGGAAAACTCCAGGTCAGTCTACAGTTCCTAAACCAAAAATGAGGTCCCTGGAATACTAGAATTACCCTTTCATCAGTAACCCTGTGGAACTCAAACTCTTGCTTCCAATGCACTGACAGAAGATCTGGAGACCTTCAAAGCTCAGCCTAATAAAGAAGAAACTCCCAATTCATGTAGCTCATGTGCCAATTGCCAGTTAGGTCCCTTCACAAAGCCATGTTTGATTCCTGTGCATATATTTAGAAGATTTGAATAGTAATATGTACATCCATCATTTCTTGAGCACTTACCAGTCCCAGGCACTGCATTAAACATTTTTGATATGTTATATAATCCTCACACTAATCCCATGAGAGTAATTCCCATCTCACAGGTGAGGAAATTGAAGCTTGATGATGTATACATCATGTCTAAGATCACACATGTAGCAAGTGGCAGATTGCAATCTGAGTACAAGGCCCATGCTTTTAATCACTGCACTCTGTGGCATCCCAGTCATGTCAAGTATGTGAGCTTTTGTGCTGTTCTCTTTTGTAAGATGCATGCCCTTTCTTCTCCAGTTCAAGAGACCAAACACTTACGTAGTTCTCTGAAAGTAGGATCAGAAGACTTTAGAATTAATTTTTTTTAATCAAAGCACTTCTTTGAAATTATTTTCAGAAAGAAAACTTTCACTAGATGTGTTTTCCTTTGTATATATATTTGTGGTCAGTGGGATATGTGCTTTGAAGTTGTGCGTGCGTGTGCGTGCGTGCGTGCGTGTGTGTGTGTGTGTGTGTGTGTGTGTGTGTGTGTGTGTGTGTGTTTGTAGCAGCAATACTGATTTACCCACCTCATCAGGCCAGTTCCTTTTATGATTAAGCACACACCTTGGGTGAGGTCAGTGACTATGGAGCACAAAGAAGCCGCCTGGCTCTTATGATTTGAGCCTATGATCCTAGCCTCAATTACATTGTTTCAACAATTGAACCCTAGTTTATTCCTTGAAGTTCATACTATAAGCTTCTTTATCTATGATTTCCTTGGGGTTTGAAAGGAGAACCTGATGCTTCATCAAGTAGTTATCACAAAACCTACACTTGACTGTTTATTTAAAGAACAATTCATAGTGAAAGGATCTGAGAGTGAAACAGCCCCTTATCCTTTTTCTCCTTTCCTCCTTGAAAGCTCAGGGACTTTATTTGGTAATTTTTACTTAGGCAAAATGCCCAGGAATCTTTCCACAGAATGGCACCCAAAGCCCACCCATGCAGGAGCCCTTCCTGCCACCAAGGTAACCAAGACTGGGAAGCAATTGAAACTGGGCCTTCCTTTCCCAGGCCTGTGGCTGTCAACTTGGCTCAGAAAGAGGCAGACTGATGACTTTGTCTCCTCACCCAGTCATACTACCACACAGTTCTCATTTGAGCCTGAAGTCACATGGTTATGCTGCTTATGGCCAAACACGGATGTGCTGTTTTCAGTTCTTTGCACTCTGGGTTTGGCCTGGGCATCCTTAGTTGAAACCATCAGGGCCCCCAAACCCCGAAGCTTTTCCAGGGACAAATTGCACGCAGTGGTGGAGAGGAGGAGCTGAGCAGTGTAGTGGAGCAGCAGGCTGTGTGCAGCCGGGATGTGTGCAAGAGCCAAGGGGTTAGTTCATGCAGCTCTTTTTACTCAGGCACACCAGAAAACGCAGATTAATAGGCTGTTTATTCTTCATCATGTTCCTTGAATCAATGGCTCTGGATGGTTTTATTGAAGGGTGTTTGTGAGAGCGCCTGGAACACTGAGGAGGAATGCTTAAGTTCTTTCATTTCCTGGGCAGCAGCCCTCATGCTCATTGCTCATTGTAGTATAAAGGTCTGCAGAACCTTTATTCTACCTTTATGAGGGCCCATTACCTACAGCATCTTGGGCTGTTAGAACCTAATTATTTAATGTTCTTGTCTTTGGGCTATCTGAACCTAGTGAATGCAGTCTACTCTATGGCACAGAGTTTTTATAATTTGGGTTTTGGGGATTCTTTTTGGTTTGGGTTTGGGGTTTTATGCTTGTTTGGGCTTTTTTGCTCTTTTTGGCACCAGTTCTCTGTTTGGGCAGTATTGTCATCTGTTTTTCATGGCCGTTTAAAGGATTTTGCCGAGAAGAAAAACATCCACCTGAACCCTATTTTGTGTAACAAGTGAAGATTTTTTTCTTTTGGCCATCAGAAGATTCCTCTGAATAGTTATGAAGTTTCTTCAGACTTTGAAATTGAGAGTATATTGATTCATGAAAGAGTTACTTCCTCCACAACCACCCACTGCAGTAGAGACTTAAACTAGAGAAGGTCAAAAAATTAGGAGGGAAACTGCTTCTTCATTCCCCATCCCAATTCTGTTTCAGCAGCAGCATGCTGTCATGTGAATGATGCTGTACCCTGTTCCCTCTGACAGTTATACTTTTCCTGTGGCCTGCAAAATATTGTACTTCAGACCTTCCACAACTTTTGTGGGCACACACACACACACACAAAAAAAATGGAACCACACCCATCACGGGTGTGCCTTTAACACAGAGGCATCCAGTATATTACAAAGGTGCTCAGAGCTCACTAATCACTATAGACAGTGCAAACACTCAGCGCATTATGGGCACCTCTATATATTAAACAAACCCAGTACAAATCACAAGCCATAGTTTTAAATCTGGCACAACCCTTAGTTACCATAGCCAGAGGCCATAAAATGAAGCTGGGTCATCTATCTGGGATTAGAATTCTAGAAACCATCTGGCATCCTGTAGCCCAAGGTCCCTTCAGGGAGGTGCACCTTGGAGCAATGGGAGTCCTCTCATCCAGAAGATACTGTCCCCTCACTTCCCTCCAAAACCAGCACAGCTGTGTGGATGAAAACAATTTGCCACAAATACACTGAGACCAAGATATATATACACACCCTGGCATTTCGCCTGATTCCTTCCATGAAGTCTATCTGTTTATCCAGCTCCAAATCCCAGAAGGCAGTCACCAAAAAGTAAATAGTGAGAAGGGACAGGGTTTTTTTCTTCCTTTCTAGATAAACATGTTCCAATGAACAAAACAGATTTTGCAAACACATTCCATCTAGTAAATCTTACCTAACAGCTGTGTGAGAAGGGCTTGGAGAAGAGAGAGATGGGTCTTGGGACTTGATTAGGAGAATTAGAAAGTTCTGAAATCCACAAGGCAGGGGCAATTCAGTACTATCCACTTTTTGTTACTGGAAATTTGCTTATTTCCTTCATTTTAAACCTGGGGTCTGTGGTGGGCTTACCAAAGATAAAGATCTGGCTGCAGATACCAGCTTCTTCAGTTGAAAAACCAATCTATCAAAACTTCAGAGGTTATGTCCTGAGTTTCTGAGTGTCCCCTCTAACCCTCCCCCTCCCTCTGACCCTGCTCTCATCCCCTCCAGCTGTAAAGCTCCTCTGGAGTCAGTCAGTGGAATATTACCCTAGAGCAGCCCATCCAACCTGTCTCTGCTTCTTATCTACTTTTTTGGCTAGGAAAATGAGGAACTGAGCATAGATCAAGAACTTGGATTCTGAAGATCAGGGACAAGCACAAAAAATTGATCTTTTGCCTCAGAGGTGGCTGGATATTTGTGCCTCAGAGGTGGCTGAATATCTCTGTTCGATGTCAAATTGGCTCACTCTATTATTCAGGAGTTGTTTTTTAAAAATGTTCTCTCCACTCCTCATTTGTGGGTCAGATGCTTTGGATAATCCAGTGGAATTCTCTCTGCTTCACTGTTAGTTGCTGCCAGACACAGAGCTAAATCCTATCAGTTGGTGACTTAAAATGATGATGTGTGAAACAGTGCTGATTTGGACATCCTGCACGCATTCACACAGACTGCTTTGCCAATTAACCATAGCAGTGAAATGCAGCAACAAAGGGGAAAACTTCAGTTTCTACAGCCTGTGCGTTATCTTGCTCTGGGATCAGAGTACCTATTTTATGCTTCTACCCTCCCCATGTGTCTCCAGTAATTAGTAAGCCTTGAAGTTGTTTCATTCAATTTTATTCCTTTCCCAGGTCTCATACAGCAGTTTCTTTAACAGATTATAACATGGCAGAGACAGAAAAATAGTATTTGTGTGCAAAATAGGGAAGTGGAAAACAAAGCAGTCTTACTGCTATTTCTCATTTCCTGGCCTTTGCGTTTGCTGTTCCTTCTTTCCCCAGATTGCATGCCTGACTCCTCATCTGTTTAGGTCTCAGCTCAGATAACACCTTCTCAAAGTAGCCACACTTGGCCACCTCATCTACTGTCTCACCCTCAGTCACTTCATACCACACCACCCTGTTTTACTTATATTGCTCTCATCACTTTCTCCAGATATCTTATTGTCTACTTGTTTGTTGTCTCTCCACCCCCACACACATAGTAGAATGTAATTCCATGAAAATAGGGATTTTTGTCCATCTTATATCCATTGGTATTTCCACAGAATCTAGGGTAGCCCCTGGAACACAGTTGGCACTTAATATTTACTAACTGAATAAACAGGTAGAAATGTAGTAATTAAGAATTCCCAAAGCAAATATATGGTTACTATCTGGAGGTGGTAAAAGCAGACAAATAGTTTGAGGAATGGAATTAAAATACAAGGTTCCTCATGTTGGTTTTCATAATAGTTTTAATTATAAATTGAATGTGTTGAATCAAAGATCACATAGACTAAGTCGCCCTTTATTTCTTCTGATTCAGACTAAACTGTTCCCTATTGAGTAGGTTAAGTCAGGGTCATGGAGACCAAGTACTGCACTTTTCCTTGCCAAGCTGGCATAACTGAGGCCACAAAGGATGCCTACTTCTAGATTTCCACTGGACAGTGCCTGGCTTTGCTTTCCCTAGGGCAAGTGCCAGAAGAAACTGGCACAACAGTTTAAAGCCCAGCCTAGGTATCTTCATCCAGCCTGTATTACATTTTTGCCTGCCTCCAGTTCTCAAAGAGACCACATTCCTCTTCCCAGTTCAAGGGCCCTGCAGTTCTTCCCATTGAGAAAACCTTGGAGAGTTGGTGTGTGTGCCTTGGCTCCACCCCGCCCACTCCTGAGACAGTATGACTAAGAGATCTGCTCCCATCAGCCCGTCGGACACTGGGCGCTCACCTCCGCAGGAGTCCTTTGCCCACGTGAGCAGTATTAGCTTCTCAGAAGTTATCCCTTCTCTTGTTGGGTCAAGAACAATGCCTAGGGTCGAGAGAGAAAGATTAAAGAGCCTCCACCAGGAAAGGGGATAGTTTTGCCTGAGTCTAATTTGTTTTTCCCCGTACCAGCGCATTCATGCTTCTGGGCCCCCGGCTTCCTCCCCCGTGGCCAGTGGTCATGATTCTCACGGCTCTGTGGTCTCGTTGGTATCAGAATGTGTTTGACTGTTGTCGGTGATGCTTCCACACTCCACTGCTTTGTTTCTCACTTTGCTAACAGCTCTTCTGTTGGTTTCAGCCTTTAGCCAAGCTTACCACATCCACACCCCACTCTTTCTCTGACTTTTATTGATGCTATGTTGACTTTGTATGTCTGATAGTTCTTTTTTCTGAGCACCTGTGGAGAATTAACCGTCTCTACTGCTAGTGATCATGCAAGCCTTTGATCTTTGTGATTTCTCTACTTTTGGAAGTGTTGAAGGACTCTATAACCCCACCAAAGTACATAAAAGGTGCTATAATCCCTGCAGCCAGACCTTCCAGACTAGCTCTGCTTAGAGGCCCGAAGATATTAATGTAAGTACATTAATATTTACTATGTACCATATACTGTTCTAAGCACTTAGCGTGACTCTCATTTCATCCTTACTTGTAGATGTAAAAGGCCATTCATGAACTGGCCCCAGTTACTTCTCTAACCTCATCTCTTATTCCTTTCCTCCTCATTTCTCTTGGCTCCAACTACACTAGCTTCTATGCTGTCCTTCATATCCAATAGGCATCCTCCCTCCATAAGGTCTTTGCAGTGGCTGTTCCTCCTGCCTGGAATGTGCTTCCCTCAGATGTCTGCCTAGGTTACTTCTTAACCTCCTTCAAATCTTTTGCTAAGTGTTCCCTTCTCTATTAAAGTTATCTAGACTACTCTATAAAATTGTACCATCACTACCACTCCACACTCCCTATCTGACTTGCTCTATTCTATTTTTTTCCATTATACTTACCACTAATTTACTATATAGTTCCCTTGTTTATTTTGCTTATTATTATCTGTCTTCTCCAATATAAGGTAAGCTTCATGAAGGCAAGCATCTTGTCTGTTCCCTAATGTATCTTAAGCACATAAAAAACAATATCTAGCAGATAGTAGATGTTCCATAATTCCTGGTGCATGAATGAACTTTATCCCTTAAAAAACCCTGTGAGGTAGGTGTTTCTGTTACCCCCTTTTAAAGATGATGGAATTAAAACTCAAAGACTTTAAGTAACTAACTTGCTCCAGATCACTCAGCGAGCATTCTGATTCTGATTCCATAGGTCTGGAATAGAGATGATCCATAAGTCTTACTTAGAGATACATTGGGATATACTATATTGATTTTAAGAGTTTGTGATCTATGTAGATCTATGTAGAGAGGCAGTCCGTTGAACACTTTTTGAGTGACTAATATGTATCAGTCCCTGTAGCATATAAAAGCAAGTGATATAAAGCCCTTATTCTCAAGACTGAGTCTGTCACTGGTTATGGAACAGACACATATATCATAATTAGACCCTCAATAAATCCTAGAGTAGTTAGTTAATATGTAACAATTTTGTATGGTAATTAAATTTATCGTGGTGATCACTTGGTAATATATATAAATGTTGACTATGTTGTATGGTCAAATCTGATATAAAATTGTATGTCAACTACAGTTTAACTTTATAAATAAATAAATAAATCATGGAACACTTAAAAGCACATGCTTTGGATTCAAGCAGATTGTTGGTTCAAATCCTGAATGTACTACCTGCTAGCTATGTAACTGGACAAATTACTTAACCTCCCTGTGTCTGCCAATAAAATGAGAACAACAATATTTACCCAATAGAACTAGTATGAGGGATTAAATGAGGTAGTGGCTATACAGCAATCAGGAAAGTAGCTTAAAAACAGATAATGCCAGGACACACTGTATATAAAATGAAAAATAAATGTCTTAGAGACAGGAAATATGGAAAATAAACTCAGAAAAATTTTACAATTTTATGGCCTATTGTTTTATAAAGTTTGGGTACCAAATCCTTTTGTTGTTTTCAATATAATTTACATGGAAAGATATATTTAAATATACATGTAATACCCTCCCTGCATTCTTAAATATAACTTAAGTTATCTTGGCACTTAAGTATCATCTTTATAAACATAAATTATTTTATTATGCTGGAAAACACTGTTACCTTCAGAGCTTAATGAAGTGTACCCTAAATGCATCTATATTGTATTTTAAATACTTTTTCCTGCTTCTCTGTTTCTATCATACTGTTAATGCCTAATTTCTCACTGCTGTCCTTGCACCTGTCTTTTATAGTTCCTTTTCCCCTCCTTGTTTACTTTGTCTAGGCTTAGAAATTAGGTGGCTAAGCTTATTAAAACTGAATATAGTCAGAGCATATATAGGGATCCTGTAATTTAACCACATAAGCTTTAGCATATGAACTTTGTGACATCTGTTTTGACTACTTAGAGACTTATTGGCATTTAGTTATTTGAGATTGCCAATTACTTAAGTTTTAAATGCATTAGGAATTGAGTAGGGTTCAGACACCCAGAAAAACCATTTTCATTTTTCTCAGCATTGGAAGTTAGTCCATCTTGTGGTTCCAAAACTTAAAAAGTCTTGGAAATCACAGTACCATGGATCTGGCCCTCTGCTCTCAAGTAGATGATTATTGTATTCATTTTACAGAGAAACTAAGGCTTAGAAGAAACTAAACTAAGGTTTAGAAGAAACCAAAGAGTAGTTTACTCAAGTGAGGTAATCCGGCAAAGCCGATGCAGGATTCCAGATCTCCTGAGCCTTCCCTTCTGCTGAGACACACTATTCCCAGGAGGAAACAGAATCATTTCAGGTTGTAGAAAGGATAGTAAACCATCTACAAATACGATTTAAGATTATAAAAATGAAATCTGATTAGTACTGGAACTAATCACCTTTAGTGCTGACTCTGTTTTTCTTCCATCCCTGCCCTGATTTGAAGGTATGTAGAACCTGGCTGTGCCCCTAGTGAGCCTAAACAGTGTGCACGTGTAAGAAGGGACCAAGGGGCATTACAACAAGATTGAGAAGCATATAAGGATTATAAAAAATCTGTATATCAATTTTGCACACTCTTATCATGGGCAAAACAAGGGGATTTAGAGAGGGAAGGTAGAGCCACTACCATTAGGGACATGGCAGTAGGTTTCTGAAGGAAGGTTAAACTTAACAGTTTCTCTGGGTGGTTTGCTTTCCTGCCTGCTTGCATGCTTCCTTCCACAGCTTTATTGAGATATAATTTTCATACCATAAATGTGGTGACTTTTATGAAATAAATTTTATTCTTCTGATTGCAAGAAAACACAAATTACCCTTAATCCTCAAACCCAGAGTTAACCACCATCACTAGCACTTCGGTGTCTTGATTGTTTTTTCTATGGAAATTCATATCCTTTTCTGTTTTTATTTTTTCTTTTTTTTATTTTGGTATCATTAATCTACAATTACATGAGGAACATTATGTTTACTAGACTACCTCCATCACCAAGTCCCCCCACAAACCCCATTACATTCACTGTCCATCAGCGTACTAAGATGCTGTAGAATCACTACGTATCTTCTCTGTGTTGCACAGCCATCCCCATACCCCCTCCCATTATACATGCTAATCATAATGCCCCTTTTCTTTTTCCCCCCCTTATCCACACCTCCCACACATCCTCCCCAGTCCCTTTCCCTTTGGTAACTGTTAGTCCATTCTTGTGTTCTGTGAGTCTGCTGCTGTTTTGTTCCTTCAGTTTTTCCTTTGTTTTTATACTCCACATATGAGTGAAATCATTTGGTACTTGTCTTTCTCCACCTGGTTTATTTCAGTAAGCATAATACCCTCTAGCTCCATCCATGTGGTTGCAAATGGTAGGATTTTTTTTCTTCTTATGGCTGAATAATATTCCATTGTGTATATGTACCACATCTTCTTTATCCATTCATCTACTGATGGACACTTAGGTTTCTTCCATTTCTTGGCTATTGTAAATAGTGCTGTGATAAACATAGGGGTGCATCTGTCTTTTTCAACCTGAAGTGCTGCATTCTTAGGGTAAATTCCTAGAAGTGGAACTCCAGGGTCAAATGGTGTGTCTATTTTGAGCTTTCTGAGGAACCTCCATACTGCTTTCCACAATGGTTGAACTAATTTATATTCCCACCAGCAGTGTAGAAGGGTTCCTCTTTCTCCACAACCTCGCCAACATTTGTTGTTTGTCTTTTGGATGGTGGCAATCCTTACTGATGTGAGGTCATATCTCATTGTGGTTTTAATTGGCATTTCTCTGATGACCAGTGATGTGGAGCACCTTTTCGTGTGTCCATTGGCCATCTGAATTTCTTCTTTGGAGAAGTGCCTGTTCAGCTCCTCTGCCCATTTTTTTATTGGATTATTTGCTTTATGTTTGTTGAGGTATGTGAGCTCTTTATATATTTTGGATATCAACCTTTTATCGTATCTGTCATTTATGAATATATTATCCCATACTGTAGGATGCCTTTTGTTCTATTGATGGTGTCCTTTGCTGTACAGAAGCTTTTTAATTTGATATAGTCCCACTTGTTCATTTTTGCTTTTGTTTCCCTTCCCCATGGAGATATGTTCATGAAGAAGTTGTTCATGTTCTTTTCTAAGAGTTTTATGGTTTCATGACTTACATTCAGGTCTTTGATCCATTCTAAATTTACTTTTGTATATGGGGTTAGACAATGATCCAGTTTCATTCTCTTTATGTAGCTGTCCGGTTTGGCCAGCACCAGCTGTTGAAGAGGATGTCATTTCCCCATTGTATGTTCATGGCTCCTTTATCATATATTAATTGATCATATATGTTTGGGTTAATATCTGGAGTCTCTGTTCTGTTCCACTGGTATGTGGGTCTATTCTTGTGGCAGTACCAAATTGTCTTGATTACAGTGGCTGTGTAGTAGAACTTGAAGTTGGGAAGCTAGATCCCCCCTGCTTTAATTTTCCTTCTCAGGATTGCTTTGGCTATTCAGGGTTGCTGAATGTATGTTGCAATTTTGCTGTTGCACAGCTGAATGAATGTTGAATTTTGTCAAATGCTTTTTCAGCATCTATGGAGATGATCATGTGGTTTTTGTCCTTCTTTTTGTTGATGTGGTGGATGATGTTGATGGATTTTTGAGTGTTGTACCATCCTTGCATCCCTGTGAGGAATCCCACTTGATCATGGTATATGATCCTCTTGATGTATTTCTGAATTTGGTTTGCTAATATTTTGTAATATTTTGAATTTTAGAACTATTCATTCCAGCTCATTGAAGAATGCTGTTGGTATTTTGATAGGGATTGCATTGAATCTGTACATTGCTTTAGGCAGGATGGCCATATTGACAATTAATTCTTTATAGCCAAGAGCATGGGATGAGTTTCCATTTGTTAGTGTCCTCTTTAATTTCTCTTAAGAGTGTCTTGTAGTTTTCAGGGTATAGGTCTTTCACTTCCTTGGTTAGATTTATTCCTAGGTATTTTATTCTTTTTGATGCAATTGTGAATGGAATTGTTTTCCTGATTTCTCTTTCTGCTAGTTCATTGTTAGTGTACAGGAAAGCAACGGATTTCTGTTTATTAATTTTGTATCCTGTAACTTTGCTGAATTCAGATATTAGTTCTAGCAGTTTTGGAGTGGAGTCTTTAGGGTTCCTTATGTACAGTATCATATCATCTGCAAATAGTGACAGTTTGACCTCATCCTTACGAATCTGGATTCCTTGCATTTCTTTGTTTTGTCTGATTGCCATGGCTTGGACCTCAAGTACTATACTGAATAACAGTGGGGAGAGTGGGCATCCCTGTCTTGGCCTGATCTCAGAGGAAAAGCTTTCAACCTCTCGCTGTTCAGTATGATGTTGGCTGTGGGTTTATCATATATGGCCTTTATTATGTTGACGTACTGGCCCTCTATACCCATTTTGTTGAGAGTTTTTATCACGAATGGATGTTGAATTTTGTCAAATGCTTTTTCAGCATCTATGGAGATGATCATGTGGTTTTTGTCCTTCTTTTTGTTGATGTGGTGGATGATGTTGATGGATTTCGAGTGTTGTACCATCCTTGCATCCCTATGAAGAATCCCACTTGATCATGGTGTATGATCCTCTTGATGTATTTCTGAATTTGGTTTGCTAATATTTTGTTGAGTATTTTTGCATTTATGTTCATCAGGGATGTTGGTCTGTAGTTTGCTTTTTTTGTGGTGTCTTTGCCTGGTTTTGGTATTAGAGTGATGCTGGCTTCATAGAATGAGTTAGGAAGTATTCCCCCCTCTTGTATTTTTTAGAAAACTTTAAGGAGAATGGGTATTATGTCTTCTCTGTATGTCTAATAAATTTCTGCAGTAAATCCATTTGGGCCAGGGATTTTGCTCTTGAGTAGTTTTTTTATTACCGCTTCAATTTCGTTGCTGGTAATTGGTCTGTTTAGATTTTCTCTTTCTTCCTTGGTCAGTCTTGGAAGGTTGTATTTTTCTAGGAAGTTGTCCAGCTTGTTAGCATATAAGTTTCCATAGTATTCTCTAATAATTCTTTGTATTCCTGTGGGGTCCATCGTGATTTTTCCTTTCTCATTTCTGATTCTGTTGATGTGTGTTGATTCTCTTTTTCTGTCAATAAGTCTGGCTAGGGGATTATCTATTTTGTTCATTTTCTCAGAGAACCAGCTCTTGGTTTCATTGATTTTTTTTCTATTTAGTCTTCTCAATTTCATTTATTTCTTCTCTCATCTTTATTATATCCCTCCTTCTGCTGAGTTTAGGCCTCATTTGTTCTTCTTTTTCCAATTTCGATAATTGTGACATTAGACTATTCGTTTTGGATTGCTCTTCCTTCTTTAAATATGCCTCAATTGCTATATACTTTCCTCTTAAGACTGCTTTTGCTACGTCCCACAGAAGATGGGGCTTTGTGTTGTTGTTGTCATTTGTTTCCATATATTGCTGGATCTCCATTTTAATTTGGTCGTTGATCCATTGATTATTTAGGAGCATGTTGTTAAGCCTCCATGTGTTTGTGAGCCTTTTTGCTTTTTTTGTACAGTTTATTTCTAGTTTTTTTATACCTTTGTGGTCTGAGAAGTTGGTTGGTAGAATTTCAATCTTTTTGAATTTACTGAGGCTCTTTTTGTGGCCTAGTATGTGGTCTATTCTGGAGAATGTTCCATGTACACTTGAGAAGAATGTGTATAGATGTAGAGTTTTTGGATGTAGAGTTCTATAGATGTCTACTAGGTCCATCTGTTCTAGTGTGTTGTTCAGTGCCTCTGTGTCCTTACCTATTTTCTGTCTGGTGGATCTGTCCTTTGGAGTGAGTGGTGTGTTGAAGTCTCCAAAATGAATGCATTCCATTCTATTTCCTCCTTTAGTTCTGTTAGTATTTGTTTCACATATGCTCATGCTCCTGTGTTGGGTGCATATATATTTATAATGGTTATATCCTCTTGTTGGACTGAGCCCTTTATCATTATGTAATGTCCTTCTTTATCTCTTGTTACTTTCTTTGTTTTGAAGTCTATTTTGTCTGATACTAGTATTGCAACAGTTGCTTTTTTCTCACTGTTGTTTGCATGAAACATCTTTTCCCATCCCTTGACTTTTAATCTGTGCATGTCTTTGGGTTTGAGGTGAGTCTCTTGTAAGCAGCATATAGATGGGTTTTGCTTTTTTATCCACTTATTACTCTGTGTCTTTTGATTGGTGCATTCAGTCCATTTACATTTAGGGTGATTATTGAAAGATATGTACTTATTGCCATTGCAGGCTTTAAGTTAGTAGTTACCAAAGGTTCAAGGTTAGCTTCTTTACTACCTTACTGTCTAACTTAACTCGCTTATTGAGCTATTATAAACACAGTCTGATAATTCTTTATTTCTCTCCCTTCTTATTCCTCCTCCTCCATTCTTCATATGTTGGCTGTTTTGTTCTGTGCTCTTTTTAGGAGTGCTCCCATCTAGGGCAGTTCCTCTAAAATACCCTGTAGAGGTGGTTTGTGGGAGGCAAATTCCCTCAAGTTTTGCTTGTCTGGGAATTGTTTAATCCCTCCTTCATATTTAAATGATAATCGTGCTGGATACAGTATTCTTGGTTCAAGGCCCTTCTGTTTCATTGCATTAATTATATCATGCCATTCTCTTCTGGCCTGTACAGTTTCTGTTGAGAAGTCTGATGATAGCCTGATAGGTTTTCCTTTGTAGGTGACCTTTTTTTTCTCTCCTGCTGCCTTTAATACTCTGTCCTTGTCCTTGATCTTTGCCATTTTAATTACTATGTCTCTTGGTGTTGTCCTCTTTAAGTCCCTTCTGTTGGGAGTTCTGTGTGCTTCCGTAGTCTGAGCAACTATTTCCTCCCCCAGTTTGGGGAAGTTCTCAACAATTATTTCTTCAAAGACACTTTCTATCCCTTTTTCTCTCTTCTTCTTCTTCTGGTACCCCTATAATGCAGATATTGTTCCTTTTGGATTAGTCACAGAGTTCTTTTAATTTTGTTTCATTCCTGGAGATCCTTTTATCTCTCTCTGCATCAGCTTCTATGCATTCCTGTTCTCTGGTTTCTATGCCATCAATGGCCTCTTACATCTTATCCATTCTGCCTATAAATCCTACCAGAGATTGTTTCATTTCTGTAATCTCCCTCCGGACATCATCCCTTAGCTCTTGTATATTTCTCTACAGCTCTTTCAGCATGTTTATGACTTTTATTTTGAATTCTTTTTCAGGGAGACTAGTTAGGTCTGTCTCTGCAGATCCTCTCTCAGGGGTTGTCTGAACTATTTTGGACTGGACTAAATTTTTCTGCCTTTTCATGGTGATAGCGGTGGCTGTAGGCAGGTTGCAGGTGTGTCAGCTGGGAGAAGAAAGTCCTTTCCTGCTTGCTGGATGCCTTGCCCTTCTCTGCTGCCTGTGTTGGTTACCCGCACTCTTGGAGCAGCCACCAGGTTAATCCCCTAAGATGCTGTGGGTGGGGTCTCTGTCAGAGCAGCACAGAGCCCTGCGGGGAGTGGCAGGCATGCCAGGTTCGCTCTTCCATGATAGCAGCATCCCTGCCAAGCAGCTTTGTACCAACAGCAGCTTTTGGGTCTGGCCCAGGTGGCTGTGCGTAGGGCTGGGATTCCGTTCAGCTGCTGGGAGCGCGGCTGCTCCCTCTGGCATTGCTGCAGGAGCATGCAGGCTTCTCCCATGCCCCTCTGGCGGCACCACTGCTGGCAAGCACGGGCCGGTCCCAGGCTGCTCGGTCACCGCCGCTGCAGGCTCGCGCAGACCTCTCCCTGGCTCCTCTGGCGCCGTTGCCACCAGCATATGCAGGCCGCTCCCAGGCTGCTTGGTTGCTACTGCAGCAGGTTCACACGCTGCTCCCGGTCCCTTCTGGCACTGCTGGCGCACGCGGGCTGCTCCCGGTCCCCTCTGACACCACCGCCCCCGGTGCATGCTGCCACTCTCCAACTACTGGGCTGGTGTGTCAGGGTCCATGCCAGTTAGGGAATGACTGGCAGGCTAATTAGTGCTGTGAGGGGCTTGAGAACTGCGCTGCCACCCAGGGGGTTAGGGCGCTTAAAGTTCCCCGGGATTCCCAGCTGCTGGCTAAGTGTGCCAGAACGACTTCATCCAGCTGTGGGATCCCTGTCTCTTTAAGACTTGCAAAAAGCACTTGCTTTCCTTTTGTCTCAGGGGCACCAGTTGCGGGAACCTGCCCGCAGGTTTTTCTTTTCCATTTCTCTAACATCCAGCACCCCATGCACCTTGTGTCTGTGCTCCAGGTGTGGATTTCTAGAGCTGGTTGTTTAGCAGTCCTGGGCTTTCCTTCCCTCCCCATTCTGACTCCTTTCTTCCTGCTGGGTTCTGGGGTAGGGGTACGTTTGGGTCCCGCCTGGCCACAGCTTGTATCTTACCCCCTTCATGTGATGTTGAGTTCTCACAGATGTAGATGTATTCTGGCTGTTGTACTGTATCCACTGGTGTCTCTTTTAGGAATAGTTGTATTTATTGTATTTTCATTAATATATATGTTTTTGGGAGGAGATTTCCACTGAAGTACTCATGCCGCCATCTTCCCATGATCCATCCCTTCACTTTTAATCTGTGTATGTCTTTGGGTTTGAAGTGCATCTCTTGTAAGCAGCATATAGATGGGTCTTGCTTTTTTATCCATTCTATTACTCTGTGTCTTTTGATTGGTGCATTCAGTCCATTTACATTTAGGGTGATTATTGAAAGATATGTACTTATTGCCATTGCAGGCTTTAGACTCGTGGTTACCAAAGGTTCAAGGGTAGCTTCTTTACTATCTAACTGTCTAACTTAACTCACTTATTAAACTATTATAAACACAGTCTGATGATTCTTTATTTCTCTCCCTTCTTATTCCTCCTCCTCTATTCTTTATATGTTAGGTGTTTTATTCTGTACTCTTTTGTGTTTCCTTTGACTGCTTTTGTGAGTAGCTTATTTTATTTTTTGCCTTTAGTTAGTATTTGGTTGGACTGCTTTCTTTACTGTGATTTTATTTTCTCTGGTGACATCTATTTAGCCTTAGGAGTGCTTCCATCTAGAACAGTCCCTCTAAAATATCCTGTAGAGGTGGTTTGTGGGAGGCAAATTCCCTCAACTTTTGCTTGTCTGGGAATTGTTCAATCCCTCCTTCATATTTAAATGATAAACATGCTGGATACAGTATTCTTGGTTCTAGGCCCTTCTATTTCATCGCATTAAATATATAATGTCATTCTCTTCTGGTCTGTAAGGTTTCTGTTGAGAAGTCTGATGATAGCCTGATGGGTTTTCCTTTGTAGGTGACCTTTTTTCTCTCTCTGGCTGCCTTTAATACTCTGTCCTTGTCCTTGATCTTTGCCATTTTAATTATTATGTGTCTTGGTGTTGTCCTTCTTGGGTACCTGTGTTGGGAGTTCTTTAAGCTTCCATGGTCTGAGAGGCTATTTTCTCCCCCAGTTTGGGGAAGTTTTCAGCAATTATTTCTTCAAAGACACTTTCTATCCTTTTTTCTCTCTTCTTCTTCTAGTACCCCTATAATGCAGATATTATTCCATTTGGATTGGTTACACAGTTCTCTTAATGTTCTTTCATTCCTGGAGATCCTTTTATCTCCCTCTGCCTCAGTTTCTCTGTGTTCCTGTTCTCTGATTTCTATTCCATTAACAGCCTCTTGCATCTCATCCAGTCTACTCTTAAGTCCTTCCAGAGATTGTTTTATCTCTGTATTCTCCCTCCTAACTCAATCCTTTAGCTCTTGCATATTTCTCTGCAGGTCCATCAGCATGGTTATGACCTTTATTTTGAATTCTTTTTCAGGAAGAGTGGTTAAATCTATCTCCACAGGCTCCCTCTCAGGGGTTGTCTGGGTAATTCTGGACTGGATCAAATTCTTCTGCCTTTTCATGGCAATAGAGGTAGTTGTAGGCAGTTGGTGTGTGTGTCAGCTGGGAGAACAATGTACTGCACACAGGGAGCAGCTTCCAGTTTTATATCCTGAGCCGCCATGGGTGGGGCAGCCATCTGGGCAGCCCAGAACCCCACACGGTGAGGCAGGCCCACCGGGTGTACTCTCCTTCAAGAACGGCGACTTTTTGCGCCCTGTCCCGGCTTCCTCTGTCTGTTCTGGGCTGCCATGCACCCACAGCGCCTCTGAGTCTGGCCTGGGAGGCTGCAGAGGAGATTCTTGGCAGTTACTGTGGTCGCAGCCACTCCCACAACCACTCCCCTGCTATGGTAGGGCTGCAACCGAGGGGGAATGGACGGGAAGCTGTTTATCACTGTGAGGGGCTTCAGAGCTGCACTGTCACCCAGGGTGTTAGGTTGCCTGGAGTTCCCCAGGATTCTCAGTGCTAGGCTGAGTGTGCCAGGATGCTGCTGTTGAGTTGTGAGGCTCCTGTCCCTTTAAGACTTTCAAAAAGCACTCACTTTTCTTTTGTCCCAGGGGTGCCAGCTGCAGGGACGCACTTGCAGATTTTAGTGTTCTGTTTCCTTAACATCCAGCACACCACACAATGTGTGTCTGCGCTCCCAGTGCAGATGACTAGGGCTGGGTATTTAGCAGTCCTCGGCTCCCACTCCCTCCCTGCTCTGACTCCTCTCCTCCCACTGGTGGGCTGGGGTGGGAGGCACACTCGGGTCCCACCGGGCCGCGGCTTGTATTTTACCCTCTTCGTGAGGTGCTGAGTTCTTGCAGATGTAGATGTAGCCTCGCTGTTGTACTGTATCTTCTGGTCTCTCTTTTAGGACTAGTTGTATTTGTTGTATTTTCAAAAATATATATGGTTTTGGGAGGAGATTTCTGTTACCCTACTCACCCCACCATCTTGGCTCCTCCCTCCTATATCCTTTTCTTTTTAAAGCAGAGATATGAAATTATACAATAATTTTTATCTTGCTCTTTCCCTTTAATATTATGAGGCCATTCAGTTTCTTTCTTTTCATCTTGAACTCATTTAGTCAGATGAATTGAATTTTTATTGTAAAAATGTTTCCAGAAAGAAATTCTACATCTGGAGTTGAAAATTCAGATGCCTGCAGTGACCAGACTGTGAATGTAAGAAGCATAGGTGTTATCAGTAGGACTCAAGGGCATGCTCTGCCTCAGTTCAGCTGATTGTTGCCATGTAGAATAGATGGCCCTGATTTTTTTTAAAAAAGAGATCTGAAATCTAGATTGTATTGTGGGAAATGTCTGCATTTTTTGTTTTAATTCAAAATTTAAAAAGTACAGTTCAAACCAAACAAAACCAGTCTGTGAGCCATATTCTGTCTCAGACAGTGAATACTAAGAACTTCATGAGTCTTATTTCACTTAATCATCACTGCACTCTTACTCCTCTAACAATTACTTTTTGAGAACAAACAATGAGTAAAAGAGTCCAAGTTTTAGCCCTTTTGGAGCTTACATTCTAGTAAGGAAACAAGTAATATGATTAAAAAATGTACAGTAGATCATATATAGTGATAAGTACTATAAAGCAAAATAAAACAGGAAAAGGAGACAGGAAGTAGAGGGAGAGTTGCTGTATTAAATGCTATGGCATTGGAAGGCCTTACGCCTACCAAGGCATCTGAGCAGAGACCTGAAGGATGTAGGAGCTATGCAGGTATCTAGGGGCAGAGGAGACAGCAGGACAAAAAAAGCCTGAGACAAGAGCATGCTTGACATATTCAAGGAACAGCAAAGCCACTATGGCTGGAATGGTCTGACAAGGGATGAATAGAAGGAAATACAATTAGGGCAATAGCAGGGGTCCCCATTATGTAGAATCTGAGGAGGAAGAAGTATTATCCTATTTTTAGAGAAAAAACTGAGAAAACTGGTACTCAGACAATTTTGTTCATGTCATATAGGTAGGAAATAACAGAGATATTTTGAACCCAATTACAAATTACAAATTTTTATTTTTTTATTACAGTTCTTATGTTCTTAACTACTGTGTGTGCCACATGAGAAATCAGTAACATGGGTTTCATAACATTCACACTCTTCTAGAAAGCTGTGTGCTATCTGGATTCAAATCATGTTCTACCTGTTCTTTATGCTACTGCCTCAACCACAAAGAATTCCAATGAAAGAATCCTAGAATGTTAGACCCAAATAGACCCTAAAGATTATTCAAATAAAAAGTTGCACTTTGTTTATAGTTCTGAATCGTTTTGTTTTTTTTTTTAAGACTGGTTGATGTGTTCCCACTGCTCATATTTTTGTCTTCTTAGTTTTTTGAATGAGTTATACATGAACGTGACAAAAGTCAATGTGTAAAAAGGGCCATAATCATCTTCCTATGTTGACAGATAGTAACCACACTAGTGTGGGTGAGGACTTAATAATATGGTAGCTGTTGAATCACTGTGTTATACATTTGAAACCCAATATAAGATTGAGGCAAAAAAAATTGGCACCCAATTGAAGGCAACCTGTCAATGGGGAAACCAGGTATCTTATCCAAACCCCAATGAGTAAGACCAGACTTGGTCTTTTAGAATACTGTGTATAAAAAAACAGGTGGTTCATCCTTTGATGCCACTGGGGTATTTGTCGTCTTTTTCCTTTCTTTTTGTATGCCTGCCAGTCCCACTGAAAGATAAGGATCAGGGTTCAGAAAGCCTGACCATTGTATTGTTTCCCAGGATGGGAAGCTAGTATCATTTGGTTCACATTTTTATTAAAATAAGATGAGTGATTCACTCACATTACAGAAAAATAATCTTTTACTAGGAAAAACATACTTTGAAAAACAAAGCTGATAGCTTTAAGGAACAGTAACTGCTATCATCTATTTCCTTTCCCATCCAGTCCCAAAAAAGTCAGACACTCTTCTGTCTCTAGTTGCCTCTTTCTCTTACCCACACACACACATATAATTATAGGCATGGTACACTATATGCCCACAAAAGACAGAAAACATCAGGAAAGACAAAGGTGGATTCATTTGAAGAGATGTATTTAACTATATCTAACCCTCTTTCTGGTTCTTGCTGTTTTTGTTTCTTCAGTCTATTTTTTTAGTTGATGAGTAGCCATAAATCCACCATCACTGGTGGAAATTAGTGGAGTCTGACGAGAGAGTGGGCTGTGGTCTTTATAAACATGCCTACATGCTGACAACAGCCTTTCCCTACTACACAATCATCAAGAATCAGGGAACTTAGATTGTTTTTTTATCTTTAGTCTTTCTTGGTTCAACTTATCCTCAAGAGTAACTCCTTTAGCCACTGCTTTTTTTTTTTTTTGAGAGGGCATCTCTCATATTTATTGATCATATGGTCGTTAACAACAGTAAAATTCTGTATAGGGGACTCAATGTACAATCATTAATCAACCCCACGCCTAATTCTCGTCAGTCTCCAATCTTCTGAAGCATAACAAACAAGTTTTTACATGGTGAACAAGTTCTTACATAGTGAATAAGTTCTTGCATGGTGAACAGTACAAGGGCAGTCATCACAGAAACTTTCAGTTTTGATCACACATCATGAACTATAAACAATCAGATCAATTATGATTATTCGTTTGATTTTTATACTTGATTTATATGTGAATCCCACATTTCTCCCTTATTATTATTATTTTTTTAAATAAAATGCTGAAGTGGTCAGTAGATGCAAGATAAAGGCAGAAAACATAGTTTAGTGCTGTAACAGGGCAAATGTAGATGATCAGGTGTGTGCCTATAGACTAAGTATTAATCCAAGCTAGACAAGGGCAACAAAACATCCACGAATTAGCCACTGCTTTTTTTATATTTATTGAGAAAAGAAGAAAAATGCATTTAAGCAAATCAAATTTATTTATTTCACTTCTTATTTATTCTATGGCTACTTTGGACAGTAGAAAGCCAGAGAAATAATAACTTTTTTTGGTTTTTGTTTTCTGTGGCTTGCTTTCTCAGACAAGTCTTCATCAGACAGTTTTACTGATAGCTTATAAAATTCCATCCCAACTATCAGCCTGATTTTAAATTGGAAAGGAAAAATGTACAATTATTTTTATACATTAAATATACTTTTCTCTTGCTAATTTGTGTCTAGAACTGTTTAAATTACAGATACAGGTTTATAATGGCTTCAAATGTATATATTTTTATTATCCCTTCCTTATTACAGAGCTTAGCAGCAAGTCACATAAAAGAAAAAGGGTCTGTCGGTTTATTTTGGGGGGCAGCAAGGAAGCCACAAGCCAGTTAGAGACTACATGTGGCCCTGGAGCCAGCCTAGGAGAAGGGTGATGGAAAGAGATAGAATAGCTGGTGGCACATTTAAATACTAATAGTAATAATAGCAGTTACAGCTAAAATTTCCTTCATTTTCATTATGGAATTCACTAGGCTAGGTGTTTTTCATCCATAGAAGGAATAAAAACCGGCCAAGATCCCAGGGCCCCAGAGACCACGGGTTATAAAAGAGAAGGACATGATAGGGAATAGGCCTGTGTAATAGAAAGAAGCCTTGCCCTGGAATGAGAAGACTTTATTTGATCCTGGATCTACCATTGGTTTGATGATTTTGTCTCCTGCTGAGGCTCATTTTCTTTGTCTACAAAAATGGGACTAATACCATTATTTTCTCCCTTCCCTACAAGGTTCTTATGGGAATCAGAAATGATAGTGCATATGAAAATGGCTTGCATAATTATACAGTCTCTCTATAAATATGACTCATCAGCACTTTTCATAGTGAAGTGATAAGAGGATTGGCAGTGCAGTGACTATCAAGTAAAGTGGTGTGCATCAGTTTTGAGGCTGGAAGTCTGTTATTCAACATCAGTAAGAACAAAGGCAAGACAAAATAATCATGAAATGAGGAATAAGATTGTTTTAGCCACCCACTGGCTTGAGCTGGAGAACTTCACGAATTGTGCTTTCTGTTATGCAGGCCCCATCCCACCTGTGTGCCTCAAATACAGGTGAGTAGTAACAAGAGCAGGTACTGTTTATTGAATGCTTACCCTGGGCCATATATTAGCACTTTAAATTTGCTATCTCTCTCTTTTTAAAAATCCTCTCTTTTAATCCTCTCAAATGATTAGTATGAGTATTCACATTATTCATACTCATATTATCATTAGCATTAGATTAGCATTCACTCTCATTTCTAATTGGTTTGTCCAGGTCACATGACTAGTTAGCTAAAGAATCAGAATTTGTATCCTGGTTGGCTGATCCAGGAGCCTTCACTCTTAACCATGTACTATATATAAGACCCACTTAAGTATTAGAACCAGGGGTTTTTAACTGTCCTCTATACAGCCCTAGAGTTTTAAAGCAATGCCTTCTCTCCCAGCCACCTCATTCCCTGAACCTTTAGCTTAGATGAGGGCTATTGAAGAGAAAGTTGGGTAAGTCTTTGTTTTTAATCTGTATTATACATTGAGGTTTCTTATAAGATTTCCATTGGAAAAAAAATGTCTACTTAAAAATGTTTTCAACCCTCACAAACCACAACTTCTTTATTTTGCAGATAAGAAAATGGAGACCCAGAAAAGTTGTAATTAGTTCTTTGCAGAATTCAGATCAAGTTCCTTTCTCTATGTCGTGATGTATCTCTGTGGGAGAACAGACTTTTTACCCCCTAAACAACATGAAAACTCTCATTCTGGCCATAAAAACCCATAAGAAAATTTAAAATGCTTCTTTTTCAAAGGCTGAGTGGGGTTTTCCAAACATACTCCCATTGAGAGGGCAGGGTGTTTCCTCTCACCTTTAGTTGCCATGAGGAGAGACCAAAGTTCGGTCTCCACCTTTGCTTTTGTGCCTGTTTAACCGCTTCTGTTCATTTAAGAACAGACGTGGGTCACTGGAGTTTGTGATAGCATCTGCTTCTTCCTAGATGAGAATTACACTTGGCTCTGCAGTTTCTACTTCAGAGGGCACACCCTCTCCTTCTATTTCCAAACAAGAATACGAAATAACAATACCTGGTAGAGCTGGACTAGTTGGTCTCTGAATTAGAATGGGAATGGTGGTGCAAATGCTAGGCTTAAAGTAACTTCCTTGATGGGCTGCTGTGCCCTTCAGGAGCTTACGGTACCAAGATCCTCCTCCACATTTTGGTGTCCAAAGTTGCCTCCCATTTTCTCAATAAATTATCAGGAGACGGTGCCCATGCCAGAGTGGCTAGCCCTGTTGCTACTGGAAAGAGACTTTTTCCCCTGGCACTGGGGCTTCCTTCCACAATGTCATATGGCTGCCCACTCTGGATATGTGCAGCCTGTTTATTTCATGTCATCACAGCTGTCTTAAGAAGTGTCCTCCTCAAAGGGGAATAAGGGTCATTACGATTAGCAGACATAATGTAGTGGGGGGGACGGGGAAGGCAGTATAGCACAGAGAAGACAAGTAGTGATCTACAACATCTTACACTGATGGACAGCGACTGTAATGGGGTACGTGGTGGAGACTTGATAATGGGAATCTAGTAACCACAATGTTGCTCGTGTGATTGTATATTAATGATACCAAAAAAAAAAAGACAGTGTCCTCCTCCAGAACCAAGCCTTGTCCTGGTCCTCCAACTCTTAACAGTCCCATCATCATGGACAGAAAAGAGGGCAACATCTCAAGGGTCTGATGCAGTGTAGATGGTTCTTATCATATCAGACCAGGCCTCTGGTTCAGCCCCATCTTGCTGGCTAGAGATGACCATGGTTAGTCTAAAGACCTGATTCAGTTGTTATAATATCCCATACATGATCCCTGAGGAAGAATTTTCAGACCCTGATTAGAAATGCTCACATTTCTTTAAATCTTTGTATCATATATATAGTTTTGGGAGTTTCTTTTGTTCATGCTAAAAATTGCCAAGAAATTGTTACTATATCTGATTAATACTTTGACTAGAACATATACACTGGTCAAATAGAAACAGTTACTTGATTTTGGTCATAGACATAATAAAGTATAAAACTAAAGAGTCTGGCTTTCTGCCCCTATTTGAACACATTAAACATGCTCTGGGGAATAATGAGTTGGCAAAGGATAATATTACTTTACCCCATAGGTGTCATTGGAAGCCATTGTTTCTCATTCATTTTGTAAAATAATTTCTCTTTCAGTAAACTAATTATCATTTCCCTCCATTTATAATATAAAACAACAGTGCTATCAAAGAGGATAAAATTTAAGAACACAAACTGCTCTTCTTCTGCGGAATTGCTTGACAGGAACATGGCCCTAGGATGTTAACAATCTTCTTGTGACTTCCTGTGGCCAAGTGCTACATGGGCAGTGAAGCTATCAGATGTCTTGCCTCTTTCCTCTCCCTCCACCTCCCCACACTCTTTCTGACTCCCTTCCCCCTCCTTGCAAAACAGCACTGAGAAGTATTTACTCAGCTGTGAACTGGTACCAAAGCCTCAAGTGCCCTAAGGATAGGAAAGGTGGTATGGTCATGCCCCAAATGATCCATGTCCTTCCGAGCATGTCTTGGCAGAGCAGCCTGGTTGAGGACAAGTGTCATTTAGAATGAGCCTTCACAACCCCTGTATAAAAGAACATAAAAACAATTGCAACTGAAAATTTGAGAACCCACTCATGGGCTGTGGTGTTCTCTGGCCTTTGTGGTAGTTCCTATTGAGATCATGCAGCCAACCAACAAGGATGTTCAAGTCCTCTGGGAATCCCCAAGCATTTCATTATCTCTAGCTCTTGCCCCAGCACTAACTCGCCCAGCCATCAACATGTAGGCACTCACACAAATGAATTTAGACTAAGCCCCATTGTATTCCCCCATACTTTTGAAACTAAAAATCCTTGATTCAGGCTTTGGGAAGGGCTTTCTCTGAGTAAGGGACAAAAGCTATGACCCTAGTTCCTCTGCATTAGTCTTTAATGATACCACTCTGACCCTAGAAAAGGCACCATTTCTCAGGAAGAGCAGAGGCATCTGAGTCTACATCTACACACCACTTCAGTTCTTCTGAGCAAATGTGTGGGCACATATGGTCGTCCCTGAGGAGAATGTAGAGATGACTAAGGTGCCCCACAGAGCTTCAGAGACAGGAATTTCCACAGCAAGAAGGCAGACCAGATGTACAAAAGATATGAGAAGATCTTCATCCTTCTTTTCTAAGAAAGGAGAAAGAGAACAAATTAGCCCTTGAATATAATGTGCATCAGGAATTTCTGACTAGGTTAATTTTCTTAGCCAAAATAACCTCATCTATCACTCTTTAGGATTAGAGTAGAGATAACCAACAGAAGAATATTTTGAATTGGGGACTGGTTATCTTGAAAACTACAGTACTCACTCATAGAGTTGTAACAGAGCCAAAGTGAATCACTGTAAAGTAAACCCTAGGCTTCCTCTGATTTTCCTGGTAGAAGTTAGTGATATATTCCTATGGAAATAAACTCAAGCTGATTAGATTGAGCACTTGATAAGAAGGTGCTAGGAGTCAACAAGCCCATGAAATTTAGTACACCTGTGTTCATTGAGAGTTGTAGTATCTACCAAACAGGACATTTTCCATTTTCAGCACTTCACAATTCCTAGCATCTCCTCACACCCAACCCTCCAGTCTATAGACAGGTCTCCTCTGCCTGGAGATTCCCCATCTCTGTGTCCACACAGTGACCAGAAATTTGTCTCTCCAGATTTTCATTTGGGTCTCTATGAAATGCATGTTTTTATTCATTCATTCCTTCAACAGGTATTTACAACTATATGCCAGGCATTGTGCTGAGGGCTGTTAGTAAAGTCCAAAGATTCCTTTATTTCAGGACTTCAACTTTTAATCATTAACACTGCAACTGGCTCTGCAATTTACCAGGTATGCAACCTTAGGCAAATTGCTCAGTCTCTCTAAATCTCAGCTTATCTGTAAAATGGGAATGATGATACCTACCTTTCAGGATTGAAGCCAAGATTAAATGAGATGATGTCTATAAAGGACTCAGCAGAATGTCTAGAATATAATAACACCGAACAATGGGAGCTATTTTAGTTCTCTTTTTAAATCCTGGAGGTAAAGACAGGAGAGGAGAGGGGGAAGGTGTTTCTTGCTGAGTTTAAATGCTTAAACACTGTCTTGCTGATGGGTTTCAGCCCCGAACAAGTTCACTATGGATTCAATGAGACCAAAGAAATGACAATGGAATATTCTTGGGGTAAATGGGTTTATACCCAACTTCATTCCCACAGTGGCAGGTCAATCACTAGAATCACATACACTCAGAGTGAGTCTGCATGCAGCAAGCCAGTCTCTGCCTCTGGGGCTCTCTACCCCCAATAGCCATCTCAGTCTCTGTCCTCGGCACTGCCACCACTCCAGTCTTGTCTCTGCTCTCCTGCAGCCTTGCAGTCGTGCCACCGTGTTGCCCAGAGCACTGGGCGGAGCTCTTTATATAGAGTCAATAACAACGTATTGCGCACACGTGTATAGTGATCTAGCCAACCAGGGCCAGGTGAGAATCCTGGCCATAGCAACCTTCACTTTATCCACACTATGGTACCTACCTAATGGAATTGTTGTAAAAATCAAATAAGGTAATTTACATGTAACGTAATTTTCTGAAAATTTAGCAAAGTGCTCAATAAATGGTAGTATTATTTTAATACTTTAATACTTTATTCCTGCCAGAAAGCACTCCTCTTTATACTGGAAGCTCTGGCATGAGACTCAGTGACTTTTCTCCCTTCCCTTTGTCTTTACTGTCCCTCAACCCAAATCTGTGAGAGAGACCATGAATGGCTATTACTCCTTTCCTTGAAGAGCAAAACCTTCTACCACGCTGTGCTGAAGGTCAGGCTAGTGAGGAGAGGAAAGTGCACACCCCGCTGTGGCCAGGATGAAGGCCACAAAAACCATCTTGATCCTTTGACCTACATTGACTTTGAGTCTGTTGCTTTGGTGTCCCTGACTTTAGTAGTGTGGTTAGTCAAACTCTCTGCCCTGACCTTGAATTGAGCTTTGATGAAAAAGTAGTAGGAACCCAGGCCTGTCCCTGGGGATTCGGGGTTTATGTCTTGGAAAAGCATCAACCAAACTAGCAAGGGCTGGAGATCTGGATTCCTGTGGTTTGAGCTAACTTAGGTCCAAAGAAACCAAGTGCCTGTGATCATCATCTTCATTCCCCAAATGTGGCTATGCCTTCTGGATTCCCTTCCTCACTCATTCTCCCAGTGAGGATGGCTTCCAGGTTGCTCACTCTTGGTTTACCATTAGCATGTCCTTTCATATCTAAAATGCTTTGATATATGGAATAATTGCAGATTGCTGCTGCCTGACTGATCTACAATCTTTTGGCTTTGGCACACAAAGTAACAAGACAACTTGAAAGCACCAGTGCACTGCCTCCCCCCTGGGACCCTGTGAAGCTCCCTCAGAGTTGCCCCTCTGGGTTTTCTGCTGGGCCACAGAGCCTCATCCTGGCTCCTCTCTCCCAAAGTACTGCTTCTGCACATCAAGAGCCATTTGATTGCCTTGACTGTATATCTTGGACCTTTGTCTTGACTTCATATAATAGGAAAACCAGATTTGTGTACAGGCTTGGTCCAAAAGAAACCAGGCTGCACAATACTGGCTGACAGTGTTAAGGTCTGTGTGCTGCTTTGCTGTATTCTTCTCCTTCATATATTGCAAGACTGTATTTGCCTTAGTACTGCTTCCAGAGAGTCTATAGATGGTCTTTGGACACGTTCCCATGCCAGAGAATTTCAGCAGATTTAACCAGCTTTGAAATAACTCATTCTTGAGGAATTTTAAACACAAGGAAAACCAAAGAAGGTTGAAAACAGTACCCCTCTTGCTCCGTCTCATCTGACCATTTTTTAAACAAATGAAGTGTGTTGAGCCAAAATGTTGTGGCTGGATATCTCCCACACAGGAAAAACTTTGTAGAAATATTGATCTTAAAATCTCACCCCTGGAGTGAGTGGCTAGCAAACCCTTAACACTGACTCACCTTTAAAAGAGCAGCTCTATCAAGACTAGGTTTGAAATCCATGAAATGACCAAAAAGAGAGCAATGACTTCATATGCAGAGACCTGATATGTTCCTCTCCATTTCCACTTCAGATTTGCTGACCATGAGAGAATATCACTGTTTGCTGCAATTGCTGTGCCCAGATTTCCCACTGGAGCTCACTCAGAAAGCAGCCAGGTATGTCTACTGGACTCTGGAAGCCAACTCAGTCCTCTGTGGGCTATGGCTTCTTAGAGAAACCTGAAATATATACAAACAGTCAGGGAAAAATAAAACCATTAGGAAAGAAACTGGCATTTGGAAAGGGGTCTATATGAGATTTACCCAAAAAATACTAACTTTCTGTATTTCCAAAGGGAAGCCAAATGATCCTTTGTGGTTTCTGTGGGGAGGCTTAGGGTCTACACATCAAATTGTGGGGCAGTGAGAGGAAGAGGCAAACACACACAAACACATGTACACGCACATACACATGCAAAACCCCTAGAAGATATTCTGAGATAATGAGGCAAGTGTTGGCAGTGACTTGTGATTAAGTGGGTTGAGGTTGGAGACTGGAAAGGCATGAAGGTAATAAAGCCTATTTGAGGGAAGGATAAGTTGTATTATTTATGCTAAAGTAAGGCTTTCAAGATTAGTCCAGAACCAGGAAGACTTGGCAGAAATAGTTAGAACCCCCTAACTGCTGTGTGTGGTTTCAATGTCATTCACATATTTAACCAAATGAGGTAGTTGGACTATGCCTCAGTTAACTTTTATCTGACATGAAATCTGAGGTAAAGTGGCAAACAGAAGTATAGCAAAGACTTGTTTACTGAAAAAATGCCAGAAGAGAGGGTTTTTAGAAAAACACTCTCTATTCTACCATACATGAAGGATACATGTCATTAAACAGTTATCCAAACCCACTGAATGTACAACACTGGGAAGGAATCCTAATGTAAACTATGGTCTCTGGGTGATGCTGTGTCACTTTAGGCTCATGGATTGTAATGAATGTACTACCCTGGTGAGGGGTGTTGATAACAGGGAGGGGCTGTGCATGTGTGGGGCAGGGGATCATGGGAAATCTCTACCTTTCCCTCAACTTTTCTGTGAAGCTAAACTGCTCTAAAAAAGTGAAGTCTTACTAATAATTTGTTAATGCCCATCTTTCCTAAATCATTGTTTCATTTAAATTCATTTACCTTAATTATATAATGTGATCTTTATAAAAATGTTTTATAACCATTTAACTGAAGAGGAAACTGATATATCTCAATTTAAAAAAAAGGACACTGAAGCTCAAAGAGGGTAAGCCAATTGCCTGAACTTCTTGATAACTTGTATTTAGCACAGGCACAGTTTGAAACCAGGGCTGCTCTAAACCTCATGCTCCAATCTCCCTGTGTCATGAGATCATTTCTGCATGGTGTTTAGACCCACTGAAACCAGAGACGCATTGGCTGCACTGCACCAAGAACCACCTCAATACTTCCAAAAGGAGCCAACCATCTCCTCCACTAACTAGAAAGATGGGAAATCAACTGCTGCCAGCAGTAGACACTAGCCTTGCACTGGGGCAAGCTGGTTTTCAGTTCACAGCTCATGAACTAATTTTTGCTGGTCCTGTGCAAAACCTGTTTAGTGATCACACACCCAAAATTTTGTAGGCTTTGCCCACCCTCATTGTTCAGCAGATTCTTAACAAAAAAACAGTGGCAACTGGCCACTGGTAAAAGCTGCAGTTCAGGTTTTATAATTTTAACTTATCTGTTTTCCAAAAAAGATTTAGATTTTCCTTTCTTAATTGGAAAAAAATATGGGAGATTATCTCTTGTAATTTAAAAGCAAGCAAGGGAAGTTAGCTTCAAACTTCCAATGATAGTTCCTCTTCAGAGTCAGATAATTTTAAGGAAAATTCAGCCTCAAAAGTTTCTGAGGGATTAAAGATGGCAGCGTGAGAGGAGAGACAGAGGCTTCCTCCTAAAACTGGATACAATTAGAAAATATAGTTGGTGCAACTAATCCTGAGAGAGCAACAGGACAGAGGACGGCATCAGACTGCATACACCTGAAGAAAAGAGCAGACCTCACAGAGCTGTGGCCCCGCAGGACCCGAGCCCTTCCCCCACCCCAGCTTACCAGTGGGAGGAAGAGAAATGGAGCAGGGAGGGAGTGGGAGGCTTGGGATTGCTGAATACCTAGCTCCAGAAATCTGCTCTGGGAGCACAAACCTGCATTTCATGGTGCTTTCATGAGACTCACATGACTACCAGCTTGGAAAGTTAATACAGGCCCAGTTCCTGGGGGAGACTGGGATTCCGGCCACTTGTGGAAAGCAGAGATCCATATCCAGCTGCTCTGGGACAAAAACTTATACCTGTGTGCCCAGCCCACTGGCTCAGGCAGTGGAGACAGGCACAGCAGCTGGGAGATGGGGAACAGCTCTTTCCTCTCCCCAGGCACCACTACCACTCCCCTGTGACCCCCGACATTGCTTCAGGGGCTGAGCAGCTCCAAAATAGATCTTCTGGACACTAGAGGGTGCCATATACAAACATGAAACGCCAAAGGAACCTTGTCCAGAGTAAAATTATTAAGACAACTCCCGAGAAAGATTTAAATGATATGGACCTCGTGACTCTTCTTGAAAGGGAGTTCAAAACAAAAATCATCAACATTCTAATGGAGGTAAGGAAAGACATCCAAGAACTCAGGAATGAATTCAGGTTAGAGATCCAATCATTGAAGAGCACGATGGAGGGTATTAAAAGCAGGTTGGATACGATGGAGGAGACAATAAATGAAATAGAAACTAGAGAAGAGGAATACAAAGAAGCTGAGGCACAGAGAGAAAAAATGATCTCTAAAAATGAAAGAATATTGAGAGAACTGTGTGACCAATCCAAGTGGAACAATATTCGCATTATAGGGATACCAGAAGAAGAAGAAGAGAGAGAAAGGGTTAGAAAGTGTCTTTGAGGAGGTAGTTGCTGAAAACTTCCCCAATATGGGGAAGGAGATAGTCTCTCAGGCCATGGAGATCCACAGATCTCCCAACACAAGGGACCCAAGGAACACAACACCAAGACACATAGTAATTAAAATGGGAAAGATCAAGGATAAGGACAGACTGTTAAAAGCAGCCAGAGGCAGAAATAAGATCACATACAAAGGAAAGCCCATCAGGCTAACATCAGACTTCTCAGCAGAAACCTTACAGGCCAGAAGGGAGTGGCATGATGTATTTAATGAATGAAGCAGAAGGGCCTCGAACCAAGAATACTTTATCCAATGAGATTATCATTTAAATTTGAAGGAGGGATTTAACAATTTCCAGATAAGCAAAAGCTGAGAGAATTTACCTCCCACAAACCATCTCTACAGTGAATTTTGGAGGTACTGCTATAGATGGAAGTGTTCCTAAGGTTGAATAGTTGTCACCAGAGGTAATATAAACGAATAGACAAAGAGTACAGAATATGATACCTAATATATAAAGAATGGAGGAGGAAGAAAAGGAGGAGGAAAATAAAACCTTTAGATTGTGTTTGTGACAGCATACTAACTGGGTTAAGTTAGACTCTTAGATGGTAAAGAACTTACCCTTGAACCTTTGGTAACCATGAATCTAAATCCTGCAATGGCAATAAGTACATACTTATCGATAATCACCCTAAATGTAAATTATCTGAGTGCACCAATCAAAAGACATAGAGTCACTGAATGGATAAAAAAGCAAGACCCAACTATATGCTGCCTACAAGAGACTCACTTCAAACCCAAAGACATACAGGTACTAAAAGCAAAGGGATGGAAAAGATATTTCATGCAACTAATAGGGGGGAAAAAACAGTTGTTGCAGTACTTCTTTCAGACAAAATAGACTTCAAAACAAAGAAAGTCACAAGAGACAAAGAAGGACATTACATAATGATAAAGGGGTCAATCCAACAAGAGGATATAACCATTATAAATACCTATGCACCCAACACAGAAGCACCGACATCTGTGAAACAAATACTAACAGAATTAAAAGGGGAAACAGAATCTAATTCATTCATCTAGGAGCCCTCAATACTCCACTCTCTCCTAAGGACAGATCAACCAGACAGAAAATAAGTTCGGAGACAGAGGCATTGAATAATACATTAGAACAGATGGGCCTAACAAACATCTACAGAACTCTACACCCAAAAGAAGCAGGATATACATTCTTCTCAAGTGCACATGGAACATTTTCCAGAATAGACCACATACTAGGCCACAAAAAGAGCCTTAGTAAATTTTAAAAGATTGAAATTGTACCAACCAAATTCTTGGATCACAAGGGTATAAAAGTAGAAATAAATTGCACAAAGAAAACAAAAAGGCTCACAAACACATGGAGGCTTAACAAAATGCTCCTAAATAATCAATGGATCAATCACCAAATTAAAACAGAGATCAAGCAATATATGGACACAAATGAAAACAACAGCACAATGCCCCAACTTCTGTGGGATGCAGCAAAGGCAGTTCTACGAGGGAAGCATATAGCAATACCAGCCTATTTAAAGAGGGAAGAACAATCCCAAATGAATAGTCTAAATTCACAATTATTGAAATTAGAAAAAGAAGAACAAGTGAAGCCCAGGTCAGCAGAAGGAGGGACATAATAAAGATCAGAGAAGAAATAAATAAAATTGAGAAGACTGCAAGCATAGAAATAATGAATGAAACCAAGATCTGGTTCTTTGAGAAAATAAACAAAATAAATAAATGCCTACCCAGACGTATTAAGAGCAAAAGAGAATCTACACACATAATGGAATCAGAAGCGAGAAAGGAAAAATCATGATGGAAACCACACAAATAGAAAGAATTATTAGAGAATACTATGAAAATCCATATGCTAACAAACTGGATAACCTAGAAGAAATGGACAACTTCCTAGAAAAATACAACCTTTCAAGACTGACTGAGGAAGAAACAGACAATCTAAACAAACCAACTACCAGCAATGAAATAGAATCGGTAATCAAACTACCCAAGAACAAAACCCCCAGGCAAGATGGATTCACCACTGAATTTTATCAGACATTTAGAGAAGACATAATACCCATTCTCCTTGAAGTTTTCCAAAAAATACAAGAGGAGGGAATACTTCCAAACTCATTCTATGAAGCCAGCATCACTCTAATACCAAAACCAGGCAAAGATTCCACAGAAAAAGAAAACTACAGACCAATATCCCTGACGAACATAGATGCCAAAATACCCACCAAAACATTAGCAAACTGAATTCAAAAATACATCAAGAGGATCAAACACCATGATCAACTGGTATTCATCCCAGGGATGCAAGGATGATACAACATTCAAAAATCCATCAACATCATACACCACATCAACAAAAAGAAGGACAAAACCACATGATCATCTCCATTGATGCTGAAAAAGCATGCAACAAAATTCAACATCCATTCACGATAAAAAACTCTCAACAAAATGGGTGTAGAGGGCAAGTACCTCAACATAATAAAGGCTATATATGACAAACCTACAGCCAACATCATACTTAACAGTGAGAAGCTGAAAGCTTTTCCTCTAAGATTGGTAACAAAACAAGGATGCCCACTCTCCCCACTTTTATTCAACATAGCACTGGAGGTTTGAGCCATGGCAATCAGACAACAAAAGAAATAAAAGGCATCCAGACTGGTAAGAATGAAGTCAACCTGTCACTGCATATTACATGATATTGCACATAAAAAACCATAAAGAATCCACTCCAAAACTACTAGAACTAATATCTGAATTCAGCAAAGTTGCAGGATACAAAATTAAAACACAGAAATCTGTTGCTTTCCTATACACTAACAATGAACTAGCAGAGAGAGAAATCAGTAAAACAAATCCATTCACAATTGCATCAAAAAGAATAAAATACCTAGGAATAAACCTAACCAAGGAAGTGAAAGACCTTTACCCTGAAAAGAAATTAAAGAGGATACTAATAATGGAAATTCATCCCATGCTCTTGGGTAGGAAAAATTAATATTGTCAAAATGGCCATCCTGCCTAAAGCAATCTACAGATTCAATGCAATTCTTATCAAAATACCAACAGCATTCTTCAGTGAACTAGAGAAAATCATTCTAAAATTCATATGGAACCACAAAAGACCCTGAATAGCCAAAGCAATCCTGAGAAGGAAGAATAAAGCAGGGGGTTTATGCTCCCCAACTTCAAGCTCTACTACAAAGCCATAGTAATCAAGACAATTTGTTACTGGCACAAGAACAGACCCATAGTCCAATGGAACAGACTAGAGAGCCCTGATATAAACCCAACCATATATGGTCAATTATTATATGATAAAGGAGCCATGGACACACAATGGGGAAATGACAGACTCTTCAACAGCTGGTGTTGGCAAAACTGGACAGCCCCATGCAAGAGAATGAACTTGGATTATTGTTTAACCCCACACACAAAAGTAAACTCAAAATGGATCAAAGACCTGAATGTAAGTCATTAAACCATAAAACTCTTGGAAGACAACATAGGCAAAAGTCTCCTTAATATAAGCATGAGCAGCTTCTTCCTGAATGCATCTCCTCGAGAAAGGGAAACAAAAGCAAAAATGAACTCATAGGACTACATCAAACTAAAAGGTTTCTGTACCGCAAAGGACATCAACAGAACAAAAAGGCATCCTACAATACAAGAGAATATATTTGTAAATGACATACCTGACAAGGGGCTAACATCCAAAATATATAAAGAACTTACATGCCTCAATACCCAAAAAGCAAATAACCCAATTAACAAATGGGCAGAGGATATGAAGAGACAATTCTCCAAAGAAGAAATTCAGATGGCCAACAGACACATGAAAAGATGCTCCACATCACTAATCATCAGGGAAATGCAAATTAAAACCACAATGAGATATCACCTCACACCAGTAAGGATGTCCAGCATCAAAAAGACTAAGGACAACAAATGCTGGCCAGGATGCGGAGAAAGGGAAACCCTCCTACACTGCTGGTAGGAATGTAAGCTAGTTCAACCATTGTGGAAAGCAATATAGAGGTTTCTCAAAAGACTAAAAATAGAAATACCATTTGACCCCGGAATCCCACTCCTTGGAATTTACCCAAAGAATACAACTTCTCAGATTCAAAAAGACACATGCACCCCTATGTTTATCGCAGCACTTTTTACAATAGCCAAGATATGGAAGCAACCTAAGTGTCCATCAGTAGATGAATGGATAAAGATGTGGTACATATACACAATGGAATACTATTCAGCCATAAGGAAGAAACAAATCCTACCATTTGCAACAGGATGGAGCTGGAAGATATTATGCTCTGTGAAATAAACCAGGCGGAGAAAGACAAGTGCCAAATGATTTCCCTCATTTGTGGAGTATAACGACGAAGCAAAACTGAACGAACAAAATAGCAGCAGACTCAGAGACTCCAAGAAGGAACTAGTGGTTACCAAAGGGGAGGGGTGTGGGAGGGTGGGTGGGGAGGGAGGGAGAAGGGGATTGAGGGGTATTATGTCTAGTACACATGGTGTAGGGGTTCGCAGGGGAAAGAGTGTAGCACAGAGAGGACACGTAGAGAATCTGTGGCATCCTGCTGCACTGATAGACAGTGACTGCATTGGGGTATGGGTGGGGACTTGATAATATGGGTAAATGTAGTAACCACATTGTTTTTTCATGTGAAACCTTCATAAGAGTGTATATCAATAATACCTTACTAAAAAAATTTTTTTTTTTAATGAAAAATTCTTGGGTTCCCGCAGACACTGATTTCTGGCCTTTTTTCACTTCATAACACTTATCAAATTATACATATAACAAAAAGTCAGGTAAGGACAGGACTTTCTATGATTAGCCTGTAGGCTCTGGCCTCCTCCCAGCCGGGCCAAGAGGAACACCACACCTGTAACCCACTCAAGACCCAGGTATCACAGAGTCGGAAAGCCCTGCCCCAAGGATGAAGATTTAAAGCAGGGATTCATAAAATGGAGTGTGCTTCAGAATCACCTGCAGGGCTTATTAAATCTGATGGCCTAGCCCATCCCCAGAGTTCAGTAGATCTAAGGTGGGGCCAAAAGTTCATATTTTGAAAAAGTTCACAAGTGATGCTGATGGTCTGGGACCACACTTTGAGAACCACTGATTTAGGGTGTTGCATGCCAGTTTCATTCTGGCATTTTAGAATTGATTGTATTAAAAGGAAGCACATTTCCTTCTCTCTCTTATCATCTGAAACCTACTTAACTTAATTCTCCCTCACTGAAGGCCAGATTCCCTAGTAATATATATTTAATAGGAAAACCTCTTTTATCATGGTTATGTGCTGAATATGAATAGTGCTTCAAAAACACATACACTCCTAAAGAATCTAGTTTCAGGCATAACAAATCACTGCCATTTACGAGAGCCACATTTTAGCTGGTCCCTGTGTCACGAAAGCAGGATAGCCTGATGGGGAAGGACCCAGGTGCTGGAGTCAGACAGCTCTGGATTCAAATCTCAGCTCTTTCACTTACTGGCTTATGACACTGAGCAAATCCTCTAAGCCTTAAGTTCTTCATCTGTAAAATGGAAATAATAATAATACCTGCCTCATAGCATTGTTTCTGGACTTAATTAGATAATGCATGTGAAATACATCCCTCAAAAATATTACCTATTTCTTAAAGTTATAACTAGTGAATGGGAAATGATGCTTCATTCCTGCAGTCATTTTTCAAATGGGTACTGAGCACATACTATCTGCCACACCTCATACCATGCACTGAAGCTATAGCCTTATGCTTTCTTGGTGTTTTCCTTTCTTTATGCCTCTCCCCTGCAATATCTTTCTGCATAGATATGCTGCCCAGATCTGACCTACCATCTAATAGTACCACTGTTGCCCCAAAAGGTCTTTCACCAAAACGCACTATCCTTTCCTTCCCCATTCTCTTATTCACCAAATATGTATTGAATGTCTGTCCAGTGCCAGTCATTGTCTTTCTGGAGGGACCATGACAGTGAGCAAAACAGATATTGTTCTAGCCCTTGAGGAACTCATAGAGCAGCAGACCTCAATAAATGAAGTGCCAAGGGCTATAGGAACATATAAACATATAGGCCATATAAATGTATAGCCAAGTGCTATAGGAACATATAAACCTAACCTCGTTCTCATGGGAGGTTTTCCATGAGGAAGAGATGTTGAGTTTGGAACCCAAAGAATTAGAGATGAACTTGCCCTGTCAGCTATCAAGCCTAATAAGGCCATCATAACTAAGATAGTATGGTACTACAGTAAGGATAGACAAATGCATCATTCTAGACAGGTCAGAACAGACCCAAGCATTCACAAAAACTTGATATAAAAAAGGTAGTATTGCAGAGCCCTGGGGAAAAGGGTGATTCAGTAAGTACTGGTAGGGCAGTTGGTTGTCCACATTGATCCCTACTTTAAACCATATTCAGAAGTCAGTTTCACATAGATTATAGAGCTAAGTGTGAAATGCAAAACTATAATACTCTTAAAGGAGAGTAGAGGAAAATGCTTGTATGGCCACCAGGTAGTAAAAGAATTCTTAAACAGCATACAGAAGGCCCAAGCCCAGTGGATGAGACTGATAAACTTGAGCACAAACAAAATTACATTCATTTATTCAGTCATCAGTCAGTGTTCATTTAGAGTGCCTTCGAAGTGCTGAGTATAGAGCAGTGAACAAAACTAAGTCCTTGTCTTCATGGAGCTGACATTCCAGAGAGAGGAGAAATACCAGCTAAGAAGCAAGAATTCCCTGATGGCAAATTGAACTCTGGCCACTGCAGTGAAAGTACCAAGCCCCAAACCACTGGACCACTAGGGAATTAAGAACTAAAATGTTCTATGCATTATGGTATTCAGATATACCATAAACAAAGTTGAAAGGCAAGTCAGAGACTGGAAGAGGATATTTCTTGTGAATGTAACAACAACAGATTGGTCTGCAGAATTTTTTAGTCTCAAGAATTTTTTATAAAGAATTTTTTATAAGAAAATAATTAAGAACCTCAGCAGAAAATTAATCCAAAGATATGAACAAGGAATACACAGAAGAAAAACCCTAACAGCTAATTATCATGTGGGCATATTTTCATTCTCAGAATTACCAGAAATGCCAAGTAAATTGAGATACCTCTTCACATCCATCAAATTAGTAAAAATTTAGAAGTCTGAAAACACAGCATCGGTGAGGATGTGGAACAGTGGGAACTCTCATCAGCTACTGGTATATATTGGTACAATCACTTTGAAGCAATTTGGGAAAATCCAAAAAAGTGCAGAGGTGTACCTGGTTATAATAGAACATGCAGCATTGCAATAGCTGTCATGGAACAATATGCACGTCCCTCTGCAGAAAAAAAATATAAAATGTGGTATCTCCCTACAGTGGAATCCATACAGCAGTTAAAATGAATACAAGTAAATATATATTTTTATATGCATATAAATATATACATACAGTAATACATCTTAAAATATCAAGTTATAGAATGCTACCTAGAGCTTGAAAACAAACAAAACACATTTATGTAATGCTGAGAGAACTAGTCATCTGTGTGAGTTAATGTAGTATAAAACCTGTGGAAGGATGCTAAACCCCCAAGTTTCAGTAGTGATCTCTGAGGAAGGGCAGAGGAATGGCATAAGGGAACTGTATATATACTATTCTGCAAATCTTTTAAAAATTAAAGCAAGGATGGCATAATGTTAAGGCTAGATGAAGTTAGCTAGTGGGTACACAAGTGTGTGTTAATGTTACTCTACATAATTTATTGAAGTTTTAAATATTTCCTTTAAAACAAAAAGGATGGGTAGGACTTAGGTAAGGAGCAGTGAGAAGGAAAATCAGTCCAGGAAAAGTAAGCAGCCTAAAAGAAGCCATATTCTCACCAGCGGTGATCTAGAGAAACTTCAAGAAGCCAGTGGGCCTGGAGTTTGAGGAGTTTGAGAGCTGGAAGAGTAAAGGAGGGCCTCACAGGCCATGCATTGGATTTGGGAATTTATCCTAAGAGCTAGAACAGTTTGTCCCTGGCTTCTCGGAAGGCACCAGGATAATAGAGGTTAAATGGCTGAGCTGGAGCTTTCAAGCTGTCTGCAGGCAAGAACCAGCTTCCAGGCTAAGCCTGCAGGTCCCCTGGGGGCAGTTGCTAAACACTGATAACAAACACCCCAAGTGGGAAGAGGGACAGTGCCACCAGCAGGAAGGTGTCATTGCCACGAGAGAGCACAGAACTCACTTTTTCTCACCAGGCACAGCTGCAGGTGGTCTAGGTGCTATGATTAGAGTCAGAGAGCTATGTGTTGGAATTACAGGTCTTTTGCTTCTATCTATAACTTTGGTCAAGTTTCCTAGTCCTCTAAACCACTGAGTTCTCAGTAAAAACATTCATTAAGCATACCTCATAGGATGAACGTAAGAAAATAAAATGATATTGCCCCTATGACAGAGTAAGCCCCTATGAACATTAATCATTGTTGTTCTTGCCCACACTCTCACAGTCAAGCTCTGTAGACACTACATGGTAGGTGGGCTTTGGGGTACTCTGGAGGTACAGGCTGGAGCCAGGGGAGCAATGGCCTGGACATCGCACACTACTCTGAGGACATGGCTTGTGAAGCACAAGGGTACCTCCAACACAGTCCAAAGGAGGGACAACTGTAAGGAAGTGTCCCAGGAAACCTTGACAGCAGCCTTTTCCTCCCACCTGCAGAAGATAGCCAGAGTCTAGTTTTAGTTGCATTCATGGCCCTGACATGGAAACACAACCCACCAAGGTGTACTGTGAGCCCAAACAGACTTGGGGACACACTTTAGCTGTAACCATTAAAGACACTGGTCATGTGACCTCCCACAAGATGTGCAGTCATGAAAAGTAGCTTTTCTTTTTGGCCCTGGCTTCCCCCCAGAATGGACTAGAAACAAGCTAGCTAGCTTCCACCTGAGAGTCTCTGCCTGGTTGGTTGCTGGTAGCTTACTTCCTCTGAACTATATTTTTACTTGCTATTTTGAGGTCTTCCAGCACCTTGAGATAGCCAGAATACACTTACTGAGAGCAACAAACACTTATTTTGAGTGTTTATTATACACTAGTCACAGGACAACATCACACTGACTTTTCACAAGAATCCTGTGAACCAGGAACTATGATTATCTCCTCTTTATAGATGAGGAAACTGAAGCTCAGGGAGAAAATGTAACTTGGTCAGTGAGTAGCAGAGCTGGATTTGATCCCAGGACTGCTGACCCAGCACTGCAGAAAAACTTGTGCCATTAGACCAGGGATGCTGACCCCTAAGGGTGATTAGGACATTGACAAGTCAGTAGGTTCAGACTGGAAGCTGTGGCTTCTTTGGAACCAACTTCACTGCAGCCAGCCAACCCATCCTAGCTGTTGGAAGTCAGCAAGGGAGGGAGAACAGAACCAGCCCCTTCAGGATCAGCTCGGACCCTACCAAGTACTCTTTCTTCATTCTAGTCATCTTCCCTGGCCTCCACCCTTCCCATGGTTCTGCTCAAGACCGATATGAACTTAACTGCCATTACTTCTTCACCAGAGTCCTTTTCTCCAGCCCAAAGGCATGGCCTGAAAGGATCTCTCCATGAGCCAATAGGTTTGTATAGACTCTTGTTGGCAAGAGCTCCCTGTTGGCTCTACTTCAAAGCAGGGGCAGCCCGGCTCCTCCAGGTGTCAGAAACAGCTGGCATGTTAGCAGAAGGCCTCTGGCAGGAAGAGGTGTTGAGCTAACTGCCATTAACTGGGAAACAGTGCATGTGGACGACCTTGTCTCCAAGAGAGTCCTTCTTGAGCCCTCTGGGGGTCATGACAAGTTTGAGTTCAGGGTGAAGGAGACGTCTGTGGGATATAGGGTCTACAACCTGGGGTTTTGCCTGTGGCCAAAGGAAAAGACAGACCTGTAGCCTTCTGCCTGCCTATTCCCACAGTTCTACCAGGATTCCACTTCTAGATACCCAGAATTTTTATTAGTTTGGAGATGGACAATGCAGCATATGATGTTTTTAAAAGCACCTTTCTGTAAGTGTCTCAGACTTTTCTGTAGCCACCATCCTCTGAACAGCAAACTTTCCCAAGAGAACAGCGCTAAAAGGAAAAGCTATTGGTCTGTCCACCACTGGGATGACACTCTGTCAGAACCGGAAGAAGCTCTTTCATACTTTTGAAGAGTATGAGCCTCCAGCCTTCTGCTTGACTATTTCCAGTAACAAGAAGCCCACCCTTTCATAAAGCAGCCATAATCCCAGAACTGGGCAGCTTGAACAACTTTTGTAGAGCCAAACTCTAGATCCCTGTAACATCTCCCTCAGAGGCAGCCCTTCAAGAGTCCGGTCTCAGCCCTCACCTCCTCCTTAGTCTTCTCTTCCAAGCTAAAAGATTTAATGGAGCCATGTGTCTGATATCACGGTTTGTGGACTCTCTACCACTCTGAACCCCTATTCTAAGACTCTAGTTTATTCTCTTAAATGGACTTTCAAGAGCTGGCCAGGGAAAAAGAAAAGAGTACTGTGGCTTCTCTTATTCATTTGTTCATATTTTCCTTCATTCCACAAATATTTATTCGGTGCCTACCATGTGGATCCTGCACCATGCTGCAACCTGGAATCAAGCAACAAACAGAAGGACAGAGATGTCACCAGGTGGATCTTATAGTCCTGGGACAAAAACAGACATGAACCGTGTCAGGAGGTTGCAAAGAACTGTGGAAGCCAGTAGCAGGGAGGCCTATCCTAGCCTGCAGGGGTAGGCTTCCCAAATAAGTGCTGTGTAGGCTGCAACTTGAAGACTGAGCAGGTGTCAGGTAGGTGAGGAGAGGGGCATGAAGGGTGAGGAGCTCTGGGAAGAGTGAAAGATCAGTGTGGTTGGCATGTCGTGAGGGAAGCAGCCTGTGGCCTCAGTGAGTCCAGAGAGGAGCAGGGAAGCAGAGGGTGGGCTTATAAATCAGGATGAGGTTAGGGAATCATGTTTTAAGGTCAGTGGGAAGCCAGTGAAAGGTTTTAAACAGAGTTGTAAAATGGTCAAATTCACATTTTAAAAAAGAACTTTCTGACTACAGTATGGATACTCAATTTGAAGGAGGCAAGAATGGTCACAGGAAACCAGGAAGGTCACCCAGTTGTCCAAGAAAAAAAGGTGGAGGTGGGCATCATATGGTGGCTCTGGAAGTGGAAAGAAGTAAATGGATTCAAGAAAAATGTCAGGGATAGGATTGCTAGGACTTGGTGATTGACTGCTGTGGGACGGGCAAGGAGGACCCACCCTCTGAATGAGCAGAGTATAGTGGTGGTGTTGCTGTCGATGAAAGCTGAGATCCAGTTGGCTTTTTTGGCAGTCCATCTCACTGCTTATAATCAAGAAAACCTTTCAGTCCTTTGTAACATGCTGCTGGGATCCAGCCACATGTCCTCCAGAAAGAGGTTCCCTGCCACGGTAAGCTTCAGCCCACCAAGGAGCAGGGGTAAAGACCAGAGCACAGTCAGACTGCCCTGCCCCCACAGAGACTGACACACTCACACTGGTGGGTCTCCTGCCCTCCAACAATGTCTGTGCTCTTATTCTTCCCCAACTGCCCATCTTAAAAGAGTGTTCTAATGTTCACACTCTGTTATGGCCCCTGAAAGCTGTGGACCATTTCTGAAGCTGGAAGGGCAACTTTTGCAGCTTCTAGTCCTGTCTGTGGCAGAGAGAGAAAGATGCTTATGGCAGCTGGTTTTAAAGCCCTGGCTTGGAGGCATGCTGATTAGCAAGAATTACAACTTCTGGAATTAGGCAGTGGTGATGGTTGCACAACTTTGTAAATATACTAAAAAATGCTGTCCACTTTTAAAGAGTAAATTTAATAGTATTTGAATTTTGTCACAACCTAAACAATGAATAGATAAAGAAATAGTAAATGGAGATAACACGGGCACTGGGTCCAGGCTGATGATAAACAAGAGAACCCCAGTAACATCCTCAAAAACTTTGGCTCCCCTTCATGGTTTCCTGCTGGGGGATGTTCTCAGTCCTGTGCTCTCCCATAGTAATTAACTTCAGGCTACTCGGGTTCTTAGCTGTCCTAGGAGTAGGAGAGAAAGGTCACAGACTTCACTCCTCTGGAGCCTTTTCTTTTGTTGCCGAGGCTGGGATGGCAACACTTTGAGGTGCCGCTCTGAGAGAGCTCGCTCTTTATCTGTAGTTTGGGTGTCTTTAGTAACCCTGTGGTTAAACACAGCAAGCAGGGCCATTCCCCCTACCTGCCCTCTCTCTGCCCTCCATCGCCTCTCCCTCCACATCCAAGTGTCAGAATCTAGGCTTTGTGCCCTCGCTTTCTTTTTGCCTGCCTGAGTTCTCCTTAGGTTATGAGAAATGGGGGTAACAACTTGGCCTGGGGCGCATCCCTTAAGTCTCCAGAGACACTGATGGAGGGATCAGCGCGCCCTCCTGTGGTCATCAATAGCATTGCTTCTCACCATCTGGCCTTGAATTTTTTTCTAGCTGAAATTTTAATGTTCAACTCTGCTAGTTAGAGCAACGTTTTCTTCCCCAAGGGTTACATGAGAAATCGTTAAGGCTTTAAGATATAGATGAAGAGAAAGAAGATAAATTAGCCACAACAGATAAGAAATAAAATCTTAGTGTTTATGGTATTTATTTTAAACAAGACAGTGTGACCTAATGGAAAGTACATGGCCTGTAGAGACAAGCAAACTAATCAGCTGTGTGATCTCGGCAAGTTGACTTTTCTGAGACATAGTCCCTTCACCTGTAAAATGGAAATAATAAGACCTACTTCATAGGATTGTTGTGAGATAAAATTTAATTAATATAAGTTAAATACCTTTTACAGTGTACGCCATGAAGTAGGTACTCCGTCTTCAGGGAAATCTGAAACCAGGGTCAGCTGCCTTGCATAATTCCACTCACATCACACGTACCACCCCCAGAGGTGAGCAGTGTTGATACTCTCTGGGGCTGATCCAGTTGCCAGTTTGGGGCTCCTCTGACACGGGGAGCTGGAGAGAGATTTAGAAAAACACATGAGAGAGCAAAATAAAACTTTTTTTTAAAAAAAGGAAAGATAAAGCCAGAAGGACCCAGCTCCCCTCCAGTAGATGTTTGGCACCCTGCCTGGCACCTGGATTGAGCCCAGCAGTGCTAATTTCCTTCCCTTCCTGTCCTCTCAGAAGAGGTCTTGAGCAGAGTATGAACTTGGCCTTGGTCTGATCATTTAGAAGTGAAATAGCTTTCTTTCTGTGAGGTGGATGCACAAGGGAAGGACTAGAGAGAGGAAACACCAGGAGATGGTCAACAAGGACAACAGGAGAAGCAGTGGCCACCACAGAGTCAGAAAGAAGGTGTGTGCTTTGGCCCTGCCAGTGCGGACTCCCCAGCTCCTAACCCTCCTCCCTGGTCTGCCATCACTGTCCCACAGTGAAAGTCCCTGTAGCTGTTCTGGCCCTTGGTAGCTTATTAAATCTCAATACCACTTGCCAAGAGCCCTTTAAAGTTCTTGGCTGTTCTTTTTGCCTTTTCTGATCAGCTGTATTTATTCTGAACTAAATGGTCCTGCATGATGAAAGGATTTACTGCTTAATTATATGAAAAGAAATCTTGGCTGCATTACAATTGTACCCTCTCCTTGCTACCTCCTCCCCACTTCTCCCTCCTCATGCTCCCTCCACTAGCTGGTGCCACAGAGACCGAACTGCGAGCCTGCCCTTGGTAGTGTGGTCAGTTCAGTTTGATTGTGGAACACGGTTGATGGAGAATTGAGGTGACTGGAAGGAACTTGTTTTGGGGAGCCCTCTCCCAAAAGTCTTAATGCCCCTAGGGAGACTGGAGTTCCAGGAGCAGCTCTCGCTCTCTCTTTCTCTCTCTCTGTCTCTCTTTCACACACACATGCGTGCACACACACACACACACACATTTTCTCTCTTTCCCCCTCAGGATTGTGCTCATGGATGATGCCATGGACTGCTTGATGTCTTTTTCAGATTTCCTTTTTGCATTCCAGATCCAGTTTTACTACTCAGGTGAGAATCTTCCAGGACCCCATGTGGCTCCAGGACCACATTGCCCTTTCCATCTGTATGCCCGGCACGCACATTTCTCTCCCCTAACTTCCTCTGGTGGAGTGCTTCACCGTGGGTCACAAGAGGAGGTCTGATTCTCCCTAGCAGTCAGATTCAATCTGCAGAGCTTACTCCCTCTGCCTCCTCAAGACATAGAATGCCACAGTGCTTCCAGTCAGCAGTACAATACATCAGTTTAAGTGATAATGCCAATAACAATAACAATACACACTATTGTAACAATACATAATAAATTCATGACTTACCAAAAACTTACTGTGCTTCAGGAATGGCACTAAGGACTTTAATCTTTACAACAAGCCTAAGAGATAGGTCCTTTAAGAGATAAGCTTACAGAGTTAAGTAGCCGAAGTCACAGAGCTAATAAGTGGTGGAGCCCACACTTGAGCAGAGGGTTCACCAAAGCCAGCTCTCTTAGCCACTCTGCAGTATCAGAGGTCTTTTCCTGGCCCTGATTCACATGTTTGGGCACACATCCTCCCACCCGCACAGCTTTTATAGGCACACACCAGTCCTATCTTACACTCCCACCCTGTTCTCCAAGACCCACCAGCCACATCCTTAAATCCTTTCTGGAATCAGGTAGAATAAAAATAGATGAATAAATACAAATGCCCACCAGCTCACACACAGCAACATCAACTGGAATGTTGGGTTTAGAAATTGCTGGCTAAGTCCATAAATAAACTTGTTTAAAATGGGCCCTTCCAATAAACAGAAGGCTGTCCTTGGAGCCTGGACATGGCCTTCCTGCCAACTGGTGGCCCCAGCCAGCCCCGGACTCACTCAGGCACCACATTCTGTTTTCTTGATGGCAGCCCCAGGGCCTGCTCAGGCAGGGGCTGGAGCCTGGGGTCTTGCCACCTGCTCTTTGCAGCCCCTGACACTCCTCCAGAGCAGCTCCAGGAAATCCTGGGTTCTACAGAAAGAGCAGCCATGTTTGGGAGAGCCTTTTCCCCTCACTGCCTCCCCGAGCCCTCTTCTCACAACACTCTCAGGATCGGCCAACAGTGTTGGGCCCTGAGCACCACTACCACACAGCTGTGTGTCTCAGTCAGCAGTGAGACAGACCATTAGTCACTGCTTACTAACAATGGCTCAACTACTAAAATTTGAAAACAATTCCAAATGTTTAATACATTAGCAGCTTGCAAGCTTTCTCTTCCACACTGGTATTACAACATGTTTTATTGAGTCAGAGTTAGGCAGGTGGCCTCACAAGATGTGGCTTACCAACAAGAGCATGCACATATTCACTCTTTTAAAAAATATTTATAGATTTAATATGTGCCAAGCACAGTGGTAGGCTGGGGCAGGAAAGTTGACAAAGCATGATCCCTGCCTTTGTGCAAGGATTTTCATCCCAGCAGAGAGTGACAGAGTAAACAAATAATTTCTCAGAAAACTCATTGTTGTATAAATGCTACAAAGAAATCTGTATTTTGTATGTAATAGGGGATCTCACCTGGTCTAGGAACAACCAGGGGACATATAAGCTGAAATACTTATTAACATCATAATTTATGCATGTGGTAGTCACACAAGGCTGAAGACTCCTGCTCCCAGGATACCATTCACTGAGCTCTGAGGTTGGTGAGCTGAGCTAACAGAGGGGAGGACACAGAGAGGGGACAAAGTATGTCCTCACTGCCTGACCTGTACCCCCTCCACCATGGTTCCCAGAATTCCTGGAGAGTGTGGCTGCCATCTATCAAGACCTGCTGTCAGGCAAGAGCCCCAATACGGTGATTGTGCCAACGTCATCCAGTGGGCAACACCGCCAGCGGCCTCCCTTGAGTGAGGCTAGCATGCTGGAGGGAGTGGAGGCATCACTATTCTTCCAGTGCCTGGAGAACTTGTGTGACCGGCACAAGTACAGGTGAGGCATGGGCATGCAGACCCCACCTCAGTCCCAGGGATTGTAGGCTCTGTCTCAGGAACAGATGTCTAGAAGGAAGCTGTGATTGGTCCAGGGCTTCCAAGGCCCTTGATGGTCACAGAATAAATTAGAGCAATGCTATTTGCCCCCAGACCAGGCTATTGACTGAAAGGGTTCCCGGGTGGCTCACTTAGAGAGGATTGCTCTCACTTGGGCAAGAACACTGTAGATGACCAGCTTGACCCCCTTCTCCTTGCCAGGAGATAAATTGGCCTTAACTTTTTAGAGACAAGGAAAAAGCATTCACTGTACAAAAAATTCACTCTAAAGAAGGGGAGGGTTAAACTGTCCTGTGTGGCACAAAATCCCCCCTAGGGGAGAGCAGCCAATTTTGGTCTCCTCCAAGAGAAGGTTGTCACTATTGCCATTTCCCCATCTCCTCCTTCCTGCTTCCCCCTAGTGAAAGCATGAGTTAGTGGACATGTCAGCTTTTTCTGCCCATAGTCAAGGCCTTGCTCCTGGAGATCTGCTATGCTCCCCCACATCTTAGGGTCCCTGGGGCAGTAGGTTCCTCCTCAGTCTTGGCTTTGGACATACTCTTAAGTCTGAAAGTATGAACAAAAAGATGGCATTGCAGACTTTGAATCTGACATCTGTTTTCTCCCTTCCAGCTGTCCACCCTTAGCACTTGTCAAAGAAGTACTGAGCAACGTTCAGAGACTTACCTTCTATGGATTCCTTGTGTCTCTCTCGAAACACCATGGTATCAACCAAGCCCTAGGTAAGCCAGAACTAGCTGTGGCCATCCTCTTCTGCCCCTACAATGCAAAGCCATATAGGAGCTGACCTCCATTGGCAGACAGTCTTATGGGAGAGAGGGCATCACCATCTCTGCCTTGACTTCTCAGGGCCAAACTGAGCCTACGGAGTCGGAATATGTACAACACAAGATTATGCCCTCTTAGGCTTCTTACACTACCATGTTAGGGGACAGCCTTCCCCTCCCAAGGCCCTGCCCCAACATGAGGCAGCCTCTGTGGCAGAGGCATGCCCAGAATCCCCAGTTCTGCTTTGGGGAGTGGCCTGCAGGTTGGGCAGGCACAGGACTATTTACTCAGTGGGTCTAGAGATTATATATCAAAAAGACCTGAATCCCATTTGTAAGCAGGGCAAAGGAGTGTCTGCAGGTCTTTTTTCCCAGCTGGAAAAAAATCTGATTAATCTGAAAGGGAGCAAAAAAAGGGGGAAGAGGTTCCACTGACCCATTTTTTTCCTGTCACTGCTTTATTCACACTGGTTGGCCTCCTCCACCCACCCTCCTCTTACTCCTCCCGCACTCACTGCTCTCCTAGGGGAAGAGCCTCCAGGCCACCATCTATTGGAGTTGACAGGCTCTTATTTGTCTCTCTCTTTAAGAGATAGCCAGGTGTGTTTGGGATCCCAGTTCCCTGAGTCTCAAAGAAGAGACACACAGCATTCCCTTATTTTGCCAGCTGAGGGAATAGGGTCAAAGGAAGGAAATTTAACATTCTTTGAATGCCTGCCACAGTACACCAAGTACTGGGCTAGATAATTTGGATCTTACATGATACAGCGCCTGCCAGGGATGCTCTGGGGTACACAGGAGCACAAACTGCAGCAGGACCAACTGAGAGCTCTCTCAGGCATGATGCCACCTGGCAGCCTAATTCTGAACTGATGCTTGGGGCAGGCACAGATCTGAGGACCTGCCAACTAAGTGAATGATGTTGGTAGCCAAGGTCACTGGCTGGATGAGGAGTAGAAAGGAGGCAAATCGGAGTCAGAAGTCAAGTGTAAGGGGGTAGTGAGGGAGGATTTGCTTGGGTTTTTTTGTTTTTTCACACTCCTAGGTAACTTACTGCCCTTCCTTCCTTTCCACCCACCAGCTGCTAGGAAGGAAAAGGGAAAACTAACTAGCATCTGGTTCACAGCCTGGACTAACCTCATGCCCTCACTTTTTCTAAGGCCTTTAAAAACAATCAGTCAACCAGTTTTACGGAACACGAATCTAGGTTGAGTGGGCGATGGACAGAAGCATATGGTCTCTGTCCTGACCTGCATCTTCAGTGTATGAAATAGAGATCTGGAGATACCCTGGGTGCAGCCAGTTGTCAGGCAGTTGTGGAGTGGTTGTCCTGTTCCCTTAGTCCTCAAGGCACCCCCACACATATAAAATGAGAGGGTTCCGTGGGACATCATTTGAGAACCACCAACTTAGAGCAAAAGGGACCAAGAGCCATCATTTGCGAGAGCTTTGAAGTCAGAAATTGACCTAGAGCTGGATGGGTAATTTTAAGATTGAAACGTTCAAAGACCAGCACTGTTAACTACCAAATCTAGGTTCTGACCACCACTGAGCTTTTTTCTCTCAACAATTTGCTGGTGAGAATCTTTCTATCTATAAATTTCAACTTCACCTTCCCTCCCACTGTTAACAGCACCAGGAAAATCCAAAACTCTCACCTTTCCCCAAAATCAAGGAATTACTTCCCTTAGTTTAAAGCTGAGGAAACCAGCTCAGAAAGATTTGTGGCAGAGCAGAGATGGGATGGCTCCCCTACTGGCAGCTTCTGGCTGTGCAAGAGTTTGGTCTGATCCTTAACCAACCTTCTCATTTCAACTGAAACCCTCCCTCGAGGAGCTGAGACAGCATTTTTGACCACCTGTCCAAAGTGGGGTAAACCCTGATTTAGGGGCACAAAACTAGGTAATTTCTGGTCTTTGGGGTTAGCTTGACCATATCATGCATCTCTGGTTCCTTTTCAGCCCAGGTTCTGGGGCCCCAAGAAAGGACTAAACCCCCAGCACCTGGTCGCCAGGTCACAAACCACCATCCAGTCTTGGATGGGAGTTGCCTTGTTTGTGCAGTGACCTTGAGGTTTGGGGACCTTGAGGTCACATACCTAGGGTTTCTGCCCCAAGTCAGAGAGGGTCGGCAATGGGGCTCACTGAATTTATCCAGTTCCCAAGACTTCCTGCCCCCATAGCAGTCCTCTTAAACTTCTTTTAGGAACTCTTCCCCAAATCTGTTAGATCAGCCCTACCAGGGTCAACCCCATAAGACATGGAGGGACATGGAGGCATCTGCTAGGAATGGGGCTGTCTGGTTGGAGCCTGGCTGATGGACCTCAGATTAAATTTTGTGCCCCCCAATTCTCTCTTAGGAGCTTTGCCTGACAAAGGGAACCTGATGCATGACCCAGCCATGGATGAGGAGCTGGAACGGCTGTAAGTGTCAGGTGGGAAATGTCAGGCTGCCCCCTTGTGGGGCCAAGCCTGTCAGACATGGTAATGCCCTATCCTGGGTCACAGAGCACTTGTCCCAACACCCCCCACCAAAGGTCAGGGAAGGTTTTGGGGGATCAACAGAGGCCCGAGGTGTCCCCTCTTTGTGTCCTTGGGAATAGTCCATGGTTTCATCCAAATGCAAGAGTGAATGTGGAGGTCCTGGTCTCTGGACCACAGGCACCTCGCTGCCCTCTGGGCATCTTCCCTTCTTCAGGCTGGCCCAGATCCCAGGCCCAGGCAACTCAGTCACTGCCAGTTCAGAGGCCAGCTGCCTGCCTTCCCGGACTCCTCTCCGGGTTGGCTCTCCCTGGAGACCCCTCCATCATGCCCGCAAAGCGGATGCGGAGAGTGATGGTTCTGCTGAAGAGACAGATGAGTCTGAGACTTGAGTCTGAAGGGTCCTGTCTCTGAGCCCCTGGGACTCCCAGCCAACCTCCTCTCCCATGCCCATGCCATGCTGCCCTCTGCTGGTGGAAAAGCCAATTAACGGCCCAAGCGCAAAAGACCTGCCAGAGGGGTCCCAGTTCTCAGCCAAGCCAAGCAATGACTGTAAAAAGATAACAGCCTGCTCTCCCTGGCCTGTTGCGCTTTAGTCAGGGCCCAAATTGACAGCAGATTGAGCTGAGGCCACCAGGAAAGTCACTTGACCTTGGCCTTTTGGTGACAGTCCCTACATTATCATCATCTCACAGCAACTCCAGGGAGATACCATGAATAACCATGCAGAGCCTTGCATAGTCAAGAGTGATACCAGTGACGCAATTATTAGGATATAATGATAGTGGCCTTCTGCTGGAGTGACCACTAGCCATAAAAGGATGAAGGGTAGGCAAGAAGGTAATTTCACTTTCAAAAACTGCTTCAACTCTCCTGTGTCTTAAATATGTGAAATGAATAAAGTCCCTTGTGTCTGGTAAGTGGTGAGTCTAAAGCCACTAGACTAAGGAGGGGATGAAGGGAAGGGGCAAGTTTGGGTTTTTGATATGGAGTCCCAGATTTCTTGGCTGGACTGGGAAGTGGGGGACAGAGGGCACTCAAGCCTGGAGAGCTGCCTCAGGGAATGAGCAAAAAGGGGGTTAACCTCCTGCCCTTGACAGCAGCCTTTCAAAGGAAAGATGTTTACAACTGGATTGGGCCTTCAGGAAACAAGCTCAGAGGGTTCAAGGCCAGGTTCCCCTAGCTTTAAAAACCCTGGCCATAAAGGGTTAGCCCTGAAACCTTCTAACCAAAGTTTCATTAAACATTTGCCAACCACCAGCTCAGTGACGGCAGTAGGACTGCAGCTGTTAAGACAGTACTGAGAGACACAAGTTTCCAGCTAAGACTGGAGGAAAGTCAAGATACATGGTTTCCAACATCCTTGAATTGGATGGGGGTTGTCCTGAAAGCAAAACCCACCCAGGAATCTGAGCAGAACAGACCAGGAGTCACCACCACTGGACACATATTTTCCTGGGCTCATCCCTGCCCAGACCAGCCCCCTAGATGGTTACAGGACTGGCTTCCAAAGCCCTGCATTGCCAGGCCAGGACTGGAACTTCCAGGCCACATAGTTAGCATTCCCAGCCCACAATCATCTCCAGGCTCCATCACTGATTGTAGTATGTTTGAAAAATCCTGATGTGCATCAGAATCACTTGGGAGTTTGGTTGCAGTGCAAGATGCCAAGCTTCAGCTTAGGGGGTGCACAGAAATTGGTTCCCTAACTTTAAGGACTCCAGGTAATTCCAAAGCTGCAGATCCCCACTTTGGAAATCAATGGCTTCGAGCCCCATGGCTCCCACCCTTTCTAATCATTCATCTCCCAGAGCAGTGGTTTACGACTGTACCTTTCAGACCCCTCAGGTAGCATAGATGTTCCAGGAGCCCCCAGGGAGAAAGAGTTGCCAAGCCAGGGGTATACACACACACACAAAATCCTTTCTTCTTGGATTTCAAAGGGTTCCATTAAGGCCTTTATATTTTTAAACTCCACTGAGAAACACACCCCTGCTCACCTGTCCACACCCATATAGCTCAGTGAATGAATTAAAAGGCCAACTAATACCAGCTCTTTCCTCCACATGCAACAGAGTGGTGGGGTCAAGGCTGCATCAGACCTCGCAGCAGAACAGGGCCAAGGAGCCAGGGGCCTTTGGCTTTCAGAGAAGAGACAAACTGGAAGCCCTGGAGAGAGTGCCCTCAGCTTCAGCACCAACACCCCACCCATATCGGTGGGAGCCCAGAGAGTGAGGCAAGGGTTCTGCCCTGGGCAGGGAGGTAGGATCCAGAGAGGGCACTACTTCACTCAGACCAACCACAGCCCAGGGCCCCACCAGGGCTTTATTTCACACCACTTTGTTGTAACACAAATAGTTCAGAAACAAAGTCAAGTCCCTTTGGGGGAGGGAGTGGGACAGAGTGGTCTGTGTTGCTTGGGAGCCCAAGCCTCAAACCACAGGGGTAGAGGGGGCCCAGACTGCCAGCAGGGCAGGCGATGATGGCGCTAAGGATAACACAGTGATCCCCTGCAGGCAAGGGGTTAGGCCTGCAGCTGTGTAGGTACCCCAGGCTCTCACTAGGGTGTGGTGCTGTCCAGGCTCCCTTATGACCAGGATGATGCAGAGGAAGGTTGAGCTGCAGGAGCCTGCAACTGTCCCTCATGCCCTCTGCTTCCTTGGCCAGCATTATGCTCACAGCATCCAGAGCACAGCACAGGGCAGATAAGACCCATCACAGCTACCAAGCAGGGGAGGAAGGGACAGTCTCAGGAGAGGACAGACAGAAGGTCCTGTGGCCTGCAATGCGGGGTTTGGAAGGACACCCAGACACACCAGAGGAAAGTAATCCTCCAAGTGATCACTGCAGAAAGGGGGCCATGAGACAGGAGATGATCACTCAGGCCTCCAGTCTGATCCCAAAGGAAACCTTCAGGTACCAGGTGAAGTTTCTAGCCCTTAGTGTGACCCAGATGAAGGTCTTACCCCAACCCTGCCCTCTCCTGGCACCCAGAAGAGGCCACTGGAGCAGCCTTAGCCTCCCTCCCCTATAGCAGAAATCAGTTTTTAGACCTTCCCACTGGTTCCAGAGGCTGGTGACACAACCCCCGGGTGGCCTGGAAGGATCCTGGAGCCGGCACAGAAGCCTTCCCCTTTTCACTTTCCCTACTCAGGGACAGGCTGGATGGACCCAGAACAAACCATCCTGAAGGAACTGCCTCCCCTCACTCCCAGTGTGGCAGGACAAGTGAGCAGGAGCTTTGGGGGCAGGACTGGAAGGACAATGATCTAACACAGGGGAGGAGGATGTGATCAGAGGAGAATAAAGGGCTCAGTCTACAGGCAGAGGTCAAGGACTGGTACAGGCCCATCCCCTCATCCTAGATCCTCAAAGTCCACCCCACTCACACACCACACACATAAAGTAACAACTCCCCCCAGCTCCCACAAGGCAAGCATCCCGGGGTCAGAATCGGGGGTTTTTTGCAGCTGTCAACACCCGATGCTTGCGCCACAGAGCCTGCATCAGTAGGAACCATAGCGATCCTAGGGACAAAGGAAGAAAAAACAAAGTCAGTGTGTAACCTGCGGCTGCTTCCCAGCACACACACCCTCCCCCAACACCACCTGCAGGACTAGGGTACTCGGCAGGGGGGTGCCAATCTCACCATGACAGACTTATATTTTATTGCGACCCAGGAGAGAAGTTGTGGCCAAAACCCAAGGGGGAAGTCCGGTGTGATCTCACAGAAGGTGGGGAGGGAGGAGAGTGGTACAGGTGGAAAACTTGGAGAAGATCAGTAAAGACATGGCATCATCTAAAGGAGAGGCCCAGCCTGCTACTAGCTCAAAGAAAGGAAGCTGCCCCTCCAGGAAAAGAAAATGCTCTCTTAAGGGTTGAGGGGCTACCCAGCAGCAGTGTCCAGGTGCAGTGGAGAAGGCCAACCTCTACACACCCCTCTTTAGGCCCCTCCTACCCCAGGTCAAACAGCTCTAGCCTCACCTGCAAAGAATTCATCACACCATTGGCCAGCACAGCCATCTTCCCGGCCACAGACTTGACACCCTGCTTAAACTGGGCAATGTCAGCTGTAGGTAGCACATTCCCCAGATATACACTACCTGTAAAAGCAAGGAAAAGGGTGATCTAGAGCCCTGCAGGAAGCCCTTCCCAGCCCACAGGGCTCTCCAGCTATGCTCACAGCCCTCACTTGGTGCCTATACTATACCACCGGGGCCCTTACCTGCTCTATGAGCTCCATCCATGTCGCCAAAGAGATCTGAAGAGCTGATGGCACTACTGCCTGAGAGCTGCTGTAGCCGATATCTGGCTTCATACTGTGATGAAAAAAAGGCAAGGCCTGGGTAACGTTTGGCTGATGACCCAAGAACTCATATAGGCCAAGACACCCTGGTGCTAAAGCCCAAAGCAGTGGCAGGAAGGAAGCTCTTATTTCTACCTGCTGCCTCCAGGCTCAGGATAGAAAATTACTTACCCCAGTATCCACCTCCCGTCCAAAGAACATATCAGATGAGATGGCTTTGGCTCCTGCAAATTTCTGACATGCTTCACTGGACTCGAGGCCAGAGCTCCGGCTTTCCACTTCCCTCCAGTTTGTGACTCTGAGGAGTGGATATGAGACACCTCTGACCCTTTCCGTTACTATGAGAATATAGCATTACTGTCATATTAATATTCCATTACTATCAGAGGCCAAAAAAAGCACCTCTGGCCTTCTGGGGATGCTTATCAATGCCCTACCTGGCTGGAGCTCTGAGACTCATCAGCCACCTCCCCTGGGTGAGCCCCTCACTTATCCACATTGAAACCAAGGCACAGAGAGCTCATGTCATCTCCACTAGGGAGTGTGAAAATTTAAGGTTTGGAAGGGCCTAGGCTTCTGGCCCAAACTACTGCAGCTCCATCAAGGTCCAAGACAACATAATGTCACTACTGTTGCTCTGCTCTTAGTCACAGCTGGCTTATCACTAGGGTGACCACATGTCTTGGTTTGCCTGGGTTTATACCTCCTCTTTTACTCTAAAAAGCATTCCAGTGTGAGTAAAAAGGTGTATGGTTACTCCTACCCGGCAATGATATGCAGAGACACTGGGCTGTTTTATTTCACTCCTTCCGGTGGCTCTGTGAAGTCATTACTTATGTCCCCATTTTAAAATGGATTATTGATAGATAATTTATCAAACACTACCCAAGTTAACATGGAATAAGCTTTTTTAAAAATGAGTAAGATGGCTGCCAGAGACATATAATCCTTGAAGGGTCAGGACTGAAGCCCAAAATCAGGCCCCTCCTGCCAAAGAAACAGACTTTAAGTAGAGGTGGTTACTAGGCCTTCTGTGATGATAAAGCACAGGTCAAACCAAAGCCTGATTTCTGCAGTGTCTAACCAACTAGCCACCAGTTAGATGTGGCTATTTAAATTCATTAAATTAGAATTTCAGCTCTTCAGTTGCATTAGCCACATTTTAAGGGCTCAGTAGCCATATATTTAGTGGCTACTATACCAGACACCAGACTCTGCAGATACAGAACATTTCCATCATCACAAAAAGTTCTACCAGACAATGCTGCCCTCATCCATGCCACCTTTCTGATACAGGTCGGATGCTTGAGATGGTCACTTCTGGTTCCTTCTCCTCCATCCTGTCCACACCCCAGGTGGCATCTGCATCCCAGTGGGAACCAAAGCTTTCCCCCAGGGAAAAGGGGTTGTCCTTGTACCTAGGGTACAAGGGGAAAAGGGAAACAGAGTGGCTCAGAAAGGCTGATGAGGAAAATGGTGGACAAGTCTTTGACCCAACAACAATCTTACTTTGGGGGTCCAGAGGCAAAAGTACCAACATCTTCAAACAAGTCCAGCTGTGAGCGGGAAGATTTTGCACTCACTGGGGTTTCCTGCTCAATCACCTGCATCTCAGACAGAACGGAGTGGGAGACCGAGCTGTGAAGAAAAGCAGAGCCAGGGAATGAGAGCAGTGATGAACATTAGTGTCACCACAAAAGAGAAGATGCCCAGCTGCTGGCATAAACTGGGTTCTCCTTCACCAGGCACCAACCTCCCAGAGCTCCTTCCCTCAACCTGTGCACAGGGCCAGGCCACTCAGCAGGAGTGCTGGGAACTGGCTGAACTGGAGAGCACACCTTCAGCTGTCACACATCATCCTTTTTTTTCCTCAAAAGTAGGCTTTCCCTGGCAAATGACTGTTTGCCTGTTTTAATTTTAATAATAATGTACACCGAGACAGTACTCTCTGCCCTAAAAACTCAGACTTGCTACACCATATGCCATATCCTTCACATAACACACAAAAAAGAAAAATGTCCCAGAACTAGGGAGAAGAGTCTAAGAGCATCAAAAGATGAGTTCTTAATTATCCCAACTTTTTTTTTTAATCAAGGAAGTATTTCAAAATACAGAGCAGTGCCCAGGAGAGTAAGAGCATTTCTCTGACCCGCCCTGGAGCTGAGCCTCACCTTCGTGATATCAAGCCCATGCCCAAACGCTCTGCCTGCTCGCTCTTCTTTCCTTTCAGATTCTGTAGTTTCTTCTCCTCCTTCCTACAGTCAATCTGGAGCTCCTGGTAAGCCAGACGCATGGAGATAACCCTTGAAGGGAACAAACGTGTCAGAGGCTGGCACTCATCCTGACCTTCCCACCTGACTACCCCACCCCACATGAGCCAGGGCTCCTCTGGCAAATACTCACATGGACTCCTCAGCCTGCTTCTTGGCATCAGCCATCTGCTGTTCACGGAGTTTTTCTGCCACCTGAGCCTGCCGCTCAATCTCACTGAAGCTCTGGCTGCTAACTTTCTGGGCCCCTAGGCCTTTCTTCATACCCAGCTGGAAAGAAAAACATGTGATGGGGGCCTTGCCAACCACAATGTCCTCCATTACCTCCCGGGCATGGGTACTGCAGCCACACCCTCAATTTGGAATCAGGAAAAGGGTTCCTTCTTAAAGTCTAGGGTAAAAAGAGGAACCTAGTTAGCACGGTTGAGAGGGAGAACAGTGGTTTTGCTGGGGCTGGGCATGAGCTGGCTCACATAACCCTAGAAGAGGTCTCAAGGCCTAAGGACAGCAGCTAATGCTGACTGGGCCCAGTATGTGCCAAGTATCCAAGATGCACTACCTTACTGACTTCTCTCAGAAGCCCCCTGAAGACAGTCATCTCGACAGCCCTTTCACAGATAAGGTTCAAAAGTTAAGTACCTTTACCGAAATCATATAGCCACAAAGTGGTAGGGTCAAGGAGTGAACCCAGGCAATCTAACTCTAGCTCCTAACCACTCTATTACTGGCCCTCCCCACTTACCCCTTTCTTAGCTGCTGCTGGCTTCTTCTTGCCAATGAGGGAGGTTTTCAGTTCTGTGTGAGAAGGTAGGACATAAGCAAAGAAAAGGGAGAACAGAGGCAGCAGTTCAGTCCACACCATGCAGCTTCCCGGAAAGGACAGCTTCCAACAGGGGAAGGCAAACCTGCCATCCCCAGTTCCAAACAAGAGCATCAGCCAGGCCAGGCCAAAGAAGGACAAGTTTAAAGAAGGTTGCTGGCTCCCCGCAGAAAGAGATAAGAACCTAGCACTGAAGCATCAGTGACAGTCAAAATCCCTGAACCAAAATGAGGACTGCTAGGCGGGGGCAGACGCCAAACACTAGCCTCCTCAGCTCCTACAGCAGGAAGACGGTGTACCAGGGGTCAGGCTCCCCAAGCAGCTGTCGGTTACCTCTGGCAGGAAGGACCCCTTTAAGTGACAGACACACAGACCCTGGAAAGAGACAGACTTATGGCTAACAAGGGGCCCACCCAGAGCCTCCATACAGCTCCTGAGGCCAGAGGCCAAAGTTATTCCCAAAGGCCTCTACAGCGACTCACTTTAGATCAAGTCATGCCAGTCTTCTCCTGGACTCAGTTTGACAATCATTCTGCTGGCCTCTTGCCCCAACCCCAAGGGTCAACAGAACAAACTGAGGTCAGCAAGTGTTCACTCCATTCACTCTGAACCAAGTCTAAAGGACACTAAGGAAAGAGTACAAATGAGCTGAAAGGCCAGGAACTGGGTAAGAAAGAACAATGTCACCTCCAGCCACAGCAGCTCAGAGCTGTCCCTCCATCCCATGAAATGGACCTGACAGGCCAATCCTGCCTCAGACCCCAGGGTCAGGTACCAGTCTCATGCTAGCCTCCCGACACTCTAACTAGATCCAGCCCCACAACCAGAAGAAGCCCCCAGGCCTTGCTAATCAGCCCACCAAGGTTTGATTCAAAGAGCCTTGCAGTCAGTGTTGCAGTCACAAATTCAATCCTACCCCCACTCCAGAGAGGTCAGAAGCTCAGTCTCCTGGGGCCTCAGTCCACATGAGCAAGCAGCAGCAGATCTGAAAAGAGCCTCGCGGTTCACCCTCCCCTAGTCACCCTACACCTGCCAGGTGGCATACTGACCCAGTATGGCTTTGGGTGAAGTGCCAAGAAGGTCTATGTTGGGGCCATGCTTTGACTCTGTGGATGCAATGGTGGAATTTAGGTGTAAGGCTCAAAGCTCCCTGTGACCCCCCCCCTTAAGAGCAATGATGAGACAAGAGTAAGGGGCACTGGCTTTTCTAACCTTGCTGAGGCCACTAAAAGATAAAAGTTGAAATGAATCCCAACACACCCAGAAACACAGAAGACCTCTTACTCCTATTCCCTTGGCCCAGTGTCCCCATCCTAAACCCAAGTCCTCTGCCAGGACCAGGGCACTTGGTTGGAATTTGGGTGAACTCACGTGCCAGGCCACTGCTCTCTGCAGATGGGGCTGGCTGCTGGATCTCTGCTGGGTTGGTGGTTGGTGCGTTCCAGGCAGGGGGCTAAAAAAAAAAGGCCAGATCACAGAAACCTTGATGAGCTACTCCTGCCAGCAAGAAGTACCAAGAGCCTGTAAGTACCTTGTGAGTCCAAGGCCCTATCCCAAGCCCATGAGGAAATGAGACTGGAGGTTAGTGAGTGAAATTATAGTTGCTATTCATCAGGGAAGAATGAAGCAGGAAACTAGAGCCACCTCCACCCCCCACCCCATTATTTACTTAGAGCCAGAGCCCATTCCCCTAATATCATAACTAACTACTACTGTCCACTTACCATGTGCCAGGCACAAGTCTAAGGACTTTTCACATATAAATGCATTTAATTATCACAATCAACCCCATGAGGTACATACATCTTCATCTTAGAGACTGAATGAAGTTTTGACAGGTCAGGTGACTTAGGTACTACCCTAGAAATGCTGAGTAAAGGAGCAGGTATTCACACTGAGAGAATCTGACTTCAGCACCCAGTGCCAGCAGAAGGGAACCCTCCTCCCAGTGGTTAGTTGCTAGAATGGATTTTTTTTCATTGTCCCCAATGCCTTTCTTGTAGGGGAAGAATCCAGGAAGAGTGGTCTAGGGCTCCTGACAACTCTTGAGCCTTCAAGAATATTCTCCTCCTCCCTGTTACCCCAGTTTAAAAAGATCCATTCAGAGGGCTACATTGTACCCCTACTAATGGGAGGATTAAACACCTGGGCCTACCCAGTGGTGAGCCCCAAACATTCCTTCTCTGAGGAATGAGGTATCACACTAAGGCTAAAGAACTCCAAGCTCATGATCACACAAGGTCTTGGCCTTGTAAGTAAACCACCTGTCAAGAACAATCGTGAGAAACATCCCTTGTAAACACTCACTTGTGTGTGTTCCATGAAGAAATCAGAGTCCTTCTTCTCTGGGGAGTGACTGGAAACACTACTCATACTGTCTATCCAAAGCTAAAAGGGAGAAGACACCCTTGAAACATAGGGCTCTGTATATTTCCACTCACCCCACTACCCCAACCCCAGGGAACAGGCACTTACATTGGTGCCATGCCTAGCAAGGGCTGCACTCCCCAACTGCCGGATCTTTACCCGGTACATCTGGGCAGCTCGGCTATTATATTTGGTGTTTGCATCACTGGCTGTGCATCCATGTTGGCGAAAGAAAACTGTCTGGAGAGCAAAGAAGAGGAGAACCTGCTATAGGTGACTCTCTCCTAAGCAAAAGAAGCACCTCCTTATAAAAGCTCAGTAATTAATCATATAGAATGATACACTCTATTGAAACCACCAGCTTTTCATAGAGGTACAGTTCTTTAGAAATTCCTGCAAAAAACACAAGCCTCCCATCCTCTAAGATGACTGATTGAAGCCCAGTCCTCACTCAACTGTGCCTGAGGAAGCATGCCATACCCACTCTCCACGCCCACAGGACCTGGACTGTGAAGACCCCCAATTCCCTCAGTCTTTCTCCAAGAAAGTTGTCCAATTTAGTTCAAATCTGAAGCCCCTCTGAGAAGGGTGACCTATTTCCAAGTTTAGAGAATAGTGTACAGTGTTCTTATAGACCAGAAATCCTCTAAAAGGAGAAATTAAGAGATCCTCCTAGAAAGTCACTGTAGAGTTAGTACCCACACAAAATAATGGGGTCGGGAGGGGTGGTAAGAAGTTTACCGCATTGGCATTCCCGCCGATCTGCATACACCTCAGCTGTAACCAGTTCCAGTGGGAATCCAACTCTGTGGACCTGCGTGCAAGGGCTGTGTGTCACACCAGCAGATACCAGAAGACGCTTCCCTGGCAGACCCACTCTCGACATTTGGCCTTGGGCTGCAGTAGGCCCAATTAATCAGCTACTGCTCTATTTCCTGTGCATGAAAGTTTTGCTCTTCATTCATCTAGTCAAAAGAGTACTTATTTTCCAGATGCAAAAGGAGGTCGACACCTCAGGCACTCAAGCTTGGGTTTGACTTTCTCCTTACGAATGGCCACAGTCTCACCTCAGACACACTCGACCACTATTACCAGTAAAATAACAAGGTCAATGCAGCTAACGTTTCCCCGAAACTAACGCTCGGAGTCTCCGTTTGAACGCCAGGAAAGAAAGAAGTTTTGACCCAGACGGCTCAAACTGCCTGAGGGGCCCACACAGGCGGTTCCCTCCCGTGGGAGGCTACCGGTACCCAAGCCGGGAGGTTTCTGAACACCGATTCAGGGCGGTCTGAGTCGGGGCAGCCACTCTCCCTTGGTCAGCACACATCCACGGCCGGCCAGGTAGAAGCACAGGAGGGGCAATAAGATCCCACCTGATGAAGCTGAGATGGACGCCGAGGGAGCGGTGCACTCCGGAGCAGTCAATGCACAAGAAAACGCCGTACGTGATGCTGGCCCAACTCGGATTCTTGGCGCCACAGTCGAAGCAGGCCTGGGAGGAAGTGATGAGCTAATGGTCAGGGGCCAGGAGTGGAGGCTGGGCGCTGACACCCCAAGAAAACACTCCACGTCCGCCCCTGTTCCTCCCTCACACCCCAAGGAAACCTAGAGTTCCCCCTCGGACAACGCCCGACACCGCGCGCCTCCGGCTCATCCACCTTGTTCGTCGGAATTGCGCGAAGTCTCTTAAAAATAGTCTGGATTTCGGTCTTGCCCGGCTCCGCAGCCATTTTCTCTCCTTCCCAGACACCAGCGCGACCGAAGGGTGCTGCCAAGGGCCAATCCGCGGCCCGGAAGGCTGGGTTACCGCGGCGGCCCGCCCAGTCCCCGGTCAGCCGAGGGGTGGGTGATTTGTCTCCATCTGGACCAATGAGCGGCTGGCAGGCCTGGAGCCCAGTTGACAGAAGCCGTGTCTACCACGGTCGCACTAATCCACGCAGCGCCTCGCAGGGGCCAATCCGCAGCCAGAGCTTAGCGACGGCTCGCCGGCTGGCCCAAACCTCGCTGGGAGAGTTTGCTGGAGCCACCTCCCAGAAGGCGTGGGCTGTAAGCCAAGGGACCTGGGCCTGGAACCCAGTTAGAAGAGGCATGGCTCAGGCAGAAGGATGTCAAGGTCAGCAAGCCTCTCCACACCAGACCCTGAATACAGCCGTTTCCACCCCTAGTTAGGGTCCTGAAGTTCCAGAACAGGTACCAAGCTGGCAAACCTTTGCCCAAGCCCCGCCCCCATAACATGTCTGATGCCTGAGGACCTCCACTCAGTGCCTCTCTCCAGAAGCCCCCTGCAGCCTGGCAAGGGTGGAGTATCAAAAAAGATGCACACAAGCCTGACAGTGCTTTTTTCCCCAAGTTTAATACACACTAGAACAAGCCACACAAGAGACTGACGTTAGCCCAGAACTACACTCACCCCCAAGCCCACCCCCAGGAACCCCAAAACACCGACTGGGAACTGGGTCCACTGCTCTGGAGAGACCCCACTCTTGGGGATGCCCAGACACCCCTGAGCTCTTCGGTCACCTCCTGACCTCCCCATCATCCCCTCACCCTAGACTCAGTTGCCCCTTCCCTACCCGTCTCTTCCTGGATGCACCCCTCTGCCCATCCAAGGACTTCCTCCCTACTTAAAAGGACAGGGGCAGCAGGGGCACTATGGTTCAGGGCCTTCAGGTCCAGCTGTCCAGGAGAAGCTGGGCTCTGACTCAGGATGAAGAAACGTTGCAGAAGGGGTGTCAGATTATGTCAGGCCCCCACACACTCCACGTAATTGGCAGGGTACAGGCCAATTTGGCCACTCTGCAACTGGCCTTGGCACCAGCCCTGCTCATCCTCATCACTCATCTTCAGCAGCTCCTCCCCTGGAGGGGAAAAGGGATTAGTCACTGCCAACTGTCCTGGCCCAGCCCTGTTCCTGTAGTTGGATCAAGCCAAGGACAGAGGGGGAGGGAGTAGTTCAAGAACCCAGTTAGAAGAGGCATGGCTCAGGCAGAAGGATGTCAAGGTCAGCAAGCCTCTCCACACCAGACCCTGAATACAGCTATCAGCCCCAGCTTGTGAGGAAGGTGAGGGTTTGGAGGAGATACCCTGATCCTTGGGGTCTGGAGGCAGAGCAGCCTTAAGTGTCAGGCCTTGAGAAATGAGTGTCTGGCTTCCTCTTTCTACACCCTTGCTCAGGCTAGTAAAGGGGGTGGGGAAAGGGCTGAAGCCTGCAAAGGAACAGGAAAGGGGTCCCAGGGTACCTGCTCGGAAGCTCAGCTCATCGGCTTCCTGGCCAGCATAGTCGTAGAGTGCCCGCACCCGTACCCCACTGGTAGCCTTCCAGGGACTCTCCTCATCCGACCACTCCTCACCCTGCCCACTGCTAGAGAGGGAAGGCAGAAGGAGGCAGGCTCAGGGCACAAGGAACACCTTGAGCAAGAGTGCCTACAACTCAGGGACAAGGGCCCACCCCCTGGAAGAACCCTGGGAGAGGCAGGTGGGGAAAAACTGGAAGACTGTAATTTCTGCCACACGTGCCTGTAAGCTCAGTGCACTCCTGGCACACAGAGCTGCTATGAGCAGTAGATGAAAGAGAATGTGGGAAAACTGGCATCATTGCAACTACTGAGTCCTAAGGTAGTCTGGCACCAATTTTCAACCCACTTCAGGCATGAAGGGAATGAAGGGAAGGAGACAGAGGGAAGGCAGGCAGGGCAGGAGGCAGAGCTGTTTCCTTCCCACAGCCAGGCTCCTGGCTCTCACCCTGGGGACCCCACGGGCTGGGGTGGAGGTGCAGCGCCATCTCTTGTGGGCACGATGCTGGTCAGAGTAACCTCATCAGGGTCCCAGCCACCCTTCTCCTTCTGGCTGATTGTCCTCTGTATGTCCAAGGACCACTCCTATGGAGACAGTGCTTAGGGTCAGCCTGGGCTTCAGTCTATGGTGGCAACCAGGGCCATCCAGACCACTTTCACCTACTTCACCCCAAGCCCAAGCCTCCCTCCTGAGGTGTAGGCTGAGCTCAGACCAACCTACCCCACCTCTTGGAACCTTGCCCCAGCAAGCCTAGAACACACCTCGAACTGTGGCCAGTTCATGGCCATGCCTGGCCCATGGGTGCCACGCCACCAGCGCAGGTCCTCTTCATCACTGGCTGCCTCAATGGCCTGATGCAAGTCTCGGTGGAGTTCAAGGAACCTGTAGCCAAAGGTGCAGCCCTCAGATTACCAAGCCCTGGCCCCTGAACCCCACAATCTCATTCAGCCTGGCCAGAAGCAGGGGGTGAAGGAGACAAAGCATCACCCAGATTGCCACACCCACCCCGCAGGTCATACTTCTCATTGCTGGAGAGGTCAAGGTGCTGATGTAAAGTGAGCAGCATATCCTTGAAGAAGAGAAGCCGCTGGCGTTCAGTGGCCTGGCAGGTCTCGAAGGCCTGCTCCATGTCCTCCATGTAGCGTGGGGTGTAGCGATGCAGCTCTGCCAGCATCTGCTCATACTGGGTTTTCATCTAGGTGGGAGAGGACGGGGGCTGGTGAAAGGAAGACCTTCTTCTACTCAGGACTCCACTAGGATTTCCTGAGCACCTGTCATGGGCATCTAGACCCTGGATTAGGTACCACGGGCAATGTGTCCCAAGACCCAGCTCCTGCCCTCTACGACTGCAGCAGCCTAACAAGGGAGGTGAAATTTGGGGACCAGCTTTATGAGTCTGGAATGAGCAGATACCAAGAGTGAGACAGAGAAAGTGAGATGGGGCCAATCTACAGGGAGGGGTGGAAAAAATCAGACAAGCTTTCATGGAGGAGGTGGGCACTGAGCAGCAGCACCTCAGAGGACAGGGAGAATGTGGGTATGCAGAGCTGGCAACCTGACAACTTGTCCTAGGTGGCACACTGTGAAAGGAAAAGAGCTGGAAGGTGTTCATCCCACTACCTAAAATGGCACCATTTCTGTCCCTGAGGAAAGCATCTTTTCTCCAGTTCCTCCTTTAAATGATAATCTAGAGAGGGTGGCAGATGTGAATAAGAGCAGTAAAAGTGCTGGGACCTGAAGGCCTTCTGGAAGCCCTGAGCTACCTTCTCGGCCTCCTTGGTGCAGCGCTCCATCCGCTCTTGCAGCTTACGCAGCTGCTCCTGGGAGACTGCACTGTCTGCTTTCGCGTGACTCTCCCGAGTCTGAGCTGTCTTCTCCTCCTTCCGGGTTGTGTGGTAGCTCTTCTTGGAAGCCTCAACCTGGCATACACGGGGAGCACTCTGAATCCTGTGTGCCATGACCCAGTCCCCTCTAGTCCTGGGCACACCCAGGAAGTGGCATGCTTCTGATGCCCATCCATCCCAGGCTCACCTCCTTCAGCCTCTTTAGCCAGGGCTTCTGGGCCTTGCGGAAGCCTTCCTCAGCAGCCCGGCTCTCCCGGAAGCCACCCAGCACAGGTCTGTGGAAGGCTCCCCGCTGCCAGGTGCGCACACGCTCACTGTCCTGCCCCTGCAGCTTCTCCCGCACCTCCAGGTGCAGCGTGCTCAGTCGCTCAGCTGCTGTGAAGAAGGCGTGCCAGGCCTTCTCCAGCGTGCCATACTGGGGGCCTGTGGGGAGGGATGGGGCTTGGGTCAGGCAATGGTCAATGCTGGAATCAATCCTACCCCCCACTCCTTGGCTGCTGCTCCAGGTGTCAGGCACACAGGAGGAGGCACTGATGAACAACATCAGCTAATATTTACAGAACACTTACTCTGTGCTTGACATACAAGATCTCACTGAATCCTGCCTCATCCACCACAGTGAAGACAATGTCACAATCAACTTTAACGGTGAAAAGACAACAGCCCAGAGAAGCAAAGTTAAATGCCCAAAGCATTACAGCTACAAGTGGAGTTGAGATTCAAACCCAGGTCTGTGGCATAAAGCACTACACTCTAGTGCCTCAGAGAGAAGAATCTGTCCATCCTGGAAGAAGGCAGCTTGTTAGGGTAGAAAGATCCCAAGCTCCTGAGACAGAGGGCCTGGATTCAAGCTTCAGCTCTTCCTAGCTATGTGACTTCAGGCAAGACACTTAGCCACGCTGACCTTCTGAATTGTCCTCTAGAAAATGGTCAGAACGACTGTCTCTATCGTAGGGTTGTTAGGAATATCAAAATAACTCATGACCATGAGTTTACTTTGTAAACTCTGTAAGAGCACAACTGTGAGAATAACTGAGACAATCTTCCCTCTTTAAAGGGAAGGCAGATGTGGAAGCCTCAATCTTTCCACAAGAGGCGCAAAAAGAAGCTGTCCTGCCCGGTCTCCCTGCTTCCTCCTAGGCCCAAGCACTGGTTCACCTTTCTCCACAACGCCTCTCCACTTGCGGGCCCATTCAGCCAGCTGCTGGGCATAGGTCTTCTCGATGCGGGCACGCTCCTGGAAGCAGCTGATCAGGTCCCCGCACAACCGATGCCCATCCTCCACCCGCTGCACCGTCCACCTGTAGTTGCCAGCCTAGGGTATATACAGGATGGGCAGTGTCATCGGGGAGAGACCCGCTCAAGATCTGGGGCTCACAGCTAGGCTCCTCTGGACAGGTAGCTGGGTCCAGAGAGGTGTAGGAATTTTGGTGCCTTCCCCGCCAAACCTGGAACCCAGACGCTCACCTCCCAGAAACTGCCCTCTAGGGCCTTCCCTCCAGCGTCTTCCTCTGGAGCCATGGTGTCCCCGCAGCACAAAATGGTGGCAGATTGGGGCTGTGGAGGGCAGAGGGGTAAGCAGGGAAGCCACACATATGCTTTTGGGGATAGGAAAAGCCACTCTCTTCTCCCTGGGCTTTGCCTCTACTGCCATCCCCACCACCCAAGGAGCTGCCAGAGCTAGGACTTAGCAGACGGGAGTCTGGAAGTACCCAGGAGGGGCTGGGACAGGAGCCGGGACAGCAGTTTCAAAGCTCCTTCTCTTGCCCCAGGTCTGCCCTTCCCACCCTTCACCCCACTCCATGTACCTGGGGCCTAGAAATTACTTCAGGAGCCTGTGTGTCCAACTCTCAAAGCTGTCGCTGTGATTCTGCCTTGATGCTAACAGGACCAAAGCAGGGGGTGAGAATGGGGACCTATAGTGTCCAGGGCAGTGCCCTGCTCCCCTGATATAGCAACTGCTGTCAGAAGCACAAGATTCCAGCCAGGAGAATGCCAGGCGAGTCACACGATCCAGCCAGGGATTATACAGCAGGCTGGAGTGGGCGGGCAGAAGGCCCCACTCCCCTGACTACAGATGACAGAGGAGGATGTCTACCCAAGCCAGAGCCCTGTTGCCTTCTTGCCTTTCCTTGAACAAGGTGGCACTTTCCCAGGCCAAGTCAGAGGGTGCGCAGCCATACCCCCAGCAGCCATAAGCTGCTGGGGGTATGGCTGTCCTCTTCTAAGGGAGGGCATTTTACTGTCCTCTTCTAAGGAAGCCTTAGCTCCCTCCTAAGATGGAAGTTCCACCTCCCGGTCTGCTTCTGTGCCATGCCTGGTGTAAGACTCAAACCAAGCAATGAACAAAAAATGTCAGGGGCCCAACAGTCACAAGGGACAGTATTCCTATTCCATGGCATCCACGAAGGTCCCACAGGGCTCTGCAGGTAATAAGTAACTCAGTCCTGTCCTCAAAAAGCCAAGTCTGGGACAGCATTGGGGAGTCAGACAGGTGATCAACCAGATATAAGAGTTTCTCCAGAATTGTAGAAAAGGGCAAGGCCGATTCCAACTCCAGAACCACCAGCCCAGAGACTAGCTGATACCCTGCCTCTGGGCAGGGTATCAGCTGTCCTCAGTACCAACTCAAGCCCAGTAGACACACCAGGCCCAGGAGGATGAGTGCGTGCCCGTTGCCTCCAAAGCAGGGCTCTACAACAATATTCCCATCAGTTTACTCCAAACTGATGAACTCCTAACCATCCTTCAAAACTCAAATTAAGGCATTTTCTCCATATTCCTCCATCCCCAACCCCAAAGCCCCTTGTGACCCTTCAGGCAGAGTATACATTCCACTGGGTATGACTGACAGGGCAGGATGTGTCCCCAGTCATTGGTAGAGACTTCCATGGGGCAGTGCAATTAGCAGTTGAATGAAAAAAAATGACATTCACCTGATGACCAGAAAACCCACTGGCTAGAGCAGCTGTGAGAAAGCTTGAGTGGGCTTCCACCCTTCTGCTAAGAAGAGGGTGGGCTCAGGCCTGCCATGGAGGTGCAGGTGCCTGGGCATAGAGCAGAAGAGGGGCAGAGCAGCTGGCCCCACCAGGGTCCTCAGGGTTTCACCTGGCTTCCTCTTGAGTCTGTCTGCCCAGAAAGGACTTGCCAACCCGATGGGGAGAAATAGAGCAGCAGCTGTAAATCATAGAGCCTTCAGATCTGTCCCAGTCAAGAATCCAGGGGCCTTGGCCTCCTGCCTGCTCCAGCCTCCAGACTCCTGGGAGAGCTGCCCCCCACCATTCCCTCTCTCTGGCCCAGAACAGAGCAAGCTGTGTGTGAAGGCTGGCACTGCTCCCTCTGGCGTCCCAGAGCAAACACAAACCCAAGCCCCAGGCACAGCCAGGTCCCACAGCCTCAGATTCATCTAACTGTGGGGGTAGGCCTTGTGCCTTAGCTCCTGCTGAGGAAGGCCAGCACCCTGTGCCTCCTGAGCTCAGCAGAGACTCAAATTAGTCACCAGAACACACTCTGCCATGGCCAAGAGCTCAGCAAGCAAATTATGGATGCTTCCCAGCCCAGGAGCCAGCACCCAGGGGTTGGGAGAAGTCTGCTGGCACTTGGCAGGGTCTCTTCATAGCTGCCTGGGCCAAGGCAGGGAATCCTGAGGTTCAGGGAAGAACCCACTCTCCCTACCTAAGGCCAGTAGCTATCCCAGCCACCTGCCCATCCCCAGACCAGCTACCACCCTTTCCAGCAGCTGGGGTCAGGAGGGAGCACGGCCATTCCTGCCCTGCCCATCCTCTGTCCTGAGTCACCAGTTGAGCCCAATAGCTTCTTCTCCCAGCAGCCATTCCAGTTGCTGGCAGCCTGAGGATTTCAAGGCACAGGAGAGGGTGGTCGACTGCTCCAGGGAAGGGTACCTAGGCTGGCTCGGCTAGAACCAGCAGCCAGAGCGGCTGGGAGGCTGGGGGAGGGGTGACGCGGGCAAAGGGAGGAGGCAGGGCCAGGGAGGGGCCTAACAAAGGGGCACTTCTGGAAACCCGACCTGCTCCTGCAGTGCCTGCGCCCCAATGACGCACGCCAAACCCAGAGCCTACACGCCAAACCTCGGAGCCCAGGGGCTGCCCTCTCTGGCCTCAACTCTTATGGACCGCGCCCTTTGGCCCCTCTTGCCAGCCCCGCACTGCACAACTCGGAGCCCACGCGGAGCGGCCCAGCCAGGCCTAACCATGGAGGCTCTAGGAATTCTTGGTCAAACTTGTTGAACTTGGTCGGCGTGGGTGGGGCCAGCCGATCACCGCTGAGGGGGCTGGGGGGGTGCACCCTGCCTGGGTCGGTCCAGAGGTGGCCTCCAGATGGTGGTCCGGGGCAGTGGCTCCAGGTATTGGGGTTCAATGCTGAGGGCGAAGGGTCGCCGGGGAGTGAGGCCTCTCTTGGGGCCCCAGGGTGGCTTGGGGCTTCTGGGGGACCCCAGGAGATGTGTGGTCGTCCAGCCCCGAAGCCCCCCTCTCCCCGGCCGGCCTGGGGAGTTGCGACGCGCGCCACGCCTATGAGACACCCCCTCGGCTTGGCGGCAGCTCTTCCCGTCCTTGTGCAGAGATTGGGTGGCCGGGGGCTCTCGGGGGGGTGGGGGGGGAGTAGGTCCCATTGCAAACTTCAGGAGCTGAAGAGGAGACGGCGGGCTCGAGTTGCAGCTCCCGCCGCCGTCTCCCCGCGGTTCCCGCCTGGGCAGCACTCACCGCGTTTCTCCGTGGGCGCCTCGCCGGGTGGGGTTCGGGCCGCATTCCCGCCCGAGTCCTGCCTCTCCCGGGTCGCGACCGCCGCCTCCCAGAGCACGCCGGATCCTCCCCCGGGAAGCCCGGCCCCCGGACCCGCCCTCTCTTCGCCGCAGCTGCCCCAACCCCACCAGCCAGCGTCCGGGGCGCGGGGGCTGTAGGCATCCTGGCACCCAGCGGTTCCCCAGCAGAGGGCCTTGGGGTCTCGTTTCCAGCAAGAGCAGCGCCTGGGCGGACTCCCCAGGGTGGCGCCGCGCCGCTATACAGAGTCAGATTTCGACTTTGCCCTCCCTGGCCTTTACAGAGTCTGTAAGACTGGTGGAAGTGGGACGGGATTGGCCTGGGGGCCTGCACGGCCACCACTTGGAGGGAGGCCAGGGGGCTACACTACCTTTTTTTTTTTTACCCGAGCACAGCTTTCTTAGAAGTTAGCTCCGGCAAGGCTCACAACCGTCCCTTTGTAAGCATTAAGATTCCCATTGTAGAGATATGGAAACTGAGGCTCAGAGGCCTTCAGCAGCTTGCATAGATCTGACGTCAGGGAGGACTTGGAGTCCAAAGCCGTGCCCTCTCTGTGCACAGCCCTGCTTGCCAATTTCGGGGCCCACTCTGAGGCAGACTAGCGGTGGCGAGAGGTGGGGAGGATGAGCCCCTCCCCCTCCTTGTTCTCATTCCCATATTTTGTATCACGAATCATTCTTAAATCCCTTCTCCCCTCTACCCCTTTTTCAGTCACCAGCCTTGGTAGATTTTACCAGATGTCACCCCACCCCACATCTTAATAAATCTCTGCTTCCTCACCCCCTTACCCTCCACCCCGGGATTTTTCGGAGCCTGCCCGTTTGTTATTTATATCCATCCACTGGAGCGGTCCAAGAATGTTCCGAGGCTGACCTAATCGCCACCTGCTCTGGATCCTCTCCTCTCCCGCTCTCTCCTGGGCAGGGTGACCCAGAGGCTGAGCCCTCCGCCCAGCAGGCGAGAGGGAGCGCGGGGCGGCGGAGTCCGACGACCGCAGCGCTCAGAGGATCCAGACCGCGCAAATTCGCTCGGGGTTGGAGAGCCCCAAGCGCGCGCTGGGAGGAGTGCGACCCCAGGGGACAGAGCCGCGCTCTGGGAAGCCAAGGGCCAAGCAGTTCTTTCTCCAGGACTTACTCTTCGTCCCCACCCCTTATCGCTACCCTGCCACCCACCCACCCACCCCATTCCCTGAGGAGTGTATGTGTGAGTGGACTTTTAAATAGCAAAATTATGTTTCTAAATCCCGGAGGAATCACTGGCGCATTCTTTATGAAGATAAATACGCTCATAAAATGGAAAAGGAGGCCTGAAGACAATGAATGGGGATAATTACAGGTGGTATGTTAGCTGCTGAAGGCTGACTTGCTCCGCAGTGTCCTAGTGGGAGGGTAAAACCGCCTGAAGACGCGTTTGGCAAATCAGACCTGAGTAGTGGATTCTGGCTGTGGCGCTCACAGGGTGTAGTATCCAGCAGAATGTGGCTTCTGAAACCAGTTTCAACACCCACTCTTTTGGGGCTTAGACTAGTACCTTTCCTCCATATCTCTGCTTCTACCTCTATGAAATATGACAGGTGACAGGGCTGACCTCCCCAACTGGACCATGTGCCCCAACTAATTAGTGATTGTATAACAACTGCAAATGAGACCAGGGGTAATATCTAATGACAGCTATAGTGTTTGTATTATTTTGAATCATTTAACATCCCACCTAGTGCCTGAGGGCATTCAGGCACCCAGACAGAAAGTGCAAAAACACAAGGATGAAATTAATTAGAGGAGTCACCTATTAAAACCCTGTTATATATAAAAGGCTGAAAGCCAAGCTCGGGGATCCAGGGAAGCCAGGCTGTAGAGAGACTCAGATAACAGAGCTGTTCCTCAGACCACAAGGAGAAGGGGATGCTGAGTGGAAAACATCTGGCTTCCCTTGGGTTGGAATCTGGAAGCAGAAATGTTGCAGCTGATTTTAATTGCCCCTAAGGTACTGTAGGGAGGGAAAATCAACCAACCAACCAGAACATACAAAGCTGCTTCAGAGGTGAAAGGGGACAGAGCTGCCCTTGGCAAGCCAGCCATTTGCTAGGACTGCCCCCAGGGCTCAGGGCCCCTACACACTCACACGGCTCCATCAGTACAGTACCCAACTTGAACAGAGTTCAAGAAGAGATGCCTGAGGTCAGAGGGCTGGATAGACAAAAAGAGAGAGGCAGCTTGGCTCGGGGCACCAGGTGGCAGACTGGTCCAAAGCCCAAGCTCACAACACAGACTCACTCACCTTGAGCTTCTGGAATGTCCTAACCACTGTGCCTTCATATGTTTATTTATTTACTCATTAATTCATCCAGTCAAGAAAACATTTTGATTTTTGTTCTATGTTAAGCCCTGTGCTAGGTATTGGGAATACAAAAATAAATAAGAGCCCTAAGTGTACAATAATGATACAATGTGGATGCAAAGTTCTACAGGAAAACAAGCAGAAGAGACCCCCCCTTTCACCAGGTGATGACACTTATTTGGTCTGATTGATGAGCAGGGATGAGTCATGTGGAGAGGCATTCCAGGCGAGAGCAACAGGGTATGCCAAACCCCAGAGGTGTTAGCATAGGACTTGGTGACCCAGCAATTCCACTTTTTGCTCTCTACCCTTGACAAACACATGTACCAGTCAGAAAAGGGTACAAGGATGTTTGCATAAGTATTGTTTGCAATAAGGGAAAGCTGGAGACAATTGTCCATCAAGAGGCTGCTTGCTAGCCAGTGGATCACCAAGGTGAACAGGCCAGACAGCGCCCAGAGGCCTAGCCCAGGGACTCCCTCCAGGGGCAGGATGGTCAGAACCCAGGCTCTGCCACTCAGAGTGGCCCACTGACCAAGTCAGCCTGGCTGTATTATCCTGTGCATACAACCAGAGATTTGGAAATAATAAAACACCAAAGTACAGGGGAAAAAAAAAGGCTGAATAACCTAAAGTTTATTCATGCTGTGGATTGCTCCACAATAATAAAGCACAAGGTAGACATGTGATCTTTTATGAAGACCTCCAAAACACTGTTGAATTAAGAAAGTAAAATGCAGAGCACAAAATATTCAGAGAGAATATATACCAAACTGATTTTGGTGGTTATCTCTAGGGAGAGGCCTAGAATTGGTAAAGGAGATTTTTGTAACATTAGAACATTAACAATGAGAACTATTATGTGTAAATTGTATCATTAAAATAGTTTCTTTAGCAGCTAAAGTCTAAAACAGTGCTTTCCAAATAGCATTTCTGCAGTGATGGAAATGTTCTAGAGCTGCTCTGTCTAGTACAGTAGCCACTAGCCGCATATGGCTCTTGAGCACTTGAAACCTAGCAAGTGAGACTGAAGGAAGTGAATTTATTTAAGTTAACTTAAATTTTAAAGCCACATGTGACTAGTTGTAACCATATTGGACAGGCCTGGTCTAGAATATCTATAATATGAGTTCAGAATTGGGTGGAGGCAGACAATAGATAAGGCTAGAAAGATGGGTTGGGATTGCATGGGGGATTTGAAAGGTGGCCTAAAGAGTTTGGACTTTATCCTGTAAGCAGGGGGAAGTACGAATAGGAGTGACTAGATCAAATTTAGCCTTTTAAAAGATAAAACTCTGGCAGCCCTGGGGAGGGTAGATTAGAGCAGGCAGAAGGCTACAAACAGGATTTGTTTCCCCAGAAGCCTGCCATGGCCTCTAGACATTGCCCCAGCATTCCTGACCCGCAGCTGAGTAAAGTATTCTGATTCAACAACTACATTTTTAAGATCTCAGGCAACCCCAAAGTGGAAAAACTGGTCCAAGTTATTGAGAGGGTTAACCTCAGTGGTGGAGGCTGGTTCTGGGTTAAAACTGCAGGAAGAACAGCAAATGGATGGCATTAGAGTGAAAATGCAAAGCAGGTTTCAGAGTGGGGCCTACAGAGAAAGCTGTTCCGGGGTCAGGATTGCCAGGGGCAGATTCTTTGGTTGGCTCTGTGGAGTTCCCCTTGGGTAATCCCACTTAGGGAGGCTGAGGAAGGCTGCCCTGGTTCATTTGCACCCTTCCCTGAAGCCCACCAGGGGCCTTTTCACTGGTGAAAGAGTTCCAGTGGAGGAGCTGCTAGTTTAGCTGCCTTTCAAGGCACACCTACTGTGCCAAATGCCATGATGGGTGCTTGGTCCACAATTCCTTATTTCATGGAGTTTTCCACTAAAATCAAATAGGCCTGATGATAATAAGTTATGACAAGTGTTTTAAAGAAACAAAAAGTACAGTGCTATGAGAGAATAATAGGGGAAGAACAACTTCAATACAGGGAGGGTTAGAGAAGACCCTCAGGAATTTTAAGCTTCTCAACTCCAAAAGGCCCAAAACATCCAAAAGACAAATAGAGTTTGCTTAGTGAAGAAGGAACCTAGGAGAAAGCATTCCAGGTGGAAAGGCTGATGGGTACAAAGGCCCTGAAATGGCAGCTTGACCTGGGAAAGAGGAGTAGAGAGGGTAGGTGTGGTAGATGAGAGGTTGAGAGGGCCAGAGTGAGGTAAGCCAGGGTGGGCCACACCCGGACACTGCAAGCTTTGTTTTATCCTGAGTGTGGAATTTAAGCAGAAGAGAGACCTGAATGTCTTCCTGCATATTGTGTGAGGAATGGATTACAGCAAACTGTAGCCCAGAAGGCCCACAAGCTAATAATGAGCTTTACTTTTTTAAATAGTTGAAAAGAATCAAAAGAATGATAGTTTGCGGTATATGAAGGTTACAAGGAATTCAAGTTTCAGTATCCATACATAAAGTTTTACTGGAACACAGCCGTGCTCATTTGTTTACAAATTGCGGCTGCTTTTGCACACTAGTGTCAAAGCTGCATGTTAAGCGGAGATTATATAGCCTGCAAAGCCTAAAATATTCTCTATCAAGCCCTTTTCACAAAAGCTTTGCCACCCTGGATTAGAAGAAGACTGATTAGGAGGTCACTGCAGTCCTCCAGGTGCAAGATGATAAGGGATTGTTCTAGGGTGGCAGCCATGGAGGTGCTCAGTGCAAGGACTGAAGCAGCATTTGGGGGAAGGAATCAGTAGAACTTGCTGATGAGTTAAAAGTGGACGGCAGGAAGTACATTTCAAAATGATTCCCAGCCTGTTATCTGGGATTGGATTTTGGAGTAGGACATTAGTGGGCACTAGGCAAAATCTGAATAAACTTTATAAATTAAATGACTCTGTTTTAGTGCTAACTTCCCCTTTGTAATCATTGTATTGTGGTTATGTATGATGTTACATTTGGGGAATTAGGGAAGCACATGTTAATTCTTTGTAACCTTTTTGCCATCTTTGTAACTCTGAAGTTATTTCAAAATGGAAAGTTTAAAAATAAAGCAAAGTAAAGATAACTCCTAGGTATTTGCTTGAGTATCTACATAGGAGTGCTATTTACTGAGATGGAAGAAAATGGGAAAGAGCCAGGAGAAGAATGGAAGATCAAGACTTCACTTTTGGACATGTTAGGTTTTAAATGCCGATGGGATGGCCTAGTGGATATACCAAGAAGGTAGGGCCAGGCACTGTTATGGGCATCACTGGTGAGTAATGAGAGGGAGGCCCAGGGGAGGGTTTAGACACCATGCAGCTCAACCTCGGAATGGGAGCTCTGTGCCAGAGGTGAGGTGGACTGGGGTGGGGAGTAGGGGGCACCGTGGGACCAAAAATTCACCTAGTGTCTGATATAGCCGGCATTCTGCTCAGCATTTTGTCCCTTGAGCCTCAGGCCAGTTGCAACCTACAGGATTTATTCTTAACCAGTTTACAAAGGAGGAAACAGACTCAGAGAGGCAGAGACTGGATATATTAGATTCCTAGGGCTGCTGTAACAAATTACTATGGGTGGCTTCAAACAACAACAATTTCTTCTCTTACAGTTCTGGAGACTAAAATCCAAAATCAAAGTGTTGGCAGGACCACACTCCCTCCCCAGGCTCTGGGGGAGAATCTTTCCTTGCTGTTCTCCTGGCTTCCAGGGCTGCCAACCATCTGGCAGTCTTGGGCATCCTTTGGTGTATAACAGTATCCCCCATTCTCTGCCTCTGTTTTCACATCATTTTCTCTTGTGTGTGTCTTTTCACAACTGTGCCTTCTCTCCCTCTGCCTCCCTCTTATACGGACAATTACCCCTGGACATAAAGCCTATTGGAGAATTCTGGATGATCTTCTCATCTTAAAATCCTTAAGTGCAAAGATTGTCTTTCTAAATAAGTAACATGCACAGGTTCTGGGAATTATATATATCTTCTCAGGGACAACCATTCAACCCACCACACCAGGCTAGAGGAAGGCTCAGCTGTTAGTCTTGTAAATCTAGTAAAATACTTCTTAAAACTTAAAAAGCAGGCTGCCTTCCAGGTTTTCTTCATCCCGTCTCACCAATGTGCCCCTTTGCAGAATAGAATAGCAGCTTCAATTTGCCAACACAAATACAGCTTGGTTTTCTAGATTGCCTACAATTATGATGAAATTCTGGGGGCTTATGACAGAGGGATAGTTGAGCACAAAGGGAAATGTCTGCAAGGATACCTATTCAGAGTCTGGAGTGTTGGGGAGGATGTGTGTGGACTTCTACCAAGACCTCCCCCGACCAACCAGGCTATTGGCTTCACCAGTAAGAACCACAGCTACCCAGGCAGCTCACTGCCTTCCTCTACAGGGAGAGACTTAGCTGCACTTCCTTGGGACAGTTTTTTGTCACATGCTTCTGGAGTTACAATGTCACAGGGACAGGAGCCAAGGCAGGGCAGTGGAGAGGAGAGTGGAAAGAGGAGAGTGGAAAGGGATGTAAATGTAGTTACCTGGTACCACTAGCGTGTGACTCATCCACTCATAGGGAACTGGCTTTCCTCTAATACATGGAGAATAATTTTTCTTTCTGCCACTTGGGATTTCTGCAGTCCTTGGAAGAGACCTCTGGCATCAGAAGAGTGAGTAGAAGGCACTACCAGAACTTGAACCCCAGGTTTCTGAGTCTCTGGTTCACACTCTTTCCATGATGGCTACCTAACTGGTGAGAACTTGAAAAGAGAACTGGTGGAAACTACAAAGAGTTTCTTCACTGCCTTTATCAGACCTTATCAGTAAATAACATACTGTTGGGAGATTATCTAACAACTTCTATTTGTAGAACGCTTCACAGTTTGCAAAGCACTTTCACATATATTATTTCAGCACCATGGCAATTACCCTGTAAATCTGGCTGCCTAGAGAAGCTTCCTGGCATCCTGCACCTGTGGTATTTCATGACAGAACATTGATTTAGTGTGTGGTTGGTGCCTTATCCCCCAAGAAAAGACAGAAAGTGTGTTTTTTGCCATTTACACAGTTTTCTTACACTTCTAAAGCTACTTACAATTGTGTTCTTGAAAATGGATGCAATCCACAGAGGGTAGGAGTCATGTCTTTGTTTAGCATTATTGTGCATTTATTCATATTTGGGCATCTAAATATGTATTGGAGATTCCAAGCAACAAGAACTCTGGATGCTGTATTCAGTCTGTTTCCAATCCTTGGAGGAATTTAAATTTCAGTTCCCTGCAAGCTCTGCAGAATCCCTGAAGCTGTCCTTTGCAAACCACTGGATGTAGTAACTGTGTGTGAGAAGTCTGCACTCACCATCCACATGGATTATGGATGCTTTTGCAGACTCAGCAGAGCATTTAGATCTACAGCCAGCTGGATAAGAATCAGAGTCTGTATCGCCTGCACCAGGAAAATTATTCCTACTGGATGGAAATTTCCCACAGGGAGGCTGAGTTGGAAACAGTCACTGGTTTCTGTTACTTTAACAGCAAGTCACAGGATCACAGATTATATTTATTTATTTTTCTGACTTATTTGTTTGTTTTTAAATCTTGGTATCATTAATCTACAATTACATGAACGACATTATGTTTACTAGGCTCCCCCCTTCACAAAGTCCCCCCTACATACCCCATCATAGTCACTGTCCATCAGTGTAGTAAGATGCTGTAAAATCACTACTTGTCTTCTCTGTGTTGCATGCCCTCCCCGTGCCCCCACACACACTATACATGCTAATCATAATGCTCTCTTTCTTTTTCCCCGCCCTTATCCCTCCCTTCCAACCCATCCTCCCCAGTCCCTTTCCCTTTGGTAACTGTTAGTCCATTCTTGGGTTCTGTGATTCTGCTGCTGTTTTGTTCCTTCACTTTTCCTTTGTTCTTATACTCCACATATGAGTGAAATCATTTGGTACTTGTCTTTCTCCACCTGGCTTATTTCACTGAGCATAATACCCTCTAGCTCCATCCAAGTTGTTGCAAATGGTAGGATCTGTTTTTTTCTTATGGCTCAGTAATATTCCATTGTGTATATGTACCACATCTTCTTTATCCATTCATCTGATGCACATTTAGGTTGCTTCCATATCTTGGCTATTGTAAATAGTGCTGCAATAAACATAGGGGTGCATCTGTCTTTTTCAAACTTGAGTGCTGCATTCTTAGGGTAAATTCCTAGAAGTGGAATTCCTGGGTCAAATGGTATTTCTATTTTGAATATTTTGAGGAACCTCCATACTGCAATGGTTGAACTAATTTACATTCCCACCAGCAGTGTAGGAGGGTTCCCCTTTCTCCACATCGTCGCCAACATTTGTTGTTGTTGTCTTTTGGATGGTGGCAATCCTTACTGGTGTGAGGTGATATCTCATTGTGGTTTTAATTTGCATTTCTCTGATGACAAGCGATGTGGAGCATCTTTTCATGTGTCTGTTGGCCATCTGAATTTCTTCTTTAGAGAACTGTCTATTCAGCTCCTCTGCCCATTTTTTAATTGGATTATTTGCTTTTTGTTTGCTGAGGTGTGTGGGCTCTTTATATATATTTTGGATGTCAAGCCTTTATCAGATCTGTCATTTATGAATATATTCTCCCATTCTGTAGGACACCTTTTTGTTCTATTGATGGTGTCCTTTGCTGTACAGAAGCTTTTCAGCTTGATATAGTCCCACTTGTTCATTTTTGCTTTTGTTTCCCTTGCCCGGGGGAGATATGTTCAAGAACAGGTCACTCATGTTTATGTCTAAGAGATTTTTGCCTATGTTTTTTTCTAAGAGTTTTATGGTTTCATGACTTACATTCAAGTCTTTGATCCATTTCGAATTTACTTTTGTGTATGGGGTTAGACAGTGATCCAGTTTCATTCTCTTACACGTAGCTGTCCAGTTTTGCCAGCACCATCTGTTGAAGAGACTGTCATTTCTCCACTGTATGTCCATGGCTCCTTGATCGAATATTAATTGACCATATATGTTTGGGTGGGTTAATGTTTGGAGTCTCTATTCTGTTCCATTGGTCTGTGGGTCTGTTCTTGTGCCAGTACCAAATTGTCTTGATTATTGTGGCTTTGTAGTAGAGCTTGAAGTTGGGGAGCGAGATCCGCCCCACCTTATTCTTCCTTCTCAGGATTGCTTTAGCTATTCGGGGTCTTTGGTGTTTCCATATGAATTTTTGAACTGTTTGTTCCAGTTCGTTGAAGAATACTGTTGGTAATTTGATAGGGATTGCATCGAATCTGTATATTGTTTTGGGCAGGATGGCCATTTTGACAATATTAATTCTTCCTAGGCAGAGCATGGGATGAGTTTCCATTTGTTAATGACCTCTTTAATTTCTCTTAAGAGTGTCTTATAATTTTCAGGGTATAGGTCTTTCACTTCCTTGGTTAGGTTTATTCCTAGGTATTTTATTCTTTTTGATGCTATTGTGAATGGAATTGTTTTCCTGATTTCTCTTTCTATTAGCTCATTGTTAGTGTATAGGAAAGCCACAGATTTCTGTGTGTTCATTTTGTATCCTGCAAATTTCCTGAATTCCGATATTCTAGTAGTTTTGCAGTGGAGTCTTTAGGGTTTTCTATGTACAATATCATGTCATCTGCAAATAGTGACAGTTTAACTTCTTTACCAATCTGGATTCCTTGTATTTCTTTGTTTTGTCTAGTTGCCATGGCTAGGACCTCCAGTACTATGTTGAATGACAGTGGGGAGAGGGGGCATCTCTGTCTTGTTCCCGATCTCAGAGGAAAAGCTTTCAGCTTCTCACTGTTCAATATGATGTTGGCTGTGGGTTTATCATATATGGCCTTTATCATGTTGAGGTACTTGCCCTCTATACCCATTTTGTTGAGAGTTTTTATCATGAATGGATGTTGAATTTTGTCGAATGCTTTTTCAGCATCCTTGGAGATGATCATGTGGTTTTTGTCTTTCTTTCTGTTGATGTGGTGGATGATGTTGATGGATTTTCGAATGTTGTAGATCCTTGCATCCCTGGGATGAATCCCACTTGGTCATACTGTATCATCCTTTTGATGTGTTTTTGAATTCAGTTTGCTAATATTTTGTTGAGTATTGTTGTATTTATGTTCATCAGGGGTATTGCTCTATAGTTTTCTTTTTTGGTGGTGTCTTTGCCTGGTTTTGGTATTAGAGTGATGCTGGCTTCATAGAATGAGTTAGGAAGTATTCCCCCATCTTGTATTTTTTAGAAAACTTTAAGGAGAATGGGTATTATGTCTTCTCTGTATGTCTAATAAATTTCTGCAGTAAATCCATTTGGGCCAGGGATTTTGCTCTTGAGTAGTTTTTTTATTACCGCTTCAATTTCGTGCTGGTAATTGGTCTGTTTAGATTTTCTCTTTCTTCCTTGGTCAGTCTTGGAAGGTTGTATTTTTCTAGGAAGTTGTCCAGTCCTTTTAGGTTATCCAGCTTGTTAGCATATAAGTTTCCATAGTATTCTCTAATAATTCTTTGTATTCCTGTGGGGTCCATCGTGATTTTTCCTTTCTCATTTCTGATTCTTTTGATGTGTGTTGACTTTCTTTTTCTCTTAATAAGTCTGGCTAGAGGCTTATCTATTTTGTTCATTTTCTCAGAGAACCAGCTCTTGGTTTCATTGATTTTTTTCTATTTAGTCTTCTCAATTTCACTTATTTCTTCTCTCATCTTTATTATATCCCTCCTTCTGCTGACTTTAGGCCTCATTTGTTCTTCTTTTTCCAATTTCGATAATTGTGACATTAGACTATTCGTTTGGGATTGCTCTTCCTTCTTTAAACATGCCTCAATTGCTATATACTTTCCTCTTAAGACTGCTTTTGATGCATCCCACAGAAGTTGGGGCTTTGTGTTGTTGTTGTCATTTGTTTCCATATATTGCTGGATCTCCATTTTAATTTAGTCGTTGATCCATTGATTATTTAGGAGCATGTTGTTAAGCCTCCATGTGTTTGTGAGCCTTTTTGCTTTTTTTGTACAGTTTATTTCTAGTTTTTTTATACCTTTGTGGTCTGAGAAGTTGGTTGGTAGAATTTCAATCTTTTTGAATTTACTGAGGCTCTTTTTGTGGCCTAGTATGTGGTCTATTCTGGAGAATGTTCCATGTACACTTGAGAAGAATGGGTATGCTGTTGCTTTTGGATGTAGAGTTCTATAGATGTCTACTAGGTCCATCTGTTCTAGTGTGTTGTTCAGTGCCTCTGTGTCCTTACCTATTTTCTGTCTGGTGGATCTGTCCTTTGGAGTGAGTGGTGTGTTGAAGTCTCCCAAAATGAATCCATTGGATTCTGTTTCCTCCTTTAATTCTGTTAGTATTTGTTTCACATATGTTGGTGCTCCTGTATTGGGTGCATATATATTTATAATGGTTATATCCTCTTGTTGGACTGAGCCCTTTATCATTATGTAATGTCCTTCTTTATCTCTTGTTACTTTCTTTGTTTTGAAGTCTATTTTGTCTGATACTAGTATTGCAACAGTTGCTTTTTTCTCACTGTTGTTTGCATGAAACATCTTTTCCCATCCCTTGACTTTTAATCTGTGCATGTCTTTGGGTTTGAGGTGAGTCTCTTGTAAGCAGCATATAGATGGGTTTTGCTTTTTTATCCACTTATTACTCTGTGTCTTTTGATTGGTGCATTCAGTCCATTTACATTTAGGGTGATTATTGAAAGATATGTACTTATTGCCATTGCAGGCTTTAAGTTAGTAGTTACCAAAGGTTCAAGGTTAGCTTCTTTACTACCTTACTGTCTAACTTAACTCGCTTATTGAGCTATTATAAACACAGTCTGATAATTCTTTATTTCTCTCCCTTCTTATTCCTCCTCCTCCATTCTTCATATGTTGGCTGTTTTGTTCTGTGCTCTTTTTAGGAGTGCTCCCATCTAGGGCAGTTCCTCTAAAATACCCTGTAGAGGTGGTTTGTGGGAGGCAAATTCCCTCAAGTTTTGCTTGTCTGGGAATTGTTTAATCCCTCCTTCATATTTAAATGATAATCGTGCTGGATACAGTATTCTTGGTTCAAGGCCCTTCTGTTTCATTGCATTAATTATATCATGCCATTCTCTTCTGGCCTGTAAGGTTTCTGTTGAGAAGTCTGATGAGGATCTGATGGGTTTTCCTTTGTAGGTGACCTTTTTTTTCTCTCTGGCTGCCTTTAATACCCTGTCCTTGTCTTTGATCTTTGCCATTTTAATTATGTGTCTTGGTGTTGCCCTCCTTAGGTCCGTTGTCATGGGAGTTCTGTGCACTTCTGTGGTCTGAGAGGCCATTTCCTCCCCCAGTTTGGGGAAGTTTTCAGCAATTATTTCTTCAAGACACTTTCTATCCCTTTTTCTCTGTCTTCTTCTTCTGGTACTCCTATGATGTGAATATTGTTTGGTTTCAATTGGTCACACAGTTCTCTTAATATTGTTTCATTCCTGGAGATCCTTTTATCTCTCTCTGCATCAGCTTCTCTGTGTTCCTGTTCTCTGATTTCTAGTCCATTAATGGTCTCTTGCATCTCATCCATTCTGCTTTGCAGTCCTTCCAGAGATTGTTTTATTTCTGTATTCTCCCTCCTTAGTTCTTGCATATTTCTCTGCAAGTCCATCAGCATGGTTATGACTTTTGTTTTGAATTCTTTTTCAGGAAGATTTGTTAAATCTATCTCCCCAGATTCCTTCTCAAGGGAGGATGTCTGGGTTAGTCTGGTCTGTATCAAAGTTTTTTGCCTTTTCATGTTGATAGATGCAGTGGTATGCTGTTGATTCATCTGTCATCTGGGAGAGCCAAGACCCTTTCCACTTGCTCCTGGCCTTTCTTTACTGGGACAACAGCGACCCCCAGTGGCTTCTGTTGGGCATTGCACATAAACTGGGTCTCTGTTTCTTGCCCTGCCACTATTGAGGAAGCTCCCTTGCTGTGGGCGTGGCCAGCCTCAGGCTGCTGCTCTGCTGCAGGGCCATGCTGGAGGGGGACCAGGAGGGGGGCTGTTTATTGCCATGAGGGGTCTCAGAGCTGCTGCCCAAGGGGTTAGCGTGCCCGGAGTTCCCTGGGATTCTTAGCTGCTGGGCTAAGTGTCCCAGGATGCTTCCGCCCAGTGGTGGGGTCCCTGCCCCTTTAAGACTTTCAGAAAGCACTGGCTTTTCTTTGTCCCCGGGGCACTGGCTGCGGGGACCGCTCACAGGTCTTACTGTCCTGTTTCCCTAGTTTCCAGCACCCCACGCACGCACTGTGTCTGTGCTCTGGGTGCGGATGGCTAGGGCTGGGTGTTTAGCAGTCCTGGGCTCCCTCTCCCTCCCCACTCCAACTCCTTTCCTCCCACCGGGAGCTGGGGTGAGGGGCGCTCAGGTCCCGCGGGGCCGGGGCTTGTATCTTACGCCCTTCACCAGGCTCTGGGTTCTCGTGGGTGTGGATGTAGTCTGGCTGTTGTCCTGTATCTTCTGGTCTCTCTTTTAGGAATAGTTGTATTTGTTGTATTTTCAAAAACACGTATGTTTTTGGGAGGAGATTCCCACTGTCCTACTCACGCCGCCATCTTAGCTCTGCCCCAGGATCACAGATTTTAAACTGCAAGCAGAGTGAGAGACCACTTAGCCCCTCCCTTCCCCTTTATGAGGAGGAAACTTAGGCATAGAGAAGTGAAATAATGAACCCAAGATCACATAGTCTAAGTACAATGCTCTTTCCACTGTGCTATATTATTTGTTCCAGAAAACACTTAAGGCACGTGTTATTTTGCAGATCAAAGAAACTGGTATTATTTAGGGTCATGTTCATGGTCTGCACAACTTCTAGTGTGAACACAAGACCTCAATTTGCTATTATCAGCAGCTTTTGGATGAATTGCCTTTGGATGGGACCAAAACATCTGTCAACAGGTGCTCCTGCACAGCCTCTTCATGGCATGAAACCAGAGCAGTGCTGGACCACTCACCTCATTATCAGATTTACAGCATCAGAAAATACATAGAAAATGCTTTTGTCCACCCTGTACCTGATGGCTCATCAGATGGGAACAGATGACTTCAAGTCCCGAGGTGGCTGTTTTGCTGTACGACAAAGGGAGCCAAAGCAAAGCCCAGGCCAAGGACTGTGCCCCAAAGCACAGCATGCCAGGCCACAGAGCATTTCACTGGTAGGTGCGAAGCAGGCTTCCTTACTCCCTTTAACCCACCAATCCTAAAAACAGAACCTGGGAAAACCTGGCATTAAGCAGGACATTTCCTTTGCTATGAACCCATCATGGCTAGTATAGACCCCCTGCCTTTCCATTTCCTATTTCCTCTGCCTGGAAAGCCCTCCTCCTCCCCCCTTCCTAACTCTTGGAGATTCAGCTTAAGTGTCAGTTTCTATGGGAAGACTTCCTTGACACCATCCCTCCTTTACCCTATCTAGGCTGAGTTAAATGGTCCTTTCTCTATGCCCTCCACCCCACCAGAACTTAGTGCTTCCTCTCTAAGCTGATATTCTACTGTAGCTGTGGGAAATATCTCTCTCCTGCTATTAAAAGACACACTCTATGGGGGCAAAGAGAGTTCTTTCAGCTTCTCTTTGATTGTAATAGTGTTGGGAACAGAGTAGGTTTTTGATAAATGTCAGTGGAATGAAAGAAATTTGAATTCTTCTGCCTGTCATTCTGAGACAGGGACCGTGGGTGTAGTCAGAGTAGGGTAAGGGCCTCTGGAAAAAGACCCCTACCAAAACTCCATATTAAACAATTAAACAAAGACAGAGTCACATTAATTCTCTAAAGGTAAATCATTGAACTAGGAATATAAGCATTCTTCAGTGAAGATTAGTTAAAACTAAAAAGCCAAGAATAACCTGTCGGGGAATGTTTGAACATACCTAAGATAAGAAAATACCTCAGCATAGCCCATGTCTTGTTTGTGTCAATTAAATGAGGCTGTTGTAAAATTTACTTTAGCCTGCTAAAAGGCCCAGTTTATCTTTAACTTTACCCAGATGCTGCTTTTCCTCCTCCAGCCCTAATCAAGTCAGTAACTCAGCTCACCTTGAAAGCAAAACAAGCAGCCTTGACTGATATACTCCCAAACCAAGAAACTGTTATTCTGAGAAAGGATCAAAACAGTAAATTTCTTATGTTAAGTCCACAAAATAGTCTGGAAAACTGATAAGAAACTTAGTGTCTCTTTAAAAATAAACAGAGACCATCTGGTGGATCCACCTCCCTAACTCTTGGTCTCTCAACTGCCTATAAAACCTCCTAGACAATGCACCACCACGGATTCTCTTGTCCCCTCCTGGCGTAAACCAGGAGCTCTGTTCCTTCACTTTAACTCTAAATGAAAGCCTGTACCTTGCTCTTCCACCTTGAGTGTTTGTGAAGCCCATTGCCCGGCTTCGTGAACAAGAACCCTGGCATCAATTCAACCTCTGCCTTCATCTTCCAAAGGATGGATCCTCAGTATGATCAGCTTTCTCCTCTTCATGCTTCTTCTACCCTACACAACAACGTCAATGCCCGCAAGCCAAACACCATCAAGAACATTCTGGTAGTTGAACTTTGGGTTTATTGCTCACTGCAACAGAGAATGAATATGGTGGGACATCTCTGTCAGGTGTTAGAAAGGACATATAGGATTTACCTTGTGTTGGATTATTTGGATAAGGGTTCAAGTAAGTGGGGCTTTGCTCTGGATTGAAGGCTAACACGCAATGGGGGGTAATTCTATGATTGGGTTTCAATAAATCTTATCTGTAACGTGGGAGGGAGGAAGCAAAGCTAAAGCTGTGAATGGCAAAGAAGCTGCATTCATATTAGCCAAACTAATAGGGAAATGTTGGGACATTTTTGTGGTTTGGACAATGTTCAAACTTTTGTCTGTGTTCAGACAGAATAATCATGCTTTTGCATGGATCTATCATAGTCACAGAGTGGCCTTGTCTGGTGTTGATGTTTTGTGAAATTATTTATTTCAACAAAACACCCAAGCCCAGCTGACAGTATACCAGGCCAGCTCCCAGATGCCAGGAGCTGCTTATCTCATAACCCACACTCATTCCTAACTTTTACTAAGCTACCGTCTGCCTAGGATGCTCTTCTCCTCCACCTAAACACTACTTAAATTCAGGTTGAACTCCATAAAATCCCATGTTCCCCGCGAGACTTTCCTGAATACTTTTCTCCATTGGATTATCCTTTCTAAATGCATCTAAGGTCTTGGTTGATTTAGCACTCCACTGTTTCTATCTTGAACTGTTTAACTTGTTTCACATTGTATTTTTCTTCTCAGTAGGTTGTAAATCTTTTAGGGGCAGGTCGTTTCTTATATTTCAATATTCCCAGAACTGAGCAACCTGCTGAGGTGAAACTAACACCCGGACTGAGTAAAGGGGGCCAGCTTGCTTCTGTGACACAGCTCTGAAAGCGCAGCAAAGAACCGGCAGAGGAGAGGCCAGCAGCTTGCCCTTTTCCCTAGTGGTTGCTGTTTCTAACTCTCTGAGCTTATTTTCCCATCAGGAAATCATCTTCGAATTTTTTTTTGAAGCATTCATTTCTTTTCAAGAGGTTATTTTTGTAAACGTCTTCTGTCCCAACCTATCCTTGAGTGCAGGACCTACTGTTAATATATTTTTGTCTCCTCTCACCCTCCCAAAGCACCTGGCATCTGGCTTAGCTGGTGGAATGAAAGGCCCAGCAGTCCCCGACTAACTGCAGCTCCTGCCTGGCTCGTTGCAAAAAGTGGGTTGCATCCAACTGTCTTTTCTCGGGTCGGGTGAGAGAGCTTAGCCTCACGCACGAGGCTCATTGCCTTAGATTTTGGCTGAAGGCACAGGACCTAAAGCCGGGTTAGCCGGCATGCCCTACAGCCCTTCACTGCCCCAGTCGGCTCGCTAGGTGGACTCTCAGCAGGTCTGGGGAAATCTTAGATAAAGCCGCGAGTTTCGACTACACTCCGCAGAGAAGCTGAGTTTCGATGGAGGCACAGAGATTTAAGTACTCGACACCGACACCAAAGCTGGAGTGCAGGACAAACAGTTTATATTGCAACAAAGTGGCTAGCTTATCACGAGGCTGTCTCTCTCCACTGATTGGATCAGCCAATCCCAGAGCCAGGGCTCATAGTCACCAATTAAAAGGCAGGGAAGGAGGAGCCAAAGTCTTGATTAGCACCTAGTCTCCCGAGGGCAATCCCAGGCGCGGTAGCGCTGCTTTTGAAAAGGCTTCAGGTTGGGTGGTCTAGCCCTGGTGGCCATCTTTACTGCCTGACTGGGACTGGGTCAGGCCAACACGTAGACAACAACCCCTTCCCGAGGGAGTCCGTGAGTCCCCGCCGCTCTCACTCGTCCCAGGTCTCCGCGCGCGCCCCCGCCTTACCGGAGGGGCGGGGCCTCCATGAGAGGGGCGGGGCCGGAGCTAGAAGCTAATGGGAAAGTGGTGAGAGTGTTTGGCGGGAAGTTGGCTTAGTTCCTTGGTTCCCGCGTTGCTTCTCCCTACTCTTCTCAGTCTTCTCTTCAAGATCTTGGCATAGGGCATATACTCAGAGCACTGAGGACGCGATGGCTCCCAGGAAACGCCCAGAAACCCAGAGGACCTCCGACTGCGCACCAGGAACAGGAAGAGCAGAAGCCCCGTGGAGCTGGACTGCGAGGCCAAGAAGCTCCACGTGAATGGCCTCGGTACTGGCTGCGCCTGCTGCTTTAGTAACTCTGCCATTTGGGGTTCTCACGCAGGAGGCTGGAGTGGGGGATGGGTGCTAACAGGTTCCCGAGGCTGTCCCAAGTTTCCGATGCTTTCTGTCTGCATTTTGACAAAAGGCTGTGCATTTTGTCTTCAGGTCCTTTGACACCATAGAGCTTGGGCTTAAACACCCTCAGGTGACAGAAACGCAGATGAGCTCCATTACATCAGACTTAAGGGACTTTTCAATGTCCTTGTTTGTATCAGGATTTTTTATACACTGACGACTGCTTAAAGTGATTCTACCTTGACTGGTGGTGTGTGCGCTGAGTGTCCATAGTCATGATTATTAGCTGTATGTCCTTGCTTTCAGCTGTGAACGCCCTTAGTTTCCTTACAATACTCATTCTGAGCCTTATCGGGAGTTGAGCCTATGAGTATGGGGGCGGAGACTCAACAGATGAGCAGAGGGTTGTTGCTGAGATGTTTTTGTCCATGAGAAGAAAGAAAGAATTGGTTGTCAAGAGACAGATTCATAGAAATCAGATCCTCAAATACATCTTTATTCTTATTCTGAGTGGATCTACCTCCCCAAAAGTAGTGTAGTTAATTTAGAACCATGCCAGACACTCTGGATCCTGCTGGTTTCCAGGAGAACAGATTGGACTTGGGGCCAGCATCTGGTCACCTTTACATTATTTTAATATGGAATTGAAAGACTTCTTTTCCCAAACCATCACTCTATCTACTATGCTGTCTGTCGCGTGCCCTGTCCTCGCCGGCAAGAACAGCATGCAACAACAGCAGGATTCTTCTGCAGAAAGCTTTATTCTTCAGCTCTTTGTGAAACAAATGAGTTGGGCAGGACCCAGAGGGGAAGGAGAGGCTTGCTTATATAGTTCTCATGCTCTGACCTGGTTGGTGCGGCTCCATATGCCTTATTAGCATAACCATTTGGTGGGTCTCATTGGTCCTTATGCCAAGGCGCAATTAGCATGTAGTTTAGTGGTGTGGGATGATTTGTCATTAGGAAGTTCGGGGCCTTCCGGCTGCCCTGCATGGGGCGCTATTTTCTGAGCGCGGCTGCCAACATCTCCCCCTTTTTTGTCTAACAGAAGCTCAAGGCGGAACTTGCCAGCAGAGGCGGAGACAGAGGCCTGACCTCCATCATACTTCCTGATGCCCCCTTTTTGGAGAGGGGTTCTGGGCATCTACCCCTATGCAGTCAGGCATGCCTCTCAGAGGGGTCCAAGACCTCTTGCAGTGCTTTGCCTCGCATCCTCTGGCTGGCGTTGGGACCGCTTGGTACAAAGGGTTTGGACCCTTTTTCTCAACCCTCTTGCACCATGAGCTTCTTAAAGAAAGCTGTGATTAAGCATTGAGGTACTCGGGCCTGGTGCAGTGCCACATGGGCTCAGGGTGCAAGAGCTACCTCAAGCTAAAGCCGAGCTTCCTTCTTAAGCATGTTGAGCCACACTTGGGGAGAGGCGCCAACGTCTATCGCCATTAGGGCTTGAGCAAGGATCACCTTGTCCTGCTTATGTTGGTTGCGGAGTCTGCATAACAACCAGAGTAAGAGCATGAGACCTCCAAGCAGGAACACGCCCATCCCAGCCATGCCCGCCCACTCCTTGATGTGGGAGAGAGCTCTGAGGAACCAGGAAGAGAGTCCTTCCGCTACGGAGATATCTAGACGGGTGGAGTTGATGTGGATAATTTCTCGCCGCAGCTCTTCTAGTGTCCCATCGAAGTCTTGGGACCAGTTTCCTGAAAGATACTGGGACAGGTCTCGTGACAGATTAGCTGCCCGTGTAAAATTTTTATATTGAATGCTAGTGATGCAGAGGGCACGATATTTCCGCTCACATCCCAATTGGGCCATTTGCCAGAGCACCTCCATTTGTTCCTCCACGAGATCTATGCGTTGATTGAGGATCATTATTCCTCCTTTCAGTTTGCCATCAAGTGTGGACTGTTGGTCCAGGGCAGAAGCTACTGAGGCTGCAAGGTTATTGAGCTCTGTAGCCGATTTGATGGAGGTGTCTAAAGCTATACCAGTGGCGGTGGCTGCGACCGCGGTCGCGGAGATCAGGAGCACTATGGCGGCTGTAACACCGAAATCGCGCCTTTCTCGAAACAGAGTCATGGTGTTAGGGGCGTCTACGGGAACAGGGACCCAACGGGGGATGCGGACTACCAAAGCATTGGTAAAGTTACGCGCATCCCAACACTGAGACAGAAAGCAGGTTTCATTGGAGCAGGAGTCAAAGCTACTATTGGATAAGATAAACAGAAATGGGGGGTATACGCATACTGGAGAAGGTGGAAAAAGGGAATTAGGTGACTCGACCTGATTTTGCTGAACACGTGTAGTTCTCGTTGTTATGGGTCATGATCATGTTCCAGTGTGCGCGCATGTGGTTATTCTCGCACCAAAAGGTGATATTTTTTACACCGATTCCCCCACCCTGGAGGGCGGAAAAGGGGGAGAGGTCGGTACACGAGCCATTGACCCCACACAGCATCCATTTATGGAAGGGGTTCATGCTCAGCTGCTGACGAAACTCGCCTTCGAGCACTTTTACTGGCCACCAAGCCTCATTGGCTGGCCGTCCCTCCATATCTGGGGAGATGGTAAACTCCTGCCTCTCAGTTGCCCACGTTACTACAGTTGACTGACAGTCAGTCCAGGGCCACAGCTCTCCCTCATAGTCGCCCACACAATGGGAGGCATATTTGGGTTGACGAGGCCTGTCGGTGGAATTGTTCCTGGGAGAGTGTACAAATGTGCCATTGATCCAGAGAACCATCTGGTGGATAGTCATGTTCTTATAGGACGGGCTCCCTTCCTTATTAGGCCCTTCAAATTTAGCTGACATAACGGGGAGGCTACTGGCCTCTAGAATTATGTCACTGAACCATCCGTATTTCCTCCGTTTCAGGGAGATAGAGCCAGCTAGATTCTGAGTGGTGAAGCATAATGACCCATTAGTTACGAAGGATCGGTTTTCTCCCAGGGGAGCTACTAGGGTGTCTTTAACTAAGTAGGGCAAGTTCATACTAGTATTGGTAGTGAAAAAGCGCGGAAAAACGGCTGCATTGAAACGGACAGGCATAGGCTTAGGAAAGGCAGACAGGATTCCCCATCTCAATACTCCCTGAGTCGGGGTCTCCAGTGTCAGGAGCAGGGTCAGGAGGTACAGCGAAGTCATCTCCTTTGTTTAGGACTTTCCTCGTTAGGCGCTCCAGGATCCAGAAGGGATTTTCTTCACCCTGGGGGAAAACACACACAGCTCCCCTGGATCTGATTATGATTGGATCCGGGCCCTTCCATTGGTTAGATAACACGTCCTTCCATTTTACTAGTTCTTGTGGGTCTTTTGGCCACTGATTATGGCGATCCGCTGCTGTATGGCTTTGAGCATCCAGATTCAAAAAATTTATAGTGAAAAGTGCTAGGGCTATGGCAGTTTTTGGTGTGGGGGGTATATCTTCAATTCCCCCTTTTTGTTTAAGTAAATAGGATTTGAGCGTGCGGTTCGCGCGTTCCACAATCCCTTGACCCTGTGGGTTGTAGGGAAGGCCAGTGATATGTTTTATCCCCATGTGATGACAAAATTGAGCAAATTTTGTAGAGGTATAGGCTGGGCCATTGTCTGTTTTCAGAATCTGTGGTAACCCCCATGCGCTCCAAGCTTCAAGGCAGTGCTGGATGACATGGGAAGCTTTCTCTCCTGACAATGGGGAGGCAAAGATGACTCCTGAACAAGTATCCACGGATACATGTACATATTTCAGTTTCCCAAAAGACGAAATATGCGTCACATCCATTTGCCAAACTTGTAAAGGCTTAATACCTCTGGGGTTGATCCCAACATGAGGTGTGGGAAGGAAGCTGCAGCAATGTTGGCAGCTAAGGACAATGTTCCTAGCTTCGGCCCTGGTTATGCTAAACCGCTTGCGCAGTGTTTCGGCAGTGACATGAAATTGTGTATGGAATTTTGAAGGTGTGGTGATAGGGTCTAGCAGGGGAAAAGCTATATTTCTGGTTGCGAGGTCTGCCAGGTGGTTGCCTTGGGTCATAGGCCCGGGAAGGCCTGAATGTGCTCTGATATGAGTTATATACAAAGGAGATTGCCTATGAAGTAGTGCTGATTGTATCTGTTTGAACAAAGTGGCTACTGGGCTGGACGCTTTGATTAGCCCGGCCACTTCTAGAGATTTGACTGCATTAACTACATAACAGGAGTCAGACACAATATTTAAAGGTTCAGGAAAGATTTGTAGGACCTCTAAGACTATGCGACATTCCACTATTTGTGGAGTGTCAGGCGTGTAGCCTTTTGTCACAACTTTGCCATCATGGACATAGGCACCTGTGCCTGTCTTAGACCCGTCCGTGTAAACTGTTTTTCCATGAGGCAGCGGGGTTAGGCTAGTGACCCGAGGAAATACTAGGAGATGATTTTTGGCGAAGTTGATGAGGGGATGTTTAGGGAAATGATTATCAAAGGTTCCTGAGAAACTGTAAGCAAGTATGGCCCAATCATCGTTCATAGCACATAATACTTGTATCTGTTCTACGCTGTAAGGGGTTATAATTTTAGCTGGAGCCTCTCCGAAATGTGTCATGGAGGTTTTTACTCCTCTCAAAGCAAGTTTGGCCACGGCTGCTGGATAGTACTCTATTGTCCTAGCCTGAGAGGCTTGGGGATGAATCCAGATCAGTGGGCCGTGCTGCCATAAGACTGCTGTTGGCAGCTCTGGGGTGGGAAGGACACACAACTCAAAGGGTTCATTCGATTGCACTCTATTTAATTGTGCTGTCATCAAAGCCTGTTCTACTTTGCGAATGGCTTGTAATGCCTCAGGTGTGAGGGAGCGCGGTGACGTTAGTTGTGGGTCTCCTTCTAGGGTTTTAAATAGTGGAGTCAATTCAGTGGTGGGTATCTTTAAGTATGGGCGCAACCAATTAATATCCCCTAGGAGTTTTTGGAAGTCATTCAAATTTCGCAATTGATTATGTCTTATCTCAAGCTTTTGGGGGCAAATTACATCTGTGTAAATGGTTGCTCCTAGGAATTTGCTAACACTAGATTTTTGGACCTTCTCGCTTGCTATATTCAGTCTCCAATTTTCTAGGGATCTAGTGAGATCTATATATGCTTCTTCTATTTCCGCTGGTTGTGGGGAGCAAAGAAGGATGTCATCCATGTAATGGATGATCTTTAGCGTGGGATAGGTCTTACGAATTGGGTCTAGCGCTCGCTGAACGTACAGTTGACATATGGTGGGGCTATTTGCCATTCCTTGAGGGAGGACCTTCCACTGAAATCTGGCATCGGGTTGTTCATGGTTAATAGCTGGCAAAGTAAAAGCAAATCTTTCCCTGTCCTTGGAGCTTAGAGGTATAGAAAAGAAACAATCTTTAATATCTATTATGAGCACTTTCCATTCTTTGGGTAAGGCAGAGAGGAGTGGCAGTCCCCGTTGTACGGGTCCAAGCATTCTCATTTGAGCATTTACTGCTCTCAGATCATGAAGCAACCTCCATGATCCTGACTTTTTCCTGATTACAAATATGGGTGTGTTCCATGGGGACACAGAGGGTTCTAGGTGTCCCACTTGGAGCTGCTCTTGCACTAAGCAATGAGCTGCTTCTAATTTTTCAGAGGATAGGGGCCACTGAGGAACCCATACGGCCTCCTCTGTGAGCCAAGGTATGGGCATGGCATCTTCAATGGCCCCTATGAAAAACCCAGGCCGTGACGGTCATTCTTTACTTTGGGCAGGATGGGCTCTATGTGTCCCTGTTGGTGTTTCCCCAGCCCCTTGCCAGGGATGTATCCCATGTCCATCATCATGCCTTGGGCGGGGGTGGAGTATTCATTAATGAGTTTGAGGCCTAAGTCTCTCATGACATCCCTCCCCCATAAATTGACCGGTAGAGGGAGTACATAAGGGGTGACTGTACCCTCTTGTCCTTCAGGGGCTCGCCATTTCAATGGTTTGGCACTAATTGAAGGGCTTGACTCATATCCTAAACCTTGTAATGAATGTGAGGATTGGGTCACAGGCCACTTGGAGGGCCACCAGGTTGCAGAGATAATACTTTTATCTGCTCCAGTGTCTAGGATTCCCTCAAAGCTCTTTCCCTCTATTTGAAGAGTTAATTTTGGTCTGTCTGCTAAATCTAATACTATGAAGGCTGAATCCCAGTCAGAGGAGCCGAAGCCCCTTTCTCCCCTCTCCGTGTTGGTAGCAGGATAATTGGCGTGGAGACTAGGTAAAACTAAGAGCTGGGCTATGCGGTCTCCCGGGGATATAGGATAGATTCCTCTGGGAGCCGAACACATGATTTTTACCTGTCCTTCATAATCTTGATCTATGACTCCGGGATGAACTACCAGGCCTTTCAATGCAGCAGAAGAGCGCCCTAGGAGTAACCCAATGGTATTTGGTGGTAGGGGGCCTTTAAAGTCTGAAGGGATAGGCTGAACTCCCATCTGTGGAGTCAACACTATTCTGGTGGTGGCACGGATGTCCAATCCCGCGGAACCTGAAGTGGCTCTCCTTGGGGGGCCTGGTTGTTCCCGAATGACACTTGCGTGCTGGTTGCCCCATATATTTGCGGGCCCTGGTGACGGGGGCCCCTCTGGGCATTTTTTGGCAACTCTAAGGGTTTCCCTTCTATATCTTTAATAGACCGGCACTCATTAGCCCAATGCCTGCCTTTCTTACACTTAGGGCACAACTCAGGGGTCTTTTGGGTTGTTTGTTCTGAAGCTGGGCTCCTACACTCTCTCTTTATATGTCCTAATTTCCCGCATTGAAAGCATTTGATACTTCTGTTAGTGATCCTGGCTTGTTTGTGGCTCTGTAATATGGCCGCGGCTAGGCCCGCATTGGTGAGTGGCCCTCCTATTTCTCTACAGGCTTTCAACCAGGCATGTATCCCTTTTTGTTTCCAGGGTGTTATCGCCTGTCTGCATTCCTTGGTACATTGTTCAAACACTAATTGCTCCACTAGGGGCATTGCTTGTTCCTGATCTCCAAATATTCTGCCTGCGGCCTCCATCATACGAGCGACAAAGTCAGAAAATGGCTCGCTCAGCCCCTGAATAATTTTTGTCAAATTGCCTGATACTTCTCCTTTGTTGGTGAGGGCTTTCCATGCCTTGGCGGCGCACGTGTTTATTTGTGCATATACCTGTAAGGGGAAGGCGGTCTGGTCGGCTACCCACTGTCCTTGGCCCGTCAGCATATCATATGACCATGCAGGCTGTCCTTCGGCCGCGTTTGCGCGTGCCTGGGTCATGCTGATATCATGCCACAATGCCTTCCATTCTATGTATTGCCCCATACTAGAAAGGCATGCCTTAGTTACATATTGCCAGTCTGCGGGTGTCATGGCTGTCTCTGTTAATCTCTCAACTTGTGCTATGGTATAGTTAGCACTGACTCCATAAGCCCGAACGGATTCTGCTAACTCCTTAACTTGTTTATGGCTCAGGGGCTGGTGAGAGCGTACACCGTTATCCTCAAATACAGGAAACATTTGTCTAATTGCCTGAAGAGTATCTGGGTGGCAAAAGGAGAGTGCGCCACTCACGTAAGGTGGCGGGGCAAAGGGCGTCGGGGGACACCCTGCTTTCATTTTTTCCTTGGTCCGCTTTTCAACTTTGCTGGTTCCCTTACTTCTACACTCTGCGGTTTTATTTTCTTCCCCTTCCTCTGCGGACGTTAATTCCTCCTCAGATTCCCTATTGGAGAGTTGGAGGTCCCTCAACTCTTTCCAGGGGTATTTACTATTTTCTCCGAGGCGATCGTCACTCGCTTCTCGGGGCTCTTTCGCTTTTGCCCTAGGCGGGCTTTCTCCCTCACTCTGAGGTTTCTTTACCTTCGTTTTTGTGGCCTTTTTTCGGCCGCGCGCGCTCTCTGTTTCCCGTTCCGTTTCTGACATGCTCTCTTGGATATCTGTCAATGCTCTCTGACCTTCTTTTATTACCTTTTCACATCTCTCATCTTGCAGACAAGCTCTAATCAGTTTCCAGAGGGGCCTGGTGCCTCCCCTCAGGCTACCCTCCTCCTCCTCTCTATCAAGATCTTTCCCCAGTTTGTCCCAGCTCGGGATTGAGAGGGACCCTGAACAAATGAACCAGGGGGCCACACGGTCTATCTCCTTCACAAAAGATCCTAAGACTTTGCTGGAGACCTTCAAGTTTCGCTCTTTGAGAGCTGTCTGCAGCGCCGTGACTAATGACGGTGCATTCCCCATGGTGCCTCCTTATTTACAGAGAACCATCAACCATCATCCTAAAAAGCAGGGGCCTCTCGGAACTTACCCCTCCAGGCTTTCTTCTGACCTGCAGTTCTGAATCCTCTCCAGATGTCTGAAGGGTCCTCCCTGTGCCGGTGATGTTCTGGTTCCCGGGTTTCGGCACCACTTGTCGCGTGCCCTGTCCTCGCCGGCAAGAACAGCATGCAACAACAGCAGGATTCTTCTGCAGAAAGCTTTATTCTTCAGCTCTTTGTGAAACAAATGAGTTGGGCAGGACCCAGAGGGGAAGGAGAGGCTTGCTTATATAGTTCTCATGCTCTGACCTGGTTGGTGCGGCTCCATATGCCTTATTAGCATAACCATTTGGTGGGTCTCATTGGTCCTTATGCCAAGGCGCAATTAGCATGTAGTTTAGTGGTGTGGGATGATTTGTCATTAGGAAGTTCGGGGCCTTCCGGCTGCCCTGCATGGGGCGCTATTTTCTGAGCGCGGCTGCCAACAGCTGTCCTAAAATCTTCTTAGTGTGTTGTAAGTGATTTCAAAATTGTCACCCAACCCTATCATGAGTTTTCCAACCCAAACTGGGAAGAGTTCTGCATATACTTCATTCTTGTGTGTTTCTTCGACTCAGCTCTCAGGAACCTTGCAAGATCATATTTAATTTCACTTCAGAATTATTATTTGGGAGAAGGGTCTGAGTCCCCATGCATTATTTCTTTCTTATCCTGGGTGAGACTGACCAGACCACATGGAAAGGCCTTAGAAGTGATGTGAGAGATTGGCTATGCCAAATGAAACAACAAGGATTTCTGGGGTTTCAGCAGAAAACCCTTTCTTGAGTGAGATTGGAAAGGACAGGATGTGTCTGTTATGCTTGGGGGGTTCTAGCAGAAGGTTTGACTCAGGCTGCCTTTGGGCAGGGCTGGCTAGCCTGCAGGCCCTGCTTCAGGGCCCTCCACCACCATAAGCTGGGCAAAGCTGCCTGGCCATCAATACAGCAGGTGAGGCCTTCCCCAGCTGAAGTGCTCAGTGGTTTGCATGGTGCCTTTTAACTATTGGCTGCTCCAAAATTAGATGCTGAGTTGGCTCAGCCAGGTAGAAGTCTTGTGCTGTAAAGGTCCCAGCTGAGATGCACTCTGCCCCCTTGCTTTCTAAGATTACTTCATGTCCATTGCCAATGTTTTCCATGCACAGAACCGGGCAGTTCGTTTTCCTGTGGGAGGACTTAGCCCTAGGGCTCATCTATGGAAGAGGCAGAGGTTGGCAGTTTACCCAGGGCTTGGGTTTTAATTCAGATTAATTATTTTCTCTTTGTGTCAGGGTCTCCAGAAGTCCTTTTTGCGCTCTCTGGCTTCTTACTGGATATTCCAAAAGGCTGCCCCCTTTGACAGGAGGGCCACATCCTTGGCATGGCACCCAGCTCACCCCAGCACCCTGGCTGTGGGCTCCAAAGGGGGAGATATCATGCTCTGGAACTTCTGCATAAAAGACAAACCCATCTTCATTAAAGGGGTGAGCAGTCCCTGTGCCAGACAATAGTGCTGAAGAACTATTTGTTGAAGGAATGAAGTCATCCATTAACAAGATGATTGGGACCAAAGTATTTTCAAACAAGTAAATGGTGATGATACTCGAATCTTTGTTGAGTGCCTGCCCTTCAAATGTTAGAAAGTATAAAATATTGACCCCCTCTACCCCGCCCCAGTAAGTCACCACTAGAATCGAATCTAAGCCCCTCCTTATCTCTTGACCTCACCTTGTACCACTTTTCCTCACTTTCTAGGCTTTAACCACACTAGTGATTTCTATGCTGGTAGCAGGGTCTTTGTACTTGCTCTTCCCTTTGACTGGATGGAGTGCTCTTGTCTGTGGTTTTCTCATGGCTGGCTCCCTCTTCCCAGTCAGGTCTCAGCTCATACTCTCCTTCAAAGAGCTTTCACTGCCCACTGTCTATAAAGTAGTCTCTACCACATCCAGTCACTCCCTTTCTCATCCCTCTGCTCCACTTTCCCCCACAGTGTTTATCAATGTCTGAAAGTTTTACTCATTCATATTTCTTTGCCCACTGGAAGGTAAGCTCCATGAAGAAAGGCAAGGACCTTCCTTGTCTTTCTGGTGTCCTCAGTGCCTAGAGCAATGTTTGGCCTAGATATTTGTTGAATGGATGAGGGGCTTGAAGTGTAACTGGGTAGATGGCATGCATACATACAAGATAACTGTAGCATTTTGTTACAGGACATGAGAAGGAAGAACCTCTTGCAAATTAGGGTCAACAGAGAAGGCTCCCTGGATGAGTGAGGAGTGAGGAAGAACAGTATTCAGATAAATGGAGAGAAGAAGAAAAAAGGCAATGTGCATTTGGGGCAAGGCTTGGTATAGAGCCTTTTAGGGATGGTCTTAATTGTGCTACTGTTTATTGCCAATTGCTGAGGGGAAAGGCTGTTGGCCCCTTCATCCAAGAAAAGACCCTTAGCTTGCCCATCTGGGAGCTGACATTGGAGGGTTGTACTGTGAAAAGTGATGCTCTCTATTCAATAAAGAGCTCTCTGTTCAAGCTCTTTGCTTCTCCATTCATCTGTCTGGGTTAAGTGTAGGAACTACAAACTCACACACCAAAGGAAGCCAAACAGATAAAAGAGTGATGTAGGGTGCTTGGGTCAGTAGCAAACTAGAAATGTTGATGTACAAGAATCTAGGTCTCATGATATCAGAGTTTCTTTATCTGTAAAAAAAACAGTTTCTTTACACTGTTGTGGAGATTGGTGTGGGCACTTGAACTTTGTGACCAGCAGGGAGCTAGGTTGGAACAGAAGGCTGTGGTGATCTGGAGAACTGTTTTTACTCCCAGATACCGACAGCTGAAAGTTGATTTGAGACCAGTGACCGGAGACGCAGCAGAGCCTCATGTTGCTTTAGTCATCTGATTTTGGCTCTGACCTCTACATCTATCAAGCCCTTGGCAAGGGAACACATACTACATTTTCAAAATAAAGATAATTTTTTTAATTCTCATAAAAATGATCTATGCTTATCATAAGAAATGCAAACAATGCAGAAAAAAGTATAAAGAATAAAGTATTACCTGAAATCCCCATTTTGGGCATCCTTCTGTATACACATGCCCATACTTCTACTTAGATTATTACATAAGTATTCTATCCTAGAATCTGTTGTATTTTACTTATTATATTAGATATTCTAGTTTAATCATATCATACCAGATGACGACCACTTAATATCCTATAATTTCCATTTTTGTAATGCCTTTGGTTTTGGTATCAGGGTATTGCAGAGCTCATAAAAAGAATGGGGAAGTATTCCTTCTTCTTGTATTTTCTGGAATAATTTGTGTAGAATTGGTACTATTTCTTCCTTAAAATTTTCATAGGACCCACAAGTGAAACCATCTGGGGCTGGACTTTTTTTGTTGGAAGGTTTTTAAGTATATATTCAAATTTTTTAATCAATACAGGTCAATTTAGGTTATTTTTTTCTTCTTGAATAAGCTTGGTAGTTTGTCTTCCAAGTAATTTGTCTAAGTTGTCCATTTTATCTAATTTATTGAATTTAGTGTTATAAAGTTGTTCATAGTATTCCATTTTATTATCATTATTATTATTTTAATGTCTTTAGGATCTATAGTGATGTCCCCCTCACATTCTTGATATTGGTAATTTGTGTCTTCTCTCTTTTTCCTGATCAGTCTTCTGTTTATCAATTCTATTGATACTTTCAAAGAACCAGCTTTTAGTTTCACTGATTTTCTCTGTTGTTGTTGTTTTTTTTTTTTTCATTGACCTTGCTGTATTTTTTTCTCCCCTATGTCTACCTTGGGTTTAACTTGTTCTTCTTTTTCTAGTTCCAAAGGTGGAATCTTAGATTTTTGATACCTTTCTTCTTTTTTGATATAACTAATGGAATAAATTTCCCTCTAAGTATTTTTTTAACTGCATCTCCCAGGTTTTGTTTTTATTTTCATTCAGTTCAAATTATTTTCCAAAACCTTTATGATATCTTCTTTGACCTATGGGTTATTCTAAAAAGTGTTGAATTTCCAAATATTTGGGGATTGTTGAGGTATCTCTATTACTGATTTCTAGTTAAGTTGTGAACAGAAAACATTAATATGATTCCAGTTTTTTTACATTTTAAACCTGTTTTATGGCCCAGCATGTGGACTTAGAGAATGTTCCATATGCAATGAAAATAATTGTATTCTGCTGATTTGGGGTGGATTATTCTCTAAATGTCAGTTAGGTTAAGTTGGTCGATAATATTGTTCAAATATTCTATATCCTTACCGCTTTTTTGTCTTTTATCACTTACTGTGAGAAAGGAATATTGGATCTCCTATTAAAAGGATGGCTCTATTTTCCTTTAGTTCTTACTTCAAGCATTTGGAAACTGTTCTGAGGTGCTGTCATGTTTAGAATTATGTTCTTTTGATGAACCGACCCCTTTGTCTTTGTGAGATGTGTCCTTTTATCCCTGGTAATATTTCTTGTTCTGAAATCTTCTTTGATAGTAATATAGACGCTCCAGCTGCCTTTTGCTTAGTGGTTGCATGGTATGTCTTTTTCCAACCTTTTATTTTTAACCTATTTGTGTATTTATATATAAAATGAGTTTCCTGTAAACAGTATTAAAAAAAAATCCAACCTGACAATCTCTGCCTTTTAATTGGAGTGTTTGACCATTTAAATTTAATATGATTATACATATGATTCTGTTTAAATCTAGCATCTTGTTATTTTGATCTTTCTCTGTGTCTCATCTCTTTGTTCACTTTCCTTTTTATTTTGCCTTCTTTTTGGTTGCGTACTTTTTATAACTCCATTTTATCTTCACTGTTGGATTATTGGTCATACTTTTCTCTTAGTGGTTGCTCTTAGGTTTACAATATACTTCTTTAACTTATCATAATGAACCTTCAAATAATATTATACCACTTCAGGTGTATTGTAACAATCTTACAACTATATATTTACCTCCATTTCCTTCCTTCTCTCCTAGGTCTACATTTTACTTCTAACTATGTTATAAACCCCACAATATATTATTACTTTTGCTTTATACAGTCAGTTGTCTTTTTGCTTTGTTAAATCTCTATTGAGAGATCATTGATATATTATAAACTGCCCAGAGTTAAGGTGTACAATTTTGATGAGTTTTGACACATGTATACAACTGTGAAACCACCAAAATTAAAATTATGAGCCTATCCATGACCCCCACATGCCCCTTTGCAATTCATCCCTTTCTACCCTCTGTCCTATATCCTAAAAACCAGTGATCCAACAAAATGGGCATAGAGGGCAAGTACCTCAACATAATAAAGGCCATATATGATAAACCCACAGCTAACATCATACTGAACAGCAAGAGGCTGAAAGCTTTTCCTCTGAGATAGGGTACAAGACAGGGATGCCCACTCTCCCCACTGTTATTCAACATAGTACAGGAGGTCCTAGCCACAGCAGTTAGACAAAACAAAGAAATACAAGGAATCCAGATTGGTAAAGAAGTTAAACTGTCACTATTTGCAGATGAGGTGATATTGTACATAAAAAACCCTAAAGACTCCACTCCAAAATGACTAGAACTAATATCGGAATTCAGCAAAGTAGCAGGATACAAAATTAACACACAGAAATCTGTGGTTTTCCTATACACTAACAATGAACTAATAGAGAAATCAGGAAAACAATTCCATACACAATAGCATCAAAAAGAATAAAATACCTAGGAATAAACCTAACCAAGGAAGTGAAAGACCTATACCCTGAAAACTATAAGACACTCTTAAGAGAAATTAAAGAGGACACTAACAAATGGAAACTCATCCCATGCTCCTGGCTAGGAAGAATTAATATAATCAAAATGGCCATCCTGCCCAAAGCAATCTACAGATTTAATGCAATCCCTATCAATTACAAACAGCATTCTTCAATGAACTGGAACAAATAATTCTAAAATTCATATGGAACCACCAAAGACCCTGAATAGCCAAAGCAATCCTGAGAAGGAAGAATAAAGCGGGGGTGTTCTCGCTCCCCAACTTCAAGCTCTATTACAAAGCCACAGTAATCAAGACAATTTGGTACTGGCACAAGAACAGAGCCACAGACAAGTGGAACAGAATATTCCAGACATTAACCCAAACATATACAGTCAATTAATAGATGATAAAGGAGCCATGGACATAGAATGGGGAAATGACAGCCTCTTCAACAGTTGGTGTTAGCAAAACTGGACAGCTACATGTAAGAGAATGAAACTGGATCACTGTCTAACCCCATACACAAAAGTAAATTCGAAATGGATCAAAGACCTGAATGTAAGTCATGAAACCATAAAACTCTTGGAGGAAAACATAGGCAAAAATCTCTTGGACATAAACAGCGACTTCTTCATGAACATATCTCCCCCAGCAAGGGAAACAAAAGCAAAAATGAACAACTGGGACTATATCAAGCTGAAAAGCTTCTGTACAGCAAAGGACACCACCAAGAGAACAAAAAGGCATCCTACAGTATGGGAGAATATATTCATAAATGAAAGATCCAATAAAGGCTTGACATCCAAAATCTATAAGGAGCTCACGCACCTCAACAAACAAAAAGCAAAAAAATCCAATTAAAAAATGGGCATAGGAGCTGAACAGACACTTTTCCAAAGAAGAAATTCAGTAGGCCAACAGACACATGAAAAGATGCTCCACATCGCTAATCATCAGAGAAATGCAAATTGAAACCACAATGAGATATCACCTCACACCAGTAAGGATCGCTACCATCCTAAAGACAAACAACAGCAAATGTTGGCGAGGTTGTGGAGAAACAGGTACCCTCCTACACTGCTGTTGGGAATGTAAGCTAGTTCAACCATTGTGAAAAGCAGTATGGAGGTTCCTCAAAAAGCTCAAAATAGACATACCATTTTACCCAGGAATTCCACTTCTAGGAATTTACCCTAAGAATGCAGCAGCCCAATTTGAAAAAGACAGATGCACCCCTAGGTTTATCGCAGCACTATTTACCATAGCCAAGAAATGGAAGCAACCTAAGAGTCCATCAGTAGATGAATGGATAAAGAAGATGTGGTACATGTACACAATGGAATATTATTCAGCCATAAGAAGAAAACAAATCCTAGCATTTGCAACAACATGGATGGAGCTAGAAGGGGTATTATGCTCAGTGAAATAAGCCAGGCAGAGAAAGACAAATATGAAATGATTTCACTCATATGTGGAGTATAAGAACAAAGAAAAAACTGAAGGAACAAAACAACAACAGAAACACAGAACCCAAGAATGGACTAACAGTTACCAAAGGGAAAGGGACTGGGGAGGATGAGTGGGAAGGGAGGGATAAGGCAGGGGGAAGAAAGGGGGCATTACGATTAGCATGTATAATGTCTGGCGAGGCACAGGGAGGGCTGTGCAACACAGAGAAGACAGGTAGTGATTCTACAGCGTCTTACTATGCTGATGAACAGTGACTGTAAAGGGGTTTGTGAAGGGGTCTTGGTGATGGGGGGAGTCTAGTAAACATAATGTTCCTGATGTAACTATAGATTGATTAGACCTAAATAAATGAATGAATGGATAGATAGATAGATAGATAGATAGATAGATAGATAGATAGATAAAAAGAACAAACACAACTAACCCTTGGTTAGCATAGATCTCAGCTGGTTGAAGATTATCTCATTAGCAGCAAGCGTTTGGCCGCCCATGGGCACCATGTTTTATGGAGGGAATGACAAGTGCCAGTTAGTATGTTGCGTGAGTTAAGCAGTTGTGTAAGAGACCTTACAGAGGTCCTTGAGGCTGGGGTAGCAGCCTGTGGAATAAGGAGGAGCCCTAGAGGATATAAAGTTTTTCAAACAATGCCAACAAGCACTTAATAAGGTTGTATTATTGTGTTACCATGATTATTTTCATCATTATTGTCTGAGAGGAGTAGGAAGGAACTCAGATCTGACTCCTGCCCTCCTATTCCTGCCACTGTTCCAAGCTGAAACTCTTCTGACAAGAGGACGTGCAATAAACAAACAGTGGTACATACACACAGTGGAATACTCAGCAATAAATGGGATGAGCTGTACATACACACAGCAACTTGGATGACTCTCAGGGGCATTATGCTGAATGAAATGAAAAAAGCCAGTCTCAAAAAAGACTGTATACCATATGACTCATTTATATGATAGTCTATCAAAGGCAAAGCCATAGTGATGGAGATCAGTGGCCTCCAGGGGGCTAGGAATGGGGAGAGAGCATGACCACACCAGGAGAGCATGGGGGTGTTTTTTGTGGGGTTGGAACTGGTCTGCATCCTGATTTTGGTGGTGGTTATTCACATCTATATATTATGTGCTAAAATTCACAGAATTGTATACCAAAAACAGCTAAATGTATATTAATTTAAAAAATTTTTAATTAGAACTAAAACTTGAAGAAATAAAGAACATTGTGGAGAGCCACTTAGTGTCTAGGCATCTAAGCTGGCCGGACCCAAGTGCTGCTGGATGGCCTTTCTGTTCATGCAGAGTAAATGAGCCCAGGCCTCATCCTCTTCCTGGGCCACCACTCACTGGCTTTTCTCTTCCTGTGTTAGATTGGAGCTGGAGGGAGCATCACTGGGCTGAAGTCTAACCCTCTCAATACCAACCTGTTCTTCACCTCCTCAATGGAGGGAACAACTTAGCTGCAGGACTACAGGCAATACTATCCGAGTTTTTGCCAGCTCAGGCACCTGCAAGTGAGTAGCTTAAGTAGTAGGGGAAAAGGCTTCTAGGCTCTTGGTGTAGCTCTGGCGAGAACATTTCTTTTACCCAAACCTGGCTCAGGGAGGAAAGGAAAGGTGTTAGCCACTTTGCATCCTTCCATCTCTTAACTCTTCAGCTGCTTACTCTGGTCCAGGTAGGTTACTGCTTTGGGGAGGTGCTCTGGAGCCTCGGCTCTTCTCAGCAAGAAAAGGTTTTCAGCAAGTCATTCCTATATTAGGTTAGACCTTGATCTCACTGGACAAGTCAACATGGAGATGGCTGAGAAAGCCACTTAAAAGTCTGAAATAGAAACTAAGAAGTTAAGGCTTCATTCCCTACATTCTCTGGGGTCTAATGGCCCGACCAGTCCCCTGATGGAAGTTTAAGAATAGAACTGTGTCCATAAAGCACTCTGGACTCCCAAATAGCAAGTGGCTGGAGAAATTACAAAATGCTTGTCATTTCTAGCCAGAGACATAATGCTAACTGTTCCATAAGGAATCAAGGGTATGGGGATCTGACTAGTACTGAATGTTACCCTGGGCTGCCCCACAGGGATAAGAGATACACAGGTAGGACAGGTGACAGGATAGACTCAGCTCCATGTTATTCTTCTACAGGAAGCTCTCTGAAAGATATTTATAGGAGATGCAAAGGGCAGTACACCAAAGATTCAAGGATTTGAGGGAAAAAATGTGAATCTGAGCTCCTCTGGCTGGGTAATGGGATCCCTGAAGCACCTCTTGTACCCAATCCCTTCGTCCTCATGTAGTCTCAGGAACAAAAGAGCAAGCAGAGCTGGGTATGTATGCTGCTTTCCCTCATGCTCAGAAGGGGGCAGAAGCTCCTTCCCAGCCAGCCATGAGGAACACAGTGGGCAGTCCCTGTTCGTCTGTCATCTCCTTTGGCCCAAAGGATGGACAGTAAAGGGAGAGAGCAATACATGAGTCTTCCTCAGAACCCAGGACTGTGGGGACTTGCCTTATGGTTGAGCTGCTTCAGGGGTTCTCAGGAGCTGAGGAACCCGGGCCCAGCAGTACCTGGACAAACTTAGGGGCCCCATCACCCCCATACCATCTGGGTTGTAGACAAGTCTGAGTGTTCCTCACTGGGGGGGTGGTCCATGGCAGGACAGTTATTCGTTCAACAAATACTGATTAGACATCTATGTTGCCTCTGTCCCCAAGAATCTTACAGCACAGTCTTTCCCTTCAGCTTCTGGTTTTGCAGCCTGGATGTGTCAGCCAGAAGCCAAGTGCTGGTCACCAGAGACAGTGTAGGCCATGTGACCCTGCTGAACATGGATGGCAGGGAGGTGTGTTCTCTGGAGCCCAGGCCCTTCCATCCCTTCCCTTACCCCCAGCCTTGGTTCTGCACCCCACCTGAATTGAACCCTTCTCTGCAGTTTTGGAATCTAAGGATGCACAAGAAGAAAGTGACGCACATGGCCCTGAACCCATGCTGTGATTGGCTCCTGGCCACAGCCCCTGTAGATCAAACAGTGAAAATATGGGACCTGCGCCAGGTTAGAGGAAAATCCAGCTTCCTCCACTCACTGCCACATGGTCATCCTGTCAATGCAGGTGTGATACATTAGACCTCATTCTTCCTGCAGACTCTGCCTATGCAACTGCTTCTGGGGTTTTCCCTTCTAGTTTAGAAACCACTAGGTCAAACCTTCACCTTGATAGCATCAACCAAGTTGGTATCTTGGTATCTTTTACTCTAGCTGCCCCGATCAGCTGCTTTATTTCTAGAATGTTTTTGTTCACAGCCCAATTTACCTCCTCTCTTCCACCCTGTGTAGAAAGGAGGGTGCCCCAGCAAGAGGCCTGTGACAGCCAGGAAAACTGGGGGGCCTGTGGCTCCTTCAGCTCAGGAGCTTTTCCCTTGCCAGCTTACTTCAGTCCTGATGGAACCCAGCTTCTGACCACTGACCATAAGAGTTAGGTTTGAGTTTACTCTGCCTCCTAATGGGACTGCCCTCCAAGCCTGATCCCGCACCCTCACCGACACTTCCAGCACCCATCAAGGTAGGTGATGGAGGGAAGGGAGCTGTGATCTTGGGGATAGATCAGGTCTGCCCAGGGAGAGGGCAGATATGGCAGCTTTTGATCCCATATGTCTTCCTGCACTGAAACAAAGCACTGTCATCCCCTGGCTCTCTCTGCTCCTTCTGTCCCACTTCTGCAATCGCATTTTGCTGGGTCTTAGATCTCTGATAAGCTGTTTTCCTGAGTCTTTTTGGCCTAGCCCTCAGCCCTGACCTCACTGTGGGCATTTTCTAAGATCCTGACACTATTCCAGGTACCTGTGTGCTGTTGATCCATGAGCAAACTGTGGCCTTCTTCTTAATGGTGTCTAGCCTCAGTCCCTGAGTCTTGTGATTCCTTCCTGCCCTTGCCCCCAAGCGGCCTGAACTCTTCAGTTCTGCTCCGCTGCCTTATGTTCTCATCTCAAACCACAGGCCCTCTTCACACCTCCAGGTTTCCTGCCTGTACTTCTTCAGTCAGTATAGCACAGAGGTGGGGACACCAGCTTCAGGCAGGCAGACCACTGGGATACAATCCGTGAGCGATTATTTACATTTTGGATCTTTGTTTCCTCCTCTATAGAGAATAGTAGCTACCTGACAGGGTTGTAAGGATGAGTCAGTACACCGAAAGCACAGGGTTGTAAGGATGAGTCAGTACACCGAAAGCAAGCACCATGCCTAGCGCCTAGTAAACTCGGTATCTAGTGATGATTTAGAATTAGAGTGGCTCCCATTTACTTCAGGTCAAATCCAAGCCCTTAATAACATCGAGTCGTTCTCCAGTTACTGTTGTCATTGACCTATCTGTCCTCTTCTCCCACTTAATATCCAGCCAGGACAATTTAGCTTCCCAGGTGTGACTTGTGACTTATTTCCAAGCCATTACATGTACCACTCTTTCCTTCCTACTAACCATGTCTTTCCTCTGTCAAAACTTCCTTGAGAAGTTTTCTTAGGAAAATCCCATCTAGTTCTGTCATTCCAATAACTGCCAGATTTGTGAGTGGAGTAATCTGGGGACATAGGTTTCCTCCCCTTTTTCAGACAAGGGCCATTCTCTACTCAACTCTTCATCATCCATGTTGATGGAGGAGGGTAGTAGCAGACTCACTTCATAACTTATGTCCTGTTTGGTTTTGATTACCAGAGGCCTTTTACTGGTAACTTGTTGTAGGCTTAGGTTGACATTAAAACATTTATTAGTTGATATAATCTCAGGAAATGCAAAAGAGAGAAAAGGCCTGAAGGTGTGTGTCCTAAGGGCCAAGGAGTCCAGCTGGGGATTAAACATTTGCAATGGTGGGCACATATGCAAGTGATGGCTATTATAGTTTCATGTGGGTCTTACCTCTGTTATTAAGCAGTTGACAATTATATTAACCATTTTGTTGGAGGTCTCTCTTGAGAGTGTTCTGCATTTATTTTTGTGACCAGCCTTTCCATCTCCTAGGCAACCTGGCCATCGGTACAACCTCATTGTGGGCCGATACCCAGATCTTAATTTCAAAAGTGGTACATCCCATGAATTAAGGACAATCGATGTGTTTGATGGAAGCTCAGGGAAGATGATGTATTAGCTCTATGACCCAGAATCTTCTGGTATCATTTCAGTAAGGCTTGGGCCCTCAAGTAATGATGGGAAGAAGCAGGGATTCAACCTACTTTATTGACCAAAAATGACCAGAAATTAAGTCCTCTGTACCCTTTTCCCAATATCTTCACCCCTCCCTCATGCTTATCCCCTTATCTCTGCAGCTCAATGAATTCAATTCCATGGGGGACATGCTGGCGTGAGTGAAGTAGGTTGTATCTCAGACTGGCCAAGCCCAACCCTACTCCCAAAGGTTCAGTGCAGGCTAATCTCAGCTTAGCCCTGCCACAGTCACCCCAGGGTAGCAGTCAGTCAAGAAGACAGCCAGGAGACTGTGAACCCTTCAGCCTGGGCCCTCTATCCCTCCTACTTTATCCTGTTCATGGCAATGCCTGCTGTTGTCCAGTCTCCTGGTATTTCCTTCCTGAGTCCCAGGTTCCCTGAGCCAGCCTCAAGCTCTCAGAGACTGATAATGGAAGATGCAAGTCAGACTGGTCTCACTCCTCCTAGGTTATCACATTCTCATTTGGAGCCAGGAAGAAGCTGGGATGTGGAAATGAGACACTCCTAAAGGTGTGGGCCAAGAGAGGGTTTGGAACCACATGCCAACAAGTCCCATGAGAAGACGCGGCTATGTGTAAAGGGCCAAAGGTATCCAAGTCTTAGGGTTGGAGCAGGAACACCAGGGTACGTGACACTATGGGGCTGGGACACGTTACTGCTCTGGACTTAGCTCCAGAAACCTGCATAGCTGGTGACCCAGCTACCCCAAGGGTCCCTTCTGTATCTAGCCTGAAGCCAAGCTTCTCCTGGAGCCAAGGTACTTTTCTCCTGTCTAACGTACAGTGGCAGAGTGATTAGGTAGTGGTTTTTGATTTGTGCTCACTACTGACATGGCCAATAAAACTACCCAACTGAGCTTGTGAGTGCATCTTCTAGCATTGACCTGGTCAAAGGGCTCCTTGGAGCCTCCAAGTGAAGAGGCACGGAAACAGCACTAGAAGTCCAAAACTTACATTTTCTGGACGCTGCCTTATTCCTATTCTGGACCACAGTTAAGACCTATCCAGCTCTCAACCTGTTTTTACCTCAGGTGCCTGGAGGCCCCAGCCCAGCTGAGGGATTGTAGTTTCATGACTGTGTCCCACAATTCACTTCCCTATCATCTACACCCCCATCCCTTCCCAAGTACAACCCCCCTTCTGGTCTGCTCAAGCTGCAGGGGTGACAGATACCCAAAGCAGTATGTCTGATGCTGACAGTGGCTTCAGCTGGACAAAGGAAAACTTGGCTGACTGGGTGTTGGGTGATCTGGGTCCTTGGTGCCAATTTTTGTACCCTGAATGTTGTGCAATTTTTCCCACTAAAATAAACACTGAGAAGCCAGACTGGGCCCTCTGAGCCTTTGCCAAATAATCCTTGCTGAAAAAGAAAGAGCAGGATTTGATGGGGTGCAAAGCAGGTAAAGTACCAGATCCTTCATTTTTATCCCAGGTCCTCAGTGAAACTTGAATACTTGTCTACACTTCGGGTCCTTAGGAGACATGGAGGAGGCAAATTCTGTTTGGAGAAAGCCAGTGTTCAACACAGTACTTGGTAAACACAAGGCACATTAATGCTGAGTGACAAGGTGCCATGGGCCAAGCCAAGCCCCACTTGTTCATCTAGGTTGGGATAATCAGAGGCAAGCCCAGCCCAGGGTCTCCTGTCCATGCACCTGGAGCAGCAACAGTAAAGAGCAAAGGCCAGTTCACCTCCCCTAGGAGGCAGAAGGAAGGAGACTGAGTGGTTGTCAGGCATGATCCTCCCCATCTGTGACGTGGTGGTAGCCAGGAGGCTGGGCCTGCATCCGGAAGAGGACAGTGAGGAGCAGCACGATGAGAAGGAAGAGGATGGAGCCACACACAGCCAAGGCCACAATCACCTCTGGGCATGGGGCAGGAGGGAGAGAGAGAGGTCATGTCAGTGTTCATTCAATATTTGAATACCTACCATATGGCAGGTGCTCTTCTTACAATGGGACATACATGGGTTAGTGACAGATGGTATAAAGAGAAACAAAGCAAGGAAAGGGGAAAAGAATGAGAAGCGGCTCAGTCAGGGAAGGCATCTGGGGAAGTGACAGTTTGTACAGAGATCTGGAATCAGAGTGAGACATACAAAGATCTGAGAGAATAGTGTTCCGGGGCAGGGGCAGAGAGAATGGGTATGCAGGAAGCAAGTACCAAAAGCTCTGGTGTGGGTATAAGTTTGGCGTGTTCTCAGATCAGCCAGAAAGTATGGCCAGAGCAGAGTAAGGAAGGGGCGAGTAGGAGATGAGAGCAGAGGCCCAGACCATGCAGGGCCTGGAAGGCCATGGTGACAAACTTGGATTTCTTTCCTGGTGTGATGGGGAGCAATTAGAAGATTCGGAGAAGGGTAGCAATGCAAACTGATTTATGTTTTTAAAAAATTCACTCTGCTATGCTGAGAGACTGGTAGAGACGAGAAGAGAATCAAAAAGAACGTTAGGAAGCTTTTTGGTACTTCAGGTACGAAATGAGGTAGATTGGACCAGGGAGGTGAGAGTGTGTGCTTTAGAGGTTGAGCTGGTAGCATCCGCTGGCCAAATGGATGTGGGCTCTGAGAAAGAGGGATTCATGACAACTCAGGGTTATCCTATGCCACTAGGTGATGAATGCAACATTTACTATGATGGGGAAACCTTGAAGAAGAGCATATTTAGGAGGAAGAGCATTTGTTTTCAGATACATCAACTCGGGGATGTCTCGGCTGACATCCATGTAGAGACCCCAAGTTGGCAGCTAAATATGTGAGTCTGTAGCTCAGAGAAAAGGTCATGAATCTGCAGGTCCTACAAAGACAGAATTTAACATAGAGATGGTATATGACACTAAGATCACCTTAGGAGTGAGCAGAGATGGGGAATGGGCCAGGATGAGCCCTGTGCCATCCACTGTTCTGTGGTGGGGAGGAGGAGCCAGGTAGGAAGCTCCCTATAAAGGGAAAAATCAGAGCGGCCAAGACAGTGTTTCAAGAAGAAGCGACCAGATGTGCACTGCTGCTGAGAGGGAAGAGGTGCTAAGAACTGGCCACTGATTTTGGTAAGGGAATCATTGGTCCTTAACAAAAGCGGCTTCAAAGTACTGTCAAGGGTAAGTCTGAGAGAACGTGCAGCCAGGAAGCAAAACCAGGGTCCTGGTAACTCTGAAGGGTTCTGCTCTAAAAGGGAACAGATGGAAAGGTAGCTGGGAAAAGATGGGGCCTGAGAGGTTCTGTTGGGCTTCTGAGATGGGATGGATCCAGTAGAGAGAAAACAGAGACATCAGAGGCAGAGGTCCCTGTGGAGGTGAGAAGAGATGGCCCCTCAGTGAAGAGCTTGGCCTTAAGCAGCAGTTTATACCTGCAAGTAAGCAGGAAGAGGTGGTGGTGAGAGAATGAGACAGTACCCTCCTGGTTGCTTCTTTTGGTTAGTGATATAAGAAGGAGGGGCATCTCCTGAGGGTGAGGAATAGGCAGAAGGTAGAAGACGGTCTCAGCGTGGGGAAGGACCTAGGGGAGAAGTCCCAGTCTAGGGGATGCAGGAAGGAGGCTGCAAGTACGACAGCTCTCTTGAGACTTGTGGATCTGAAAGTTGTTCTAGGACATGACTAGCACAGGGGCAGGCAGCAGCTCACCTGTGTCTGCAGGACTGCTCACAAGCTGGCACTCCTGCTGCCAATCCTGGGGCACAACAGGCTCCGTGAGGCGAAGGAAGTCCTCCAGCGGGCAGCGGTGAGGGCAGCCGGGCAGGATCAGTGGCCAGGGTGCCTTGTTACTGTCATTCCGGAAGTACATCTCCACTGAGAAATTCCTGAGAGTTGACAGGAGACAAGATGTGAGCTGCTCGTCAGGCCCGCAACTGTGTCCTTGGGCTACCCACAGCCACCACACAAGAGCCTGTCCAGAGGACACAGTGGTAGCTCTACTCACCCATTATCTTCCTGGTACAGTTCAAATATGTGGCAGGAGGCATAGGGGGCTTGTTCACCATTGTAGACATCCAGTGCCATTTGTAGAGCAACCAGTGTGGTGTCGTGCTGTCAGGGAGATGGACTCCCCATCAGCACTGCTCCCCTGCACCACCAGGCACTGAAGACAGAAGTCCGGCTCATTGCTTGTCATTAGCACACAGGGGAGTAGGGGAGCTTACCGCAGAATAAACCAGCAGCTTGGAGAGTTGGGAGGAGGTCGCCATCAGGGTCAGGTTCTTCCGTATCTGAGCCAGTAGGACTCCTGAAGGAAAGAATCCCCAGTGTCAGCAGCAGCAGCCATCACTGGCTTTGGATCAGACCTATCAGTCCTCTCAACCTCTGCAAGACCAGGTCTGATCAAGTAGCACAGAGAACTCTTCAGGCACAAGATAGAACAAGATATCTATACATATCTCAACACAGATGTAGAAACCTGTCCATTTATAAATGAGCTATGAAGCCCTACCCACGTTTGAGGAATTACTTCAGTCTGGAATAAATATAAACTTAAGATAGTAGGTCTAGGCTAGGGTGGCTCTGAAAACCACTGAGATGTCAAAGGTCTGTTGGCGGCACTCCCACAAGTGCTCCCACCAGAACACAACATGTGCACTGCTCTCAGCCTTCAGAGGGACCCCAGCGGTTCTCTGGAGGTAGGTATTCATTTAGGGTACAGAGGGTCTTCTAACATGGGTGAAACTTAAGAATATGATGGCAGAAAAGCATGACAACCTGGCCATCTGTACAGTGACAAACGTGCTAAGCACCTGAAGAACTGGAGAGACTTTGGTGACTAATGGGGGTCTGGTTCTGAAAGAGCAGAGAACATTTCAGGTGGAGAAGTAAGTGTGAGAAGCCCTCAATAGCAGATTTTTAATGCTGTAGGGTCCTGAGGAGGGGAGCGACATACTGCTCTTGTCACTCACCCCCCTGAAGCCGGGCCTTCTCTGCCTGCTTGTAGATCCCGAAGAGGAAGCGGAAGCTGAAGTCCTTTAGCTGGCTCAGGCGCTGCATGGCTCGGGGTGAGGCCCAGGGCGGCAGGACCAGCCCGTGTGTTTGCTGTGTGTCGCAGCAGTGGGCAGGTTAGCTTCCTGGACCTAAGCCAGAGCCTCTCCAGGCAGCTCAGGCATAAAAAGATGCCTCAGCAGAATGGAGTCAGCTACCACGAGAGCTCGGGGTGGAGGGAGCAAGAACTGCTGACACACAATAAACCATTTCCCACTCTGAGGTTCTTGGTCACCCGCGAAGGAAGTTCCCTTGTTTCACAAGTGGCTTGCCTGGGCCTCCCCAGTGGGAATGGCATCCAGGCTCCGTGTCCTACTTGTCCTGGTCGCCTCAGCTTGCTGAGGTGTGAGAGAAGGATGCTCAACTGGGGACCCTGAGTGGGCTCACCTCACAGAAGAGTGTGTCATAGACATTCCAGATGGTCTCCAGTGTCAGGTCTGTAAGCCCTGTCTCGTTGGACACCATATCCAGAAATTGCTAAGAAAAATGGATCAGGGGATCAGTGCTGCCCCAGGGAAAGGACTGTATGCTGATGTCCACCTCAGCCCCACTCACTGCATTCTGAATCCTCTCATTCTGATACTCCAGTGTCTGCCGGGTCTCGTTCTGTAGCTGCTCATATCGGGGACAGGGACCCAATGGGAACTTCAGCAGCTGCAGGCCAAAGAGAGGAAACAGAGGCCAAGAAGGAGTCACGGATAGCAGACCCATGGCCAGAGTTTCCCCTCACCCCTCTGGGGAAGGATTGGCCAATCTCACCCTGTCCTCAGTGATGGGCACAGTGTGGACCGGGATAGGCTGCCAAGAGATGTTTGGGTTGAAACGTTGCCTCCCATTGGGAGGGAAGAGTCCAGCCAAGTTGGCTTCAGCGCTCATGAGAGTACGGTCAAAGTCTGTGCTCCGCACATACACCTGCAGAGGTGATGACACAAGCACCACCTGTGGAGGGTGGTGGAGGAGCACTGGGCCTTCGGTGGGGCCCCAGGGGGAGAACCTGTTTTTGACGGTTATCCAGCAAATTTTAAACCCACCATGACTCTGTCTCTCCCCCATCTCTGACCTTCCTCGTCCCTCTTCCCAGCAGATCCAAACACACAGCTGGCGGTTAGCTGTCATCATTCTGTGAAGAACTGTGGGAATGGCTTTCATTCAACCACCCCTTCCAGTCCAAAGTGCTCAGTCAGTAAGGCTATCAGGTCTTGGTTTTATAACACCACCTGTCTCCCTATCTAGATGAGGGTTCTTGAGGGCAGAAACTGTCTCCAATCAAACTCAACTGGCTTAGGAACCAGGGAGAGGAAAGAAGATGAAGAACAGCTATAATTGCTTGTGAAAAGGGAGGAGGAAGCTGTGGGTAAGGGCAAGACCAGGCTAGAGCTGGCCCTCAAGGGAATAACATCCAGAGTCTCTTGAAACAGCTATGGCTGACAATGGTAACCAGAGGAACAGATAATCTGCATCCCAGGGGTGGATAGAAGGCTATAATGAGCCAGCATACTTGCCCATCTTCCCTGGCATGCCCTTTCTATGCATAGCTTTCCTGTCATTTATTGCTTGTGGGTTTATCGTTGGTCACCCTCAGTACCTTCTAAACTCCACAAAGACAGAGATCATATTTGGGTGGTACATCAGTTATATTCACAGTGCTAGCACAGTGCTTGGCCCTTGGTAGGTACTCAGTAAGTGTCTTGGATGGCAAGTTCAGAAACTACTTTGCCAGGCCCTTCCCTAAGTCTGAGCTTGGATACTTGATCAGTTTTGCCTCTTCCCAGTCAAGCAGGCGCAACTCAGCCTCTAAGGGTTTTGTTCTAGATGGCTCTTGGATATCTTATCCTGCAGTTGCAGTTGTTACCAAAAATGCATGGAAGGAAACCAGAGTTCCCAGCCTCACCCTAGGCTCCCTGAGGATAGTGAATCCCATTCCCCCTGCCTCTTGAGCTCCCAGCCTTGCCTCTTGAGCTCCCAGCCTTACCTCTTGCCAGTGGTAAGAGGCATTCAGAAAGCCCTGGTAGCGCTGCCGCAGAGCCTGGCCCAGCTCCCAGTGCTGTAGCATTCCCTCCTGTGGTCAAAGCCAAGGGTCAAGAGGATCCAGAGGGAAAGGATGGCTCACAAGTCCCACAGGGCTTAGGCACTATTGTTTTCCAAGTTTACCCATGGCTGGAAGTAGGAATGGGTTAATCTGACCCCAGAAGTCATTTAAGTGGCCAGTTGTGGCTGGCACTGTCCTGGACAGAGAGAAAAGTAATCTTTTTGGTTAAGAAATCTGGTCAAAGTCAGCACCCACATGAGAAATGGCAGTTTGGTGGGGCTGCAAGTTCTGTAGCCTGCTCTAGAGATCACTCATTCTACGGGTCACCCTGGGGAAGGGCTGGCTTCTGACCCACCTTGGTCAGCTGACCAAACCCCTGGGGCCACTCATCTTCCTGATGGGGGTCCCTGGGATATGTTTTCACTGGCGAACGGTCTCCATGTCGGTACAGCTGAGGAAAGAAAGTGATTTGCTTACAGGTTGGAAGGGTCCTTGATGGAGACACAGAATTCATCTCTGCCCCATGCGGGCTTAAGAAGCCTCACTCCTTCCGGGAAGCCTTAATCCTGCCCACTGCAAAAGACTCCAACTAAGAAGCCAGTGATTTCTTCCAGGTTGTAGAGATTCTAGCTTGGCTAAGCAATGCCACTGGAGACCACAGACAAAGCCAAAGGTGGGAAGGAAAGAGAAATAAAGCAATGCAGATGGTGGTGGAAATTGAAAAATCGAACACTAAAGGCTTCCTGAGGGGTGAATCTGTTAACTGTTGGACAACATCTCTGTCCCAGGTCAGACTCGCCAGACCTACCCATTAGTATAAAACACCTTACATCCTACCCACCCCAAATAACCCAGGGCTCCACAGCGATTCCGCAACAGAGACCCAACCCTCCAAGCCAAATGCCTCCTCCTAAACCAGCTCCTCCTCCTCCAGGCCCCCGAGCCCGGCACAAGCCCCGCTCTCCCTCCACCCGCAGGCCTATGCCCTTCTAGCTGTGGCGAGTCTTTTGGCGACCCCATTTCTCATTACCAAGGTGATAAAACGCAGACTCCGGGCCTGGGTGGATGGCATCACCATCATGTTCACGCCAAGAAGGAGATGGAGAAGAGCCGCCCGGCTCCAGCCACACAGTCCGCCCGCCATCACCGCGGCAGTCTATGCTGCAAAGAGGTTGGAACCCATTGGGCGGCACCTGCAGCAGCCGCCCGGACTCACCCGTACGGACACCGCCGGAAGCGCTCTCGCCGCCATCTTGCTAAAGGAGGGGCAGAGATGGTGGAGGTGGAGACGTCTGGGTCGGAATGCGTATAGGAGGTTCGCGGTCCGGCGGCCCGTGGGGATATAGCTTGACTGCGTGCGGCAGAAGGGGTTTAGAGACCTCGTCTTGGTAAAGAGATCCCTGAACTCGGGTTTGCCTGTCACGTTAGAGACCCCGTATCAAGGTGGTGCCTGCTCTGGGCCGGACAGTAGGCAGAGCTAGCGGCCCTGCGGGCCGGAGTGCTGCGGGCTTGACTCCAGAGCCAGAGGATGCAAAATTGGGGCGAGGGAGAAGTAGATCTCCACGTTCCTGCCTTCTGGTGGAATTTGAGCCTTGGCCCTGGCTCAGTACCCTGAGAGCGGTCCAGTTTGATGTAGGGAACAGCGGGTAAACAGCCCTGTGGACTCCCTGTGCCCTTGAGGTTGGTCCCGGTCTAGCCTACTGCAGTCAGCAAAACTTGAAAAGACATCTAACTTCCCCTTCCAGTCCTTTCCCTGCCCTTCCACCCATTTACTTACAAGTTTTAGATGCCTTCCGAGATGTGCCTCTTTTGAAAGAAGTTGGGTTGCACACACGTACAGACTGCAAAACCAAAGCAGTGAATCCCTATGGGAAGAATTTAAGACCAATGGAGAGACATATAGGTACAAGGGGCAGCAGCATGCTCCAAAGTGGGAGCACGTGGATTTTCCAAAGAATCAAAGGCCCCCTTGGCATTGACCATTAGGACCCTGGAGCAGGCAGTTTGGCCTCAGGGCTTTGACTGAGCTTGAAGTGACTCACAGTGCCAGGAGGTCAGATCCAAAGCATTTGGGATTCTTTGATTCAGATCTGTCCACCAGAAGCAAATTACTCACATCACTGGGGAATTAAAACCTGATGAGAACTTTATGGGAGAAAGCGAGGTCATCTTGCCCTAGGACTCCAGATTCAGTTATTTATATTCAGGATCTAAACTTTGCAGGGTTATTATGGGTGAACAGAAATTGAAAGCTGAAGGCTGGGTAGTCCAGTAGTTCTTAACCTTATTTAGTCACAAGCCCCTTTATGAATCAGATGAAAATTTAGTCCCCTCTCCAGAAAAATGACCACACACACATAAATGGATTTTTGCATCTAATCCCAAGAGATTTATGAAGACCATCCACATGTTTCATCAGCATCTCTGAATCCCTGATCCAACCTAGTTTCCTTACTTTACAGTAAGAAAACAAACCCAGGGAAAGGAAGTGACTTGTCCAAGGTCACACAGTTTAGGAGAATGGATTAATACTCAAGTTTTCTGACTCGCAGTCAAATACTCTATAAAGGGCTATTTCATGTAGGCTGCTTTGCTAGACTATTTGGTGGCCCCCAAAATACCTTCAGTTAAGAGCTTTCTAACAAAGGAAACCTTTTCATATTGGTGGGATAGAATGGGGTATGGCTAATTGGTAAGATTCTGCAAACTAGTAGGAGTTTTGTAGGGTTTTGTTTTAATATGCCCCTTACTGTCCTTGAAAACTAGCCAGACTTGTGATTTTAGAATGCAGATCTTGGGCTCACTAAATGTTGGCAGGTAGAACAAAAATCCCTCAAATCCATCTTTTGCTTTCCTTCTCACTTACTCAACTATTTGTGCCTCCAAGTATCCCATGTAAGAGGGATTGATAGATCAGATGTTATTTCAATTTTTGTAATAAGAAACATCCAATAAGGGTGAGAATTACACAAGTACAAGATAGATCCAAGAGATGAGCCCTGGTTTCTTGGCCCCCAGCTTCTGAATGTTTTCTAACCAGGATGACTCTGTGGTCCCTGCCCTTTGGTTCCTAACTACAGAAGCAAAAAAAGAAAAAAGACATGTAAATGGATTGATAGATGGATCCCTGATGGGCCTACCCCAAATCAAATAAATCAGAATTTCTGAAAATGAGGCCAGGTTTGGGAACCACTGCTCCACCCTGTGTTGGCAGAAATCAACCTAAATCCAGGTGAGTTAACCATTTTTCCCATCTGGGGAGGCAGTTTTGTGTAATGAAGTGAGGTATGTTTTGTCTCTTTAACTTTGAGCTTTTGAGTCAACTTATACCTGTGTTCAGATATTGCCTTGCTAGTAACTATCTCCTATCATTTTATATATGAAGATAAATAAAAGAATACTTGTAAAGATAAATATACGTAGTAGGGCCTACATAAGTGTTACTTTTTTTCTTTCCTTTCTGCCCTCTATATCATCTCTGAACTCATAGGCCTGGGAAGCAGGAATTCCTGGGTTCTCCTCTATCTTGTGATTGAGAGATTGGGCAGGATGACCTACACACTGTGTGCCTTTCCAGAATGGTGAAGAAGGGGGCAAGAAACAGTTGCCCCTGTCCACCTGGCAAACCATACCTAGTAGCCTGCTTCATGGGAATTTGAGTGCTTTCTGGGGAGGTACCCATAGTGCATATGACTGTGGGCTGGAGTGCTCCTATTTTTGCTTCAAGTTTCCCCTTGTTGCAAGGAGAAGCCACTGGAGGTTCTGGGAATTAGAAATGTGACTTGGAAGATCCCTGAACATGTTCCTAGGCATGTTGCCTCCTCTAGGAGCCAAGGAAACAGGAAAGGCCATGGGACTGGGAGGATTTGCACCTAACACCTACTGTGGGCCAGTGGGACTGTGCAGTTGTGGGGGTCTGGCAAAGTAGAACATGTGAGTCTAGCTGTCAGTCATCTGACTGCTTGCCGTGGCTTGGGGAGAACTGGTGGTTGGTATTCAGAAACTGTGGAGATACTGCCAACAGATCTTAGCCTTCCCCCGTTTTGCTCCACCTTCCCTTCATTGTGGGGAGGCTCCTGAACCCCTGTAAGCTTGGGGGAATTGCTCTGGCAGTAAAGCAATGGTAATGCTTCCTCCTCCTGCCCTTGAGGTGAGACTGAGGCTGCCTCCCTGGCTTGTGCGAGATGGCACCCTGACATGCTTGCTCAGCATCTGGCTCACCCTGGGTCAGAGGGCTCCAGATGAGGCTTGTGTGTGGTCTGGGCTGTGAGGAGACTAGGGTATCAGGAAGGAGTTGAGGACCAGGAGTGGATGAGAGAGGCTTTTCCCAACTCCCAGAAGACAGGTGATCAGGCAGCAGACCAGTGTTACATCCCCACTTCATGGTTACATGCCCACTGTTTCGATGACATCTCTGACTGTGCATCTGTGCTGGAGCTTCCAGGGATGGGGAAAGATGGAGGAGGGAGTGGGATCAGTGATGTGGGTGCTGGGAGAGAACAGTTCCAGTTTCCCAGGGGCTAGAGTTCCTGCTTTCTGTTTTTCCAGGACAGCTGGGGCCTTGTGAAAATTGGGGAAGGAACACACATAAAAGGAATGGAGAACCTTGTGCTCATGACTCAGATGCCCAGGCTAGGGTGGGGACCTTACTAGGGGATGGCCTTGTGATGAGAGGGAACAAGAGCAAAAACTGGAGGCAGAAATTTGAGAGGGAGGTGCCTAAGGGGCTTTTCTGAAATGTGAAAATGAATACATGGGCAGATTTTGCAACTCCACCCAGCCTGTCTTCTCAAGTGTCTGCTCCCCCCGCCCTGGACTGTTTCCCCTGCCCCACCCTGTGCTTCCTCCCCTCTTTCACTAAGCTCTTGTTGTATTTCTGCTTTCCCTGGCCTTCTCCCATCCTATTCCCCCACACTCCTCTCTTCTCCTCCCTGCTGCCCAGTTCATCTCTGTTTCCATCCGTCTGGCTGCTGGCCCTGACCCCCTGTCCTTCTATGCTTTAATGGGGGACCTATGGGAACTGGAGTTCACAGCAAAACAGGAAGAGCCTGTGAGCAGGAAACTGGGAGTGGGGCAGGGGGGTAAACAACCAGCAGTAACCTCAGCTCCTTGCCTTCTACATCTGGACTGAAACATCCCCAGGGCTCTTGGCCTCTCCCACTGCAGCCCATTAGCCCCAGCTCCTTCTGTCTCAACACTTCACAGGTCTAGCTGACCTGAGAGGTAACAAGACGAGAGAATCCCGGACTCTGACACAGGGGAAAGGAAGAGTACAGGGCATCTTATCTGGAGTGAAGACATTGATCACAGTGTGGCCACTAACTGTGTGAGGTCTTGGAAGAGGTTTTCCCATGAGCTCAGTGTTCTCTGAATAATGACACTTGTGTTATTTACCTCCATCCTTCCTGGGGCTGCTCTAGGGACCAAAAGAGATAGTGGGTTTGTATGTGGAAACAAGCACTAGACGGTTAACAATGTTCAGATTCAAGGTGATGGGAAGACCCATAGCTGAGAGGATTGGGCAGCTGATGATAACTGCCACCATTCTTGAACACTTACGTATTATGTGCCACACATGTGCTATGATATACAGGCATACTTTGGAGATATTGCCGGTTCAGTTCCAGACCACCACTAAAAAGCAAATACCGCAATAAAGTGAATTAAATGAATTTCTTGGCTTCCGAGTACAAATAACAGTTATGTTTACACTATACTGTAGCCTAGTAAGCATGCCATAGCATTATTCCTGAAAAAATATACATACCTCAACTTAAAAATATTTTATTGCTAAAAAATGCTTAACATCACCTGTAATCTTTTTGCTGGTGAGGTATGTTGATGGTTGCTGACTGATGAGGGTGGTGGGTGCTGGAGGTTAGGGTGGCTGTAGCAATTTCTTTTTTCTTTTTCTTACTGTCTAAAAAAAGATAATGAAGTTTGCTGCATCGATGGACTCTTCCTTTCATGAGTGATTTCTCTGTAGCATGTGATGCTCTTTGATAGCATTTTACCTACAGTTGAACTTCTTTCAGTATTGGGGTCAGTCCTCTCAGAGTCTGCTTCATGTAATATTCTAAATCCTTTGTTACCATTTCAACAACCTTCACAACATCTTCACCAGGTGTGTAGATTCCATTTCAAGAAATCACTTTCTTTGCTCATTCATAAGAAACAGCTACTCATCTGTTAAAAGTTTTATCCTGAGATTGCAGCAATTCAGCCACATCTTTAGGCTCCACTTCTAATTCTAGTTCTCTTCCACCACATCTGGAGTCAGAACACACAACATTTATTAAGTTTTTCCATCTTATATGGGCACGATTCCCTGGTGCCCCCAAACAATTACAATAGGAATATCAAAGGTCACTGATCATAGATCATATTAACAAATGTAATAATAATGAAAACGTCTGAAATATTGAGAGCTACCAAAATGGTCACAGGGGCACAAAGTGAGCAAATACTGTCTTATTATTATTATTATTAAGGTATCACTGATATACATTCTTATGAAGGTTTCACATAAAAAACATTGTGGTTACTACACTCACCCATATTATCAAGTCCCTCCCATACCCCACCGAAGTCACTGTCCATCAGTATATTAAGATGTCACAGAGTCACTATTTGTCTTCTCTGTGCTACACTGTCTTTCCAGTGACTCCCCCCACACACACACCATGTGTACCAGTCATAATACCCCTCAATCCCCTTCTCCCTCCCTCCCCACCCACCCTCCCCAACCCCTCCCCTTTGGTAACCACTAGTCCCTTCTTGGAGTTTGTGAGTCCGTTGCTGTTTTGTTCCTTCAGTTTTACTTTGTTGTTATACTCCACAAATGGGGGAAATCAGAGCAAATACTGTTACTAAAATGGTTGATAGAATTGCTTAGGGTTGCCACAAATCTTCAATTTGTAAAAAACAATATCTGCAAATAGCAATAAAGCAAAACATAATAAAATGAGATACGCCTGTATTGTCTAATTCTCACAATGAACTTAGGTGGCAGAAACCAATATCATCCCCATTTTAAAGATACAGAAACAGAGCTTCACAGACATTAAGTAACTTGGTTAATCAAGATCACACAGCTAATAAAAGGCAGCGGTAAAGTCAGGATTTGAACCCAAGATCTGAGCCCAGAGCCCAAATGTTAAATCAACTAGATGAAATTGACTAGAGTTAACAGGTATAGAAGATAATCATATTTTTGTTTACTAACTCATTTAACAAACAGCAGTATAGTATCACTCTTGCCTACTCTATGCCAAGCCCTGTTCCATGGGCTACAGAGGAGATAAAATTAATAAAACATTTTGTTTGCCTATAGGGATGGATCTCATGTTTTGCGCAATAGGGCAGGAAGGCTATGTCAGTAGTCTCAGTAGCTGCTGAATAGAGATTGCCATCACTTCAGATGGAACCATTCCCCAGATAAGGGACACTGCACACCTTGCCAGCTCCATCCTGGGCTGGCACCTGGGTCACCTGCCATCCCCACCCCCATCCCCATTCTAGGCCTACCATTGCACCTCTCTTGGCTTCTTACCCTCTTGATGTCCTCTGCAGGGCACCTGCACCCCAGGATTCCTTGAAAGTCCAGCACCTGCCTCTATTCACCCCTGGAGTTCTACCAGAGTGGCTGAGGCCTGGAGCTAGTGGGGAGAGCCTCTTGGCCCCTTCCCAGGGTAGGGAAGAGAGAGAGGGAGGCTGGGAAAATAGGCTGGGGCTCAGTGTTGTAACTCTGGGCAGTGCTGGGACCTTTGCTCCATGAGGTGTCTATAGAGGGGAGGGAACGCCAGCTCTGGAGGCTGCCAGGATTGGGGTGGGGGTGTCTGGGAGGCAGTCCTACAAGAGCAACTAACAGCCACTGGGGTGAGAGAAGAAGGGGAGAGTCATGGACTGGGCTGGTCTGCAGAGAAATGTGACTGTCACAGTTGGGAGTAGGGGTTCAGAGCTAGTGCTGGGCTGAGGGGAGCCAGCTGGGGAGGAGTCATCCTGGGGGGAAGCTGCCCCGTGGGCGGGTGGCGGGAGGAGGCCAGGGCTCCGTAGGTCAGTTGTCTCCATCCGCCTGGCAGGAAGGAGAAGTGGCCCGACCCCTTGGCAGTCCCTCCCCTCAGCCATTCCCCACATTACTTCTCCAGGGTTCCGGGCCCCTCTCTTGCTCAGCTCTGACTCCTGGCTCCTCCGGTGGAAGTCTCTGGACAGGGGACTGCACTGTCCTCCTCTCTCAGCAAGGGGGCTCCAGAGACTGCTTAGCCCAGGAGTCTGGCGGCCTCAGGATTCGGTGGGTCTGCTCCTCAGCACTGGCGGGGGCTCTGTGTGTGTGTGTCTAGGGTTGGGGGGTGTCCTGTGGCTCTTAGAAAGGGGTCTGTGGGGAGAAGTGAAGAATGATGTGTGTGAGAAGCGCTGGCAGAGACAGGATTCTATTTAGGTCCCAGAATAACTCCTGAGGGGGTCTGGGAAAGGACATCCTGTATGTGAATTGAGGCAAACCTTGGAGGCAACAGGCTTGCTTGTGCTGGGACCCTGGAAAGTGGCAGGAGTGAGGTGGTTTCACTGGGTGGAGTGAGCCTCAATCCCATGTCCTGGTCCTGGCCGACTTTGGCTATCCCCAAAGCTGGAGTGAGGCAGAAGGGGCCCTGTTGTGCCCAAACATTCCCTGATGCCCTGGAGGGATCTTTGGGAGAAATGGTCTCCTGATGGCCAAGAGCTCAGACTTTGGAGTCAGAGAGACCAGAGTTGGAGTCTTGGCTCTACCACTGTCTAACTGTGTGACAGCAGGCAATTTACTTGATCTCTTTGAACCTCAGTTTCCTCATTTGTAAATGGGTTTAAGAATAGAACTGACCTCACAGAAATACTGTGAAGAAGGCATGTAAACCCTTAGCATAGGCTGACAGACATATATGGCAGGTTAATGTTACTTGATAGGTTAGTACTGATAAAAGGCAGAATAAGGAGGAGAAGACTGCTGAGGCCAGAAAAGAGCCCAGTTCTGAGAGAGTGTAATCTGGGCTGTTCCTGCAGGCCAGTCCCTTGGTAATGTCCAGGGCTCTAGGAGGAGATGTCCTTGTGGCTGGAGGCCTCTGTGCCTGACATTTCTTCTGGTAAGCTGCTTCACTCCAGCCCTTTCCCTGGAGCCCAGGCCCAGCCCTCTATGGGTAGAAATAAGTTTGCAGTTTCCCAGAAGGACCCTGGAAAAGTGAGCAGGGTAGGCCCTGAGACCCCCCTCTTACGCCTCTCTTTCTGGGCTCAGACTCTGCAGTGGAGCTGTGGGAGCCACATGTGCAAGATGCAAGCGGCCAGGCACTGGGAGGCAGCACCTGCATCCTTAGGGGGGAAGCTAGCAGGCCCCAGTCCACTGGGGGCACTTTGGGAGTGGGGCTGGAGGCAGCAGAGCCTGCAGCTCTGCTCCCCAGAGAGGATGCCCTTCCAGAGTCCACAGGTGAGGAGCTGCTGGGTTTGGAGGAGGTAGGCACTCCCTGGATCTGGGAGGGGTACCTTAGGGCTGTTTACCTCATAGGGTCATGGTTAAGTCTAAATGCTTTGGAATCAACTAGACCTGTGATCTGAATGTGAATTTTGTCTCTGAGTTAGGCCTTTCTGAGTTTCCTTATTTGTAAAATGGAAATAATAATAGTACCTGTCTCCTTTGATTGTTCTAAGGATCAATGCATAGAAAGGGATCAGACAGTGCCTAGGACATAATAGCACTTGCCATATGAGAACCACTTTCTTACAATAGACTAGGCTGTGTATAATGAAGGAAATGAGGGCACTGAGTGCTCAGGGCAGTGGCGAACTGAGCACCAAGCCTTTTCCTTGGAGATGAACATTAAGGCTTTTCTCTGTATCCAGAGTTCCATCCACAAAAGCGAAAAAAGGGGCCAGCCCCCAAAATGCTGGGGAACGAGCTGTGCAGTGTGTGTGGGGACAAGGCCTCTGGCTTCCACTACAATGTGCTGAGCTGTGAGGGCTGCAAGGGATTCTTCCGCCGCAGTGTCATCAAAGGGGCACGCTATGTCTGCCACAGCGGGGGCCACTGCCCCATGGACACCTACATGCGTCGCAAGTGCCAGGAGTGTCGCCTTCGCAAATGCCGCCAAGCTGGCATGCGGGAGGAATGTGAGTGTCTGGGGATGGGAGTGCAGAGAGAGACTGAAGGGAAAGGGATCATGTGGCCTCAGGGTATGAGGATAGACAGGCAGCTGAGTCTCCAGGGCCTTCCTACACAGCCCCTGAGTATGGATTAATGAAATCTTTACCTTGTCCTTAGCCACTTTCTCTGCATTTCTGGAGCCTCAAACTACCTCTTCTGCCCTGTCCTTGCTTCCTGTCTCTCCTTCTTCTCCCCTCTTATGTCTGGCCTATTCTTAGGCGTCCTGTCAGAAGAACAGATTCGCCTGAAGAAACTGAAGCGGCAAGAGGAGGAACAGGCTCAGACCACATCAGTGCCCCCAAGCGCATCCTCACCTCCCCCAGTCTTGCCCCAGCTCAGCCCGGAGCAACTGGGCATGATTGAGAAACTGGTGGCTGCCCAGCAACAGTGTAACAGACGCTCCTTTTCTGACTGGCTCCGAGTCACGGTACCTGGAGGAACTGGGGACGGGAGGCTGTGCCTGGAGCTCCAGTGGGCTTCTTGATACCCAACTCAGACGGGTTTGTTTTTCCCTCATTGCTTCCTGGGTAGCCTTGGCCCATGGCACCCGATCCCCAGAGCCGGGAGGCCCGTCAGCAGCGCTTTGCCCACTTCACTGAGCTGGCCATCATCTCTGTGCAGGAGATCGTCGATTTTGCCAAACAGCTGCCTGGCTTCCTGCAGCTCAGCCGGGAGGACCAGATCGCCCTGCTGAAGACCTCTGCGATTGAGGTGGCTGGCAAGGGGTGGGGCAAAGGGACAGAGTGGGACTGTTTGTGGGAGGGGCCTCCAGCCAGCCAGCCAGCCATGGAGCTAAATCTCTGGGGTTTTCAGGGATAGACCTTCCCTTCAAGGCCCCCTGTGCCAGGCCTAGCCCACTGAGCACCTGTGCGAGGTCGGCTCCCTGTGTGCAGGTGATGCTTCTGGAGACAGCTCGGAGGTACAACCCTGGGAGCGAGAGTATCACCTTCCTCAAGGATTTCAGTTACAATCGGGAAGACTTTGCCAAAGCAGGTGAGAACTGAGATGACACAAGGATTGGGCTGGATGGACAGATGCTTTTTGTCATGGGACCCCCAGTGACTACAGAGCACAGAACCAAGGCTGTGTATGTGTTTCCAAGACAGTAAGTTAGAATGCTGATAGCCTTTTCTCGGTTGCTCCAAATACCTACCTGTTCTCTGTTGCATTAGCCAGTGGTTCTTAAACTGTGTTCCAAAGAACCTGAAGTGGGGGGTTGGTTCCATGGAAGTGTTACCTTAGAGTAGAAACATAGAGAAACAGGAATGTCTTTAATACATAAGCCAAACAAGAAGCTCCATTAATTCTGCATTATATATTACTCTTCTGCATACTGTTTTGCTTGAAAAAAGATTTTACAGCTAGGATAAAAAGTCTGAAAACCACAGCACCAAGCCTTTTTAGTAGTTAATAATGAACAAATCTCAGTTGTGCTCTTTAAGGACTGTGTGAACTGATTTCCCCCACTCGTTTGCAATTGCTCTTTCTGGTAAGCCATGGAACTGGAGCTGAAACATGGCAAATGTGCCCAGTTGGGACAGTTTTAGGATAGAAGTTAACATTTCTATTCCTTCCCTATACCTGGAGTATGTTCTCCAAGAGTTAGTTCACCGTGCTCCTCTCTCTGTTATTTGCTTGCAGGCTCAGCAGGGTTAGTTTCCTCAAATTCAGTTGCTGGCAATGTTTGTGTTGTGGGAGTGGGGTTGGTAAAGGATGAAAGGTTGAGGGTGTTTTGGAGGGATGGGAACTGTGGCTCAACAGGAGACTGAGTAGTTTAGCATCTGAATGTGTGGCTCATTCTGTGACTTCATTCTTGGGGCTGGTAGGTCCTGGTTTCCATGGCAGAGCTCATAAAGTATTCTTTGGTTTCTGGTGACTGGCCAGCTCAAATGCATCTTGTCCCAACACAGGCCACCCCACCCAGTGAGCTCTCTAGGAAGACATCCCTTAACTATAGGCGTGGGAGAAATATGTTGGCACCTCCTGCCTTCTGTGGTCTCTGGCATGCTGTCTGAAATGTGTAAGCATCTAAAGGGATGATTTGATGACTTTTTCTAGCTTGAAAATCCCATCCCTGCCCCCTTTCTCTACCAGACCACCTTTTTCTCCAAATGGTTATTATCCCAGTCCTTCTTAACCATGGCCTCCTTCACAACATCTTCCCTTCTGAACCCTTCCCAGTTCTCATGTCAGAGTGTTCCTTCAGCACTTGTGGACTTGTGCTCTCTGAATCTGAACCTGTTTATAGCTTCGCTTATGTAAGCAGTTTTGATGTCATGTTTGCCTTTCATTTCTCACATTGTCAGTGAGGTCTTGGGCAGAAGGAACTGGAGCTGTCTTTTGTCAGATCTCCTTCCCCCTCTACTTCCACTACCATATGCGGCACGGGTGGATGACTAATGATGTGGGCTGATCATAGTGGAGGCATTCATTCAGGGAGCATCAGCAGACCCTGCCGAGTGCATGACCCAACACTATGGTCTCCTCTCCCTCTTGGTACAAAGGGGCTGTCCAGCACAACTCGAGGCTCAGCACCTCACCAAGAAATACTTTATAAAATGGGTATTTCCATTAAATGGATCAACACACACTTGATAAACATCAAGGTGAAAGTACAGGAAGTGACTAATCAAGAGCCTGGAATGGAAAAGTTAGCAGATGGTTGCTAAAGAACTCTGAGAAAGCTTCAGGGACAGTGAGGGACAGGGAGACTGACTGTGTGGGTGAGAACTGTTCTTTAAATCTCATGACTTTAGCTCATGGTTTGTTCAACTTTAGTCTCCTCAGCAAGAAGAATGATTCTATTTTTTTAATGTATTTTTTATTTAACAAACACATAGTAATTACTTTATGAGCCACACATTATTCTAATGATCCATTATGAGGCAGGCTTATTATATCTATTTTACAGATGGGAAAGCCAAGGTCCAGAGAGCTTAAATAACTCACTGAAGGTCACACAGCCCAGATATGGTAGAGCCAGGACTCAAACCTAGGCAATCTAGTGTCAGAGTCCACAATTTCAACCACATTGCTATGTTCCCACCAAGATGTGAAACATGAACTGTATCTCTAGGATTCAAATAATTAAGGCCAATTGCCAGTGAAAAATTTTCTGTATAAACAAAAATAGGAGTTGCCTCTATTTTTTATAATGTAAGGCCCTCAAAAATTCTAATAAGAAATACAGAATTATTATCATTTAATTCAGCACCTCCCATGTGCCAGGCCCAGTGCCAAGTACTCTGCATGCTCTTTACTATTTCACCATCACAACAGTCTTGTAAGTTCCAATATGATTCCCATATTTGGGATGAGGCTTAGAGAGCTCAAGAAAGTTGTCCAGCAGAGCCCTGGAGACTTCTTACCAAGTTCCTGGTAGTTCCCTAATTTGAGAAGTTGAAGGAGAGAAGGAAGTTTCTAATCTTGTGCCACATGCCCCAGCCCAGCTGAGACAGGGACCATGGGCTTAGACACAGTAGGGTGAGGGCCTCCTTAAAAAACAAAGCAAGATAATCCATTGTGAGATTTTCTTTGGCCTGCTGGGGGGCCCAGTTTATTTTTCTGACTTTACCCAGGTGCTGCTTTTCTTCCTCCAGCCCTAATCAGGTGATTTGAAACCTGGGCAATTTAACAAGCAAGCCCAAAACAACATAGTAAAAACAGGAAGGATTCCATCTTGAAAATAAAATTGCATTTTAAAACCCAATTAGTTAAAAAGTAAGTTTCTTAACATACTATTTAACAAACAGACAATAACTGAGCCCACCTTGGGAGCAAAGCAGGCAGTCTTGAGTGATACACTCCCAGACCAGGAAGCTGCTCTCCTGGGAGGAAATCACAGCAGAAATAACCCGGAAGGCTAATAAGAAACTTAATGTCTCTTCAAAGATAAACATTTTGGGACCACTTAGCAGGTGTGCATCCCTAGCCCTTTGTCTTTAAACTGCCTATAAATCCCCTAGACAACGCACCACCCCCAGACTCTCTTGTCCCCTCCTGGCAAGAGCCAGGAGCTCTGTCCTCTCCTTTTTCTCTAAATAAAAGCCTCTCCCTGCTCTCCTACCTTGAGTGTTTGCAAAGTTCATTCTTCGACTCTGTGAACAAGAACCCCGGCATTACCACTTCTTCCTCCCCAGGACTGCAGGTGGAGTTTATCAACCCCATCTTCGAGTTTTCCAGAGCCATGAATGAGCTGCAACTCAATGATGCTGAGTTCGCTTTGCTCATTGCCATCAGCATCTTCTCTGCAGGTGCGGAGGAGGGGCAAGAGGGAAACTGAACAAGAGGCTTGCACCCAAGAGGGCTGCAGGCCCCACAGGGCAGGAATCGTGGAGGGGTGCAGAGGCCCTTGCTGTGTTATTTTGGGATGGAAGAGGCTGGGTGCAGCATATTTCTATATTTTGGTTGTGATTTGGGGTATGGAACTAGAACCCTGGTCAGACCTGCTCCTCAACTCTCCTGGTAACTATAGACCGGCCCAACGTACAGGACCAGCTCCAGGTAGAGAGGCTGCAACACACTTATGTGGAGGCCCTGCATGCCTACGTCTCCATCCATCACCCCCATGTGAGTCTCCCCATGGTGCCCTTTTTCCTCCCTTCCAAGGCTCATTTTCCGACACACTTATTTTCCTTTCAAGAGTCCTTCCCTGACTTAATCATGCACAGACAATTCTCTACCTCTCTCACAACTCCATTACCCTTGCCCCACTTCCCTGGGGAGAGACAAAGGCTGTACTTTTCCTCTCTTTCCCCCAGGACCGGCTGATGTTCCCACGGATGCTAATGAAACTGGTGAGCCTCCGGACACTGAACAGTGTCCACTCAGAGCAAGTGTTTGCACTGCGCCTGCAGGACAAAAAGCTTCCCCCGCTGCTGTCTGAGATCTGGGACGTGCACGAATGACTGTTCTTCCTCCATGTCTTCTGTTTTCTGGGCTGAATGGCTGAGGCCCAGTGGTTGTTTTTCTAGAGGTGGGGCAGACTGAGAGGGGTAAACATTCCTGGGAGCTGGGCAAAGTACATCATCATGTGGCATTAAAGGAGAGTCAAAAGGTTGGTAGTTTTGTGGCTGCTGGGCAGTGGGGGTCTTGCTAAAGCTGTGTTGCATTTGAAGACTCTTCTGACCCAACCAAATGGGTGAACCTGGGGGACACTTTGCACAAGGTTCTCCAGAGCCCAGCCCATCCTGCCTCCACCACTTCCTGTTTTCTGCACAGGGCCCCTAGAGAAACTCTCCACTGTCACTGCAGCTTGGCCATAAATGCCTTGGGGCTGCCTCACTGACAGGTCTGGCAGTGTTTGTACAGGAAGACCAAAATGAACACAGAATGAGAGAAACCACTTCTGGATTGCCGGTAGGGGCTCGGCAATAGTGGAGTGAAGGCTGCGTCCTTTAGGATCCGCTTCCAGACTCAGAAGAGGAGACTAGTCCCAAGTAACAGCTTTAGCAGCAAGGGGACTCCCTCTTACTAGCCGGTGCCACGAGGGTAAATGAAATGCTGAGGCTTAGATGCCTCCTTCCCTTTTAATGATCCAAGTGGGGCTGTGATGTCTTTCTGTCGGCGGGGGAGGAAGTTTGGATGTTCAGAACTAATGCCTCAGTCATGGTGCGCGGGCGCACGTATACCTCGCTTTTTTCGTTGGCATCTGAAGAAGAGGGCACAACAATCCCTCCTTTCGGCCCTTAGGCCCTGTGGGACAGGAATAAAAATCCCCTGAGGCCAGGGGTAGGCTCCCCTGTCTTGGGCCTCTCCGGAGGGTGGACTCCATTTCCCAGCGGGCCCCGCGGCCTCGCTCACGCCCCCTTTCCATGGAGCTCACCCTGTCTAGGTGATACCGCGGTCGCGCCTTCTGGCCTCAAGTACCCGCGCTGCCCCAGAATTGGAAGGTTCCACTGCTGGGGCTGCAGGCTTTCCTGCCCAGGCGGCTGGGCACTTCCAAGCCGCGTGCGGGGGGAGGGAGGGAGATGAGGAGGACTGTCAGAAAGTCTTAGGGGCGGTTCATGTTGAGAAGTCGCTTCCTGATTTATGCACATTTCGTCGAAACGGGCGCTATTGCCATATCAAATTAAAATCTGTTTGCGCAACCTAAACAAAACGTATTCCTTTGCGTCCTCCCCTTGGCTGTAGCAATGCTGGGCTGGCCCAGCGCGCCCCATCACGTTCCACTCCCGCACGTATAGGTGTGTGCGTAGCCGCCTCTCTCCCGAGTTTGGCTCCACCCTTCAGCTGTCGGGTTGGTGTAGCCCCGTCCCCCCGGAGGTGAATGGTACGGACCACGGGCCCCCTCAGCCTTCCCTTTCCAACCCTGCTCGAGTGGTGCGCGACCCCTGGTGCAGATGTGAACTGGTGCGCACTCGGAGCGGCGCTTGCGCCGGGGAGCCACTGACGGTCGGCTGCCGGGGGACATCGAGCCCTGCCTGGCCGGTCCCCCGGGGCTTGGGAGGTAGGAAGGCCTGGACCACTCCGGTCCCTAGAAGGGTATCTGGGACCGGGCTCTATAGGGATGGACCTCTCAGGTGGCCAGAGAGTGTGAGGAGGCGCGGGGTCTGGAGGAGGAGTGGGGGACCGTAGGGAATAGGGCGGGGCTAGAAGTGGGGGCGCTCCGGGCCGCCAAGGGGTTACGGGCTGCGGGCCTGGGCGCAGCTGCTGTTGCTGGGCTCGGTTCCTGCAGGGCTGGCGGCTGGCGTTGGTTCCGGGGTCGGGGAGAACTGTCCAGCAGGTGAGAGGGCGGGCAGAGCTGTCCAGCTCGAGGCCCTGGCTGGGATAAGCACCTGGCATGCGAGCGTGGAGTGTGTGTGTATGCGCGCGCGCGCTCATTTTTGGTTAGGGTTTGAACCACGTTTGGTTCTTAACATTTTTTTTTCTGCAGTTGGTGTTTCATAGTTGGCTTGTTGGGCAGTGGGGACACCGTTATAATCTTTCCTGCAACCGCTTCCCCTTCCGTCCTCGTACATAAATACTTTATTTTCCTGCGCTCCTTTCTTCACCAACCCTACCTATTACCTGCTTCTTCGCTCTCGTTCTGATCCACGCTGGACTAGTCTGTACTGTAGCGCTTGCAAGGTCACTGCCTGGGGAGGGGGAGGAGGAGAGGGAGCCTCCTGTTGTGCTCACATCAGCAAAGATGTCATATCGCTCTCCAGTTCCTGTGGTTTTGCTATGACATCCTGCCCCAAAGGACGAACCCAAAGGATTGATTAGCGTGGTCATTTGTAGGCTGAAAACATAGATACAGCTTAAAGGTTTGTGTGTTCTAAATCTGCATCTGGATGGAGTAGATGGTGATGTAGGACATCAGCAGATAGGTGTACTTTTTGAGCTTGATGCCTTTGGAATACAGGAGACAGGAACCAGGCGCTCTGAGTTTCTAAATATGGTTGAGGAAGGAGGCAGAGTTTGATCCTAAGTGAATAATGAAGACAGAGTATGAGTTATAGGTAATGTTAGAGGACTTAGAGTCTATGAGAAGAGGAGGGGGTAATGGAAAAAGCCTTAATTATCATTGCAATTGGAATGACCAAAGGCGATGGTTGTTGATACGATACGAATTGTGACTAAAATCTACCCTATCACTAGTTGCTAGAACAGTCACAAGATCTCAGGGTCTTGTGGTTCTGGAGGGAGATGAACATTGTGGAGAATGACAATGACTCGAGTTTTATCAAATGATTGTCAGTGGAGAGGGGCTGGAATCCCACCAAGGCTTGAGGCCTGATAGCTGATATGTTAGTAGATGCTTCAGGTGTGATCTTTGAGATTTTGGTAAAAAGAGCTCCTGGTTTTCAGTGTAAAAATAGATTTCAAGGCTTAGCCTTGAGCTTTGGTACTGCAAATTTTGTTTTATTTTAAGATACTTTGGCTCTCACCCTAGGCATTTTCCACATACTTCTTTATAGAACAAATAATGCTTTATTCCTCCCGATTTCGTTTCTATATTCCCCTCCCCTTCTCATTGTGCTTGGGAAGTGCTGAGCTTAGCTCTTTAACATGCCCCACCTTCTGCAGCATGCTCATAACTCTATAGTAGTGGAGGACTTTTTTGAGTGGTAATATACCTAGAAATGAGGATATGGCATGCTTAGGAGCTTGGTGTTGGTTGTGTGGAAAGGAGATATCACTATCAAAATCCAGAATTAGGACAAAGTGCAAACTAAAGGCACATGGGGGTGAAGGTAACCTAATAATTAGCAGGTGCTGTTGATGGAAGAGATGTCTCCAGATTTAAGGAGAATGAGTTGTTACGGGCCCTGTTATGACCACTCAGTGCTGGTAGCAGCTCCTAGCACTGTGTGGTCTCCAAGTGGGGGAGGGGCTGTGGCTATTCTATAAATAGTGCTGGCAGCCAGAGTCGCTATGGAGACAAAACTGAATCCTATTACCTGCAAGTCCTATGTTGGGAGCAAGAGAAAGGAGAGAACAGTATTTTGATGATTTGAGAAGTTGTTGCAGATAGGTCTTTTTTATTATTAAGTAGGGGAGAAAAAAGACTTGTCATTATTTAAATCAAATTGGGCCTTAAGCATAAATGGAGTGTGTGTGTCTATATGTATGAGAGTGCTCACAGCAGCAAAGAGTGGTGTGTGAGTGGTTGTGTAGTGTAATGAGATTCTCTTTGTATGTCTATAGTGAATGAGGTCTTAGTGTGGCCATGTGGGGAGCACAGAGGTAGAATCCTGAAAGCACTGAAAATAGGCTTGTAGTGGCGTGAAACATTTATTTAAAGAAGTCTTTGGAGACCCAACGGAAATGAATTATGATTAAGACCATGTAAGCTTTTCCTAATTTTTGGACTATGGTTTCGAAAGTCCCCTGAACATCTCTCTCTGTCCTTGCAGAAATCCTGTTATTCATGCATCAAATTCTTAATTTCTGTAAAATAGAGAAAGACGAGGCCTCATCTGTTTGTATTATATTACTGATTCTAATCCTGGGAGGAGAATAGAGAGAAAGACTATGATTCTGCACCAAGGGCAGAGCTGTAACAGTAACCACTGGGCCCCTTTCTTGCTGGAAGAGAGGAGGAAAATGGTTTCCATGAAGCAAATGGGACATAGATGTTCTTCATTTCAGATCACATGGGGAAAAGTAGCCAGCTGTTGTTACTGTCTGAGTGTAACTAACTATACAGTCTATAAGGTTCGTTTCACATCAAGCTGAATACAGAATGTTGGATCAGAGAATGATTAGGTTTCTATCTAGAGATAGGAGTGCAGACTAGTACTGATTAGAGAGTCTGGCTTGATCCTGCTCCATCCTGGAGCAGTCCTAAAAGTGACTTAATTTTTGTTATCATAATGACTGAGTCCAGATTAGACTAACTGGGTCTGTTTTTCAGAAACAGAACCCCAGGGGTGAGGATGGTTTGTAGGGATGGGAGGTGAGCCATTATTTATCTTGTTTCTTGACATTTGACTCTGTGAGCTCATAAGCCCAGATCGAGCTCTTGGCTAGGAGAAGTGTCCCTTCTATCTTTAGTACTAAAATGGAACACCTGACCAGTGCCCTAAGAGGGATGAATCCCTTTGGCACAGCAAAGGATCTTAGCAGTACTTTTTCCCTATTAGACTTGGATCTTCAGATAATACCAGAATTCATCCTGGGAACTTTGACTCCTTGCTTGGCGCCTTGAAGTTTCTGTGAGATGAACTGATGAATAGGAGCCATGGTACAGAAGAAGAAGTTCTGCCCCCGGGCACTGGATTACCTCGTGATCGTAGGGGCCAGGTAACCAGAGAGACTGGTTTTTTTTTGTCTTGTCATCTGGGACAGCCGCACAACTGTAATTATTCCTTTCTCCATTTCCACCTTGCTCTGTGTATCTCATGCTCCTGTTTTACCCTGATAGGAACCTTGATGCCACTGTTAGGTGGATAGGGAGTACTGGCTTGGAGGAACAGAGATAGAGCAAAACTCTACTCTTAACTGGCATCTTTGTGATCTTGAGCAGATATGCTCTATATATCCTGGTTTCCTTATTTGGTAAAAACAAGAAGTACATAGTGCTCCTTCTCTACCTACACATACTGTTTTGGTGATTCATTAGCTAATAGACCTTGAAAGGTGTTACTCATCTTGTTAGTGATAATTTTATTGTTGCACTTTCCCTTTCATTTCAGGATAGCTGTTGTCATGGCAGTGCAGACCTCAGTTAGCCTACCAGCTAAATGTCTCAAGCAGTACCCATGTTTTTCAAGGCCCTGACATTAGCTTACTTTATCCAGTGGCATTTTGAGCTTAATTTCTGGACTGTGGTTAAAATTTGAAAGAGCATCCTAGCCTCAGGTTGCTGAATTTGTCTTTGTATTCTTCAGGCACCCGAGCAGTGACAGTGTGGCCCAGACTCCTGAATTGCTACGGCGATACCCATTAGAGGATCATGCTGAGTTTCCCCTGCCCCCAGATGTAGTGTTCTTCTGCCAGCCCGAGGGCTGTCTGAGTGTGCGGCAGCGGCACATGAGCCTACGGGATGACACCTCTTTTGTCTTCACACTCACTGACAAGGACACTGGAGTCACACGTTATGGCATCTGTGTTAACTTCTACCGGTCCTTCCAAAAGCGAATGCCTAAGGAAAAGGGGGAAGGTGGGGCAGGGTCTCATGGGAAGGAAGGACCCCGTGCCACCCGCACCTCAGAAGAGGTTGGCACTGAGAACTCAGAGAGTGGCTCATCCTTGCAGCCTCCCAGTGCTGATTCCACCCCTGATGTGAACCAGTCTCCTCGGGGTAAATGCAGGGCCAAGTCAGGCAACCGATCCCGCAACAGTACTCTGACCTCCCTGTGTGTGCTGAGCCACTACCCCTTCTTCTCCACCTTCCGAGAATGTCTGTATACCCTCAAACGTCTGGTGGACTGCTGTAGTGAGCGACTGCTGGGCAAGAAACTGGGCATCCCTCGAGGCATACAGAGGTATGGCTTGCTGCATTTAGAAATGAGGTATAATTGGTCCAGGAAGAGAGCAGGAAATTTTCACTAAAGCCTGAGGTCCTCAGACCTACTGAAGTGTATTATGTTAGTCCTTAAAGAAAAAGACTGCTTTAGAGTTGGACTTCATCCTATCATAACTGTGTTTGGACTGGTGCTGATGAGTTTGATATGTACAATAAGCCCTGTTATGTGCATGTTTTTACAGTTGTTCTCACCCTTATGTATACCTACGAGTTCTAACTGAGCCCAGTGGGCAGGCTTTTCCAATCGCCATCATTATGCCCTCTGTGGTCACACTGGGTTGCAGTGGAGTGTCAGCCCCTGGTGCTCATGTATCTGCTTCCTGCTGTCTACTCCTTAGGGACACCATGTGGCGCATCTTTACTGGATCATTGCAGATGGAGGAGAAGTCGAGTGCCCTTCTGCAGGACCTTCGAGAGATCGAGGCCTGGATCTATCGATTGCTGCGCTCCCCAGTACCTGTCTCTGGGAAGAAGCGAGTAGACATTGAGGTCCTACCCCAGGAGCTCCAGCAAGCTCTGACCTTTGCTCTTCCGGACCCCTCTCGATTCACATTAGTGGATTTCCCTCTGCACCTTCCCTTGGAACTTCTGGGTGTGGATGCCTGTCTTCAGGTGCTAACCTGCATTCTGTTAGAGCACAAGGTGAGCTTTCTAGATGTCTCTAGGGAAAGGGCTTAAACTATGGCAGAAGCTAGACCATAAGCTCTTTAAGGACAAGTACTACATCTTTTTCATTGTTTTTTCTCCAGGAGGTAACACGATGTCAAGTATAGAGTAGGTACTCAGTAGTTATGGATTGATTGAAGGTACTGGTGTCAGCGAGACATGTTCAGAAGGTCCAAACTCAGTTGAATTATCCTTAACTGTACCTAATTCTCTGGAGAGATCAGTAGTTGTGTTCCGATGAGTGGTCCTCGGATTGGGAGTAGAAAAACTAGGAAGGCAAGGGAGTAATTTGAAGGAAAATTACTACAGTGCTTGGGTTGGGAGGTGGCGAGCAGGGTGGGGCAATGATAATTGTGGAAAATGCCGTAGGCATGATGAAATGGAAATTAAATTATCTCGTTGGAAGCTGTTTTCTTGTGAACTTTATTTATGCTGTTGAGTGATCCTTATGACATATGGCAGGTGGTGCTACAGTCTCGAGACTACAATGCACTGTCCATGTCTGTGATGGCATTTGTGGCAATGATCTACCCCCTGGAGTATATGTTTCCTGTAATCCCACTGCTGCCCACCTGCATGGCATCAGCAGAGCAGGTGGGTCTCCAGGTGTTTTCTGGCTTTGTCACGTCTATTTTCCAACTCTGTCCAGCTCCGAGGGAAAGCTTAATGCCCAAAGAAGTTGTAAATCAGTAGTGGTCCTTAATCCCATAGCATAACTTATTTGCCTGTAGAGTATGACCTTACTTAAACTGATCTTGTGGCAAAACCTATGCTATTTATGGTTTGTATTTATCACAGTTAATGATTAGAGGCTACTGGGTACACTGCTGCAGGTGTCAACGTAATGTACAGGATATGCACTACATATACATGTGTATATGCATATCTTATACATATGTGTGTATGTAACATATGAAACTTGGAAAAGGGGTTGTAGACCTGCATTTCTTTATCTAGAAAAATTCTGACTTGTTAAGTGATCACGGTAAGTTTAGTTTCTGTTTCTTAATCCTCTTTATCCTTTCTGCAGCTATTGTTGGCTCCAACCCCGTACATCATCGGGGTCCCTGCCAGCTTCTTCCTCTACAAACTGGACTTCAAAATACCTGATGATGTATGGCTGGTGGATCTGGACAGTAATCGGGTGAGGTTCTTGGCTGAGGCATTGTAGGGTCTGGAATGAGGACTGTGTTCTGTTTTTCTAGATTACTCCCAGACAGGTCTTAAATTGGTGGGTGATTTGTGTTGTGTAAGTCTGACACAATTTTTTTAAATGTTGCTTCTACTTTATTGGCTTAAGAGGATCTGGATTATGACTTGAAGAATTACAAGATTTAGTTTTGTCAGAATTCAGTGCTCCTCCATATCTGAGCAGTAGGGTACTTGTGGCTACAGGACCATTACATATGGTGTAGATCATCTAATGGTTTTCTTGGAGTATAGTTTCTAGTAAGAAACTGTCTTTTGATTAAGACTTTTTTACAATATGTATTAATATTCTTTATATTCAAACTTCAATAGAAAGGCCTTACATAAAACTTTAGAAAATACAAAAAAGTATAAAGAAGTAAATAAAAACTATAATCTCATTATCTAGAGATAGTCACCAATAACATTTAAGTTTCTTTCTTTTCAGGTGTGTGTGTGTGTGTGTCATGTATGTGTATATGCATATCTTATGTATGTGTGCGTATGTAATGCATGAGTTCACATATATATGATGATGCTGTCTATACAGCTTCCTATTTTGGTCCCTACCTCTATTTAAGAGAAACTCCTAAGCAGTTACTTCTAAGATCATGCCTTTTCTCTGTTTTCTGGTGCAGGTGATTGCCCCCACCAATGCAGAAGTGCTCCCTGTCCTGCCAGAACCGGAATCATTAGAGCTGAAAAAACATTTAAAGCAAGTAGGTGAAGACTGAACAAAAGGAAGGGGAGCAGTAGTTGCTTAGGGCCAATGTAGGCAGACAGCTGCTGTAAGAGCCAGTTTCCTCTGTTAGCCTTGGGTGGGCTTGAGAAGAGGTGTATCCCATTTCTGGGTGGCAGAGTGAATCTTAAAAAGGGCTTTTTGGGTTCCTTCTAACTCATTGTATGCCTTCCAACCCTCTAAAACTTATGTTGTGTAAAACTACCCTTCATTTTCTGTTTCTTGTCACAGCTGCCATTCTTCATGGCCTTGGAACATTTGCCCAGTCTTGTAAGAAAGGAGTTAATAGCTTGGACAATCTGGTTTCTATTATATTTTCCTCTTGAATTGATTCCTAAGTCCCTATAGAATGCTTTCTTCAAAAATTCCTCTTTGAGTAATCCTTTAGGTGCATTTTTCTTTTCTTTTTTTTTTATTTTGTTATCATTAATCCACAATTACATGAGGAACATTATGTTTACTAGGCTCCCCCCTCCACCAAGTCCCCCGCACAAACCCCATTACAGTCACTGTCCATCAGTGTAGTAAGATGCTGTAGAATCACTACTTGTCTTCTCTGTGTTGCACAGCCCTCTCATGCCCCCCCCTACATTATACATGCTAATCATAATGCCCCCTTTCTTTTTCCCCGCCCTTATTCCTCGCTTCCCACCCATCCTTCTCAGTCCCTTTCCCTTTGATAACTGTTAGTCCATTCCTAGGTTCTGTAATTCTGCTGCTGTTTTGATCCTTCAGTTTTTCTTTGTTCTTTTTTTTTTTAATTTTTTTATTTTGGAATCATTAATCTACAATTACATGAAGGACATTATGTTTACTAGGCTCCCCCCCTTCACCAAGTCCCCTCCAGATCCCCGTTCACAGTCATTGTCCATCAACATAGTAAGATGCTGTAAAATCACTACTTGTCACCAAGTTCACAGTCACTGTCCTTCAACATAGTAAGATGCTGTAGAATCACTACTTGTCTTCTCTGTGTTGCACAGCCCTTCCCGTGCCCCCCAACACTATACATGCTAATCGTAATGCCCCCCTTTCTTTTCTTCCCGCCCTTATCCCTCCCTTCCCACCCGTCCTCCCCAGTCCCTTTCCCTTTGGTAACTATTAGTCCATTCTTGGGTTCTGTGCTTCTGCTGCTGTTTTGTTCCTTCAGTTTTCTTTTGTTCTTATACTCCACATATGAGTGAGATCATTTGGTACTTGTCTTTCTCCGCCTGGCTTATTTCACTGAGCATAATACCCTCTAGCTCCATCCATGTTGTTGTGAATGGTAGGATTTTTTTTTCTTAGGGCTGCGTAATATTCCATTGTGTATATGTACCACATCTTCTTTATCAGTTCATCTACTGATAGACACTTAGGTTGCTTCCATTTCTTGGCTATTGTAAATAGTGCTGCAATAAACATAGGGGTTCATCTGTCTTTTTCAAACTGCGCTGCTGCATTCTTAGGGTAAATTCCTAGAAGTGGAATTCCTGGGTAAAATGGTATGTCTATTTTAAGCTTTTCGAGGAATCTCCATACTGCTTTCCACAATGGTTGAACTAATTTACATTCCCACCAGCAGTGTAGGAGGGTTCCCCTTTCTTCACAACCTCGCCAACATTTGTTGTTGTTTGTCTTTTGGATGGTGGCGATCCTTACTGGTGTGAGGTGATATCTCGTGGTGGTTTTAATTTGCATTTCTCTGATGATTAGCGATGTGGAGCATCTTTTCATGTGTCAGTTGGCCATCTGAATTTCTTCTTTGGAGAAGTGTCTGTTCAGCTCCTCTGCCCATTTTCTAATTGGATTATTTGCTTTTTGTTTGTTGAGGTGTGTGGGCTCTTTATATATTTTGAATGTCAACCCTTTATTGAATCTGTCATTTATGAATATATTCTCCCATACTGTAGGATACCTTTTTGTTCTATTGATGTTGTCCTTTGCTGTACAGAAGCTTTTCAGCTTAATATAGTCCCACTTGTTCATTTTTGCTTTTGTTTCCCTTGCCCAGGGAGATAAGTTCATGAAGAAGTCACTCATGTTTATGTCCAAGAGATTTTTGCCTATATTTTCCTCCAAGAGTTTTATGGTTTCATGACTTACATTCAGGTCTTTGATCCATTTCGAATTTACTTTTGTGTATGGGTTTAGACAGTGATCCAGTTTCATTCTCTTACATGTAGCTGTCCAGTTTTGCCAGCACCATCTGTTGAAGAGACTGTCATTTCCCCATTGTATGTCCATGGCTCCTTTATCATATATTAATTGACCATATATGTTCGGGTTAATGTCTGGAGTCTCTATTCTGTTCCACTGGTCTGTGGCTCTGTTCTTGTGCCAGTACCAAATTTTCTTGATTACTGTGACTTTGTAGTAGAGCTTGAAGTTGGGGAGCGAGATTCCCCCCACTTTATTCTTCCTTCTGAGGATTGCTTTGGCTATTCATGGTCTTTGGTGTTTCCATATGAATTTTTGAACTATTTGTTCCAGTTCATTGAAGAATGTTGTTGGTAATTTGATAGGGATTGCATCAAATCTGTATATTGCTTTGGGCAGGATGGCCATTTTGACGATATTAATTCTTCCTAGCCAAGAACATGGGATGAGTTTCCATTTGCTAGTGTCCTCTTTGATTTCTCTTAAGAGTGTCTTATAGTTTTCAGGGGTGCATTTTTCATTGATTGATTTTCTTCTGCATGCTGAACATAGTACCTGCAGGTAAAACATGAAAGGGCCCCGTTCCTTTGCCCCCGTGTATGTGTTATTGTAGGACCGCCAGTAGATACCTCTGTATTTCTTTTTAGGAATCCTTGCTGTTATTTGTAGAGTCTTCAGGAATATCTCTCTCTGTTGTCTGAATGATTTCTGTCTGGATTTAAAGGGACCATTTTGTGACATCCCTCTCATTCTCACTCCATCACTGGTGATACAATATAATATCTTGTGCAGAGTTTACTGGGGATTGCAGGTTCAGGAAGTTTGTCTCCCCTTGGTGTGTTTTCATTCTTGATGATTGCTTTAGTATGACTAGAGATGGAGAGGCTGGTATATGAAATACTACTTTAAGTGTTTGTAAGAGCTAAGATCCTTGGATTCATTGATCCCATATTCTTTTTTTTTTTTAAATTAAGGTATTGATACACACTCTTAAGAAGATTTCACATGAAAAACAATGTGGTTACTACATTCACCCATATTATCGAGTCCCCCCCCATACCCCATTGCAGTCACTGTCCATCAATGTACGAAGATGCCACAGAGTCACTACTTGTCTTCTCTGTGTTACACTGTCTTTCCTATGATCCCCCCACACCATGTGTGCCAATCATAATACCCCTCAATCCCCTTCTCCCTCCCTCCCCACCTGCCCTCCAACACCCCTCCCCTTTCGTAACCACTAGTCCCTTCTTGGAGTCTGTGAGTCTGTGGCTGTTTTGTTCCTTCAGTTTTGCTTCGTTGTTAGACTCCACAATTGAGGGAAATCATTTGGCACTTGTTTTTCTCCACCTGGCTTATTTCACTGAGCATAATATCCTCCATCTCCATCCATGTTGTTGCAAATGGTAGGATTTGTTTCTTTCTTATGGCTGAATAGTATTCCATTGTGTATATGTACCACATCATCTTTATCCATTCATCTACTGATGGACACTTAGGTTTCTTCCATATCTTGGCTATTGTAAAAAGTGCTGTGATAAACATAGGGGTGCATATGTCTTTTTGAATCTGAGAACTTGTATTCTTTGTGTAAATTCCTAGGAGTGGAATTCCCAGGTCATATGGTATTTCTATTTTTATTTTTTTGAGGAACCTCCATATTGCTTTCCACAGTGGTTGAACTAGCTTACATTCCCACCAACAGTGTACGAGGGTTCCCCTTTCTCAGCATCCTCGCCAGCATTCGTTCTTAGTCTTTTCCATGCTGGCCATCCTAACTGGTGTGAGGTGATATCTCATTGTGGTTTTTATTTGCATTTCCCTGATGATTAGTGATGTGGAAGCATCTTTTCGTGTGTCTCTTGGCCATCTGAATTTCTTCTTTGGAGAAGGGTCTCTTCATATCCTCTGCCCATTTTTTAATAGGATTATTTGCTTTTTGGGTGTTCAGGCATGTGAGTTCTTTATATATTTTGGATGTCAACCCCTTGTCGGATATGTCGTTTACAAATATATTCTCCCATACCCATATTGTAAAATGCCTTTTTGTTCTGTTGATGGGGTCCTTTGCTGTACAGAAGCTTTTTAGTTTGATGTAGTTGCATGTGTTCATTTTTGCTTTTGTTTCCCTTGCTCGAGGAGATTTGTTCAGGAAGAAGTTGCTCGTGTTTATATTCAGGAGATTTTTGCCTATGTTGTCTTCTAAGAGTTTTATGGTTTCATGCTTTACATTCAGGTCTTTGATCCATTTCAAGTTTACTTTTGTGTATGGGGTTAAATAATAATCCAGTTTCATTCTCTCACATGTAGCTGTCCAGTTTTGCCAGCACCAGCTGTTGAAGAGGCTGTCATTTCCCCATTGTATGTCCATAGCTCCTTAATCATGTATTTATTGACCATATATGGTTGGGTTTATATCAGGGCTCTCTAGTCTGTTCCATTGGTCTATGGGTCTGTTCTTGTGCCAGTACCTAATTTTCTTGATTACTGTGACTTTGTAGTAGAGCGTGAAGTTGGGGACTGTAATCCCCCCAACTTTATTCTTCCTTCTCTGGATTGCTTTGGGTATTCAGGGTCTTTTGTGGTTCCATATGAATTTCAGAATGATTTTCTTTAGTTTGTTGAAGAATGCTGTTGGTATTTTGATAGGGATTGCATTGAATCTGTAGATTGGTTTAGGCAGGATGGCCATTTTGACAATATTAATTCTTCCTATCCATGAGCACAGGATGTGTTTCCATTTATTGATATCTTCTTTAATTTCTCTCATGAGTGTCTTGCAGTTTTCAAGGTATAGGTGTTTCACTTCCTTGGTTAGGTTTATTCCTAGGTATTTTATTCTTTTTGATGCGATTGTGAATGGAATTGTTTTCCTGATTTCTCTTTCTGCTAGTTCATCATTAGCGTATAGGAATGTAACAGATTCCTGTGTATTAATTTTGTATCCTGCAACTTTGCTGAATTCAGATAATAGATCTCGTAGTTTTGGAGTGGATTATTTTGATCCCGTATTCTTACACCGCAACTCAGTGTTTGGACTGGCCGCATTACTGTCCCCTGGACTTGTTGGAGGTGCAGAATCACCACAGACATGCTGAATTAGAATCTGCATTTTAATATCCTAGGTAATTCCTGTGTTTATTACCATTTAAGAAGCACTGCTGGTCTAGACCAGTAGTTTTCAAACTGCTCCTGGGGCATCTTAGGGGCTGATTCAGGTTGGGAGCACTGAGCATGTGAGACTCTGGGTTCCTCATGTCCTTCAAGAAGCTTTACTTTCTGTTTTTTTTTATTAAGGTATCGCTGATATACACTCTTATGAAAGTTTCACATGAAAAACATTGTGGTTACTACATTCACCCATATTATCAAGTTACCCCCATACCTCACTGTAGTCACTGTCCATCAGCGTAGTAAGATGCCACAGAGTCACTACTTGTCTCAGAGAAGCTTTACTTTTACATGCTTCAATTGTTTATATTTCCACATAGATTTCAATTGAAAAACGAGATTTCATGGCTAAAATATGTTTGAAAACTAATGCCCTGGACTTGACTTCAGATTTGATTAAGTTGCCTTGACCCAAGTTGGCTTAAGCTGAAGGTCTGTGTACACATTATTTTCTAAAGGTCCAAATATTTGGATTCTTATTTCAAAGTTGAGAACTCTTTCCTAGGAAATGAGGTTGGCTAGTCAACCAGGAATCTGCCTTCTATGAAGAATTTCTTATTGCTCCACAGGCCCTTGCCAGCATGAGTCTCAACACCCAGCCCATCCTCAATCTGGAGAAATTCCATGAGGGCCAGGAAATCCCTCTTCTCTTGGGAAGGCCTTCTAGTGACCTGCAGTCCACACCATCCACAGAATTCAATCCACTCATCTATGGCAATGACGTGGATTCTGTTGATGTTGCGACCAGGTATGATCAAGTCAACAAGGCAATCAGTGAGCTCTTGGATTGGTCTCTGATCTCCAGGCGGCCTAGAGGCAGACTGCTTCCCTGAGCCTGAGTTCCTTTATAAACATGTATAATATTTGTTCATATTTGCTTCCTTAGTAAAAGCAAAGAGAAGAAACTCTTTTTGTTCAGCACACTCAGAGGCCTTTTAAGCCTTGAGTGAAAAAGGAGACTGATGATTCTTTAAGCCTGTGAAGTGGTGCTTTGGGAGGTGGTCTGAAACTATGATTGTAGGAACCCTCCCAGCCCGAGCTGGAGACTGGACTGCCTTACTGCCCCCTTCTTCCCCAGAGTGGCCATGGTCCGTTTCTTCAACTCCCCCAACATGCTGCGGGGCCTTCAGACACACACACGCACTCTGCGGCTCTTCCCTCGGCCCGTGGTCGCTTTCCAAGTGGGCTCCTTTCTAGCCTCACGCCCCCGGCAGACACCTTTTGCTGAGAAATTGGCCAGGACTCAGGCTGTGGAGTATTTTGGGGAATGGATCCTTAACCCCACGAACTATGCCTTTCAGAGAATTCACAACAGTGAGTCCACCTACCCTCTGCTCAGCCCCACCTTCTGCCTTTGTCCTCCTGATGGCCCTTCCCTCTCCTTTTTCCCTTTCTGATCTTTTACCTGCCCCTTCCATTCCTATTTTGCTTTAGACTTTTTGCTACCTTTCTTTTACGTGTTGCTTGCTTTTTCCCCCTTGTTGCTAACTCTGTCCTTTTTTCTCTTTGGGTAGACGTGTTTGATCCGGCCCTGATTGGGGACAAGCCAAAGTGGTACGCTCATCAGCTGCAGCCCATTCATTATCGAGTCTATGATGGCAGTTCCCAGCTGGCTGAGGCGCTGAGTGTGCCCCTAGAGCGTGACTCTGACTCAGACCCTCCTGATGACAGGTGAGCAGTCCCTTATGGAGGTAAAATAATTTTTAAAGAAGAGGCTCTCACTAGCCCTTGTTTAACACAATGGCAAAATGTCACAGGACTTACTTAACAGTCTTTGAAGCCTTGAGTTACATTTTGATTGTTTTATATTTGCTTCTTTATCTTAAGAATGCTCCTCTTTTTAATATTCCTAGTGCTGATTGCTGATTCTTTTCCCTGCTCCTCCTTTCTGTTTGTTTTCTATTTTTATATTTGTGCTCTTCACTCTGCAGTGGCAGCGATAGTATGGATTATGATGACTCAAGCTCTTCTTACTCCTCCCTTGGTGACTTTGTCAGTGAAATAATGAAATGTGACATCAATGGTGATACTCCCAGTAAGTGTCCTTGGGGAGAGTGGCCAGCTCTGGGCAGGGTTTGGGGTTCTGGGCTGGTGTAGTCTGTACTTGCCACCTGTGGGTTTTGGCAGATGTGGATCCACTGACACACGCAGCGCTGGGGGATGCCAGCGAGGTGGAGATCGATGAGCTGCTGACCCAGAAGGAAGCAGAGGAACCTGGCCCAGACAACGGGACCTCTCAGGAAAACCCCCCACTGTGCTCTAGCTCCAGCAGCCCCACCAGCAGCAGTCCCAGCGCCGTCACCCAGGGAGCCTGTTCTGTACGTGGGGCTACTGCTTGGGATGTGGGCCTCATCTGTATTAAAGTTCAGATAAAGCTCCTTATTTGCTCCTTTCTTCACAAGCTCCTATCTTCCTCTACATAGGCCCCATAGCTTACAGCCTATGACACAGTTTTGACTCCAGAAGGAGCTCATCAGGCTTTGTTCAAGATTCAGCTAAGATTTCCCCTTGCATAGCTTGTGGGGACAGAATGGGGGTGTTGCAGAGATCTTTTCTCACATATTCCTCAGGGTAGGAATTTGACAAGCCTAGATCATCCCTGCCAAGCTGAAAACAAGGGAAGGCATCACTGGGTACCAGGCAACCACTTTTTATTTTATATGGTTTAGGAACCGGCTGACTCAATGGAAATGGATGCTAAGGCAGCAGCAGGCGTCTCCAAGTCCCTCCCGCCCGCGCCTCCCAGCATGGGCAAGTGGAACATGGACAGGCGTCAGACAGAAATTGGAGCGGGGTCAGTGCGCCAGCAAACCTATGACAATCCATACTTCAAGTCACAGTATGGCTTTCCCCCTGAGGAAGATGACGATGAGCAGGGGGAAAGTTACACTCCCCGATTCAGCCATCATGTCAATGGCAATCGGTGAGAGCCTAGGGACACCACTAGAAGGGTAACTTGAAGACCTCACTGCAGTGGAGCCTGGGTGAGGGTTAATCAGGAGGCCGGAGAAGTCTGAATGCCCTTATGGTCCTGCCATCCCTAGAGGGTGGTGCTTTGATGTAGGCATTTAGGAATTGCGGGAAGGGAAGAGTGTCTGCAATGTAGTGTAAGGCCCACACACCCATGAGTAGGTACCTGTGCCTGGGACTCATAGGTGCCACTGTGCATTCAAGGGCTCAAAAGCTGCTGCGGCCCAACAGCTTGAAACTGGCAAGCGACTCAGATGCAGAGTCAGACTCCCGAGCGAGCTCCCCCACCTCCACCATCTCCAACAACAGCAGCGAGGGCTTCGGGGGCATCGTGTCTTTTGCCAGTAAGTGCCTTCAACCCTCTCATGGTTCTGTCCCATTTTCCCTCCAGTAGGGCCTGAGTGTGGCAGGTGCTGCTTAGAACTTCAGATACAGGCCTGGGTTGGTGTTACCAACCCCCATTCAGGTCACTTGAGTGATAATGAATGAGATATTTTTAAGGGAGATCAATAAAGGACAGGGACAGAGATCTTACTATGCTTATACCTGGAGGTTTCCGTCTATTTCAGGCAAGACAGCTGGTCAACTGACAAATAATCATTACACTTAAAAGCATACACTTGTACTTATATTTTGTGGAAATATTCTGGTCAGATTTTATTTAGGTATATAATATCTGGTGAAGAGCATTTTCGTGAACATGTATCGAAATCTATATGACACTGACTTTTGTGCTTAAAGAATATTTCCAGAAATGAGGGAGGGTATCAGTTAAAGACTGAAGACAGACTAGGGATCAGAGAAAGCCAACATATGGAATGATTGTGATTGTGAGTTTTTTCAGAAGCTGGGGAGGGACAGCACCAACTTCAGTCCTGAAGTGCACTAACTGCTGGCTTTTGTGCCCAATCAGCAACAGATGAGCAACTTGGATATCATCATGAGAGGTGGTCGGAGAAAGCTGTTGTTGGGTTTTGAGCAGTCCTGGCAGTGGTCCCTTTTTGTTTGTCCCGAGTTAGACTTAGTCTTTTCTAAGATAGAGCAGAGGCCCTGGGATTGTGTCTGAAAAGGAGGAAGGTGAAGATGACACAGTCGTTGGAGTGTGACGCTTTCATTCTTTATCCCCCAACTCATTGCTCTCACACTGTCCCCTTGATAGGCAGCCTGTATCGGAACCACAGTACAAGCTTCAGTCTTTCAAACCTCACACTGCCCAGCAAGGGTGCCCGGGAGAAGATCACACCCTTCCCTAGTCTGAAAGGTAACTGTGGCCCTCCTTCTGCCCAACCAGGATTTTCTGGGAAATATTTCAGGCCTGTGGGTGCTTGTCAAGAGCCCTGTGTGTGATGAATCATTTGATCTGGCTATTGCCCCTCCTATCGCTTCTCATGGCTTTTATTGCACATTGTGGGCTTTTGCTGGTTTTCAGTTGGAAACTATCTTGGTAGGTAAAAAGAAAGCCCTGTTACCTCATTTAGCATAATGGCAACTGTGGGATTACTGCTGCCTCTGGGGGAACTTGTCAGGGGTACATAATTAAACTTGGTATCATCAGCTGCCACTGGTCACCTACACAGTTCCTACTGCATGGACTTAGCAGCTGGCCCACCAGGGATGGTTGTGAAGAGCCTGGCAGTGTTCATGGAGTCAGGAAGCCTATTACTTTGGCTTCAAGTCAACACAGGGCCTGTGGGTGAGCCAGGTAATATTGGTTGGCTTCTCGGGGGCAGTTAAGACCTTATTTGATTTTCATCAAGAGACCTTATTTGATCTCTGACAGTTTTCAGGGTTCTTCTGAATTTACTCTGACTTCTGATTGTTTCCTCTGGATATGGTGCTAAAATAGTTAATCACAGTAGAAAAGCACAGTGGGAAGCAGCTCCATATGTTTTTACTGATCTCTCTTTGCAGTGGTTAAAAATGTCAGGAATAGAAGGAATGTTCTTTGGTGGGGTTGGAAACATAGGGTACATGGGCAGCAGGGCATCATAGCTGGTAGTGCAGGGAACTAACTGGTGCTGTAGAATCCGTACATGGCTTGGCAGGTTAGGGATGGAAAAGTGTTAGTTTACCAGCTTTAATTTGGTGCGGTTGCAGAGGAGAACAATCAAAATGCTTTCATTGCATGCTGATGCTTCACCGCATTTGCTGCACTTGTCACTTCCATCCACCACTGCCCATCCTTACACCCTCATCCCCCTTCCCACGGCAGGGTCTGCAAGATAGGTCTCTTCCCTTTACATACCTGCAGGCCCTCTGGACCCCCGTGCTGGGTGTGTTAGGAACCCGTGGCCCTCCTGTTGTGCATGTGCCTCTTTAGTCCCTGAAGGCTCTTGTGTCATTTACCCTGCCCCTGGCTTTGAGAGGCCATAGTCTTAAAGATGGTCTTTCCTTGAGCTGTGGTTGTCTCCTGGTCACCTGGCTTCCAGCTCTGAGGTGCCTAAACACCGAGGTTATGTACACTAAGCTTCAGGAGAATGCTCAGATGATCTGACTTTCAGTTCCATTGAGGGGTTTAGGGGTTTGGTATTGTGGTGCACCTACTAATTGTGTATTTTGTGTCCCAGTATTTGGGCTAAATACTCTAATGGAGATTGTTACTGAAGCCGGCCCTGGGAGTGGTGAAGGTGGGTCTTGCCCGTGAGCTGTGCATGATCTTTTCCTAGCATCTTCTATGCCTGCTTGAGGGCCATCCTCCTCATGGAGCAAGCAATATCACATGCGTGACCTGCCTGGCTCCGTGCCCCTTGGTGCCCGTGCTTGCCCATGGGGCATGCTGCTGGTGCATGTGGAGTGACCCAAGTCTCCATCCCCACCTCCTCCACACTGCCATAGCTGGTCTCCCTGTGTGATGCCCTGGTGCTGCCCTCACCCAGTCTTCTGGGGAACGGTTGTGGACATGACTACCTAGGGCTGTGCTGATCCTGCCTCCAGACCACAACAGTGACGCCTCTCATTCCTGCCCTCCCCGTCTGCAGGAAACAGGAGGGCCCTAGTAGACCAGAAACCATCTGTCATCAAACACACCCTGACAGTGAAAAGAGAGCCGCTGTCACCCCAGGGTCGATCGAGCAACTCTAGGTAATAAATAGCAGGGCTATTTTGAAAGTTCTCTCATAGAGGTACATTCCTGTACCAAACGTTAGGGATGCTCAAGAGTGGGAGAGAAGCTTTTAGTCGGGGAGATGAAACCGTTGTTGCCAGCACTCCCAGTGGGTCATAGCTCCCATACAAGGGTTGTATGGCTCAGTGTTGAGGAGAGTGAAACAGCCCTAGTGGGTGCTTGTGACAACCAGGTGATCTGGGGAGAGAGGGAATTCAGTGGACTTGGCCCCTGGAGGCAAGCATCTAGGCTGCTGAAGGGTGGGCTGCTCTGCAAAGAAGCTGGAGACCACAAAAGTGTGTGGACCCCATAGTGCAAGCCAGCAGTTCTTGAAGGAGGTGGTGCACAGCGTGCTGGACGGCCAGGGCGTTGGCTGGCTCAGTGTGAAGAAGGTGCGACGGCTGTTGGAGAGTGAGCAGCTGCGTGTCTTTGTCCTGAGCAAGCTGAACCGCACAGTGCAGTCAGAGGATGATGCCCGGCAGGATGTCATCCCAGATGTGGTCAGTGTTGGGAGTTGGAATCAACTGGGAAGAGGGGCTTGGACACCAGAGGTGGTTTTGCCAACTCTCGGCCTGGGCTGTTGTTGCAGGAGATCAGTCGGAAGGTGTACAAGGGAATGTTAGACCTGCTCAAATGCACCGTGCTCAGTCTGGAGCAGTCCTATGCCCACGCAGGTTTGGGGGGCATGGCCAGCATCTTTGGGCTTCTGGAGATCGCCCAGACCCACTACTATAATAAAGGTAGGGAAAGAATGTGAATCTATCCGCTTGACAAGTTTCCCAGTGCCAAGCTGCTGCCCATCCGGCTTGGGATTTTATTTCTAGTGCATGTTTATGTGTACTAGGTATTTTCCTGTCATGAGATGTCAGCTTATCTTTCCTTGCACTTCGTCCATTCCATATCCTCCTGTGTCCTTGCTTCTCCTACCTTACTTCCTTATCTTGATTCCCGAGCACTGTTTCTTTTGACCTCCTCCTATATTCTTTTTCTCAGAACCAGACAAGCGGAAGAAAAGTCCAACAGAGAGTATAAATACACCAGTTGGCAAGGATCCTGGCCTGGCTGGGCAGGAGGACCCAAAGGCTATGGCACAGCTGAGAGTTCCCGAGCTGGGACCTCGAACACCAAGTGCCACAGGAAAGGGTCCTAAGGAACTAGACACCAGAAGCTTGAAGGAAGAGAATTTTGTAGCATCTGTCGGTATGTGTCACTGTGGCATGGTGGAAGGGCTCTGCCTTCTTTCAGGCTGTCCAGAACCCCACCTTCCTTTTCCCCATGCTTTGCTTCATAGAGAGGGAGATAGGCCTGTGTCCACTTCTAAAGGTCTTTCTCTATACTTCACTTTCCCTTATGTTTTATATACAGCCACCCCTCAACTACATCTTAAAGGAAGAGTGGAAGTTTTACTTAGAGGACCCAGTGAGGCTTAGGGACCCTGAGCCATACTCCTAGTCCCTCTTTTTATTTACACCTGGATTTCTTCACATATGGAGAGATCACATGAGTTCCTGGAAGCTCCCAGGAAGTTTATGGGCTATACCATCTTTGGGGTATAAAACCATGATCATCTCGGTCTCTAAACTAGTTTTTCCCTAACAAGCCATTATCATGCTCCTCTGGGGTGTATCAGGCAACCCCATTTCCCTGGGTTCTGAACCTTCAGGTGTAGATTTCTGAGCCAGCTTTTCTTTAAATCTTTTCTTACTGGACTTGGTTAAGGGCTTGTTTACCTTTGGCGTTTCTCCATCCTCTCTTAAGGCAGTGCGTTAGTGAGCTCTCTGGGTGTCACCTCTGTTGACTTACTCCCCACTTGACCTTGAGTCTCTAGGTTGTGTCTTTCTTTTTCTGATTCTGGATCCCTAGGCAGTATGCTTCTAGCAGATGCCTCTCTGTCACAAGTGTTAGCAGTTGCCTTCTGCTTCCGTAAAGGGTAATGAGGAATCTGTTTACTTTTTAGGGAAGCTACACTTCTTTAGCCTGTAGAATGTTGTCCAAGAGTCATTCATTCCTGCCTTTTCTCCTGCCTAGTAGTGGTCTAGGAAAAGTACTGACCTGCAAGTCTGGAGGTCTAGAGTTTTAGTCCTGTATCTGCCCCCATCTAGGAATTCAATAGTGGGCAAATCCCTTCCCCTCTCAGGGTCTCTGTGTCCTCATCTGGGAAAGGAGGAGAATAGACTAAATAGACTTTGAAGTTCTTCCAGGAAAAGAATTGTGATGATCAGTATTCTCTCTCCTCTCTTCCTACTAAGATGCTATTCTTGACCACCTAATGTTCTCTGTCACCTCTACTTCTCTGGAAGTATTTTCCAGATGATTGGCTAAGAATGGGTCTCCTGGGGCAGGTGCTGATTCTGAGGGTGAGTTAGGTTATTTGATAGCCATGAGGAAGAATGCTAATTGCCTGCATGAGTGGCCTCTGTCCAATCCAGTGAATCAAACAGATTTGTGCTCATGCTTCTGAAACCCGTTGGCTGCTAGAGGTGTCATCAGTCTTACCTGGAATCTTTAAAAATTGCTGTTGCCCAGCTGATTGGGCAGGGAGAGCATGGTGTGGGGGAAGTTTAAGTTGATCCTGAGTTCTGTGATCTCGAGCAAGTGCTCCAGCCTCTTTAGGATGGTCTTCCTCATGCCAAAATGAAGGAGCTGCTTAAAGGCTCTTCTGGCTCTAACATTCTGCAGAGTTTTTACTGCTGCATTGACATTAGGGTTAAGAATTTGGAGTCTGCTTCATGGGGAGAAGGTGTGAGATCTCTTGATTTTTAATCCCCCAAAGAGAAGATCTCTTTTTATCTCTTCATTTGTAATCCTGTGCTTGAGGCTGAATCAAGTTGGGTGGGTGGGTTTCCATTTTGTCTGTCTGACCAGCCTTTGACTCTGTCTGTCTTTCTTTCCTGCTTACATTGCATCTGGGGTAGAATTGTGGAACAAGCACCAGGAAGTGAAAAAGCAAAAAGCTTTGGAAAAACAGAGTAAGGAACAAATGCCCCTTCCTATTCCCAAGTCTCCCATACCTGCCAACTCCACAGGCCCAGCTGGGGCAGGCTTCCTTTGTCAGCCCCACTCCAAATTTGCCTTGGGGGGTATTTGGAATGAAAGCAGGTAGGTAGTATGTGATTCATAGGTATGTGGCTTGTAGGCTGCTGCTTTCCCCCTCCCCCCATAGCAATCAGGCTGCAGTCAGGGTGTTGAGTAAAATCCCTTAGAACTTTGTTCTCTGTTGCATCAGAGTTGGTGGGGAGAACATTTGCCTATCTCAGTGCCCCTCATTGGCTGATCTCTCCCTCACCCATTAGAAGGCCTGTGGCAACAGTTGGCAGAGATGGTTGCTGTCCCTCTGTGTTGAGTCTGTAGCTTCCAACTCTCTCTGGTGGCTTGCCTAGGCACGCTTTCTTGCTTTCTGTCATTCTGTCCTTCTGCCATACCATTGTGTGTGGGTGGGGAAAACGGGTGGCTTTGATCTCAAATGTAGAAGTTGTAGGGTGGGGGTAGGTAGGTGGTGTCCACAGAAACAGCTGATGTTTCTCAGGCTCATTGGCCCCACCTTTTCTAGCCCCTTTAGACACATTTGTTTGGGAAGCCCTGAGTGACCTGGCTTCACACACCAGTGAAACTCTGACTCTAAGTGCAGTGGAATGTGGTTTAGACGTATGTTTGTGGAGCTTCCCATTTTAGGATGATTCCCCCAGAATTTTCTCAGGTTGAGAAAATGGCTGCAGAACCCCTTGAGACCAGGTTTAATTTGTCCCACTTGGTTCTTGAGGCATCTGGAGGCTTCTTCAGTGGGTCCTGGATGGGGCTAGTTGCTGGAAAGGTGCCTGGAACATGCCAACTAGGTCTGGGGCCAGGCTGTGCTGCTGTCCCACCCCCTTCCCCAGCCTGTCCCAGCCTCTGTGTGCTGAATGACAGTCTTCCCCCGCTCAGGGCCTGAAATAGTCAAGCCTGTCTTTGACATTGGTGAGACAGAGGAGAAGTCCCAGATCAGCGCAGACGGTGGTTTGAGCCTGACCTCTGGTTCCCAGGTTTGTGACAACCCTGTTGAGACTTGCAGGCATTAAGTTTCTATCTCAGAGTACTTGTGGAAGTTAAAAAAAAAAAATGACAACCATGAAACAACATGAATATCCAAAATAGGGGAATAATGAAATAAGTATAATATATCCATGTAATATAATCTTGGTATCCATTAAAGACTGTATTTTCAAAAATTTAGTGACATGGCGGAATGTCTATATGCAATATGATTCCAATTTTGTTTTTAAGTTTTAAGAAGAAACTGAAAGTAAATAAACTAAAAACTTTACATGATTTATGTAGATAGGTTTATGGCTTATTTTTGTTTCTTTAATCTTCCATGTTTTTTCCAAGTGACAATATATTTCTTTAATGTTATTCTCTTTATTATGTAAATCACATAATTTTATATTCAGGAAAAAAAATAATTTCTCATGCCCTGTCCAGCAATAAAAGTAGAAGGGTGGAGAAGGGGAGAAGGAAGGAGATATGGTATTTCTTAGGGAAACTGAGAGTAGACTGGGCAATCTCCCCTAGTGTGTCTGAGTCCCTGTGTCTCGTTTCAGAGGGCTGATTCAGGCTCTGTCATCGGTGTGAGTCCAGCTGTTATGATCCGAAGTTCAAGTCAGGATTCTGAAGTCAGCACCGTGGTAGGGGAACACCATACTGGCATCGTGGTGGGTGTGGGGGGTGGGTTCCCCTTTGGAAAAGGGGGTTGTTTTCTTCTCTGGAGGCTGCTCTTAGTCCCAGGTCAGCTCAGTCCTCATGGTGAAGATGTTACGTGTTAAGGTCTGTGTACGTGGGTCAGACCCTGAGATTCACCCAGGGCTCCTCCTCATCTTTAAAAGAAGGTATTTTCAGAGGCTGTTTGACACACCTTTGAAATCTTTTACTTTTTTATGGCAGTAGAGAGCTCTAATAGCGTGGAATTTCTGGGACCCTACACTTGTGAATATCCCTTATGACCTTTTTTCATTTCCAGGTGAGTGATAGTTCTGGAGAGACCCTTGGAGCAGACAGTGAGCTGAGTAGCACCGCAGGTGATGGGCCCGGTGGTGAGGGCAGCACCCGCTTGGTGAGCTCTCGGGGCACTTTGTCTGACAGTGAAATTGAGACCAACTCTGCTACCAGTGCCATCTTTGTAAGTTATGTTTACTAACAAAAGGAGACCATTTAGAAACGAATGCAAAGTTAGGAGGCAAGTAGAAAGAAAAGAGGAATAAGGAATGGATAATCCCCATGTATTTGGCTTTAAAGAAAATGTTCCTAAAGGCTTTTTTCAGCATCACTTGACTTTTAGGATCTTTGTCTGAATCACTGACAAGTTAGGCTCCCCTGCCAGTCAAGTAAGAGCTTCAAATCCTATGTAAAAATAACCCTATGTTTAAAATAGACATAGTGATACCTTTGTGGCAGGGCAATTAAAGCTCTCATTTTGCCCTACTCTGCCTATTTCTATGGACCAGTCTAGTTTAATTTTGGTCAATACTCTATTTATATAGCACCTTAAAATAGCATTTCATTTTAGTATGTTCCTAACTGATTTGAAGTTTTCATTTGATTAATAAACATCATTTAAGTGATTTACTAAGTGCCAGATTCTATACTAAAGAAACAGGGATGAATAAGGCATGATTCCCACTCTCAAGAAGTTTGCAATTCAGTATGCTGTTTTGACTAATCTCTTTTGGTAAGGGGAAGCCTAAGGGAGAAAGGAACTTGCCCTGGGTCACACAGTAAGCCAGTGGTCAGTTGGAATTAATTCTTTTTAGTCCTTGCCTTTAGACACTGCTTTTCAGTGTATGTATGCCTCTTTAGGTGGCATCGAGCATTCTGATATACTTACCACTTCATTAGACAGTTGCGAATGGATATTCTCTACAGGAGCTCATAAGTCCTCATCTTTGGTGTGTGGGGTCAATGGAAGATGAGATTTAAATGAAATGAGTTAACTTCACACTGGTGATCATTCCTACCTCCTTTTGTATATGTATTTCTAAAAGAGCAAGTGACATCCCAGATGAAAGTAAGGAATAGGATTGAGAGTCAGCAGAGCCATTCGAGTTAATGGACCTTAACTCACTCTGAGTCTAAACAGATCATTTTAATAAAAGTACTTTAAATCCTCCCAGTGTGTTTCCATTCTGGAGGTTAAGAGGAACACTGTGAAGTAGTAGTCTTGCAAAGAAGCCATTCAGCTGTGTGCTGCCTCTTCTGGCACCTTCCTGGGATAAATTCTTACTTGTCCCATCCTGATAGACAAGGACTGTTTGTACAGTTGAGTTGCTGAGGGCAGTGCCTAAATTTCTTGGCTCTCAGAAGGCTGTTTTAGCAATAACTAAATTATATTGTCAGTATTTTCCATTGAACAAAGTGTTCGGCTGAGACCCAGGACACTGACATTCAGACACACTAATTAGGTGCTGCCTGGTAACTTCTGATCAGCTGTTGCTCTGCTTCTGCTGTTGCACTTGTTGTGAAATGGGCATGAAGCATATCTCTTACCTGGTTGAAAGTCTTTTCTGAGTAAATAGAAGTCTGATGTTGTAGAAGGGACAGGTAAAGTTAGTGATATTTCTAAGGGATGATAGGAAAGAGGAAATAAACATATCTCGAATACCATTCATGTGCCAGGCACTATTAAGTGCTTTACATGTATTTTATAATTTAATTTTTATAATAGTCATATGAGGTAGGTATATCATAACATTTCTTTTACAGGTAAGGAAAATTAGACTCAGAGAAGCTAAGTTTCGTGCCTAAGGTCACACAGTTATAAGAGTTAGAGATCTGAACTTTGGTCGATCTGACTTTAAATCCAATGTGCTTTCTACTGTGTTATGCTGCTGCAGAGAATTTAATTTTTTTTAGAGCCAAGAGTCTTTTAGAGACCAAAGGGTAAAGGTAAGTCAAAATTAAAAAAACTTTATTCCATGTTTTAGGAGGCAGTAACAGAAAGCAGGATTATCAGGTTGACCTCTGTCAAATCCTTGAGGTGACCAGAGTAGCAAAAGGAGGACTTACTGGGGTATATGTCACTAATGGATGGTGACTGGCAACTGTGTAGGCTTCTTAAAGAGCTGCTTAGTTTCCTGTACCATATTCACTGGTACTTGGGTAGCTGACTACGACCTCTTCTCTGTAGGGTAAATCCCACAGTTTGAAGCCAAGTGTAAAGCAGAAGCTGGTGGGCAGCCCAGTTTGCTCTTCTGAAGATGCAAGCCAGCGAGTGTATCTCTACGAGGGACTCCTAGGTGAGAGACAGCTGGGGGAGGCCCCTTGCACTGGATGAAAGATGGATGCAGCCAGGGAAGAGAGGAGCACTGGATGAAGAGCTGCTTGGCTTTTTGTTGATCCCAATGCTGATGTTAGAGGGCATTTTTATATCTGAAGCAGGCAACCTACTGGGTCTGGAAAAAGTGGTTGAGCACTAGAAGAGACTGCTTTTTGGTATTAATCAACAGCCTCTGTCTTCCTGTCTTTCTTTCCTTTCTTGCTACCATGGTCCTTCCTGCTCACAAATTGGCAGGAAGGGACAAAGGATCCATGTGGGACCAGTTAGAGGATGCTGCTATGGAGACCTTTTCTATAAGTAACCACCTTTCTTTGTGTGCTGTGTTCATCCCTCTTCCTTGGGAGGGACTGGGCCTCATGTGGAGGCAGCTGGGGCTGGTGGCAAGAATGTCAGATTCGAGGTGCAGAGGCTCACGTTCCCTTTGTCCTGGAAGAATTTGTCATGACTCCATTTTATCTGAAGTTTGCCTTTTATTTTGGTTTGGCAACTGTATTCTTTATATGTTAAATAAGCCCTAAAAAAATTCTATTCTACACAGGCAAAGAGCGTTCTACTTTATGGGACCAAATGCAGTTCTGGGAAGATGCGTTCTTAGATGCTGTGATGCTGGAGAGAGAAGGGATGGGTATGGATCAGGGTCCCCAGGAAATGATCGACAGGTATGAGGCTTAGGAAACCCTTAGGAAATAATAGAAATTCAGCATCTTCACAGTTAGTTCTGTGGTCTCCTACCTGAGGGCTGATTTATCCCTGGTCTCCTGCTTAGGTACCTATCCCTGGGAGAACATGACCGGAAGCGCCTAGAAGATGATGAAGATCGTTTGCTGGCCACACTTTTGCACAACCTCATCTCCTATATGCTACTGATGAAAGTAATGCCTATTTTGCTTATATCCAGCTACTGCTGATGCTAGAAGGGCAAGGCTTGTTCCTGTCACCTAAATTCTGGGGCAGTTGGGAAGTTGTCAGCATCTTACTAGGGCTGTCTTCCTGATTGAAAGTCTGAGGCCTCCCTGCAGCTTCACACGTGATCCATTTGTCTGAAGCAGTCAGGCTCTTGTGCTAAGGAATGTTGTAAAGATGATCGGTGATTCCATAATCCTTGTTTATTTTGAATTTTAAATAGGTTTCCTTTGCTAAGTAGTTTTAGGATGATGCCAGTAAAGCTCTCCACAGAATACAATGAATTAAAAAAATCTTAAGTTGTAGGTTCTAAAACCTTAAAAAGGTGCTTAAAATTCACTTTTCAGCACTAGTGCTTTATCATATAGAATTTTCCATAGATGTAAAAAGTTACCCATTAAAAAATTAATGGTAGGTTCTAGTTTAACTTGGTTGTACTTTGTTTTTATAGCTATGGAAGAAGTATGTTATCAAATAGAAGAGCCCTGCTCTAAAAGGAAAACATAAGTTTGGGGGTGGTGAGTAGAAGAGAGTTGTTTTGAGAATGAGCCCCTGAATTTCTCCTCCTGTTCTCCCATCCTCTTGAAATGTGAAGGTCTTAGTTGATCAAATGCAGAGAGAGCCCTACAGACCCACTTGGTCTGTTCCACTTGCTTTGTAAGGTTCACTCTGCTCTGTTGGAACTCCAGAGGTTCCAGTTAACTCTGGTTGGGAAAGGGTGGTAGTCCTTAACCCTTGGAAGGGTTCTCAGCTACAGCTGAGTCCAGAATGTTGCTACTCTTGGTTGATGTTCTGAATTATAGTCTGAGGAGTGCAGGGGTGTTTAGGCCCCTTAGGCATGAATGTTACGGCATTGGTTGGGGATAGGGAGGAAGTATCTGCTTGAACCAGAACTGCTCCAAAAGTCCCCTTTCTGCAGAAGCCTCCCAGAGGCAGGACCAGGGCTTTTCTTCCCAGCCTAGGGGCAGAATATGCAGTTGAATATTTTCTCTAACTTTCAGTGATGTGGACTTCCCAAATTCTAGTTCTCTCAAATAGTAGGAAACTTATTTGCACATTCTATCTATCTCAGTGGAGAGAAGAGCAGATCCTTTGTTAAGACTCCATTTTGGCTTTCCAGGTAAATAAGAATGACATCCGGAAGAAAGTGAGGCGCCTAATGGGAAAGTCCCATATTGGGCTTGTGTACAGCCAGCAAATCAATGAAGTACTTGATCAGCTGGCAAACCTGGTAAGCAGAGCTGGGCCATCCCTTAGGCTCCACTTCCACTATACTTGTCAGCCTCCCAGGCTTGAGCCCTGTGGCCAAATGCAGAGGTTTCCCCATGGGTCCTTTCTTGGCTCGTATTTTAAAAACTATGTGTTTGAAAATAGGGCTTTGACTCTAGATGAGGCTTTAGCCCTTCTGCTCCATGATAGGGTACTCTACTTTACCCGTCCTAGTGCAGCCATTTCATTGTATAGTCTGTGGCCCCTGAGGACCCATGAGGGAAAAACTCTTTTCACAGTAACACTGGAATGTTACTTGCTTTTCTTCCTGAGCTGACATTTGCACAGATGGTGCAAAAGCATTGGTGGGTACAACCACTGGCACCTCCTGGTGGCCATTGTCACCCTCTGTACCCTCAGTTTACAAAACATAACAGAACAGTTTCAGTATGTGTGTCCTTGTGAAGCAGCCAAGATCATTAATTTTATTAAATCTGATCATCGATTATACATCTTCTTAATATTCTGGGTGGCAAAATGAGAAATAGACACAAAGCGTGTCTGCTGTAAACTAAAATACCACGATTTTTTCAAGGAAAAGCAGTTTGTGACTGTGTGTACTGCAAGGTGAACTCGCAGCTTTGTTCCTGGGACATCATTTTTACTTGAAAGAATGACTAATAAACTGTGGTTATTCAGAGTTGGGTATTTGGCAGACTTTGAACATGAAGCTTCTTAACGACTTTTCTACTGAGATTGATTATGATATTAGTGAATATGATTTCTTTGATAATGTGTCATGAAATATGTCAACATTTGGAAGGGATGCTTAACATAGAGAACCAGTGTTTTCCACATGACCACTGTGCGTTGGTACAGTGGGTAAAAAGATACACTCAAAATTAAGGCAGACAAATAGATTTTTTTTAAAGGTACGATTGATATACACTCTTACAAACATTTCACATGAAAAAACAATGTGGTTACTACATTTACCCATATTTTCAAGTCCCCACCCATACCCCACTGCAGTCACTGTCCATCAGAGCAGCAAGATGCCACAGATCCACTATGTGCCTTCTCTGTGCTACACTGTTCTCCCCGTGATCCCCCACACCATGTGTACTAAACATAATACCTCTCAATCCCCTTCTCCCTCCATCCCCACCTGCCCTCCCATACCCCTCCACTTTGGTAACCACTAGTCCATTCTTGGAGTCTCTGAGTCTGCTGCTGTTTTTTTCCTTCAGTTTTTCTTTGTTGTTACACTCCACAAATGAGGGAAATTATTTGGCATTTGTCTTTCTCCACCTGGCTTATTTCACTGAGCTCAATGTCTTCCAGCTCCATCCATTTTATTGCAAATGGTAGGATTTGTTTGTTTCTTATGGCTGAACTCCATTGTGTACTCCACTGTATACAGGCCACAGTACTCCATTGTGGACCACATCTTCTTTATCCATTCATCTACTGATGGACACTTGGGTTGCTTCCATATCTTGGCTATTGTAAAAAGTGCTGTAATAAACATAGGGGTACATATGTCTTTTTGAATCTGAGAAGTTGTATTCTTTGGGTAAATTCCAAGGAGTGGGATTCCAGGGTCAAATGGTATTTCTATTTTTAGTTTTTTGAGAAACCTCCATATTGCTTTCAAAATGGTTGAACTAGCTTACATTCCCACCAACAGTGTATGAGGGTTCCCCTTTCTCCACATTCTCACTAACATTTGTTGTTCTTAGTCTTTTCAATACTAGCCATCCTTACTGGTGTGAGGTGTTATCTCATTGTGGTTTTAATTTGCATTGCCCTGATGATTAGTGATGTGGAGCATCTTTTCATGTGTCTGTTGGCCATCTGAATTTCTTTTTTGGAGAACTGTCTCTTCATATCCTCTGCCCATTTGTGAATCAGGTTATTTGCTTTTTGGGTGTTGAGGTGTCTAATTTCTTTATGTATTTTGGATGTCAACCCCTTGTCAGATATATCATTTACAAATATATTTTCCCATACTGTAGAATGCCTTTTTGTTCTGTTCATGGTGTCCTTTACCATACAGAAACTTTTTGGTTTGATATAGTCCCATGAGTTCATTTTTGCTTTTGTTTCCCTTTCTCGAGGAGATGCATTTAGGAAGAAGTTGCTCATGCTTATATTCAGGAGATCTTTGCCTATGTTGTCTTCTAAGAGGTTTATGGTTTCATGACTTACATTCAGGTCTTTGATCCATTTTGAGATTACTTTTGTGTATGGGGTTAAACAATAATCCGGTTTCACTCTCTTGCATATAGCTGCCCAGTTTTGCCAACACCAACTGTTGAAGAGGCTGTCATTTCCTCATTGTATGTCCATAGCTCCTTTATCATATATTAATTGACCATATATGATTGGGTTTATATCAGGACTCTCTAGTCTGTTCCATTGGTCTCTGGGTCTGTTCTTGTGCCAGTACCAAATTGTCTTGATTACTGTGACTTTGTAGCAGAGCTTGAAGTTGGGGAGCATAATCCTCCAGCTTTATACTTCCTTCTCAGAATTCCTTTGGCTATTCAAAGTCTTTTGTGGTTCCATATGAATTTTAGAACGATTTTCTCTCGTACTTTGAAGAATGCTGTTGGTATTTTTATAGGAATTGCATTAAATCTGTAGGTTGCTTTGGACAGGATGGCCATTTTGACAATATTAATTCTTCCTGTCCATGAGCACGGGATGTGTTTCCATTTATTGGTATCTTCTTTAATTTCTCTCATGAGTGTCTTCTAGTTTTCAGGGTATAGGTCTTTCACTTCCTTGATTAGGTTTATTCCTAGGTATTTTATTCTTTTTGATGCAACTGTGAATGAAATTGTTTTCCCGATTTCTCTCTCTGTTAGTTCATTGATAGTGTATAGGAATGCCACAGATTTCTGTGTATTAATTTTGTATCCTGCAACTTTGCTGAGTTCAGATATTAGCTCAAGTAGTTTTGGAGTGGAGTCTTTATATTTTTTTACGTACAACATCATGTCATCTGCGAACCGGGACAGTTTAACTTCTTCCTTGCCAATCTGGATGCCTTTTATTTCTTTGTGTTGTCTGATTACTGTGCCTAGGACCTCCAATGCTATGTTGAATAGATGTAGTGAAAATGGACATCGTTGTCTTGTTCCTGATCTTAAAGGAAAAGCTTTCAGCTTCTCGCTGTTAACTATGATGTTGGCTGTGGGTTTGTCATATATGGCCTTTATTACGTTGAGGTACTTGCCCTCTATACCCATTTTGTAAAGAGTTTTTATCATGAATGGATGTTGAATTTTATCAAATGCTTTTTCAGCATCTATGGAGATGATCATGTAGTTTTTGTTTTTTTTTGTTGATGTGGTGGATGATGTTAATGGATTTTCGAATGTTGTACCATCCTTGCATCCCTGGAATAAATTCTACTTGATCATAATGGATGATCCTTTTGATATATTTTTTAATTTGGTTTCCTAATATTTTTTTGAGTGTTTTTGCATCTGTGTTCATGAGGGATATTCATCTGTAATTTTCTTTTTTTTATGGTGTCTTTGCCTGGTTTTGGTATTAGAGAGATGCTCGCGTCATAGAATGAGTTTAGAAGTATTCTGTCTTCTACTCTTTGGAAAACCTTAAGGAGGATGGGTGTTAGGTCTTCATAAATGTTTGATAAAATTCAGTGGTGAAGCCATCCAGGGGTTTTGTTCTTAGGTGGGTTTTTGATTACCAGTTCAATTTTGTTGCTGGTAATTGGTCTGTTCAGATTTTCTGTTTCCTCCTTGGTCTTTGGAAGATTGTATTTTTTTAGAAAGTTGCCCATTTCTTCTAAGTTAGCCAGTTTGTTAGCATATAATTTTTCACACTATTCTCTAATAATTCTTTTTATTTCTGTGGTGTCTGTAGTGATTTTTCCTTTCTCATTTCTGATTATGTGTGTAGACTCTCCTTTTTTCTTAATAAGTCTGGCTAGGGGTTTATCTATTTTGTTTATTTTCTCAAAAAACCAGCTCTTCCTTTCATTGATTGGTTCTATTGTTTTATTCTTCTTGATTTTATTTATTTCTGCTGTAATCTTTATTATGTCCCTCCTTCTACTGACTTTGGGCCTCATTTGTTTTTCTTTTTCTAGTTTTGTTAATTGTGAGTTTAGACTGTTCATATGCGATTGTTCTTCTTTCCTGAGGTAGGCCTGTATTGCAATATACTTTTCTCTTAGCATGGCCTTGGCTGTGTCCCACAGATTTTGCAGTGTTGAATTATTGTTGTCATTTGTCTCCATATATTGCTTGATCCCTGTTTTTATTTGGTCATTGATCCATTGATTATTTAGGAGCATGTTGTGAAGCCTCCATTTGTTTGTGGGATTTTTCATTTTCTTTGCGTAATTTATTTGTAGTTTAATACCTTTGTGGTCTGAGAAACTGGTTGGTACAATTGCAATCTTTTTGAATTTATTGAGGCTCTTTTTGTGGCCTAGTATATGATCTATTCTTGAAAATGTTCCATGTACACTTGAGAATAATGTGTATTTTGCTGCTTTTGGGTGTAGAGTTTTGTAGATGTTTGTTAGGTCCAGCTGTTCTAATGTGTTATTCAGTGCGTCTGTGTCCTTACTTCTTTTGTGTCTGGTTCAGAGTGAGTGGAGTGTTGAAGTCTCCTAGAATGAATGCATTGCATTCTATTTCCCCTTTTAACTCAGTATTTGTTTCACATATGTAGGTGCTCCTGTGTTGGGAGCAAAGATGTTTATAATAGTTATATCCTCTTGTTGGACTGACTCCTTTATCATTATCTAATGTCCTTCTTTGTCTCTTGTTACTTTCTTTGTTTTGAAGTCTGATTTGTCTGATACAAGTAATGCAGTTTCTGCTTTTTTCTCCCTATTAGTTGCATGAAATATCTTTTTCCATCCCTTCACTGTTAGTCTATGTATGTATGTCTTTGGGTTTAAAGTGACTCTCTTGTAGGCAGCATAAAGATGGGTTTTGTTTTTTCATCCATTCAGTGACTCTGTGTCTTTTGATTGGTGCATTCAGCCCATTTACATTTAGGGTGATTATCGATAGGTATGTACTTTTTGCCATTGCAGGCTTTAGATTTGTGTTTACCAAAGGTTCAGGTTAACTTCCTTACTGTCCAGGAGTCTAACTTTACTCACTTAATATGCTATTACAAACACAATCTAAAGGTTCTTTTTTTTTCCTCCTTTTTCTTCCTCCTCCATTCTTTATATATTAGGTATCATGTTCTGTACTCTTTGTCTATCCTTTGATTGACTTTGGGGATAGTTAATTTAATTTTGCATTTGCTTAGTAATTAGCTGTTCTACTTTCTTTACTGTGGTTTTATTATCTCTGGTGACAGCTATTAAACCTTAGGAACACTTCCATCTATAGCAGTCCCTCTAAAATAGACTGTAGAGATAGTTTGTGGGAGGTAAATTCTCTCAGCTTTTGCTTATCTGGAAATTGTTTAATCCCTCCTTCAAATTTAAATGGTAATCTTGCCCGGTAAAGTATTCTTGGTTTGAGGTCCTTCTGTTTCATTGCATTAAATATGTCATGCCACTCTCTTCTGACCTGTAAGGTTTCTGCTGAGAAGTCTGATGATAGCCTGGTGGGCTTTCCTTTGTATGTGATCTTATTTCTCTCTCTGGCTGCTTTTAGTAGTCTGTCCTTATCCTTGGTCTTTGCCATTCTAATTACTATATGTCTTGGTGTTGTCTTCCTTGGGTCCCTTGTGTTCAGAGATCTGTACACCTCCATGGACTGAGAGACTATCTCCTCCAGATTGGGGAATTTTTCAGCAAGTACCTCCTCAAAGACACTTTCTATCCCATTTTTTCTTTCTTTTTCTTCTGGTACACGTATAATGCGAATAATCTTCCGTATGAATTGGTCTGACACTTCTCTCAATATTCTTTCATTCTTAGAGTTCCTTTTTTCTCTCTGTACCTCAGTGTCTTTGTATTCATCTTCTCTAGTTTCTATTTCATTTATCGTCTCCTCCACCGTATCTAATCTGCTTTTACTACCCTCCATTGTGCTCTTCAATAATTGGATCTCTGACCGGAATTCATTCCTGAATTCTTGAGTGTTTTTCTGTACCTCCATGAACGTGTTAGTGATTTTTATTTTGAAATCCGTTTCAGGAATATTCATGAGGTCAATGTCATTTAAATCTTTCTCAGGAATTGTATTCATAATTTTACTTTGAACCAGGTTCCTTTGTCATTTCATATTGCTATATTGTGCCCTGTAGTGTCTAGAAGCTCTACTGTCTGGAGCTGCTCAGCTCCTGAAGCAATGTGGGGGGGTTGCAGGGGAGTGGTATTGGTGCCTGGGGGAAGGAAAGAGCTGTTTCCTACTTACCGGCTGCTATGCCTGTCTCCACTGCCTGAACCAGTGGCGTGAGCGCACAGGTATTGTGCTTTGCATTTGTAGTTGCAGTATACAAGTCTTTCCTCTGGCTGGCCTAATGCCTGGGTAGGATTTGCCATTTTGCGAGCCAGGTGGGGCTGGCTGGGAGAAAGGGCTCAGTAGGCTGCGTATCACGGATGGGTCCTTGGACCTATGTAGCCAGCCAAGGAGCTGGAGCACCTGAAGATCGTGAAAGCTCCCAACCTGCTGGGCAGAGTGCACCTGGACAATTTTGTCTACCTGTCCTTTCTCCTGAGCAGTAAACTCTGTCCAGTCCTTGCCCCTTTAGTAGCCGTCTTGCTAAGGGCTTCCTTGTTAGGAAGTCTCTCAGACTGCTTGCCTTTCTTTTGTCCCAGAGCAGCCGGATATGGATCCCTGCTTTCCACAAGTGGCTAGAATGTCAGTCTCTCCAGCAATTCTGCCTGTCTTTGCTTTCCAATCCCCTAATCACGATAGTACATGCAAACACCATGAAATGTAGGTTTGTGCTCCCAGAGCAGATCTCCGGAGTTAGGTATTCAGCAGTCCCAGGCCTCCACTCCCTCCCCACTCCGTTTCTCTTCCTCCTGCTGATGAGCTGGGGCGGGGGAAGGGCTTGGGTAACGTACCTCAGCTTTTCTCCAGGTGTATGCAGTAGGGTTCAGTCCTTTTTCCTGTTGCTTTTTCAGGATTAGTCTTATTAATTATATTTTCATATTATATGCGGTTTTAGGAGGAAGACTGTCTCACCTCTCACACCGCCGTCTTTAATCCTAGACAAATGGAATTTAATGTAACAAAGTACAAAGTGTTCATTTTTGTGTTCTTACATTCCACATTGCAACTAACTTGAAGCAACTTCTCAAGTTGTGGTACAGGCTCAAAAAAGAATGTGTATATTTATGTGGAAAGACTATTAAAATACTCCTCCTTTTTCCAGTACTTGTTTGTTAGACCAGATTTTCTTTATTTACCTTCGCCAAAGCAACACATCACAGCAGATTGAATGCAGGTGCAGATATGAAAATCCAACTTTTTTATTAAGCCAAACAGAGTTTCATAAGTCTAAAACTGTGCCACTCTTACCATTTATTTTTTTGGAAGGAAATACAGTTATTCTATTAAAAATGTGTTATTTATATTACTATATAATAGATTTAGTAAGAATTAGTTACTTTTATATAATTTAATAAGCATTTAAATATTTCAGTTGTAGTTTCTACTATAGCAAGTATCTTCAAATATAACTCACATCAACATAAACTCATAAACTCTTGGGTTCCGAAGTAATTTTTAAGAGGTATAGGAGTCCTAAACACCAAAAGGTTTGCGAACATTTTTCTGGTGACTAGTGGCCAGCAGATGGCACTATGCTGAGGAAGCTGATATGAATTTAATTGGTAAATGGGGGGTTCTTGGTGCAGAGTGCTCTTGAGAGGGATGCATGAGGTCCCTAAAAGATATCTCTTTCCTCAGAATGGACGTGATCTCTCTATCCGGTCCAGTGGTAGCCGGCACATGAAGAAGCAGACATTTGTGGTGCATGCGGGGACTGACACAAATGGAGATATCTTTTTCATGGAGGTAGGTGCTAGTTCATGCTAGGGGCTGAAAGGAGTATTTAAGAGTCACGAAGAACTCCTAGAACTGATGCCAATATTTTTCCCATTCATATCTCGTTCATCTTAATGGTCCATTAATCATTCAACTGTCAGGCTCTTATGCAAATAAATTAATATAATAGGTGATTTCTATCTTTGTGTGTGTGTGTGTGTGTGTGTGTGTGTGTGTGTGTGTAAAACAGATAACATAGTCACATTATTAGTAGGTCAGAACATAAAATAGCATACACTGGGAAGTCCTGCTCTCATTCTTCTACTCAGTTTCCCATCCATCTCACCCCTTCCTCCTGTAGGTAACCACTTTTGTTGGTTCTCTTTGTATCTTCTAGTGTTTTTTTATGTAAACACAATAAAACATGAACAAAAATTCTTATTTTTCTCCTTTCTTACAGAAGGGCAGTGCATAATACCCAGTGCTCTCTACTTTGCTTTTTTTCATTAAACATTTCCCAGAGATCTTCTGTATTAATACAAAAAGAGATGTCTCATCCTTTTATAGCTGCAGAGTATTCCACTGTGTGACTCTGCCACCATTTATTTCACCAGTTGCTATATATGTATCCTTGGTTTTCTTTTAGTATTTTTGCTGTTGCTAATAGTGCTACTATGAATGATGATGTGCCTGCTTCATTTCCTAATGTGCAGGTTTATCTAAGAATATTCAGAAATGGGATTATTGGGTCAAAGGGAAAATGCATTTATAATTTTGGTTGATGTGATTCTGGAGTATTACTTAACATGTAGTAGTCCCCCTCCCACCTTGCCATTCATTTTGTTGAAGACATTTGCCCTGAGCAGTATCTCACATTCAAGGTTTTTTGCTGATTGCATCTCCTTAGTGTTGTTTAACATGTTTCTGTATCACTTTTATTTCTTACAAACTAGTAGCCCAGTCTAGAGTTTTATTAGTTTCAGATTCAGTATTTTGGCAAGAACATGTCATAGATGGTGCTGTTTCCTGCTGGCCCCTCTGGTTGTCTCTCTCCCGGAGATCAGTGGGTTCAGGTGTGGGCAGCTTCATCTAGCCACAAAATTTTGCCATGCAGAATTTAAAATTTTTTATGTAGTTGAATTAATCAGTCATTTCTTTTATGGCTTCTGATTTTAAGTCATAAAATAGGAAAACATTTTCTATGAGAAAAGCCCTTCCTTACTCCAGGATCGTAACAGGAACGTATTTTCTTCATTTCTGTGGTTTTAATTCTAAAATGGGTGTCCTCTAAGTAAGTTTAGGAACCAAGTACAACTTCCATTTTTTATTAAGGTATTATTGGTATACACTCCTATGAAGGTTTCAAATGAAAAAACAATGTGGTTACTATATTTACCCATATTATCAAGTCCCCACCCACACCCCAATGCAGTCACTGTCCATCAGTGTAGTAAGATGCCACAGATTCACTGTTTGCCTTCTCTGTGCTACACTGTTTTCCCCGTGATCTCCCCACACCATGAGTACTAAACATAATACCCCTCAATACCTTTCTCCCTCCCCCCACCCCCCACCCTCCCACACCCCTCCCCTATGGTAACCACTAGTCCCTTCTTGGAGTCTCTGAATCTGCTGCTATTTTATTCGTTCAGTTTTGCTTTGTTGTTAGACTCCACAAATGAGGGAGATCATTTAGCACTTGTCTTTTTCCGCCTGGCTTATTTCACTGAGCATAATATCCTCCAGCTCCATCCATGTTGAAAATTGTAGGATTTGTTTCTTTCTTATGGCTGAATAGTATTCCATTGTGTATATGTACCGCCTCTTTACCATTCATCTACTGATGCACACTTAGTTGCTTCCATATCTTGGCCATTGTAAATAGTGCTGAGATAACCATAGGGGTGCGTATGTCTTTTTGAATCTGATAAGTTGTATTCTTTGGGTAAATTCCAAGGAGTGGGATTCCAGGGTCAAATGTTATTTCTATTTTTAGTGTTTTGAGGAACCTCCATATTGCTTTCCACAATGGTTGAACTAGCTTACATTCCCACCAGCAGTGTAGGAGGGTTCCCCTTTCTCTGCATACTCGTCAGTATTTGTTGTTTTTAGTCTTTTCAATGCTGGCCATCCTTACTGCTGTGAGGTGATAATCTCATTGTGGTTTTAATTTGCATTTCCCTGATGATTAGTGATGTGGACCATCTTTTTTTTTTTGAGAGGGCATCTCTCATATATATTGATCAAATGGTTGTTAACAACAATAAAATTCTGTATAGGGGACTCAATGCACAATCATTAATCAACCCCAAGCCTAATTCTCAACAGTTTTTAATCTTCTGAAACATAATGAACAAGTTCTTACATGGTGGACAAGTTCTTATATAGTGAATAAGTTCTTACATGGTGAACAGTGCAAGGGCAGTCATATCACAGAAACTGTCGGTTTTGATCATGCATCATGAACTATAAACATTCAAGTCAGATATGATTATTCATTTGATTTTTATACTTGATTTATATGTGAATCCCACATTTCTCCCTTATTTTTTTTTTAATAAAATGCTGAAGTGGTAGGTAGATGCAAGATAAAGGTAGAAAACATAATTTAGTGCTGTAAGAGGGCAAATGTAGATGATCAGGCCTGTGCCTATAGACTAAGTATTAATCCAAGCTAGACAAGGGCAACAAAACATCCACAGACACAGAAGATTTCTCTCAAAACAGGTGGGGTGAGGTTCTAAGCCTCACCTCTGTTGATCCCCAATTTCTCACCTGATGGACCCCCTGCAACTGTGCCTGTCTTAGGTTGTTCCTCTCTTGAGGAATCTTACCCGTCTCTGGCTTACCAGCGGTCTTCTGGGGCCATACAGGGAAATGTAAAGTTGGTAAGTGAGAGAGAAGCAATATTCTTTAAAAGGTTAGCTTTTTACTTCTTTGCAGATTTATGCCCTGTGCCTTCTATGCCCAGCATTTGTCTTGAGGTATCTTTACCACTTGGAAGAATTATGATACTCGGTAATTTTCAATACGAGGCACCAATTCTACTAAAGGGCTGTAATTAGGAAGGAACAAGAAAACCTATAGAAGTAGCAGAAGGAAGAAAACATGGGAAGATTGATTATTTCTTTGACATAACTTCTTTTAGAGTAACATAAGCATGTATAGGTTTTAACAAACTACTAATTAAATTGCATACACACATTAACAGAATAGTAATACAGATACTTAACAAAAGCAGACCTACAATTACCAGCCATATCCAGTGAAACCAAGAAAACCAGTTAGGTACCCTAGGCATTTGTGAAAACTTATCAATAATATGATGGATATTGTCTAACTGAATTTGAATAGTTTGAGAAAAATCAGACAAATTAAAACAACACATTCCTGTGAACTGTTTATATCCCATATGTTCTTTTAACAGTAGATAGTCTATAGTCACACAGTTTTGGAACACTGCAACTTGCACTTCTCCTAATACTTGGTTGAGTTCCAACAATATAGATCCAGTCAAATTTGTTGTTTTACTATATGTACAGGCCAGCTTAGATACCTCCTTCTTCATTCCAATGGCAAGTCCAGGAACTGGCAGAATGAATGCAGCTACAACTGCAACAGTGCCAGGATCTTTATTGAAGTTTTTTGATGATCATCTTCTGGAATGACTCTTCCCGAGGATGTTGATGTTGGAAGTTCTTCTTCATATCATATCTTAATTTGTTTTCTGCGTAGCCAAATTAGGCTTTGATCCTCTGTATAAACACAAACAAACCCTTTGCCCACACTTTGATATGACCTTTATACCATTGTGAAGAACCTATTGGAGAGCACCACACAGGAACTGCTTTTTTAAGAAAAAGAAATATTATCAGAAAAATGTACTTCCATAGCTGATCATCCGACACCATTTAAAAGATCAAAATTAAGGATATGTAAAGCATGCATTAATCGTTGATTTGCAGTTTATTTTATCGTATAAGGGAGTAATCCCCCCCTTTTTATTGTTATCATTAATCTACAATTACATGAAGAATATTATGTTTAGTAGGCTCTCCCCTACACCAAGTCCCCCCAACAAACTCCATTACAGTCACTGTCCATCAGCATAGCAAAATGTTGTAGAATCACTACTTGTCTTCTCTGTGTTGCATAGCCCTCCCCTTTCCCCCACCCCCCACATTATACATGCTAATCATAATACCCCCTTTCTTCTTCCCTGCCCTTACCCCTCCCTACCCTCCCATTCTCCCCAGTCTCTTTCCCTTTGGTAACTGTTAGTCCATTCTTGGGTTCTGTGATTCTGCTGCTGTTTTGTTCCTTCAGTTTTTCCTTTGTTCTTATACTCCACAGATGAGTGAAACCATTTGGTATTTGTCTTTCTCCACTTGGCTTATTTCACTGAGCATAATACCCTCTAGCTCCATCCATGTTGTTGCAAATGCTAGGATTTGTTTTCCATGAGCACAGGATGTGTTTCCATTTATTGGTGTCTTCTTTAATTTCTCACATGATTGTCTTGTAGTTTTCAGAGTATAGGTCTTTTCACTTCACTGGTTAGGTTTATTCCAAGTTATTTTATTCTCTTTGCTGCAACTCTGAATGGAATTGTTTTCCTGATATCTCTCTCTGTTAGTTCATTGTTAGTGTATAGGAATGCCACAAGTTCTATGTATTAATTTTGTATCCTGCAACTTTGCTGAATTCATATATTAGCTCTAGTAGTGGATTGGAATGGATTCTTTATGGTTTTTTATGTACAATATCATGTCATCTGCAAACAGGGGTAGTTTAACTTCTTCCTTGCCAATCTGGATGCCTTTTATTTCTTTGTGTTGTCTGATTGCCATGGCTAGGACCTCCAGTACTATGTTGAATAGAAGTGGGGAGAGTGGGCATCCCTATCTTGTCCCCAGTCTTAAAAGGAAAAGCTTTCAACTTCTCACTCTTAACTATGATGTTGGCTGTGAGTTTGTCATATATGGCCATTATTATGTTGAGGTACTTGCCCTCTATACTCATTTTGTTAAGAGTTTTGATCATGAATGGATGTTGAATTTTGTCAAATGCTTTTTCAGCATCTATGGAGACGATCATGTAGTTTTTGTTCTTTTTGTTGATGTGGTGGGTGATGTTGATGGATTTTCGAATGTTGTACCATCCTTGCATCCCTGGAATAAATTCTACTTGATCATGATGGATGATCCCTTTGATGTATTTTTTACTTTGGTTTCCTTATATTTTGTTGAGTATTTTTACATCTGTGTTCATGAGGGATATTCATCTGTAATTTTCTTTTTTGTGTGGTATCTTTGCCTGGTTTTGGTATTAGAGTGATGCTGGCCTCATAGAATGAGTTTAGAAGTATTCTGTCTTCTACTCTTTGGACAACTTTAAGGAGGATGGGTGTTAGGTCTTCACTAAATGTTTGATAAAATTCAGTGGTGGAGCCATCTGGTCCAGGGGTTTTGTTCTTAGTTGGGTTTCTGATTACCAGTTCAATTTTGTTGCTGGTAATTGGTCTGTTCAGATTTTCTGTTTCCTCCTTGGTCTTTGGAAGATTGTATTTTTTTAGAAAGTTGTCCATTTCTTCTAGGTTAGCCAGTTTGTTAGCATATAATTTTTCATACTATTCTCTAATAATTCTTTTTATTTCTGTGGTGTCTGTAGTGATTTTTCCTTTCTCATTTCTGATTATGTGTGTAGACTCTCCTTTTTTCTTAATAAGTCTGGCTAGGGGTTTATCTATTTTGTTTATTTTCTCAAAAAACCAGCTCTTCCTTTCATTGATTGGTTCTATTATTTTATTCTTCTTGATTTTATTTATTTCTGCTCTAATCTTTATTATGTCCATCCTTCTACTGACTTTGGGCCTCATTTGTTGTTCTTTTTCTAGTTTTGTTAATTGTGAGTTTAGACTGTTCATATGCGATTGTTCTTCTTTCCTGAGGTAGGCCTGTATTGCAATATACTTTTCTCTTAGCATGACCTTGGCTGTGTCCCACAGATTTTGCGGTGTTGAATTATTGTTGTCATTTGTCTCCATATATTGCTTGATCTCTATTTTTATTTAGTCATTGATCCATTGGTTATTTAGGAGCATGTTGTGAAGCCTCCATTTGTTTATGGGATTTTTCATTTTCTTTGCGTAATTTATTTGTAGTTTAATAAACTTTGTAGTCTGAGAAACTGGTTGGTACAATTTCAATCTTTTTGAATTTACCGAAGCTCTTTTCCGCCTTAGTATATGATCTATTCTTGAAGATGTTCCATGTGCACGTGAGAATAATGTGTATTCTGCTGCTTTTAGGTGTAGAGTTCTATAGATGTCTGTTAGGTCCATGTGTTCTAATGTGTTGTTCAGTGCCCCTGTCTCCTTACTTAATTTCTGTCTGGTTGATCTGTCCTTCAGAATGAGTGGAGTGTTGAAGTCTCCTAGAATGAATGCATTGCATTCTATTTCCCCTTTTAACTCAGTATTTGTTTCACATATGTAGGTGCTCCTGTGTTGGGAGCAAAGATGTTTATAATAGTTATATCCTCTTGTTGGACTGACTCCTTTATCATTATCTAATGTCCTTCTTTGTCTCTTGTTACTTTCCTTGTTTTGAAGTCTGATTTGTCTGATACAAGTAATGCAGTTTCTGCTTTTTTCTCCCTATTAGTTGCATGAAATATCTTTTTCCATCCCTTCACTGTTAGTCTATGTATGTATGTCTTTGGGTTTAAAGTGACTCTCTTGTAGACAGCATAAAGATGGGTTTTGTTTTTTCATCCATTCAGTGACTCTGTGTCTTTTGATTGGTGCATTCAGCCCATTTACATTTAGGGTGATTATCGATAGGTATGTACTTTTTGCCATTGCAGGCTTTAGATTTGTGTTTACCAAAGGTTCAGGTTAACTTCCTTACTGTCCAGGAGTCTAACTTTACTCACTTAATATGCTATTACAAACACAATCTAAAGGTTCTTTTTTTTTCCTCCTTTTTCTTCCTCCTCCATTCTTTATATATTAGGTATCATGTTCTATACTCTTTGTCTATCCTTTGATTGACTTTGGGGATAGTTAATTTAATTTTGCATTTGCTTAGTAATTAGCTGTTCTACTTTCTTTACTGTGGTTTTATTATCTCTGGTGACAACTATTAAACCTTAGGAACACTTCCATCTATAGCAGTCCCTCTAAAATAGACTGTAGAAATAGTTTGTGGGAGGTAAATTCTCTCAGCTTTTGCTTATCTGGAAATTGTTTAATCCCTCCTTCAAATTTAAATGGTAATCTTGCCCGGTAAAGTATTCTTGGTTTGAGGTCCTTCTGTTTCATTGCATTAAATATGTCATGCCACTCTCTTCTGACCTGTAAGGTTTCTGCTGAGAAGTCTGATGATAGCCTGGTGGGCTTTCCTTTGTATGTGATCTTATTTCTCTCTCTGGCTGCTTTTAGTAGTCTGTCCTTATCCTTGGTCTTTGCCATTCTAATTACTATATGTCTTGGTGTTGTCTTCCTTGGGTCCCTTGTGTTCAGAGATCTGTACACCTCCATGGACTGAGAGACTATCTCCTCCAGATTGGGGAATTTTTCAGCAAGTACCTCCTCAAAGACACTTTCTATCCCATTTTTTCTTTCTTTTTCTTCTGGTACACGTATAATGCGAATAATCTTCCGTATGAATTGGTCTGACACTTCTCTCAATATTCTTTCATTCTTAGAGTTCCTTTTTTCTCTCTGTACCTCAGTGTCTTTGTATTCATCTTCTCTAGTTTCTATTTCATTTATCGTCTCCTCCACCGTATCTAATCTGCTTTTACTACCCTCCATTGTGCTCTTCAATAATTGGATCTCTGACCGGAATTCATTCCTGAATTCTTGAGTGTTTTTCTGTACCTCCATGAACGTGTTAGTGATTTTTATTTTGAAATCCGTTTCAGGAATATTCATGAGGTCAATGTCATTTAAATCTTTCTCAGGAATTGTATTCATAATTTTACTTGAACCAGGTTCCTTTGTCATTTCATATTGCTATATTGTGCCCTGTAGTGTCTAGAAGCTCTACTGTCTGGAGCTGCTCAGCTCCTGAAGCAATGTGGGGGGGTTGCAGGGGAGTGGTATTGGTGCCTGGGGGAAGGAAAGAGCTGTTTCCTACTTACCGGCTGCTATGCCTGTCTCCACTGCCTGAACCAGTGGCGTGAGCGCACAGGTATTGTGCTTTGCATTTGTAGTTGCAGTATACAAGTCTTTCCTCTGGCTGGCCTAATGCCTGGGTAGGATTTGCCATTTTGCGAGCCAGGTGGGGCTGGCTGGGAGAAAGGGCTCAGTAGGCTGCGTATCACGGATGGGTCCTTGGACCTATGTAGCCAGCCAAGGAGCTGGAGCACCTGAAGATCGTGAAAGCTCCCAACCTGCTGGGCAGAGTGCACCTGGACAATTTTGTCTACCTGTCCTTTCTCCTGAGCAGTAAACTCTGTCCAGTCCTTGCCCCTTTAGTAGCCGTCTTGCTAAGGGCTTCCTTGTTAGGAAGTCTCTCAGACTGCTTGCCTTTCTTTTGTCCCAGAGCAGCCGGATATGGATCCCTGCTTTCCACAAGTGGCTAGAATGTCAGTCTCTCCAGCAATTCTGCCTGTCTTTGCTTTCCAATCCCCTAATCACGATAGTACATGCAAACACCATGAAATGTAGGTTTGTGCTCCCAGAGCAGATCTCCGGAGTTAGGTATTCAGCAGTCCCAGGCCTCCACTCCCTCCCCACTCTGTTTCTCTTCCTCCTGCTGATGAGCTGGGGCGGGGGAAGGGCTTGGGTAACGTACCTCAGCTTTTCTCCAGGTGTATGCAGTAGGGTTCAGTCCTTTTTCCTGTTGCTTTTTCAGGATTAGTTGTATTAATTATATTTTCATATTATATGCGGTTTTAGGAGGAAGACTCTGTCTCACCTCTCACGCCACCATCTTTAATCCTCCCAAGTACAACTGGTATTTAAAGTAATGAAATGAAATACATTTTACAGCTCCTCTGTTTTCTTTTGGTTTAGTTTAATTTGATTTTCACATTCACAGGTTTTTTAAAGTGGCTTATCAAAACCACTCAGGGGGAGGGATTCTGCTCTGAAGCAGAAACATGTATTTTGATATAGCTGAGAAGAGTCCCTTTCATGTCACCTTCAAGTGTTAGAATTTGGCTAGGTGTCTTTTGGAGTGGAGGGCTAACTGAGGGTATCTGCTGCACAGTAGAGATGGAAGGGGATCCATTTATTTTTCTTAGTTTTTTATTGTTTTTGGTATCCTTAATCTACAGTTACATGGGGAACATTATGTTTACTAGACTCCCCTCTTCACTATGTCCTCTCTACAAACCCCACTTACAGTCACTGTCCATCAGAGTAGTAAGATGCTATAGAATCACTACTTATCTTCTCTGTGTTACACATCCCTCCCCGTGCCTCCCCCCAGATTATACATGCTAATCATAATTCCCCCTTTCTTCTTTCCCCCGCCTTATCCCTCCCTTCCCACTGATCCTCCCCAGTCCCTTTCCCTTTGGTAACTGTTAGTCCATTCTTGGATTCTGTGATTCTGCTGCTGTTTTGTTCCTTCAGTTTTTTCTTTGTCCTTATACTCCACATATGAGTGAAATCATTTGGTGCTTGTCTTTTTACGCCTGGGTTATTTCACTGAGCATAATACCCTCTAGCTCCATCCATGTTGTTGTGAATGGTAGGATTTGTTTTCTTCTTATGGCTGAATAATATTCCATTGTGTATATGTACCACATCTTCTTTATCCATTCATCTACTGATGGACACTTAGGTTGCTTCCATTTCTTGGCTATGGTAAATAGTGCTGTGATAAACATAGGGGTGCGTCAGTCTTTTTCAAATTGGGCTGCTGCATTCTTAGGGTAAATTCCTAGAAGTGGAATTCCTGGGTCAAATGGTAAGTCTATTTTGAGCATTTTGAGGAACCTCCATACTGCTTTCCACAATGGTTGAACTAATTTACATTCCCACCAACAGTGCAGGAGGGTTCCCCTTTCTCATCAACCTCGCCAACATTTGTTGTTGTTTGTCTTTTGGATGGTAGCCATGCTTCTGGTGTGAGGTGATATCTCATTGTGGTTTTAATTTGCATTTCTCTGATGACTAGCGATGTGGAGCATTTTTTCATGTGTCTTTTGGCCATCTGAATTTTTTCTTTGGTGAAGTGTCTGTTCAGCTCCTCTGCCCATTTTTTAATTGGATTATTTGCTTTTTGTTTGTTGAGGTGTGTGAGCTCCTTATAGATTTTGGATGTCAAGGCTTTATCGGATCTTTCATTTATGAATATATTCTCCCATACTGTAGGATGCCTTTTTGTTCTCTTGGTGGTGTCCTTTGCTGTACAGAAGCTTTTCAGCTTGATATAGTCCACTTGTTCATTTTTGCTTTTGTTTCCCTTGCCCGGTAAGATATGTTCATGAAGAAGTCACTCATGTTTATGTCCAAGAGATTTTTGCCTATGTTTTCCTCCAAGAGTTTTATGGTTTCATGACTTACATTCAGGTCTTTGATCCATTTTGAATTTACTTTTGTGTATGGGGTTAGACAATGATCCAGTTTCATTCTCTTACATGTAGCTGTCCAGTTTTGCCAATACCAGCTGTTGAAGAGGCTGTCATTTCCCCATTGTATGTCCATGGCTCCTTTAGCATATATTAATTGACCATAGATTTTTGGGTTAATGTCTGGAGACTCTGTTCTGTTCCACTGGTCTGTGGCTCTGTTCTTGTGCCAGTACCAAATTGTCTTGATTACTGTGGCTTTGTAGTAGAATTTGAAGTTGGGGAGTGAGATCCCCCCTCACTTGATTCTTTCTTCTCAGGATTGCTTTGGCTATTTGGGGTCTTTTGTGGTTCCATATGAGTTTTAGGACTATTTGTTCCAGTTCATTGAAGAATGCTTTTTGTAATTTGATAAGGAATGAGTTGAATCTGTAGTTGCTTTGGGCAGGATGGCCGTTTTGACAATATTAATTCTTCCTAGCCAAGAGCATGGGATGAGTTTCCATTTGTTAGTGTCCTCTTGAATTTCTCTTAAGAGTGTCTTGTAATTTTCAGTGTCTTTCACTTCCTTGGTTAGGTTTATTCCTAGCTATTTTATTCTTTTTTGATACAATTGTGAATGGAATTGTTTTTCTTATTTCTCTTTCTGTCAGTTCATTGTTAGTGTATAGGAATGCCACATATTTCTGTGTGTTAATTTTGTATCCTGCAACTTTGCTGAATTCCGATATTAATTCTAGTAGTTTTGGAGTGGAGTCTTTAGGGTTTTTTATGTACAATATCATGTCATCTGCAAATAGTGACAATTTGACTTCTTCTTTACCAATCTGAATTCCTTGTATGTCTTTGTTTTGTCTAATTGCCATGGCTATGACCTCCAGTACTATGTTGAATAACAGTGGGGAGAGTGGGCATCCCTGTCTTTGTCCCGATCTTAAAAGGAAAAGCTTTCAGCTTCTCGCTGTTAAGTATGATGTTGGCTGTCGGTTTATCGTATATGGCCTTTATTATGGTGAGGTACTTGCCCTGTATACCCATTTTGTTGAGAGTTTTTATCATGAATGGATGTTTAATTTTATCGAATGCTTTTTCAGCATCTATGGAGATGATCATGTGGTTTTTGTCCTTCTTTTTGTTGATGTGGTGGATCATGTTGATGGATTTTCAAATGATGTACCATCCTTGCATCCCTGGGATGAATCCCACTTGGTTATGGTGTATGATCCCCTTGATGTATTTTTCAATTCGGTTTGCTAGTATTTTGTTGAGTATTTTTGCATCTATGTTCAGCAGGGATATTGGTCTGTAATTTTCTTTTTTGGTGGGGTCTTTGCCTGGTTTTGGTATTAGGCTGATGCTGGCTTCATAGAATGAGTTTGGGAGTATTCTCTCCCCTTGTATTTTTTGGAAAAGTAGGAGAAAGGGTACTATGTCTTCTCTGTATGTCTGATAAAATTCTGCGGTAAATCCATCTGGCCCAGGGGTTTTGCTCTTGGGTAGTTTTTTGATTACCGCTTCAATTTCATTGTTGGTAATTGGTCTGTTTAGATTATCAGTTTCTTCCTTGGTCAGTCTTAGAAGGTTGTATTTTTCTAGGAGGTTGTCCATTTCTTCTAGGTTTTACAGTTTTTTAGCATATAGATTTTCATAGGATTCTCATATAATTCTTTGTATTTCTGTGGGGTCCTTCATGATTTTTCCTTTCTCATTTCTGATTCTGTTGGTGTGTGTAGATTCTATTTTTCTCTTAATAAGTCTGGCTAGGGGCTTATCTATTTTGTTTACTTTCTCAACGAACCAGCTCTTGGTTTCATTGATTTTTTCTATTGTTTTATTCTTCTCAATTTTATTTATTTCTTCTATGTCCCTCCTTCTACTGACTTACGGCCTCATTCTTCTTTTTCCAATTTTGATAATTGTGACTTTAGACTATTCATTTGGGATTGTTCTTCCTTCTTTAGATATGCCTGGATTGCTATATACTTTCCTCGTAGAACTGCTTTCGCAGCTTCCCATAGAAGTTGGGGCCTTGTGTTGTTGTTGTCATTTGTTTCCATATATTCCTTGATCCCTATTTTAATTTGGTCATTGATCCATTGATTATTTAGGAGGATGTTGTTAAGCCTCCATGTGTTTGTGAGCCTTTTTGCTTTCTTTGTAAAATTTATTTCTAGTTTTATACCTTTGTAGTCTGAGAAGTTGGTTGGTAGAATTCAATCTTTTTTAATATACTGAGTCTCTTTTTGTGGCCTAGTATGTGGTCTATTCTGGAAAATGTTCCGTGTATACTTGGGAAGAATGTGTATCCTGCTGATTTTGGGTGTAGAGTTCTGTAGATGTCTATTAGGTCCATCTGTTCTAGTGTGTAGTGTGTTGTTCTGTGCCTGTGTGTCCTTAACTTATTTTCTGTCTGGTGGATCTGCCCTTTGGAGTGAGTGTTGTGTTGAAGTCTCCTAAAATGAATGCATTGCATTCTTTTTCCTCCTTTAATTCTGTTAGTATTTGTTTTCACATATGTTGGTGCTCCTGTATTGGGTGCATATATATTAATAATGGTTATATTCTCTGGTTGAACTGATCCCTTTATCATTATGTAATGTCCTTCTTTATCTCGTTACTTTCTTTGTTTTGACGTCTATTTTGTCTGATACTAGTACTGCAACACCTGCTTTTTTCTCCCTGTTGTTTGCATGAAATACCTTTTTCCGTCCCTTGACTTTTAGTCTGTGTATGTCTTTGGGTTATAGGTGTCTCTTGTAAGCAGCATATAGATGGGTCTTGGTTTTTTATCCAATCTATTACTCTGTGTCTTTTCATTGGTGCATTTAGTCCATTTACATTTAGGGTGATTATTGAAAGATATGTACTTATTGCCATTGCAGGCTTTAGATTCTTGGTTACCAAAGGTTTAAGGGTAGCTTCTTTACTATCTTACTGTCTAACTTAACTAGCTTACTGAGGTATTATAAACACAGTCTGATGATTCTTTATTTCTCTCCCTCCATATTCCTCCTCCTCCATTTTATATATGTTGGGTGTTTTATTCTGTGCTCTTTTGTGTTTCCTTTAACTGCTTTTGTGAGTAGTTGATTTTATTTTTTGCCTTTAGTTAGTATTTGGTTGGTCTGCTTTCTTTGCTATGATTTTATTTTTTCTGGTGACATCTGTTTAGCTTCAGGAGTGCTTCCATCTAGAGCAGTCCCTCTAAAATACCCTGTAGAGGTGGTTTGTGGGAGGCAAATTCTCTCAACTTTTGCTTGTCTGGGAATTGTTTAATCCCTTCTTCATATTTAAATGATAATCGTGCTGGATACAGTATCCTTCATTCAAGGCCCTTCTGTTTCATTGCATTAAATATATCATGCCATTGTCTTCTGGCCTGTAAGGTTTCTGTTGAGAAGTCTGATGATAGCCTGATGTGTTTTCCTTTGTAGGTGACCTTTTTTCTCTCTCTGGTTTTGTTTAATACTGTGTCCTTTTCTTCGATCTTTCCATTTTAATTATTATGTGTCTTGGTGTTGTCCTCCCTGTGTCCCTTGTGTTGGGAGTTCTGTGTGCTTCCTTGGTCTGAGAGGCAATTTCCTCCCCCAGTTTGGGGAAGTTTTTAGCAATTATGTCTTCAAAGAGACTTTCTATTCCTTTTTCTCTCTCTTCTTCTGGTACCCCTGTAATGCACATATTGTTCTGTTTCAATTGGTCACACCGTTCTCTTAATATTCTTTCATTCCTGGAGATCCTTTTATCTCTCTGTGCATCATCTTCTCTGCGTTCCTGTTCTCTGATTTCTATTCAATTAATGGCCTCTTGCATCCCGTCCATTTTGCTTTTAAGCCCTTCCAGAGATTGTTTTGTTTCTGTATTCTCCCTCCCAATTTTATCCTTTAGCTGTTTTTCTCCGCAGCTCCATCAGCATGGTTATGACCTTTATCTTGAATTCTTTTTCAGGAAGATTGGTTAAATTTATCTCCCCAGGTTCCTTCTCGGGTTGTCTGGACTATTTTGGACTGTATCAAATTCTTCTGCCTTTTCATGGTGATAGAGGTAGTCGTGCGGCAGTTGGCATGTGTGTCAACTAGGAGAATAAAGTCCCTACTTGCTTGTTGGTCACCTTCCTTTCCTATGAGTATGGCGATCCCAGTGGCTTTTGCTGGGCCACTATGTGGCAATGGGGCCTCTAAGTTTGACCAGGGCGGCTGTGGAGGTGGCTCTGCGTGTTTACTGTGGGCATGGCCACTCTCAGGCTGCTGCTCCGCTATGGCGGGGCTGTGCTGGAGGGGAAACGGGCAGGAGGCTGTTTGTCACCATGAGGGGTCTCAGAGCTGTGCTGCCACCCAGGGGGCTCGGGTGCCGGTAGTTCCCCGGGATTCCCAGCTTCTGGGCTGAGTGTGCCGGTACGCTTCTGTCCAGCTGTGAGGCTTCTGTCCCTTTAAGACTTTCAAAAAGCACTTGCTTTTCTTTTGTCCCAGGGGCACTGGCTGCGGGGACCTGCTCGCAGGTTTTACTGTCGTGTTTCCCTAGTATCCAGCACACCACGCACTGTGTCTGCGCTCCCCATGCAGATGGCTAGGGCTTGGTATTTAGCAGTCCTGGGCTCCCACTCCCTCCCCGCTCTGACTCCTCTCCTCCCACCAGGAGCTGGGGTGTGGCGCGCTCAGTTCCTGCTGGGCCGTGGCTTGTATCTTACCCCCTTCATGAGGCGCTGGGTTCTCGCAGATGTAGATGTAGCCTGGCTGTTGTCCTATGTCTTCTGGTCTCTCTTTTAGGACTAGTTGTATTTGTTGTATTTTCAAAAATATATATGGTTTGGGGAGGAGATTTCTGCTGCCCTACTCACGCCGCCATCTTGGCTCCTCCCTGGCCGGGGATTCTTACCCTTGTATTTTTCTTATAAAAAAATCAATCTCTCCAGAAGATTCCTTGAAGTTTAGAACTCACTTTCACTACCATAAAGGGGAGCCTCATACAAAGTTCCCAGAATATGGGATGGAGCCATCACCTCCTAGGCCTCTCCCTTAATGTACTGCCATGTCAAATAGAGACCTTGCTCACTCCATCATCATTGTCCACTGTGAGGTTATCTGATTTAGCTTTTGTCATCACAGCCTGCTGGCTGCATGTTCAGTTGGATAGCAGTTTATGAAGACTTCAGAAAATCATCTTTGTCTTTTTTTTTTTTTAATTACAGAAGCAAAACAGTATATGCTGTAGAAGTTTCAAACCATTATAAGTAAATAAAGTAAAAAGTAAAAGTTTCCCATTACTTCATTCCAATGACATGTCTCAGAGGTAACTGCTGTTTGTGTGAATCCTTTCAAATTTAAAAAATGCGTATTTGTATAAATGCAACTTATATGGAATTTTGTATTAGTGTTTACAAAAGTGGTCTCACACTACGAATATTGTTACATAATTTTTTTCCACTTAATGTATTACAGACAGTTTTCCATGTCTGTATATCATATAAATCTGTCTCTTTTAATAAATGGATGCTTACCCATTAGGTATATGAATTTATTCAACTAGTCTCTCCCACTGTTTTTTTCTTTTTTAAACAATGCTTCATTGAATATATCTTTGCACACTCACATGAGAATTTCTGTACGATAGATTCTCACTGTGAAATTTCCGGGTCAAGTTTATATACATTTAAAATTTTGGTAGATTCTGCCAAATTGCTATCTGAGTATAACACATAATTACCATCATCTCTGTCACCTACAAATCATGTGTTCTCATGAATGCCTGCCCTGCCGTCTCCTTTACATGATGTTCTTAAAAGCTTGTAGAAAATGGAGTAGTAGTCTCCACTTTCTACATAGAGAAAACCAGAGTCAGATTGGGGGAAAAGCTCAAGTTTCTAATTCCTACTCAGCTTCTTTGGCCCTTTTCTTCATAAGGATTTTAGAACCCAAATAAACTCTAAGGTAGTAGATTGAACCTGCTGGTCTGTGTATTCCTTATTTATTCAGCTAATATTTATGGAGTCTGTATTGTATGCTAGGTGCTCAGCTGGGTATGGAGTCATAGCAGTGAATAAGGGGACATGGTTTCTGTTGCCTTCAATGGAGTTGACAAACCACTGGGGAAGTCAAATAATAGAACAGTGCCATGGAGTATGACGACCACCATGAGAGAAGATGTTCAGGGGTGGGTGTTACGGGAACACACAGCAGGGACTCTCAACACCGCAGTGAGCCCTCAGAAGCGACCTCTGAGCTTAGACTTGAAGAAAGAGTAGGATTAACGGCTGGAGCAGGAGAGTGGAGAGTGTTCCAGGGATATTTGAATTAAACAGATGGGACTGAGCAGCGTAGTCCAAGGGAGAGGAAGGAGGCCTGCAGCGCTGTCTGTGGCTTGGGTGGCCGGGTGGGTGGCGATGCTGTTTATTCACGGGACTGAGGAGGAGGACCTGCCCTAGAGGCAATGTTGAGATCAGATTTGGACATGAGGAGTTTGTGGTGCCCGTGAGACATCCAGAGAGAGAGAGGCTCAGGAAGATGGGTCTCATATGGGGAAAGATTTGAGAACCATCAACATGGTCATAATAATTATTATGTTATGTCATAATTATATTGTTGTCATAGCTAACTCTGGAGTACTTCTGTGTGCCTAGCTTTGTTCTAAGATTTTTTTTAATGCACATTAACTCATTTAATCTCCCCAATAATTCCATGATGTTATTACTGTTACTGTCCTCATCTTACACATGAGGAAACAGATGCAGTGCTCAAGGTGACACAGCTGAGTAATGGTGCTGTAGTGACGCCCATGGTATTCGAAGCCGTACAACTATGTTCACCTAAGGGAGAATGTTGAACACGAAGGGGATATGAAGGAGGCTTTATCTTTTAACTTACATCATTCTGTATTGTATAGCTGTTTTCAATAAGCATTGTCCATACTTGTGTAATTCATTTTAAAAAGATTTATACAGAACTAGGGCCAAGCCAGGATCAGAAATGCATTGGTTCCATTTTTTGCTCCTTGGTTAAATCTGCCATAATCCCCTGCTTTGTTTGGCAATGGAAATGATTCCTAAGGTTGTAAGGTGGAGGCCTAAGGTATCCTCTGAGTACTCTGTCCAGAACATGTAAGTGGTGATAAACATTAAATGAAAAGTGAGCCTCCTTCCTTGCTCATGGGCTCCTGTCAGTGACTCCTTTTCCTTCAGTAAACCTCCTAGTGGACAAAATGTCCAGCGATGCAGGGTTTGTGTCTTCACCTAAGGAAGACTGTGAGCACAAGGCAGAAAACCTGACCATGGGATGTTCCCAGGACCAGTTGCCCCATCCTGTCCCTGTGGGAAACAGTGTGGTGTGTCCTGGGATGGTAGAGACTCTCAGAGATGAGAGCCACTGAAGCACTCTGTGCACTTCTCCAGGTGTGCGATGACTGTGTGGTGTTACGCAGTAGCATTGGGACGGTGTATGAGCGCTGGTGGTATGAGAAGCTCATCAACATGACCTACTGTCCCAAGACCAAGGTGTTGTGCTTGTGGCGTAGAAATGGCTCTGAGACCCAGCTCAACAAATTCTATACAAAGAAGGTACCCGTGAGCTCTGTTTGGGTTGGGGCATGGGCGTTGAAGGCCAAGTGTTCATTGTCTGGCAGGGAAGTTAAAATTCCAAATTCCATGTCTGGGGTCCCACTTTTGCCTCTGGCTGTTATGTGGGATTTGTAAAGCTGTCTCTGAGGTCCTGGCATTGCCATTAGAGAGCAGAGTGGGGGCTCTCTGGAAGGCTGGTATGACAGGACAGCTCTCTCCCCATGTGTTGCAGTGTCGGGAGCTGTACTACTGTGTGAAGGATAGCATGGAGCGTGCTGCTGCCCGACAGCAAAGCATCAAACCTGGTGAGAAGAAAAGAAGTCCCTGAGCAAGTCCCTTCGTTTCTTTTTGTCAGTCCTCAGTGTCAGGCCTGACAAGGAAGCCAGGATTCCCAACCTCCCTGGTTAGCTGATCAGCTCCTCCCTCACCACAGGACCTGAACTAGGCGGCGAGTTTCCTGTGCAGGATATGAAGACTGGTGAGGGCGGCTTGCTGCAGGTCACCCTAGAAGGGATCAATCTCAAGTTCATGCACAACCAGGTAGGTGCAAGTGTCAGCACACACTTCCCAGCCCTGTCGTTGCATCTGCAGTAAGGATCAGTGTCCAGGCCCCCAGTGCTGTCCCAGTGAGCATGAGCGTGCCTCTGGGGCTAGTGGGAGAATTAGAGCAGCTGGACTAGAGACAGTAGGCAGAGGGAGGGCAGTGCCAGCGGTGACCACCTGGAAGGTGCAGCAGGGAGCCTGCACGGGGTAGGGGGTGGTCTCCGGGGAGGGCACCTCGGTGGCCGGGCTGCCTCCGTCCCTTAGACTACTCAGCACAATGTGAGTGGGAGCGTCTCGCTGGACCCTTCTTTGCACAGCGTCTGCCTTCCCTCTTCCCAGGGTAATAATGCTTCTGCTTGATGGTTTTGCTTAGAGAGTCTAGACCAGCTGATCTCCTTGCGTGTTTCTGGTTTGTGTGAAGCTTGTGGGTGTGCATGAGTAACTTGTATCTGTCCTATCTGGAGTGTGTGTTTATTTGCCTTTTTCTCCTGCTGAGTCTCTTCCTGTTCCTTTCCTTCCTCTGAGTGTCCACACTCTGTTCCCTGCCCCCTTCCTTTGCCTGGGGAGCATTTGAGGATCAGCTTTCCCTCATTGTGATTCCATAGGAGTGGCTTTTTCCTTGTGGGCTTTTAACCCAGTATTACTTTTACTCTCAGTGGACATTCCTTAAGCTAATTCCATTCTGAGGCCAACGCATCCTCCCAGGTCCGTGCCCAGTTCTGCCACTTCACGCATGTGCCTTCCCTGCCCCTCCCTGCTGTACCAGTTCCTCTCCTTGAGGCTCTGAACCAGAAAAGAGTGTGGGAAGCACCACAGCCCATGGCCAGGCAGCAGATACTCAGGAGGTGAACAGCTGGACCCTGGCTTTCTCCCTCCACTTCCCGTTTTAGTTCTCTTCTTTCAGGAATCCAGCTGGGCAGCTTTGGTGTGATGGAAGATGGCCGCCCAGGCTTACTGGCAGGATATTTTTCAGCAGTGTATTTACTGTTAGTAACATTGATACATTAAATAAGGTCAGCCCAAAGAAAGGTTCTATTGAGTACTTTTCTGGACCACGAAGGTGCCAGCACTCCTTGGGAGCAGTTTTCTGCCAACATTTCAGCACTGTGGCCTCCCTGATGCCTCATCTTCTAAAGAAGATGTATCTTTAACCAAACCCCAGATGCCCTTCTCTGGGTCCTACCCTTAGTTTAGCCCCTATGGACCAACCACTTCAAAGCATGTGCAAACTGGTCTGTAGTTTAAAGCTTTGCTGCAGAAGAGAGATCCTACAGAGAGGGGGAGTCAAACCCTGACAGGCAGAGATGACGGCCCTGGTCCCATCTCCTACCACATACCGTCAGTGGGAATTGCGGAAGCGTCGGACCATGGGGCAGAGTTGGGCAGTATGGGGTAACAAATGGGAAAAGCGTGGGCTTTGGAGTCAGGACCGACTTGGATTCAGAGCCCAACTTCGTTATTCGTAGGTAAATAAGCTTTCTGATCCTCAGTATCTTCATCTTTACAATGAAGGTAATACTATATGCTGTATCACATACATGTAAGGATTACAAATCATATTTGTAGAACTCTTAGTAGTTACTTATAAGTGATAGCTGTTGTTATCACCATGTTCTTCTTGGGAGAGCCTGGATCCTGTTTCAAGGAAGATACAAACACTTCCCACCCCAAGGACAGTGTGAGGGGACCTTTGCACTCGTGCCAGCCCTCTGCGCCGGAGGAGGATGCATGGAAGGGTAGAGAGCTAATGGGCTGAGGGGGTACCTCTGGGGCATAGTGTCCTACAAGTGCTGCCCTGGGCAGAGGGTATAGGCGGCAACCCAGGCCAGCAGAGGGGCCTTTGGGTTGGGTTTGACCATTAAAACTAACTCCTTCATTTCTCTCCCATGCTTTCTCCTCCGGCCAGGAGCGCAAGGTACATGCCCTTTCTGCTGTCTTCGCTTCTTAGCACTTTTGAGTTGTGTGTGTGTGGATTCTTTTGTCCTCCCTTTGGGAAATAGGTTTTCTGTACGTGGGTGGGGCTATAGCGGGGAGAGTGGGCTCTGTGGGGCATGGGGAGCCTCTGGGCCTTACCCCACCCTCCCTCCCTCTCTTGCAGGTTTTCATAGAGCTGAATCACATTAAAAAGTGCAATACAGTTCGAGGCGTCTTTGTCCTGGAGGAATTTGGTAATTACACTATTTTGCTCTTAGGTCTGGACTCTACATAGCAGTAACTCAAACCTCGGAGCTCCAGAGGAGGGACTAGATGTAGAGAGAAGAGCCACCTCTGCAGGGAGGTCTGGAGGAGCAGGAGTGAGATCAGGGAAGGAAAAGGAAGAGAGAGAGACAGCGGCTGCTAGGGAATGGGTCACAGAAGAGCAAGTGGCCTTAGACTAGTTTAGAGGATGGTGCTAAAGAAGCTCAGTGAACTGGTGCAACCTCTCCTTGCTTGGCCAGCTGATGGTCAGAAAGTTCTGGGGCAGAGCAGACAGGCAGTCCCCAAGCTCTGCTGTGTTCATGTCACCTGCTGCCATCCCTGTAGCAGCCCAGTGCTCCATTCAGCCTCCTGGTGCCACTCTGATGTCCACCCGGCCTCTGTGCTAAAGGAAGGACACATGGGGTGGTACAGGCAGATTCACTCTAGAGGGCAGGGAAGCCTAGTGGGCCTCGGGGACAGACAGGACAGCTGTAGCCATAGCCAGCCTCCCCCTAGCTAAGGGCTGACAGGTGGTGCAGTGGGTCCTTGCCCTGGGGCTTTGAGTTCCTGCTGTGTTTGTGCTTCATTCTTTTGTGCCCCTCATCGCTGCTATGAAAACCTTCTTCTCCAGCAGGTAAAGTGACCTCGGCTCATGCTGCCTCTTCCCAGGCCCCTGCCTTGGGCCCTGCAGTGGGTGGGGTGGACTCCCTTTTACCAAATCAGCTATTCACAGGCCAGCTTGTCTCTTCCTTCTCTCCCCTCCTTCTTCTTTCCCAGTCTCTCTCCACCCTTGTGCTGGCTCATTGGTTCTGAGTTTTCTCCCCTTGTGTACTCCCATCTCTCTTCTGACAGAGAGATATTTAGGGAAATCTTCCAACTCAGAAGAAGGACCTAGGCTTCCTGCTCTATCTTCAATGAGTTTATTCCCTGTTAATCCTGGGTTCCCCCGAATTGTACTTCCCAGGGTCAGAAGAAGGTGTGGCCAACTCTCATCTCACCTTTTTCGGTCCACAGGGGATGCCATGCCCCTCTGCTCCCGTTCCAGGGGCTCTAGTGATGGCTGAGCCCAGGGGGCCTTATCCTTCCTTGAGCCAAGCAGATCTCCTGCATGGCTGGGGTGGGAGTGACTCTCGGTCTTGCATTCTGGGCCATGGACTTGTGTGTACCCTGCCTGGCGCTCCCTGTCACCTTCTTCCCTGGGTGCTGCTCTTGCCTGTCCCTCTGCTCTGCATGTCTGCTCCAGAGCCCTCTGACGCTCTCCCTCACACAGGCAGGCTGGGCATCTCCTGCCTCTCAGGGAAGGAAACTTACAAGTCTGGTGGGTTTAGTACCATGCCACTTCTTCATGCAGCCTCAAGACCCTCTGTGTAGGGGCTGGGAGCACAGAGTCTCGGGCTGGTGGCAGGGATGAGTTCTTGGGCATCTCAGCAAGGTGAGGCACAGGCTAGAGATAACTCCCTTCTCCCAGCCAAGATCTAGGAATGCCCCACTGCAGCTCCTCAGGGCGCTGGACAGGAGCAGTAACCAGCCTAGTGAAAGGCTAGCCCACTCCATGCAGGGGCTCTCAAAGAAGTGGGTGAAGTCACGGCCATCAAGCAAAGAGCCACTGCAGACCTCAGAGGTCTGGCTGAGGAGTCTGAGGGCAGTGTCCTGTCATCCAGTGGGGGCTGGACACAAGCTGTCATAGCCTAAGCTGCTGCAGCCATTGGGAGAGGCCGCAGAGGGGAAGGGGCCCTGGTGCCAGGCGCTGCCACCTGGGGAGCTGGCACTACCGCTCTTAGTTTTGAACTTTCTGTTTTGTTTCTTGCCCGTCCGGTTTTAGTTCCTGAAATTAAAGAAGTGGTGAGCCACAAGTACAAGACACCAATGGTGAGTCTGTCACCGAACCCTGACAGGCCTGTCTGCCCAGGGCTCCCTGGGGACCTTCGGACAGGAGTGGGGCGGGCCCTGTAGGAGCACGGGGTGAGGGGGGTTAGGAATACCATGAGAGATGAACTCAGCCTCAATGCCAACAATTTCACTGGAGCCGACACAAGTCTTCACTCTTGGGAGAGACCCATACGGTGGCCCCTTTCCCACCGACCAGTTCTGAGACCTGACCCCAGCATTAGGGCAGGAGTTACCTGCTTGGTGAAGAACACACCATCCACATGTGAAGGTGTAGGTGTCTCAGTGGTTTTGATCTGTCTGTTTTTCTCTCCCCTCTAGGCCCACGAGATCTGCTACTCTGTGTTGTGTCTCTTCTCATATGTGGCTGCAGTTCGTAGCAGTGAGGAAGATCTCAGAACCCCACCCAGACCTGTCTCTAGCTGATGAAGAGGGGTTAAGAGCTGGCCAAGCCCAGGGGATGCCCCCTATTCCCAAGCGTGCGATGTTCCTGTGACTGAGGAGTGGGTGTTATGCGTATGTTCTCTGCAAGTCCCTGGCCGTGGCTTAGTTGGCATCCAGTTATATGTCTCTTGTCATTGTGTCCTCATGCGTCCATCACAGGGCTGAGCTCGTTCTCCCACCTTCTCCCTCTCTGCTCCAGAAGACCAGCCTACTGTCCTCTGGGCTCTCTACGTTCTGTGATAGAGCACAGTGGGGTGCCTGGAGCGGTCCCATTCTGTGGGGTGTGAGGAAAGCTTGAGGCCTGTCCTCACAGACAGGAGGTGGGAACGGAAAGGAGGGAGAGTCCACACAACAGAGTGAGCAGCAACCTCCCTGCTTGCTTATGCACTTTCTGAGCTGGCAACCTGCCTACTGAGGCCTCCTGGCTGCAGTGGGGCAGCCCCCTGGGGCTGATTTATGCTGAGCATCCATTTCCCTGTGGTTGTGCCTCGCCTTTGGCATGAGAGCACAGAGCAGTTGGGGCGAGGACAGTCCCTGGAACCACTGGCTGACCATGTCCAGGAACCAGGGTGGGGTGGGAAAAGGCCAGGTTCAGTATGTACATCTGTCTTCAGGCAGTGTCTCCTGGCACTGGGTGCTGGAAGGGAGAGATGGCTGCAGCAGGCAAGAGATGATTGTACATATTTCAGCTCCACATTATTTATAGAAAATGTACAGGTGTGTGAATGTGAAATAATATGTCCTTAACTGTTCTTGGGCTCCTGGCTGCCATGCATATAGTGACACCTCCTCTCAGCCTACACCTAAGGAGAGCTGCCCCTGAACTCTACAAGGGCACCTTAGGCCTAAGGGAGGGAGAAGAGACGGATGGTGCACATCCTACCGGGAGTGCTGGAGCCCCACCCTCCCATCCCCCATTTCCCACCCCCACCCCCGCCCTGGCCCAGTGGGCGCTGTGCTCTGGCCTGGCCACTAGAAGGAGCAGCCAAGCTGGGCTATGACCTCTGAGCAGATATTTGATTTAGTAGTGACGGGAAAGCCAAGGCTCTCCCTGCGCCCCTTGCAGGGGTGGGCCAGACATGTGACATGGTTTGACCAGGGCCTCCCACAGGGCCTGGAGCCCGGCACTCTTGGCCGGGAGTGTTTGGCGTTGGATATAACTGAGAAACAACCCTAGAACAGCCCTCCTGGAATATTTTTTCTAGGCCATGGATGAACCCCTGGTGCTGCCTGAGCAGAAAAGACCTTCTACGCTCTATCAGGGCACTTCTGAGACCTGATGGCTTCCTCCTCCCAGAGTGGAGTAGGGCTCTGTCTGATACACTGTCCTGGTTCCCAGTGTCTTGCACTAGACAGGATAGATCTGCTTTGCTAGGGTCTGGATGGGCTGTACACTTTTGTTGTCCAACAGCATCCCAAGTCAGCTTGATGCAGCTCCAGTCTAGGCTTTACAAGCCCAGAACCACACTGAGGTTCACCATTGCCCCCATCCAGACAAAGATGATACTGAACATGTGGGACCAGACAGGAGAGCCTTCGGTTTCTCACTCTGTTGCTAATACACTTTTCTCCATCATAGCACCTCAGTTTCCTCATTAGAAGAGTGTACACAGTGGGGGAAAACTGAGGGTCCTCCTGGTGTTAATGTTTTACGACTTTTGGATTCTACTCTGGGCCATGTTTTGCTCATTTGGAAGACAATACCTATGTTCAGTTTGCCCTGAAAATCAAATAAATTTCCCTGTGCCCTTGGTGGAAATAAGCACATTGGACAAGAGTCAGTTTTCTGAGTGCATTGATCTTTTATTGCCCCTATACATTGAGAAGACAGGGCAGGCAGCCCACTATTCACCCCAAAGATCTGAGCATCTAGTGGAAGCTCTGACAGTCCAGTCTGCACAGAGCCCACCAGGCCTGCTCACCATAACTATGATGCCCTATGGATGCCACCCCTCCCCAGCTCCAAGATACACGCTTGCATACACACATCCAACAGCAGGAAGGTGGCTCATCCAGCTTCCTTTCAGGCTCCTGGCACAGGCGCTGGTATCTGGTTGCACCTATGACACAGGTTCTCTTTGTGACTGGGATGGGCTGAAACCTTGCTAAGAACCACCTGCACCCCCTTGTCCCAATGGCAGCCCTGGACCAAGGGCCAGAGCTCAGCCTTTGATTTGGGCTGTGGGTTTGGGGTGGTGGAGTACATACCTGGCCATCCTGGGGAGCCAGCCTGGTCACTGAGGCACTGCAGGAGAGGAGGAGGCCATGGCACATGTGTGTCTGCCCAGCCTTCTGGAAGGCCAGGGGGACCAGCTGTGGTAGCAGAGCCCAGGAGCCAGTACCCGTGGCTTGGACATGACAGGGTCATTGCTCTCTGCCAGAGCAGCTGAGTCCCAGCCGCTTCCCTGCCTTCTCCACTACCCCAGGCCCTGGCCCAGTGGGTTCCTCACCTCGCACCTCTAGGTGGCACTCACACTGTGCCTCGCCTTGTAAATTGGTGGCCCTGCAGACGTAGACACCCCCATCAAAGGGACAGGGCTTTCTAATCTCCAGGGTCAACACTCCCTGCTTGCTGAACGTACGGAAGCGGGCATCTTCTCGCAGGTCCAGGCCATTCTTGAACCAGGAAATCTTGGGCTATAAGTCAGATAATGGGGAGCAGGAAGACTGTTTCAGGAAGAGAGGGGACCTGGCAGGAACCTAGGAACACTGGCATTTGCATTTCTGCCCCAGTGGTTCCCTGGAGTCTCGAACTGTGACCAAGGCTGGGAATGAACCAGGAGCCTGTGGAGGGTGCCAAGGCCCTCTTCAGGGAGAGGAACTTCGTCCTGACACCCAGAAGTAGAGAGAGAGCAGGAGGACAGGCTGGGGAGAGGGCTGATGGAGGTCGGCACCTCTGAACCCTGCGTCCTGAGTCTGCCTAGACCGGGGCCCTGAGTCCTCTACCTTGGGGCTGCCCCGGACAGCACAGCAGAGGGTGGCGTTGTAGCCAGCAATGACCGAGCGGTTCACCAGGGGGCGGGTGAAGCATGGGGCCTCGGAGAAGTCCAGGGCCTTGTATGTGGGTGGCTCATAAGTGATGCCTGTTGGTGATAGGACTTTGTACCAAGATTGCCATACAAAGAAGGTAGGCTCCTCTCCTTGCTCCCACTGCCTCCCTGTCCCAGCTACCCCAGGGGTGGAAGTGAGGGTACAGCACCTGGTTTAGGGATAAAGACAGGCTCCTTGGTGGTGGCAGCTCTGTCACTCGCCCCCACCATGTTATGGCTGAAGATCCGGAAGTAGTAGCCATTGCCAATGATGAGCTCTGATACCACACAGTGGGTGCGGCGGTAATTCTCCAAGACAGTGAACCACTCCTGGGGGTGTAAGGAAAGGGACTCTCAGGTCCAGGCCCTGCTCCCTGTCAGGGGCCTCTCGAGTACCCCCAGTATGTATGGCAACTGTGGAACCAGATCAGAGAGGGAGGATAAGAAGCAGGCCCATTCTAAGGGCAGGTGGGGGGAACAGCTGGGGCCTAGGCCTGCCTGTCCTTGGGGAAGGTGTGCGTGGGTGCTCCAGGAACCCTAGCTCACCATGGTCTTCCTGTCAGCTTTCTGTACTGTGTAGCCCCAGATCTCTGTGTTGCCATCGTCTTGAGGTGGCTTCCATTCCAGAGCCACATTGAAACCCCATGCCTCAATGACCCGAATATCCTGGGGAGGACTTGGCTTGTCTGCAGGAAATAGACCCTGTTAGAGCACCATACCTCCTAAAACTTCCTGAGTATTCGCAAGGACACCAGGTTCCAGGGGCCCCCTCACCCCTGGGCCTGGCCTGCTGTCTTCTGCAGGGCTCTGAGCATCCCAGAGGAAGGGCCCTAGGCGGGAAGATGTGAAGGTCTGGGCTGGGTCCTCAGGCCTGGTGCTGGGCCTTGGCAGCCCAGCTCAGGGCCTGAAAACGAGCAGGTTCAGGGAGGGCCCAGCACTACGCACCAACGATCTGCAGGACCAGTGTGGCCTTGTCCTCCATGTTCTCAATGCACAGCGTCACCTGGTAGGTGCCAGAGTGGGCACGGCGAGCGGCCCGTATGAACAGGATGGTGTTTGTAGGGCTGTTGCGGATGCTCACTTCCTCACCTGCCAGCGGCTGCCCCTCTCTGGTCCAGGTCACCTGAGGTCGGGGCTTGCCCTGTGGGGAAGGACAGCCCACTTTTAGGTCCAGCCCTTCCCCAGCCTCGCATGTCTGGGTAAGGTGTCAGGGTCTGGTCAGCCCTGAGACCCATGCAGCCACTAAGCATGGACAACACATTGGGGATGGGGAAGGGGCCAGCCCTACCTGGAAAGGGACGAGGAGGTTCACGGGCTCCCCGACCCTCCTCTGGATGGTCTGGCGCAGGTGTCGGGGCAGCTGGAGCCGTGGCCGCTCTGTGAGCAGAGTGGGCAGCTCAGTGAGGTGAGCTCAGGCCAGAGGAACACCACCTCACTGCTCAGTCCTGAGCACAAGAACACCACCTAGCTGTAGGAGCTGAGAGCCTCATAGAATAGAGCTCAAAGACAATGGTATGACAATCTACCTCTTCTGTTCCAGAACTAGGGGTTGATATGGAAAAGCCAGGAGGGCCCTCTCTACACATTTGCACTGGGCCTAGAGCCTGGATCAAGGCCCTCACTCCTCCTTACGCTGCCCAGCATTTAGTCCCTCTCTCTAGAAGGGTCTCCCTGACTGTCCCCACCTCCAGCGACCTGCAAGAGCTAGGGTATTGGTGAAAGATCTTGAGACTGCAATGGGCCACTCACGCAGTATCTCCTGCACCGTCACAGGCTCCTTGGTGGTGACAGGGGCTCCAGGCCCTGCCATATTGTGTGCCCGCACACGGAAGAGCAGCCGGGCCCCTGTGGGCAGGTCCTTCACCAGCATCGATGTGCGCTCTGTCAGCTCCTGCAGGGCAGCCACCCACTCTGAGCCTGGGCATGAGGTGGGGAGGCAGGACTGAGCAGATTGGCCATTGGGGATCCTCTGCCCAGTCCTTTATTCCCAACAAAGGATCAGTGTGTAAAGATTAGTTCTCAAAGTGGAACCAGCAAATGGGTGGAAACAGCACAGGGCATAGAGTCGAAAAGCCTAGATTTGCATCCTGGCCTGTGACTTACTGGCTATGAGATCTCAACATTGACACCCCACCCTGCTGCTCACCCCTCTGGGGGCCATCTGAGGTCTCCACTGCAGCTAGGGGCCCAGCAGCATGACAGGTGCCTGGTCTAAGGGGCAGTTCAGAGAAGGGGACCCATGAGGATCCAACAGGCACTCACAGCCCTCCTGGCAGTATTCCACGCTGTAGCCGTCCAGGCCTCCAGCTCCCACGCGCTCTGGGGGCCGCCACTTGAGGGAGACACTGGTGTGGGAGGTATCCTCCACTGCCAGGTGAGTGGGCTCGCTGGGGGGGCCTGGGCAGAGAGAAAGCCAGAGGAAGGTCTGAGTAAGCCTGCATGGGCAGGGAAGGTGAAAAGCCCTGTCCTAGACCTTGCATGGCCTACTGCGCACACAGAGGCTTCTTTCCCTTCAGCTGGCTTTCAAGCACTCTAGGCAATAGTTCAGCTCCATTAAACAACATATCTCTACATAGGCGTAAAAACAAACAGCCACAGCAATTACATGAGAGATCTAAATAGGAAGATACCCAAAAGAACACAAACATGCTTAGAAAGAGCCACTTCTGTAAGCATAGGAAATGCTAAAAATGTAATTTAAGGAAAAACTAGGCTAAACCATGATCATCCCCTGGTGCTGCACAGTCAGGTGAGTTGAGGGAGGGCCAGGCAGACTGGAAATCGGTCCCTCAAGGAAGAGGCCTGGGCCCTTCTCCACACGCAGCACCCCCCTTCCTGCCAGGCAAGCTGTGCCCTTTCCCAGGCCAGATGTGAGTGACTGTCCCTGCCCCAGCCAGCCACTGCCACTGCCCAGACTCACACATCCTAGTAGGGACTGGTGTCCCAAGAGCCCGCCACATCCACAGCATCTGGTCTACCCTCTCAACTCCCATTATACAGATGAGGAAACTGAGGCTTCAGGAGAGCCAGTGCCTCCAGATGACCCTCCTGGGGATGATGGAGCTAGCTTCACAAACCCCATCTTTGATTCCTGGTCCAAGGCCCTTTCCACAGTCTCCGCTCCACCCGCTACCAGCTGGGTGACCTATAGCAAGTCATTAACTTCTCAGAACCTCACTTGCTTTATCTGTGAAATGCAGAGAATTATCCCAGTTGAAGATTAAAAGACAGTGGATGTAAACTCCTAGTGTGGCAACTGCCCACAGAGCAGCTGCTATTATTGGGGCCCTTTGCCCAGGGACAGCATGGGGGCAGTGCCAGGCTGGGCAGGCTCACCGATAGGCATGAAGGGCTGGGAGGCAGGGCTGGGCCTGGACAAGCCAATGGCGTTGACTGCATAGACGCGCATCTCATACACCACGCCCTCAATCATGCGCCGCGCCTCATGGCTCAGTCCCCGCAGCAAGTCGAAGTTGAGCCGCATCCACCGGTAGCTCTTCTTCTTCTTGCGCTCCAGGATGTAGCCTGACAAAGGGCAGCCAGGAGCTCCAGTCTGAGGCCCCGCAGCACGGCTCCCATGCCCTTGGCTTCCTCTCTCTTGTCCTCGACTCACCCTGGACTGGCTGCCCACCATCATAGGCAGGTGGCTCCCAGTGCACGGTGCAGGAGTCCTCGCCCACGTTGCTGATCTTGGGGGCAGCAGGGGCATCCGGTACATCTGGGGCGGAGAGGGGCTCATGTCAGCCCTGCCCGGGCCCAGGGCCAATATTACTGGTCTCCTCTCCACCCAGCCAGTGGCTGCAGGATAACCCACCACCCCCAGAGTGAGTTTCCAGAATGTAGTTCTGATTGTGTCATCAGCCTGTGACCAACCACTTATGGCCCCTCACTGCCTATATTCGCCCGTGTCCTAGCCCCAGTCCTGTCCTTGGATCCGAGCAGGACTCATGATGCCTGCTGAGGGGAGGGAGGGGATGGGTGCAGCCCTGGCGGCCCCCCTTGTTTTCCCAGCTGAACCTGGGCTGGCTGGACTCACCAATGACCTTGACTGTAAGGTTGACCTGGTCCTCCCCAACGGGGTTCTTCACTGTGACAATGTAGACGCCCTCATCTTCCTTCTCTGCCCCCTCGACAGTGAAGATGCTGCGGTCCTTGGTGGTCTCCACTCGGACCCGGCCCTCAGTCTCACACAGCAGCTGGTGGGGGATGGGGGGAGGAAAAGCCACAGTCAGACCCCAGAGGCTTCAGCTGCCTCTGTAATGCTCAACAGCCCCAAGACGGGAACCGAGCTTGCAGAAGGGTTGTTGGGGAGACACAGCCCAAGTAGGCACTGCACCCGTGTGGGCACCTGGTCCAAAGATTTTTATTTAGCACCTGCCATGGGCAAAACAGTAAGGCAATGGTTTCAGCATCCACCTTTGCCATGGAGCTTAGATAATCGCCTCTCCTCTCTGTGCTGCATTTTCCTCATCCTTTGGGAACAGCATGACCTCACAGAGTGGTTGTGAAGGTCTTGCAAGACCTCAGGTGGGTAGAGGAACTAACAGCGCATGGAGGAGCCAAGCTGACCAGGAGGCAAAGCTACTCCTTCTGGAAAGTGCCAGGGACACCTACTCCCTGGTTGGCAGGAAGCAGAGTCAGGGTTGGCTTGGAAGATGGGAGCCAGGGAGCAGCCCAGTCATACATATGAAGTGCACCTAACAGAGGCATGAGGGCCAATGTACATCCTGCCTGGGCCAATCACAGAAGCCTCGCCCAAGGGTAGATGCCACATTGTCAGAAAACGTTGGTGGGCGAAAGAGCAAAAAAGCATGTCCCACCTTCAGCCCCACTCACCTTCCTTTCAAACACCCACTCGTCACTGGCACTTGCATCCCCTGAGCCATCGGGAGCTGGCATAGCCAGGACCTTACTCCCCTGAGAACAGAGCAGGAGGGAAGTAGCGGGAAGAGGGGCTGACAGCCTGGAGGGACTGCCTGCCCAGCAGCCCTTCTGTCTCTCCTTTGCCTCTACCCCCTCTGCTGCCCCACCCTGTCCACCTCCTGGCCAGCAAAGCCTCTGTGTTTCAAGTCTGGGGCCAGCTGTAGAGCATGCACATGTGGGCTGGGAGCAGGTCCCCACACTCATTGGCCCCACACACTGTTTTACAGATGGGGAAGAAAGGAGGGTCCCACAGTACCTGTGTGAGGGACTTCTGCCAGATCACAGTGGGAACAGGGTCCCCGGAGATAGGGACATCCAGGCGTAGCTTGTTCCCAGCCACAACCACGATGGTATCCAGCATGTGGCCGGGGCAGTCTAGGTGGATCTTGGGAGGCTCTGGGGGAAGACGGCATAGGCCAGAGAAAGGAGAAAGGGCCCAAGGCCCATGAAAGAGGGGGAAACTGGAAAGAGCACATGCCCTTGGCTGGTTTTAAATCAATTTTATTGAGGTGTAATTTATACACAATAAAATGCCAAGATTTGAGCACAGAGCTTGATGTGCTTTGACAAATGCATACACCTGTGTATCTGCCACTCCAATCAAGATCTAGAACATTTCCATCACCCCAGGAAGTTCTTGGGGAGGTTTATAACATCAGATCACCTAGCATACCATTTCTCAAACTGTGTTCTGGGGAATACCAATTTGCTTCCAGGAAAAAGGAAAGAACTGTCCATGGCCAAAGAAATTAGGAAACCCTGGATTAAACAAAATTAATCATGTTTCTTTACTGCAGGATTTTTCAGAGCTTTTGACATGCTAACGCACCTTCTGAATAAGCAAGAAGTGGAGCAAGAGTTTAGTGTTTCCCAAACTCTTTTCACCATGGAACCCTTTTAAAATGGAATATCATGTTAAGTGAACCCAGTTTGGAAAGCACTGACCTTGAACATGCCTTAGCCTGAACTAGTGTCCTAAAGTTAGAATTCTAAAATGCCTGATAAAGTTTAATCTAAAAGCAGGAGGGTTCAAAAAGCAGAAAAGATTTAATCTCACATCTGTGACAACGTTTGGCAACTCACACACACCATCTTGTCTTCCTACCACCCCATGGAGGAGGTGCTGGATTCCCATTTTAGAGAAGAGGAAACTGAAGCTCAACGAGGTTACAAATGGCCCGTGGCCACAGTGGCAGAGTTGGGTCTGGGTCTCTGAGTGCAGGGGAATGTGGCAGGACAGGGTGCAGGGAGGCTGCACACAGGGGCTCCGAGACTCACCCTGCCTGGGCACAAAGTCAATCTTGACCTCTGCAAGACAAGGTAGACTAAGTGGCACCAAGGGCTAAGGCAGAGCCCAGTGACAGGGGTCCCTACCCCTGACCCAGACACCATCTCACCCATGAAGTGGAGCTTGGCAGACAGATTGCAGGCAAAGCCCTCAGGCACAAAACTGTAGTCAGCCTCGTCTGCGGGGGTGACGTCGTCAATGGTCAGCTTGTGGACCCTACAGGGCAGTGGTGTTCAGGGGACTTGACTGGGCCACACACCCAAGCCTCACCCTAGCCAGGCCTGCAGGGGGCTCTTACCCTCACCTAGCTCACTGGTGTTCTGTTGTTTTAAATGCTTTTCTTCTCTGTTTTTGAATCTTACAGTTTTCTCACATGTTCTCAGAGGTAGGCCAGGTAGAAGCGTCCCCTTGGCTGGGCCCTTAGAGACTGGGCAGAGGCTAATCTCATTAATCTCCATGACATTGGGCCCAGCATGGGCTGGCCCAGATGCTCAGGGCATGAGTAAGAGAGTGGGAGTGAGGGGCCCTGCCAGAGCTGCCTCCCTGTGCCTCCTGCACTGCCCTAGTCATGCATTGTGGGAGGCCGGAGTTTCCAACTTGTCTGTCTCTCTCTGCTTCTCCTCTGTCTCTGTCCCCGCCTCTGATGGTCCCTCCTTCTCTGTATGCTCCTGACTCTCCATATCCTCTCTACCTGTCTCTCTATTTCAGTCTCTGTCCTGTCTCTGTGTGTCTCTTTCCGCTCATCTGTCCATCTCTGTCTGTCTTTGTTTCTCTGTGTGTCTGCCCCAGTCCCTGCTGGTCCTGCCCTTCTGCTCCCAGTTTTGTTGGGGCTCAGCCCTGCATGCTCACCGTCCAATGTGGGACACCTTGATGCGGCTGTCAGGCACCAGCTCCCTCCCGTTCTTCAGCCACATTCCCCGCACACTCTCGTCTGACACCTCACACTTGAACATGGCCTGATCCTTTGCGCCCACCGTCAAGTCCGCGATGCTCTGGTATACCTCCAGCTTTTTCTCTGGTGGGCAAGGCAGAACCAGTGAATTGGGGAGGGTGTGTGTGGGCGTAAGCCCCTGTGGAGATCACATGGGCATGTGAGGACACATGTATGCATGTGTGTGATCATGTGTGCATAAGATGGTGCCATGTACACAGAGAACCTCAGGTGTGTGTGTTTGAGGGTATGTGACGCTAACCAGGCCCACCTGACATTCCCAATACCCTCTGAGGTGGCCATTTTACAGGTGACAAAGGTAAGGCTCAGGGTGTCAGAGTGATTTGCCCAGGGTCCCACAGGCCTCCATCCAAGGTCTGCCTGATTCCCATCCATGGCTGGGGGTGCCCCAAAGCCCTGAAGCCTAGTGTACTCCCCTACCCACTCTTGTGGACCTCACCCTGCACAATGAGCTCGGCCAGTGTCTGGTCCCCACTGGCATGCAGAGCATAGTGCCCGGCGTCCTCCAGCGTAGCCTCGTTGATGATCAGGTGGTGTCTCTGCCCGTCCTTCTTGAACCGGTACTTGAAGGTCTCCTCCCGGGTCAGCTCTACCCCGTCCTTCAGCCTGGCCAGGGAAGGGCCAGTAAGTCATGGCCTTCTCTGGGAACGTCCCTAGCCTCCAACCTGCCCCATGTCTGGGCACTCACCATTTGACCTGGGCCCCCTCCTCAGACACCTCGCACTCAAACTCTACCCGCTGTCCCACCATCACCAGCTGGTCCTCCAGTGGCCGTGTGACCTGCACTGGGGGCTCTGCCAAGGCAGGGAGACGGTGATGGGCAGGCCCCTCTGTGGCCCTCCCTCCCAGGGCTCCAGGGCCGGGGCCCACCTCTGACAAAGAGCTCAGTGCTGCATTTCTCCCCTCCCACTGCGCACTGGTAGGCAGCATCGTCCGCGAGTGAGCACTGGCTGATGGTCAGTGTGCGCTTGGCCCCGACAGACTCGAAGATATACCTGCGTGGGGACAGCAGTGGCATGGCGGGAGAGCTGCTGACCCACCTCCTGGCCGGGCCACCCCACCAGGGCCCCCTGCCCCCACCCCAGGGCTTTCAGGAGCTGGCCTTACTTGCTGTGGAACAGACAGGACATTGGAGTGTCCCCGATAGGAGGAGGTGAGACCGGGAGAAAAAGAGTGAGGAGCAGACATGGGCAGAAACAGAGAGATGGGATGTCAGATCCAGAGAGAGAAATGGGGGGAGACAGACTACAAGCTGGCAAAGACAGAGAACACATGTGGAGAGAGGCGGGGAGGGTGGCCCCCTCCACACACCCAGCACCCCAGGCCCACTCTCCACCCAGCCCACACCTGCCACTCATCTGGATCTCCTGTCCATTCTTCAGCCACTTGACCTCAGCGTCAGGGTCGGCCAGCTCTACGGTCAGCCGGATCTTGTGGCCCTTGCTCACCTGGTAGGCCGGCTCCAGCTTCTTCTGAAAGGCTGAGCACCAACTGTCAGCCCCGTGCTCCATGTCCCCTGCCCGTCAGGGCTGGCCCTGTACAGAAGGCTCACACCCCTTTCTGTGTCTCCTCTGGGGCTGGGGTTTCTTTGTTTATTAGTCTCTGTCTGTGTCTGTCACTTCCTTGTCCTTCCCTTTACCCTCCTATCTTCCATGGGGTTCTCTCCACCCACTCAGCTCTGGGACGGAGTCAGTGCTTCCAGAAAGACAAAAACTTGGCAGGAGAATGGGTGACAGGACAAATGGACATTCTCTTTCTTGACCCTGTTTAACAGCAACCCCTGGTTTTTGTGCCTCTGCTAGGGGCCCGTACCTAGTGGGCAGGCAAGACCCCTGCTCTCCCAGCCCATTTCCCAGGGTGTCAGTTCTACCCTGCCAGCCATGGATGGGGAATGCTTGCCTGAGCCCTCTCTGTCGGGCTTCCTGGGGGTGAGGGAAGCCAACCAGAACCTGAGTATTCTGTTCATTTGTTTGCCTGTAAGGGAGATTAACCAAGCCCCCTCTCCCAGGGTGTGTGTCTCTGGCTCGGCTGGTCCCTCCCTTTTTCTTGGGTGCTTTTCAAGGGTGAGACCGGGAAGAAGCAGCCTCCTGGCCTTTACTTGGTGAGGAGGGGAACCTGTGCTCTGTCCTTTTCCCTGCAGTATCTCTGGGCTAACCTGGGCACTCCTGGTTTTTCCTACCCAAGAGTAGGGTTAATCTGGGTCCTTCTCCTTTCCTGGTGTCTCTGGGCTAAACCAGAGTGAGTGAGTGAGTGTGAGTGTGCATGCTAACCTGTGCTCTCGTGCATGTGTGTGTGTGGTGGGGGCGCTAACCCGTGCTCTTTTTCTCATCACGCTTTATGCCCTTGAGCCTCTTGAGCATGCCGCGCAGGTCGGTGACTCCATGCTGGAAGGCGATGCGCTCGTACTCCGATGGGGCTGCCTGACGCAGGATCTCCCAGACATCCTCCTCGGCTGGGGCCTCCAACCTGGAGTCCATGTGACTGCGGTCCATGCGGAGGGACCTCAGGGGCCCCCCATACCAGGGCAGTACTGCCCTCCCCATCCCCCGGGACCAAGGAGGGCCAAGGAGCTGTTAGCTGCCTCTCCCAAGTCTCCCTTCTGGTGAGGAAGCTTGTCCTCAGCCAGTTCCAGAGGATAAGGCTTAAGGTTCAGTATGGGGGTTGGGCCTAGGGAGGGGTTCCTGGTGGAAGTAGGGGGTAATTGAGCACTCACCTTGGGGTCCGATAACTGCTGCTCCAGGTGGGGCAGAAAGGCAGTGGACACATTAGAGATGGGCCACCTCCCTGCAAACACCTGGGGTTGCAGCCCCTGGGCCCTAACCCTCCTCCATTTACGGGACACCTGGAAGGCCCATGAAGGCACTGCAGGGCTTGCTACACATGTCACCTTGTTTGTTTCTCCTGAGCTCTGGCAGGTGGGATCAGGAGAACCTGAGGCTCAGAGACTCGCCCCAATCAGTGGGTCCCCTCACCCAGGCCTAGCTAATTCCCCAGCCCCATTTCCCACCAACTGGGACAGGAATGGGTACAGGCTCCTTCCAGCACTCTGCCTCCCCAAAGCACCCAACCCCAGTGCTTACTCTCTGGGATACAGCAGCATCCGACATAATGCAGGGTCCAGGAGACAGAGGGAGAAGACAGAGGACATGTGTCAGCTGGGCTGGGCTGGGCTGGGCAATTCCTGCAACTCTGGTCACCCCTCAGCTTCTTTTGGGTCCCTGGAGCCTACTGAGGTGAGCTGGCATGGGCTCAAGTGGGGAGTGGTTGTTGGGGACACTGTGAGGATGTTAGCTGACAGGACATAATGTCTGCAGACCTCTTTGACTCTTTCCCAACACCAGGATCATCCATGACAGACAAAAATCGACTCAGAGAGGTGCAGCAACCTGGTCACAGCTGAGACACTGCAGTGTCGGGATTTGAACATGTCCCAAGAGCTGCTACCCAGAGCCTCACCTCTTCTTCAGCAGTGAGCTGAAGTCCAGAGTACCAGCATCCTCATGGCTGTCACTGTGGAGACAGAGCCCCAGTGAAGCCGCAGTGGAGCCTATTGGAAGGGGCTCAGGAGAGGCACAGGGCTCCCTGACCATCCCAGACCCTCCGGGTCTAGATAGGGGTCAGATAGGGGCTAAGGGGAGGGTACCTGATCCGTCGACCACTTCCGGCCATGCTCCTGTGGGGGTCAGAACCTGTTCCTCACCTATCTAGGAGAACTTGCTCCCCCTCATCCCTACCAACTTCAGCCCTCTCCCCACATTGTCCCCCAGACCTGAACCCCACATCATCCCCCCACCCCCATTACCCCAGGCCTGAACCCACATATCACCCCTAGTCCTGACCCTGAGGGCCCTCAGACCCCAGCACTGGCCTCCCTCAGGCCCTGAAGAGAAACAGCCACTCACATGCGGCGGAAAGCTGATCGGAGATCCAGGTCTCCAGAGCCAATGGCCTCTGGGTTCAAAGAGGGAGATGACAGGGGAGGGGGCTTCAGAGGGGCCTTCCCGGAAGCTCTGCCCTGGGATCTCCTGGCATCACTATGACCTCCTAGCACTCACAACCCCTTGAGAGTGGGCATCTGCCCCAGGACCCCACATTCTGAGCCTTTCTAGGGTTGAGCTGCCCAGGGAGGTGGGGGGGTCCCTGAAAGGTGGTTGATCTTCCACTCATCTCTCAGCACACCCTCACCTGTCACCTGTGTCAGGTGCCTGGGACACCAAGATGATCAAGACCCCAGGCAAGATCTGGACTTGGCTGCCAGAGCCCACCCCAACCCTGGAAGCCTCTGAGGCCCCCTTTCATACCCCGACATGAGCTACCTTGGCACTGGGTCAGCAGCTGTCTGGCCAGGACTAGGCATCCTCCTTAGTTTTGGGAAATGGAGGCAAACACAGGGGCAGGACCCATGGGGAGCCCCAGCCCAGGACACACTGTAGCCTCCCTCACCGTGGACGGTGAGGCTGAAGTTGCAGCTGTCAAATTGGTCCTTGGTGGACACTTCACAGCGGTAGCCACCAGCAGAGGTGGCCTGGGCATCTGTGATGTGCAGCTCGAACAAGTAGACCTGTGGGGTGAGGTGTCAGGGGAGACCAGGGGCTAGAAGACAAGGCCCTTTACCCCTAAGGAGACTGGGGGCAGCTAACAGCCACCAAACTTCTCACCCTTCAGGGTTTAGTTAACCCTTAAGGTTTTGTGTAAATAGAAACAGGAGCCCCTTCTCTAGAAACATTACTGCCATCTGCTGGCAATAGGTGGTGATAAAATGAAAGTCTGTAGTGGCTGTAAGGCAAATGGCATTCGGGTAAGAGCAAGGACTTTCGTGCAATATGGCTCATACGGCTGAACTTGTCCACCCTGACCCTGCCAGAGGCCCCCCTGCCTAGGCCAGGACAGTGGAAGAAAAGGAGTAACAGAGGCTAGGAATCAAAGCACAGGTTCTAGGCCTGGCTCTGAGCGACCTCAGACCAGCAACAGAAACTTCTCAAGTTTTGGTTTACTTCGTCTATGTGATGAAAATCGTTCTGGTTGGCCAATGAAGGCCCTTGAGTCTGATACCCTTCCATTCAAGAGCTTTACACCTCACCAGCTGGTGCCTCCACCCTGCCCCTGTGCTTCACGCTGTCCCTCAGCCTTCCTCAGTTCCCTGGGCCCCTAAGCCCTTTTATGCCCCCTTAAGACTATCATGCCCTTCAGCTCCCCATAGCCCACAGGTCCCCTGGGCCTCCCCAACAACCCTCCCCAGACCTTCCCACGCTCCCTGTGTATCCGTGGTCCCCCGACCTGCTTCCTGAGCTCTGCAGGCCCTTTCTTCACACTTCCGGTGTGCCTCCAGTCTCAGGCACATCCCTGACTCCCTGTGCCTCCCAGTGGCTCTCCCCTTACCATGTGGCTGGCCTGGAGCCCCACGGCCCCCAGCTTCCCACCTGCGGGCCCTACCTTGCTGGCCCGGTCGTAGCTGTTGTGCAGCTGCAGGTGCTGGCCCACCTTGCTGTTCAGGTCCACCCACTTGCCCTTGAACCACTTGACCATGGGTGGTTTCAGGAGGCTGGCCCCCGCCACACGAGCAGAGAAGGTGATAGAGCCTCCTGCAGGACAGGGCAGCAGGCTATGCTTGGGCAGTGCCCCACTTCCCCTCCACACGCTCCCAGGTGCAGGCGGCCCCACACTCACCAATGGTCACCTCACCATCCTGCGGCCGCGTCACAAAGAGACCAATGTGGTCATCAGGTGCACCAGGGCTGTGGGAGGCTGCCGAGCTTGGTCCTGTGAGCAGAAGCCTTTGAGATCTGCCCTGGGACACCCACCTACTGCCCTGGCCCTCCCTGCCCAGCCCTCTCACCTCTGGGACTTGGGGAACCTCCTTCCACCTCAGCAGCTGAGGCCAGGGCTACTCCAGGGGCTCCAGGGGCCTCTGCAGGGCTGAGAACAGGGCCTAGCACAGGCTCTGCCCTCTCTGGAAGGGATCAGGTAAGGGAGTGGAGTAGCCTCTGGGCAGAGACCCCTAATCCCCGGTCCCTCCTCTGTCTTTGCAGGCTCATTAAAAACTGTAGCACGTGCAGAGCTTGGTCAGGCCATATCTCGCCTTCTCCTCTCCCTCAGACCATCTGCACCCACAGCCCAGTGGGTCTGCCTGAACAGCTTTGAAGTCCTTCCTCTTCTCTTTCCCCAGGCTCCAGTCTTGGTCCAGTCCCAGCCTGGGCTAGGGACTCCCTGCCAGCACATACAGCCCGCCAAGTCCCCTTCAGTGTGTAGGTGTCCCGTGGGAGGACAGGGTTATGCCTATTTATCTCTAAGCTCCCCCTGCCTGCACAGTGGCTGGAACAGGCCAGAGAGGCCCAGGGGGCGCTCACAGGGAACTTGCTGCAGAAAAGGGGAGAGGGCATTCCTGGCAGAGGACACAGCCAGAGCAAATGCAAGAAAGGGAGAGGCACCTCCTGTGGCCTGTGCAGTAGGATCCCCCATCCCCAAACCTCAGGGAATGATGACCAGTCTCTTACCTGCTTCTAGGACCTTGAGGTCAAATTTGACCTTGGAGGAGCCAGCAATGATTGCATAGGGCCCCTGGTCAGCAGGACCCACGTCCCGCACTGTCAGTGTGTGCTGTGTGCCTTCAGCTGCCAGGCTGTACTTGCTGTTGGTGCTGATGTCACTGCCCCCCCGCTGCCAGCGCACCTTCACTCCTGACCGCTCTGTCTCAGCCTCAAACACAGCAGGGCTGCCGGTGGCCACCTCCACTGATCGTGGCTTCTTGATGAAGGCTGAGACTGAGGGACCAACAGAGGCTGCAGGGGCCCCTGGCTTGCCCATGCATCCCATGCCTACAGCCCCTCTTATTCAAAATGTCAATAAGCACTTTAATGCATCACCTCATTTAATGCTCTGCCATCTCTATGAGGTGGGTGCAGTTATTGTGACCGTTTCTCAGATAAAGACACTGAGGCTCAGAGGTTAAGTGACTCAAACAGAATCACATGGCCAGCAGGCGGGAGGCCAGGGCTGTGGCCCTAACCTCCACACTCCGCACAAGAATTTTGCTAGGTGTGTCCTTGGATGGATATCCCACCCTTCCTGCCTGTGGAAGCCCAGCCTCCCCCCAGCCTATCTGGGGCCCCTGGTAAAGAACAGACACTGCCCACTTGGATGTGGCTAAATTCGTCTTCCAGAGGCCTCAGTCTGGGAATCAGCAACTGAGATAAAGCTGGCCTGGGAGGGCTGGGCCCTGCCCTGGACAATCTAGGGAAGGGCACAGGCCAGGAGCAGGACCCTGAGCTGTGAGTTTCTCTGCCCTTGGCCCAGGCTTAGGGGCCTCTTGACCATCCTCTCCCACAGCAGAGGGGGCTGCATTACTTCCACATGGGGACCACACCTGGTGTAGGGACCACAGGAATGGAGGCTCATAAAGCAGAGAATCTTACTGCTGGGAGGAACCAACCCAAGCCCTCCTTGTATAGATGGGAAAACTGAGACCCAGAAAGAGGGATTTGCCCAAGAGCATTCAGCAAGCCCTTAAGCGACATAAATCCAGACTCAGCTTGGGCTCCTGCCTGCAGTGGTCTTTTCCCAAAAAGCAAGCCTAGGCCTAATCTTGCTGCAGGAGAGATGGGGACAATCCACGTCCCCATGGGAACTGGAAGAGGCCCCCCTGCCTCCTAAGAGTACAATGGCAGCCCTGGGGGCTTCATGGTTTGGCTCTTTCCTCTCTTGCCCCTGATCCTGGTTTACCCTCACTGTCATCAAAAGGACAAGGAGAAACCAAGAATCAAAAAAGGACCCAGAAAGACAGTCCCTCCTTAGGAACTTACACCAAGGCCTGCCCCCCAGTTGTAAATGCCCCCAGCTCTCCCTGACCCACATTCAGCCCAACCCCAGACCTGGAGCTACCTGGCTTCTTCCCTGGCTCAGGCATCTTGAGAGAGGTCACACCAGGGACCGAGCAGACACAGGCCACCCAAAGAGGATCTAAGCAGGACCTTGTCTCCCCACACTATATAGGGATGACCTCCCCCTCCTCAGGCTCTCCTATCTGCCTCCTGCCCAGCCACCTGCTAAATATAGACAAATTCCAAAGAACAAGGCTCTCCAGGGAGACAGGGTGGCTGCACTGCTCCCAACCGGCCCTGGCCCTGCCCCCTCAGGCTAATGTAATGGCTTCTGCCCCCAACCCTTGGTGAACCTTAGGGGTGCCCTGACAGACAAATGTGTGGTGGGAGCATGCTAGGCCCATAACCCTGAGGCTGACAAATCAACCAAGCAGTGGTAATACACAAAGATCCTGCAGCCTGGCTTCCCAAGTCCCGGCCCTGCCACTGCCTTAACCTCAGAGCAGGGCTGGTGAGAGCAGCATGCAAGGGATCGGCTTATAAATGAGCATGCTGGAGCAGCATTCCACATAGAAAATGCTGAATGAAGGTTTGCTCTTGTTGTTTGGCCCCTGGAACTGAATCTCACAGGGCTGAGGGGCCTCACACTGGAGAGTTCTGGGTGGGCTTAGTCCCAGGTCTGGTGGAGAGAAGGTGATTTGGGGGGCTGGTGTCACCTAATGGGAAAAGTTGGGAAGGCCTGCATGTGAGGGCATGAGGATAAATTCCTAAATGCACCCCAAAGTGGATGTCAGAAGAGGAGCTGGCTCTTACCAAAGTCACGAGGATTCACACCAAAATTCCTGCCAGTACATTCTGAATCCCACCTCCCACCATTCTCTGTAACCTTTTGGCCCCTGAGACTACCCCCCACCCTCTCACATCGAGGCATCTGTTGCTACCCAGAAAGAATCAAACTACACGTGACTACCTCCAAGCAAGACCCAATATCAAGAAAGCATTTGTCCCCCATGTTTCTTGGGAGGGAGGAATTCTGTACACAAGCATTATTGCCATGTAGCAGAAACTTACTATCTCTTTAGACACAGAAATCCATTCTTTACTGCCTCTGTGGAGAGCTTTTACCACGTTTAAACTACATGGCATGCTCCTTAGCTTTCTTTATAAGAGGACTATTTACCCTCCCCTGGGCCTCTGTGGCTCTGTCGAGAGCATCGCAGTTGAGCCCTCAGAGCAAAGAGGTATTGGGGCATTCATCCTTGCGGATAAAGTGAAGGTTCCTGTGGCCGGGATTCTCACCTGGCCCTGGTTGGCTAGCTCACTACATATGTGTGAGCAACATGTTGTTATTGACTCTGTATAAAGAGCTCCACCCGGTGCTCTGGGAGACATGGTGGCACAGCTGCAAGGCTGTGCAGAGCAGAGGCTGGAGTGGTCGCAGCAACAAGAACAGAGGCCCAGAGTATGGCTGTGCGGGCCAAGAGGCCCAGAGGCAGAGATCGACTTGCTGTATGCACACTCACTCTGAGTGGATGGGATTTTAGTGATTGACCTGCCACCGCAGAAATAATGTTGGGTGTAACCCTTTGACCCCAAGAACATTCTACTGTCATTTCTTTGGTTACATTGAACCCATAGTGAACTTGCCTGGGGCTGAAACCCATTGGCAAGACAGTCGACATGTGATAAATGGCTGGGAAATTCAGTGTTGCTGCCCTTGGTGGCACCCACCGCAGCAGCGGGGTCCTAACCTAAAGATGATGTGTTGAAGCCTCACTGCAGCATTTTTAGAAACCCATGTATCAGGTGCACAGGGGCTTTTTAATGATTTATTCCTTTAATAGCTATGGGGACTTGTCCTTTCACCAGCTCTCCTGGCCCCACATTGTGTGTTGTCACTCATCCTCATGTCCCTGGTGTCCAGCATTGGGTAGGGTCCTCAGTAAATGAACAAATGAGAAAGGACAGGGGAGCCAGATGTGGTACACACAAAGTTTTAAAAGAGACTCTCTGTGTTTCAAGAGGACTCACTGAGAATACTTTAATAACTCTTTGTTCCTTGAGGAAGCTAATGGGGGACAGGTGTGGGAAGTGAGGGAGGCTTAAGAAGGAGGGTTCAATTTACAAGAGTATGATGACTTCGAACTCCCAAGGAAGCACCTCTGGCTGTGCTAAGCAAGGCCGATTCCTGGCTAGGGCCAGGTGCCCAGGTGGCCCTCCAGAGCTGGGGCTGGCTCCTGGTGGAGGCGGAGCAGGGCTGTGAGTGGGCTCGTGAAGGAGGAGGAGTGGGGCGGTGAGGCAAGGCCTGGCCGCCATGTCCTGCCCCTGGCCCCTATAGCTTCCCTCCTGTGTCTGGCCGGGCAAGGGGTTAATGCTATGGCCGGGGAGGCCTAGGGGCCAGCGGGCTCATGGGCCTGGGCTCAGTGGGGTGGGTGGCGCCGCTCGGCCAGGCCCCCACGGCCTAGCACCTCACCACTGAACTGGTAGGTGAGCTTCTTCTTGACCTTCTTGACCTCGCCCGTCTTGCCATAGTTGCGCAGTGCGCGGGCCATCTTCTGGTAGGTCATCTTCTTGCGGTTGCCCTTCTGGATGCCCCAGCGGTGCGCCAGCGCCTCCTTGTGCTTGGACGAGAACTGGAAGGTGCCCTTGTCCTTATCCACCCACCAGATGCTGTCCTTCATGTCACCATTGCGGAGCAGGTCGAGCAGGAACTGGTACAGGCGGATTTTCTTCTTGCTGCCTGTTGGGGGAAGGTGGTCAGTGCCCCAACACAGGGACCCCTAGGGGCAGTCACCAGGGGACGACTTGGCATTGGGGGGTGCCTGTGGGGAAACTGGCTCCCTGACCCCATGCCTGGTTCACACTCACACACACACCCACTCACAGACACTACAGCACAGAGGAGTACAAACTCACACAGCCAGCCTCCCACACTCAGTCACAGGTGCTGGTGCACAGACCACATGCTTGTACACATGTGCCGACAGACACGTGTAGGTGTAGATGGTCACAGATGCAACACTCACCTCTGCAAACCTTCACACACTCACACTCTGCAGACACATTCATGTCTGGGACAGGCATGGGCACGAAGCTGGCCTGAGTAAAGGGCTGGGATGGAGGGCTGGGCCCCATACCTGTCTCCCCATGCAGGAGGCCAGGCCCTGGCTCCAGGCCATCAGCCTCCCCATCAGACACCTCCAGTGGGGGGCTCTGCCGTTCGCCCTCCTCCTCATCCGAGCTGGGTTGGGCCGGGGACAGAGAGGGGTATGGGAGGCACATCCGGGGGAGGTAGGAGACCTGGAAAGGTGGTGGGAGAGGTAAGGTCAGTGAGGGGCAGGGGTCAGCTGAAGGAGAGAGGAGGGGGTGCTGAGGGTGGGCAGGGAAGTTTGGGAGCAGATGGGAGATGGGAGGTCAGGAGGGTCACCCCACACAGGGTGCGGGTGGTGGGAGCAAGGGGCTGCTGAAATCCTCCCTCCTGGGCCCAGGGAGGGGCACCTTTTCTCATGTGCAGGAAGGTGCCACATGGACTAGCAGTAGCCCTGGGAGGGAAGAGTGGCCAGTGCATTGCACATGGAGCGAATGGGTTAATCAGTGGGTGGAAGTGAGTGGAGGGCCACGCAGGTCAGTGAGGGATGGTAGAGGTCAACTGAGGTCATGGATTGGGTTATGGTTATGGGGCTGAAGAGGGTCAGTACAGGGACTCAGTGGGGAGAGGGAGAGGCCAACAGAGGTCAGCAGAGGTCATTGTTCACTGACTTGGAGGTCAGATCCATGAGGCACAGTGAATGGGGACTTGCTGGCAGTGAGGGTCAGGAGAGTCCACAATGAGGCCATTGGGGCTGGGAGAATCAGAGTGGGGGGCATTATCTGCGCTCTGTCCATTGTGGGGCCAGAGGAGATAAGGAGTGTGGGGTCATAAGGTCAGTCTGAGGGTCAGGAGGCAGCCGTTGGGGCTTCAGCCTCTGCTGGCACTATGGGGCAGGAAGCTGAGTTGAGTAAGAGCCTGTGTCAGCTTCCTGTGAAGTGCCAAGCCTCTCACCACAGGCCATGGCCCCTGCGGGCTGGGAGGGCCGCTCGCACCTGGTGGCCAATGCTGGCATGGGTCGGTGCCATGGGGGTGTCAAGCACGTGCATCTGTTCCAGCTCCATGTGGCGGTACAGCTGCTGCAGCTGGGGGGCCTGCACACTCTGCAGTTCCGTGAAGTGGTTCTCAGCGAAGCTCTCGAACTCGCTGTGCACATGGTGAGGGTGGAAGTCCCAGTAATGGTCTGCAGGGGATGGCCAGGCAATGGGGGATGAGCCCGAGTAGGGCATGGCAGCAAAAGGTTATAATAATTTTTAAAAAACTAATGCCAGGCCACATGGGGCTGCTGGACCATAGTCCAGGCTGGGCCACAAGTTGACATTAATCATCTCACTACATCCCCTTGTCATTTGACAACCCCCATTTTATGGAGGAAGGCATTGAGGTTGGAGAGGCTACATCAATGCCCATGGTCAAAGGCTCATCAGTGGCAGAGCCAGGACCCAGGTCTGAGGCAAAGCCTGTCATCTCAACAACCATTCTACCCTGCTTCCCGTTTGGTCAGAAGGACGCAGGCTTTTGATCTAGAGTCTGGATCCTGGTTCTGCCATTTACTTTCCTTGTGACCTCAGGCACCTGCATGGACCTCTCTGGCTTCAGTTGACTCACCTGTAAAATTGGAATTATAGTTATTGGCAGGAAATAAGTGAGCTCATATTTGCAAAAACTGCTAATCCCAAGGTAGGTCCTCAGGGAATGTTGATTCCCCTCTCCTCTCCTTAAAACTTCCCAGTGATTCCTCAGCCCACAGTCATGTGCACGGCCTTGTCACATGGCCAAGGTGTGACTCCAAAGTCACAGGGCTGACATTCCTCAGACACCAACTTGTCCAGGCCCAGGTGCTGCCACTTCAAAGTCATGCTCTGGGGCAGCTGCTCCTGTGTACCAGTGAGTTTGCCAGGCCCCCAGGCTTTCCTGGTAACTCCCCGATGGGTGCTTTCAGAGTCTGTGGTGGGCAGATTTGAGTTTGGGGAGCAGCCACATGCCATTGGGGTTCCTGTCCTGGGACCAGGGCAGGTCTTCAGCATGTTTCTCTGGGCACCTTTTCCAGGAACAAAAACTGCCACATATCTGAGGACTTCCTGGGTACAATCTGATGTCCAAAAGAAGATGTGGTGATAAAGTGACAAAAGGGATTTTCTCATGTGACTCAAAGAGGGAGTGTACAAGGTGTTATACCAGGCAACATCTTTGGGACAAGCCCACTGCCCTGCAGAGGAGCCACCACAAGCCTCATGTGGATCTGTGTGGTTCTGTGTCTGTTTCCCTCTTTTTCTTTCTCACACAAACATGCACACAATCACACATCCCTTTTAAATGAAATGATTTTTTAGTTACCAGAAAACTCACTTTCTATCCTGCTCTATATTGGCTTTGCTGTGTGACCACGGAAAAGCCATTTTATCTCCTTGAGCCTCTGATTCCCCACTCAAAAAGTCAGAGACCCAGAGGGGTAGTGATGGTGGTCCATCCACATGTGAAATCATTTGAACCCACAATACAGACAGCCTAGACTCCCACCTCTATGAAGTCACACAGCTTAGAGGAGAGAAAGAACATGACTTGGGAGTCGGGTGGAGCTGGGTTCAAATCCTAGCTCTGCCATTTACTGCTGTGTGACATTGGGCAGCTCATTCCACTTCCCTAAGCCTCAGTTTCCTCATCCGTAAAACGGGGGAGTTCTCAGAGGTGTCTTCTGAGAATTAAATGAGCTAATGCTTGCATGGTGCTTAGAATAGAACCTGATTTGAAGTAAGGCTCAATAAATATTAACTATCATTATTATTGTTATTAATGTTTTATTCTAAAGAGGCTGGATTAGTCCTTGAGCAAACAGCAGATGCCTTCATATTTATTTCCTCTTCTTCCTCCTGCTCCTTGCTACCTTAGTCAGTGGCCCAGAGAAGTAGTTTTGGGGCCCTGGCTGTCACTTTCTCTCTGAGGCTGGAGTTGGGGCCCTAGCATTGCACCATGAGGGCAGTGACACTTTTTGTCCACCTCTGTATTCCCAGTGCCTAGATGCAGTAGGCACTCAACAAACATTTCCTGAATGAATGAGTGAATAAATGAATCCTGGCTTCTTAAGAACTCTCTCCGAACCCTTCTCTACAAAATTATCTAAACCTTAAGGGGAAACAGAAACAATTCGTACATTCATCTTGCAGTGAGTTAAAGAATCCCAACCCAGACATGTAGTTCTGGGGGCTCTGGGATATGAGTGGCCCTGAGTTTCTTTTGAGCTTGTAGATCTGCCCTCCTGCCCCATTCCTGGCCCTTTGTCTGCCCAGGTTGAAGTGCTCAGATCTTCATAGGATGCTTTATCCTGCCTATCCACAAACCCACTCCAGCTCCAGGGTTGGGGTGACCTGAGGGCATCAGTTCTCCAAGTGTGGGATGAGGGACCCCTGATTGCTCTTCTCTCCTCTGCCCACCTCTGTTATAGCTCTGCATGAGAACCATGAGCTCATTCTGGTGGGCCCAGCCTAGGGCCACCTCCCATAGTGGTCTCAGTACACCTTCATCAAAGGTGCTTTGAGGGACTGGAAAAGCCTGCAGGCCTAGGGCCCCACTGGAGACCCACTGACGCAGAAGTCCTGAGCAGGGAGCTGGGAGTCTAGAATCTAAAGGGGCACTATAGAGGTACTTTACTCACTGAAACGCTGGGATCTTGCCCCTGAAAGCTGCACCAGAGACTCTGGGGCTATAATTTAAGTTTCAGAAGGCTCAACAGAAACCTCGCCTTTACCCTTGATTTGGGTATTCAGGCAGTTGTGTAATAAAAGCTGTCTGTTTGCTAGGCAGAAACATTCCAAGTCTGGGTCTCCCTGAAGGAACTCAGCACACAAGGAATCCTTCCAAATAGGAAGGTCAGCACTCCTAAGCCCATTGGGCTTCATTTATGAAGGCACCACTTTATTTCTTTTTGTCCCTTCAGATGGTGACCCAGGTCATCCTGCAGTATGACCCCTAAGTATGACTCTCTGGTCCTCAAAACAATATAATGTCATTTGCATATCTGGAGTTAGCTCTGGACCCTCCTTTCTATAGCTAGTTAGACACCCAGCACAAAGTAGAGCTCAATCAATATTTGATTGCATAACCAATAACTGGTAACTTTTAATGTGTTGTTTATTGACCAGGCACTGTACTGAGTACTTAATAGACTTTGTCTCATTTAATCTTCACCTTAGCTCTAACAAATTGGCCACTATAGTATGACCTTCCTTCCTCACAAAAGGAAACTATGTGACTCAAAGAGGTTAAGTCCCTTATCCACAGGCAGTCATTGGTAAAGTCAGGATCCAACTCCACCTGCATCTGACTTCAGGGGCTGAACTCTTCCCACTACAGGAGGAGCAAGACTGCTAATGAAAGCCATAGGCAGACCATGCTGACACTGAGAGACTTTACTGACTTCTCTTATCCATCTCTCTGTCTACGTTATCCATCCCAACCATCACTCACCCATTCTTCATCTATCCATCATCCAACCACTATCCATCCATCATGCACCCATCTATCTGTATTCATCTACCCACCCACCCATCCACCCACCCATCCACCCACCCATCCATCCAACCACGATTGAACCTTCTCCCATTCATCCATTATCTAGTCAGCCCAGCAATGACCTATTCATCTTGATCTCTCATTTCCTCCCTCTAAACCAGATCCCAATCTGGGACCAAAGTTCTACCAACATATCCCTGTTTTTACTCATTATTTGGTGTCACTGATATCTATATGTCACCAAGACAAAAATAAAATTATATTCAAAACAACTACACGCACACACACACACACACACACACACACACACACACACAAAATTTAGCCTTTCAGTGTCATTCAGTCATTCAGCTCACTATTCCCTCAAAGCAGAAAACCCAGCCTGAAGTCATGGGCTCTCCCCAGGGGAGCAGAAGCAAGATCAAGACAGATAAGGAAGATGAGGAATTAAGAAAGCAAGGACTGAGAAAAGACCTTCTCAGGAAATCACAGACCACTGGATGAGGGCTCCTAAAGCCCACCCCTCCTGCAAATTGTTGAGATATGGAAACTGAGGGTCCAGAGAGTAGAAAGCCTCAGGTCTCATCATAGTTGTTACTCCCTACCTTGCATCTTAATCAGGTTTTAGTTATTTCCTTTGTTGCAAAGATAAATGTGGTAGGACCTGTGTTCATTCTATAGCACCTATCAGTGTGCCTAGTATATAATAGATACTTGGCATATGTTTATTAGATGGATAGATCAGTGGGAGATGGATGGAGAGTTCAGTAGTTGGAGGGGAGGGTGGTTGGAAAGGTGAATGAGTGGATGATTAGCTGAATATGTGAATAAACTGGTGGATGGTCAGTGGTATGATAGGGTGAAAGAGCATATAAATATGAGAAAGATGAGAGGATGGAGAGGAGTTACACTTTGGAACTCTATTTCCTTCACCAATCCCATCACAAATGCAAATACTATTATACCACTAAGATGGTTATTATCAAAAAACAAAAAGATAGCAAGTGTTGGCAAAGATGTGGAGAAATAAGAATTCTTGTGTATTGTTCATGGAAATGTAAAATGGTGCAGTCACTATGGAAAACAGTATGGAGGTTCCTCAAAAACTAAAAATAGAACCACCGTATGATCCAGCAATTCCACTTCTTAGTACATACCCCAAAGACCTGAGAGCATATGTCTCAAAGAGATTTTAGTGCCCATGTTCACAGCAACATTATTCACAATAACTAAAAACAACCCAGGTGTCCACTGACAGATGATTGGATAAACAAAATCTGGTAGATACATATAATGGAATATTATTCAGTCTTTAAAAGGAAGGAAATGCTGACTAATGTTGCAAATTGGATGAACCTTGAGAACATTATGCTAAGTGAAATAAGCCAGTCACCAAAATAAAAATACTGTATGATTCCACCTATATGAGGTCCCTAGAGTAGTCATATTCATAGAAACAGGAAGTAGAATGGCAGTTGCCCAGGGCTGAAGGGAGGGGCAATGAGTAGTTACTGGTTAATGGGGACAGAGCTCCATTCTTGCAAGACAAAGAGCTCTGGAGATGAATGATGGTGACGTTTGCACAATAATGTGAATGTACTTAATGTCACTAAACTCTACACTTAAAAATGGCTAAGATGGTAAATTTTATATTACATGTATTTTACCACAATTATATAATAATAATAATAATAAATAGCAAATTTTAGGAGCCCTATCTTCAAAAACCTATCCTGAATCTGTCCACTCCTGTCAGTCTCTACTGCCACCCCCTGGTCCAAGCCACCATCATCTCTTATCTGGGTTATTATTCCTATGGTTTCCTACAGGTGCTTTCTCCCTGTTCCTATTGTTGCCTCTTCTCAGTTGTTGCTTCTACACAGCAGCCAAGGCAATCTTTTTAAAAGTTTATTCAATGAAACGACTAGGTACTGGGAGAAGATACCAGAAATTTCCAGAGAGACAAAACTAAACAAACATAAAAAATAAACAAAAACAAAAAATAGGTTACATTAAATAAAAAAGAGGGCATGGAAAGGTTTAGGCTTAATAAAAAAAAAACTCTGTAACCAGAAGACAGTAGAGAAATGCTGTTAAATTTCTAAGGGAAAAATGAATTTCAATGTAGAATTTTACACACAGCCAAAGTACTGGCAACTGAGTGAGAGCGTAGAGGAAAGGCATGAGGTAAAACAAACAATAATAACCAAACCTTTCCTCCCACACACCCTTTCTTAGGACACTATAATAATAAGATTGATAAATCCTTACATAACATTCACTATTTGCCAGGCAATGGTAAATTAACATTTTACATATAGTAACTCACTGGTCCTTACAGCAGTCCTGTGAAGTGGGTATCATTATGAAGAAGGTGGGGCACAGAGAGGCAAAGCATCTTGCCCATGGTCACCCCCGACCATAATTGGGAGACAGGGTGTGAATCCCCACAGCCTGGTTCCCAAGTGAGGGCTCTGTCTCCTCGCTGCACTGCCCCACAGAAGCATGGAGACAAGAAAGCACAGGTAATCAAGGTACACCAGGTGGCTCAGCTGTGAGTAATATTCACATGGTCATAATAATGAAAAACTTAGATACTGATTCAACAAAAGTTTCTATACAGAGAAAAACAAATACTGTATAATCTCACTTACATGTGGAATCTAAAAAACAAATTCATAGACAAAAAGATCAGATGTGTGGTTGCCAGAGGCAGGGTGGCCAGGGGATTGGGAGAAGGGTGTCAAAAGGTACAAATTTCCAGTTATAAGAAAATAAGTCCTGGGGAGGTAAGGTACAGCATGGCAGCTATAAATAGCTGCATGATGTATTCAAAAGTTGCTAAGAGCATTCTCATTATAAGGAAAAATAATTCTTTTTAACTATATGAGGTGATTAACGTAAACTAAACTTATTGTGGTAATTATTTCACAGTATCTACATAGGCCAGGTCACTATTGTGTATGCTTTAAACTTACACAGTGTTGTTGTATGCCAATCATATCAGTAAAACTGGAAAATAGTTACTGTATAATTATTTCGGTACATGTGGGAAAGTGTATGTGTGTCTGTATGTGTTGCAAATGAACGCAGTCTCTTTTCTCATAGTACACGTGAATAGATGCTATCTCAAATTGAGAAATCAAGCTGGGTTCCTCCTCACCTAGCACATAGAAAGTACTCACTACATGTTTGTGAGTGAATGAATGAATAATGCTCTAAGCTATCTCTGTTTCAAATCTTCATTTGTACATTTACTTAGCACTGTAGTAGAAAGACTAGAAAATAACTTTTATCTATCTCTGATAGGCTATGTGCCGTGAAGAAATGTCTATGATAAGTTTAAGTAAAAAGCAGTAAGTTGCAGAACAGCATAATGCAAGTCCATTTTTTAATGAGTAGAATATGCCTGTGTGTATGTAGTATGAACAAATGTACAGGATCATACACGTAGGATAACTTGTCTACATAGACTAGCTAGACTAAGGTGCTCTCACTGGGGAGTGAGATTGGGAAGAAGGAACTACTTTACTTGATACGTTGTTGTAGTTTTAAATTTCATACAAGGAGTATTTGTTATTTTAATAAATAAAATTTAAAGTTTTTCAGTGTGTTTAGATTTTCACTGAGCACACTCACACACACACACAAACAAAAGGTTATTTGGATCATTTCCCCGCTCAAAACTCTCCAGAAGCTTCTCACCTTCTGTGGGATAAAATCCAAACTCCTGTGGTAGCCTGCAGGCCCAGTGTGGTCTGCCCACCACAGAACCCTCTGACTGCCCCTCACCCTGCTCCCTGCTGTGATCCTGCTCCCTGTCAGGCCACGGCCCCTTTACACCTGCTCTTCTCTCTACCTACCTTCCTTTTCATGCATGTTCCTTCTCTTCACTCAGATGACATCACCTCAGAGGCCTGCCCTGTCCAGCCATGTTAAGGAACCCCCAAGTAGACACTCTGCATCCCATCACTCTGCCTTTTATAGAACTTATTACCACATGTCCGCTTATTCTGCAGTTTGCTGTCTCTCCCTCACTGGAACGTAAGCTCTAGGAGAGCAGTGGCCTCGTTTGGCTTGTTCGATGTGGGACCACCAATGCCTAGAGCACTTGGCATGTCAATCAGAAGCTATTTGGTGAATGAACAAACGAGGGGCTGAGTGGACAGGTGTTGTCAGGATGGGTGGGTGGGTGACTGGCTGGATGGAAGGGAAAGTGAATGAAATGGGGAGCTGGCAAGCTGGTTAACTGTCGTTCCACTGAAAATAACCCAGTGATCTGTCACAGGGCCCCTGTGCTTCTCCTAGTCCCTCAGCTGTTTCATCTCCCTGCCTGGGGGATGCAGTAAAACACCATGACCTGGGTACTTACTGGGCCTGTGCTCAGTACCTCAGACCTTGCACACATCATCTCGTGTAACTGTCACAGCTCTGTGAGATAAGGTCTTTCATGCTTTCAGCTTTATAGATGAAGAAACAGAGGCTCACAGAGGTTAAGCTACTTGCTCCAAGGTTATGCACTGGTGAGGGATGGAGCCAGGACTGGAGTCAGGTTCAGTCCTTTTTCACTGAGCTTCGCCACCTAAAATGTCGATCCAGAAGACATGTGGGAACTGGTGGAAGAATGTAGGGGTGTCTCTATTCTTGAGTCTTCAGAAAGTGCCTTCCAACAGGTATTAGGGAGGGACAGACAGATGCCTAGATCAGCAATGATGGGGGCAGCACAGGAAGTCGGGGCCAGGACCCTGGGGGACATGGGAGGAGTCTCTGGAGAAATTGGAGCATGACTTAAATGGGGTGCTCAGGCATCCATCAGGAGTCATTCCTAGGGCCCCACCCCAGATACAAGGTTCTGGCCTGGGAAGCTCAGGTTTTCTTGAAAGTGCTCATTTCCTCAGCCACAGCCCCAGGCCTGGCTGGTTTCTAGATATGAGGACGGCACCCTCATATGACAGGAGGGAAAACCTTCAGTAGACCCCAAGGAAATGATCCCAAACCCAGTGAAACTGAGAAGATGTTAGGCGGAGAGGAAAGGCTCCCTGGTGTCGGAAGCGACCCAGGCCGGGAGGAGCTCGCTGGGACGTGAGCCATCCTGCTGCTTGGAGCCACCAGGGGGCGCGAGTTCCCAGCCACAGAGAGGCCGGTTCAGGTCTTGAACTGCGAGGCGGAGAGGGGGCGGCGCCGGTCCGTGGGTCAGGTAGACCTGTTCCGGCTCTTGCTGGTGGAGCTGGGGATAGAGTTGGATGAGGGAGACTTTCTTGTAAATAGCCTGACTTTTCCTCAGGCAGGATGCATTCCTTGTAGAATTTTAAATAAGCATAAAAGGATGAAAAATATATTTGAAAGCCTTTCTGGCACTGGGGTTCTGAAATAAACCTGTGCTCCCAGATGTGACCTTGAGTCCACCAGCTACTCCCAAGACATGGCTTCCAGTATAATCTGTATAATAGCTGCCAGGCGTGAGTCCCGGTTCACAAGGTGTGGCATCCAGAAGCGAGAGACCTCAATGAGGACTTGCCCATCCCTGGGTGTTGCTGTGGATCGCGACCACCAAAGATGTGCCTGAGGAATGGAGCTAGAGGTGTGACCGGCCCCCAGCCATGGCCTTCAAGTGTGAAACCTTCCTCAGCTATGGCACAATGTACTTGTCCCTCTGGGGCTGCAGATACCCCAGCGTCTGGCCTGCCCAGGTCTCCAAGCCACTGGAGAATCCCCCACAAAATCCACTAACCAGGCCACTTGGTCTTTTGGCTCAGGCGTATGCTGGGATCCCCTTCAGGTGCCCTCTCACAGTGGTCTACCCGGGCCCCCGACACCTAATGCCCCGCCTCCTTCTTCTGAATTTGCTCAGGGATCCAGGGTGGGCCTTGAGGTAGGCGGTTAGACAGACAGAAGGATCCCCTGGCCCAGGCCCTGTCTTCACTCTCACCCACACCCCCAGCAAACCGGAGGCTTCAGCCCCTGATGACTGAAGGGGCCCTCAGAGCCCTGCCGTTAGCCCAGCAGCTCTCAGACAGAGGTGATTCTGTGCCCACGCCCCAAAGTGGGGGAGGGGGCTTTGGCAGTGTGTGCAGAAGTATTTGATTGTCATGACTGGTGGTACTGCTGGCATCTAGTCCAAAGAAACCAATATCCTACAATGGACAGAACAGGCCTCATAACATAGACTTATCTGGCCCCACATGTCAGCACAGAAATGCTGCTGGCCACATGCACCCAGCAATGCACAATGAGGAGTCCGAGGTAAAGGGGGTGATGAGGACAGAGAGGAAAAGGGGGCAGTTGGGGGAAGGAGGACAGGAAAAAGCACAGGACCTGGAGCAGACAGACCAAGATTCCACTGACCAGCTGTCCAACCTTGTACAAGTCATTTAGCTACTTAAGCCTCAGTTTCCTCATCTGCAACAAGGTTAGTGGGATTGGACAAGAAGATGAATATACGCAAAGCCAACCCTGAGCTTTGACACATCAAAGGTGCTCAGTAAGTTCAGGCTGGGGTATGCGGTGGGGAGGCAGGAGTGTGGGGCTTTAGGGCATAGTAAGTTCACATCCCCTGGGAGCTAGCTTGATCCAATGCTCAGAATTCCAAAGAAGCACTGACAGACAAGTCTTTTTTCTCTCTCCAGGTCCCAGAGTCAGTCACTCAGGTTCCAGGCCAGGCTGGGGAGGGCTGTGTACTCACCACTGTGACTTTCTCCATCACTGTTAAGATAGGGGTAATATTCATGTGTTTGGCGTTGGTACAGATCTGTGTCATAGGGAACCAGGTCTTCCGATGGCTGCTGAGAGAGGAGGATGTCAGGTGTTTTTTTTTCTTCTTAGATAGTAAGGAAAGTAACCTGGAAGGGTGTCAGGTTTTGGAATGCAGTGGGGAGACTCCAACCAGGTCTGCAGCCCCCAGTAGGTTGGGTCAACCACCCTCCCTGAGCAGCTACATCAGGCTGTAGCCAGCCCTCTCTATGCTTGGGACTGGGAGAGGACACAGAGACCGGGAGCAGAGACCAGGTGAGCAAGAGCCTTGGTTCCTGCAGAAAGGGCATGACAGGGACCCCAGAGGTCAGAGATCAGAAGAGGACCAGGGCTGAGGGGAGGGCATGGCCTCTCTCCACCACCCCTTCCCACTCAGGGCTGCTTCTCACAGTCACATTCACAAACACACCTGCATCCAAAATCCTAGTCCCACACACTTGCCCTCTCATACTCACACTGATACACTTACAGCCCCAAATGTACACCTACTCCCCAACACACTAACACCCACATGGGAACTCATGCCCATACACCCACTCACATGCACTCTGCAGGGCATTCACACACATTGTTATCCTCTCACCTTGCAGGCCCATGCAGAGTTAACACACGAATCCACACACTGGCTTACAAATGCTTAAACACACTCACACCTACGCCTTCCACAGTCACTCACCCCTACTTGCACAAGCGTCCTTACAGCACACATTCCTGTCCTTCTGCCTCAGTCTCCATAGCCCTCACCCCAAAGCCCCACTCTCTCACAGCCTGCACGCAGGCCCCAGGCAGGCTCAGGGCCCCACTGTGACCAACAGCTGGCTGCCCTGTAGGACTCCCAATGATTGCCCAGGCAGGCTTTGGGGGCATGGACAGCAGAGTCTTGGTCCTCTCGCTTTCTCTCCTCCCTCTTTCTTCCCAGACCCTCACTAGGATACTCTCTTCTCCCCGCTCCCCACTCCTCCTCCCTCCCCTCCCATTTCCTCCCCCACACACCCCAGCCCTCAGGGCCTGGGTCAGGGGCCAGGGTCACCTTGGGACCCCATCTTCCTGGGAGTACTCTGAGCAGCCCCTGAGGTTTGGCGTGGGAGCCCGAGAAGATGTGCCTCCTGCCCAGTTCTATCTGGAGTTCAGATTGAGAAGTCAACGGTCAGAGAGTATGGCCCATCTCCTGGGCCTGTGGCTTTCTTCAGAGTGGCCTCTTCTTGGACCACCTTCGTCCCCCCTGGCCTGCCCACTTTCTTGGTCCCAGGTCAGTTAAGGGCAGAACAGGGCTGGACAGGGGGGCTGGCTGTCTGGTACTGTCTGTGTCCAGCCCAGTAAGAAGCCCAGGAGCCCAGCAGCAGGAGGTCAGCCTGAGGTCTGGCTGGGGGGGAAGAGGAGAGGAGGAGGGAGCTGCCGCTAACCTGGGAGAGCTGTCATGTGGGCAGGCCCTGCCAAGCCCTTCCCAGCTCCCCAGGGCTTCCCACCATTGCTGAGGAGAGATGGGGCAGGCAAAGGGAAAGGGGTCTTCTCAGAGGGGCCCAGGCCTGACACCTGCCTGATGCTGCAACTACCACCAAGAGCAAAGCAATGGTGACCTGTCAGTGCCTGCTGCCCTTCCCTCCCTCCCCTGGGACTCCTGCCTCTTCACCTCGGTCTTAGTCCCTGTCCCAGCCCCTGCCCCTGCCCTAACTCCAGTCTCACACTGGACCAGGTCCTACCCCAGTGTCAATCTCAGCCCCAGATGTCCCAACCCCAGCCTGTACTCTCCTCTCCCTGCTTGCCAGCCTGGTCCCCAAGCCTAACTGCAGTCCCAGTCCATGCTCCCCTCCCTGCTGCCACTCAGCCCTTGGCCCCTGCCCCTCCCCACCTCTTGGGGACCTGCGAACCCAAGGCCCAGACCTTCCAGTCAACAACCATGTCCTCTGGGCCAAGCCCCAGACTGGGCACTGGGGACCCAGACTTAAAGCAGCCTCAGTCTCCAGGAGCACCCAGGCCATGGGCCAAGCCCTCTGCCAATGCTCCTGCCCTCAAACATTTATGGGCCTGGGCCTGAGAACCGGCTTCCCTCAAAGCAGGTCTTCCCATCTTCTCCTCCACTACCACCTTGCTGCCACCCTCACCATCCTCGGCCCAGCACCCTGCCCTAGAACTCCAGCCCGCCACCCAAGCCTCAACTATAACTAACCGTTCAGGCCCCACCGATCACAGCCCCACCATAGGCCCAGCCCTCAGCCCGCCAGGGCATGCTCTGAAGAAGCCAGTGGCCCCCTCGCTGGGTCTCAGGCCAGGAGCTCCAGGAAGGAAACACCAATTTCCCACTAACAGTAAGCCAGGCAGGCAGCCGGTGGGCTGGTGGGCTGGTGGGCAGGCAGGCGGGCATAGGAGGGCTGCGGGTTGGATAGTGGAGGAGTCCCAGTACTCACAGGGGAGACGAGGGGAAACCCTTCCATTTTGCACGCCTGTAACATCCAGCCAAGCTCCGAGTTGGTCAGATCCCCTGTCTCAGTGGGGGCCAGTGCAGAGCCCCTTGGGATGGGGCGCCCCGTCAGGGGCTAGACGGACTTGGGGCGGGCGCAGGGCTCAGGCCTGCCCCCTGAGCTAGAGGAGCCCTGGGTGAACCCCCTCCCTTGACATTGCAGGGCCAGCGCAAGTTCCTGATTTTATCGAAAGGCCTGCCACCAGGAGATAGTCCCCTTGGGGTGACATCACCGCCCCAGCCTGTTTGCATAAATCTCTTGCGCTACAGGAAGTCTCTGGCCCGCTGGGGCAGGTGGTGCTTCAGGGACTGGCCTGGGAGGCAATGGGGGCCAGGCCCCCTGCCCAGAGGAAGCTGGGACTGTGAGGGGCAGCCCTGGGGGCTGGGGTGGGGAGGAAGAGTGGGAGGAAGGAAGGCTAGCTCTATCACTGGGGACCTTTGCTGCCCTCCCCACCTCCATCCCTGCTGAAGCCCTCTAACCCCTAACCTCACAAATGCCTACTGCTCTTGAGACCCCCGTGTGGCCAACAGTCACTTCATTGGGGTCAGAGCTGGTACGGGTGGCCTCTTGGGGCCTCCAGTTTCTGGGGTTAGCCTGGCTGGCTGAGGGCTCTGATCTAGCAGACTGCCAGGCCTGCCTCTTCCTGAGTACTGGTCCCCAGTCCCTAGGTTCAACCTAGTCTGGTGGGGCTGGGGGCTGGGGCAGGGTCCTCAGCACAATGCCACTGTCCCCTTACCTCACAGTTCTTCCCACCAGAGGAGGGTCTGCGGCTCTTACACCCTCCCCTCCAGTACCCTGAATACCATTGCTTCTTCCAAATTCCCAGGGGCTCCATTCCCAGCCCAGATTTCTCAGTTTCCCCACTCCTTACCAATACCTTAATATCAATCCAGTCTTCCTAGTTTACAAATCATTCTTATCAGTTCATCCATTCATCTGTTTTCCCATTCATTTATCTATTTGTCCATCTATCAGTCCACCCACCAAGCTAGTCATACATTCAAATGGCTTCTATCAGTTTATCCAACTGCCCACTCATTCATCCATTTATCTGTTAGCCCATTCATCCGATCCACCCATCAGTTTATCTACTTGTCCATCTAGATGTTCATAGATCAGCACACTTATGTTATTAATCCATTAGTCTACATTTCTATCTGTTTTTCCACTGTATGTCCAGCTATCAGTCTGTTTGTCCATTGGTCCATCCATCTACCTACTCAACCATCCATCCACCTATTCATCCATCTACCCACCCATCCATCCATTTATGCATCCTGCAATATTAATTGAGTTCTAGGCTGAGTGCTGGGAAAATAAAAATGTATCAGACAGGACCCTGCCTGCCTTCAGAGAGCTCCTGATCTAGTCTGGAAGGCAAGAGGGATGAATAGAGAAATTTTTTCATCCGTTGATTTCTGGTGACTCTACTCTGCTGGGGAATGTCCTGAGCATTCTATTTCCTCCCCCGTGTAGTCTAGCCCTTTGCTTTATATCCCCTTCCTTCCCACTAAGGCTAGCCACCTCCTTCCTGTCAGTGGAACCCTAGGCCCCAGGGCGTTTCTTCTCTAGCAGGGGTTTACTGCTATGGAGTCACCATTACGTCTATCTCACTTCTATCCTCACTTGTTTCTTGCATCTGTCATCAGGGCTCTCCAGGCCCAGGTCACAACTCCTCAGGACTCCCTCAGAACCTGACCAAGGCTGCTCCCCAGGAGGTATCAGCCCCATCCCTGCTCCCCATCTCCCCATTAAGAAGCCCAAGTCCCAGAGGACTGGAAGTATATACAGGGCATCTGCCCCAGAAAAGCCAGGTCCTCCTCGATGTGTTCATGCATTCATCCGCCATACATTCATGCATTCATATTGTCTTGGCTTGGTTTGTTCACATGCTCACTTACCTACAGATTCGGTCATTTAATCATTAACTTTTCATTGAGGGTCTTTCATGTGCTGGGCCTGGTAAGTGGACACAAACATGAATGAGGCATACTCTGGACCTCCAGGAGCTCACAGGCCTTTAGGGAGAACAGATATGTGAACATAGAGTACAGTTCTTTGAGGAGGATGAGGGCACAGAGAGAGGGCTAGGTACACTAGGCAACGATTGATTTGGTCAGGGCCACAAGTGGGAAAGCATGCAAGGAGAAGGGCATATCCAAGTGAGGAAACAGCCTGAGTAAAAGGCAAGGAGGTGGGAAAGAACAAGGAACAATGTGCCGCCATCCTTGTGGCAAGGAGCAAGAGAGGACAGGAAAATAGAAAGCTTTGAGTGTCAAGCCAAGGATGCTGGGTTGCATCCAGGCCCAACTGTGGGTCTTTTGCTGGCTGTGAGCAGGGTGTTCCATGCCCTTCCCCAGGTTGGCTATGTGCTCTTGAGACCTGACTCCCAAGGGACATGGGAAAAGAAAGGGATTCCATCATCCCAAGTGTGGCCAAGGCCACGGGGCCTGGGTGAGAAAGCACAGAAAAGGCCCAGGACTCCAAGTCTCTGGAAATAGACAGAGTTATTCTCACTCTCTGTGCAACACCAGTGGACTTGTCCACTCAGACACCAAGTCTGCCCCACCTTCTCCACTTCCCCTCCTCCTAAAGTGTACCAGGGGCCTCTTCCAGAGACCTCACAGCCCTAGGGACCCACTGTTATTCAAAGCCTTCTGAACAGTAGAACCCAGATTCTAAGCAATTCTGAGTAGAGCAGGAAGGCCCCAGTAAACCACAACCCCAGGTCTAAAAGCTCCTTAGAAATGGGGGAAATCATTCTCTGAGTGCCAGGCACTGTGCGAGTGCTTCACCCTATATGATCTCATGTAACCAAAGCAGCCATCTGTTAAACTGAGGCCCAAGAGATCAGTGATTTGCCCAGGGTCACACAACTTGTGAGTGGATTGTTGGGGCGTGAAACCTGCCTTCTGGGCCTCAAGGAGGAGCTGGATCCTAGTGGAGAGGGAAGGATTTAAAGAAAGAAAGGAGGATGAGGAAGCCACCATGGAGAGGGCAGGAAGGACAAGGAGTGGGAAAAGTCAGTGAGGATCAGAGAGGAAGAGAAAAAGAAAAAAAAGTAGGAGAAAGAGTCAAAGAAGTGAGGCAAGAAACAGAGACCAGGGCGAGAGTACAGAAGAGGGGGACAAAGAGGAGGGCTGCCTTCCTCTGCGTCAGAGGAAATGGGGACCAGAGAGAGTCTCCACCTTGCTGAAGGCTACTGGGTGCAGCATGCCTGGGCTGTGGCTCTCATTCTCCTGGGCAAGAAATTGGTTTGAAACCAAAATTCTTGGGGTCTCCAGGGAATGAGAGGCAAAAAAATGATTTTTTGGATAGGTAATATATGCACGTGATACTAAACTCAAAGATACAGAAAGGAAAACAGCTGCCCAGACCCCCTTGCATAGACTACCCCATTACCTGATTCTTACATATTTTTCTAGAGATAGGCCAAGCAGACACAAGCATAGAGGCAGATCTATTCTTCCTTTAATTTTACACAGGAGGTATGAAACACATTGCATTTCCCTTTTTTTTTGGAATAGTTTTTAATTTAAAAATAACTCCACAGAAGTTTATTATAGAAAAGTTTAAAACACAGATGAGGAAAACAAATTAATTTTATTACCACCACAGCATTTCCCCTTGGTTGTTATTTTTTTCCCCTAGATCCATCCCATGCCCATGCATATAGAATGGTCTTGTTCTTTTTAATGACTGTACAGTCAGTATTCCACTATTTACAAGGACTGTGGTATTTTTGAATCATGAGACCTCATTCATATAAAAGTATGTAAAACATTTATGTAGAGTTTAGAGAATGAATAACTGCAAAGCCAACACTTATGTAACCACCATCCAATAAGCCATTTCTAGCACTCCATAAGCATTCCCCCAAGGCCCCCTTCCAGGCTCCTCTCTGTCTAGAAGTGACACTATACTAACTTTTTCAGTAATTATTTCCTTGCTTTTCTTTATAGCTTTACCGTTTATGTAAACATCCCTAACAATATAGTTTAGTTTTTGTCTTAACATATTTTAATCTTTATGTATAGAGAAATCATATAAATATATATATAAATATCTTTGGGATCCTGCTTTTTCCCCCCACCATGTTGTTGTGTGTAGCTGTGGTCCATTTTCATTGCTGTGTAATATTCCATTGTAAAGACCATTCATCTAACCATCTTATTGATGAACATTCAGGTTGTTTCCAATCTTTTTGCTATTATAAAAAAAAACCACTATCATCAATAAAATTTGCTGGTTTACATATATACAAATGTGTGTCTAGGATAAATTCCCAAAAGTTGGAATGCAGGGTCAAAAGCAGTGTTTTTTATTTTCTGGGTTGTTTTTGAAGGGAAGTGAGAGGGGAGCACCTGCTGGAAGAGTTGGGCTTGATTTGGTTTAAGCGTTGTTTCCTGGGCAGACAGACTGTAGTGCTGGCTCAGAGTGGTGGTTCCCATGCTCTTACATTTGCTTGTCTCTAAAACAATACCCTTCAACAGCATAAAACAAAGTTTTCTGCCTTAAATAAAAACAATATCAGAGAAAGGCCTATTTCTGTGGGAGTAAATATTTGAAGGTTAACTAAAATACTATAAATTCTCCTTTTTTTATATTTAACTTTCAGGCTCATCTTGATGGTTAACAGCTTGATACTGAAAAGAAAATCACCTCAACCAAACATAGGCTGAGTCCAAAACCTTTGTGCACTTCTCTGTAGACCCTAGTAAATATCAGCAATTATCTAAAATAGAAATAAAAAGCCCTTAAATTATAAGTAATACTGAAAATGACATAGCTCTGAATCTTAACTCATTGGAAAAAAGACCAGCTAATTTATTTAGGTTTTATAACACAGGTGCACAGGAATTTTTAACTTACCCCTTTTGACCTCAAAGGAGATTAATTTCTTTGTTGAGATACATTGACATAATTTTGTATCAGTTTTAGGTGTACTGCATTTAAAATTTTGAGGTAAATGATAGATAAGATAGATAGATAATAGAGAGGTGATATATATGGCTAGATAGATAAATGATGGATGGATAGATGGATAGATAGACAGATGGATGATATATAGATAGATGATTGATAGATAGATATAGATAGATGATAGACAGATGAATGGATGGATGGATAGATGATAGAAAATAGATACGGAGATATTGTCACATCGCCCTTTATAAAGTTGCACCTATTTACTGTCCTGAGAGCAGCACATGACAGGGTTGTTTCCTCATCCCATTGGACAAGTGGGCAGCCCTGTAGGGCTGGACCTTATAGAGTGACAGGCCTGAGTGGTGGAGGGCCAGGCAGCCCTTTGCCCTGACTGGGCTTGGCTGCTGAGGGGGTAGGTTGGGTGTTATTGCAATCACAGTGTAGGCAGGCAACAGGAAACATGGGTGCTGTGTCCTCAAAGCGGTCCACAGAGGGTCACATGGCCCCTGAACCTGCAGACCCCTTGACCTCACCCCAGAAGAGCTCTAAAATGAGGGAAGGGTGCCCCACCCACTTTCCTAGCAAATGGTCCCCATGGGGAGCAATGGGGTATGTGGGAAACTCAGGCCTCAGACTAAGAGCTGGGCAAGTTGACCAAAAAGAGCTGAGGTTATGAACAGAAATGGCTGTCTCGCAACTTCCTCTCACAGTTGAGACACTGGGAGACACTCCTTGGGCCCCTCACAGCTCCCTGAGCTCTGGTCAGAGCACTGTGCTGGCTCTTTAGTACATTAGGGCATCCAACAAATATTTACTCAGGGCCAGATGACCCACACAGGCAAATATCCCTGCCTTCACGGGGCTTGTTGCAAGCAGAGAGGACAGGGGATAACATGGTAGATAAGAGCGTTTCACTGCATGTCAGAGGGAACAAGTGTGTGCAGTTGGGTAAGGGACTCACAGTGGGGTAGGGTAAGGGGGCAGTTCGCAGTGCTGAGAAGGGTGGCGGGGCAGGCCTCACATAGAAGGTGTCCTCTGAACAAACATGTCCAGGGGTGAGCCGTGCAGATGCCTGGGAGAGGAGTGTCAGGCAGGGAGCTGGTACAAGGTGAGGGGTAGAGGTGGGGGCTGGTTCAGGTAGGGCCCTGGGGGACATGGTGTGGCATTTGGTTTTGACTCTGAGGCCCTGTTGCAGAGTGCATTCTCTCTTATTCAAATCTAAAATTGAGGCCATTATCACACCCCTGACACAGATGAGGAAGGTACGGAGCAAGCTCAAAGGCAGCCCATGACTGGCACAGCATGGCCCGGCCAGGAGGTGGGACAGACAAGGCTGAAGCCCGATCTGGCCAAGACCTCACTTGTACTCACGGCAGCTGCTCATGCAGTGCTTGTGGGCTGCAACAAAGGCCAGGGGCAGGAGCTGGCATTTGTTGAGCATCTACTGTCTGCCTGCATTAGCTCATTCCATCACATTTATCATCAGTGCCATTTTACAGATGAGGAAATGAGGTGCAGGGTTGCACGTGGGCGTGCCCAAGGACACATAGCTGGTGAGCAGGATGAGAGATGAATGCAGCTCTGAAGGGTTCTGAGGCCACTGCCCCTATCTCAAGCTTCTCCCATGGGTATTTCCCTACTTACAAGTCCTCCTTAGCTTTCACTTGTCCACAGGCTGAGGACTGTGCTGGGGCCCCTAAACCCTGGGTCTGGCCAGCCATTCCCTCTCCCACTCCAAGTGGACCAGCACTCCCCCACACCCCCAGCCAGAACATTCTCAGAAGCTCTTTCTCAATCTCCCATTGCCTTTGCTCACAGGTTTATCCCCTTGCACAGACCAAAGCCTCTGTCTTTCAAGGGCCAGCCTCCTCCAGGCTGCCCCCTTTCCCAGCTTATCTCCATCTCTTCCCAGCCCCCGAGTCTGTCCTCTGACTCTGTGCCAGCTCCTGCCCTCTACTCCCCATCCCCAGCAGCCAGGAGGCACAGATCTCCAGAGCAGCCCGACCTCCTTAGCAGCCACCCTCCCACGGCCTTGTCCCCTGCTGACCAGGCCTGCAGACCAGGAGCTCACCTCCCAGCCACATCACTCAGTCTCCGGCACCTCAAGCCCACCACTGCCCACAGTGACTTCCGCCTGTTCACCACAGCAGCACCCCACCACCACCACCTGCTTGCTCACCAAGGACACCAGCCACTTCCCCCCAGGCCCTCTCCTCTGTGGAGCACCTTCACTGCCCTCTTCTATCTAGGTACCCCTGGATCCTTCCCATTAACTTGCTGTGTGGCCTCTGGACAAGTTCCTTCCCTGCCCCAACACTTAGACACCTGGATTCTATAGTGTCTATACACACCTCCCAGCATTGTTCAAAGGATTGCGAGTAATAGTGTGTGTAAGCATTTACCTGGCACACAGCAATGCTCACTGAGCCTTGTGGAGGTTAGGAGAGTGGCTCTGGAGATGGTGATTTCAGTCCTGTCCCTGCCCTTCATTCACTGTGCTGCTGAGGGCAAGTTCCTTCTAGGGCCTGACTCCTCATCTGTAAAACAGGGACAGTAACAAGTGCACATCCCGGGGCTGGGGGAGTAGGAGGAGATAGCATGTGTGATATTTGCGTGTGACAGGCATACTCGGCAACCCTTGGGCACAGGGAGGCTTAGCCCATTGCCTGAGGACTCAGTGTCTCTGCAGCCTTGTCAGGACTCCCACCCTTTGGCCTCTCTGCAGCCTCCTCGGGAAACCTGAGAAATGCGGGAGTCTGGGCAGCTGGTGGGGAGAGCCCTGAGACAGCGGTATCCCTCCTTCCTCTGCCCCTCCCCTAGTTCTCTCTCATCTGTCTCTGACTAAGCAACCAGCTCTTGTAAGGGGAAAGCCAGACTGAGAAGATGGGCTCAGATCTGGAGCGACCCTGTGATAGGATGAGAGGGGCCCTTTGAAAAGGAAAAAGAGAAGTAATACTTTTTGAGCTCCCATATGGGCCAAGCACACTGGATCTTTAACAAGGCTATGGGATAGGAATGATCTCCATTTTGGAGATGAGAAAATGGAGCTTAGAGCAGATCTGTACACTGCTCCAGGTCACAGAGGAGAAAAGGCCAGAATTAGAACCAGACAGGGCTTATCGTACTCCAAAGCTGCACTCCTAGCGCAAAGCTGCCCCAGTGTGTTTGCCATGAGCTCTTGGGACCTTGGGACAGGGCATCTGTACATCTAAGAGGGCCCTGAGGGGACCAGTAAGTGAAGGGCTGACTTAAGCTTCCAGACTGTGGGGCCCAACGCCAGTTAGAGGCTGCCTAGGAGTCCCAGACAGCGGCGGGGGTCAGCCTAGGGTATGGAGCAGAAGCCTTGGGCCCAGAAGGAGTTAACTGCATGAGGGGCCTGAGTGAATCAGAGGCTGCAGGCTGCGATGGAAATTCCCTGTGCATAGTGTGTGGTCACCCAGAAAAGGGAAACGGTGCTTTTCGGAGCAGGGGATGGCGGGGGCTGGAGCCCGGGAGCAGACTCCTGGCCGGGTGGGGCTGGCAAGGGCCTTGTAATCAAGGAGGCCTGGGTTCCGGGTCTGCTCAGGCCCTGGGTGGGAGATGGGAGGTGAGGAGCTGCCAGGCTGCCAGACCTGGTTATGCTATGGTGTATCCATGGATTCTGACAGATAGGTAGATGTGCACCAGGCCCAGAGGAAGGAAGGGCACTCCCACTGGCCGTGGGAACTGGTAAAGCTAAGGCACAGGGGTGTGACTCAGCATGGAGAGTTTATCCCCTCTATTTTTGCTGTGGAACTCTTTCCTGTCCTTCAGGGTCCATTTCAAGTGACCCCTCCCCACCCCAGGAAGCATTCGTCACTCCTCTGTGTCTCCCAGCCTCAGTTTCCCTGTCAGTGCTCTCAGAATTTTGTAACTCTTCTGCCTTCTCCAGAAGAGTGTGGGCAGGGGCTGTATCCTAGCTTTAGAAACAGCTTGCGCTCAGCACAGCATTGGCTCTGGGTGCTCGGCATTTGTGAAATGACAGTTTCACAGAAGAGGATTCTGAGGCTCAGAGAGGTCAGGTGAAACTCAATCAGCCATCTAGCTGTAGCTCAGTGGGGCTCAGTGTAGGCCAGGGCTCTGCCTTAGTGGGAAGGAAGGAATGGGGCAGGCAGATCCTTCCCTTGGGGCAGGGCAGGACACTGGCAGCCTGGCCAGGGACGGCCATCTGATGGCTCTGCTGTCCCAGACCTGCTTCCCCCTCAAGTTTCAGGGCAGCCCTGCTTCTGCCCCTGTCACAGTGCTGAAAGACTTCTGTCCTCCCAGGAAGGAGACTGAGGTAGAAGATAGAGCAAGAGGCAGTCAGATGGAGAGAGACGGTGATTTGGTTTCAGGACCTTGCAAAGCTCAGGCCAGATGTTTCCCCGCTCTGTGGCCTGGCTCACGTGGCTTCTTCCCTGAGCCTCAGTGTCCATTTTATGTTGGAGATAATGGGATAGGCACGTTCCAGGGACAGAAAGAACTGACTGGTGTAAACTGTAAACCTCTGTGCCAATGTGAAGGAGTTTGCCCACCATAGTAATGAGCAGTAATTGCCAGCTGTGTCTCTCCTTTGAGCTGTCTCCTGCTGTAGCGCCACCCTGCCTTCCAGTTCCTAAGCGGTGTGCGCTGTGGCTCTCAGGCCCAGTGTCCATCTGTCCCATCTTGATTCTGCACAGCACAAGGGCCTGTGACCCACACCCACAAAGAGCAGACCAAAACTCAACTTGAGGAGAGTGGTGGCTGGGGCCTTCTGCCCAGAAACATGCCCCCTGAAATCCCCAGGTGCCCCAAGCTCAACTTCTGCACACCATTTCCTTGGCCTCCTTTGAAGGTTGAGGGTGCTCAGAGAGGCCACCCTCAGGCAGGGACAGGCAGCAAAGTGGTGGCCAGTGGTGCTAGAGCTTTTCCAAGCACAAAGGGAAACTGAGAAGTGTGGGAATGTGCCTTGGGCAGGCCCAGTGGGCAGGCCTGCATGAGAGGGGTTGCTCCAAGGAGTCCAGACTGATGGGGTCCTGAGGCTGAGGAGGAGAAAGAGACACTAGGACCAGTGGCTGAGGGATTGGAGCTCACTGTGAGGGGCTTGCAGCTTGTCCAGACTGAGAGCTGGCCAGGCAGTGGGAGGCTGGGGAGCTGTGTGGGGAAGGAAAGAGGAAGCCATGAGGAGAGGGGGAGGAGGCTGCTGGGGATGGAGCGGGAGTGGGGGCTGGGGGCCTGGAGCCACTTTGGCCACAGCCACTTCACTTCTCCTGGTTTCGGTTTGTAAATAGCTACTGGCTCTGTGCAGGCGGGATGGGCCCTGCCCCTTCTGTGGCCTGTGTCCAGCAAGCCCCAGGTCTGAGTAGCAGCAGAAGCTCAAACCCTGGATTTGAGGACCCCAGGGGGCATCAAAACTGGCCCAGACTTTGGTGTGGGTGGGCAGATTTTGGTGGGCCCAGCTCTGGGCAGCCCCAACCTGTGGTCACTGAGGTAATGCAGCTGGGACAGAACTTGATGACTTGGCCACACTGGGCTTATTTATAACTGGGCCTTTCTGGGCAGAAGCAGCTGCTGACCCGCCAACTCAGCACTTGAGCTGGCCCAGGGCACGAAGGTAGGGGACAAAATGGTGGGGGCCAGGCTGGCCTGGTGGCCCTTCAGGCCGGACCTCGGGGTCTCAAGGTCCCCAAGCCTTTTCAGCAGGAGGCAGTCCTTGGTCTGCCTGTCATGAGAAGACCTTGAGATTTAGGGGAAGCTACTTGTGCGATGGACATCTCAGAACCTACTGGACCAACAGGGGTGTCTGAACTCAGTCAGTGGACTGGTTAGTTCTCAGGGTGTGAACACAGGCCTTAGCCTTCCTGCAAAGAAACTCTTCCTCCAGAGGTCAGCCGCTGTCAGCAAACTCAAGAAGCCAAGTCATCTCCCCTCCCTTTCTTGCAATAGCAGCTTAAAAACAAAACAAAGCATGTTCGAGAAAAGGGCAATGCTGAATCCTAAGGCCTGGCCCTGACAGTGGAGCAACAGGCACTGACAAATGGGGAAAGGTTCAGGCCCCTCCTAAGGCTCCTGCCTCATACCACTTGGGTACCTTTCTCCTTGTAGATGAGAAGGGCTGGCCCTGCCCCAACCCTTCAAACAACACTTGTCTCTCTTCTGAGGAAGACTGTGAAGGGTAGACCTGACCCTTTCATATGGTTTACAGGAATAAAGAGGTTCCTAAAATGTTTCTTCCACTTGGGAATCCTTGTGGATCAACCTTGTCACCCCCTACTCTCTGTTTCTTGTCCCCATCATCATCCTGTCTCCCACCTTTGGTCCCGGCCTTCCCACCTCCAAGCTTTGTTCCAGTCTGGTCCCCAGCCTGGCATGCCCTTTCCTTCCTCCTGTTTCTCCAAGTCCCCTTTCTTTTAAGGCCTATGTCAAGCCCCTCTCAGAGGGTCCTTGCCTCAGTGCCTGCCCTGTCTCCAAAGCTGAGGCTCTTGGGATGTAAAAGTCAAGGGACATCAGAATTGGAGCAGAAATAGGTTGAGGGCTTTTAGATCATGGGTGCTAGGTGCCATGATCACTATGTGAAAGAGGAAACCAAGCCTGGAGTGAGTCAGGGATGGCCAAAGGCACTCAGTGAGAGGACAGAACTGCGGACAAAGCTACATGCCCTGGCTCTGGGCTTAGAGCTCCCACCCTGGGGGACCTCTGCCCTCCTTTAAGCCCTTACTCTCCCCTTCCTCTTGTCAGAAGCTATTAGGGATGGAAGGATTGGGGCCTGGCATTGGGGATAACTCAGGCCATCCACTACCCAGGTTTGAGGCTTAGGGTGGTGGGTCCCTTCAGGCCCCTCTGGGCAGGGTCGGGGTGCCCAGCCTGGAGCCACCTGAGCTGCAGCTGCCCCTGTTTCCACATCGGCAGTAGCAAGTCCGGCGCCTGAGAAAACAGGAAGCGCCCAGTCACCACAGGAAGCGTGTGCGCGCAGCCTCCCCACCCCCGGCCCATTGCAAAACGCCAACAGCCCCATTACCACAGGCACCGCACAGTGGCGGCAGAAATGCTCCAGTCTCCAGGCCTGCTGAGGAGCTGGACAGACAGCCTCCAGCCCTAACCCTTCTGGGTCAGGCTACAGGGTGATGTCCAGCCCCAGCCTTGAGGAGCCTGAGATCTCCCAGGCTTCAGGCCTCATGCCTTCCTCTGGGTTCTCAGCCCAATCCCAGTGGCCTGAGCCAGGCTGCTTTGGCCATCACTAAATCCTAATATGGGGTCAGGGGTCACCGAGAAGCCATTGCTCTGACCTGGTGGTAGGCATCTGAGGACTCTGGGCCTGGCCTTTAGACCCTGACAGGGCCTGAACCCCAAGCATCGCCCAGGCAGTTGGCCCAGAGCCCGCCACTCCCACGACCCCAGGGAGCCATCTGCTGTCAAGTCCACACCTGCCACACCCTCTGCCCAGCCCAGCCCTTTCCAGCTGAGACTGCAGCCCCTGGGGTCCTGCCCAGCTAGCCCTTGAGAGGCCTGGGCCCCTCCTCAACCCACCCTGCCTGCCCCGACTCACCTCCCATTTCTGGCCCCCCAGGCTCAACCCTTGGAAGGAGATGTAAGTCCAGCGAGGCCAAGGCCCGGTGCCTGAGGAGGCCAGTGCTCCTCCAGCCCCGGGGACAGCAAGGAAAAGAGAAGAGAGCAGAGCATTTCATGGCTATAATAAATCAAAGGGGGAAGTCAGGGCAGGAGAAATAAGAAACTTCCCTACCCTGGGCACAGGGACCTGCCAAGCAGCAGCCCCGGCACCCCCTCGGCCTTCCCTCCTCCCTCCTGCCTCCCTCGCCAGGGCCCAGATCCAGTGCTCTCTCCTCAGGCCTAGGCACCGCACCAACTCAGAGACCCCCTGGGCATTCAGTGACCTTCTCACTGTGCACCCTGAAGCTAGGTACTCTCATCTCAGTTTCCTCCTAATGGGCACAGAAATCCGCAGGTCGTGTGCTGGTCCAGAGACCTGAATGGCCAGGCCGCTCAGCAGAGAGGCTGAAATGCCCCTCTGGACAAGGACCCTCGGCAGGTGAAGGGCAAGGTGAAGCATCCTGGGAATCCCTGGTGGGACAGCTGGGCTGGACTGGGCTTGCGTCTGTGAGAGGATACAGAAGGTCCAAGGCAACAAGCAGGAGCATGGAGCTAAGGGAGGGAGAGCCCAAGACTGGGAGAACCTCAACTCTGTTCCTGCATCTCCCAAACCAGACGGAGGGCCATGGCACAGGCACCAGATATACGTAGTCACTGGATGCACCATGGCATGTATTCCTGGAGTGTCCACTCAGGTAGAGACAGAGAGGGAAACTTTTCCTCTTTTTTTTTAAAAGCCTACATATTAAAAAGAAGGATGCAAAACTGTATGAATTTTTCATACAAAATCGGGAACTTCAGGCACATTTTGGACAGTTTGGGAGCCACTCTGAGCCATGCCCTCAGATGCCCAGCAGAGCCTCCTCCAGCTCCTCAGCTCTTGGGTGCATAGATGGAGACTCAGGACAGCTTGGCCTGAAGCCCACTCTCCTGGGCCAGTGTGCTCACTCCCTCACTCCAGGGGTCTCTGCTCTCACGCAAGCAAAGACTCCCCAGCCTCAGCCCTAGTCTCCTTCTGATGACTCCTCGACAGCTGCCAGACTGGAGCTTGGGGCTCTAGGGAGACAGCAGCAGGGCCCAGGCTCCCTCTGAGCCTCTGAGATCAGGCTAGTTCACTCACAACTTTGTCAGGCCGATAAGATAAGGAAGTGACAGTGACTGTTGGAGTCCAGGCTGCAGAGCCAGACAGATTCAACAGCATGCAGCGTGTGACCCTGGGCAAGTGATCTCACTGCACAGCATTGGTTTCCCTATTTGGAAAATGCCTACCTTGAAAATCTGCAAAGAGACAAAGGGGGCCATGGAAAGGGGCCTCAGGATGATTGTGTGGCCAGCATCACCCAGCAGCTGCCACTCCTGTCTCCTCCCAGAAGTCCCCACTTCCTCCCTCCTTTCCCTCTCACCTGCCTGAGTCAGGGTGAGAACCTCTGCTCTCTGCTCTTCTCTGTACCTGTAGGGCCCCTGGCCTCGCTCTGACCTGTCCTGCCCTGTGAAACTGCTGGAGCTGGGGTTCCCAGCCCTGCCCTTTCTGAGACAGAGACCTGGAGGCCCAGACTCCTGCCCTGGCAGGACCCCCCACTTCTGCTTGCTACTATCCTCACAATGCAACCCATTCCATCCTCAGACAGCCACAACTGTTTTTAACAACTGGTGGCACTCACTAGGCACTGTAGATACACAATGTCTTGTAAAGCTCACAGCTGCAGATATTTTTAGCCCCATTTCACAGATAAGAAAACTGAGGCTCAGGGGAGGAGAGACGGGGCAAGGTCAGCTGGCTAGAAAGGAGCAGCTCTGATATGAAAACTCAGGCCTGTGCTGGCCCAGTGGAAATCCTATGCAAACCATGAGGCAAAGCAGCACTTTGTTTGAAAAGAGACTTCAAGCCTTTTGGGGTGTGACTGCTGCCCAGGCTGGTGATCCTGGCCTATTCCCAACTTCCCTGCTCCATCCCCATCAACAGTCTTTTGCTTCCCCTGGTCCAGGTTGTAGGATGCCAGAGTTGGAAAAATTCCAGCCTTAGGGGCCCATGAGAGTAGAAAGATTATAAAATCCAGGAAAGCAAGCAGTATCCTGAACCAAATGCTCCCCTTGGCTCCCTGCCTCAGGCATGCACACCTCCCAGGGGTACTAATTCCCTGGGGAGACAGGCCCAAGGGTGCGGCATTCTCTGGTGGTTAGAACCAGGGCATTGGCGACGGACATTCTTCCTGGGGTTTCAGTCTCATCTCTGCAATTGAGAGACCACCCCCTGGGTAAGTGAACTTAATCCTAAAATGGAGAGAATAATGCCTCTCCTGGGCCTGGAGATTTCACAGAAGGGAGATTTCTTTTTAATAGCCAGCAGCTCAATCCTTCTTCATGCAGGGTCTCATTTAAGCCTTATAACAGTTCTGACAAGTAGGTACTATTATTACTCTCATTTTATAGATGAGGAAACTGAGGTGAAGGAGTCTTCCCAGGCCTGTGTGACTCCAAGTCAGATGCACTTATGCAGCCCCACAGGGGGCCCTCCTACTTTTCTCCCAGGAATTCTCCTTGGCTGCCACCAGCTCGCAGGATCAGAGGCCCTGAATGGCAAGTTGTACCATGACTGGATGGGACTGGAGGGGCGGGCCCTGTCCAGCTGTGGTGCAGTCCCCAGATACCTGGCTGCCCTTGCTCTTGCGCTGGGTTTGTGGATGGCTTCCTGGGGATGCAAGTGTTTGGGACCAGCTGCATGAGGACTCCTCCAAGCAGTTTCCCTGCCGAATGTCTTGGGCTATCCTACCCTGTAACCAGGTGTCCCACCCGTTCTACAGAGGGGTGTGAGCCCTTCCGGGGGCCTGCGGGGTGGAGCCAGGAAGCCAAGAAGCTAGGCTTGAGCTGTTCACTTATTTAGGCTCCTTTCAAGGCCCTGGGAGAGGCTTCAGCATTTTGTAATCTTTTTCTTAAAGAGAGCCTCAGATTGTATAAGCACCTGGTTCCACAAAACCTAACTCTGTCCCCAGGCTGGGTTCAGAGGAAAGAGTTCCATTGTCCTCCCCACTTGTTGGTATTCATTGGCTCTGTGACTTTCAGTGAGACTCCCCCACTTTCCCAACTATATGATGGTGATGAAGCCTGGAGAGTCAAGGCGTACAGCAAGGCCAATGAGAGGAGCTGAGGATACCCATCCTGTACAAAAGGCCCAAATCTTCAGAGGGATTTCACCAGCCTGCGTTCATTCTGCCCACAGCTCTAAGAGGTGAGTGGAGCCTCCTACCCCCATTTTCCAGCTGAGGTTTGAACTGAAAGAGCAGACTGGAGTCCCATCCCCCACTGCTCCCTGGGGGCTTTGCCCAGGATGCCCAGCCCTGAGTTGGAGGAGTGAGGACAGTGGGTGCGGGCCGCTCAGCAGAGGCCCAGGGAAGAGGCAGCATCCCGCATTGTGCATTGTCTCACCGCAGGACCGACCTTGGCCCTTATCGGCTCAGGCAGCTTCCGCCTCCGACCCCAGCCCTGCCACAGGCCTGGTCCCCGCCACCACCTCCGGAGGGGCCAGCTTGGAGGGACCTCCCCCGCGGCCACCCGCCCCCAGGGAGCTCCTGAGCTGCCGCGGACGGCTGCCCAGCCGAGCAGAGAGGGGCCTGGCCCCCAGGTGAGGAGCAGGAAGTGATAAATAACTGGGGGAGCCAGGGGGCCACGTCGCAGTGAGGCCCTTTCTGCCCCGGCATGTCCACCCCAACCTGAGAGTGGCTCCCCAAACCCAGTGGCCTCAGCCAAATCTGTGAGGGAGGCGGGGAGGGAAGAGGAGCACAGTACCAAAAAGCCCCAGGAGCAGTGGTTGGTCTACATGGGGTTGAGGGACATGGGACTTCGACCACACACACACACACACACACACACACACACACACACACACACACACACTAGCAATGCCAATGGGTGTTCCTGGCACAGGTGTGGGAGGGAAGAGAGAAGTAAAGACACCTTAGAAAAAGTGAAAGGCAAGCCACAAATTGGAGGAGACATCCCACACACACACACAAGCCACAAGCCTTACAATCTGCAAAGGGTAAGCATCAAAGATACATAAAGAACTCTTGCAAATCCACAGGCAAAACACAAGTAATCCAACAGAAAAACAGATGAAAGACATGAACAGGTATTTTTACCAAAGAAGAAGCACATTTGTCCAATGAACATCTAAGGGGGATGCTCAGGCTCATTGGTGATGAGGGAAATACAAATGAAGACCACAGATGAGACACTATTTTACTGTCACTTGAAGGGCCAAAATTAGCTAGCCTGACAGTACCACGCGCTGGAGAAGAGGTGGAGCCACGGAATCTCCAATGCCTTGCTAGTCAGAGTACAACTCAATGTAGCCACTGGTGAAAATAATCTGGCCTTATCTTGTTGAACTGAGTCCCAGCAGCTCCACTCTAGGCATAAAATCAAGAGAAACTTTGGCATGTGTTGCAAGAGACATGGACAAAAACATTCAAAGCTACACTGTTCTGAACAGCAAACGTCTGGAAATAACTCAATGCCCACTGACAGAAGAATAGATAAATTACAGTAGATTCATTCACAGCATGGCATATCGTTCAGCAGTGCAAGCAAATGCACCAGTTTCACTCAATATCACAAATGAATCTTGGTACTATGCTGTTGACTAAGAAAGCCAGTCCCAGAAGACAGATACCATTCCTGTGAAGTTCCATACCAAGCCCAACCATATCTCTACAAACAACAATTTTTGTTACTTCTACTACTTTTGTTATTAGGAAATACACAATTATCCACCCAAAGACTTAAGAGTATAGTCAAGACTCCAGAGTAATACTGAGAAATTATTAGAATCAGTAAGAAAATGCAGTTGGCTTGCCAGGTACCAAAAGAATACATAATAATAATCTGCCTTCCTATGCACTACAGTAAATCATTCAAACTGTAAGGGAAATATCCTATTCAAAATAACTGCACACTGTGAAATATCTATAAGTAAACTTACTAACAGTTATGCAGGACCTATATGAAAACAATTATAAAAATCAGTGTATAAGATGAAAGAAAACCATACAGCAGCTTTTCTGCCTTTCCTTACAAAGAAGCAAAATTGAATGGAATATGGTCTCAGCATACATAGTTATGAGAAAACTCTTCATTAAAAAAAAATAAGGACCGATTGTCACAAAATTCAGGTTACCTCAAGAAAGAGGCAGGGAGATGGGATGTGGGAGGGAAAACAATGAAGCAAATATATCAATAAACACATTAAAAAAAGGCCCTGCAAAGGCTCAGATCATAGTGTACAGTGTATAAGAATTTCATTCCCATTTGTTCTCTTGAGGTAGGACAGAGAGAAAGGAAGACATTATGCTCATTTGGACAGACTTTTATTTAGTGTATAGGCCAGAGCTTGCCTTTCTAGCAGGTCACATGGGGTGGGGAGAAGTTGGAGAGAGGTCTGTATATACAAGCCTCAGAGCTAAGGGCCCCCAAACCACACAACACTGAGGGCCTTCAGGCTGGACAGATCCAGAAGGCTTCAGGGGTGAGGCAGCCTAGTATATGGGCTGGATTTCAACTGACAGAAATGGTGGAAGAACATGCCAAGCCTGCCAAGGTTCCGATGGATATTACAGAGGCAGAGAGGCCAGACAGAAAGTATGAGACTTGGCTGTACCTGGGCTGCCCATGGAAGATGAGGCCCTGTGGAATCACTGAGACATCATCTGACCAGGGCTTGAGATTCAGGGAAAAAAGCATCCCAGAAACTTATAAGGGAGCTAAAGCTGCTCAGGGAAGAACAACCTGAGTAAGGGTTAAGGTTAAGGGTTCCAGAGGGGTAAGTCCAGTTTGGGGAGAAGGGTCCTAGGGTGCCTGGCTCCAACTCTTTTCAGCTGTGACCTTGGGAAAGACGCTCCCTGCCATAAACCTCAGATCCTTTTCACAAGAGATTACTGCCTGTCTGCTGCACCCCAGAGAAAGCTCTGCAAAGAAGGCCTGGTCTCTCACAAAGGACCACACTCTAGAAGCAGCAGGAATGTGAATCCACCCCTACCCCAGAGCCTCTAGCCCTGCACTGCCAGAGGAAGGGGAAGGTTGACAGAGCACTGGCATTGCCAGGCCAGTCTGGTTTCCCAGTCACTGTCTGATCAACAGGCCTAGGGGCAGTCCCACCTTCAGGAATAAAAGGCTGAGAGGTGATATCTCATTGTGGTTTTAATTTGCATTTCCCTGATAATTAGAGATGTAGAGCATCTTTTCACGTGCCTGTTGGCCGTCTGAATTTCTTCTTTGGAGAAGTGTCTGTTCAGATCCTCCACCCATTTTTTAATTGGGTTATTTGCTTTGTGGGTGTTGAGGTGTGTGAGTTCTTTATATATTTTGGATGTTAACCCCTTGTCAGATATGTTATTTAGAAATATATTCTCCCATACTGTAGGATGCCTTTTTGTTCCGTTGATGGTGTCCTTTGCTGTACAGAAGGTTTTCAGCATGATGTAGTCCCACTTGTTCACTTTTGCTTTTGTTTCCCTTGCCCAAGGAGATGCGTTCAGGCAAAAGTTGCTCATGTTTATATTCAGGAGATTTTTGCCTACATTGTCTTTTAAAAGTTTTATAATTTCATGACTTACATTCAGGTCTTTGATCCATTTTCAGTTTACTTTTGTGTATGGGGTTAGACAATGATTCAGTTTCATTCTCTTGCATGTAGCTGTCCAGTTTTGCCAACACCAGCTGTTGAAGAGGCTGTCATTTCCCCATTGTATGTCCATGGCTCCTTTCTTGTATATTAATTGCCATATATGGTTTGGTTCATATCTGGGCTCTCTGGTCTGTTCTATTGGTCTGTGGGTCTGTTCTTGTGCCAGTACCAAATTGTCTTGATTACTGTGGCTTTGTAGTAGAGCTTGAAGTCAATTCCTCCTGCTTTATTCTTCCTTCTCAGGATTGCTTTGGCTATTCAGGGTCTTTTGTGGTTCCATATGAATTTTAGAATGATTTGCTCTAGTTCGTTGAAGAATGCTGTTGGTATTTTGATAGGAATTGCATTGAATCTGTAGATTGCTTTAGGCAGGATGGCCAATTTGACAATACTAATTTTTCCTATCCATGAGCACGGATGTTTTTCCATTTATTGGTATCTTCTTTAATTTCTCTCATGAGTGTCTTGTAGTTTTCAGAGTATACATCTTTCACTTTCTTGGTTAGGTTTATTCCTAGGTATTTTATTCTTTTTGATGCAACTGTGAATGGAATTGTTTTACTGAATTCTCTTTCTGCTAGTTCATTGTTAATAGTGGATCATATTAAATAACTCCTTCTGCATCTCTCTTCCCTACTTGTATATACCTGGAAGCCTCTAAGAAGATCTAATTCATGCCTTTAACAGCCACACTTTATTCCATCTACTGTGTCTTTGCTCGTGGTCACGTTCTAGAGTCCCATTCCCACCCTTTATGTGCTTGTTTCTTTAATCCATTAGGGAGGTTGATGGTGGAAATTACAGGTCAGGTGATAGGAAAGAGCAGTGAGAAAGCAGCAAGTGGCGTTTCTGGCTGGGTCTTACCCATCCCCTTGCTGGTGGCCAGCAGCCCTCAGCCCCCAGAGGCGGGAACCTTGACTGTGTTATTGTGAAATCATCTGTATATTGTGAAGTGCTTTGCATATGATGGAGTGATTTGCATACAGGGTATGGGGGGGTGCATCTTAGAGATCTCAGAGCAGCATCCTTGAGCGTCTTCCTCCCTTTGCAGAGAAACCAACCATGGGTTTCCACTTCAGAACTCAGCAAGGGGCACAGGAAGATGTCCTGGCAGACCTGTGAACCTGGGGGGTGGGGCTGACAGGGGGCTTTCAGAGTTGATCCCACCTGGAAGGAGTTGGGGTCTAGGAAGAGCAGACATTGAAGCATGAGGTGGGCCACTACACCAGATGCAGCATAGGAGAGTTGCATGTACCCTCAAAGCCCCCAGAAGGCGAGAGTAGCACAGGAGAGATGAAGGGTGCTACACAGAAGGCAGCTAAAGAATCAGAGGCTTGGAGAACACCCTGTCACAGTCTCTTCCAGAGTGAGTACCCATGTGCACCTTCCTGAAAATTATACAGCCCAGCCTGACTCTCAGGGATGGATGTCAAATGGAAATGCCAGGCAGGACCCTAGAAGTGAGAGGTGCTGTCACATGCTCTGGGCTCAAGGGCACCAGGTTTGAATCCTGACTCTGTCATTTGCACCACTATGTGACCCTGAACTAACACTACCCACCTCAACGGGCTAGAATAAGAATTCAGGAAGATAATGCAAATAGAGTGAATGGCCGTAGTTGGTGTTTAATTAATTGCAGTTATAACAATAATGCTTTTACTTGCTGCCCTAGTCAGAGGTCAGGCCTAGCTAGCTTCCTCTAGGTGAGGGGAGCACAGAGTCCTTGCTCCCTCAGTTATGGAGTTCTGAACGGAGCGGCACTGTCAAGCCACCGTGTTTTGGACCCCAAAGGGTTACAAGCCCTGGAGACAAAGGCCTGAGGTTCCTAGTGAAAAACCAAGGCATAAAAATAATTCGATGAGTAAGAATAAAATTCCCTCTTCTGAGGTTCCCGGGGCTAGGCCCCTCCCTGCGGCAGGCACTTCCCCTTTCCCTTGTTCATGGAGATGCCAAGCCCCGCTGACTCAGAGCTGGAGCGGTGCAGCCAAGCCACCCGCCCTGAGGCTGTGCTGTCTGGCGGCCGAGCGCGCCCCCGTGCGGCTGCAGCCGGGACTACAGACAGGCAAAGGAAACGGCCGCCAAACCCGCAAGCCCAGCCACCAGCCGCTCGCTGTCCCTGCGGAGCCTCCGCCTCTGGACCCTGCCCGGGCTGAGCGCGGTGCCCTTGGAGCTCCCACTTCCGCTCGGTTCGCCCGAGCGGAAGTGCGCCGGCCGGCCGTGTCCCCTACGGCCTCCAGGCGGAAGCGCGCTGAGGCCGCCTCTCCCACCGATCCCGCGTTGCGCTGTGCGTCGGGTTCCGGAGAGGTCCCGTGTGACGTGGCCGCGCGCCGAGGGCGGCTCCGGGCCGGGGGCCGGGCAGCCGGGCAGCCGGGCAGCCGGGCCGGGTGGGGCAGGCCCGGGGCGGGGCGCGGTTTCGCAGCTGGATGGCCGGGACAGCTCGGAGCGCTACCGCTGCCGCACGGTGAGTTACCACCCGACCTCCAGGGCCAGAGCCCGGGCTGGGACCCGCTCGATCCCCGCATCCCGGCCGGGCTTGTCTTGGTCAGACGTGGGCCTCTCGCCCAGAGCCCAGGCATTAAACTTCTGTGGGTTTTCTCTCCTGTCGCCTCACTCGTCGCTCCCCATTTCCTCCTGCTGTGCCCCTTCATGTTCTTCCCTCCCACTCTCTGTAGAGCTACAGAGCTCTCTCACTCTTGATTCTCTCTTGCTTTGTCCCTTCTCTCTCTCCGACTTTCCGTACCCCCTTCACCTCTCTCAGACCAGTGGTCCCCTCACCTCTATGTGACCTACCTCAGCCTTCAAGTATGGCCTGGCCCAGTCCTGCCTTTGATTTCATCTGGGTCTCCTGTTAAGGCCTGGAGATCCTACAAGGGGCATCTTTTCTACCTCCAGAAGCAGTGGCTTTCCACTCTTCCCATCTCCATCAGGGGATGAGAAAACTGAGGCAGGGATGTCACCAGCTCAAGGTCACAGCCAGCATGAGGCAGGGCGAACCACATTTAAACCTGCTGCCTGAGTTTCCCGATTGAACTTCTCTTTTGGTTGACTCACATCCACGTCTTGTGGATCACCCCAGCTGGGCACATTCCTGCCGTCTAGAGCTCCAGGCCTCCTCTGTCTGCCTCCTCCTCCACACCAGACACGTTCACCTGCATCAGCAAGCTCATCTCATCTTCACAACTGTGTGAGGGAGGCAATACTTAACTTCATCCTATAGACACGGAAACTGAGGTTCTGAGAAGGGACTTCAGGGACTTGCCTCCAGTGTGAAACAGGTGTAAGCCAGAGCACAAAGTTCACAGCAGGTCTCCAAAGCCTGTACTCTGCACATCTGTCAGGCAGCCCCTAACTGAGGGTTCCTTTCTCTTCAGTCCCACATCCTGTCTGTCTCCATGCCACAGGGATATGGGGCTCATTTCCTAGGAAGAAGTTCTGATGTTCCTGTCCTGGCTCAGCTTCTTAGTTTCCCCACCTATGCCTCATAATGTCACCCATCAAGCTAGAGAGTGCTGGCCTCAGTCCCTGGAACGTATTCGCTGGAGCACATCCTGGTGGCCAAGCCTCCTCTGGCAGCCAAGCACCCCATTGGGCCGGGCCTGCCGGTGGCTAAGGGGAGCCTAGCCAGGGCCTCACCCTGTCGTTAGGGAAAGTTTAGCCTCAGGCAGACATGCTGACACACAGTCTGGAGCTGGCTCAGAAGGAAAAAATGTGTGGATTTGGGAGTGGGGTTTGAAGAAGCAGAGCTTCTTCACTTTGTGCACCCATCATTTGGGTCCTCAGAGGCCCCGGGCACGCCAAGCAGGAGGGCGGATGCCATGGCCACTTGTAGTGGGAGGAGGGTTAAGATGCCACGTTTCCTAAGCAGGTGTGCAGCCAAGGGTGGCAGCTCACGTCAGTGGCCTTTGTGTTTTTCAGCACGTGGCATGCCTGGATGCCCCTGCCCCTGTTGTGGCATGACGGGCCAGAGGCTCCTCTTCCTCACTGCTCTTGCCCTGGAGCTCCTAGGAGGGACTGGGGGTTCCCAGCAGGCCCTCTGGAGCTGGGGGGCTGCCACAGCATGTCACCTGGACAACAAGGAAAGTGAATCCTGGGGGACCCTGCTGAGTGGGGAGAGGCTGGATACCTGGATCTGCTCCCTCCTGGGCTCCCTCATGGTGGGGCTCAGCGGGGTTTTCCCACTGCTCATCATTCCCCTGGAGATGGGGGCCACGCTGCACTCAGAAGGTGGGTGCCCCTCCTCTGGTGCCCAAGGGTGGCCAGCAGCAGGGCAAACATGCTTTCTTCCTGGGAGAACAAGGTCTCACATCCCGGGTTACAGTGTGTCTGAGGTGAAGGAGGGGACAGAATACAGTTTCTCACCTTGGTCCTCTGAGACTGGGGTATGCCATGTTCACTTGTCTTCGTGTGTACATGGGTTCATTTATTCTGAAAGAATAAAAGTCAACAAACATTTACCTAGAAGCAGTACAGATAGGCTGCCTGGGCTCAGATCCTGGCTCTGCCACTTACCAGCTGGGTGGCACTGGGCAAACTACTTAACTTCATTCTGCCTCCAGCACCCAACCTTAACAATGGGGATGATAATAGTATCTACTTCATTGGCACTGTTGAGAAGATTTAATGAACTAATATTGGTAAAGCACTCAGAGGACTGCCTGGTGTAGGAAAAGGGCTACTATTCACGGGCCCTGTGCTGGGTACATATGCAGGGGCCAGCAGAGTGTCACCTCTCCCTTCAGTCTCTGCTTATGCTGCAAAAGAACCCTCAGACTGAGGGCCCTGGCTGGCCTTATTCAGGAATATGTGGGAGGCTGGCTGCAGGCCCGCCTTTGGGAAGGGGACCTCTCGAGCAGCACACAGGCCGGTGTGCAGGTTCTTCCTTGGCATTTCTGTCACACCGTGTGCATGTCTGTTCACAAATGCCATGTCATAATGAAAAATACACAACGTCAGATGAGGAGTGCCGTGGTCCGGAGCATCAAAGTGAGTGGCCCACTCAGGGTCCCCTCCTCTTACAGCCACCCCCACCCCAAGTGGCAAGCCCAGCTCAGCCCTGCCTTTCCAGCTCAGCCTGGCTTACTCTCCCTTCACCCAGGTCAGTGGCTATCCTCACCCAAGAGTGTGACACCCAAGGTCTGGACCAGGGCTCCAGGAATCTGTTTGAAATGAGTGCCCCAGGGGCTTGTACTGCCTCCAGGCTTGGAAACTGTTCATCCAGCAGATGGTTATGAACACATCTATGCCAGGTGCTGGGCTGCGGGTTGGCACCACAGCTGTGAACGGAGCCCTCTTGGGTCCCTGCTGTCATGTCTGTGCATCCTATCATCTCAGCTCTTCATGGCATCCTTGTCGGGTCAGTGCAGGGAGGACTTGGATTATTAGCTCCATTTTACCAGTGGGATGGTACAGGCACAGAGAGGTTCTTTGACCAGCCTAAAGTCACACAGCCTGGGAGTAGCAGCTTCCCATGGGATCCTCCATAACCCCCACCAAGCTGCCTCTGGGCCTCAATTTCTCTATCAAACAAAGGGTTTGGACATGGCCTCTCAGGGCACTACCAACTGTGGATGCTGCAAGTCTGCCAAAGTCCCCAAATCTGCCACTTTTCTGACAGTACAGTAGCTGAAAAAGTTCCCATTTAGTGAGGACTTGCTATGGATACGGTCTTGTAATTCTCACAAAATCCCTATTGGATCGATATAATTATCCCGATTTACAAATGGGGAAACAGAGTCCCAGAAGTACTCTGCCCAAGGTCATCAGCTGGTGGAGATGATGGAGAGCTGAAACCTGTTGGGCTTCAAAGCCCATCTCTTAACCATGAAGCAGTAGAGGCTCCACAGTCATCTAGCAGTTGTGTATTCCTGCTGAACACCTAGCCCTTGCTGGGCCTGGGGACCTAGGAAGGACAGCAGCCCCCATCCAGCCTTCTGGAGGCTTACAGTCTGATTGAGAAAAACAGAGCCCATTGAACTGGGTGGGGTAGACTCTGATGGGTCGGCCCCAGGCGCCCCATCTCTACCTTGTAGCTGGGGCCCAGCGCCTGAAGCAGCTGCTCAGCTTTGCCTTGGGGGGCCTCTTGGGCAACGTGTTTCTCCACTTGCTGCCTGAGGCGTGGGCCTACACGTGCAGCACCAGCCCTGGTGAGTGAGGCCACAGGCCGGGAGCAGAAGGGTGGGGGGCTGGAGGGGAGCTGCACCCATGCCTGCAATGGCCTAGGCCCTGCCTGCTCTGCCAGAATGACCAGGAGAGGGGTGCCGTGCATCTGCCAGGGGACTTGTCCTGGTCCCAGCACCCTGGCTCCTGTGGGAGTTCCTGGGGCCCAGCTGCCCCACTGGCCAGTCCTGGCCCCCTTGCCCTGTCACTGCCCTGGACTAGGACCCATTCCAGATGGTCCTCCTCCTGTGTCGGTACTGCCCCCTGCAGGTGGCAAGGGGCAGAGCCTTCAGCAGCAGCAGCAGCTGGGGCTGTGGGTCATCACTGGCTTTCTGACCTTCCTGGCGCTGGAGAAGATGCTCCTGGACAGCAAGGAGGAGGAGGAGACCAGCCAGGTGAGTCCCAGATCCCAGGACCTGGAGAGGTCAGCCTCTGTTCTGTAGTGGTGCCAGGGAGGCCTAAGCTCTGAGTTGAACCCTGAAAAGAGGGTCTCCTGACCTTTCCTGGGAGCTCTGGGAGGCTGGGCCAGCTTGTTTGGAAGGATCTGGAGAGTGAGGCATCAGCCCCTGCTATAGCTTGTTCTTACAGACTGATAGTGATGGTGGCGTGAGAGGCTGATGGTCTGTGGAGTTTAGGGGCACCTGGGTGATTGAGCAGTCAGAAGCCTAGCCAGATAAAAGGGCTATTTCCCTTCTGTTTTTCCATCAATCCCCTTCTGTGTGTACCCTGGCCAAGTGAGGGGCATCTAATGTCACCTCTCCCTCCTCCCGGCCCTAGGCCTCCAGCAAAGACCCAGCTGCTGCTGCCGTGCTCAATGGAGGCCACTATCTGGCCCAGCCAGCTGCAGAAACTGGCGTGAGTGCTGTGGTCCGGAGCATCAAAGTGAGTGGCCCACTCAGGGCCCCCTCCTCCTACAGCCACCCCCACCCCAAGTGGCAAGCCCAGCTCAGCCCTGCCTTTTCAGCTCAGCCTGGCTTACTCTCCCTTCACCCAGGTCAGTGGCTATCTTAACCTCCTGGCCAACACCATAGACAACTTCACTCATGGGCTTGCTGTGGCTGCCAGCTTCCTTGTGAGCAAGAAGGTGAGTGGGGTTGGGGAAGGTGGGACCCAAGCAGTTCTAGTGAAAATGGTGCCTGTTGGCTCTGCCTTCAAAACAGGTCTCCAGTCTATCTCCTTCCTGTCCCTCCATCACCAACACCCTTATCTAAGCCCCCAGGACTCCTGCCACTCAGCCTTCTTTTGTTCCAAACCACTAGTCTATTCTCCTTGCTGTGAACACTCCTTATTGGGTCCACATGCCTCTGCCTGGTTTTAGATGCTTCTCTCCCACCTCCTTCCTCTGCCCTCTATGCTCTGGCCCCAGTTGTTTGCCTACTCTTGACCTGGCTGAGTTCTTTCCCTGTCATCACCTCCAAATCACACTATTTCGTCTGCCTGAAATGTTCTTCCTTCCACTCTTTGAACCACTGGCTCCTCATCCTTCAGGCCTCTACTTAAACGTACTTCCTTAAAGAGGCCCGCATTACTCATGGCCCATGGCACATATCCTTTTCCCCCAGCACCTGGCACAGTGTGTAATCACGCTGTTATTCATGTTTATTCAGTGCCTGCCTCTCCCCTCCAGATCATCAGCTTCATGAAGGCAGTTTTCTTGTCTTTTTCATTTGCTGCTATATTTCTAATAGCCAAACATTACCTGGCCAGAGCACTCAGAGTAAATATTTGTAGAATAAGTGGAGAAGTGGGTGCCCTGGCCCTTGGTACAGACTCCCACAGACTCTACTCCCTGCAGATTGGGCTCCTGACCACCATGGCCATCCTCCTGCATGAGATCCCCCATGAGGTTAGTGCCAGAGGGTCAGCATTGTGGGTGTGGAGCCTGGGGGAGGGATTTGGGATGGGACTGCCCACCAGTGGCAGGCTTGAGGGCTGGACTTCTGAGGCTTGGAACTGCTCAGCCCACCAGGTGGCAGCCACCATCTCAGCTTTGCTCTAGCCTCCTTGGGCCTGGGGTCCCAGACAAGGGGGAATGTGGGCTGGGGGGCTCAGTGACAGGGCTGGTGCAGGGGACTTGGTGCTCATGTCCATATCCGAGGTGTTCAGGGGGCCTGGCTCCACTGAAGCCCAGAATGATCATCTGGACCTCCCCTCAGGTGGGCGACTTTGCCATCCTGCTCCGAGCCGGCTTTGACAGATGGAGCGCAGCCAAGCTGCAGCTCTCGACGGCACTGGGGGGCCTGCTGGGTGCCTGCTTCGCCATCTGTACACAGTCCCCCAAGGGAGTAGGTATGGGCGTGGTGGGTAGAGGGCCCCAGCCAAAGGGCACAGATGCTTGCCCCTGGTGTCCAGGCTGGGTCCCGCCTCCAGTCAACCCTGCGGGAGGGGATGCAGTGAACTGCACATGTCTCCTCGGGGCTCCTAGCCAACTGGGACTCCTCTTTCCTTGGCAGAGGAGACTGTGACCTGGATCCTGCCCTTCACCTCTGGGGGCTTTCTCTACATTGCCCTGGTGAATGTGCTGCCTGACCTCTTGGAGGAAGATGACCCATGGTGAGTAGCACACTGGGACTGCCATCCTTAGAGCCCTTAGGGATCGAGGAGGAGGCACTATGCCCCCCGCCCCATCAGCATCCCCCTAGCGCCTTCCTAGTGCCCCTCTGAGCCCCGCCTACCCCCACAGGCGCTCCCTACAGCAGGTGCTGCTGCTCTGCGCTGGCATAGTGGCGATGGTGATGTTCTCACTCTTCGTGGAGTGACCACCCAACGGTTCACCCCACACAGTGATAAGAGGCCCGGATTCACTCTGTGACCATCTGTGCGGCAGAGAACCAGAGTCTAAGAGAGTGCACCTCCAACCAGATGAGAGGAGAGTGTCTGTGTGTGTGCAGGTGTGACCAGAGATGTGTGAGACCGACACTGTGATCCCTCATGCTCTGGGCCCAGAGCCTGATGCCCGCGCCCATCCCTGGCCACACTGTGGCTTCTCTCCTTGCTACCCTGTCACCTTGCACTTCCCAGAGTGAGCAATGAGGAACAGCAGCATTGGTCCCAAGCAGAGGCTTCTCCCCACCAGGACCCCAGGGGCAGTGAGCATGGCCCAAGGAGCCTAGGGCTGCAGGAAGCCCCGCAATGGTCACCCCCTGGGGCCTCATGGGTCCCTCGCCTGAGATGAACCCCACTGGTCATGACCTGGCAGCCTAGGGGCCAAGGCTGGGGCGCCTTCTCTCTGCTGTGTTCTTTGGCAGCTTGAAAACCAAAGAAAGGAGGGGCAGGGGTTCATGGAGCCATACCTGGCCCAGCATGGAGCTGGGAGTTGCTAAAACCTTTTCCTTCTGGTAGCCCTCCCGCCCTGGGCCAGCTCCTGCTCCCTGGGAGCACCAGCAGCTCTTGCCACCTCCAGCTGCCAGACAGCAGCCTGCAAGGCAGCATGCAGCTCCTGGACAGAGGCCCCGTGGTCCAGCTCAGGGATGCTCATGGCAGCAGGGTCCAGGAAGCGACCTAGGGCAGGGAGGATGAGCCGCAGCTGCCACCCCTGCTTGGGCCCCTTTTCCTGTCCCTTTGGGTGGGGGTAAGGTAGGGGTGGGAGGGCTCCTGGCCATCATCACTCAGGAATGTGCTCTTGGAGAATGCTAAAGCCATAATCCCCAGCTATTTCCCTTGGCCGACGCCCAGGTACTCAGCTGGCCCACTCCACAGCCAGGCTTCAGCCTTGCTGCCCAACTGTGGACGTTTTGAGAAGTGGCCATGAAGAGAGTCTGAAAGCTTTTACAGCAGTTTTGCTCTGGTTCTGTTTGTATCTGTAAATACCTATTCTATAGATAAAGGTGCAAATAAATATTAAATACAAACTGGCTGCCTCTGTTCTGCATACCAGAGTCCATGGCCAGGGGCCTTTCAGGGCACCCTATGCTTCAGCCAGGTCAGCTGCTCTGGAGACCCCGCTCTGGCTAGCCACTAGTTGCTCTCCTCAGTCATCCCCACCTCCTAGCCCTTCTCAGTGCTCATCTCTTAATTATTATCCTTGCAGTGCATCTCAGAACAGGGTAGAGCATTTCAGTTTCCCTGGCTTGTTTTGTTGTTAGCTTTTATCCCAATAATACAAGTCACTCTGAATATGCTGTTGTAGCCCATGTTACCCCCATTGGTTGTCCTCTGAGCCAGGGGCTTTTCTCCAGCCTGCCTCCTGAGTAACAATTTAACCAAGCGAAGGAACTGCACCTACAAAGTCATCTCCAGGTTTGGCCTCAATAAAATTATTTTTCATTAGAAAAGAAAAGAAATACAGAAAATACTCTAAACCCCACACCCTCACCTCCTCCCTCCTATCAGGCATGGTGGGGGTGGGGGTAAGGGCACTGCTTCCCCACAGCGCTCTTAGAATGGGGCAGAGTCCCACTCCTCTCCAAGCCAAGCAGGGCCATCTTCAACAGGCCACTGGCTTGACAGCAGCATGCGATTTAGCACAGAAGCTATGAGCCCAGGTCAACTACATCCTCCACTGGGAGTGCCTGGCCCTGACTCAGTAACCTACAGCAAAGAGATCTGCTTCATGGGGGTGAATCCAGGACTCAGCGAGCCTGGTTCGGAGAGAACCAGGGAAGAAACCCAGGGCTGCCCTGCCAGCCCCCACCCTCCCCTTGGCAGCACTGGGGATGCTGCCTCTGGTGAGCACCTGACAGGTGACAGATGCACATGCTTGCTGTCAGGGCACTTAGCCCCTGAGGGAGGCAGTGGAGCCCCATTTACAGATGAAGAAGCCAAGGTATGGGATGGCGCCACAGCCAGGTGAATGTCCTAACTGGTTAGAAGGGGGAACAAGGAATGCTTAAGTGGAGGAAGCTTATTGCAGGGCAGGGGACAAAAACCAGACACACTTCAGAGGCTGGTAGAGGGTGGGAAGTCGATGGGATTGCAAAGGAGCCATGCAGGTGGCACCAGGACATTTGGGAAGGTGGCCTGGAGGCAGTGGGACTAGAAAGTTAAGAGTCAAAACTAGGAAGGAGCTAAGTCCTCTAGATAGACTGATGCAGTTGGTAGCTCACTGTGAACACGTCCACTTGGGGAAGGGGACGGGAAAAGGACAGTGTAGCGGCTTTTGCCAGAGGGCAGTGGGATAAAAGTTCTTAAAGGCCATTCAAGGGGCTGCCAAAGCCACTGGTAAAAGCTGATGTTTATTAAGCTTTTTTTCTCAGACCTGGGTTTGAGTCCCAGCAATGTCATCTAACAGTTGTGTAGTCTTTCTCCAGTTGCTTAAATGAATCTATAAAATGGGGATATCCTATTGGTGGTTACTGAGAAAACTGGGTAAATTATGCTCAGGACCTGTGTGGCACACGGCCCAGAGTGAGCCCTCAGTGACTAGTGAACCACACCAGGTCAGGCGCCATGTTGGGGAGCCATAAGGTTAGTGGACACAACACCAGCTAGATCCTGAAGTAAACTGACAGTATATGTAGCCTTACAGGGAGTGGGACCAACAATCAGGCCTAGAAGGGCTCTTGCTGGATCCTTCTCAAGGTTCATTTTTCAGTCATAAAATGGGTCAAAAGAGTTAATGGGGACATGTGGACAATATGAGGTAAAGAGCCAGGAATTTAGGGAGAAGTTTCAAGGAGCAAAGACCCAGAGCCTGCTTTACAAGGAAGCATGGAGGAGGGTCAGGACACCAAAATGAAGAAAGGGCAAGGCTGGCTTCTATTCAGGCCCCACTCCAGAACTGCAGGGTTGCAACCTCTTTTAATGCCCAGCGAGGTGGGACACAGTGTGGGGAGAGGGGTTGGGAGGCCCGTGGTGAGATCCCGGAACACCCCAGGCAACAGCTACAGCTCGCTCCTGTCCTCCCAGAGGGTCCCGCCCTGACAAGTGGTTTGAGGCCCTTGGCTGTCTCAGGTTTCTATGCAGCGGCACCTGGGGAAGGCACCTCACGCATATGCCCCCACTCTAACCCCCAGAGCCCAGGTATGGTGAGAAAGACAGTGGCAGAGACTGGAAACCATCTTTTATTACGAATTTGAAAAAGTAGGACACCAAGGAGCAGGGGTGGAGGGCACCCTAGGCGTAGTACTGCAGGTTGGCTTTTTTCTTGGCCTGCACCTCCAGGATGCCCTCCATGTAGTCCTCGTGAGTGAGCTCCGTGGCGCCCCTGCGCAGTGCAATCATGCCCTGCACCCAGAATGGACAAGCTCAAGGGTGCTTTCCATACCTTTGGCCCAGCTCCCAAAGGCCTTGACCTTCTCAGCCTCTTGCCCTCAGCAGTGTCCGCCAGCCAAATGCCCATCCTATCCAGGGAAGGGGACAAGAAGGCACAAAGCCCCCCCCCCAACCCCACTCTATCACTCACCGCCTCCACACACACAGCCTTGCACTGGGCCCCATTAAAATCATCCGTACAGCGGGCCAGCTCCTCGTAGTTCACATCAGGACTGAGGAAGAGGACAAACACCACAGGGTTATTTATGAGGAGGGTATACCTTCCCATACTCCCCTGTCAAGAAGTGAAATCAACTCGCCCTGTGATCATAGGCAAGACCCCTTCCTACTGTGTCTTGCTCTCTTCTCATTAACAAGATGTAGAAAGGAGGTAGTGAAAGCAGGTTCCTTCTGTCTCTTGAGCTCTATCCTTACTGATTCAGTCTGAGGCAGGGGAGCAGGAAGTTGTGGAGACAAAGGATGAGCATCTCTCCCCTCCCCCAAGTAGCAGAGGCCCTGCGTCACCACAGCAGCACTGTTGCCACTTACTGGATTCGTGTGCCAAGCACTGCACATGACATTGCCACAACCCCATGAGATCGGTTCCATTATCCCCAAGTCCCAGGTAAGAAACTCAGGCTTAGAGAGGTTATGCCACCTACTGAAGGTCACAAAGATCTGAACCCAGTCCATCTGGCCCCTGGCTGAATTCCCCTTGGGACGTATTGGGCTTTGATCACTTGCTGGGGTGGGAGTGAGGGCCTCTAGCCTGTGAACCTTCAGATCACAGGGGAGGAGGGAGGCGGGTGGAATCTAAGGAACAGAGCCCCCAGAATGAAGCCCCAGCAAGATTCTACCTCAGGCCTCAGAGGAGAAATGGAGGCTGGCATGTGGAACAGTGCTGTGTTTGAATAGGGAGGGAAAGGATGTTAAGAATCCTGGGAAAGCGCAGCACAAAGAAAACAGACCACTCGGCTGCTGCCCCTTCAGGTCTCAATGCCTTGCTCATGTCCTTGTTCACCTGACATTCATCTTTCTGGAATGGATCTGCATGATTCTGGCCCGGGCCTCCTCATTGGGCATCGGGAACTCGATCTTGCGGTCCAGGCGGCCTGAGCGGAGCAGGGCAGGGTCCAGGATGTCCACCCTGTTAGTGGCTGCAATTACCTGAGCAAAGGGGGAAGCAGTAACTTGAACTGAGGATGGGGTTCACAGACAGACAACAGTCATGGCCGTGACAGACAGTGAGGCAGCCTGAGGTCTGGGTCAAACAGCATGGGGCATTAAAGACAGGCCCCAATTCTAATTCTAGCTGCAGCAGCTAGGTGACTGAGAAGGTCCCCTGACCTCTAAACCCTATGTGTATAGTCACAACAATGCTCACCTTTACTTGGGTGTTGGGCTGGAACCCATCCAACTGGTTCAGAAGCTCCAGCATCGTCCTCTGTACCTCCCGGTCCCCAGCCTTCTCACTGTCAAAGCTGGGCCACGCAGGAGGCCCAAGAGACGGTGAGGCCGCAACTCAGGCACAGCCCTCCCCTCCTCTACCCACCAGAAGCCCAACCCAGCCTATGCAGACAGGGAAATGTCTCCCTCAACTTGGAACCCCAGCCTAGGAACTGGCACAGAAAAGGTGTCACAGACTGGAGAGGCTCTTGGGATCAGGTGCCAGGATAAGGGTAAAATGGTGAGCAAACCAGCCACTACCTGCGCTGGCCTCCCATGAATGTGCCACTGCAAACTGAGCTAAAGCTTAGAAATACAGGGTCCAGTCCAGACTTGGAACGTAAGAGGGAACCCAGGCAGGAATCCCTGAAAAAAATGTCTCTTGGGCAGAGAGGTAAAGGCTGAAATCATACTGGCTCAGCAACCAACCAATGAGAATGGGGAAAAGGAAAAACATTCCAGAAAGGGAATAGCAGGTGTGAAATCGCTCCCACCAGAGTCAGAATAGGCCTGCAAACCCAGGAGATGCTGTGGAGGAAGTCCAGAGGAAAGGGGGAGGTGAGGGTGGGTCTAGGATGAGGCCAGAGAGCTCTAAGGGCAGCCACACAGGAAGTTCTTGCAGTCCATGGTCAAGGCAGCATTTATCCCAGGAAGCAATGGAGACGTCCATGAAGGGTTTTAAGTGGGATCTACTTGTGTGAGGGACTGTGGGTGCCTGTGAGTGAAATGACCAGGTTTTGAAAATAACATGCTGGCAGCTGAGAGAGAATAGATAGCCAGGAAAAAGACGGCAGTCAGCACTCCCTTACCGCTTGGTGCCGATGGCATCCAGCTCATCAATGAAGATGATAGACGGAGCTTTCTCCTTGGCCAGAGCAAAGGCATCCCGGACCAGCTTGGCACCATCCCCAATGAACATCTGCACCAGCTGAGGGCCAGCCAGCTTCAGAAAGGTAGCCTGGGGGGCAAAGTGTGGTATAATCAGGTCAAAGGTACCACGAGAGGCCCTTATGAGCCTGTTTCCCCCCTACCCCTCCCAGGACTCACCTTGGTCTGCGCGGCACAGGCTCGGGCCAGCAGGGTCTTCCCCGTGCCTGGGGGCCCATACATCAGCACCCCCTTTGGAGGCTGGATCCCCAAGTTCTCGAACTTCTCTTTGTGGTTCATCGGCAAGACAATGGCCTCCACCAGCTGCCAGAAAGAAGTCCTGAGTGTGGAGAGAGAAGCCCTAAAGGCTCCTACAGCCAACTTTCAATGGCATCAGCCCCAATCTGCAACCCTCTACTCCAATTCAGGGCCATTGCCCTCTCTTTCCCCCACATCAAAAGAACACAAAATGCTGACTCCCATGAAGGCTGGCTACAGTCTCTCCAGGAACAGCAGGATTTAGTAGAAAGGCACTGGGGCAACAACAACAAAGAAGACTTGAGTCCCAGTCCTGGCTCTAGCCCTACTCTCCTGTGCCCCTGGACAAGTCATTTAAATCTCTCTGGACCCCCGTTTCCTAAACTGTGACACAGTACCCTCCATGCCTCCTTAGGATGCTATGAGGATAAGAGACACATTGTGGGAAGTGCTCTGGCCAATGAAGTTTAAAACACAAAAGGCTGACAAGGCTGCTTGTGGCTGCCATGTCTCCCTCACCTCCTGAATCTGCTTGTCCAGGCCTCCAATGTCACTGTATTGCTCTGTGGGCCTCTCATCCACCTCCATGGCTTTCACCCGTGAGTCGTACTCTGTGGGCAGGGTCTCCAGGATCAGATAGGAGTCTTTGTTCACACCCTGAGGACACAGCACGAAGCCTTCAGATTTGTCCCAGCTCAATGCCTAACTAATTGGCTGGGTTTCAGGTGTCTGTAGAGTGAAAGGAAAGATGTGGGACTGGGCGACACAAGAATCAAAGAGTAGGTAGACAAGTTTTGACTTTCTAGGCTGCTCTGCCATGATTCAGGGCCAATATTCACATGGGCCTGGGGCAGAGGCTCAGCTAGTCAGGGGGAGAAATCTCACTAAAAAAGCCACGCCTGGGCTCAGGGACATTACTCACCACCAAGTCCCCTGGCTTCAGCTTCTCAGCATCCACCAGCCCAATCACTGGCAGGAAGTATGTCTGTAGGAAGGATTGCAGGTACAAACTCAGTTCCTGCCCTCAGAAGGGCTCTCTAGCCAGGTCCACATCCACCCCTCAGCTTCTTTGGTTCTGTTGCAGAGCCAGCCTCACCTGTCGTGTAGAGGTTTTGATCACCGCACATTTGCCCTTCCTCTGGGAGTCCAGGTCAATATTGGCACCATCCTCCTCCTGGTCATTGGGATCAACATCCAGAAGCTGGAAAGGGAAAAGCTCAGGTCAACAGGCCCTCTCAGCTCCTTGAGTTCTCCACAGTCCAGTGCATCTGGGGCCAAGACAATCCCAACAGTTGCTGGGCTGGCATCCCCACCTCATTCCTCAGATCAGACCAGTAAAGGTACAGTTGGTAAGCCAGGGAATTGATAGCATCTCTGTCTAGGTGTTGTTTCTCTGCACAGAGTCCATCTACCCCCTAGCAGAAGAGGAGATATGTGAGGCTTCTGAGGCCTTTTCAGGCCCTATATATCCTCAGGGAGGGGGCCCTAGGAGGTGTAGGTCTAACATGCAATTTGAGCCTCAAAACTTCCACCCGCTCTTTTCCCAATGGCCGCATCACAGGCTGTCTTCAAGTTCCACTGACCCTGACCCCCTCTTCCCCTCCACATACACACACACCTCAATGACGTTAGAGACAAGGTACGGTAGGGTCTTGTTCACTTTGATTTTCTCACTGTTCTCTTTGATCTTGTCCTTCATGGCCTGGAGTTCATGGGTGACTCGCAACACTTCGCTCTTCATGATCTGGGGGAATGAGAGTTAATGGAAGCAAATGTTCTGCCTTGGCTCAGCTTACCCTAGACCCCTGTAATTGGTGAAGTCCAGGTTGCCCAGAGGACCCTCCCACATCCATTCTCTAAAGCTCCATGGTTCTCTGAAAGCTGAGCTTGTGTTCACACCCAGCAAAAGTCAGAACAGGCCAGTTTAGAAACTTCCTGGTGAAGTAGTTATAGTAGAGGAAAAAGAGCAGGACTTTGAGTCAAGCAAATATAGCTTTGGGGTTCTGCCTCTTAATAAGAGCTGGATATTTTTACCATAACAAAAAACACTCTGAGCCTCAGTTTCCTCACCTGTAAAATGGGGATTTCTTAAAAGAAGGATTCACGAGTAAAACTTAAGGATCCCATTTGGAAAGGTGGTCTAATGATTTCCCTTCTCAGACCTGGTCTCCCAACACCCTGACCCTCCTTTTGTCCCTTTTATGGCTTAGTTTTCTTTTCTTTTTCCCCGATCCAAGGAGGAAGCCACGGGTCCTCTGCCTACCCTAGAGAGGCCAAGAATGACATGAGACTGGCCGCTAGGATCGCCAGGGCCTGCCCTCTGGTGGCTTCACTATCTGCAACTGGGGCAGTAAGCCCACCTTGATCTCACTGTCCAGCAGCCGCGTGCGCTGGATGATTTCTTCTGTGGACATCTTGAGCACCTCCTCCCCGATGCCATCTTGCTGTTAAAAAAAATCCCGCGTTCTCTGAGAGTCCACTCACAAACTCTAATTTCCCCGTCTAACCTTGTCCTCATACCAAGACGCCCCGACCCCAGGAACAGAGCAGATTTGGATCTCCAGCAACCTCCTCCCCTCCTGCCAAGGGCGTCTCCTCACTGGCCCCAGCTCCAGGACCCCCAGCTCTCCCAGCGCTCACCTCAGCCTCATCCCACACGGTCGCCATCTTCTGCTGCCGAGTCACTGGATTCTCGAATTTCGGCAGCAGATTCACTCTCTAGATAAGACCAAAGACCGAACTGAGCAGGAGCCGGCGAGAGATTAATACTGTCTTTTCTAATGCCTGCTCTTGACTACTGGCGGATCTTCTCTCCAAGTCCTGACTACCGAATTAGCTATAGCGAGTTGGCACAGCGAAACTGCTTCTCTGTTTCAAAAGACGCAGCCGGGTCACAGGACCCGCCCCTTTACTGAAATATTTAAGCCGAGCGCGAGAGGCGAGTGCGCAGCAGGGCAGGGCCTAAATGTAAAACCGGAAGAGGAAGCTGGGCCCTTCGAGGGACCCTGGGAGATGTAGGAGTCTTAATCTGGCAGGTAAACTGGGAGGGCGCTTTCCAAGGAGACTGAACCTCAGAATGTGGCCCAGCTAGGAATTCGGGGATTCACGCAATGGCCCTGTCTCCCAAACATAGACAACATACGCTAGCCGTGTGCAAAGGGCCAAAGAAAAGGGGGTATGACACCTCAGGCTGCCCTCTTATTATTTAAATACAGGCTAGCCACCCAGGGTTACTGGAGAGAATTATTAACCCGTTTTAAAGAGAGTGCTTCTGCTACTAACTTCGGAGCCGGCGTAACAGAACTGCCCACGTAGGAAGAGCTCAATTGACAACAGTCTCTACCATTAAAAACATTATGACTCATGTCTGTAATAGTTTTCTTCTCATCTCACTGAATAGGCCAGATCACTTTGGATATGAGACTCATATGTTGTACTTGTGTTCTGGGTGCCCTGGACGGTGTTTATCACTCTCCGGTGAGGCCCAGGGCCCCCTTGAATGAACTTCGTGGAGGCCACATAGTTTACATTTTAAGTCAAAACGTCACGAATCACCCCTAAACCTGGTGAAAATCTGTCGTGGTTTTCATGGAACACAGTTTAAGGCAGGTACTTATTTCTTTAGATAACAGCATTAGCCCCTGCTAATTCGGGCAGTCAAAGGCACCTTTGAGAGTAACATTTATTCCATCCCCTCAACAGCGCAGCTCAGTGGACAGATTGAATAAGGTGTTTCAACTTTAGATAAGGATGTGGAGGATCAGAGAGGTTAAGTGACTTGCACAAGGCTGTTCAGTGAGTCAGTGTCAGGACTGGGACTGCTGACCCCAAATTCACTCTTTTCAGAGTTGCCTGACAGGAGTCAAGAAGGCCAGTTTGGGAAGTTGCTGTCCTGTCTGTGCTGGTCCCACCACACCTAATGCAGGTGGGCCCTATTCTGGGGCCCACATTTGAAGACCCCCAATAAAACAGGTATATGTTTAGCAAGCCTCCAGCCTGGACCTGTGATGGGTCATGGCAGTATCTGACCAAACTTTAGACAGGCTCCTCTAAGCCCTCTTTTCTACCAGGTCTTGTCCTTGGGCCCTGTTCTGTGTTTAACCCAGGTTTTGTAAGAATCCTGCCAAGTCAGTTTATTGAGACTTCCCCCACTCCTTTGATACCTGATAATCCTTGATATTTGATCAAGTTTCTTATCCCCACCTTTGATATATAAATCCTTGGCCTGCCCTTCCTTAGTAAGAATACTGTTAGGTTAGTTTAGCAAGAATCCCCCTACCCTTGACTAATCATTTTAGTAATTTTCCATTTGATGACCCCCTCCCTCTGCTTATTGACTACAAATGCCCAGCTGTCTTTGCTGTATTTGGAATTGAACTGGGGTCTATAATTGAAGCGTCTTTCCCCTATTGCAATAATACTGGATAAAATCTTTCTTTACTGCCTTGAAAATGGTATATGGCTCTATTTCTCTTTTAATAGCAGGTACTGATGAAAGTAGCCTGCTACTGAGACAAAATAAGCAGACAAGATGGCAGCTACTTTCACATCCAAAAAGCAGTCAAGGAAGACAGCCGGACTCAGCCTCAGTGTATCCAAGAACTCTAGCAACAGGGATTAGAGAGACTTATTTCAGTCAATTCTTAAATCCAAATTCTTATTGAAATATAAGAGGGTGCCCCAGGAAGTAGTGAGCTCTCCATCAGAAGAAAAGGGAAGGCAAAGGTGGGGCCACCACGTGGTGAAATGTAACAGACAAGACTCCTGAAAAGGGTGGAGGATTGGCCCATGTGGCATTTTAAGGACCTTTCTTAGGCTTAGAGAATGAATGACAGGCCAGAATGGCAGGGAGAGATTATCTTGAGGGCCCAGGAGTAGGGACGTCTTGGGAAAAATAGGAGAAAAAGGAGAACAGTTCATGAAGGTTCAGGCTGCTCAAGGGGATCAAGGAAGTACCAGGAGGTCAGTCCAAGCAGGGAGCTGAGAGCCTAGGGGCAGAGCATGTCCTTGGGGGGGATTGAGGTTGATCCTAACATTGGCCTCTCGAGAGAAGATGCATACGTGGGCCTATAACAAGGTGGGGCAGGGAGCCAAGATGCTGCATGAGGAGAGGCTGCAGCTAGGAAGAGTCAGGAAAGGCTGAACAACCCCTCTCAATCCTGAACTCCTGTGGGTGGGGCTAGGTACAGAGAGGGCAGAGCCCAGCTCTGCCATGTGACCCTGGGCAAGTCTCGTCTCCTCCCTTGTCTCCATTTCTCCATGTGGGAAATGCAGAGGCACTAGTGCCCAGCACAGACAATGTGGTGTGGAGTAAGCAGGGTGGATGTGAGAGGGCTTTGAGAATTGTAGAAAAGCAGATGTTTCTCTGCCTCAGCATCAGGTCGGATGAGAGCCACTCATCTCTAACCTGCTCTCCACAGAGTAGCCAGAGATATCTTTACAAAACCAGATCTAATTATGGTACCCCCCACTCCCTCAAAAAACAAAAGAAAACAAGGAAAGCCTGCTTGAAGGTTTTCTACTGCTCTTCAGATGGAGACCAAAGTCTTGACCTCCTGACCCCAGGTCTTGATCCCCTGACCATGGCTAGAGCCACCTGTTCACTGGCCCCTGGCAGCTTGCTCACTTCTGAGACCCAGCAGCAGCTTCAGCTGCCTCTGGACCTTTGCTTCTCCTCTTCCCAGAATCCTGTGCTCTGACTGTAAACTAGCAAACCCCTTCACTATCTTCAAATCTCAGTTGTGAGCCCCTCCTTGCCCAGCCAAACCAGGTCAAATCCCCTTGCTCATTCTTGCACAGCCCCCTGTCCCTCAGGGCCCTAATCAGACACATTCAATGTGTGATGACTGGCTTGCTTGTCTTGCTGTTCCTGGATTATGAACTCCATAAGCGCATGTATCTGATGTGGCTACCACAAGTCCCCAAAGGCCTAGGAAAGTACCAGGACAATTGAAAAAATATTTGAAATGAATATTAAATCTCAAATCACCAACTGGACAATTTCCACTCCGAACTCCCTTGGGCTACACCCAGCAGTCATTCCCTCGTGGGAAGAGAAAAAACAACATCAAAGGGTGTACTCTGGCCCTACCAATTGCTCAGATCAAAACCTTGGAGTTATCCTTAACTTCCCTCTCCACACACTACGTCCAATCTGCCAGAAAATCCTGTTGATTCTAGCTTAAACAGATAATCAGATTCTGAAATGATAAGACCTGAATCAAATCCAGTGCAGGTATAGACCTGGCAGGGCATGGGTGGAGGGCATGGGCATAATTAAACAAGACTGTCCATGTGCTAAAAATGAATATTGTTAGGGCTAAGATGGAGATTCATTGTACTAGTTTGCCTATTTTGTACACATATTTTAAATTTCCAAAATAACATATATTTTAATATATAAAAAATATATTTTTAAACCATAATTCTTATACATTACATGTAATATATATATAATCCTACGACACTTCTCACCACCTCCAGGGCCTAACTCCCTGGTTCAAACCAACATCTTGTCTGACCTACATTATTGCAGGGGCTTCTTCATTGGTCTGCCTGCTTCTACCCTAAACTTCCTATGACGGTTAGTTGTTTGTTATTTTTTAAATTTTGTTATCATTAATCTACAATTACATGAAGAACATTATGTTTACTAGGCTCTCCCCTACCCCAAGTCCCCCCCACAAACCCCATTACAGTCATTGTCCATCAGCATAGTAAGATGTTGTAGAATCACTATTTGTCTTCACTGTGTTGCAAAGCCCTCCCCTTTCCCCCACCCCCCACATTATACATGCTAATCATAATACCCCCTTTCTTCTCCCCTGCCCTTACCCCTCCCTACCCTCCCATTCTCCCCAGTCTCTTTCCCTTTGGTAACTGTGAGTCCATTCTTGGGTTCTGTGATTCTGCTGCTGTTTTGTTCCTTCAGTTTTTCCTTTGTTCTTATACTCAACAGACTGAAATCATTTGATACTTGTCTTTCTCTGCCTGGCTTATTTCACTGAGCATAATACCCTCTAGCTTCATCCAAGTTGTTGCAAACGGTAGGATTTGTTTTCTTCTTATGGCTGAATAATATTCCATTGTGTATATGTACCACATCTTCTTTATCCATTCATCTACTGATGGACACCTAGGTTGCTTCCATTTCTTGGCTATTGTAAATAGTGCTGTGATAAACAGAGGGGTGCATCTGTCTTTCTCAAACATGAGTGCTGCATTCTTAGGGTAAATTCCTAGAAGTGGAATTCCAGGGTCAAATGGTAAGTCTATTTTGAGCATTTTGAGGAACCTCCATATTGCTTTCCACAATGGTTGAACTAGTTTACATTCCCACCAGCAGTGTAGGAGGGTTCCCCTTTCTCCACAACCTCGCCAACATTTGTTCTTGTTTGTCTTTTGGATGGTAACCATCCTTACTCCTGTGAGGTGATATCTCATTGTGCTTTTAATTTGCATTTCTCTGATAACTAGTGATGTGGAGCATCTTTTCAGGTGTCTGTTAGCTATCTGAATTTCTTCTTTGGAGAGCTGTCTATTCAGCTCCTCTGCCCATTTCTTAATTGGATTATCTGCTTTTTGTTTGTTGAGGTGCGTGAGCTCTTTATATATTTTGGATGTCAAGCCTTTATTGGATCTGTCATTTACGAATATATTCTCCCATACTGTAGGGTACCTTTTTGTTCTATTGATGGTGTCCTTTGCTGTACAGAAGCTTTTCAGCTTGATATAGTGCCACCTGTTCATTTCTGCTTTTGTTTTCCTTGCCCGGGGAGATATGTTCATGAAGAAGTTGCTAATGTTTATGTCCAAGAGATTTTTGCCTATGTTTTTTTCTAAGAGTTTTATGGATTTATGACTTACATTCAGGTCTTTGATCCATTTTGAATTTACTTTAGTGTATGGGGTTAGACAGTGATCCAGTTTCATTCTCTTACATGTAGGTGTCCGGTTTTGCCAGCACCATCTGTTGAAGAGACTGTCATTTCCCCATTGTATGTCCATGGCTCCTTTATCAAATATTAATTGACCATATATGTTTGGGTTAATGTCTGGAGTCTCTAATCTGTTCCACTGGTCTGTGGCTCTGTTCTTGTGCCAGTACCAAATTGTCTTGATTACTATGGCTTTATAGTAGAGCTTGAAGTTGGGGAGTGAGATCCCCCCTACTTTATTCTTCTTTCTCAGGATTCCTTTGGCTATTCGGGGTCTTTGGTGTTTCCATATGAGTTTTAGGACTATTTGTTCCAGTTCATTGAAGAATGTTGCTGATAGTTTGATAGGGATTGCATCAAATCTGTATATTGCTTTGGGCAGGATGGCCATTTTGACGATATTAATTCTTCCTAGCCAAGAGCATGGGATGAGTTTCCATTTGTTAGTGTCCTCTTTAATTTCTCTTAAGACTGACTTGTAGTTTTCAGAGTATAGGTCTTTCACTTCTTTGGTTAGGTTTATTCCTAGGTATTTTATTCTTTTTGATGCAATTGTGAATGGAATTGTTTTCCTGATTTCTATTTCTATTGACTCATTGTTAGTGTATAGGAAAGCCACAGATTTCTGTGTGTTAATTTTGTATCCTGCAACTTTGCTGTATTCCGATATTAGTTCCAGTAGTTTTGGAGTGGAGTCTTTATTTATTATGTACAATATCATGTCATCTGCAAATAGTGACAGTTTGACTTCTTTACCAATCTGGATTCCTTGTATTTCTTTGTTTTGTCTAATTGCCATGGCTAGGACCTCCTGTACTATGTTGAATAACAGTGGGGAGAGTGGGCATCACTGTCTTGTTCCCGATCTTAAAAGGAAAAGCTTTCAGCTTCTTGCTGTTAAGTATGCTGTTGGCTATGGGTTTATCATATATGGCCTTTATTATGTTGAGGTACTGCACTCCATACCCATTTTGCTGAGAGTTTTTATCATGAATGGATGTTGAATTTTGTCGAATGCTTTTTCAGCATCTATGGAGATGATCATGTGGTTTTTGTCTTTCTTTTTGTTGATGTGGTGGATGATGTTGATGGATTTTCGAATGTTGTACCATCCTTGCATCCCTGGGATGAATCCCACTTGGTCATGCTGTATGATCCTTTTGATATATTTTTGAATTCAGTTTGCTAATATTTTATTGAGTATTTTTGCATCTATGTTCATCAGGGATATTGGTATGTAATTTTCTTTTTTGGTGGGGTCTTTGCCTGGTTTTGGTATTAGGGTGATGTTGGCTTCATAGAATGAGTTTGGGAGTATTCCCTCCTCTTCTCTTTTTTGGAAAACTTCAAGAAGAATGGGTATTATATCTTCTTTGTATGTCTGATAAAATTCTGAGGTAAATCCATCTGGCCCAGGTGTTTTTATCTTGGGTAGTTTTTTGATTACCGTTTCAATTTCTTTGCTGGTAATTGGTCTGTTTAGATTTTGTGTTTCTTCCTTGGTCAGTTTTGGAAGGTTGTATTTTTCTATGAAGTTGTCCATTTCTTCTAGGTTTTCCAACTTCTTAGCATATAGGTTTTCATAGTAGTCTCTAACAATTCTTTGTATTTCTGTGGGGTCCGTCATGATGTTTCCTTTCTCATTTCTGATTTTGTTGATGTGTGTTGATTCTCTTTTTCTCTTAATAAGTCTGGCTAGAGGCTTATCTATTTTGTTTATTTTCTCAAAGAACCAGCTCTTGGTTTCATTGATTTTTTTCTATTGTTTTATTCTTCTCAATTTTGTTTATTTCTTGTCCGATCTTTATTATGTCCCTCCTTCTGCTGACTTAAGGCCTCATTTGTTCTTCTTTTTCCAATTTTGATAATTGTGACATTAGACTATTCATTTGGATTTGTTCTTCCTTCTTTAAATATACCTGGATTGCTATATACTTTCCTCTTAAGACTGCTTTTGCTGCATCCCACAGAAGTTGGGGCTTTATGTTGTTGTTATCATTTATTTCCATATATTGCTGGACCTCCATTTTAATTTGGTCATTGATCCATTGACTATTTAGAAGCATGTTGTTAAGCCTCCATGTGTTTGTGAGCCTTTTTGCTTTCCTGGTACAATTAATTTCTAGTTTTATACCTTTGTGGTCTGAAAAGTTGGTTGGTAGGATTTCAACATTTTTGAATTTACTGAGGCTCTTTTTGTGGCCTAGTATGTGGTCTATTCTGGAGAATGTTCCATGTGCACTTGAGAAGAATGTGTATCCTGTTGCTTTTGGGTGTAGAGTTCTATAGATGTCTATTAGGTCCATCTGTTCCAGTGTGTTATTCAGTGCCTCTGTGTCCTTACTTATTTTCTGTCTGGTGGATCTGTCCTTTGGAGTTAATGGTGTGTTGAAGTCTCCTAAAATGAATGCATTGCAATCTATTTCCTCCTTTAATTCTGTTAAAATTTGTTTCACATATTCTGGTGCTCCTGTGTTGGGTGCATGTATATTTATAAAGGTTATATCCTCTTTTTGGACTGAGCCCTTTATCATTATGTAATGTCCTTCTTTATCTCGTTACTTTATTTTGAAGTCTATTTTGTCTGATACTAGTACTGCAACACCTGCTTTTTTCTCCCTGTTGTTTGCATGAAATATCTTTTTCCATCCCTTGACTTTTAGTCTGTGCATGTCTTTCGGTTTGAGGTGAGTCTCCTGTAAGCAGCATATAGATGGGTCTTGTTTTTTTATCCATTCAGTGACTCTATGTCTTTTGATTGGTGCATTCAGTCCATTTATATTTAGGGTAATTATTGATAGGTATTTACTTATGGCCATTTCAGGCTTTAGATTCGTGGTTACCAAAGGTTCCAGGTTACTTTCCTTACTGTCTAAGAGTCTAACTTAACTCAGTATGCTGTTACAAACACAATCTAAAGGTTCTTCTTTTCTATTTCTCCCCCTTTTTTTTCCTCCTTCATTCTTTATATATTAGATATCAAATTCTGTACTTTTTGTCTATCCCTTGATTGACTTTGGGGATAGTCAATTTAATTTTGCATTTGCTCGCAATCAGCTGTTCCACCCTCCCTACTGTGGTTTTACTACCTCTGGTGACAGCTATCCAACCCTAGGAACACTTCCATCTATAGAAGTCCCTCCAAAATAGACTGCAGAGATGGTTTGTGGGAGGGAAACTCCCTCAGCTTTTGCTTATCTGGAAATTGTTTAATCCCTCCTTCAAATTTAAATGATAATCTTGCCGGATAAAGTAATTTTGGTTCCAGGCCCTTCTGCTTCATGGCATTAAATACATCATGCCACTCCCTTCTGGCCTGTAAGGTTTCTGCTGAGAAGTCTGATGTTAGCCTGAAGGGCTTTCCTTTGTATGTGATCTTATTTCTGCCTCTGGCTGCTTTTAACAGTCTGTCCTTATCCTTGATCTTTCCCATTTTAATTACTATGTGTCTTGCTGTTGTCTTCCTTGGGTCCTTTGTGTTGGGGGATCTGTGGATCTCCATGGCCTGACAGACTATGTCCTTCCCCAGACTGGGGAAGTTTTCAGCAACTACCTCCTCAAAGACACTTTCTATCCTTTTCTCTCTCTCTTCTTCTTCTGGTATCCCTATAATGCGAATATTGTTCCGCTTGGATTGGTCACACAGTTCTCTCAATATTCTTTCATTTTTAGAGATCCTTTTTTCTCTCTGTGCCTCAGCTTCTTTGTGTTCCTCTTCTCTAGTTTCTCTTTCATTTATTGTCTCCTCCACCATATCCAATCTGCTTTTAATACCCTCCATCGTGTTCTTTAATGATTGAATCTCTGACCTGAATTCATTCCTGAGTTCTTGGATGTCTTTCCGTACCTCCATTAGGATGTTGATTATTTTTATTTTGAACTCCCTTTCAGGAAGAGTCATGAGGTCCCTATCATTTAAATCTTTCTCGGGAGTTGTATTAACAATTTTACTCTGGACAAGGTTCCTTTGGCGTTTCATGTTTGTATATGGTGCCCTCTAGTGTCCAGAAGCTCTATTCTGGAGCCGCTGGGCCCCTGAAGCAATGTCAGGGGTCACAGGGGAGCAGTACTGGTGCCTGGGGGTAGGAAAGAGCTGTTCCCTGCCTCCGGGCTGCTGTGCCTGTCTCCACTGCCTGTGCCAGTGGGCCGGTCATACAGGTATAATTTTTTGTCCCAGAGCAGCCGGATATGGATCCCTGCTTTCCACAAGCAGCAGAATCCCAGTCTCCCCAGGAACTCTTGCCTGTATTAACTTTCCAAGCTGGTAGTCATGTGAGTCTCATGAAAGCACCATGAAATGTAGGTTTGTGCTCCCAGAGCAGATCTCCGGGGGTAGGTATTCAGCAGTCCCAAGCCTTCCAGTCCCTCCCTGCTCCGTTTGTCTTCCCCTGCCGGTGAGCTGGAGGGGGGAGGGGCTCGGGTCCCGCGGAGCCACAGCTCTGGTACGTTACTCCATTCGCTGAGGTCTGCTCTTTTCTCCAGGTGTGTGCAGTCTGATGCCGTCCTCTTTCCTGTTGTTCTCTCAGGATTAGTTGCGCCAATTAAATTTTCTAATTGTATCCAGTTTTAGGAGGAAGCCTCTGTCTCTCCTCTCACACTGCCATCTTTAATCCTCTCCCCCTATGACGGTTAGTTTTATGTGCCAATTTGACTAGGCAATGGCATGCCAAGATTTGGTCAAACATTATTCTGGGTGTTTTTCTGTGAGGGTATTTTTTAGATGTAGATGAGAACACATTTGAACTGGTAGGATGAGCAAAGCACACTGCATTCACTAATGTGGGTGGGCCTTGTCCAATCAATTGAAGGTCTGAATAGAACAACAAGGCTGACCCTCCCCCAAATAAGAGAGAACTCTTGCCTGACTGATTTGAACTGGGGACATCAATCTTTTTCTGACATTGAACTGAACTGAAACACTGGCTCTTCTAGGGGCATTAGCCAGCTGGCTTTCAGACTGGACCTTAAGCCATCAGCTGTCCTGGTTCTCAGGCTTTCTGACTCAAACTGGAACTAAACCATCAGCATTGCGGGGTTTCCTGGTTGCCAATCCATTTTGCAGACTTGGGAACTTGCTTGCCTCCATAATTGCATGAGCCAATTCCTTATTATATATACAATAAATATATATATATACATATATGTGTTTGTATATTATATATATATATATATAACATGTACACATTCACATACTTGGGAGTCAGTCTTTTTGTTCAAGTCTTCAACTGACTGGATGAGGCCCACACACATTAGAAGAGCAATCTGCTTTTCTTCAGCCTACTGATTTAAATGTTAATCTCATGTAAAAATGCCTTCACAGAACTATTGGTTCTGTTTCACTGAACCCCAATATACTTCCTAAAGTCTATTATTTCAAAAAGCACCTTGTTTTGAAAAATTTTAAATATATAAAAAAATTAAAAGAGTAGGCAATGAACACTGTACCCCTTTCATCTAGATTTGCCAAGTGATAACATTTTGTCACATTTGCTTTTGCTTTATGTGTGTGGGTGTATGTACACATACTTTTTTGTTGGAGCTATTTCAAAATAAGTTGCCAATATCATACTTCAACTCTAAATATTTCACCATCTCCTAAGAATATTCTCATATGTAACTACAGTACAGTATAATACACTATCATACCTAAGAATTTAATATGTGGTAATATTTAATATACAGTCCATATTAAATTTCCTTCTATCATTCCTAATATGTCCCTTGTAGCCTTTAGCAAAAAGCCCAGTGTCAGACTCCAAGAAGGGACTAGTGATTACCAAAGGGGAGGAGTGTGGGAGGGTGGGTGGGGAGGGAGGGAGAAGGGGATTGAGGGGTATTATGTTTAGCCCACATGGTGTGGGGGGTCATGGGGAAAACAGTGTAACTCAGAGAAGGCAAATAGTGAATCTGTGACATCTTCCTACACTGATGGACAGTTGACTGCAGTGGGGTATGGGGGGGACTTGATAATAAGGATGAATGTAATAACCACAATGTTTTTCATGTAAAACCTTCATAAGAGTGTATATCAATGATACCTTAGTAAAAAAAAAAAACACACCCAGTGTCACGTCGAGAATCACACATTGCATTCAGGTATCATGTCTCTTCAGCCCACTCCAATCTAGAACGTCCCTCAACCTTTTTTGTCTTTTATGAAATTGACATTTTTTAAGCAACCAGGCCAGTTGTCTTACATAGAATGCAGCAACCAAAGGAATTATTTCAAAACCTAGTTAGATCATGTCACTCCTATGCTCAAAACCCTGCAGTGGCTGTCCATCTCACTTAAACCTCCCAACGACAGCCCAGGGTGCCCTGAATGTTCTCACCACCACCCCCATAGTTTGCTCCAGGACTTCAGCTCCAGCAGTCTTTCTCCTTGCAGCTTGGTGGCCAGGCCAGGCCAGGCCAGGCCAGCTCAGCTGCTATCTAGAACTGTGATTCCTTCTCCTGGAATGCTCTTTCCAGGATATTTGCTTGGTTCACTCCCTCACTTCTAACAAGTTTTTGCTCAAATGCCTTCTTCTCACTGAGGCCCACCCTTACAACCTGCTCCTCCAGCCTTCCCCAAGCCCCTGGTCCCCTTACCTTACACTATCTTTTTTTAATTACATATTTTAATTTTGAAAACAATCTCAAACTTAGAGAAAAGTAGCAAACAAAATACAAATAATTTTTTATTTCCTTGCACCATTTGAGAGTTAATTGCTGCCCCGTTACATCATCTCAAATATTTTGGTGGGAATTTCCTACAAACAAGGACATTTTCCTACTTAACCACAACACAACTTTTATCATCAGGAAGTTAACATTGATATGTTTCTGCCTTCTCATCCTCAGACCCCATTCAAATTTCACCAGTTATCCCAATAAAGTCCTTTACAGTAAAGGGATCCAGTTCAGGAACATTGTATTTAGTTGTAGTGGTTTAGTCTCTTCCAATATGGAAGATTCTCTGTTTTCCCTTGGCTTCATGACTTTCACACTTTCAAAAATTATAGTTACTTTGTAGAATGTTTCTAAATCTATGTTTATCCGTTGTTCCCTCAGGATTTTAGATTCAGGTTATCTGTCTTTGGCAGGAATATTGCAAAAGAGACGAGGAGTTTCTCGTTACATTCATTCAGGAAGCACCTGGCTTTGTTTTGGCTCATTACTACAGATGTTAAGCCTTCTCACTTGATTAAGCTAGGGACCTGTCAACCTTCTCCACTGTGAAGTTACTCTTTTTCCCCCTTAAATTAATAATTATTTTCTGAGTTTGGAACTATGTAAATATCCCATTCTTCATTAAAATTTTAATGTATTCATTTATTTACTTACATCAGTAGGGATTCGTATTTTATTCAATAAAATATGTTAGTATCATTGCTATAGAGTGAATTTTTGTTTCCACTAAATTGATATGGCAAAGCCCTACTCCCCAATATGATGGTATTTGGACATAGGACCTATAGGAGGTGATTTGGGTTAGATTAAACCATGACAGTGGGGCCCTCAAGATGGGATTAGTAGCCTTTAAAGAGGAAGGAAGATCTCTCTCTTCCCAAAGCAGAGGAAAGGCCACCTGAGTATGCAGTGAGAAGGCAGCCGTCCGCAAGCCAAGGAGGGAGCCCTCACTAGACACCGACCCTCCTGGCACCTTGATCTTGCACTTCCAATCTCCAGTACTGTAAGAAAATTAATTTCAGTTGTTTCAGCCACCCAGTCTATTGTATTCTGTAATAGCCTGAGCTAAGATAGGTATTATTGACACTTGGGAGGCCATTCAAGTTCGCTTTTGTGTCCTTTGAGTTATCTTCATCATTCTTAAACCTTTCTTTGCTTTCTGACCCAAGATAGTCCAGACTCATTTTGTACTTTCCCTGGTCCACGCCTAGAATCAGGTATCTCTCCAAAGAGACTTAATTCCTTTTAGTGGGACATGGTATTCAGAAGCCAAGATCTGGGTACTAGATGTGCTCATGCTATTGGCATATCACTGCTCCCAGGCTAGTACACATACACACACACCTATCTATTTCTCTATTTACATATATATTTTGAAACCCATGAGTTTACACTTATCCCTACAATTCCAATTCAATACTACAGGGTCCCTTCTGATTTCTTCCATTTCCCTATTTGTAACTCCCTTTTTAAATGGAAACCTGGTTCCCATTGCCCTTAATATGTTTACTTATTTGATCAATTTCCCCTCTGTGTAATTTCACATTGCCACTCCCTTCGATGCACTGATCCTTCACCCCATCTTGGTTTGAAGGCCAAACACACATGCCCTATTCATTATACTCAAGCTCTGACACCTCACACCTGACCATACTCAACTTGAATGCCTCCTCACCCTACTTACGCCCCAATGACCCATGCCCAGGCTGCTCCTCCTTACTTGGCTTGGTCTCTGACACACTGCACGGGGTTCCCCCACCCTACCCCACCATATGGATACCCTCTCCACTATGCTCAGGCTCTGGCTCCCCATGCTAGGCCTTTCTCCTCCAGGGTACCATCACTATGCTCTGGCTCTGATACACTGAACCAGGCTGCTCTATGCTTACACACCCTCCTTGCTCTGCTTAGGCTCTAGCTCCCAGACCACCCAACTACGTAGATGTCCTCACCTTGCTTGGCTCCAATACCCAGCACCAGGCCTTGCCTTCACGTGAACTGTTTTCTCACCCTACTTGGGCTCTGACAATCCAGGATGAGGTCTCCACATGTGTGGATGCCCTCTGTCTCCATACAGGCTCTACCCTCCCACCAACCCTGGGGCTTACCCTGTGTAGACATCTTCCTTATTCACCTTGGGTTTGAACACCCTACACCAGGCCACCCTACACATGGCTGCCTGTCTTACTCTGTCTCACCTAATGGGCTGAAAGAAGTGGATGAAGGTGAAGAATGCTGCTCTATTCTTCATTGTTCCAAAGCACTTACCACCTTTGTATTAGTCTGCTACTTTATCCCATTAGTTTTGCCGTTAACAAAATACCACAGACTGGATGGTCTAAACAACAGAAATATATTTCCTCACATTGCTGGTGGCTGGGAAGTCCAAGAATAAGGTGCTGGAAAATTCAGTTCCTGGTGAGGCCTCTACCTGGCTTGCAGATGGCACCTTTTTATTATGTCCTTAAATGATTTTTTCTCTGTGCAGTAGAGAGAGAGAAAGCTCTCTGGTGTCTCTTCCTCTTTTTTTTTTTTCAAAAGTTTTATTTATTCAAGATATAAATGCATATCAACCTCTTCTTTTTTTTCTTTTGGTGTCATTAATCTACAATTACATGAAGAACACTGTTTACTAGGCTTCCCCCTTCACCAAGTCCCCTCCACATACCCCTTCATAGTCACTGTCCATCAGCGGATCAAGATACTGTAAAACCACTACTTGTCTTCTCTGTATTGCACAGCCCTCCCCGTGCCCCCCATGCACTATACATGCTAATCATAATGCCCTCTATCTTTTTCCCTGCCCTTATCCCTCCCTTCCAACCCATCCTCCCCAGTCCCTTTCCCTTTGGTAACTATTAGTCCATTCTTGGGTTCTGTGATTCTGCTGCTGTTTTGTTCCTTCAGTTTTGCTTTCTTCTTATCTCCACATATGAATGAAATCATTGGTACTTGTCTTTCTCCGCCTGGCTTTTTTCACTGAGCATAATACCCTCTAGCTCTGTCCATGTTGTTGCAAATGGTAGGATCTGTTTTTTTCTAATGGCTAATATTCCATTGTGTATGTGTACCACATCTTTATCCATTCATCTACTGATGGACATTTAGGTTGCTTCCATATCTAGGCTATTGTAAATGGTGCAGCGATAAACATAGGGGTGCATCTGCCTTTTTCAAACTGGAGTGCTGCATTCTTAGGGTAAATTCCTAGAAGTGGAATTCCTGGGTCAAATGGTATTTCTATTTTGAGCATTTTGAGGAACCTCCATACTGCTTTCCACAATAGTTGAACTAGTTTACATTCCCACCAGTAGTGTAGGAGGGTTCCCCTTTCTCCACCACCTTGTCAACATTTGTTGTTGTCTGTCTTTTCAATGATGGTGATCCTTACTGGTGTGAGGTGATATCTCATTGTGGTTTTAATTTGCATTTATCTGATGACAAGCGATGTGGAGCATCTTTTCATGTGTCTGTTGGCCATCTGAATTTCTTCAGAGAGCTGTCTATTCAGGTCCTCTGCCCATTTTTTAATTGGATTATTTGATTTTTGTTTGTTGAGGTACATGAGCTCTTTATATATTTTGGATGTCAACCCTTTATCGGATCTGTCATTTATGAATATATTCTCCCATACTGTAGGATACCTTTTTGTTCTGTTGTTGGTGTCCTTTGTGTACAGAAGCTTTTCAGCTTGATATAGTCCCACTTGTTCATTTTTGCTTTTGTTTTCCTTGCCCAGGGAGATATGTTCATGAAGAAGTTACTCATGTGTCTCTTCCTCTTCTTATAAGGACACTAGACCTAACTAATCAGGGCCCCACCCTTATTACGTGATTGAACCTTAATTACCGCCTTGAAGGTCCTATCTCCAAATACAGTTACACTGGGGGTTAGGGCTTTGACATACGAATCTTGGGAGACATAATTCAGTCTACAGTATCTGACAGATTTGTTATTTTGCTTATTTATTCTGTTTACTGTTTAGTGCATCCTCCCTCCCCACCCCTGCGTATCAGCTCCCCACCAGCAGGAGTCTTTGTCTCTGGCTCACTGTGGCATCTCACAAACCTGGAAGGGTAGCTGGAGACATTCACACATGTGGAGGGACTACTTGTATCTGAGGAAGTTCACATGAGGAACCTCACTCCCACTTTCCCCTACCCCCTCAGAAGTTTGGCAGGAAGAGCAGAATCACTGGGACCAAGTACAGTTTATTTTTCCATAAAGAGCAAAGTACAAAGGAGCAGGGGAGAGCAGCTGGGCCTTGTGGAGCAGCAGTAGGCAGGTTCCAGGTACTGGCTAAGGCCCCAAGAGGCATTGGTGGCTGCACCAAAAGTAAACAGGCCTCTGCGGCATGGCCAGTCAGGGGCCTCCAGTGTGATGGTAGAGAAGGAGCCAGGAAAGGTGAGGCGGAAGTTGACTGGAGTCACACAAAGCCAGGCTTCATGGATGAATGGTGGCAGTTGGGGCAGCTCCACATTCCATTGTTCTGCAAGCACCTTGAAAGGCAAAGAGCTCTGTCACTCACTGAGCCCACCCTGGATCTCACTCTCTCCCCTTCTCTACCCTCTGCAGGGGCTGGGACAGTGTCAAGAGAAGGGGTTGGGCCCCCGGGTGCCTGTGGACAGCCAGCTTGCCCCTCACTTTCTGCCCCAGGGACTTCCAGGACAGAGCCTAGCCAGGGAGTCAGGAGGTCGGAGGCTGGTACTGGTCACAGCCCTGAGGCAGGTCTGGCTCTGGATGTCCGAATCCCATGACCTTTGAGAGGCCTCTGTGTTCTCTTCGGGGAGAAGAAGAACAGCCACCTCATAGGGCTGCTGGAGGGTTTGACAAGTTAATAGGTGGAAAGCTCTTAGAACATTCTTGGGATGCAGAAAGCAATATGTATGTTAGCTGTTAGTATCTGTATTGTGGTTAGGCCAGCTGGAGCCCCAGAGTGTTCCAAAGAGACCTTATGGCCCCTGCCTGCCTGCCAGAAGCCCTCACCTGTGGTGAAAGATGTGAGAGCAGGGCAGGGCTTGCAGCCGGCTATTCCTCTCACCTATGGACTCGCCGCACAGGCCGCAGTAGAGCTCTGTCTCCTCCACACACTCGTGGAAGCGCACGACATGGGCACGCAGCTCCCGCTGCAACCCCTTGCTGCGGTAGATGCTCTCGCTCAGGCAGTGCAGCTTGAGCTGGCTCAGCTGGAGCCAGCAGGACAGCAGTGCAGGCATAGGAGACAAGGCCAAGCCAGTGTTGGTGAGCAGCTGCCCTGCTTCCCTCCTTGCTCAGCCCAGAGGCTGCCCCGAGGGGCCACTGGGCAGACAATACACTCAGGGTCCAGTCCTGGTTGCGTTCCTGTCTTGCTGAGGGACCTAAAAAAAACATCCTGCCTCTCTGGGCCCTGGTTTCCCCTTGGGCAGAACAAGGTCAGTGAGGTGAGTGGTCCTCTCCCCAAACTGGCTGGGAACCCCAGGCTTTTGAAATATTTCACTGACCAAACCTGCTCCATGAACTTCCCTGCTTTCTTGTCTTTGTTAATTAAATACACACAACAGCTCATCAGTATTTCTGGCCAGCCTGAGATACCTGGGTAAACCTGAGTGGCTATAATCTAGCCAAATCCAAGCATATTTGGCATTTTATTTGGACTGTGCACCTGATCCCAGAGAAATTCATATCTTCTAGAAGACTATGAAAAACACTGAGCCTATTTTCAACATTTAAAGATTTGGATATGATTATTAAATTTGGAGAGGCCACATATACTACAGAAGGCACAGAAGCTTTGGAGTTAAGACAGACCATTACCAGGTGTGGGACCTTGGGCACCTCTGAGCCCCATTTTTCTCATCTGCAAAATGGGGTTTGCAGTTACCTACCTTGCAGGGAAATAGTGAGGACTGGAACCAATACCTAAACCCTGTGTGCCCAGCTCTCAGTGAGTAGAAGCCACTGTTAAGAGTTTTAGTGACCATCAAGAAGCCTCTGGGGAATTCTGGTATCCTCCAAGCTACAGGGTTCTCTCTTGCCCCTGATACGCTCTCTCAGTGGAAGAGAAGCAGCCAGGGTCTAGGGATGGCTGGAGGAAGGTCCTGGAGATCAGGGGATGGGAGGGCTCAGGGCGTCCTTCCAACCCACCCAGGATCCCACATTGGGCTCTTGACTCCAGACCCAGAAGACAGAATTCAGTCTGACCTTGTTCCCCACCTCCTCAGCCAGGTCCTGGGCTCTCTCGACAGCATCCAGAGCCTGGGAGGTGAGCAAAAGCCAGGGCTACAGACAGAGCTCTCTGACAGAAGCCGTGGCTCACGGGAAAGGAAGGGGTAGGGAGCGGTGGGTCTGGGGAGGGTGACGTGGCTGGGCAGCTGCCCTGTGTGTGAAGGTAGCAGAAAAGAGCCTGGTGCAGTCATAAGATCTATGTGGAGAAGTGCTTCCTGCCTCAGTTTAGTCAGATATAGAATGAGAAGAATATTTCTATCTTGTCACTGTGAAATTCTGGGAAGCAGTTAAACATCATGAATTCAAACCCCAGCTCTGGCCCTCTACTAGTTATGGGTCTGGACAAGACATTGGTCTTCTCTGAGTCTGAAAAATGCCTTGGGATGTCCTAGCGTCACAGGATTGGGGTGAGGCTGATGTTAGACAAAGTATCCAGCCCAGGGCAAGAGTCCTGCCCAGGACCCAACCCACAGACTGCTGGCTGAGAGCTAGGGGCTGAAGGGCAGGGCCAGACCTTACCTTGTCCAGTACCTTCCTAGCCACCCAGCATTTGGCCACACCCAGCAGCACCTGCACCTGCCCCAGGCGGTTTCCGATTTCGGACATGAGGCTCATGGCAGAGTCGTACCTGGGGAAGGCTGTCTGCACAGCCAAGTGGAGAGCGGAGTCAGGCCGAGCCAGGCCTGCAAACCCTCCACCACATCCCAGTGACCTCACCTCAAGGTCCCCACGACTCCGGTGGATGTCAGCAAAGCAGAGCAGGCAGAGTGCCTGTAGTGGCCGGTCCCCATGCTGCAGTGCAATTTTCATAGACTCCTGCAAGGGAGGCTGGTCATTCAGGCTTGCTCATCTGCTCCCAACCACAGGGCCCCCGTCACCCAGTGGGCTTCACTTATGGGGCCACCCAGGGATTGCCAATATCCTCAGAGTCCAATATACCTAGCATGGTGCTGAGGTCCCATGAACCCCGCCCCCCACTGCCAATTAAGGCCTCGCAACCAATGAAGCAGAAACAGACTCAGAGAGAAGTGACTTGATCAAGGTCACTTGGTTAGTAGGTGGCAAAGCTGGGATTTGAACCCAGGTCAGTGGAACTCCAGGGACTGTCTCTTTTCCTACTTAAAGTGCCTACAGAGGCTATGTGGGGTGCAGAGGGAAGTCCCCTCCCCTGAGAATGGACTGGAAGGCAGTGAGGTTTGGGGTGGGGGGAAGGGAGAACACATCCATCAGAGAGTCAGCTACATCCATCAGAGAGGCTAAGGCAGGGGCAAACCTTGGGAGCTCAGTGGGCTGATATGGAAGGAGGATACCCTTGCCCACACCATCTGCCTGCCTTTCTTGCTGCCCCACCTCACAACACTCCATGGCACTGCCCAGGTGGCCCAGCAGGCGATATGCCACAGCCATGTGGTACTGGCTCATGGCCCGGTACTTGAGGCTCCAGCCTTTGCCATAGTCGTTAACGAGCTCTGCGGCCTTGCATGGGAAGAACAGGGCTTTCTCGTAGTCCTGCAGGGGACACATGGAGGGGGTGGGAATGGGAAGGGTCACAATGAGTGGCAGGAGCTGCCCCAATGTTGAGGGCTCCAGGGCCTGGCTTCACCAGCAACCAGGGGTGCCCACAGGTCCCAGTTGGTGTTCATTTATCCCTTCTCAGATCCAGAGAAAGAGTGATGCAGGCGAGGGAACAGCCAGCACAAAGGTATGGGCCCCATGAGTGCAGGGATCATTATCTGCTTTGCCAATGTATCCCAAGAGCCTGGCAAAGTTCTTGGCTCCTAGTAGATACGCGATAAATTGTTTTAGAATGAGTGAATGAGAAGGCAGGAAAATACCGTTGGCTTTCCTTCTCACCCAGTCCCAGTTGGGTCCCTCAGCTTCAGAGACACGCAGAACAGGGTGGAGGAAGGAGACACCGGAGCCCCACCCCATTCCCGCGAGAGTCGGGCCGCCAGCAGCGGCTGCTCACAAAGGCTCAGCGACTCACTGCCAGCGTGGTCGGCTCAAAAGAACATCAGGACAGACTCACTGAGGCAATTAAAGCATTCTCTCATCCTTTTTTTCTCCTCACACCTTCAAATGCCCTTTCTATCTGCCCATTATCAGCCAATCACCTCGCCTCACACCCCACTAGGATAATGAGGAAACTTGAGAGCAGCAGCTCATAGGCCTTCATCGTCAGATCCGCTAACTGGCCACTCGTGCTCCCCGCCTCTTTCTCTGGAGGAAGCTCCCTGCTGCCACCAAGTGGGGGCCCCTGAGTGGGGCTCTGGCACAAGCTCCACCCCCATCTCTTTCTACGAAGCCATTCCCATCAGTGTACAGACACACTCTGGCATTTCTTACCTCATTTAACAAATAAAAACCTAAACCAAAATCAAACAACCTTCTTTTGATCTCATATTCCCTCCAGCTACAGTCCCATTTCTCTGTTCTTTACCATAAAAACCCATCTGATCTTTCATATATCTAACAAGCACTTCCAAGTTATTAAAACAAAAAGAGAACCCTCAATAACCCCCAAAAGACCTGTTCCTAAAAACTTTTGGTATGTATTTTTAAATTTGAAACTATGTAAGTGTTCTACAGCTTCAAAAAGTTAAATTGCATTTAAAAAAATCCTAAAAATAGAAAATGAAAATAGATAACCCTAATTGCATATCATATTATAATTAATTATAACTATAATTATATGCAATCGAATTATATATTGATATTATAATCTAATTTAATATAATACTATATGATATTAATATAACTACATAGGAAAAAAATTATTTCAAATGACTTTAGAACATGCTCAGACAGTTCACCTATAATGGGATATATTATAAAGGCAAAAGAATGGCAAAGAAATTTTAAATTTCCTTTGGTTGTCCTTTTATTTTTATTTTTTTGAATAATAATGGTATTGCCTTTTGAAATAATTTTATGTTTTGTAGGATAAAGTAAGCATGTAATTATGTTGTTAGAAACGAAGATTTTTCAATCTAAGAAAAAATAATCAAGTTTAAAATAAATTAAGAAAAATTTTGAAACACTAAACTTCAATTGGAAACATCAGCACAAACTTCAGTTGTCTTGGCAACTGAGATTTAGAAGCAATGACATTCCACTAGCAATGAGAACATCACACTTTAAAGACCATTTCCTACTACAAAGAATCCAGAGAAATGGCTGACTCCAGGTCGGGGGGGCAGGGAATATACAAAATGAGCCTGGGACAGTTCACCGTACCAGAAAACAAAAGCACTTTGAATGACTAAATGAAGTCTTGTCAAAAGGACACAGGAGCAATACTGCTAGGAATTCCATTAGCTAAAGTTAAGATAGTATGAACATCACAAAGAACAGTATTGCAATTGACTGAAGTATACTGAATACTTACAAAATCCATGATTTCATACTTCAAAAAAAGAAAGCAGAACAAGTAAGTGCGACCCCTGAAGGCAGGCATGACATCAACTCCTTATTGTGAAAAATGGTTGTTAAGGGAGGAAGTATTTTTTCTGCCTTTCCTTTTGCAACTGTATTTCAGAATAACCAACTAGGCCCAATTGACTGGTCAATGTTCTTCCTTACAGAAACACCCCAGCTAATACTAGTAAAAGGAATGATAGAACTTGGAAGTCGCCATTTCTTTAGAGTTGAAATCAAAGAAATGGATTCAGGCAGCAACCCTGAATGGATGCTGAAACTGTTAGAAATGTTGCTGCAGAACCGAATGTTCACAGAATACCCAAGTGTCACCCCCAAGGCAATCTGCTGGTCCTGAGGGGAACACAGACCCTAAAGTGGAGGGGTCAGGCTGTCACTTCCTCAGCCCTCCCATATGATGTGGTATGAAGCACAGAGCACTGCTTAATATAGTGTTCTTACCAAAGCTGTGCGCCTGAACCTCACCAGGTCACGACCTATGTCCTAGCTCACAGGCAGTAAAGGAGATAAAGAAACAAGGTACATGGCTCCTTGGGGAAGTAATCAATGAGATGGGACACTCTACAAGGTGATCAATTGATCAATCTGGCCTACTCAATGAGTTGTGGAAAATAAAGGGCGGCAGTTGGAATTTTCTATGGACAGACACTTAAGAGTCATGGTGAGCACTGCAGTGTGTGCCTCTTGCTTGTGTTCCCATTCAAACAAGCCAGGAGTAAAGGTGTATTTTCAGAATAAGTAGAGAGATTTAAGAGATAATTGTTCATTATGGTGAGTATGGTAATAGTATTGCAATTATATAAGGAAGTGTTATATAAGAAAATATCCTCTCTTTTACAGAGATGCATACTGAACTACTTTGGGGCAAAATATCATGGCATCTGTAATTTTATAAAACAATGCTTCAGTTAAAAATATGTAAATCAAACATGGAAAAATTTTTTTAAATCTAAGTGGTAGGTATATGGAGCTTCATTATAATTAATTCTACTTTCTGCATGGTTACTTTTCTTCATAATAAAGGTTTTATAACACTCCCTCTGAATCCTATCGAATCTCACCAAATGGCTTCCTCAGGCAGCTAGCTGCCAAAAACAAAGACCTCGGTGTCATCCCGGATGACTCATTTCTTCACACCCCAACTCTGATACATCAGCATTTACACACTCATTTACCACAAGATTTATCAATCATCTAATTTGTACCAGGAATTAACAAATCCAGCCTGGCTGCACAGTGGGGAGGAGAGTAAACGCTCAGAACCAGAAGCCTGCCTCCCCCTTACAACTCAGACACCACCTTCTTGCACACCTGCTGCAGCCATGCTGGCCTCCATCCTTTCTGCAACATGCCAGGTACACTCCTCACAGGGCAGAGCTTTGTTCTAGTTGTTTCCTCTTTTGCCAGATTTCTGCAATGCTCACCCTATCACCTCCCTCAAGTTATCAGACTGATCTCACCTCTCGGAGGTCTTCCTACCACCCTTTTGAAATTGCGACGTCCTCATCCTCAGCTTTCAGCCCCATTTCCTTGCTTCCCTTTCTCCTAAGCACTTTCTAGCATGCTACGTAACTGACTTACTGATTGTGTTTATTGTCTTTCTCCCCTATCCACTTCATGCAGCCAGGGACTTTGCTGTTATTTTCACTGCTGCATCCCAGGCCAGCAGCACTTGTCATATAGTAGATGCTCAATAAACATCTGATGATTGACTCCTCACAACTGTGCTGGAAGGTGGGTCCTACTCCCTCATTTTATAGATAATACCTTCCAAGGTTCAAAGGGGAGAGTGATGTGTCCAAGACCACACAGCGAGCATGGGACAGTGCAGGTTTATGGCCTGCCCTCACGCAGGAGTGTCCCATTTCCCTAGGAAGTCAGACAGTTCCAGATTTGAATTCTGGCTGTGCCCTTCCTGGCTAAGTCTTTACTTTCCTGGGTAAGTCTTCCCTCTCAGATTCTCTTCCAACTTGTCCCTACCTAACTGGGAGGACTGAATAAGGTTATGCAACAGGAGCGCAGCCCCCCCCCCCTGTCCCCTGGGGCCTGGGCCCACCTTGACCTGGACGTAGAAGCTGCCCAGGCTGCAGCAGACGCGACACTCGAGCATGGCATCGTCGTTGTTGTGAGCATAACGCAGGGCCTTCTCGAAGCTCTCCAGGGCCTTCTGGAAGAGGCTGAGGCCCAGGAAGGCGTTGCCCATGCTCAAGCTAACCTGGCCTCCGAGCTGGGCACTCGCCCTGGTGCTGGGCAGGCCCAGGCAGGTCTTGCAGTAGGAGATGGTCTTGTGAAACTCACACAACTTCTCATTGCTGCGTGCCAGGTTCAGGTAGCTCTCCAGAAGGAAACTGGCATCCTCCAGCTCTCGAGCAGTGTCAATCTGGACCACAGAAAACTGCCCACCAGGTGGGAGGCCAGTGGCTGTCATCCTGGACTCTGAGTCTCAGATCCAAGTATCCACACCTCCCAGCCTCATGCCCAGAGCTCCAGACCCACAGCTTTTGCCCCCAGCCTCAGATGCGGTTTGCTCCCACACATAGAAGCCTTAGCCCTGGAGCCTCCACCTCCTAAACTCAGACCCAGTTTTCACCTTTCTGCCCCCGGATTAGATTGGCTGTCGCTATCCCCCACCCACCCTCTGCCCCAAACCTGGAGCCAGTGCCTCCCAAGGCTCAGACTCAGAAACACAAACAGAAAGGGTGAAACTAGACCTGGAGACATGACCACGAGATCCCCAAACCCAGAGGCTGAGAAAACCTCAGTTTCAGAGTCTCAGATACTGAAGTTCAAGGCCACAGGGCATAGGTGTAGATTTAGAGCATTGGGTCCTGGCTGCTAGCCTGTGGGATACAGGGGAACCTGAGGAGGCAAGAGGGGGCCGCCTGGGAGAAATCTAGCCCCCGTCCCACCCTCCTATGGCAGCTGCTGGACGCCCCACCTTCAGCATCTCCTTGTAGCGGCCCATCTCTGAGTGGGCCGTGACCAGGCAGCCCAGCACACGGAAGCGCCCCACAAGGTCCGAGCTCTTCTCCAGAACCTTCATCCACACCTGTAGCGCCTTCTCTGTCTGATTAGACTGGTACAGCTGGAGCCCCTTCGCGATCTGCTGCTTTGTCTGGTCCTGCCCCATCCTCCCAGAGCACTGCGCCCCCCTTTGAGAGACCCTGCTGGCTCCGTGCCTCTAGGCACTCATGGCAGGGGACCCACAGTGCCAGCGCCCACTGAGCCCTGGGAAGAAAAGCAGCACTGGGCAGGAGCCGAGCAGGGCCTGGATGGAGAGCAGGCGCCACCCTGGGAACAAAGCTGGTTCAGCCCCCATCTGCAGCTGTCCCTGCCAGTTGGGGCCACGTGGCTGCTGAGGAATGTCAGGCGCAAGGGCACACAGGCTTCTGCCGCACCCACCCCCAAACTGGGAGGCGGTGTCCCAGGGATGCAGGCCCCTTGCCCCTTGAGTACCCCCTTGGGTGTTTCTTCAGCATCTCTGACTCTGGCCCTGGACCCCCCCTGGCAGACCAGGCTCTCCCAGTGGCCTTCCCAAGGAGTCGTCTCCAGGGGTGAGCTGAGAGTTGGAAGGAAGCAGGGATGAGGCTGGGGCAGGTACCCAGCCCTGAGTCTTGGTTCTCCCAGGTCACAAACAACCCCTCAGGCCCACCCTCCCCAGGACTGGTTCTTGTAATTCACCAGGCACTGAGGTTGTTTCTTTATGCAAATGCGCATACCATTCCCAATTTCTCATCTTAACTCACAATATGACCCAAGCCAAGTCACTAACCTCTCTGTGCCTCAGTTCTCCACCTGTAAAATATGGATAATACTAAGTTAATAAACTCTTAACTTACAGGGTTGTTATGTTACCCAATATAGTACAGTGGGTAATGGTATGGTCCCCTGAGCCAGGGTCTGAAATCCGACTCTGCTGTTTATTAGCTGCATAGGCAGTGTGACTTCGGGCAAGAGAGTAAGTATCCACCTCACTGGGTTGTTAGAACTAAATGCTTACCAGTTGACAAGGACTTAGAACAGTGCCTGGCATGTGTTGATAAGCAAGACGTTATCCCAAGCTGGGTCTGTCTCCTTCACGGCAAACTGCCCATAGGGACAGAAGGTGGCCCTTGAAGGTTTAAAAAGTGTCCCAATTTCAATCCCAATCCCAGTTTGCAAGGGTCCCTAATAATGAGCTTTAATGCCAGACATTGTGGAGATGGGCAAAGTCTTGGGTAGGGAGCAGACACCTGAAGCACACTAGGCTGGATAATGGGGCCCCTACCAACCCCTCCATCTTGTCTCCCACTTTTCTCCTCTCTCTGCAGATCTGGCTCCCTCTTGCCCCAGGGCAAAGTCCATCCTTTCGGAGTGGAAAGTGGTTATAGTATATTCACAAATTTGCACACTGACCACCACTAATTCCAGAACATTTTTACCACCCTAGGAAGAAGTCCCATACTCATGAGTGGTCACTCCCCATTCGCCCTGTTCTATGGCTGAGTTGTGTCCTCACCCCATTCAAATGTTGAAATCTTAACCCCCAGTACCTTGGCTGGGGTTATTTTTTAGAGACACTATTTTTAAAGAGGTAAAATGAAGTCATTAGAGGGAATCCTACTCTAAGGTCACAAGAAGAGATCAGGACACACCCAGAGGGAAGGCCACATGAAGACAAAGGATGACCACAGCCACCTACAGGTCAGAGTGGCCTCAGAAGGAGCTGAGCCTGCCAACACCTTGACCTCTTGACTTCTGGTCTCCAAAACAGTGAGAAAATTAATTCCTGTTGTTGAAGCCTCCCAGGCTGTGGCACTGTTATGGCTGCCTGAGCAAACTACATACTCCACAACCACAATCTACGTTCTGTGGATTTGCCTATTCCTCCCATTTCATATAAACAGAATCATAGGATATATGTGTTTTTGTGACAGGCTTCCTTCACTTAAGCACAGAGATTCAAGGTTCATCCATATTGTAGCAGGTGTCAGCATGCCATCCCTTTTGATGGCTGAACAGTATTCTTGGTACAGATGTACCAGCTGATGGACACTTGGGTTGTCTCACTTTGGGGCCATTATGAATAATGATGCTATAAACATTCATGTACAAGTTTTCATATAGATACGTTTTTATTTTTCTTGGGTATACACCTTACGAGTGAGATGGCTGGGTCATATGGCAACTCCATATTCAACTTTGGAGGAACTGCCAACCTGTTTGCCCCACGGCTTTTGTACCTCTTGATTCCTTTTCTCCTTCCTACCCTGACATTCTACCTAGTTAAGTCCTAGTTAGGATGAATCAGCTTATTATACTCTTATAGGCAATTATACTCCATTCTGACATAAATTTATCTCTATAATCTTATATTCATTAATTAGGTTATTTGCTTAATGTCTGCTTTCCCCCACTCAAAATGTGTGGGCATGGACTTAACCTCATTTACCACTGACTGTAACCCCAGAGCAAATAATGGCCATCCCTCTGGGTGGGGGTGGGGTGGGGGGGAAGGAACAGAACTTTAATTTCACAATTTAGAGAAATGGCTATAGGCTTAGCAGCTCATCTGCCATGTCCTACTTAATCTTGGGGAAACTGAGCATGACCTCCTGTTTACAGCAAGCAAAATGGATCCAGAGAGGGACAATCTAGGAGCAGCAGGGTAGGGGTAAAGAGAGAGCTTAGGGGTCCAAGCCCCACAGTCATGGCTCAGCAGAGGTAGAATATATATAAGGCCTATGGGACCAGACAAGGCCACCAGGACTCCCCAGGGGAAAGTGGTCTTAAACCTGGACCTCACAATACTGAGAAAGAAGGGGAGAGAGGGAGAGCCACTGGCATAGGAGAGTTGGTTGTGATCTTTCTCTTACCTGGGAAGGTGGATTCTAGGTTGAAGTTAACATCCCGCGGAGAAGGAAGCTGGGCCCAAAGGGAAAGTGCTGAAGAGCCAGCTGATTCTCTTACTCAATAGTCCAGACAGAATTTCGCCTTGAGTCAGAAAGGGAAGGAGATGGGCAGCCTGGATCTTTGCCCCAAAGGCGTCTGGGACCACAGCCTTCTGGTTACCTGGGAACTCAAATGATCCCCAAACTTGGGAAGTCGATAAGGCAGGCTTCCTGTGCCCCAGAGTCAGCTCTTTGCTGCCTACTGCAGGCAGTGAGGTCAAGGTCATGCTCCTTTAGGCAAGGGCTATGGCTTGTCTTTGTACCACTAGGATGTGCACAGCCCCTGGCAAAGTGAGAGATCAACAGAACAGTAACGACTAACATTTACTGAGCTAAGCATCTGCCACACTTTACAGATAAGAAAACTGAGGCGCAGAGAGACAAGGTGCTCTGCACAAAACTGCACTGCTTCCTACAGAGCAGGGACTGGATTCCAAGCAATGGGACTCTAGGAGTCCCACTCTTCACTATGATACTGTCCCAGGAAAGAGGCAAGGGACAGAAGTTAAGGGGTATTGGAGGCACGCTGTCAGGAACCACAGTGGTCTTTTACCTGATACTCAAGCTCACTGGGGACATATGCCACAGGTCTGGCCTACATGGGCAGAGGAAATGCATACCAAGCAGCTGAGGAGAGGGTGGACAGAGTCAAGCCTTGCTCACCAGTGCCCAGCATTGAAGGTGGAGAAAAGGCCCCCAAAGTTTTGGAGGACAAGTCACAAAATGAAATGGTCTTTTCTGAGCCACTTAAGTTCCACCGGGTGAAACTTAAGAGGAGAGGCCCAGGGGCTTTTACCGAGAGCCTGCTGTGTCAGGTACCTACCAGCGTCATGCCTCACATCAAGATCCCTGATTTATAGTCAAAGTAGGAAATTTAGTCTGAGAAAACAGGTTACAGTCTGGCATGCAATGAGTGAAGATTTCCAAGTTGGTTGCCTACATTTGTTAGATTCCATACAAAACTCTCCATTTCTTACTTCTCTTGCAGATGGGATACTCAAGCAACCCCAGACCTGTGATTCTGCCCATCAACCAGAAAGTGGTCAGTGTCTGGCCTTGAGAGACCAAGACTGTCTCTTTCGCCCACAATCTCTGCCTCTTCCCCACCCCATTCTTGCTTTGACACTGAAGCCAACAGTTCATTTTCATCTTAGTTTGGCCCTCTTTCACACACTTCAATCACCTGCCTGGCATTTGCAGCCCCTGCTCCAGAAGTACCACAAGTATAACTGGAGGGGACAGTCCCGGGACCCCCTGCCACTAATTGTGGGAGGATTCTTGGAAAATCTGTCCCTCTTTACAATCACTTTCTTAGTTGTAAATGGGGTCTGGGCAAGGTTTCTGTGAAAACCAAATCAGATGATAAAATAAGAACTTGCTTTGAAAACAGGACATTGAACTAATGCCCCTCTAATGGTCTTCCTGAACCTTCCTTAAATTTGTTCAGCTTGTAATAGCGTAAAAACTAGAAATAACCTGTGCCTACTAGGACAGTGGTTGAGAACCATGAAATGCTATGTAGCTTCTAAAAAATGAAAGTTGTACATGCCAATGTACATACCCAGATGGAAGACAGCCCATGACAATGTAATGACTGAAAAATACATAAAGAAAATTCTGTATATTATGGCATGAGCTCATTATTAACAAATCAGATGTTTATTTTTGTATCTAGTGAGAAAAATTCTGGAAGCATACCCCATATGTTTAACAGTTATCAATCAGCTATGAGATGGGGAAACACTATTTTTAACTTTTACATATTTGGGGTTGTTAGTGACTTAAACAAGGGTAACGGCACTGTGCCAATCTTTCATCTTCCTAACACTACTGCATGGCTGTTTTCATTTACACTTGTCAGATGAGGCTGACGATGTGAGGCTCAGAATCAAGTCACTTGCCCAATGTCACACAGCTGATATTATAACCAGATTATGAGACTCCTAAAAACAAGTTTTCCCACCACAGTCTAAGGCCTCTTTCCTTAACTACAGGTAAACCTGGGAGATATTGAGGCTTCAGTTCAGACCACTGCAACAAAGGGAATCAAATGAATTTTTTTGGTTCCCAGAGTATTTAAGTTATATTTACACTATAGTCTGTTAAGTGTACAATACAGCATGTCTACAAAGTGTACATACCTAGAAAAAACTTTATTGCTAAAAAATGCTAAAAATCACCTATGCTTTCAGCAAGTCATAATCACTGATCACAGATCACTGTTAACAAATATGATAATGAAGAATTTTGAAATCTTGTGAGAACGGTCAAAATGCGACAGAGACATGAAATGAGCAAACGCTGTTGGAAAGACAGTGACAACAGACTCACTCACCGCACGGCTACCCCAGACCTTCAGTTTGTAAAGAACACAGTATCTGGTAAGTGCAGTAAAATGAGGTTTACCTGCATATGAATGTTTTGCATTTAAAAAACCCGAACTCTAAATAAAATGACTTAAAAGCCTGTTGTGTCATGTAAGCTTCAGGCTCTGGGCACATTCCACTTTAGGGATGACCACGTCAGTGGCACTCTTAGGGCTGAAGGGCCACAGGTAGGTTCCGGTCCCTCAGGGCTTCCCCTGACTGCCATAGGGGCTCTCCAGCAGCAGTGCTCCAGGAAGGAGGTCCCCTGGTGGGCCATCTGGGAAGCTGAATTAGCAGGTTTCCTGTAAAGTGGCTCTGTGGAACTTGGCTGTCATTTCTGCTTCGCTGCGATTGAGGGCCTAAGGAGAGTTCAAGTACTGGCTGCTAACTAGCAATCTATAAACGAGGTGTGAAAATAAGTTATTCCCTTTCTTCTGGAGTGAATGGAAATCTCTACAGAAAACTAATATGTTGAGGGGAAAAAAACCCCAAAAACATACCAGGAAACTCTTGGCACAAAAGCAACTGTCATCTTTTGATATTTACTTACTCACTCACTAAATGTTTCCTGAGTACGTGTCTGCCAGCCCTTGGGGTTCCAGTGAGGTTAAAGACATACACGATCCCTCCCTTCATGAAGCTATATTCTAGAAGGGGAATTTAAACCAGGGCACCCAAGGTCCACCAGACAATCCTGAAGGAATATGCCCTTCAGGGACTTTGGAGGCAGGCTGCCCTGGACTGCTACAGCCATGTGACAGAGAGGAACTGCAGCTTCTTGTGCCTCACCTTCTACCTTTCTAGGCTGCCAGTTGCACTAGTACAGTGACTACAATTCATAAATGGTGGCTATGTCTTCTTAAAAGCAACGTAACAATCTAGATAGTCCTGACCACCGTTAACTGACTGATGATGGAAATGCTATCCACTGCCCAATGGTAGCCTCTAGTTAGAAGTAGCTTCATAGTTAAATTGAGGAATACTTTTTTTAAACGTAAGTTAAATAGCTACAGTAGCTAGTGAGGAATTGTGCTGCACAATGCAGGCAGGTCTAGAGGAGTGCCAGATTCAGGGTGAGGCAGATGATGCAATAAGTAAATAGGAATTGCTGGGAGAAGCAGAAGGGCCAGGGCACTGAGGAAACACCTCTGGACTGTGAGGTGACAAGCTGAGAAAGGCTAGGAATGGCAGAAACGGGTGGTTCAGGGCTGGTGCTGTGACTAGTTGTCAAGGGGGTAGAAAGGAGAACATGCCTCAGGAGGTAGGCTAAGTAAACCGCACATACAAGGCACACAGTGTATGTGTTTCTATGACCAGCTCAGAACGGGCAAATCTATAGAGCAGAAAGATCAGTGCTGCCAACGGCTCAGAAAGGTAGGGTGGGGGTGGAAAAAGAGGAGTGATTGCTCCTGAGTATGGGGTTTCTTTTGGTAGTGATGAAAATGTTCTAAAATTCGGTTGTGGTGATAGTAGCACAATGCTAAAAACGAATGACTTATCCACTTTAAATAAGTGAATTGTATAGTGTGTGAATTACATCTCTATCAAGTGGTTTAAAAACACCAAAACCTCAAAGAGGCATCAGGTCAGTGGGACCCCCTCGGGGGAAAGGATGGAGGTAAGGGTGAAGTCCCGTGGATTTGGCTGCAGGGCAGCCTTCCCACTTGAAATGTGTTCAATTTCCCATCCCAAGACTCTGACTTTAATTAAAAAAAAGCAAGAGCCTCTCCCACCTGCCCCACCTCCATAGTTGGAGCCTTTACCGGTAGAGAAAGTCACTGTATGCAAAATAAACACCACACGGTGGGGATTGGAAAGGCCTCCTGAGAGAAAGAAAATGCTTAAAAAAGGCAGAAAGTTCAAGAAAAAGCCATCCATGATCCCTCTTGGAAGGACAATGCTGTTTGACATTCCCAGAGGTGAAGGGACAAACCTGGTCTTTCATTTCCTTCCCAGTGACTTTCCTTCATCAGACACTGAGTTGCTCAGGTGAGCACAGTACGTAAAGCATCTGGGAGAGAGGGGAGCTGTATGCTGACCAAGGAAGTAGTACAGAGGCTGCTTCAGCAGTGTGCTGGCAACAAGGACTTCAACAAAAATTAGGTGCTGAGCAATCTATTCACAAATACAAGGTGACTGCATATAGGTTTTTAAAAGGAATACAAGCAGTTCAATTAAGCTACAGCTATGAGATTATAAAGATGCACTGCCTCAATATTTTTAAAGGTTCAAAACAGTATTTCTGGCATATTCCTTTTTGTAAATTTTAAAGAGAAACAACAGCCTTTAACATGTTAAACTGGATGATATTCAAATTGTACTTGACATTCTATTTTTATATCAAGTTCCATCTCAGGAACACAGGAATCCTGAGGCAAACACATAAAAAATTTGCCACTGTGATCTTGAGTCACAGAAAATCTGTGATAGATAGCAGGAAATATCATGTCCAACCAAAATAAACAGGTCCAGGAGAGGAGTCCAGGGAGGACGCCCAACTCCCCAACTTAGCCCAATTTCCCAAAGTGTGCAATGCAGACCTCTCTGAGGAGGAACCAACAGACATTTTATATATACTGATAGTTATGTACCTTAATGTGTATTTTAAAACATAATAAGGATATCAAACTTGTGATTTCATGAATATTAATGGTCAAATGAGGTGACATTGAAAAAGGTGCATTTCACATTAATTTAAAACATTAGGTTGTGATGGTTGTACAACATTATGAATGTATTGAATCCACTGAACTGTCCACCTAAAAACAGAAAACTTTATATGCTATCACCATGAAAAAACTTGGAATAAACATTAGGTAAAGAACAACGTAGGTAGTACCAGATCTAGGAAAGAGCCTCATGGCAGGAGCACCATTCAGGAAGCTCTCCTGTCCTCACAGGAAGAGGTATGGGCTCATACTCTTACTCACACCCACATGGCAGTGCTACTGCAGACACATCCCATGAAGAGGGGCTCCAGTGGGAAGTTGGAGGCCTGGCCATGTGCCTCCAGACAGGCACCAGCTTCACAGGGACTGGCCTCCGGGCGTGAGGATGGCAGTGGCTGCAAAGGAACAGGTGAAGAGCAGATAAGCTGATAACCTGGGCCAGGGGGCCTGAGATTCCTGGTCCAGTAGCTCAGTCTGCAGTTCAGAGGTCTGAGGAGGTCCAGGTATAGGGCCTCACTTGGGAGAGTGACCTAGAATTACTGAATAGTAAACCCAACGAATTTTAGAAATGCCCTTTTGTGACCCTGTTGTGAGGACAGAAGGAGGGGGAAAGGAGTTGTACAACTTCAGGCCAGAGCATTAAAAGCCTGGCAAGAAAGAGTTCCATGATTGGGGTGGCCACAGGAACTCCATCCACACCTCAGGAAAGGGAATTGTACTCATAGGTGTGGGCCAATTCTGCAGCATGGCAGCAACTACTGCAAACAGAAGCACAAAAATTAGGGCTGCCCACAAAGTCTGAAGGTGCTTCTGTATCAGCAGGGAAGGTGCAGAGGAACACAGGACGATGGAGAAGGCAGTTTTCTGGGAGAAACTGTTCTTTCAGGAGCCTCTGATGGGTTCAACTGCCTACCAACAGGTACATCAAGATGAAACCTTACAAAGGCACCTGCCCTTGCTTCAGGAATACCACCAACTCCACCAGCCCCGAGGAGCCACTGCCCACCCCAACAGTCAATAACTCTGGAGACAACATCAGTTTTTCTCAAACAGTTTAATAGCAAATAAACAAAGGAAGGTACCACACTTGGCAGATACAAAATGACTTTTTGTCTGTGTGTCTGTGCAATTAAAATAGATTAAGGTTTCCCATTGGAATAAAAGGAAAAACACACAAAAGAAGGAAGATTTCCTTTTAAACACATACTCCCTCCTCCAAACTTGTAACAATTTTTTTTCCTTTTTTAATCCACTACACAAACTCTGTGATCAGGTCAGAAAAGCGACAAGGGCTCTTCTTGCCTTTTTTTTTTTAACCATTAAAGTAAAATCCATAATTTTCTACGTAGTACAACACAAGTTCACACAAAAAAGACATTTTCTTTTGCAAATCAAAACAGGAAAGAAAGGAGAAGCTCAAACAAGGTAAAGGGAAAGCATTTCTACGGCTGAATCACGACTTTGAGTTGATTGAATCCCATTGTTGCTGCAGAACAGACTGTGCGTTTGGTCATAGTGGCGATTTTTTTTCTCTTCACATTGTGAAATCACTTTACATTGTTTTCTAGTAGAAAAGGCAAAAAACTGTACAAAACCCCTAGTGTTAAATACGTTTGTACCAATAAAAAACTCACACAGGTTTGTCTCCAAAATGTAAAGTTTCTTTTTTTTTTCTTTTTAAATTATTCACAAAAAGCAGCTGGAAATCAGAAAGGCAGCTGCCGCTCCAGGGTCTCAAATCCATTAAAATCACCACAGAACAATTAAAACATCAGAGAGAGAGAAAAAGGAAAAGGAAACAATATCCAACGTTTGGCATTTGGTTTTATCCACAGGTTTTCCCAGAGCTCCTCTTGGAATTGAAAGCAAACTGTATTGGCAAACATGGATTCTGAACACACAGGAAGGAGAGCCTCAGCACCTCTGCTAATAGAGGCGGCTCTGTGCAGTCAGACTGTGGGGTGCACGGCAGTCTCACTCAGGCTGGGGTTCCTGGCCTCTTTCCATCCAATCACCCCTTCCAGGAAATGAAGCAGCCTACCATACACTGGCTCCCTTTGGCCACCCTTTCCTCCTAGAAGAGTGGCCTCGAGTGTAATACTACACAACCTACTGGGTCCCAGAGCAGAAATTCTGCTGGGATCCCTTCCTTCATCAACCCCAGCATGGATGATGCCAACCAACAGTGCTTCTACCTTCCCCACCCCCCTCCCCCCAGTCCCTTAGCTATCCCTCTCTATCCTTCCCTGGACAATCCTACTCCCCAGCTCTCCCACCCACCAGCAGCTTAGGTCTGGGTGGGATTTACACAAATTCCTTCTGCAACCTCTTACCTCCACAGATCCATCCTGCGACCTCTGATCTCCTCTGGCCTCTCCCTTTGCCATTCACATTCTTACTCTAGTCCCTAAGACCCTGAGGCTGGATGGGGTGCCACAAGAACCAAAGAGTGCCCTAAGGGAACCAAAGAACTGGCTTGTCTGGCACCCAAGGACAGTAGCTATTTGGCTCTTCACCCGATTAAAAAAACAAACAAACAAACAAATCCCAGCCCTAACCCCACCCACTATCTAAGCAGGAGCAGAGGTGCAGTGAAGAGCCAGTGTGGGGTGGCTGGTGCCCAGGGCTGTAAACAGTGTGAAGACTGTAGTATTGTGCTTGTCACGTAGGAAAAGCGCTGGCAGGTATATTGCGGCTTAGTGCACAGATGGCCTCTGAATGATTAAGAGCACTCTGCTTCCTCTGAGCCGAGGGATGCTCACTACCCTTGATGCGCTAGGCCTCTTGCCCACCTGCAGCCACCTTCTGGGTTCTATCTCTGCTCTTCATGCCTCTCCAGGCCTTCCCAACCGTCTCTGCACAGAGCAGCCAGCCTCGCTGGAGGACCTGCTGAGGCCTGGAGGCCACATGAGGTGACAGTCTAAGTGCACAGGCAAATGATCTAAGGGCACGAGAGGAGGAAGTTGCCGCTTCAAAACAAAATACAATCTTGAAAAAAAATAACCCCACAATTTAAAACAGCTTCCTTGAAACCCTATTAAATCAGTCAGTTTTTGCACAAACTATAGAAAACAAGAGAGATGAAGGTGATATATACGAAGGTGTGAGGAAACAGCAGGAAACACGCAAAACTTTTTTTTTCTGGGCATAATCTTAGTAGGAAAGGAAAAATTCAAAACAAAAACAAAAGCAATATAGAAACAAAACAAAAAATCAAAACATCACATTTTGCTGTGGAGACTGTAGGAACAATTGCAGTGGGACTGAGGGGAAGGGGTCAAAAGAAGGCTCCCTGCAGGGTTGCTACAGGGAATAACCACAAATGAAAAAGAAAAGGACTGGCTAGGGCCCAAACTGCAGCCTGCTGTCAAAAAGGAAAAGGGATTCAGGTGTTTTCTGCAGTTGAGAACTCAGAAAAACAAAAAGAACACATGCAGTGTCCTTCAGCCCCACAAACTAGATCAGCAAAATGTGCTCAGGAGCCTCAAAGGTTTTAGTGACATCTTTTATTTCATTGTTTACTTCAAAGTTGTCTTTAAAACTAAGCACACAGAGAAACAAAGCCTAGAAACGGACTGGCTTGTGTGTTCACAGAAATACAAACACCACGCGGTATGTGCTAGTAGGGCTGCTCTGAAGACAATTACAAAGAATTGGAATCACAAAATCAAGTGGTTATCTTATGAAGTTCTAGAAAAATAGATTTTTTTTATATTCAAATGCAAGTTTAAATATTTCCCCTTCAGCAGTCGTTCTAGCAAAACCAATTTGGCAGCACGAAAGAAAAAAAAAAGGAAAGAAAAAGAAAAAACAAACAACAAACATAATAAAAATCATGTCAGCATCAAAGGTCAACACAAGGTCAAAGGTGAGAGTTCAAGCGTCAGAGAAGCTGAAGAGACAGGGATTTGGACGATGTACTTGACGCCACATCGACATGCTTTAGGCACAACGATGAACAAACGGCAGGAATCTAGAAAAAAAAAACAAACCAGAAAGAGGGAGATCCACTGAGTTACACGGAGCAATACATCCAAACAAAGAGAGACAGAACAGGAACACTCACTGTGTACAGCCCTGAAATGAGGAGATGGGTGGGCAGGGGCTGGGTAATGACAGGGAACTTTTGCACATGCTAACAATGGACACAGGGAAAAGTCAAAAAGGACATGGAGGACACCAAGAAAACATCCAACTGCCAGAGACAGAAGGGAACCTAAGGCTTGGATTTCCCCCCTAAGTGCCCATACTTGTCCAAGAAGGTCTCTGGTGGAGTAGAGCCTCAGCCACTCCCCCTACTCCTCACGGTCAAGATCGAGGAGAAGCAGCAGATGCTGGCTGGGAGGAGAGAATTCTTCACGGGGAAGGTGAGGATTTCTCCTCAATTCTATGGGGATGGCCCTTTGTTCCCAGAAATCCAAGCTCTTAGCTTCCACCGCAGGCCCTGATCACTCATGTGGGACCCAGGAGACAGTGCCTGGCTGCGTTCAAGGCAAATCAATTTCATGATGAAACCCAAGTAAGAAACAAAACTACAACAGAAAATACATTTACATAAATGAAACCCCCACAAATAAGGACTGCTTAAGACTTCTCTACAAGTCTCCCACTCTGCAAGCTGAACCTTTTATACTATTAGACTTGTCTGGGAGCAGCTTCGTCACAAAACCATCTCTGGCCTGAGGAGAGGACTGTGCTCAAGGGCAGTGCTGCTGTGTTCACTCCAGGCAGGGAGAAATGCCTGGTCTCACCAGCTGGCCAATGTGGCAGCTGAGAGCCCTACTGTGGCATACACTCCTTGTAGAAAAGAGAACCCACAAGCAGGCACAAAACCTCCAGGTCTGGTAACAAAGGCAGGCTGACCGCACCTTTGTCTTCTGCATTGTTTGGAAAGGTGTTTTAAAGTTCCAGAGCCCAGGACAAATCAGAGGACAAATAGTGAAATGGGGGAAGAGGGAGAGAAAGGGGAGAGTGGAAGCAGAGTGGAGTTTTGGGCTTTAGAAAACCCCCACGATGGCCAAGAAGACAGAAGGTTAGGGATCAAAGCACTGGCAGCACCCTGGGGAGCACAGCTCTCTCCTCCACCAATTCACAGCATTAACTCATCCCCCACCCTGGCAAGATTAGCTGGGCCACAGAAAGTCAGTAGTATCAATCATACACAGCACCCTGTGTGTACAACAATCACATTCTGGATTCTACAAAATCCTGGCCTTTTCCAGAGACATAGTTTAGGTAATAAATATTCTCCACCCCAGAGCTGTATAAAACTTCTATAAAAATAGAAATGACATTCTTGGTTCCAGCCAGTTGGGACTCAGAACAGCGCCTCCCCAACCTAGCATTTTTTTCTTTTTCTTTTTTGCTTTTATTTAAAAAATCCCATCATGACCCTGGAAGCCTTTGGAACAGTTTTATCCTTGAAACACAGGACACATTTCTCCTAGTGCACGTAATTCAAGTTTATGTGGTTCAGCTCAAGAAGTATGTTTCACATTCCTTAGAGGACAACACACCCAAGTTATCACTATGAGAAGGGAACAGCTGTCCCAGCTTCAATGGGATTATCCAACACCACGAACTACCTGCACAACAGCAAGGTGGTCAATCCCTGTCTCTTACCCAAATGGACAGCATGGCAAGGAAAGAGCCCCCAACCAACTTAACAGCAAACCAATCTCTCTCATTTCATCTCTGCTGCTAGGGGTAAGGACTGATGTTTGTGAGGTTTAAGATAGCAGGGACCCAGTCCCTGGCCTTGGCTGAGAGTCAGTCATATCCTAACAGAGCTATCTCTGCTGAGGTGTATATTCCCAACAGCAAGTCCTTCTGGCTCTCCACCCCCACAGCATTTCTTGGAGCAGAGGTAGGACCCAGAGGCTATGTGGGTCACAGGCAAGACTGGAGTGAGATCTATGGGAGGCAGCAAGGAGCTAACTGTAAGCACAAGGACAAAAACAAACACAGTAATACTGAGGTAAATGAACACTAAATCCATATGGAGGCTGTAAACGTCCCATTGTCTCCTCTGTTTAGAAGAGGGGCCTGCCTCAGTGGGATTACTTTATCTGGAATACCTCAACTACAGAGGCAAGGGCAAGCACAGACTTCTTGATCCATTCAAGTATGAAATGTTGGCCACTGACAAATGCAGCACTCTGGCTTAAAGGGAGGGACCTTTTGGTTCAGGTACACCAAGAAAAGGCTCCTCTTCCTCCAACTTGATGGCTTTTGATCGCTCTGCTCAGGAGAGGTGCCCCCTTCAGCTATACACTCTAAGCCCTTCTTGGATCTACCTTCTTGAGAAAGCTGGCTTTGGATGGAAGTGACAGTCCTTGCTATGGTCAGCTACAAGGAAGGAAACTGTGTAGTGTCTTCCTTAGAGGTCTTCTTTAAAGGGACCTCTTAGAAATGGATCCCAGTAAAATAATTTGGTGTTGAAATAAACTAAAATACGACCTCTTTTACCAGATGCTTCTTCCTAACAAGCACCAGCCAGGCAGAGCCAATCCAGTACTAATGGAAGACTGGGAAAGCTGGTAAGGGGTAATGTCCCCTTGCTTTTTGCATACATCAGGCTAATTTAACAGGTGCTTTATTTCTAAAGAATTGTTAGCCCCTTCTTGGGAAAGAGGGTCAGAAATCCTGGACAAGAATCTGAAAAACAGGTGGCATGAACTCAGTATTTCCCCAAAAGTCAGCTCTGGAGGTGTTTCGGCCCCCAGCTCCCAGGGCTGCTGGGTGTCAAGTCACTCTCACCCTCCCCCAAAAGCCAAGACCTCCTCTCTGCCCCCACAGCTCTTGGGTATCAGTTCCCGTTTCACCCATTCTCACACTCAGGGAGATTCTAGGGGTCAATTTTTGTTCACTCAGTCCTCTCTCTTGGGATAGTTTGGGGCAAGTTCTGATCTCTTTTTATGTTTCTCCATACCCCCTCCTCCTCCCCAAGGGCGGTTTGATGTTGGTCCTTCTCAACACACACTGGTTACAAACACAGCAAACTTTAAATAAGGAAAATAACTCAGGATATGGCATCTAAACTCCAAAGTGAAACACTGGAAACCAAAGCACAAATTTGTCCTCTGTACGAAGTGAAACTCCCACAGAAGGCAGTAGCCGAGTCTTCAGGGCAAGCTGTGCCTGCGAGAGCAGCAGGGATCAGGGTCCAGGGCTGTCAACACACAGCCTTAGGGCTTCGAATCATTAAGGGTGCTCCTCCCCCACTTACCAGAAGACCCTCTCACTCCAGTCTCAGAGGGGAGCACGCTCAGTAGGGCTTGCTGTCATTCTTCGAACGTTTGAGCTGCACTTTAAGCCGCTTCATGCCAATCTGAAAGCCATTCATGGACTGGATGGCAGCTTGAGCCGAAACAGGATTGTCGTAACTTACAAAACCTGTGTGTCCAAGCAGAAACCTAAGTGAGGGACATAATGAGGCAAGGAGATTCTCAGTCCCCCTTATGCAAGAGGTATCTTATATGCTTAGTCTCAAATCCCAATTTTCCTCAGCAAGGATAAGAATTCTGGAAATTATACCACATGAAATAAATTAAGCTCCTAACTGTACTGTACTACCTCACATCTGTCTGTTACTTTTAAGTATTTTTGCCAAACCATTTTCCATACATTATTTTCACCTCTGGAGTAACACATGGGTAGAAATCATCATTCCCACTGAAGAAATGAAAAAACTGGGGCTCAAAAGAAAAAAATGTGCCCAAGGCTGAGTTAAACAGTAACCCAAACTCGATCCCAGCTCTTCCTTTCAGCTCCATCTCTTTCCCTGAGGTAAAAACACTTAACTCCCACACCTCTCCATCACCAGAAGAGAAGCCAACATACCAAAACACTTGCTCAGGTTTGTCTGCTTATCTATAAAAACCTTGGCAGACACGACATTCCCAAAGGGCATAAACATCTGTAGCAGGTCCTGATCTCCAAACTCCTGGGGCAGGTGGTAGATGAACAGATTGGCTCCCTCTGGACCTTCAAAATACCCATTGGTTTAAAAGTTATCAGTATCAACCACACACACCCTCCCACACCAACTGTCACTCATTTTCCCGTTAAAACTGTCAGCATCCCAATGAGGTTTCATTTGGAGACGTAAACAGATTCTCCCAAGATAAAGCCAGGGAACTGAAGGGCAACCACTGCAACAGAATCCTTTCCTCCTGTTTCACCACGCTCCATGTCTCGTTGAGGGATGTTAGAATGTGATCTTGTGGAAGGAGAGTGTGATGGGACAATAGGTAGGCAGATTTGCCTGTGGAACAATGAAACCAGAGACTAGAGAGGCTTGCAGAGGAACACAGAAGAGAAGGGAAAATGAGATCATAAACAGGTCTCAAAATTGTGCCTAGAAACCACAGGGACAGCAAATAGATTGGTAGTTGCCAGGGACAGGAGGTATGGGCAGGTAAATGACGTCAAAGGGATATGAGGGAATTTCTTAGGGTGGTGGAGATGGTCTACAACCACAGTGATGGTAACACGACTGCATGAGTTTGTCAAAGCTCACAGAGCCATGTTCCAAGAAAAATGAATGTTACTATCTGTAAACTGTGCCTTAGTAAAAGAAATTACATTTTTTAAATGTGCCTGTGATTAACACTGAGCTCAAAAATAGGGTATTTTCCTCTTCCAACCACTTATACACAACGCTTTTCTAACAAAAAAAAGAGTTTTATTACAATAGCCATTCTCCAGCCATCCTATTCTCCCTGCTGTCCTCAAAGACAGTACAGAATACTGCTGCCTCAGGGCCTTTGCACTTGTTCCTCTGCCCCCATTACTTGTCTTCCTCTGGGTATATGCATGGCTTGCTTCCTTACTTCCTTCAGGTCTCTGCTTGAACTCCAACTTACACAGACTTTCTCTGACCATTCTATGTAAGATGCTATGCCTCCAGCATGCCTTATCCCTCTTAAGCTGTACACCATTCTTCAGAACTTCATTTCAAACACCTCATGTTTTATTATGTGTTTATCAAGTCTGTCTCCATGGTTACATCAGTTCCCCCACTACCACATCCCAGGGCACATGAGCATCTTGATTCAGAGCAGGTGAAGATGCACTAGACCGGGACTCCATGATGCTATGGTAAGAAAGGATACTTGTCTTTTTCCTAGATTAGCACTTAGAACTTCCCAGTTTCTAGCTATAAAAACCCAGTCAAGCAATGGGGTATGGAGGGGAATCGATAATAAGGGTGAATATAATAACCATATTGTTTTTCTTGTGAAACCTTCATAAGAGTGTATATCAATGATACCTTAATAAACAATAAAAACCCAGTCAAATATGAGCACACAGGTGTCAGCCGGATTTTCTATTCATACAAACCACCTTCAGGCCTCTTTCTGCCCAGAAAGCCTCTCTTCAACTTAATGCCATTTAAGTCAAAGTGCATACTTCTTTCCCACACCATCAACCTGTGGGCTCTAACTCTTTCTGTCCCACTGCCCTTCATTTTGTCCTGAATTGGGAAAAGTGTGTATCAGAAAGTGAGGACAATGCCAAATGATACAGCTAAAAGGGACTCCTAGCCAGAAGATATCCTCTGACAGATTTATATCCACCAAGATCTCCTAATGAAGAGAGATTGCCAAATGGCGTCAGACACAATAAGGCCAGTAGGTTTCTTCATCTAAAAACTGCAGTCCCCTCCAAGGAGGGCACACAGAGGTTCTGATCTGAGCCACATCCAGGGATCATTTCAAAAGGAGATCATACTTTACAGAGTTTCTCAGTCTACTCTTGACACTGCCAATTAAATGTTGGTCTGACCACCTACATGGTTCTTTTGGTGTTTGCCCTGCCTTTCAGTTCTGGAGCACACAGAGTAACCACCCCTGTCCCTGTTCCAGTCTCCCTTTGCACTCACCTTCCTTCTGGCTCCCAGCAGCACCAATACTCTGCTGTGTCAACAGATTCTGGTTGTACAGGGTAGGGAGTGCCGCAGCAGCATATTGCTGGATCCCCGAGTAGGCCTGTGTGAGGGCCTCCATGGTGCTCCCAGTGCCATTGGAAAGGCCACTGCTGCCCAGGCCACCATTTAAAGCAGCCATCCCTTTGTTAGGGGGAAGAGCAGGATTAGCAGATTGGAAAAACTCATCCAATGACAAAGACAAACTCCAAAATTCTCCTTTTTATCTCCCTTTGAGCTCCACCCTAAAGAGTAATACCCAACTTGACATCAGATTTCAAATGCTCACCAGGCTTTGTTGCTAGTGGGAACATTAAAATACCACACCTAGGTGTGGCTCTCCCATCAGCATCTTACAACCAGTGCAAGAAGTGATACCACCTAAATATGACTTGCCCACAGTACTATTAACATCTTCCTATGTTGACAGTCACTACACTAGTTGGGGTGAGTGTTTAATAACGCAAGTAAATAAAATAAAATGTAAAATAAACATGACCTGTCACATTTTCTCTTTGTTTTTTCTGCCACTTTCTCGTGGCATATGATAAAATAAGCATCCCAGGACTGGGAACTCAAGGGGGTGCATGTGATCTATGACAAGATGTAGGTAAACCCTAGCATCAAAATAGCAGCTAACATTTACTCAGCACATTCTTCTTGCCAAATACTATACTAAGCAATGTACTTAGCACTTTACCTATGTTCTCATTTACCTCAGCAACTCTCAAACTATTCTAATCCTGCTTCATAGATGAGAAAAATGACTTAAGGAGGTGGTTATGAGTTACACCTAGTTAAGGGGTAGAGGTAGGATTTAACACAGATCTAATTTGAAATCCCATCATTTTTCCTAACTTCACCAGGCCACCCCATCACAACGGTGCTCCTACCATGGTTGGTTAAAATGTGCTACCTGCAAAAAGAATGGCCTACTAACATACAGAGGCTGCCCCTCACCTGCCAAAGAGCTAACGTTGAGGCCTGCCGTTGCTCCAGCTAATGTCTGCAGGGCTCCCAAGGAGGCAATGGGGTTGACAGAGGTGCTACTGCTGGAGCTCGGTGAAGACCCTGCTATCAGAAATCCGCAAGTTAAACTCAGGCCTTTTCAAGTCACCAGGAACCAATGCACGAGAGTCCAAATGAAGTTTCCAACAACAAAAAAAAAATCTCATAAAAATTATGAGGTATCTCTTAAATCAGAAAAATGACATTTGAAAATGTACTGTTCATGATCTGACCCCTTTGGGAATGGGTGTTTACTACTCTCCAGAATGGCATACCTCTCTTTGGCAATTCTGCCCGAGGCACACAAAGGCACACTGGTGCCTACCGCACACTTACCTGAACTGGTGAGTACGCTGAGGGGACTACTGGATGTAGTGAGAGCATTAGTGCCACTCGGTGTGTTCTGAGCTGCACTAGCTGCAGCAGCTAGTGCAGCCAAATTCTGTAACTGCATTGCATTTAACCCTGCAACATCCAAAGAAAGAGATCAGCCTCATATCCACCCCAGGGGCGTCTCATATCCACTCCAACAATGACAGCTCACATTGGCAGAAGGCTAGTCTCAAAGACAAGGTGCTCTAGATAAGCCTTACAAGTAATACTACAGCACTCCAAAAAGATTCTGATATCACTCATTAAGAAACTCGACATATTTCTTCAGAAGAGATAGCTAATCCAACAACATGAACATGCCACCAAAAGTGAGCATTAATAAAGAGGATGGGCAATTAGGAAACTAGGCAAGAGGCGAAGGTCTGTGGTCTACCATGGGGCCAGGTGTCCAATGGAACAAGGCCAAAACCTATGGCACAGAATGAGACTGCATGTGAGCTCCTTACTCATACTTTACAAGGGATCTGCTCTTGGCAACAGAGGCAAACAAGCAGAAAATATGGAAGAGATCCAAAAGTCCAAGGGAGGAACAACAGAAAAAAATACATGATAACAGCATTAAAGAGAAGGAATAAAGAAAAACCACCACTTGAACAGCAGATTAATCACAGGAGAGAAAAAACACACCGAACCTAGGCAACATAGTTGAAGGTGAGCAAGAAATCTGAACTGCGCTGACAGTGTGTTGCAGACCATTTACTAGATGATGGAAAGGCAGATGGGGAGGAGGGGAAGTGAGTTAAATGAGAATTAAAAACTACAACCCAGATTTACATCTAGCAACATTTCAAAAACATAGCAAACTCTAAGTAAGTCCTTGGGACAAAGAGAATCAGTCAACAATGCAGTTCACCTAAGACTACCCCCTTGTCAAATACACTTGCCCAGCCACACCAACTACAGAAGGGGCCAAAACAGGCAGCTCTGGGACCTCCCCACTCCCACCTCCCACTGACTTTTTTGATGGCCCCTGCCTCAGGTTTGTCTGTGGAGTCCCTTTTTGTTAGAAACTCACGTATCTGTCAATTAAGTTTTCCATGGATGTTAACAGCAAGAAAAGATAATTCACCTAAGAACATGTAAAAGGCACAGAAGTAAACTAACTGCCTGGGGTTCTAACAGCTGCAGGGTAAACTATTTACACAGAAACCACCTTAGGATTTTTTTTCTCCACAGTGTCACTGGAAAAGTCACTTTACTATGAAAAATAAAGACTTCCTGCAATGTTCTCCCTATCAAAATGACCTCAGAGAATCTGATGGTGCTGACAACTTTTCCATATTCTTCCTTAAGAGAGAGCGGGGAGCAGAAGATAAGCCCAGAGCAATCTGGCATTAACAACTAAGAGAGCCACCTTCTAGATACAAGGCAGTTGAGTCCTGGGATGTTCACCTATGTCAGGTTTACATAACAAGTCAGGGCAGGGGATTATTTCCCCCCCTGCACACAAATGGTACTCAGACTGTTGTTAGCTGGGTCTGGTAGCCTGGTTGCTCCTGTTCTCCACAGCAGTGAAAACACTTACCTCCCACTGGGTGGAGGCTGCTCAGGGTGTTGAGGTTCCCAGAGGAGGCAGTCTGCTGAAGGAGCTGCAAATAAAGCTAGACATTACACCAAAAAACAGAACAAGAGTGAGAGTGAGGGCTGGTTCTGCATCTGGGATAACTCTACAGCACAGCAAAGCGAGAGTGCAGAGGCCCCCAGAGAAGAAAGTTGAAGGTAAGAACTCAAGCCAATACAACAGACCGAGGCTATGACAGCACAGGACAGCTAAAGCACTGGCCCAGAAGACAGTATGTTAACTGAATACTGAGCCAAGCTCAAACTCTTGGGCAACAGAATGCAGCATAGCAAAGGACAGAAGTACAGGAGGGAACTAAGCTCAACTCAAGCAGCTACTCAGTCCACTGCAATAAGTGTCTGCATACGGATGACTGCCATTTCTAGTTCCTCTCTCTCCCAAGTTGTCCTTAGTTAGGTCCACTCATCTTATGTGGCAGACTGTTCCCATCTAGATATCCAATTTCTACCTTATCCAACTATTTTACAAACGTCAAATCTATTTCAGGGTATTTCTTGAAGTGAACTCATCCTTTACCAGTCACAATGGACACACAATTAGATCTGTCTCTCCCATGCTACATTATCTACCCAGCCCCATTTATCTCCTCCCCTCCAAATTAGTCTTCGCTGTGGCAGATGCCCAGGTAATTGATGGATCAGTCCATATCACTTCAGTGTACATTCTCTTTTAATAGCTGTTGCTGAATAAATAAAACAAGAGGACCTGCCATAAGCTTACAGATTTCTATGACCTTTCTCTGTATCACAGCAAACTACAACTGTCATCTCACCAAACCTACTGAAAACCTTTCCTTAATTCAAACCCAATCACTGTTCCTTATGGACAACTGGTATTGTTTCTGGATCCTTTATTCAACCTGTTGCCTACTCCCAGACATCTGACCTGGTTCCTCCGTCAGCATGTATCCCTTTAGTCCCTGTGGGTTTCAGGAGGCTCACAAACCTCCAGAAACAGAATGAAGGAAATGACAGCAACAAGGATGACAACAAAAGCCACAAACACAATTTTACCAGCTGCTCAAGGGGTACACAACTAAGAACCACTGCTCTAGTGGAATGCAGATCAGGTTCCAAGACTATGTATTACAGAAAGAATCTGCAAATTAATGGTGTACTATCACTTACACAGTCCATTAGCACCCATGTCTTCATTTGTGTCATCCTAAATACCCTGAGCAATGTGTTCAGTCCCCACTGGTGGACTGTGCATGCTGTAGTCAGCAACTTCATTTCCTCCCTAAATGAGAACAGCTTTTAGGGTAGAGATGGAGTTTAACTAAAGCAAAGAGGCCATAGCTCTCTACCATCAGACACTTGCTGATGTGGCAATGACAACAAAAAGGGGTCTTCCCGAAAAAGGGCACCCAAACTCTAAGAAAATCAAATACAAATAAGGAGATAATTTTCAAGGCATTATGATTGTGAAAGAAAAATAAAATCTCTCTAAATTTTCTGATCTTATATGCAATGTTCTAGCACTAACAAACAATTAAATCTATTGAAATGTAACAAATATCCACACTTTTTGAGTTCAGAGAAATACCAGCGAGGAAACTGGGATTTCTTCTAACACTTTAGAAATATGGAGACTAGGGGCATCAAACTGCTGAAACTCAGTACTGGTGGACAGAAACCATTTCCTTCCTTTTGTTTCCATAGAGAATAATTATGTTAAGGGATGAGGAATAAATGACTATATTTATTCCTACATGTTTAATTTTGGACTATCCATACAAATTCAGTACTTTCAACATTTTATTTTCCTTCACTAACAGCTTCACAGACTTGTTCTTTTGGCATCACAGATAAGATGGTTTTAAGTGTCTTGTGCTGTCTGGAATTCTTTTAAAGCAGTGATAATCCCATGTAACATATATTCCATACCTACTAAATCTAAATAACAAGTTGGAGACTGGCCCTTTGAAGGACTATGACTCAAATTCAACAAGAAAGAGATCATATTAAAGGAACTCTATTTATGGTACAGTGAACTCAAATATACACATGTAATACTCATTTCATAAGTCCATGTTAATCTGCTGACCTCTCAGTCAGGGGAAAGAAACATTTATCATACTTTTCAGAGAAAACTCAATAAGGATTTGAACAATGCTCTCTAAATCTGGTAGAGAGAGATATGGAGAAAGGTACTTGGTAGTTAAGATGCCCTAAGGAATTTTTCTTCTTTGGGTAAGGGACACATGCAATGTTTCTAAATGTTTATATCAGGAAATCAGGACTTCACTTTAATTACAGCAGAAGCCTTAAGATAGAGCCAAAGATGTGTGATGGAAGGAGGTGGGGAAAGAAAAGGGAGAGGATACTAACATGTGACTTAAAGCTTTAATGCCACATTGCCTGAATTTTTATGTAAAATTTTAAGATGATAAGAGTTATAAATGCCATTGTGTCTGTTAACAAGGGGCAGCAACAGAAGAAACAGCTGAGAGCTTGCAGAGTCTGCAGAAAGCAAACCACAAAGACTCACTGCTAAATACTGGGGTCCAAGAGTATTTAGACCAGCAAGGTTTCCCCACACGGATGCTGCACTGATCTGCTGCATCTGCTGCTGGAGCTGCTGGGCCATTCTCTTCTGTTCTTTGTCTTTCTGTGTATCAGCAAATTTTACCACCATGGGGGATGAGCAACCCTATGAAAACACCAAAACCAACAGTTCAGGTCCCTCATTCTGAGTGAAGAAAAGAAATCTTCCTTTGTAATAACACATAGGATACATTCTAATTTCATTCACTGCCAAATGATTATCTTCCTGGTAAACACAAGTGGCAAAGGAAAATTTAAAAGGGTAACCACTTTCAAAATGTTAAAGAAAGAAAAGCTTGGGTTTTTAACTGTAAGATGTTTGGCCTGCATAACTTTTAAGGGCAATCAGATGCTGTCCATGCTGGTAGGTTTTGATGGCCAACTGTCCTAGCGCCCTTAGGTTAAGGGACTTCCCACTTGCATCCACCTGCTCCCTACCTCCATGGTCTGTGCTTGGTGCATTGCCTTGATAGCCGTCTGTGCCATGGCTCTTGTTGTAAAAGTCACGAACGCACAGCCTGGTAAGAGAAGGGTCATTAACTCATTCATGCATTTGTTTTTTATCTACCTGATAGACATTTGCTGAGCACCTATTACGCACCAAGTACTATGCTAACAATACAGACACAGTTCCTGCCTTCAGGGATTCATGATCTAGTGCAGGAGACAGACATATTACAACAGGGCAGTAAGCGATTAAATGGAAAACCAAGAAGGCACAGACAGTAAAGAAAGTGCTTAAGGGATAAAAGAGAAATCATGATTGTCCTCTAGTACTTCTTGAAAAGGAAGTGCTTCCATTCTGGCATTAAGAACCTCTCCAAGCACAAAAGGGGAGAACTTTAACACACAACACTTAAGTGCAGAATGTAGATTCCTTAGGGAGGTTGGAAGAATATTAAAGGGGTCAAGTAAGGGAGGAACTGTGATGGGATCTAGATACACAATACCAACCCTGTTCCCAACATCATGATACCGTTTGTTGGCAAGGGATCATTGGTTTCCACTGGCCCAATTAAGAGAGACACCATATTCCAAATTTAAGAGAAGTTAACTTTAAAGGCAAAAAATGTAACCACCTCTGCTCAGGCCATCAGGTCCCCGCAATATCCGGCATTCTTCAATCTGTCCAAATGAAGAGAACATGACTCGGATGTCATTTTCACTGCACTTCTTGGAAATCATACCAATAAACAGCTTCCTGTCTTCCACTGCTAAGAGAGTAAAGCACAAAATAGAAGCATTTAGATAAAATATAACAGGCTTTCGGATCATGTGACAGTTTTACTTAACCATTCTGTGCCTGCTACCTCACCAACTAACAGGGCTAACAGGGATTACCTAAAAGGTATGTGTACGTATTAAATGCAAACTGCTTAGCATTTTGCCTAGCACTTAACAGTTTACTCTTACTAGCAATTTTATTATAGTAAAGAATGGCAAGTTTTTACAATTAACTGCTGTAACAAAGAGAAACTGAACACACCTTTTAGTGAGTGTAACAGTCCACCTTCCTTTTCTCATTATTCTTTTGAGGATTAAGTTCTTCCTAACCGGATTATTACTCCAACTCCTGTCCATAAAAAATTATACTGATAAAAGACATTCCAAAGGAGAGGAGCCAAGATGGCAGCATGAGTAGAGAAGCAGAAATCTCCTCACAAAACCATATATGTATTTGAAAATACAATGAATACAACTATCCCTAAAAGAGAGACAAGAAGATACAGGACAACAGCCAGGCTACATCTACACTGCGAAAACCCAGCGCCTAATGAAGGGGATAAGATACAAGCCACGGCCCGGGGTGACCCGAGCACCACTCATCCTAGCTCCTGGTGAGAGGAGAGGAATCGAAGAGGGGAGAGGGAGGCCAGGACTACTAAATACCCAGCACTGGCGATTCACACAGGGACTGCAGACAAAAAGTGCGTGGTATGCTGGATACTAGGCAAATGAAACAGTAAAACCTGCAGGCGGGTCCCTGCAGCCAGCACTCCAGGGACAAACAAAAGCAAGTGCTTTTTGGAAGTCTTAACGGGACAGGGACCACACAGTTGGACGAAATCATCCCGGCACACTCAGCCCAGGACCTCGGAATCCAAGGGAAAACCGGGCACCCTAACCCGCGGGGCGGAAGTGCACCTCTGAGGCACATCACGGTGATAAACAACCTCCTGCCCATTCCCCCACCGGTGCGACTCCACCATAGCGGAGCAGCAGCCTAACAACTGCCACGCCCACAGCAACAACAGACCTTCCTCCACAGAGGCTAGGCACGAATTGGAGACCCGGTCTGCGCACAGATGCCCAGCACAAGCCGCTAGGGGTCGCCATTCTCCAAGGAGAGGAAGGCCACAAACTACCAAGAAGGGACGTTCTCCCAGCTGACACACGCGCTACCTCCCCACAACTACCTCTATCGCGATGAAAAGGCAAAAAAATTTGAGCCAGACCAAAAACAGACACAACCCTTGAGAAGGAGCTTGGAGAGATAGACCTAACCAATCACCTGAAAAAGAATTCAAAATAAAGGTCATAACGATGCTGATGGAGCTGCAGAGAAAAATGCAAGAGCTAATGGTCAAATTATGGAGGGAGACTACAGAAATAAAACAATCTCTGGAAGGATTTAACAGCAGTATGGATGAGATACATGAGGCCATTGATGGAATAGAAACCAGAGAGCAGGAATGCATAGAAGCTGACGCAGAGAGAGATAAACTATCCCCAGAAATGAAACAATATTAAGAAAACTGTGCAACCAATCCGAAAGAAACAATATCTGCATTAGAGGGGTACCAGAAGAAAAAGAGAGTGAAAAAGGGATAGGAAGTGTGTTTGAAGAAATAATTGCTGAAAACGTTCCCAAACTGGGGGAGGAAATAGTCGTTCAGAGCACAGAAGTACACAGAACTCCCAACAGAGGTGACAGAAGGGGGATAACACCAAAACAAAATAATTTAAATGTCAAAGATCAAGGACAACAGAGTTTTAAAGGCAGTTACAGAGAGAAAAAAGGTCACCTACAAAAACAAAACCCAGCAGGCTACCATCAGACTTTTCAACAGACACCTAACAGTCCAGAAGAGAATGGCATGATATATTTATCCAATAAAACAGAAGGGCCTTGAACGAAGAATACTAATACTATATGCAGCACAATTATCATTTAAATATGAAGGAGAGATTAAACAATTCCCTGACAAGCAAAAGTTGAGGGAGTATGCCTCCCACAAACCACCTCTACACGGTATTTTAGAGGGAATGCTCCAGATGGAAGCACTCCTAAGGCTAAATAGATGTCACCAGGGAAAATAAAATCACAGCGAAGAAAGCAGACCAACAAAATACTAACAAAATAAAAATAATAAAAAGAACTACCCACAAAAGCAGTCATAGGAAACACAAAACAGCACAAAATAAAATACCTAACATACAAAGAATGGAGGAGTAGGAATGAGAAGGGAGAAAAATAAAGAATCATCAGACAGTGTTTATAAAACCTCAATAAGCAAGTTAGGTTAGACAGTAAGATACTAAAGAAGATAACCTTGAAACTTTGGTAACCACAAATCTAAAGCCTGCAATGGCAATAAATACAGCTCTTTCAATAATCACCCTAAATGTAAATGGACTGAATGTACCAATCAAAAGACACAGAGTAACAGAATGGATAAAAAGGCAAGACCCATCTTATATGCTGCTTACAAGAAACTCAACTCAAAACCAAAGACATGGACAGTCAAGGGAAGGAAAAAGATATTTCATGAAAACAACAGGGAGAAAAAAGCAGGTGTTGCAGTACTAGTATCAGACAAAATAGACTTCAAAACAAAGTAACAAGAGATAAAGAAGGACATTACATAATGATAAAGGGCTCAGTCCAACAAGGGGATATAACCATTATAAATATATATGCACCCAACACAGGTACACCAGCATATGTAAAACAAATACTAACAGAATTAAAGGAGGAAACAGAATGCAATGCACTCATTTTAAAAAACTTCAACACACCACTACCTCCAAAGGATAGATCTACCACACAGAAAATAAGTAAGGACACAGAGGCACTGAACAACACACTAGAACATATGGCCCTAATAGACATCTGTAGAACTCTACAACAAAAAGCGACAGGTTACACATTCTTCTCAAATGGACATGGAACATTCTCCAGAATGGACAACAAACAAGGCTACAAAAAGAGCCTCAGTAAATTCAAGATTGAAACTCTACCAACCAACATTTCAGACCACAAAGGTATAAAACTAGAAATAAATTGTACAAAGAAAGTAAAAAGGATCACAAACATACGGAGGCTTAACAACATGCTCCTAAAAAATTAATGGATCAATTACCAAAATAAAAGAGATCAAGCAATATATGGAAACAAATGATAACAACAACACAAAGCCCCAACTTCTCTGGGATACAGCAAAAGCAGTCTTAAGAGGAAAGTATATAGCAATCCAGGCATATTTAAAGAAGGAAGAAAAATACCAAATGAATGGTCTAATGTCACAATTATAGAAATTGGAAAAAGAAGAATAAATGAGGCCTAAGGTCAGCAGAAGGAGGGACATAATAAAGATCAAAGAAGAAATAAATAAAATTGAGAAGAATAAAACAATATAAAACATCAATAAATTAAGAGTTGGGTTATGAGAAAATAAACAAAATAGATAAGCCTCTAGCCAGATTTATTAAGAGAAAAAGGGAATTAACACACATCAACAGAATCAGAAACGAGAAAGGAAAAAAATCACGATGGACTCCACGGAAATACAAAGAATTATAAGAGAATACTATGAAAACCTATATGCTAATAAGCTGGAAAACCTAGAAGAAATGAACATCCTAGAAAACACAACCTTCCAAGACTGATCAAGGAAGAAACAGAAAATCTAAACAAACCAATTACCAGCAAAGAACCTGAATCAATAATCAAAAATCAAAAAACTAAGCAAAAACAAAACCCACAACGAGATGGATTTACCGCAGAATTTTATCACACATATAGAGAAGACATAAAACCTATTCACCTTAAAGTTTTCCATAAAACAGAAGAGCAGAGAATACTTCCAAACTCATTCTATAAAGCCAGCATCACGCTAATGCCAAAACCAGGCAAAGACCAGACCAAATGAGAAAACTACAGAACAATATCCCTGATGAACGTAGATGCAAAAATACTCAACAAAATATCAGCAAACCAAATTCAAAAATACATCAACAGGATCATACACCATGACCAAGTGGAATTCATCCCAGGGATGCAAGGATGGTACAACATTCGAAAATCCATCAATATCATCAACCACATAAACAAAAGGACAAAAACCACATGATCATCTCCATACATGCTGACAATGCATTTGAAAAAATTAAACTTTAATTCATGATAAAAACTCTCAACAAAATGGGTATACAGGGCAAGTACCTCAACATAAAAAAAGCCATATATGATAAGCCCTCAGCCAACATCATACTGAACAGCGAGAAGCTGAAAGCGTATCCTCTGAGATGGGGAACAAGACCGCAATGCCCACTCTCCCCACTGTTATTCAATATACCACTGGAAGTCCTAGCCACAGCAACTAGACAAAACAAAGAAATACAACCAATCAAAATTGGTAAAGAAAAATTTAACCTGTCACAATTTGCAGATGACATGATATTGTACATAAAAACCACTGAAGACTCCACACCAAAACTACCAGGACTGATACTGGAATAGAGTAAAGTTGCAGGATACAAAATTCACACACAGAACTCTGTGGCTTTCCTATACACTAAAAATGAACTAATAGAAATGGAAATCAGGAAAACAATTCCATTCACAATTACATCAAAAAGAATAAAATACCTAGGAATAAACCTAACAAACGAAGTGAAAGACCTATACCCTCAAAACTATAAGACACTCTTAAGAGAAATTAAAGAGGACACTAGGAAATGGAAACTCGTCCCATGCTCTTGGATAGGAAGAATTAACATCATCAAAATGGCTATCCTGCACAAAGCAATATACAGATTTGATGCAATCCCTATCAAAGGACCAAGAACATTCTTCAACAAACTGGAACAAAAAGTTAAAAAATTCACATGGAAACACCAAAGACCCTGGCATTGCCAAAGCAATCTGAGAAGGAAGAATAAAGTGGTGGGGATCTCGCTCCCCAACCTCAAGCTCTACTACAAAGCCACAGTAATCAAGACAATTTGGTACTGGCACAAGAACAGACCCACAGACCAGTGGAACAGAACAGAAACTCTAGACATTAACCCAAACATATATGGTCAATTAATATATAATAAAGGAGCCATGGACATACAATGGGGAAATGGCAGTCTCTTCAACAGATGGTGCTGGCAAAACTGGACAGCTACATGTAAGAGAGTGAAAATGGATCACTGTCTAACCCCATACACAAAAGTAAATTCAAAATGGATCAAAGACCTGAATGTAAGTCATGAAACCATAAAACTCCTAGAAAAAAACACAGGCAAAAATCTCTTGTACATCAACATGAGCGACTTCTTCATGAACATATCTCCCTGGAAAAGGGAAACAAAAGCAAAAATGAACAAGTGGGACTATATCAAGCTGAAATGCTGTACAGCAAAGGACACCATCAATAGAACAAAAAGGTACCTGCCAAACAGTATGGGAGAATATATTCATAAACGACAGATCCAATAAAGGGGTAACATCCAAAATATATAAAGAGCTCATGCACCTCCACAAACAAAAAGCAAATAATCCAATTAAAAAATGGGTAGAGGAGCTGAATAGACAGTTCTCTTAAGAAGAAATTCAGATGGACAACAGACACATGAAAGGATGCTCCACATCACTTGTCATCAGAGAAATGCAAATTAAAACCACAATGAGATATCACCTCACATCAGTAAGGATCACCACCATCCAAAAGACAAACAACAAAAAATATTGCCAAGGTTGTGGAGAAAGGGGAACCCTCCTACACTGCTGGCGGGAATGTAAATTAGTTCAACCATTGTAGAAACGAATATGAATGTTTCTCAAAAAGTTCAAAATAGAAATACCATTTGACCCAGGAATTCCACTTCTAGGAAGTAACCCTAAGAATGTAGCAGCCCAGTTGAAAAATACAGATGCACCCCTATGTTTATCGCAGCACTATATACAATAGCCAAGAAATGGAAGCAACCTAAATTTCCATCAGTAGATGATGGATAAAGATGTGGCACATATACACAATGGAATATTATTCAGCCATAAGAAGAAAACAAATCCTAGCATTTGCAACATGGATGGAGCTAGAGGGTATTATGCTCAGTGAAATAAGCCAGGAGGAGAAAGACAAGTACCAAATGATTTCACTCCTTTGTGGAGTAAAACAACTAAGTAAAACTGAAGGAACAAAACAGCAGTAGACTCACAGAACCCAAGAAGGGACTAGCCGTTACTAAAGGGAGGGGTTTCGGGAGAGAGGATGGGGTGGGGGTGGGAGGGAGAGAAGGGGATTAAGGGGCACTATAATTAGCAATCACAATACAGGTAGGTCATGGGGAAAGCAGTACAATGTGGAAAAGACAAGTTATGACTCTACAGCATCTGACTACGCTGATGGACAGTGACTGCAGTGGGTGCGGAGGTGAACTTCATACTATGGGTGAATATTGAAACCACTATGTTGGTTCATATGAAACCTTCATAGGATTGTATATCAGTAATACCTTTATTGAAAAAAAAAAAAAAGACTTGATCATAAGACCCTGAAACCATAAAAACCCTATAAGAAAACGTAGGTTGTAAGCTCTCTGACTGGCTTTGGTGACGCTTTTTTGAATTTGACATCAAAAGCAAAGGTGGGGGGAGGGGTCAAGATGGTGCCATGAGTAGTTCAGCAGAAATCTCCTCCCCAAAACATACATTTTTGAAAATGCAACAAATACAACTATTCCTAAAAGAGAGACTAGTGGATACAGTACAAAAGCCAGGCTACATCTACATCTGCAAGTACTCAGTATCACACAAAGGGGTTAAGATACAAGCCGCGGACCAGTGGGACCCGGTCGTCCCCCCACCTCAGCTCCCTTGTGGGAAGAAAGGAGTCGGAGCGGCGAGGAAGTGCATGTCCAGGACTGCTAAACAACCAGATCTAGTAATCCGCACCAGGAGCACAGACAGATGGTACACGGTGTGCTGGATATTAGAGAATCGGAAAAGGTAAACCTGCAAGTGGGTCCCCACAACCGCCTCCCCTGGCACAAAAGAAAAACAAGTGCTTTTTGAACGTCTAAAAGTGACAGGGACCTCACAGCTGGACGAAATTGTCCCGTCACACACGGCCCAGTAGCTGGGAAACCTGGGGAACTCTAGGTGACCTAATCCCCTGGACAGCAGCACAGCTCTGAAGCCCCGATGGTGATAAGTGGCCTGCCAGTCATTCCCCCAGCTGGTGCAGACCCAGACACACCGGCCCAGTAGTGGGAGAGCGGCCGCGCAAGCCGGCAGTGCCGAGGGGCCTGGGTGAAGTCCGAGGGAGCTGGCAGCACTGGAGCGGCCTGGAGCAGCCCAAGAGTGGCCACAACCCCAGCAGCACCCAGAATTCCCTCCTGGTGCAGAACCGCCTGGGCCAGACCCAAAGGCCCATGCCAGCATGCCGCTGGCTGGCGGTAGTGTCGCTCTTGCAGGAGAGCACAATCGGCGTACCCGCCACTCCCAGCAGGGCTCTGTGCTACCCTTATGGAGACCCTGCTCACAGTAGATTAGGAAATTAAACCAGAGGCTGCTCCAGGACTGGGGGTAACTGACACAGGCAGTGGAGAAGGGCAAGGCGATCAGCAAGCAGGAAAGAACTTTGTTCTCACAGGTGACACACACACTATCTGCCTACAGCTACCTCTCTCACCACAAAAAGGAAGAAGAATTTGGTCCAGTCCAGAATTACCCAGACAACCCCAGAGAGAGGGCCTGGGGAGGTAGACTGAACCAATCTTCCTGAAAAAGAACTCAAAATAAAGGTCATAACCATGCTGATGGACTTGGAGAGAAATATGCAAGAGTTAAAGGATAAAGTTGGGAGGTAGAATACAGAAATAAATCTCTGGAAGGACTTAAGAGCAGAATGGCTGAGGTACAAGTGGCCATTAATGGAAGAGATATCAGAAAACATGAACACAGAGAAGATGACGCAGAGAGAGATAAAAGTACCTCCAGGAATGAAAGAATATTAAAAGAACTGAGTGAGCAATCCAAACGGAACAATATCTGCATTTTAGGGGTACCAGAAGAAGAAGAACAGAGAAAAAAAGGGACAGAAAGTGTCTCTGAAGAAATAATTGCTGAAAACTTCCCCAAACTGGGGGAGGAAATAGTCGCTCAGGCCATGGAGGCCCACAGAACACCCAACACAAGGGACCCCAATAGGACAACAGCAAGACATACAATAATTAAAATGGCAAAGATCAAAGACAAGGACAGAGTATTAAAGGCAGCCAGAGAGAAAAAATGTCACCTACATAGGAAATCCCATTAGGCTATCATCAGATTTCTCAACAGAAACCCTACAGGCCAGAAGAGAATGGCATGATATATTTAATGCAATGAAAGAGGAAGAGCTTGAACCAAGAATATTGTATCCAGGACGATTATAATTCAAATATGAAGAAGGGATTAAACAATTCCTAGACGAGCAAAAGTTGACGAAATTTGCCTCCCACAAACCACCTCTACAGGATATTTTAGAGGGGCCGCTCCAGAAGGAAGCACTCCTAAAGCTAAATAGATGTCACAAGAGAAAATAAAATCACAGCAAAGAAAGCAGACCAAGCAAATACTACCAAAGGGCAATAAAGAAAATCAATTACTCACAGAAGAAATAAAAGGAAACACAAAAGAACACAGAATAAAACACCTAACATATAAAGAATGGAGTAAGAGGAATAAGAAGGGAAAAAAATAATGAATCATCATACTGGGCTCATTATAGCTTAATAACTGAGTTAAGTTACACAGTTAAGATAATAAAGAAGCTAACCTCGAACCTTTGGTAACCACAAATCTAAAGCCTGCAATGGTAATAAGTACAGATATTTCAATAATCACCCTAAATGTAAATGGACTGGATGCATCAATCAAAAGACACAGAGGAATACAATGGAAAAAAAGCAAGACCAGAGGAGAACAAAGATGGCGGCATGAGTAGAGCAGTGGAAATCTCCTCCCAAACCCATAAATATTATGGAAAACAGAACAAATACAACTATTCCTAAAAGAGAGACCAGAATATACCGGACAAGAGCCAGGCTACATCCACACCGGTGAGAACCCAGCACCTTGCAAAGAGGGTAAGATACAAGCCGCGGCCCAGTAGGACCCGAGTGCCTCTCACCCCAGCTCCTGGAGGGAGGAGAGGAGTCAGAGTGCGTAGGGAGAGGGAGCCCAAGACTGCTAAACACCCAGCCCTAGCTATCCGCACTGAGAACGCAGACACACAGTGTGTGAGGTACTGGATACTAGGGAAACCGGTGAGATCTGTGAGTGAATCCCCGCAGCCGGCGCCCCTGAGACAAAGAAAAGCAAGTGCTTTTTGAAAGTCTTAAAGGGACAGGGACCCCACAGCTGGACGGAAGCGTCCTGGGATGCTTAGCCCAGCAGCCAGGAATCCCAGGGAATTCCTGGTGCCCTAACACCATGGGCGGCAGGGCTGCTCGGGAGGCCCCTCACGCAATAAACAGCCTCACACCCGTTCCCCCTCCAACGTGGCTCCGCCATATTGGAGAAGCAGCCTGAGGCTGGCCATGCCCACAGCAACCGCAGAGCTCCACAGCGGCAGGACAAGTATTAAAAATACTGCCTGCATGCAGCTACCCAGAAGAAGACAGTAGGGGTCGCTGTTCTCCCAGGAGAGGAAGGCCACATACCAGCAAGAAGGGACTCGCTTAGCCCACACACGTGCCAGCTCCCCACAAATACCTCTATCGCCATGAAAAGACAGAAGAATTTGATACAGACCAAGATCACAGAGGCAAACCCTGAGAAGGAGATAGACCTAACCAATCACCCTGAAAAAGAATTAAAAGTAAAGCTCATAACCATGCTGACGGAGCTGCAGAGAAATATGCAAGAGCTAAGGGATGATGTTCGGAAGGACATTACAGAAATGAAACAATCTCTGGAAGGATTTATAAGCAGAATGGATAAGATGCAAGAGGCCATTGATGGAATAGAAATCAGAGAACAGGAACACATAGAAGCTGATGCAAAGATAAAAGGATCTCCAGGAATGAAACAATATTAAGAGAAATGTGTGACTAATCCAAAAGGAACAATATCTGCATTATAGCGGTACCAGAAGAAAAAGAGAGAGAAAAAGGGATAGAAAGTGTATTTGAAGAAATAATTGCTGAAAACTTCCCCAAACTGGGGAAGGAAATAATCAATCAGACCACGGAAGTGCACAGAACCCCCAACAGAAGGGACCCAAAGAGGACAACACCAAGACACATGTCAAAATGACAAAGATCAAGGACAAGGACAGAGTTTTAAAGGCAGCTAGAGAGAAGAAAAAGGTCACCTACAAAACAAACACATCACGCTATCATCAGACTTCTTAACAGAAACATTACAGGCCAGAAGAGAATGGCATGATATCTTTTAATGCAATGAAACAGAAGGGCCTTGAACCAAGAATACTGTATCCAGCACGATTATTATTTAAATATGAAGGAGGGATTAAATTCCCAGACAAGCAAAAGTTGAGGGAATTTGCCACCCACAAACCACCTCTACAAGGTATTTTAGAGGGACTGCTCTAGATGGGAGCACTCCTAGGACTAAATAGATGTCACCAGAGAAAATAAAATCACAGCAAAGAAAGCAGACCAACCAAATACTAACTAAAGGCAAATAATAAAATCAACTACCCACAAGAGCAGTTAAAGGAAACACAAAAGAGCACAGAATAAAACAACCAACTTATAAAGAAGAGAGGAGGAGGAATAAGAAGGGAGAAAAATAAAGAATACCAGACAGTATTTAAGATAGCTCAAATAAGCAAGTTAAGTTAGACAGTAAGATATTAAAAAAAGTTACCTTGAACCTTTGGTAACCACGAATCTAAAGCCTGCAATGGCAATAATTACATATCTTTCAATAATCACCCTAAATGTAAATGGACTGTATGCACCAATCAAAAGACACAGAGTAATAGAATGGATAAAAAAGCAGGACCCATCTCTATGCTGCTTACAAGAGACTCACCTCAAACCCAAAGACATGTACGGACTAAAAGCAAAGGGATGGAAAAACATATTTCATGCAAACAACAGGGAGAAAAAAGCAGGTGTTGCAGTAGTATCAGACAAAATAGACCTCAAAACAAAGAAAGTAACAAAACATAAAGAAGGATATTACCTAATGATAAAGGGCTCAGTCCAACAAGAGAATATAACCATTACAAATATATATGCACCCAACACAGGAGCATCAGCATATGTGAAACAAATACAGAATTAAAGGAGGAAACAGAATGCAATGCATTCATTTTAGTAGACTTCAACACACCACTCACTCCAAAGGACAGATCCACTAGACAGAAAATAAGTAAGCACACACGGGCACTGAACAACACTATAACAGATGGACTTGACATACATCTACAGAACTCTACACTCAAAAGCAGCAGGATACACATTATTCTCAAGTGCACATGGAACATTTTGCAGAATAGACCACATACTAGGCCACAAAAAGAGCCTCAGTAAATTCAAAAAGACTGAAATTTTACCAACTTCTCAGATCACAAAGGCACAAAACTAGAAATAAACTGTGCAAGGAAAACAAAAAGGCTCACAAACACATGGAGGCTTAACAACATGCTCCTAAATAATTAATGGATCAATGACCAAATTAAAACAGAGATGTAGCAAAAGAGCCTCAGTAAATTCAAAAAGACTGAAATTTTACCAACTTCTCAGATCACAAAGGCACAAAACTAGAAATAAACTGTGCAAGGAAAACAAAAAGGCTCACAAACACATGGAGGCTTAACAACATGCTCCTAAATAATTAATGGATCAATGACCAAATTAAAACAGAGATGTAGCAATACATGGTGACAAATGAAAACTAAAGCACAAAGCCCCAACTTTGCTGGGACACAGCCAAGGCAGTGCTAGGAGGAAAGTACATAGGAATCCAGGCCTATCTAAAGAAGGAAGAACATTCCCAAATAAAAAGTCTGAAGTCACAATCATTGAAACTGGAAAAAGAACAAATGAGGCCCAAAGTCAGCAGAAGGAGGGACATAATAAAGATCACAGAAGAAATAAATAAAATTGAGAACAATAAAATAATAGAAAAAAATCAATGAAACCAGGAGCTGGTTCTTCGAAAAAATTAACAAAATACATAACCCCCTAACCAGACTAAGAGAAAAAGAGAATCAACACACATCAAAAGAATCAGAAATGAGACAGGAAAAATCACAACAGACCCAACAGAAATACAAAAAATTATTAGAGAATACTACGAAAATCTATATGCTAAAGAAGCTGGGAAACCTAGAAGAAATGGACAACTTCCTAGAATTACAACCTTCCAAGACTGACCAAGGAAGAAACAGAAAATCTAAACAGATCAAGTAACAGCAACGAAATGGAATCAGTAATCAAAAAACTACCCAAGAGCAAAACGCACAGTCCAGATGGATTCACCAAAGAATTTTGGCAGACATATAGACAAGACATAATACCCATTCTCCTTAAAGTTTTCCAAAAAAACAGCAGAGAAGGGAATACTTCCAAACTCATTCTAGGAAGCCAGCATCACTCTAATTCCAAAACCAGGCAAAAACCCCACCAAAAAAGAAAATTACAGACCAATATCCCTGATGAACATAGATGCAAAAATACTCAACAAAATATTAGCAAACCGAATTCAAAAATTCATCAAGAGGATCATACACCACGACCAAGTGGGATTCATCTCAGGGATGCAAGGATGGTACAAAATTCAAAAATGCATCAACATCATCCACCACATCAACAAAAAGAAGGACAGAAACCACATGATCATCTCCATAGACGCTGACAAAGAATTTGGCAAAATTCAACATCTATTCATGATAAAAACTGTCAACAAAATGGGTATACAGGGCAAGTACCTCAACATAATAAAGGCCATATACAACAAACCGACAGCCAACATCATAGTTAACAGCGAGAAGTTGAGAGCTTTTCCTCTAAGATCGGGAACAAGACCACGATGCTCATGTTATTCAATATAGCACTGGAGGTCCTAGCCATGGCAATCACACAAAACAAAGAAATACAAGGCATCGAGATTGGTGAAGAGAAAGTCAAACTGTCACTATTTACAGATGACATGATATTGTATATAAAAAGCACTGAAGACTCCATTCCAAAACTACTTGAACTAATATCTGAATTCAGGAAAGTTGCAGGATACAAAATTAATACACAAACATCTGTTACTTTCCTATACACTAACAACGAATTAACAGAAACAGGAATCAGGAAAACAATTCCATTCACAACTGCATCAAGAAGAAGAAAATACCTAGGAATACACCTAACCAAGGAAGTGAAATACCTATAGCCTGAAAACTACAGGACACTCTTAAGAGAAATTAAAGAGGACACTAACAAACGGAAACTCATTCCATGGTCTTGGGCTTCGAAGAATTAATATTGTCAAAATGGCCATCCTGCCTAAAGCAGTCTACAGATTCAATGAAATGCCTATCAAAATACCAACAACATTCTTCAAGGAACTGGAACAAATAGTTTTAAAATTCATATGGAAGCACAAAAGACCCCGAATAGCCTAATCAATCCTGAGAAAGAAGAATAAAGCAGAGGGTATCTCACTTCCCAACTTCAAGCTCTACTACAAAGCCACAGTAATCAAGACAATTTTGTACTGGCACAAGAACAGACCCACAGACCCGTGAAACAGAACAGAGACTCCAGACATTAACCCAAACATATTCAGTCAATTAATATGATAAAGGAGCCATGGACATACAATGGGGAAATGACAGCCTCTTCAACAGCTGGTGTTGGCAAAACTGGACATCTACGTGTAAGAGAATGAAACTGAATCACTGTCTAACCCCATACACAAAAGTAAATTTGAAATGGATCAAAGACCTGAATGTAAGTTATGAAACCATAAAACTCTTAGGAAAAAAAACATAGGTAAAACTCTCTTAGACATAAACATGAGTGACTTCTTCATGAACATATCTCCCCGGACAAGGGAAACAAAAGCGAAAATGAACAAGTGGGACTATATCAAGATGTGAAGCTTCTGTACAGCAAAGGATACCACCAATAGAACAAAAAGGCATCCTACAGTATGGGAGAGTATATTCATAAATGACAGATCCAATAAAGGGTTGACATCCAACATATATAAAGGGCTCATATGCCTCAACAAACAAAAACCATAAAATCCAATTAAAGAATGGGCAGAGGAGCTGAACAGACACTTCTCCAAAGAAGTAATTCAGATGGCCAACAGACACATGAAAAGATGCTCCACATCACTAGTCCTCAGAGAATGCAAATTAAAACTACAATGAGATATCACCTCACAGAACCCAAGAATGGACTAACAGTTACCAAAGGGAAAGGGACTGGGGAGGATGGGTGGGAAGGGAGGGATAAAGGCAGGGAAAAAGAAAGGGGGCATTCTGATTAGCATGTACAATGTGGGGGTAGGGCACGGGGAGGGCTGTGCAGCACAGAGAAGACAAGTAGTGATTCTACAGCATCTTAGTATGCTGATGGACAGTTACTGTTATGGGGTTTGTGGGGGAGACTTGGTGAAGGGGGGAGCCTAGTAAACATAATGTTCTTCATGTAATTGTAGATTGATACCAAAATAAGAATAAAATAAAATTCTTATTGAAAAAAAGAAAAACAGAGGAGCTGAACAGACAGTTCTCCAAAGAAGAAATTCAGATGGCCAATAGACACATGAAAAGATGCTCCACATCGCTAGTCATCAGAGAAATGCAAATTAAAACCACAGTGAGGTATCACCTCGCACTAGTAAGGATCTGCACCATTCAAAACACAAACAACAAGAAATGTTGGCGAGGGTGTAGAGAAAGGGGAACCCTCCTACACTTCTGGTGGGAATGGAAACTAGTTCAACCACTGTGGAAAGCAATATGGAGGTTCCTCAAAAAGCTCAAAATAGAAATACCGGGGGGCGGAGCCAAGATGGCGGCGTGAGTAGAGCAGTGGAAATCTCCTCCCAAAAACACATAGAGCTATGAAAATATAACAAAGAAAAATCTTCCTAAAATAGAGACCACAGGACACAGGACAACATCCAGACCACATCCACACCTGCAAGAACCCAGCGCCTTGTGAAGGGGGTAAGATACAAGCCCCAGCCCGGCGGGACCCGAGCGCCCCTCCCCCCGGCTCCCGGCGGGTGGAGAGAAACCGGAGCGTTTTTTTTTTTTTTTGGAAGCCTTAGAGGGACGGGCCCCCGTTGCTGGGGAGGCAGGGTGGCGGGACCGGTGAGGAGGTGCCTGGGAACGGCGCCGGAGGACAAAGAATATCCCGCGTTTCTCCCTGCGAGACCTGGGGGCGGGTGCCTGAGACCGGTGCCTGAGGACGGAGGAGGTCGCGCGTTTTTCCCCCTTTTTTTTTCTTCTCTTTTTGGCGAGCGCTTTTTGGAAGCCTTGAAGGGACGGGGACCCCAGTGCTAGGGAGGCACGGTGGCGGGACTGGTGAGCGGGTGGCTGGGACCGGCGCCTGAGGACAAAGAATATCCCCCGTTTTTCCCTGCGGGACCGGTGGGCGGGTGCCTGAGACCGGCACTTGAGGACAGAGGAAATCGCGCGTTTTTCCCCTTTTTTTTTTTCTCTTTTCTGCGAGTGCTTTTTGGAAGCCTAAAAGGGACAGGGACCCCGGTGCTAGGGAGGCAGGGCGGCGGGACTGGTGAGCGGGTGCCTGGGACCGGCACCTGAGGACAAAGAATATCCCGCATTTTTCCCTGTGGGACCGGTGGGTGGGTGCCTGAGACCAGCACCTGAGGACGGAAGAAATCGCGCGTTTTTCCCCTTTTTTTTCTCTCTTTTTGCCGAGTGCTTTTTGGAAGCCTTGAAGGGACAGGGACCCCGGTGCTAGGGAGGCAGGGCGGCGGGACTGGTGAGCGGGTGCGTGGGACCAGTGCCTGAGGACAAAGAATATTGAGCGTTCCTTCCCTGCGGGACCGGTGGGTGGGTGCTTTTTGGAAGCCTTGAAAGGACAGGGACCCTGGTGCTAGGGAGACAGGGCAGCAGGACCAGTGAGCGGGTGCCTGGGACCGGCACCTGAGGACAAAAAAAAAAAAAAAAAAAAAAAATCGCTTGTTTTTTCCTTTTTTTTTTCTCTTTGTTTCTGTTCCCTCTCTCATTGTTGCTGCTGTTGTTTTGGTTTGGAGAGTGCTTTTTGGAAATCTTAAAGGGGCAGGACAGGTCACTTAGACCAGAAGCAGGGAATCTGGGGATCTCTGGGCACTCTAACCCCCTGGGCAGCAGGGAGCACAGAGGCCCCTTACGGAGATAAATAGTCTCCGGGCTGCTCCCCCTCCAACGGGGCTCCACCATTTTGGAGGAACAGCCCCAGCCAGGCCAAGCCCACAGCAACAGCAGAGATAAACCCCAAAGCAACTGGGCAGGAAGCAGAAGCCCTGTCTGCGCACAGCTGCCCAGCACAAGCCACTAGAGGTCGCTATTCTCCCAGGAAAAGGCTACAAAACAACAAGAAGGGAAGCTCTTCCAGCGGTCACTTGTACCAGCTCTGCAAACTATCTCTATCACCATGAAAAGGCAAAACTACAGGCAGACAGAGATCACAGAGACAACACCTGAGAAGGAGACAGACCTAACTAGTCTTCCTGAAAAAGAATTCAAAATAAAAATCATGAACATGCTGACAGAGATGCAGAAAAAAATGCAAGAGCAATGGGATGAGATGCAGAGAAAAATGCAAGAGCAGTGGGATGAAGTCCGGAAGGAGATCACAGATGTCAGGAAAGAGATCACAGAAGTGAAACAATCCCTGGAAGGATTTATAAGCAGAATGGATAAGATGCAAGAGGCCATTGAAGGAATAGAAGCCAGAGAACAGGAACGTATAGAAGCTGACATAGAGAGAGATAAAAGGATCTCCAGGAATGAAACAACACTAAGAGAAATATGTGACCAATACAAAAGGAAAAACATTCGTATTATAGGGATACCAGAAGAGGAAGAAAGAGGAAAAGGGATAGAAAGTGTCTTTGAAGAAATAATTGCTGAAAACTTCCCCAAACTGGGGGAGGAAATAATCGAACAGACCATGGAATTATACAGAACCCCCAACAGAAAGGATCCAAGGAGGACAACACCAAGACACATAATAATTAAAATGGCAAGGATCAAGGACAAGGAAAGAGTTTTAAAGGCAGCTAGAGAGAAAAAGGTCACCTATAAAGGAAAACCAATCAGGCTAACATCAGACTTCTCAACAGAAACCCTACAGGCCAGAAGAGAATGGCATGATATACTTAATGCAATGAAACAGAAGGGCCTTGAACCAAGGATACTGTATCCAGCACGACTATCATTTAAATATGATGGTGGGATCAAACAATTCCCAGACAAGCAAAAGCTGAGGGAATTTGCTTCCCACAAACCACCTCTACAGGGCATCCTACAGGGACTGCTCTAGATGGGAGCACCACCAAAAAGAGCACAGAACAAAACACACAACATATGAAGAATGGAGGAGGAGGAATAAGAAGGGAGAGAAGAAAAGACTCTCCAGACAGTGTATATAACAGCTCAATAAGCGAGCTAAGTTAGGCAGTAAGATACTAAAGAAGCTAACCTTGAACCTTTGGTAACCACTAATCTAAAGCCTGCAATGGCAATAAGTACATATCTTTCAATTGTCACCCTAAATGTAAATGGACTTAATGCACCAATCAAAAGACATAGAGTAATAGAATGGATAAAAAAGCAAGACCCATCTATATGCTGCTTACAAGAAACTCACCTTAAACCCAAAGATAAGCATAGACTAAAAGTCAAGGGATGGAAAAACATATTTCAGGCAAACAACAGTGAGAAGAAAGCAGGGGTTGCAGTACTAATATCAGACAAAATAGACTTCAAAACAAAGAAAGTAACAAGAGATAAAGAAGGCCACTACATAATGATAAAGGGCTTAGTCCAACAAGAGGATATAACCATTCTAAATATATATGCACCCAATACAGGAGCACCAGCATATGTGAAGCAAATACTAACAGAACTAAAGAGGGAAATAGACTGCAATGCATTCATTGTAGGAGACTTCAACACACCACTCACCCCAAAGGATAGATCCACTGGGCAGAAAATAAGTAAAGACACACAGGCACTGAACAACACACTAGAACAGATGGACCTAATAGACATCTATAGAACTTTACATCCAAAAGCAACAGGATATACATTCTTCTCAAGTGCACATGGAACATTCTCCAGAATAGACCACATACTAGCTCACAAAAAGAGCCTCAGTAAATTCCACAATATTGAAATTCTACCAACCAATTTTTCAGACCACAAAGGTATGAAAGTAGAAATAAATTCTACAAAGAAAACAAAAAGGCTCACAAACACATGGAGGCTTAACAACATGCTACTAAATAATCGATGGATCAATGAACAAATCAAAATAGAGATCAAGGAATATATAGAAACAAATGACAACAACAACACTAAGCCCCAACTTCTGTGGGATGCAGCGAAAGCAGTCTTAAGAGGAAAGTATATAGCAATCCAGGCACACTTGAAGAAGGAAGAACAATCCCAAATGAATAGTCTAACATCACAACTATTAAAACTGGAAAAAGAAGAACAAATGAGGCCTAAAGTCAGCAGAAGGAGGGACATAATAAAGATCAGAGAAGAAATAAACAAAATTGAGAAGAATAAAACAATAGCAAAAATCAACGAAACCAAGAGCTGGTTCTTTGAGAAAATAAACAAAATAGATAAGCCTCTAGCCCAACTTATTAAGAGAAAAAGAGAGTCAACACAAATCAACATAATCAGAAATGAGAATGGAAAAATCACGACAGACTCCACAGAAATACAAAGAATTATTAAAGACTACTATGAAAACCTATATGCCAACAAGCTGGAAAACCTAGAAGAAATGGACAACTTCCTAGAAAAATACAACCTCCCAAGACTGACCAAGGAAGAAACACAAAAGTTAAACAAACCAATTACAAGCAAAGAAATTGAAACAGTAATCAAAAAACTACCCAAGAACAAAACCCCGGGGCCGGACGGATTTACCTCGGAATTTTATCAGACACACAGAGAAGACATAATACCCATTCTCCTTAAAGTGTTCCACAAAATAGAAGAAGAGGGAATACTCCCAAACTCATTCTATGAAGCCAACATCACCCTAATACCAAAACCAGGAAAAGACCCCACCAAAAAAGAAAATTACAGACCAATATCCCTGATGAATGTAGATGCAAAAATACTCAATAAAATATTAGCAAACAGAATTCAACAGTATATCAAAAGGATCATACACCATGACCAAGTGGGGTTCATCCCAGGGATGCAAGGATGGTACAACATTCGAAAATCCATCAACATCATCCACCACATCAACAAAAAGAAAGACAAAAACCACATGATCATCTCCATAGATGCTGAAAAAGCATTTGACAAAATTCAACATCCATTCATGATAAAAACTCTCAGCAAAATGGGAATAGAGGGCAAGTACCTCAACATAATAAAGGCCATATATGATAAACCCACAGCCAGCATTATACTGAACAGCGAGAAGCTGAAAGCATTTCCACTGAGATCGGGAACCAGACAGGGATGCCCACTCTCCCCACTATTATTTAACATAGTACTGGAGGTCCTAGCCACGGCAATCAGACAAAACAAAGAAATACAAGGAATCCAGATTGGTAAAGAAGAAGTTAAACTGTCACTATTTGCAGATGATATGATACTGTACATAAAAAACCCTAAAGACTCCACTCCAAAACTACTAGAACTGATATCGGAATACAGCAAAGTTGCAGGATACAAAATCAACACACAGAAATCTGTAGCTTTCCTATACACTAACAACGAATCAATAGAAAGAGAAATCAGGAAAACAATTCCATTCACCATTGCATCAAAAAGAATAAAATACCTAGGAATAAACCTAACCAAGGAAGTGAAAGACTTATACTCTGAAAACTACAAGTCACTCTTAAGAGAAATTAAAGGGGACACTAATAAATGGAAACTCATCCCATGCTCATGGCTAGGAAGAATTAATATCGTCAAAATGGCCATCCTGCCAAAAACAATATACAAATTTGATGCAATCCCTCTCAAATTACCAGCAACATTCTTCAATGAATTGGAACAAATAATTCAAAAATTCATATGGAAACACCAAAGACCCCGAATAGCCAAAGCAATCCTAAAAAAGAAGAATAAAGTAGGGGGGATCTCACTCCCCAACTTCAAGCTCTACTACAAAGCCATAGTAATCAAGACAATTTGGTACTGGCACAAGAACAGAGCCACAGACCAGTGGAACAGATTAGAGACCCCAGAAATTAACCCAAACATATATGGTCAATTAATATTTGATAAAGGAGCCATGGACATACAATGGCAAAATGACAGTCTCTTCAACAGATGGTGCTGGCAAAACTGGACAGCTACATGTAGGAGAATGAAACTGGACCATTGTCTAACCCCATATACAAAGGTAAACTCAAAATGGATCAAAGACCTGAATGTAAGTCACGAAACCATTAAACTCTTGGAAAAAAACATAGGCAAAAACCTCTTAGATATAAACATGAGTGATCTCTTCTTGAACATATCTCCCCGGGCAAGGAAAACAACAGCAAAAATGAGCAAGTGGGACTACATTAAGCTGAAAAGCTTCTGTACAGCGAAAGACACCATCAATAGAACAAAAAGGAACCCTACAGTATGGGAGAATATATTTGAAAATGACAGATCTGATAAAGGCTTGACGTCCAGAATATATAAAGAGCTCACACGCCTCAACAAACAAAAAACAAATAACCCAATTAAAAAATGGGCAGAGGAACTGAACAGACAGTTCTCCAAAAAAAGAAATACAGATGGCCAAGAGACACATGAAAAGATGCTCCACATCGCTAATTATCAGAGAAATGCAAATTAAAACTACAATGAGGTATCACCTCACACCAGTAAGGATAGCTGCCATCCAAAAGACAAACAACAACAAATGTTGGCGAGGCTGTGGAGAAAGGGGAACCCTCCTACACTGCTGGTGGGAATGTAAATTAGTTCAACCATTGTGGAAAGCAGTATGGAGGTGCATCAAAATGCTCAAAACAGACCTACCATTTGACCCAGGAATTCCACTCCTAGGAATTTACCCTAAGAACGCAGCAATCAAGTTTGAGAAAGACAGATGCACTCCTATGTTTATCGCAGCACTATTTACAATAGCCAAGAATTGGAAGCAACCTAAATGTCCATCTGTAGATGAATGGATAAAGAAGATGTGGTACATATACACAATGGAATACTACTCAGCCATAAGAAGTGGAAAAATCCAACCATTTGCAGCAACATGGATGGAGCTGGAGAGTATTATGCTCAGTGAAATAAGCCAAGCGGAGAAAGAGAAATACCAAATGATTTCACTCATCTGAGGAGTATAGGAACAAAGGAAAAACTGAAGGAACAAAACAGCAGCAGAATTACAGAACCCAAAAATGGACTAACAGGTACCAAAGGGAAAGGAACTGGGGAGGATGGGTGGGCAGGGAGGGATAAGGGGGGGGAAGAAGAAGGGGGGTATTAAGATTAGCATGCATGGGGGGGAGGGAGAAAGGGGAGGGTGGGCTGCACAACACAGAGAGGACAAGTAGTGACTCTACCACATTTTGCTAAGCTAATGGACAGTAACCGTAATGTGGTTGTTAGGGGGGACCTGATATAGGGGAGAGCATAGTAAACATAGTATTCTTCAGGTAAGTGTAGATTAAAAATTTAAGAAAAAAGAAAGAAAGAAAGAAAGAAAAGGGGGATTACTCCTTAACAGGATAAAACTATTGGTAAATCAAAGATCAACGCATGCTTTAAATATCCTTAATGTTGATCACTTAAAGGGTGTCAGATGATCAGCTATGGAGGTACTCTTTTCTGATAATATTCCTTTCTCTTAATTAAAAAAAAAAAAAAAAAAAAAGCAGTTACTGTGTGCTGACCTCCAATGAGTTCTGCACAGTGGTATAGAGGGCATGTCAAAGTGTGGGCAAAGGGTCTGTTTGTTTCTACGCAGAAGATCAAGGCCTAGCTTGGATACCCAGAAAATGAACTAAGATACGATATGAGGAGGAGCTTCCGGCATCAGCACTCTCTGGAGGACTCGTGCCGGGGGATGATCATCAAAAAGCCTCCACAGGGATCCGGACGATGCTGCGGTTGTGGCTGCATCCAGCCCACCGTCTCCTGGACTTGCCATAAGAAGGAGGAGGGAGATGTCTAGGCTGGCATGTGCATACAGTGAGACAACGAATTTGACTGGATCTGTACTGTTGGAACTCAACCAGGAGTTGGGAGGGGTGCAAGTTGTAGCACCCCAAAATCTCATGACTATAGACTATCTATGGTTAAAAGAACATATGGGATGTGAACAGATCCCAGAAATGGGCTGCTTTAATTTGTCTGATGGTTCAAGTACAGTTCGAAAATATCCATCATATCATAGATAAATTTTCACAAATGCCTAGGGTGCCTAAATGGTTTTCTTGGCTTCACTGGAGATGGCTGGTAATTATAGATTTGCTTTGTTTATGTCACCGTATTCCTATTATGTTAATATGTGTGTGCAAATTAGTTAGTAGTTTAAAACCTGTACATACTTAAGGTACTATACAAGAAGATATGTCAAAGAAATAATCAATCCTCCCAAGTTTCCTTCATATGCTACATCTATAGCTTTTCTTCTTCCTTCCTAATTACAAACCTTAAATAGAATTCGTGCCTCATATCGAATTTACCGAGTATCATAATTCCTCCAGGTGGTAAAGATACCTCGAGACAAGTGCTGGGCATAGAAGCCACAGGGCATAAAGCTGCAAAGAAGTAAAAAGCTAACCTTTGCAAACAATATGGCTTCTCTCTCACTTACCAACTTTACATTTCCCTGTATGGCCCCGGAAGATGACTGGTTAGCCAGAGACGGGTAAGATTCCTCAAGGGAGGAACAACCTAAGACAGGCACAGTCGCAGGGGGGCCATCAGGTGAGAATTTGGGGATCAACAGAGGTGAGGCTCAGAACCTCACCCCCCCTGCTTTGAGAGAAATCTTCTGCATCCGTGGATGTCTTGCTGCCCTTGTCAAGCCTGGATTAATACTTAGTCCATAGGCACACACCTGATCATCTGATCATCTATATTTGCCTTCTTACAGCACTAAACTATGTTTTCTACCTTTATCTTGCATCTACCTACCACTTCAGCATTTTATTAAAAATAAAAATAATAATAATAATAGGAGAAATGTGGGATCAACATATAAATCAAGTACAAAAATCAAATGAATATTCATATTTGACCTGATGGTTTATAGGTCATATTGCATGATCAAAACCGAAAGTTTCTGTGATGAATGCCCTTGTACTGTTCACCATGTAAGAATTTATTCACTCTGTAAGAATTCGTTCACCATGTAAGAACTTGTTCGTTATGCTTTAGAAGATTGGAGACTGACGAGAATTAGGCTTGAGATGGATTAATGATTGTACATTGAGCATTGACCCCCCTATACTGAATTTTATTGTTGTTAACAACCATTTGATCAATAAATATGAGAGATGCCCTCTCAAAAAAAAAAAAAAAAAATAGAAATACCATTTGACCCAGGAATTCCACTCCCAGGAATTTACCCTAAGAATACAGCAGCCCAGTTTGAAAAAGACAGATGCACCCCTATGTTTATCGCAGCACTATTTACAATAGCCAAGAAATGGAAGCAACCTAAGTGTCCATCAGTAGATGAATGGATAAAGAAGAGGTGGTACATATACACAATGAAATATTATTCAGCCATAAGAATAAAAGAAATCCTACCATTTGCAACGACATGGATGAAGGTAGAGGGTATTATGCTCAGTGAAATAAGCCAGGTGGAGAAAGACAAGTACCAAATGATTTCACTCATATGTGGAGTAAAAGAAAAATCAAAAACTGAAGGAACAAAACAACAGCAGAAACACAGAATCCAAGAATGGCCTAACAGTTACCAAAGGGAAAGGGACAGGGGAGGATGTGTGAGAAGAGAGAGATGGGGGGGCAGAAAGAAAAGGTCATTACAAATAGCATGTTTAATGTGGGGCAGAGGGGCGCGGGGAGGGCTGTGCACTACAGAGAAGACAAGTAGTGATTCTAGACATCTTACTATGCTGATGGACAGTGACTGTAATGGGGTTTGTCAGGGGGAGTTGGTGATGGGGGGTGTCTAGTAAACATAATGTTTCTCATGTCATTGTATATTAATTATACCAAAAACAAAAGCAAAGGCAACAAGAGAAAGTGGGACTATATCTAACAAAAAAGCTTCTTCACAGCAAAGGAAACCATCAACAAAATGAAAAGGCAACCTGCTAAACAGTAAAAAATACTTTCAAATCATATGTCTGCATAAAGAACTTATACATCTCAAAAGCTAGAAAATCCAAACTATGTCATGAAAAAATGGGCTGAGGATCTGAGCATTTTTCTGAGGACGACATACAGATGGCCATGAAAGGATGCTCAACATCACTAGTCACCAGGGAAATGCAAATTAAAACCACAATGAGATAATCACCTCGTGCTTGTTTGAATGGCTATCACCAGAAAAACAAGCAGTAAGTATTGGTAAGATTGTGGAGAAAGGGAATCTTTTGAGTAGTGTTATGGGAATGTGAAATGATACAGCTACTGTGGAAAACAATTTGGAGTTTCCTCAAGAAATTAAAAATAGAACTATGATATCATCCAGCAATTCCACTTCTGGGTAATTATCTGAAGAATATGAAAACACTAACTTGAACATTAACTGTGTTCACTGCAGCATTATTTACAATAGCCAACATATGGAAATAACCTAACTGTCCCCTGATGGATGAATGGATAAAGAACACGTGGTGTGCATATATACATATACACACACACCGAAATGAGTATGTTTAGCCATAAGAATGAAATTTTGCCATTTGTGGCAACATGGATGGTCCTTGAAGACATTATACTAAAGTGAAGTCAGAGAAAGATAAATACCATATCATTTCACTTGTATGTAGAATCTAAAAAAATAACCTGAGCACACTGATACAGAGAAAAAACTGGTGGTTGCCAGAGGTGGGGACAAGGGACTGGGTGAGAAAGACCGAAAGGTAGAAACTTCCAGGGGATGTAAGGCACAGTGATGACTATACTTAATCATATCATATTGCATACTTGAAAGCTGAGAATAGAATAAATCTTAAAAGTTCTCATTGTAAGATACAAAGTTTTTTTCTAACTTTGTATGGTGGTGGATGTTAACTAGACTTACTGTGGTGATCATTTCACAATACATGCAAATACTAAATCATTATGTTGTACACCTGAAACTAACATTATGTCTATTATACCTCAATTACAAACAAGATTACTTAGAGCACAATACAATCCACATGTTGTAAGGACAGCAAACAAAATAGAAACCTTGTAAGAGGAGGGATTGTACACTTGCTTACCATTGCTCTTCTCACTGTCGGCAGGTTTCATCTGTATAGGATGATGCATCTATAAAAGTTAATACATGAATATTACCATTTATACACTGGTCAGAAATATGAGGGCTCAAAGGAAATACCAAAACTAGAGCCTTAACAGTTGTCTCTGAACTCACATACCTGCCTCATGATCTTCCCCCCATAAAATATCAAAATAGAATGTGTGTAAGTCAAATTCTTTTGAATGAACGAGAACTACTTTCAACATTATCTTCTTGAAAATAAATGTTTCCTTTATGTCCTCCTCTACATCAATTCTTGCGGCAATCATCCTTCACCCACAATAGTTTATGCCCGAAATAAAATATGTTCCACGGGTCAAAACCACCACAGTGTCTTACTAATAAGAGCTTTCTTACCCCTGGGAGGACCTTCATGTTGTGAAGAGCATTCTGCGCTTCTAATGCAGCTTTGCGGGTGTAAAATGTAACAAAACAGCACCCTGCAATGAAGATGACTTCATGAAATCAAAACAGTAAGAAGACAATTTCTAGAGCATTCCCTTATCAGCAGACATATTGGAACTCAAAAGAGGGCTAGGTTTATTAACATGAGTTGAGAAAGAAACAGAGAATGAGGGAAACTACCAGGAAAAAACTGCATTATCTTCTGTACATTTTTGTTGTTACAGTCTCCTTGTTCTATTAAAATTCTTCTTTAGCTGATCCTGTGACTTCTCTGAGAAAGGTATTTCCCTTACAAAGGTCACAGTACCATGATATTCAATCCAACTGCTCTGAAGACCAGGTAGTGTGCTGGGCAAGAAGACTCAGCTACAAACAGGATAGACAGGGAGCCTTGCACTCTTGTAGCTTGTTGTAGTCCACCAGGAACTCTTTTTTCCTAAGAATAAACCACTTCTTACACTGTAATCAGTTTCTACCATATGCCCCAAACATAATTCTCATTTTTTTATTATAAAATGACTTAAGAGCAAGAACCACTTAGTATTTTTTTTTGCTCTTGATTCTCATCAAACATAATTAAGCTTCTAACAGCACACGGCAGTGAAAGAGATCTATAGATTTGTGCTTTGTATCTTGATTGGTGGATATGGGTCTTGTAAATCTGGGCCCACAGTCCCATGATATATGTTAGAGATTTCTCTCAAAATCACCGCAATTAAGATTTTAAATCATTGCAGTTATATTGCCAGTTACATAAACTACAATATTTATATTTTTTTCAAAGAGAAAATAATTCCTCTGCCTCTAGATCCTCTAGTAAGCTGGTTTCAAACATAACACAATCATGCTTGCTCATATTTGCACTATAGAACAGCTTTCACTGAAAATTACTGTGAAATTGGTCATCTGGAAAAATATAAATATGTCTACATGTGTACAGGGGCAAAGCTAATGCCTTATCTACCATCAGTCCTATAAAATTTCCACTCTACTGGTATTTCTAGAAGCTGCTCACCCTTTGTTTTCTTGTCCATTTTGTAAGCTACAACTAACAGGTTACCTACAAATATACCCTCCTAGTGGCTAAGCCACCCTGCAAGGCCTCTGTAACACTAACAGAAATCCATGGGTACATGGACAAGAAAACCTTATGTGGCTAGTTTACTTCAACTTTATTTTTGTCATTCTATCCCCCAATCCAAGTGACATACTCATATTAAGTCTGTCTCTTGAATTTAGAGCTCTCACAAGGACTGTTCAAGATCCAATTTATAAATTATCCTCATGATGTCACTTAACTTTTTATTTTTAAGCTATTAAATGTGTTTGGGCTGAAAGATATAGAGGAATAGACAAAAGGACGTATTTTTTTGCCCCAATATTACCATAGGAGCATTCTGGCAATGAGATGCAACATGCACATGACAGAAATGACATTTAAAACCCAAAGACCTTACCTTTGCTCTGAGGAGGGTTTTGGCTCCTATCCCTTAGGACATTGATTTCATAGACAGCACCATACTGTTCAAAGAGTTCCCTCAAGTCCTTCTCAGACCAGGTCCTCGGAACCTGGCCCACAAACATCTTGATGGCATCAAGATCTGGTTGGTCTGGGTGGTCCAGGGTGCCATTCATTTTCTTTGAGCTGCATGAAATAAAAGTTCTATTATGTATTCATGTTGCTTTCCAGAGGGGTCTTCTTTTCTTTAAAGATCTCAACTACTTCCTGAAAAAGTAGAGGGAAAATATTTCTACTTTTCACTACTTCCATTCAATTTACCATTTTCCTGGTTCTCCCTCACTGTGGCCACCCCTTCTTAGATTCCAAACTAAAGTCTCCATTGTGACTAGAACATCCTGGGTTTTAAAACTAAGGAACTGGGTATCACTCAGTCCTTGTCTAGCATGAGAATTCTCAAAATAATTCAAGAGGTAAAGTTCCTAAAAGCACATTTTAGTAATTTTAAGCATAGTTAACCAAACACTAAAATCACTAAAGACTGTATTATAGATAAGATTCAGGACTCTCAATGTATACAGTAATAGGGGAAAAGTTCTCTTTCAGTAAATGTTAGAAAAGAAGCACTTGAATTTCCCAAGCCTAAACTAAGAATTGACTAGAATTATCAGCCTCGGAATGTTGCTGTCTCATGGGTGGTCCTGGTGCTGCTGAGTTAGTACCTCACACCAAAACAAAGCTTTGCCTCTTAAAACTTTCACAAATTATTGTTATGCAAACATAAATAATGATGCTATCACTCTAGGTCTGTTTCTAAGTTATCTAATTTACTGCTATTCTTCAAGACTCTACCAGTTAATTCCCTTAAGCAAAAACTGCAACCATAACATCCACATATTCCTCCAATCCTATTACAGCAAACTTTTAACGTTCCTACTTTAATACTTTCATCCCTACCCTTGCCACGGCCAAGAACCTAGAGGCATTCCTGCACTATAAATGTTTCCACTCAGAATCAATCAGTTGTTTTCCTTCCACTGCTTCAAGACCTTACTTTCAGCATTTATCTGAACCAGTAACAACTTAAATTCCAAATAGCTAGGATTAGAGTTTTTGTTAGTGTTTGCTTAATTCAGAAATTACATCATCGTATTTAAATTTGCCATGTTCTAATAGTCAATCTTAAATAAAATACCAGTTTTCTTTAAAGGAAAAACAAGTTTTTTCCACCACTGCTATTTTCTGAATAGTTTTTTAAGAACCTTAAGAATGCTGAATCTATGAAAGTAGATCAACCTCTTTTAATTCTTAAGTCTCTTATAACTGAACACCCCACAGGTACCATTCTCACATTACCTTTGTTGAATCTAGCACTTAATTAAATATCAAAAAAGCTGTAAAACAAATGGCATACAAACTTTTATTGCTGTGTCTGAGAAGGTTCCTTATACTCTTCAAGGTTAACTAGTCAGTTTCATCAGGACTCATATTGAGAAGTCCCTGAAGGCAGAAAATTTTATGAACTATTCATTCATATAGCCACACCTGGTATAGCAACTGGTTCAAAGTAAGTACTCGGATGTGGGATGAGACAAATTTCTTGTACTCAATTCCTCCAATTAAGCAACTAACCCTGATAAAAATGAATGCTCTGCACAAAGAAGACTCACAAATTAAAGAACTACTACTATCTCCTATGTGTTTGACTGCCACAGGATTAATCTGCCTTGTTTTTCCTTTTAAGTGGTTTGGAATACACTGTTTTACTGGTTTATTAATTTAAAACCAAGTGTGACAAGTCATTGCAAAAATATAGTTGCCTCTAGAACTTTAATCCCAATGTAACAGAAATCATGCTATAATGATTTAAAAAGGGGGGGACCCTATGACTCGTGAAACTCCCTGCAATCTGCCCCAACAACTTTAATTACCAGTTTTAACATCATCTTATTAAAATGCTGCTAAACTGAGGGGCGGAGCCAAGATGGCGGCGTGAGTAGAGCAGTGGAAATCTCCTCCCAAAAACACATAGAGCTATGAAAATATAACAAAGAAAAATCTTCCTAAAATAGAGACCACAGGACACAGGACAACATCCAGACTACATCCACACCTGCAAGAACCCAGCGCCTTGTGAAGGGGGTAAGATACAAGCCCCAGCCCGGCGGGACCCGAGCGCCCCTCCCCCCGGCTCCCGGCGGGTGGAGAGAAACCGGAGCGGTTTTTTTGTTTTTTTTGGCGAGCGCTTTTTGGAAGCCTTAGAGGGACGGGCCCCCGTTGCTGGGGAGGCAGGGTGGCGGGACCGGTGAGGAGGTGCCTGGGAACGGCGCCGGAGGACAAAGAATATCCTGCGTTTCTCCCTGCGAGACCTGGGGGCGGGTGCCTGAGACCGGTGCCTGAGGACGGAGGAGGTCGCGCGTTTTTCCCCTTTTTTTTTTTTTCTCTTTTTGGCGAGCGCTTTTTGGAAGCCTTGAAGGGACGGGGACCCCAGTGCTAGGGAGGCACGGTGGCGGGACTGGTGAGCGGGTGGCTGGGACCGGCGCCTGAGGACAAAGAATATCCCCCGTTTTTCCCTGCGGGACCGGTGGGCGGGTGCCTGAGACCGGCACTTGAGGACAGAGGAAATCGCGCGTTTTTCCCCTTTTTTTTTTCTCTTTTCTGTGAGTGCTTTTTGGAAGCCTAAAAGGGACAGGGACCCCGGTGCTAGGGAGGCAGGGCGGCGGGACTGGTGAGCGGGTGCCTGGGACCGGCACCTGAGGACAAAGAATATCCCGCATTTTTCCCTGTGGGACCGGTGGGTGGGTGCCTGAGACCAGCACCTGAGGACGGAAGAAATCGCGCGTTTTTCCCCTTTTTTTTCTCTCTTTTTGCCGAGTGCTTTTTGGAAGCCTTGAAGGGACAGGGACCCCGGTGCTAGGGAGGCAGGGCGGCGGGACTGGTGAGCGGGTGCGTGGGACCAGTGCCTGAGGACAAAGAATATTGAGCGTTCCTTCCCTGAGGGACCGGTGGGTGGGTGCTTTTTGGAAGCCTTGAAAGGACAGGGACCCTGGTGCTAGGGAGACAGGGCAGCAGGACCAGTGAGCGGGTGCCTGGGACCGGCACCTGAGGACAAAAAAAAAAAAAAAAAAAAAAAAATCGCTTGTTTTTCCCCTTTTTTTCCTTTTTTTTTCTCTTTCTTTCTGTTCCCTCTCTCGTTGTTGCTGCTGTTGTTTTGGTTTGGAGAGTGCTTTTTGGAAATCTTAAAGGGGCAGGACAGGTCACTTAGACCAGAAGCAGGGAATCTGGGGATCTCTGGGCACTCTAACCCCCTGGGCAGCAGGGAGCACAGAGGCCCCTTACGGAGATAAATAGTCTCCTGGCTGCTCCCCCTCCAACGGGGCTCCACCATTTTGGAGGAACAGCCCCAGCCAGGCCAAGCCCACAGCAACAGCGGAGATAAACCCCAAAGCAACTGGGCAGGAAGCAGAAGCCCTGTCTGCGCACAGCTGCCCAGCACAAGCCACTAGAGGTCGCTATTCTCCCAGGAAAAGGCTACAAACCAACAAGAAGGGAAGCTCTTCCAGCGGTCACTTGTACCAGCTCTGCAAACTATCTCTATCACCATGAAAAGGCAAAACTACAGGCAGACAAAGATCACAGAGACAACACCTGAGAAGGAGACAGACCTAACTAGTCTTCCTGAAAAAGAATTCAAAATAAAAATCATGAACATGCTGACAGAGATGCAGAGAAAAATGCAAGAGCAATGGGATGAGATGCAGAGAAAAATGCAAGAGCAGTGGGATGAGATGCAGAGAAAAATGCAAGAGCAGTGGGATGAAGTCCGGAAGGAGATCACAGATGTCAGGAAAGAGATCACAGAAGTGAAACAATCCCTGGAAGGATTTATAAGCAGAATGGATAAGATGCAAGAGGCCATTGAAGGAATAGAAGCCAGAGAACAGGAACGTATAGAAGCTGACATAGAGAGAGATAAAAGGATCTCCAGGAATGAAACAACACTAAGAGAAATATGTGACCAATACAAAAGGAAAAACATTCGTATTATAGGGATACCAGAAGAGGAAGAAAGAGGAAAAGGGATAGAAAGTGTCTTTGAAGAAATAATTGCTGAAAACTTCCCCAAACTGGGGGAGGAAATAATCGAACAGACCATGGAATTATACAGAACCCCCAACAGAAAGGATCCAAGGAGGACAACACCAAGACACATAATAATTAAAATGGCAAGGATCAAGGACAAGGAAAGAGTTTTAAAGGCAGCTAGAGAGAAAAAGGTCACCTATAAAGGAAAACCAATCAGGCTAACATCAGACTTCTCAACAGAAACCCTACAGGCCAGAAGAGAATGGCATGATATACTTAATGCAATGAAACAGAAGGGCCTTGAACCAAGGATACTGTATCCAGCACGACTATCATTTAAATATGATGGTGGGATCAAACAATTCCCAGACAAGCAAAAGCTGAGGGAATTTGCTTCCCACAAACCACCTCTACAGGGCATCCTACAGGGACTGCTCTAGATGGGAGCACCCCTAAAAAGAGCACAGAACAAAACACACAACATATGAAGAATGGAGGAGGAGGAATAAGAAGGGAGAGAAGAAAAGACTCTCCAGACAGTGTATATAACAGCTCAATAAGCGAGCTAAGTTAGGCAGTAAGATACTAAAGAAGCTAACCTTGAACCTTTGGTAACCACGAATCTAAAGCCTGCAATGGCAATAAGTACATATCTTTCAATAGTCACCCTAAATGTAAATGGACTTAATGCACCAATCAAAAGACATAGAGTAATAGAATGGATAAAAAAGCAAGACCCATCTATATGCTGCTTACAAGAAACTCACCTTAAACCCAAAGATAAGCATAGACTAAAAGTCAAGGGATGGAAAAACATATTTCAGGCAAACAACAGTGAGAAGAAAGCAGGGGTTGCAGTACTAATATCAGACAAAATAGACTTCAAAACAAAGAAAGTAACAAGAGATAAAGAAGGCCACTACATAATGATAAAGGGCTTAGTCCAACAAGAGGATATAACCATTCTAAATATATATGCACCCAATACAGGAGCACCAGCATATGTGAAGCAAATACTAACAGAACTAAAGAGGGAAATAGACTGCAATGCATTCATTGTAGGAGACTTCAACACACCACTCACCCCAAAGGATAGATCCACCGGGCAGAAAATAAGTAAAGACACACAGGCACTGAACAACACACTAGAACAGATGGACCTAATAGACATCTATAGAACTTTACATCCAAAAGCAACAGGATATACATTCTTCTCAAGTGCACATGGAACATTCTCCAGAATAGACCACATACTAGCTCACAAAAAGAGCCTCAGTAAATTCCACAATATTGAAATTCTACCAACCAATTTTTCAGACCACAAAGGTATGAAAGTAGAAATAAATTCTACAAAGAAAACAAAAAGGCTCACAAACACATGGAGGCTTAACAACATGCTACTAAATAATCAATGGATCAATGAACAAATCAAAATAGAGATCAAGGAATATATAGAAACAAATGACAACAACAACACTAAGCCCCAACTTCTGTGGGATGCAGCGAAAGCAGTCTTAAGAGGAAAGTATATAGCAATCCAGGCACACTTGAAGAAGGAAGAACAATCCCAAATGAATAGTCTAACATCACAATTATTAAAACTGGAAAAAGAAGAACAAATGAGGCCTAAAGTCAGCAGAAGGAGGGACATAATAAAGATCAGAGAAGAAATAAACAAAATTGAGAAGAATAAAACAATAGCAAAAATCAACGAAACCAAGAGCTGGTTCTTTGAAAAAATAAACAAAATAAATAAGCCTCTAGCCCAACTTATTAAGAGAAAAAGAGAGTCAACACAAATCAACATAATCAGAAATGAGAATGGAAAAATCACGACAGACTCCACAGAAATACAAAGAATTATTAAAGACTACTATGAAAACCTATATGCCAACAAGCTGGAAAACCTAGAAGAAATGGACAACTTCCTAGAAAAATACAACCTTCCAAGACTGACCAAGGAAGAAACACAAAAGTTAAACAAACCAATTACAAGCAAAGAAATTGAAACAGTAATCAAAAAACTACCCAAGAACAAAACCCCGGGGCCGGACGGATTTACCTCGGAATTTTATCAGACACACAGAGAAGACATAATACCCATTCTCCTTAAAGTGTTCCACAAAATAGAAGAAGAGGGAATACTCCCAAACTCATTCTATGAAGCCAACATCACCCTAATACCAAAACCAGGAAAAGACCCCACCAAAAAAGAAAATTACAGACCAATATCCCTGATGAATGTAGATGCAAAAATACTCAATAAAATATTAGCAAACAGAATTCAACAGTATATCAAAAGGATCATACACCATGACCAAGTGGGGTTCATCCCAGGGATGCAAGGATGGTACAACATTCGAAAATCCATCAACATCATCCACCACATCAACAAAAAGAAAGACAAAAACCACATGATCATCTCCATAGATGCTGAAAAAGCATTTGACAAAATTCAACATCCATTCATGATAAAAACTCTCAGCAAAATGGGAATAGAGGGCAAGTACCTCAACATAATAAAGGCCATATATGATAAACCCACAGCCAGCATTATACTGAACAGCGAGAAGCTGAAAGCATTTCCACTGAGATCGGGAACCAGACAGGGATGCCCACTCTCCCCACTGTTATTTAACATAGTACTGGAGGTCCTAGCCACGGCAATCAGACAAAACAAAGAAATACAAGGAATCCAGACTGGTAAAGAAGAAGTTAAACTGTCACTATTTGCAGATGATATGATACTGTACATAAAAAACCCTAAAGACTCCACTCCAAAACTACTAGAACTGATATCGGAATACAGCAAAGTTGCAGGATACAAAATCAACACACAGAAATCTGTAGCTTTCCTATACACTAACAACGAATCAATAGAAAGAGAAATCAGGAAAACAATTCCATTCACCATTGCATCAAAAAGAATAAAATACCTAGGAATAAACCTAACCAAGGAAGTGAAAGACTTATACTCTGAAAACTACAAGTCACTCTTAAGAGAAATTAAAGGGGACACTAATAAATGGAAACTCATCCCATGCTCATGGCTAGGAAGAATTAATATCGTCAAAATGGCCATCCTGCCGAAAGCAATATACAAATTTGATGCAATCCCTCTCAAATTACCAGCAACATTCTTCAATGAATTGGAACAAATAATTCAAAAATTCATATGGAAACACCAAAGACCCCGAATAGCCAAAGCAATCCTGAAAAAGAAGAATAAAGTAGGGGGGATCTCACTCCCCAACTTCAAGCTCTACTACAAAGCCATAGTAATCAAGACAATTTGGTACTGGCACAAGAACAGAGCCACAGACCAGTGGAACAGATTAGAGACCCCAGAAATTAACCCAAACATATATGGTCAATTAATATTTGATAAAGGAGCCATGGACATACAATGGCAAAATGACAGTCTCTTCAACAGATGGTGCTGGCAAAACTGGACAGCTACATGTAGGAGAATGAAACTGGACCATTGTCTAACCCCATATACAAAGGTAAACTCAAAATGGATCAAAGACCTGAATGTAAGTCACGAAACCATTAAACTCTTGGAAAAAAACATAGGCAAAAACCTCTTAGACATAAACATGAGTGATCTCTTCTTGAACATATCTCCCCGGGCAAGGAAAACAACAGCAAAAATGAGCAAGTGGGACTACATTAAGCTGAAAAGCTTCTGTACAGCGAAAGACACCATCAATAGAACAAAAAGGAACCCTACAGTATGGGAGAATATATTTGAAAATGACAGATCTGATAAAGGCTTGACGTCCAGAATATATAAAGAGCTCACACGCCTCAACAAACAAAAAACAAATAACCCAATTAAAAAATGGGCAGAGGAACTGAACAGACAGTTCTCCAAAAAAGAAATACAGATGGCCAAGAGACACATGAAAAGATGCTCCACATCGCTAATTATCAGAGAAATGCAAATTAAAACTACAATGAGGTATCACCTCACACCAGTAAGGATAGCTGCCATCCAAAAGACAAACAACAACAAATGTTGGCGAGGCTGTGGAGAAAGGGGAACCCTCCTACACTGCTGGTGGGAATGTAAATTAGTTCAACCATTGTGGAAAGCAGTATGGAGGTGCATCAAAATGCTCAAAACAGACCTACCATTTGACCCAGGAATTCCACTCCTAGGAATTTACCCTAAGAACGCAGCAATCAAGTTTGAGAAAGACAGATGCACTCCTATATTTATCGCAGCACTATTTACAATAGCCAAGAATTGGAAGCAACCTAAATGTCCATCTGTAGATGAATGGATAAAGAAGATGTGGTACATATACACAATGGAATACTACTCAGCCATAAGAAGTGGAAAAATCCAACCATTTGCAGCAACATGGATGGAGCTGGAGAGTATTATGCTCAGTGAAATAAGCCAAGCAGAGAAAGAGAAATACCAAATGATTTCACTCATCTGAGGAGTATAGGAACAAAGGAAAAACTGAAGGAACAAAACAGCAGCAGAATTACAGAACCCAAAAATGGACTAACAGGTACCAAAGGGAAAGGAACTGGGGAGGATGGGTGGGCAGGGAGGGATAAGGGGGGGGAAGAAGAAGGGGGGTATTAAGATTAGCATGCATGGGGGGGAGGGAGAAAGGGGAGGGTGGGCTGCACAACACAGGAGGACAAGTAGTGACTCTACCACATTTTGCTAAGCTGATGGACAGTAACCGTAATGTGGTTGTTAGGGGGGACCTGATATAGGGGAGAGCATAGTAAACATAGTATTCTTCAGGTAAGTGTAGATTAAAAATTTAAAAAAAAAAAAGAAAGAAAGAAAGAAAAGGGGGATTACTCCTTAACAGGATAAAACTATTGGTAAATCAAAGATCAACGCATGCTTTAAATATCCTTAATGTTGATCACTTAAAGGGTGTCAGATGATCAGCTATGGAGGTACTCTTTTCTGATAATATTCCTTTCTCTTAATTTAAAAAAAAAAAAAAAAAAGCAGTTACTGTGTGCTGACCTCCAATGAGTTCTGCACAGTGGTATAGAGGGCATGTCAAAGTGTGGGCAAAGGGTCTGTTTGTTTCTAGGCAGAAGATCAAGGCCTAGCTTGGATACCCAGAAAATGAACTAAGATACGATATGAGGAGGAGCTTCCGGCATCAGCACTCTCTGGAGGACTCGTGCCGGGGGATGATCATCAAAAAGCCTCCACAGGGATCCGGACGATGCTGCGGTTGTGGCTGCATCCAGCCCACCGTCTCCTGGACTTGCCATAAGAAGGAGGAGGGAGATGTCTAGGCTGGCATGTGCATACAGTGAGACAACGAATTTGACTGGATCTGTACTGTTGGAACTCAACCAGGAGTTGGGAGGGGTGCAAGTTGTAGCACCCCAAAATCTCATGACTATAGACTATCTATGGTTAAAAGAACATATGGGATGTGAACAGATCCCAGAAATGGGCTGCTTTAATTTGTCTGATGGTTCAAGTACAGTTCGAAAATATCCATCATATCATAGATAAATTTTCACAAATGCCTAGGGTGCCTAAATGGTTTTCTTGGCTTCACTGGAGATGGCTGGTAATTATAGATTTGCTTTGTTTATGTCACCGTATTCCTATTATGTTAATATGTGTGTGCAAATTAGTTAGTAGTTTAAAACCTGTACATACTTAAGGTACTATACAAGAAGATATGTCAAAGAAATAATCAATCCTCCCAAGTTTCCTTCATATGCTACATCTATAGCTTTTCTTCTTCCTTCCTAATTACAAACCTTAAATAGAATTCGTGCCTCATATCGAATTTACCGAGTATCATAATTCCTCCAGGTGGTAAAGATACCTCGAGACAAGTGCTGGGCATAGAAGCCACAGGGCATAAAGCTGCAAAGAAGTAAAAAGCTAACCTTTGCAAACAATATGGCTTCTCTCTCACTTACCAACTTTACATTTCCCTGTATGGCCCCGGAAGATGACTGGTTAGCCAGAGACGGGTAAGATTCCTCAAGGGAGGAACAACCTAAGACAGGCACAGTCGCAGGGGGGCCATCAGGTGAGAATTTGGGGATCAACAGAGGTGAGGCTCAGAACCTCACCCCCGCTGCTTTGAGAGAAATCTTCTGCATCCGTGGATGTCTTGCTGCCCTTGTCTAGCCTGGATTAATACTTAGTCCATAGGCACACACCTGATCATCTGATCATCTACATTTGCCTTCTTACAGCACTAAACTATGTTTTCTACCTTTATCTTGCATCTACCTACCACTTCAGCATTTTATTAAAAATAAAAATAATAATAATAATAGGAGAAATGTGGGATCAACATATAAATCAAGTACAAAAATCAAATGAATATTCATATTTGACCTGATGGTTTATAGGTCATATTGCATGATCAAAACCGAAAGTTTCTGTGATGAATGCCCTTGTACTGTTCACCATGTAAGAATTTATTCACTCTGTAAGAATTCGTTCACCATGTAAGAACTTGTTCGTTATGCTTCAGAAGATTGGAGACTGACGAGAATTAGGCTTGAGATGGATTAATGATTGTACATTGAGCATTGACCCCCCTATACTGAATTTTATTGTTGTTAACAACCATTTGATCAATAAATGAGAGATGCCCTCTCAAAAAAAAAAAGTGATCAAATGAAAGACAAGCAGGTCTGTAAGGGGTGGACTGCAGCAGCCAGTCCCGTCAGCTCATCTGTGCTAGTTTCAGGCATTCTTCCCACGGGCTGGGGCCACTTCCCCAAGGACCCTAACCTGATTTGATCAGCTTTCCCCAGGCCAAGTTGGAGGGGGGCTCTGAGCCAGGAGTGTTCTCCCCCACATGTGCGAGCTGAAGAGGAAGAAGCCTCCATGAGAAGCAGGCCGCTTGCATAAAGCTGGATTGAAGAAGCTGTTATTCACTTAGTACTTAGATGACTTTTTCAAAGTTACATTTTAAAGGTTTATAATATTCAAGTAGTTACATTTAATATAAATTAAATCCCAAGCTTCCTACAGACTACTTCTACTTTTCCTTGGCTGGGAAGTAGAGTGGAGTAGGGTATGTGATTAACCTTGAAAGACCTCAACATAGACCCATCCTTGTAGCAATTATTATTTATTTTGTGCAATTACATCTCAATTCCTGACTGTTGTCTCCTGGGAGGTAAAATGGGCACCCAGCCTAACATGCAAAAACCACCCTAATTCATATGTACTGATAAGGCAAAAATAATTGTCTTAATAATTATATGCACAAAATGTCCAACTTTATAAAATGGCAATAGCTGCTTTTTAGTATAAGCAATAAATAATCAATAGTGTAACTCCAAAAAAAAAAAAAAAAATGCTGCTAAACTTTAATTGTATTTCTGTTCTAGAGTGAGTCAGCATAGAACCCAAAGGTGCTCAGAGTGTGTTTTGATGGTGAGGAAGGTGACAGCTATTTCTGAAAAGAGGCAGGAATTTTTATTAATTCGTATTACAACTGGAGACAACTGTTCTCAGGTTGTCCCTTCCTTCTGTATTTGTGTGCCATTCCTAAACATTCTACATCACTGTTTAACACAAAAGTATAAATACAGTTGATGTATGTGGATTATAGTCTATCAAGAACTTCAGTGGAGATTCAGCATTTCTGACAAATAAGCTTCCTCTCTTTACTCTCCAGATCCTTCTCCATTTCTTTGCGTCTACCCCTCTTAATGAACCCCCTCTTCCCTGTGTATACTAATTCATTAGCCAGAAGAATTCATGAGAGCACAGATATTCAAAGCACCAAAAACAACTTTCAAACGTAACCATTTAGAAACTTCTACAGCAACTGGACTGAATAATTTTATATACATGTTCAATCTAATAATAAAAACATACATGCAATGCAAGCTTACACCTTAGTATTTTTTTCCATCAAATAATTTTTCTTGTCTTTTTACAAATTGGGTGGCAGGGAGATAGGCCAGGTCCTTCACCAGTTTGATAAGCACTTCTAAAGCACAGCAAGTTACAGGAACAGGCTCCTGATGCTGTGAACACCATACAATTGGAGTTCTGTTTATTCTTTCCTACAGTAAGTACTGCCAATTCTTCATACAGGCCAGGTACTTTGTTACATGTGTATATGTTGGTGAGTAAGAAAACCACAGGGAATTTCTTTGGAGCACATGAAGACAGAATTAGAAGTGGCAATATCAACTGGAGACTAAAAAAGAGAGAAGCAACCACATGTGTACCTATGTATATGTAAATAGTCACAAACTTTCTCATCAATGGTTATCATGCTTACAAGAGATGAGCAACAATGCTCTTCCATCCTCAATGTTTCACACAAACTTCCAGTATGCATGCTGTCCTTAGTTAAAAGTAATCACTCCATAAAAAGTCACCTGGGGTCAAGACTCCAGTGTGGTATGCCACAGATCTCTTATCATCTATGTATGGCATTTACTTTACATTTCACTAAACACATTCTCAAATTTGTACGTTACCCCCACTGATGGAGAGCTCCTCAGAGTCAGTGACCATGAATTATGTGTATTTATTATGACCACTCAAGAACCAATGAATTCAGCAGCTCCATGGAGAAGTTACCTATTCTGTCCTGCCATTCCTAAGAGGCACGTCTGTGGAAATTCTTATCTTCTGTGGAAATACTGACTTAGGAGTAGGATGGAAGAGAGGAAAAGCAGGGACTGCAGCAATGAGGGAAAGAGATGAGAAGGCAGAAAATGTTCTGAGGGAGAGGCATGGCATTAACCCACCTCTTTTTACATTTCTGCTTCTGCCATCAACTGACAAATCGTTAAGAATGAGAAACTATGATAAATCAGCACCAGAGGTTGCTTTGTCTACCTTGATTCTTGATTGAACATGACATAGGAAAATAGCACAGAGAACCAAAATGGAAGAGAGATGGGAAGAAAAACAAAGAGCTTATTTTCAAACCACACATTTGTTCAGAATTTTTAAACCCTCTCTTCTTATTTATTACTCATTCTCTCAAAACTTCCAAGCCCAGGCCCAGCTCAGGGAGCAGAGCGGATGTTTCTGTAATGCTTTATTTCCCATCCCCCAGCTCCAACTGACTAGACCAGGGGTGGATCTTAACCCAAGAAGTTGATCCACACCTAAGACCATGACCTATGCTTAAAACAGAGAGATAGGCCTAGCTAATCAAGTCCCTTTACTTCGGCACTGGGCAAGACAATAGCCACGAGCCATGAGCCACATATGGTCACTTAAAATTTGGTTTTAAAAATGCAGATACTCGGTTGCACTAGCTACATGTGACTAGTGACTACTGCATAGAGCAGCAGAGATACAGAACATTTTTTATCACCACAGAAAGTTCTACTGCACAGCACTGCTCTACAGAATCTGGAAGTAGTTGACAAAACACAGTGATGAACTGAGAAGTGGAGAAGTTGCAACTAGACACAGTGTGTTAGTTGACACACTGAAGGGGCAGTGGCAAGAGGTAACAGGGGTCATGCTACAATAAAGATGAAGTTTAAAAACATGCTAAGTGAAAGAAGTCAATCACAAAAGGCTACTACATACTGTGTGATGTCATTTATATGAAATGTCCAGAACAGGCAAATCTAGAGAGACAGAAAGTAGATTACTAGTTGCCTAGGACTGGGGATTGGAATGAGTGTGGAAATGAATGATTGCTAGTGGGTACCAGGTTTTCTTTTGGGGTGAAGAAAATATTCTGGAATTAAGACAGTGGTGAAAGTTGCACAGCTGTGCGGATATAGTAAAAATCACTGAATTGTGTACTTTAAAAAGGTAAATTCTTATGTCATACTAATTATATCTTAAATTTGAGAACTAGAAACAGAAACGAGTCAGAAGACAGGCTGGAAGGATAGTGGCAAGGCAAAGCCATGCTGTAACCAAAGTTACAAGGTAGATGACAGAGCAGAAGCAGCTTATACAGAAAAGCAGAATGTGTGTCCCGACAAGCTGGGAGTTTACAGGCCTTCCAGCTGGGAAGCTCATGATTACATTATAGTCCTGTCCACAAGTATCCTTTTAGGAAAATTCTTTCATTTACACTAGGTTGAATGGCTGGTTATCTGTTCCTTACAGCCAAACAAGCTGGCCAATGCTACGTTCACATCTGTTTAAAAAGTCATTTCTGAAACTTTTCCTTTTGCACTTTTTTCACTCACCCCTTCTCATTACCTATTGACCTTCACTTGTTCATTATACAAACAGCAAGTTTTTAGATACTTACTGGTAAGTCCCACCACCTCATCAGTGGGCATAAATATTTACTGTATCCAATCTCCAGCCACTGTGAGGTCACTCTGGCTTACACACTGTGCTGTCAAAAAACTGACACTGAAGAACATCAGAATAGGAAGCATCCAAAAATACTGGCCTAAGTTACTTACCAGCTATTCTCTAGTGAATACAAGATAGGACGTGTCTATGGGGGAAGGAGGTGATTTTCATGTGCATAAAGGAAGATCTGTTAGCTGGGACCTGAGGTCTAGAAAAATCTATCAATGAAGGTTTTAAATTACCATTCAAAAATAGAACAGCTGAGAATCTGCTTGTGAAGGTTTTCCACCTTCTTCCCTGAAGAATGGAGATACCATCAAGAAACTTTATTTCAGCAATCACTTCTAACTATAAAAACCCTCACTGGGCTTATGATTCATTCACCTCTATTTCCCAAACTTGTACTATGGCCATATACTAGATACTACAAGAGGCTATACAAGTGGACTGAGGAATACCTACCTGCCTTGGAGGCAATGACACCTAACAAGAAGAAGGAAAAACTATCATACCCCACAAATGTTTTTAACAGATATATAACAAGTTCTGTAGAAAAAGTGGCTAATATGGTTTATTTTATTTGGAGGAAGGGGGAGGTATGTACAGGGATTTAAGCTAATTAGACTAAGAAGCTAGAAAAAAGTGCTATATAGAATGGAAGTATGAAAGCCTAAGGGGCTGATGAAGAATAAGGATTCAGAAGAGAGAGGAGAGAAGAGGGAGATACCATGAGAAGGTAAAAAAAGGACCGGACAAAGTTAGCAGAAAGCATAAAAACATTCTAAAAAATAAGAAAAAAGGAGAGAAAACATTAAAAAAGCAAAGTGAACACAGAGATAGGTTGGAGAGATGTAGTGAAGGGCTTTCCATGCTATACTGACAGGCTTGGACTTTAAAATTTTTAAACAAAAGAATGAATGGACGTATCTTTTAAAAGACAACCTGGCAATAATATACAGGATGAAATAAAGAGAAGAAATACGGAGATCAAAAAGCTCTTGCACAGAGGCGGAGCCAACATGGTGTGAGTAGGACAGTGAGAATCCTCTTCCAAAAACATATATATTTTTGAAAATACAACAAATACAACTAATCCTAAAAGAGAGACCAGAAGACACTGGACAACAGCAAGACTACATCCACACGTGCGAGAGCACAGAGCCTGGAGAAAGGGGTAAGATACAAGCCCGGGTCCGGCAGGACCCGAGCGCCCCTCACCCCAGCTCCCGGCAGGAGGAGAGGAGTCAGAGCGGGGAGAGAGAGGGAGCCCAGGACTGCTAAACACCCAGCCTGAGCCATCAGCACCAGAGCGCAGACACAGTGCATGCGTGGAGGGCTGGAAACTAGGGAAACAGGGCAGCAAGATGTCTGAGCGGGTTCCGAAACTGATGCCCCTGTGACAAAGAAAAGCGAGTGCTTTTTGAAAGCCTTAAAGAGACAGGGATGCAACAGCTGGACGGATACAACACAGGTCACAACCCAGTTGCCGGAAATTACAGGGAAAAACGGGCACACTAATCCCCTGCGCAACATCTCTGAGAACCCTCATGGAGGTAAACAGCCAAACAGCCCCCCGTCCATTACCCCTCCAGGTGCGGCGAAACCAGAGCAGCAGCCTGAGGCTGGCAACGCCCTCACCAAGGGAGCTACCTCCATACCAGCCCGGCAAGACACAAAGACAGAAACTACACGCAATTACCCAACACAAGCCACTAGGGGTCGCAGTTGTCCCAGTAAAGAAAGGCCAGTAGCAAGTGGAAAGTTTGGCCCTCTCAGCTGACAGTCAATACCACTTGTCAACATGAAAAGGCAAAAAAATATGACTGACCCAGACAGCTTTGGCATCTACTACATCTTCCCCTGAAAAGGAACCTGGGGAGAGAGATTTAACCAGTCTTCCTGAAAAAGAATTCAAAACACAAGTCATAAGCATCCTAATGGACTTGCAGAGAAATATGCAAGAACTAAGGAAGGAGAATACAGAAATAAAATAAGCTCTGGAAGGACTTCAAAACAGAATGGACGAGATGCAAGAGACCATTAATGGACTAGAAAACAGAGAACAGGAACACAGAGAAGCTAATGCAGACAGAGATAAAAGGATCTCCAGGAATGACAGAATTCTAAGAGAGCTGAGTGACCAATCGAAATGGAACAATATCTGCATTATAGGGGTACCAGAAGAAGAAGAGAGAGAAAAAGGGATAGAAAGTATCTTTGAAGAAATAATTGCTGAAAACATCCCCAAACTAGGGGAGGAAATGGCCTCTCAGACAACAGAGGTACACAGAACTCCCATGACAAGCGATCCAAGGAGGGCAACACTAAGACATAATCATTAAAATGGCAAAGATCAAAGTATTAAACGCAGCCAGAGAGAAAAAGAAGGTTACCTACAAAGGAAAACCCATCAGGCTATCATCAGACTTCTCAACAGAAACCCTACAGGCCAGTCGAGAATGGCATGGTATACTTAATGCAATGACACATAAGGGCATCGAAACAATAATACTGTATCCAGCACAATTATCATTTAAATATGAAGGAGGGATTCAACAATTCCCAGACAAGCAAAAGTTGAGGGAATTTGCCTCCCACAAACCACCTCTACAGGGCATCTTACTGGGACTGCTCTACATGGGAGCACTCCTAAAAAGAGCAGAGAACAAAACACACAACATATGAAGAGAGGAGGAGGAATAAGAAGGGAGAGAAATAAAGAATCATCAGACCGTGTTTATAATAGCTCAACAAGCGAGTTAAGTTAGATAGTAAGATAGTAAAGAAGCTAACCCTGAACCTTTGGTAACCACAAACTTAAAGCCTGCAATGGCAATAAGTTCATACGTCTCAATAATCACCCTAAATGTAAATGGACTGAATGCACCAATCAAAAGACACAGAGTAATAGAAAGGATAAAAAAGCAAGATCCATCCATATTCTGCTTACAAGAGACTCACCTCAAACGCAAAGACATGCACAGACTTAAAGTCAAGGGATGGAAAAAGATATTTCATGCAAACAACAGAGAGAAAAAAGCAGGTGTTGCAATACTAGTATCAGACAAAATAGACTTCAAAATAAAGAAAGTAACAAAAGATAAAGGACATTACATAATGATAAACGGCTCAGTCCAACAAGAGGATATAACCATTGTAAATATATATGCACCCAATACAGGAGCACCAACATATCTGAAACAAATACTAACAGAACTAAAGGAGGAAATAAAATGCAATGCATTTAATCTAGGAGACTTCAACACACCACTCACTCCAAAGAACAGATCCACCAGACAGAAAATAAGGACACAGAGGCATTGAACAACACACTACAACAGATGGACCTAATAGACATCTACAGAACTCTACATTCAAAAGCAACAGGATACACATTCTTCTCAAGTGCACATGGAACATTCTCCAGAATAGACCACATACTAGGCCACAAAAAGAGCCTCAGTAAATTCAAAAAGATTGAAATCCTACCAACCAACTTTTCAGACCACAAAGGCATAAAACTAGAAATAAAACTGTACAAAGAAAGCAAAAAGGCTCACAAACACATAAAGGCTTAACAACACGCTCCTAAATAATCAATGGATCAATGACCAAATCAAAATGGAGATCCAGCAATATATGGAAACAAATGACAAAAACACAAAGGCCCAACTACTGTGGGATACAGCAAAAGCAGTCTTAAGAGGAAAGTATATAGCAATCCAGGCACCTGAATAAGGAAGAACAATCCCAAATGAATGCTCTAATGTCACAATTATCGAAATTGGAAAAAGAAGAACAAATGAGGCCTAAGGTCAGCAGAAGGAGGGACATAATAAAGATGAGAGAAGAAATAATAAAAATTGAGAAGAATAAAACAATACCAAAAATCAATGAAACCAAGGGCTGGTTCTTCAAGAAAATAAACAAAATAGATAAGTCTCTAGCCAGACTTATTAAGAGGAAAAGAGAGTCAACACAAATCAACAGAATCAGAAACGAGAAAGGAAAAATCACGACGGACCCCACAGAAATACAAAGAATTATTAGTGAGTACTATGAAAACCTATATACTAACAAGCTGGAAAACCTAGGAGAAATAGACAACTTCCTAGAAAAATACAACCTTCCAAGACTGACCCAGAAAGAAACAGAAAATCTAAACAGACCAATTACCAGCAATGATACTGAAGCTGTAATCAAAAAACTACCAAAGAACAAAACCCCCGGGACAGATGGATTCACCTCGGAATTTTACCAGACATACAGAGAAGACATAATACCCATTCTCCTTAAAGTTTTCCAAAACACAGAAGAGATGGGGATACTCCCAAACTCATTCTATGAAGCCAACATCACCCCAATAACAAAACCAGGCAAAGACCACACCAAAAAAGAAAACTACAGACCAATATCCCTGATGAACATAGATGCAAAAATACTCAACAAAATATTAGCATACCGAATTCAAAAATACATCAAAAGGATTGTACACCATGACCAAGTGGGATTCATCCCAGGGATGCAAGGATGGTACAACATTCGAAAATGCATCAACATCATCCACCACATCAACAAAAAGGACAAAAACCACATGATCATCTCCATAGATGCAGAAAAAGCATTTGACAAAATTCAACATCCATTCTTGATCAAAACTCTCAGCAAAATGGGAATAGAGGGCAAGTACCTCAACATAATAAAGGCCATTTATGATAACCCACAGCCAACATTATACTGAACAGCGAGAAGCTGAAAGCTTTTCCTCTGAGATCGGGAACTAGACAGGGATGCCCACTCTCCCCACTGTTATTTAACATAGTACTGGAGGTCCTAGCCACAGCAATTAGACAAAACAAAGAAATACAAGGAATCCACATTGGTAAAGAAGAAGTTAAACGGTCACTATTAGCAGATGACATGATATTGTACATAAAAAACCCTAAAGACTGCACCCCAAAACTACTAGAACTGATATAAGAATACAGCAAAGTTGCAGGATACAAAATTAACACACAGAAATCTGTGGTTCTCCTATACACTAACAATGAACCAACAGAAAGAGAAATCAGGAAAACAACTCCATTCACAATTGTATTAAAAAGAATAAAATACCTAGGAATAAAACTAACCAAAGAAGTGAAAGACTTATACTCTGAAAACTACAAGTCACTCTTAAGAGAAAACAAAGGGGACACTAACAAATAGTAACACATCCCATGCTCATGGCTAGGAAGAATTAATATCGTCAAAATGCCATCCTACCCAAAGCAATATACAGATTTGATGCAATCCCTATCAAACTACCAGCAACATTCTTCAATGAACTGGAACAAATAATTCAAAAATTCATATGGAAACACCAAAGACCCCGAATAGCCAAAGGAATCCTGACAAAGAAGAATAAAGTAGGGGCGATCTCACTCCCCAACTTCAAGCTCTACTATAAAGCCATAGTAATCAAGACAATTTGGTACTGGCACAAGAACAGAGCCACAGACCACTGGAACAGACTAGAGACTCCAGACATTAACCCAGACATATATGGTCAATTAGTATTTGATAAAGGAGCCATGGACATACAATGGCTAAATGACAGTCTCTTCTACAGATGATGCTGGGAAAAACTGGACAGCTACATGTAGGAGAATGAAACTGGACCATTGTCTAACCCCATATACAAAAGTACACTCAAAATGGATCAAAGACCTGAATGTAAGTCATGAAACCATTAAACTCTTGGAAAAAAACATAGGCAAAAACCTCTTAGACATAAACATGAGTGACCTGTTCTTGAACATATCTACCCAGGCAATGAAAACAACAGCAAAAATGAGCAAGTGGGACTATATTAAGCTGAAAAGCTTCTGTACAGCAAAAGACACCATCAATAGAACAAAAAGTAACCCTACAGTATGGGAGAATATATTTATAAATGACAGATCCGATAAAGGCTTGACGTCCAAAATATATAAAGAGCTCACATTCCTCAACAAACAAAAATCACATAATCCAATTAAAAAACTGGGCAGAGGAAGTGAACAGTTTTCCAAAAAAGAAATACAGATGGCCAACAGACACATGAAAAGATGCTCCACATCACTAATTATCAGAGAAATGCAAATTACAACTACAATGAGGTATCACCTCACACAAGTAAGGATGGCTGCCATCCAAAAGACAAACAACAACAAATGTTGACGAGGCTGTGGAGAAAGGGGAACTCTCCTACACTGCTGGTGAGAACGTAAATTAGTTCAACCATTGTGGAAAGCAGTATGGAGGCTCATCAAATTGCTCAAAAGAAACTTACCATTTGACCCAGGAATTCCACTCCTAGGAATTTACCCTAAGAACGCAGCAATCAAGTTTGAGAAAGACAGATATACCCCTATGTTTATCGCACCACTATTTACAATAGCCAAGAATTGGAAGCAACCTAAATGTCCATCGGTAGATGAAGGGATAAAGAAGATGTGGTACATACACACAATGGAATACTACTCAGCCATAAGAAGAGGGAAAATCCTACCATTTGCAGCAACATGGATGGAGCTGGAGGGTATTATGGTCAGTGAAGTAAGCCAAGTGGAGAAAGAGAAATACCAAATGATTTCACTCATCTGTGGGGTATAAGAACAAAGGAAAAACTGAAGGAACAAAGCAGCAGTGGAATCACAGAACCCAAGAATGGACTAACAGGTACCAAAGGGAAAGGGACTGGGGAGGATGGGTGGGCAGGGAGGGATAAGAGGGGGGAGAAGGGGGGTATTAAGATTAGCATGCATGGGGGGGTGGGAGAAAGGGGAGGACTGTACAACACAGAGAAGACAAGTAGTGATTCTACAACATTTTGCTATGTTGATGGACAGTGACTGTAAAGGGGTTTATAGGGGGGACCTGGTATAGGGGAGAGCCTAGTAAACATAATATTCTTCATGTAAGTGTAGATTAATGATAACAAAAAAAAAAAGAATGAAAGAAAAGGGGGATTACTCCCTGATAGGATAAAACTAACTGTAAATCAATGATTAATGCATGCTTTGAATATCCTTAATTTTTATCACTTAAAGGGTGTCAGATGATCGGCTATGGAGGTATATTTTTCTGATAATATTCTTTTCTCTCAAAAAAAAATTAAATTAAATAAATAAAAATAAAAATAAAAAAAAGCAGTTCCTGTGTGGTGACCTCCAATGACTTCTACACAATGGTATAAAGGACATATCAAAGTGTGGGCAAAGGGTCTGTTTGTGTTTATACAGAAGATCAAAGCCTAACTTGGCTACCTAGAAAGTGAACGAAGATAGGATGTGAAGAAGAACTTCCAACATCAGCACTCTCTGGAAGACTCATACCAGAAGATGATCATCAAAAAACCTCAACAAAGATCCAGGCGATGCTGCAGTTGTAGCTGCATCCATCCCACCATTTCCTGGACTTGCCATTGCAATGAAGAAGGCGATGTCTAAACTGGCCTGTGCATACAGTAAAACAACAAATTTGACTGGATCTATACTGTTCGAACTCAACCAAGAATTAGGAGAAGTGCAAGTTGTAGCACTCCAAAATCTTACAACTACAGACTATCTACTGTTAAAAGAACATATGGGATGTGAACACTTCCCAGGAATGGGTTGTTTTAATTTGTCTGATTTCTCTCAGACTGTTCAACTACAGTTGGACAATATCTATCATATCATAGACAAATTTTCACAAATGCCTAGGCTGCCTAACTGGTTTTCTTCCATCACTGGAGATGGCTAGTAATTATAGATCTGCTTTGGTTATGTAACTGTATTCCTATTATGTTAATATGCGTGTGCAATTTAATTAGTAGTTTAAAACCCATACATGCTTACGTTACTTTACAAGAATATATGTCAAAGAAATAATCAATCTTCCCATGTTTTCTTCTGCCTGCTACTTCTATAGCTTTTCTTCTTCCTTCCTAATTACAACCCTTAATAGAATTCGTGCCTCATACCAAATTTACCAAGTATCATAATTCCTCCAAGTGGTAAAGATACCTCAAGACAAATGCTGGGCATAGAAGCCACAGGGCAGAAATCTGCAAAGAAGTATAAGGCTAACCTTTTCAAACAGTATTGCCTCTCTCTCACTTACCAACTTTACATTTCCCTGTATGGCCCCGGAAGATGACTGGTTAGCCAGAGATGGGTAAGATTCCTCAAGGGAGGAACAACCTAAGACAGGCACAGTCGAAGGGGGTCCATCAGGTGAGAAATTGGGGATCAACAGAGGTGAGGCTTAGAACCTCACCCCCTCCCCTGTTTTGAGAGAAATCTTCTGCATCCGTGGATGTTTTATTGCCCTTGTCTAGCTTGGATTAACACTTAGTCTACAGGCACACACCTGATCATCTAAATTTGCTCTCTTACAACACTAAACTATGTTTTCTACCTTTACCTTGCATCTACCTACCACTTCAGCATTTTATTTAAAAAAAAAATAATAATAATAAAGGGAGAAATGTGGGATCCACATATAAATCAAGTATAAAAATCAAACAAATATTCATATTTGACCTGATTGTTTATAGTTCATAATGCGTGATCAAAACCGAAAGTTTCTGTGATGACTGCCCTTGTACTCTTCACCATGTAAGAACTTGTTCGTTATGCTTCAGAAGATTGGAGACTGACGAGAATTAGGCTTGGGGTGGATTAATGATTGTGCATTGAGCATTGACTGCCCTATACAGAATTTTATTGTTGTTAACAACCATTTGATCAATAAATATGAGAGATGCCCTCTCAAAAAAGAAAAAAAGCTCTTGCAGAAACTAGCTGCTAAGATTAAGTCCTGTCTCAAACAACGCTGAGAAAATGGAGGCGGGGCTTGGGGGGGGCGGCGGGCAGTATCCACTAAGACTCAGAAATCACTAGATAAAGGAGACAGGGGAAAGGAAGAAGTTACTGATCACTCCTGGGTTCCAGCAGAGACAAAATGGGGAACTGTTTCCGTGGGAGGAAGCATCCAGATAGAGGTATCCAATGGTCGGTATTTAAAATTAAGTCAGAGAGCATGGAGGCAATTGGGGAATAGATACAGATAGATACAGATCTAAGAAAGAGAGAAGCACATTAGTGCCCCCTTAAGCAATGGGAAGCAAGAGTAAAAGGCCCAAAAAACAAATGGAAAACATTCATGTGTATGAGCATAGTAAGAGGAACCAGCAGAACCTGAAGAGTGCTCAGAGAGAAACAAGGGCATTTGTTACAAAGAGAGGAACCAGGACTCAGGTCCCCTGGCCCTTCCACAGCTCCTCCAGCAATTCTTCTCTGCTGTAAAGAAATTTTGAAATAGGTAACATTGTTAAATCACATTTCCAGGTGAAATCACATCACAGACAACCACTGATGTCTCAAGCCTCCTGCTAAAGTAGTACAAGTGAAAAGAAAAGCTAAGAATTCAAAAGAGGAGGCAAGCACACACCATCCTGAAGTACGTTGTTCTCAACTCTTCGGTGTTTTAGTGTATGGTGCCCATGGGAGCAGGCCTGGGGGCTCATAGTAATAGTTAACGGGTAACTGCTCAATGACACCTGAGGCAACCTGGTCTAGGGAGCAAAAATAAAGAGGGTATAGTTAAGCTGGCATTTGCGACCCAAGGTTGTCACCAACTGTCCTTAGGCTAGTCAGTTATTAGCTTCTCTCAACTGCGTTTCTCATTTCATTGTAAAATGGGGAGAATAGCTTATGTCCAAAAAACCTCACAAAGTTTCTGTAAAGATGAATGTCTAAAACAAAAGCTAAGGCACATGGATAAAAATGATTTAACAGTGTATGCTCTGATTACCTCTAATCAGAATGGCTGTTTAATCCATTAGTTCTCAAACTTCAGCATGCATGAAAACCACATGGGACACCGTTAGAATACAGATTTTTGGGACCTATTTTAGCATAAAAATTCATGGACATGGATGCAGGAATATGCATTTTTGCAGCAACTTTTATGCAGTGATCCAGATTTCATGGGAATTAATCCAACCTCATAAAAGATGAGAAAACAGGCTGAAAATGCTGTATCTAAGGAATGAACATCAGGCAGTAGCCCAGCATAGAAAGTATTACAATGGAAGATAATTTGAGCCATGAAGTCCAATTACTAGGGATCAATGTGTCTGATACACAGAAATATTTTTATTATGTGTTAAGTCTTTATGATGGCATTTGTTGTGATTTCACCTGTTGTCTAAACTATTTCTGCAGTAAAAAAAAAACTCACAAGGAGACGCATTTAATTTACCAGTATTTTGAAGACTACAGGAAAGGCATGGGATCCATCTCAAATGAGCAAGCCAGCTAACTCTGAAACCCCACAAAGTATTCCACAAAGAACTGTCCAGAATCTGTTATTATTCACACCAGTTACACTTAACCACAGGGTAGACTGATTTGCACATGGAGGCCTAAACTCAAAGACTTGTATCTACCACCTGTTATCTAGGGAATATCCCTAGACATAGTTAATATTCTTGGCTTTGAATAACGTAAGGTCATTTGCTTAAGGTTCCAAGATTAAAGTAACTGAAATCAAGAGTTAGAAGTGTGTCTTCTCTACAGAGCCCAGAATTCAGGCTCCCAGGAGCTACAGCTCAGGGCCAGGTTAGCATTTCCTCTGTGTACAACAGCGGTGTCACTTCTTGAACAGCACTGTAAACTGATTAGGTTTCTCATTCCCGTTTTCAAAACTCTTGTGGGCAAAGTGCCAATCAAAATTGATCCAGTTTTCTTTTTGTGGGGGGGGGGGGGGGGGGGGGAGCAGGGAGGAATACCGGAACACATTTGATGTCTCGGCCATCATGTATTCTGCTGCACTTTCTATTGGACTTGTGGGGACAGATGGAATCAAGGTCCAGGATTACACTTAACATGTCAATACAGCATTTGATATACACTACTAAATACAGCCAGGCCACCAGTTTCCTCTGTGATATTAAGTCTAAGAATTTATCATTAATACATAAATAACTTCCCAAAACATTATTTGAAACTGCATACCCAACCCAAAGCAATATAACTATATTGTTTAAAAAAAAAAAACGTGGAATTTATTTATTTTATGGGGAAACACCACAGCTTGAAGGGACTCGAGTCAGCACACTTGAGTTGATGTTACTGGTCATATATCAAACGCACCCACCCCATGCACAGAACTTAGTTGTAGCCTTGAGGAAATCAGCAGAAGTAAGATAAAGTCAGACTACAACAGAAAATAACAGTAGCATGGACTTTGGCTTCCTCACCCAATTTTTTCTTCCCTCATTTAAGGAAAGGAACCAGTTCATCAAATAACAAAGAAAGAAGCCCTGTTTCTCTGCTTATAAATATTAGATAACAAAAATACTTACACAGGACTGGAATTCAAAGAGCAATGATCCACCATCATTTCTGGAAGGAAATCCAACTTAAACGCAGCCATCACCTCACTCTCCCCTTCAGAAGCCAGTGACATTAACTTGCTGCACTTGTCTGATCCACAAATACACACAGCTTTAGCTTCCTGGGCCCCACAAAAAACACAAAGTGGAAACAGGAGCTCAGGGAAACCAGCAATAAGTGCCACAGAAACAGGCAGGACTGAGGAAGGGAAGGGGAGCATTGGATTAAAAGGGTGATGTGACTATGTGAACGGAGGCTCAGCCCGGCACACAATGAAAGTGCTGATGCACCAGGCTTGTTTTGTGTGATTTTCCCTGGCAAAGCATTTCTAAGTGCACTGTCAGATAAATAGAGTGTCAGATCCATGAAGACAGCAGTAGCTAACAGACCAGAAGAAACAAACTTGTTTCATATCCTCCAAACTCCTCCTTGCAAATCAGTTTTTGAGGAGCTCCAAAGCTTGAAACTACCTGAAACAAAAAAAAAAAACCCAAAAACCTCACCTCCTACGGTCTGAAAATGGTTATCGTTTGGAAAGAAGAACTGGGTTGTTAGCCTTGGTCTGAACTTATTTCCATGTGCCAAAGACAGCAATGAGCACAGTGCCTGAGTTCAAACTAATCTCCAGATAGTTGCATAAGGAGCAGTAGTAGTTCAGACAATCCAAAGCAGGCCAGAGGCAAGCTGGCTGAAGAAGAGGCCACGACTCACTACTCACATTCTACTACTTACACTGCACCGACCTTGCTTTCTTGATGGTGTTAGAGCAAAGTGTGCTACTTAATGGTTTATCATCCACACAAAGGCCTTTAAAAATTCCTGCTTCAGTGTCATTCATGAAGTGGCATAGGCAAAACTTCTTTACTCTTAATTTACACTTAATTTGCCAGAAAATAAAAAAGTGAAAATAAAAATGGAATAGTAATATTCTGTCTCGATAGAGTACTAAGAAATGTCTTTCCAGTTGTTTGACCTTGCTAAAGAAACAAAAACAAAGAGAAGCAAACAAAAGCCCCCACAGTGATGATAATGAAAAAGAACTGGGGCCTACAAGGGCAAACCCTCAAACATGGAAGGACAGAGTGTAGGCAAACCTCAAACATGGAAGGACAGAGGAATGTAAACTAAGGCTCTTCATTCTCTCTACTCCTTTAAACTGTTGCTAAAACTATGATTAATGAATGTACACATAAACATTCTATGATGGATGAACAGTGGAGATGGATATACTTAGTTGTCAAGGCAGATGTGGTGGCTCCTGTTCTCAATTTAGTTATACACCCTCCTCCAAACAACAAATGGTGGCATTTCAGTATTTAGGCAGTGACTAAAACTCTCTCTGAAGGTTCCCAAATTTCACAGGCCTTCTTCCCATTTTTATCATTAGGGTTGCCTTACCTCAAGAGATTTCACTTCACTCAAGCTCAGTTCACAACACAGGGAACTTTGAAAAAAAGAAGTTACGTTCAGCCTGTAAAGAGGTAAACAAATGAACTCCTAAATGTATAGAGTTACTTGGAAAAAAAAAAAAGGAAAGGCAGCATGTCATAGTATGGCCCTAACTATTCCAGTCTGGGTAACAATGGTTAACACCTGTCTGAATCTGACTGAGCAAGGAAGAAACTGTGTTTTCTGTCCAATATCCAGACATAAATTTATCTAACTGCTTTTCTATTTGTCAGAGACTATGGTTCATCTGAGATACTACTTTAGAGACAGAAATGGCAGGAGTACTCTTCCATCCTACTAGAAGAGGAAGCAACACCAGGTTGCAAATGAGAGGAGCCAGTGCAATCAGCACTAAGCACACAGCACACCAGCTACTAACTGCCAGGCAGGTGCGACAGCTTAAGTTACTGGGTAGGTTTGTCCTAGTTACTTCTATGTCCAGTGGAGTTGATCATATGCCTCTTCCTATAGAAAGCTCCCTGGACCAAGGATTAACTTTGTGAGGTCAGTCAACAACCAAATTAGATGTTTTAGTTCAAGGTTTCCTTTAAAAATGAATCAACAAATTTTAAGGGAATCCCACTGGTTTTTGTCGTTTTTATTATTCATTAGCAACACCTAAATTCCACTAACTACATCTCTGTTTTAATCAGAAGCATAGCTATAACAAGAGAGTACTTATATATGGTAGATGCTACTGAGTAGCCAGGAACTGCTCAGTGTGTGAAAGGATGTGCACTTCCTTACAGTAAATGTTTACCAAGCCAAAAGTTGGGAGACACTGATGTAATGTTTTAAAATCCATTTTACGACTTATAAAAGCACTGCTTTAAAAAACATACAAGATGGAAATGACATTCCACCTTTAGACAGGTCACAAGAGCTATCTCAGTATAATTAAATTTAACATGCTTGTGGGAAAAGCACAGAAATTAATCACAAGTCACTCAATTTTTAAAGAGTTACTAAGTGACGATAAAAACAATTATGGGAATACAAAAATGCAGATGTTAAGATAAATTAAAAAGTGGAATTAGAAGTTATTCACAGAAAATTGCCCATAGTTGTTTTTAAATTTCTTAATTAGAAACACATCCCAGGCTTTTCCCACAAAAGATGCACTAGAAATAAAGAGATGGCAGGAAGGCTTATAACCAAAGAAGGCCTTAACTTTCCCTCACTCCCTTTGTACCATGTCCTCTATGATCTTAACATAGTTCCCTCTTCTTTCCCTGGTTGTCTGCCTGTCTCAGTTTTCCCTGCCTTGAAAATTCTCTACTTCTTTTCTAAGGGTAATAATTCAAAGCCTAATTATGTGAGGGTAGGGGCAATCAGCCTGCTGTAACATTAAGAACCCAAATCATTAAAAATGTCAGTAGATACGAGAAACCCTCTGAAGAAATACACACCCTGCATTTAGAATACAGGAATGGAATAAACAGTTAAAAAAAACTGGATTAAAGGAAAGAAATGTTAAAAATTACAGCATAAGTTGTCTAAAGAGTGAAAAAAGCAAAGAAAGGCATAGTTGAGCAAAAAAGCCCCAGTGGTGCGTGCAAATGTCAGGCTATCTTGATTGATGTAAAAACCAGGGAGAGTTCAATGACAGGGAGGGATTGTATACTTCCAACCCAATAATCTAAATGTGTTTTAAGGGCAAAAATTTGAACTCTTGGTTATATGAGCATAGAGGAAATTAGAGCCTACTAAATTTATAAAAGAGAACCTAAGTCACTGAAAATCACCATCAGTCTATATATATAAGGAAAAGTCATAACAGATAAATGTACTGCATATTTTTTCTCTCAGAGATTCTGGCAGTTGGATGATATAAGGGACGTAAAAAACGTAGTAAGCAATTGATACAACTTGAAAATAACCAGCCAGAATAACCTAAAATTTTAGCTTAAAACGTTTATGGACTCCAGTTTCACTTTAAAAATTGAGTACTTCTAATACAATTTAGTGGGTCTCCTAGGGCTCCCAATTCAGAACCTTGCATATGCAAAAATATACTGACCTAAATTGGTAATTATCTCTTTGGCATCTCACTTTGTGGGAGCTGTTGGCAAAAATGTGACAATCACATGTAATTTAAAACAAACCAAAAAGGGAGGAAAACTACTACCTTTTTTGAAATCTAACAATTTTCCATTTCTTCCCCCATCCTTAATCACTACTACTGCCTCCTCCAGTGCCACAGATAAGGACTAGCAGAAAGACCCTCTTCTGTGTTTAGTACTGTCGGTTCCACTGAAGTTTCTGGGACTAATCCTAAACTAATAAACTCTTGTCAAATCATGACCACCCTTCAAATCAGGTCATATTTCAATTATCAAACTAGTTCTGGGACTTAAGTGTAATTCTTAGTTGGTAATAATACACTGTAAGTTTAAACTTTATTTAAGCTCCAGGGCTGATTAGGATATCAGTTATGTTGAACAAATTCTTCCTCCAAGAGGGTATTTTCTGTGTAAAATCTATTATGTCCCAGCCTCATCCTTTTTCTAGTTGACTTCGGTCTTCCGGTTATGAAGTGGAATGAAGGAAGAAAGTCAGCAGGGCACACAGACACACAGACACACACATGCAATCACGCACATTAGTACTAGGCAGCTACCTCAAGGAGGAGATAACCCTGCCTTGGGAAACAGCTAAGGAGGAAGAAATGAGAAAGAGCAAGAAAATATTTCTAGCTTCCTAGTAGGAACAGGAAGTTATATCCCACAATGCAGAAAAAAACCCATCACCATTCTGAAGGCAATCTTTTCATATCTACACAACAGGCTTCATGCAAGAAGGTTAAAAAAGATGACCACAGAGCACACCCATCCAGCAGTTAGCCCATACCTGTAGCTTTACACCTCCCTCTCTGGACTATGTCTTCACTCTAAAAAACCAAGGAAAGAAAAGTAAGTGGACCATACCTACACTTCTCATAATCCAGATAATGCAGATTTTTTCCTAAGAAAAGCCCCCTTTGTCACCACAGCAGAAGATTAAGGGGGGAAAAAAAGAACCCCTCCCTTTTCCATTTTTTAAGTACAAATACCTTGAAAGATAAATTGCATTTAGTACCTCAAAGTTAATTTAAAAACACAATCAACCTAAAAGATAAGTACTAAAAGGCTTAAAGAGGCTTGCCCCCAAATGTCCCAATAAATAGCAAAACAATGACTAGAATTTATGAGGTTGAATTCCAGTACATCTAGGTCACCAAAACAATCTTTTAGCATGTGCTTTTCAATGGGAAACTACAATAAAGCTAAAGGCTATATAATTCTTTTAGCAATTAAGCATCATGTTATTAATGTGGACAAGCCATGTTCATTTCCCTAAAGCAACCTTGCTGAATATAATAGGTAGGTGCCAGGCATAAAATTCTTCAAAGGTAACCAAATTCCTGCCTGTGTAAATGCATCTCTGTGGTCTTCCAGCAGTGGTGAACCACTGAAACCAAAAAAATCAGAAGACGGGGAAGTTAACTGAAGTTAAAAGCAAATGGAGGAACCGCAAAACCAATCTGTTTTATTTTTAAACATTATTGAACAATCTTTCAAGTAAAGATTGATTCTATAAAGCTGCCCAAATTCCTACAAACTGTCATCTACAACCCCTGCCAGCTGTACTCCATCTGGCCCTGGCTATATAGATGGAGAATGACCAAAAGTCACAGAGGATGAAGTCTACTTTGGGAAGTTTAAGAATTTTGAAAGACAAGGCCAGAAACAGAACTGTAAGACACCACACTGTATCTATCACCCCTAAAGACAAAGATGTATCTTGACTGACATAAAATAGGTGCTTAAGTACTTGACTTTTCATATGGACCTGGTTTCCAATTTTGCTAATGAGGTAGCCATGCTTTCATTTAAGACAAAGTCAAGACCAACAAAAAAGCTTCTGAAGAATTTACTTGAACCTGCCTACATTATTAAAAGTTATTTAGAGGAAGGGAACTTAACATTTACTAAATAAGTTCACAAAACTTCATCCAGTCCTGTATCATTACTACCACTTAAGGTGGGTAAGGATTTAGATGCTAAAATAACCTGCACAAGGGATTCTAACCCCAGGGCCCATGGTCTCTCTTGAGAAATGTGACTATCACCTACCAGGTAAAAATTTTTATTGAGACCGTGTGTCTTAAGAGGGCTCTACAGTAGTGGTTACCTTGGGGAAAACAGAGCAAGTTAAATTTCTACTTTTTTAATCTGGAAGATACAAAGGGCAAAGAAAAGACCAGGGAGTCGTGTTTTTCAAAATGTGACAAGAAACATGCATGGAACAGTTGAAAAACACTGCTTGTTGTGTGACCCTGTGAGACCAGACTCAGAATGCATGCTAGCTGGGGAATCCCCAAGATACAGAGAGCAAAAGGGAGACCTGGAGTTGTTAAGAAGGGCCACTGTATGAAAAAGTGAGAGGTATATCTAAGTCCCAGAGAACATCAGCCCTAAGGGGGCCAAGGAACACCTTAATTGCCTAGCCACGAGAAAGAGTAAAATGAATTAAGAAAAAAGAAAAAGTAGGCTGTTAATCACCCTACTCCAAAATCATCTGAAGATTTTCTTTCTTTCTAAATTAAAGTATGAATGATATAAAATCTTATGAAGGCTTCATATGAACATTGTTTTTCAACATTCACCCATATTATCAAGCCCTCACTGTCTATCATAGTAGTAAGATGCTATAGAGTCACTGTCTTCTCTGTGATGTACTGCCTTCCCTGTGACATACCTATATTGTGATCAAGAATTATTCATCTGAAGACTTTTTAAAGGAAAACTCAAACACACAAAAAAGGATCAACACTGCCTTCTCCACACAGGCTCTTACCACTTGAAGGAGGATGGTGGGAAGGCTAATACACAAGAAGGCATTTTCTTTAAAATAGCTTTGTCTTCTCAGTTTTGTTGTTCCTGCATTTTTTTGCCTGCTCTGAAAGAAAAGAGAAATGCTTTGCGGAGAGAAAAAAGCTGAATGGAAACTAAAAGCTTTAGGTTTGAGTTTTTTAACATATTTCATTTCTATGAGGAACCAAACAAAAAGTAAAAGCTCCGTGAGGAAGTCTCAACGATTTTTGTTCTGTACTTCCTTGAAGCTCCACAGAAGTCTGTTTTCTATTAATATTACTTCCACCTTTCTCAATCACCATTCGAAAAGCATAAAGGTAATTCCAAAGAGGGGTGAAAAGAGTTAAAGGTGAAAAGAGAAGCACCGAAAAGCTGTGGGGGTGGCGGGGGTGCCCCGCAAGGCAACAGAGGAAAGAAGAATGAAGGGCAAGCTATCTCTGAGGGAAACGAGATATTACTTGCTTGTGATATGTGAAGATATTCAAAATATGACCTCCTAGAAGTTTATAAAACTGTACTTAGCAAGTTAATGGTACAGGGGACTCCACAAGGCAAACTACCTATTCCACAATGTCCCCAAGGAAAGTTAAAACACCTGGGAAAAACTTTTATTTGGTTTTGGAATATATCTTGGAACTTATACATGATCTTGACATGTTTCAAGGACACAAGGGTGAATAAACAGCATCACATCTCAGGAATGATACAAAAGTTCTAGATCTCCTACATCCTTCCTAGGTACAGGGCAAAGTAATGAACTATTTTTATTTCTCAGAGTTTTCTGCTGGCCTACACATCTTCATAGGAAGATGGCCACTGATTTGCACTCACCATCAGCAACTCTCACATAGTATGTACTGAATCACAAACGCCAGATAAAGGGGCTGGTAACAGGCACAGTAATGCTCAATGACCTATCTAATGCCTGAACCCATCATCTTCAGCTTGTTAGCTAGCAAGACTCACTAACTTTTACAAAACAATTCTCTTTAAGTACCCTCAATACCTTGAAAAACATTTTTTATATAAATCAGGGAGCTAATGAAGAACTGAACTATACAGATGAAAGGTTTTCAAATGTTTTTAAAAGCAGAAGTGTTTTTTCCCTTATTCATAAAAGTGAAGCTGTTCAGGCTGAAGACAGAGGAAGGCAAGGAAGGTTCTACCTGTTTGCCTCTCCTAGTCCTCAGGGTAACTAGCTCTCCAGGAAATACGAAAACAGACCTATATAATTCAAAATAGATAATTCACCAATTTTACATCCAGTTTTGAGATGGATCCTCTTTGAACAGATTTTTCTATCTTTAGAATCTAATAGGTTAGCAGAGATAAAGGACTTTAATAAGATGCCATCAATAATACTAAACGCTTGCATCCTCAAATTGATGGAATATGGCATTGAAAATTTGTAAACCTAAAAAAAAAAAATTTGTAAACCTTACCACCCAAAAGTATGGAGAAATGTCCAGACATTTACAAAGCAGCAATAATTCTAACAGCTAACATTTTGGGGGCATTTACTGTATACCATATGGTGTTGGTGCTTTGTATTTAATCCTCATGCCTATCCTATCTCCATTTACATAGAAAAGACACAAAGAAATGAAATAACTCTCAAAATCTCACAAATCCAGGCTATGAAAAAATTGGAATATTAAGCCAGGCAGTTCAACCCTTGGGTGAAAGGCTGACTCAGGTTAAAAACTGTCTGTAAGGAAGATCATGCATACAAACTACAGAAAAGACTGTTTAAATACTGAGGGCCATGAAGTTGAATCTGACCATTTTTCTAAGGCAATGTTTTATAAGTAGGTAAATGTCCAAAATCTCAACTGCCAAGAGGAATTAGGGTAGCGAACATATCCTGCTCTCACTCACCAGATGTGTGATTCTGAGAAAGTTAATCAACATCTCCTAAGTGTCACTTCCCTCACCTGTAAAAGAGGACTTAACTACATACCTCAAAGGAACCAGCCACTGTACAAATTTCTAACTGAAAGTGGAAAGAGACAAGTAACAGAAATAACTTAGGCAAATTTTAAAAAATGTTTGTTAACTTTTAGACTACTTGCAATAGCCTCAGTTCTTTCTTTTTCTTATTATATGGCCAGGTCATAAGATTGGGCTTAGTGCATTGGAAAATTGCATGTCCTTCTACATCCATGATCTAGAAAAGCCAAGTAACAAGATAAAAGGATCAAATAGGAAGCTTTCCTGGCTACCCCAGAAAATCATGGGGCAGAACTCCACCAGGGACTGGTGCTAAAATCCAGTAAAGTTTGTGTGGAGTCGCCAATCAATGTACTATTTTCCTTGGGAATCTATAGCAGGGGAAAAGCAGTTGCCACCAGTTTAATCCAGGATGCTGGGCACACACATCACAACTAATAGGGGGTACAAACACCTCAAAAGGCTACTGCCCTAAATGAAATAAAACGTGTAAGACCATTCAGCAACAAATAGGTGGATCCAAGCCTGAATGACTGCAGATAAACTAACCATTGTTTTTCTCATCTGTAAAATGCGGGGTAACTGGGTGGATTAAACAGGTACAATGAAGCACACAATGAATTCCCTTCTAGTCCCATCAGTCCAGATCATCTCCTTCCACTACAGTAAGCTGTTCTTTGTTGAGCAGTGTGGATAATGTACTACTTCAGGCTTGGTTCTGACATGTCTTGATCAGCAGGGATAAAACTTAGCATTTTCTCAGTGGGATGTAGAAAAATCGTTTCTCCCTTGAGACACTTGTTCTGTGGCTACTATTTCCATGATTCAGGCTTAAGTTAAGGGTTTCTGACTCTACTGACTGTGTCATCTATGTCCTTTCCCTGACCCTAGTAGTTTATAAACAGATCTCAATCTCATCTTCTTTTCCATCAGCCAGTACGCTCACTACCTTCTTTACTGGCAACATTTTTCTCCAGCTTAAAAAAAATTGCGGAGAGGAGGGAGCCAAGATGGCGGCGTGAGTAGAGCAGCAGCAATCTCCTCCCAAAACCACATATATCTTTGAAAACACAACTAATACAATTATTCCTAAAAAAGAGACCAAAAGACAAAGGAAAACAGCCAGACCACATCCACACCAGCGAGAACCCAGCGCCTCGCGAAGGGGGTAAGATACAAGCCACAGCCTGGTGGGACCCGAGTGCCCCTTACCCCAGCTCGCGGCAGGACGAGAGGAGTCGGAGCGGGGAGGGAGAGGGAGCCCAGGACTGCTAATCACCCAGCCCTAGCCATCCACACCAGAGTGCAGACACAGGGCTTGCGTGGGGTGCTGGAAACTAGGGAAACAGGACAGTAACACCTGTGAGCGGGTCCCCGCAGCCGGTGCCCCCAGGACAAAGACAAGGGAGTGCTTTTTGAAAGTCTTAAAGGGACAGGGACCCCACCGCTGGACGGAATCGTCAAGGGACACCTAGCCCAGCAGCAGGGAATCACGGGGAACTCTGGGCACTCTAACCCCCTGAGCAGCATGGAGCACGGAGGCCCTTCACAGAGATAAAAAGCCTCCCGGCAGATTCACCTCCAACACGGCTCCGCCGTATCGGAGCAGCTGCCCGAGGCAGGCCATGCCCACAGCAAACGCGGAGCTAAACTTCATAGCAGCCAGTAAGAATCAGAAGTTCCGTCTGCGTGCAGCCCAGCACAAGCCACTAGAAGTCGCTGTTCTCCCAGAAGAAGAAGGCCATAAACCAATAAGAAGGGATGTTCTCCCAGCCATCACTTGTGCAAGCTCCACAAACTATCTCTATCACCATGAAAAGGCAGAAAAATTTGATACAGACCAAAATCACAACCCCTGAGAAGGAGCTAGAACTAACCAGTCTTCCTGAAAGAGAATTCAAAATAAAAATCATAAACATGCTGATGGAGATGCAGAGAAATATAGAAGAGCTAAGGGATGAAGTCCAGAGGGAGATTACAAGCGTGCGGAGGGAGATTACAGAAATGAAACAATCTCTGGAAGGATTTATAAGCAGATGGATAAGATACAAGAGGGCATTGATGGAATAGAAACCAGAGAACAGGAACACATAGAAACTGATGTAGAGAGAGATAAAAGGATCTCCAGGAATTAAACAATATTAAGAGAACTGTGTGACCAATCCAAAAGGAACAATATCCGCATTATAGGGGTACCATAAAAAGAGAGAGAGAAAAAGGGACAGAAAGTGTCTTTGAAGAAATAATTGCGGAGAACTTCCCCAAACTGGGGGAGGAAATGGCTTCTCAGACGACAGAGGTACACAGAACTCCCAACAAACAAGCCAAAAGGAGGACAAAACTAAGACACATAATAATTAAAATGGCAAAGATCAAAGTCAAGGACAGAGTACTAAAGGCAGCCAGAGAGAAAAAAAAGGTCACCTACAAAGGAAAACACATCAGGCTATCATCAGACTTCTCAACAGAAACCTTACAGGCCAGAAGACAATGGCATCATATATTCAATGCAATGAAACAGAAGGGCCTTGAACCAAGGATACTGCATCCAGCATGATTATCATTTAAATATGAAGGAGGGATTAAACAATTCCCACACAAGCAAAAGTTGAGGGAATTTGCCTCCCACAAACCACCTCTACAGGGTATTTTAGAGGGACTGCTCTAGATGGGAGCACTTCGAAAAAGAGCACAGAACAAAAGAAACAACATTTGAAGAATCGAGGAGGAGGAATAAGGGAGAGAAATAAACATCAGACTGCGTTTATAATAGCTCAATAAGCGAGTTAAGTTAGATAGTAAGGTAGTAAAGAAGCTAACTTGAACCTTTGGTAACCACGAATCCAAAGCCTGCAATGGCAATAAGTACATATCTTTCAATAATCACCCTAAATGTAAATAGACTGAATGTACCAATCAAAAGACACAGAGTAATAGAATGGATAAAAAAGCAAGACCCACCAATATGCTGCTTACAAGAGACTCACCTCAAACCCAAAGACATGAACAGATTAAAAGACAAGCGATGGAAAAAGATATTTCATGCAAACAACAGAGAGAAAAAAGCAGGTGTTGCAATACTAGTATCAGACAAAATAGACTTCAAAATAAAGAAAGTAACAAGAGATAAAGAAAGACTTTACATAATGATAAAGGGCTCAGTCCAACAAGAGGATATAACCATTATAAACATATATGCACCCAATTCAGGAGCACCAATATCTGTGAAACAACTAACAGAATTAAAGGAGGAAACAGAATGCAATGCATTCATTTTGGGAGACTTAACACACCACTCACCCCAAAGGACAGATCCACCAGACAGAAAATAAGTAAGGACACAGAGGCACTGAACAACACACTAGAACAGATGGACCTAATAGACATCTATAGAACTCTACATCCAAAAGCAACAGGACACATATTCTCCTCAAGTGCACATGGAACATTCTCCAGAATAGACCACATACTAGGCCACAAAAAGAGCCTCAGTAAATTCAAAAAGATTGAAATCCTACCAACCAACTTTTCAGACCACAAAGGTATAAAACTAGAAATAAATTGTACAAAGAAAGTAAAAAGGCTCACAAACACATGGAGGCTTAACAACATGCTCCTAAATAATCAATGGATCAACGACCAAATTAAAATGGAGATCCAGCAATATATGGAAACAAATGCCAACAACAACACAAAGCCCCAACTACTGTGGGATACAGCAAAGGCAGTCTTAAGAGGAAAGTATATAGCAATCCAGGCATATTTAAATAAGGAAGAACGAATCCAAATGAATGGTCTAATGTCACAAGTATTGAAATTAGAAAAAGAAGAACAAATGAGACCTAAGGTCAGCAGATGTAGAGACATAATAAAGATCAAAGAAGAAATAAATAAAATTAAGAATAAAATAGAAAAAAATCAATGGAACCAAGAGCTGGTTCTTTGAAAAAATAAACAAAATAGACAAGCCTCTAGCCAGACTTATTAAGAGAAAAAGAGAATCAACACACATCAACATAATCAGAAACGAGAAAGGAAAAATCACGACGGACCCAACAGAAATACAAAGAATTATTAGACAATACTATGAAAACTAATATGCTAACAAGCCGGAAAACCTAGGAGAAATGCACAACTTCCTAGAAAAATAAAACCTTCCAAGACTGACCCAGAAAGAAACAGAAAATCTAAACAGACCAATTACAAGCAATGAAATTGAAGCAGGAATCAAAAAACTACCAACGAACAAAACCCCCAGGACAGATGGATTTACCTCGGAATTTTATCAGACATACAGAGAAGACATAATACCCATTCTCCGTAAACTTTTCCAAAAAATAGAAGAGGAGGGAATACTCCCAAACTCATTCTATGAAGGCAACATCACCCTAATACCAAAACCAGGCAAAGACCCCACCAAAAAAGAAAACTACAGACCAATATCCCTCATGAATGTAGATGCAAAAATACTCAACAAAATATTAGCAAGCCGAATTCAAAAATACATCAAAAGGATCATACACCATGACCAAGTGGAATTCATCCCAGGGATGGAAGGATGGTACAACATTCAATAATCCATCTACATCATTCACCACATCAACAAAAAGAAGGACAAAAACCACATAATCATCTCCATAGATGCTGAAAAAACATTCGACAAAATTCAACATCCATTCATGATAAAAACTCTCAACAAAATGGGCAAAGAGGGCAAGTACCTCAACATAATAAAGGCCATATATGATAAACCCACAACTAACATCATACTGAACAGTGAGAGGCTGAAAGCTTTTCCTCTGAGATGGGGAACAAGACAGGGATGCCCACTCTCCCCACTGCTATTGAACATAGTACTGGAGGTCCTAGCCATGGCAATTAGACAAAACAAAGAAATACAAGGAATCCAGATTGGTAAAAAAGAAGTCAAACTGTCACTATTTGCAGATGACATGATATTGTACATAAAAAACCCTAAAGACTCCACTCCAAATCTACAAGAACTAATATCGGAATTCAGCAAAGTTGCAGGATACAAAATGAACACACAGAAATCACCTAGGAATAAACCTAACCAAGGAAGTGAAAGACCTATACCCTGAAAACTACAAGTCACTCTTAAGAGAAATTAAAGAGGTCCCTAACAAATGGAGACTCATCCCATGCTCCTGGCTAGGAAGAATTAATATTGTTAAAATAGCCATCCTGCCCAACGCAATGTAATACAGATTCGATGCAATCCCTATCAAATTACCAACAGCATTCTTCAATGAACTGGAACAAACAGTTCAAAAATTCATATGGAAACTCCAAAGACCCCGAATAGCCAACGCAATCCTGAGAGGGAAGAATAAAGTGGGGGGTGGGGGGGAATTCGCTCCCCAACTTCAAGCTCTACTACAAAGCCACAGTAATCAAGACAATTTGGTACTGGCACAAGAACAAAGCCACAGACCAGTGGAACAGAATAGAGACTCCAGACATTAACCCAAACATATATGGTCAATTAATCTACAATAAAGGAGCCATGGACATACAATGGGGAAATGACAGTCTCTTCAACAGATGGTGCTGGCAAAACTGGACACCTACATGTAAGAGAATGAAACTGAATCACTGCCTAACTCCATACACAAAAGTAAATTCGAAATGGACTAAAGACCTGAACGTAAGTCATGAAAACCATCAAACTCTTAGAAAAAAACAGGCAAAAATCTCATGGACATAAACATGAGCGACTTCTTCATGAACATATCTCCCTGGGCAAGGGAAACAAACGCAAAAATGAACAAGTGGGACTATATCAAGCTAAAAAGCTTCTGTACAGCAAAGGACACCATCAATAGAACAAAAAGGTATCCTACAGTATGGGAGAATATATTTATAAATGACAGATCCGATAAAGGGTTGACATCCAAAATATATAAAGAGCTCATGTACCTCAACAAACAAAAATCAAATAATCCAATTAAAAAATGGGCAGAGGAGCAGAATAGACAGCTCTCCAAAGAAGAAATTCAGATGGCCAACAGACACACGAAAAGATGCTCCACATCGCTTGTCATCAGAGAAATGCAAATGAAAACCACTATGAGATATCACCTCACACCAGTAAGGATCGTCATCATTGAAAAGACAAACAACAACAAATGTTGGTGAGGTTGTGGAGAAAGGGGAACCTTCCTACACTGCTGGTGGGAATGTAAATTAGTTCAACCATTGTGGAAAGCAGTATGGAGGCTCGTCAAAATGCTCAAAATAGACTTAACTTACCATTTGACCCAGGAATTCCACTTCTAGGAATTTACCCTAAGAATGCAGCAGCCCAGTTTGAAAAAGACAGATGCACCCCTATGTTTATCACAGCACTATTTACAATAGCCAAGAAATGGAAGCAACCTAAGTGTCCATCAGCAGATGAATGGATAAAGAAGATGTGGTACATATACACAATGGAATACTATTCAGCCATAAGAAGAAAACAAATCCTACCATTTGCAACAACATGGATGGAGCTAGAGGGTATTATGCTCAGTGAAATAACCTAGGCGTAAAAAGACAAGTACCATATGATTTCACTCATGTGGAGTATAAGGACAGAAAAAACTGAAGGAACAAAACAGCAGCAGAATCACAGAATTCAAGAATGGAGTAACAGTTACCAAAGGGAAAGGGACTGGGGAATATGGGTGGGAAGGAAGGGACAAGGGTGGGGAAAAAGAAAGGGGGCATCACGATTAGCATGTATAGTGTGTGTGGGGGCACGGGGAGGGCTGTGCAACACAGAGCAGACAAGTAGTGATTTTACAGCATCTTAGTATGCTGATGGACAGTGACTGTGAAGGGGTATGTGGGGGGGACTTGGTGAAGTGGGGAGCCTAGTAAACATAATGTTGTTCATGTAATTGGAGATTAATGATACCAAAATAAAAAAATTAAAAGAAAAAAAATTGTGGAAAAAAGCTTACATAAAATTTACCATCTTAACCAGTTTTTAAGTGTACAGTACAGTTTAGTACATTAACATTGTTCTGCAATGTGACAACAATTTTAAAGCTGTCCTTTTTCATCGGGATTCTTAATCTAGGACCCTGAGATCTCTTCAAAGTCCCTAGATGAGTTTCAAGGAAAGAATAGTTCTATAACACCTATGTTTTGTTTTTTTTTTCCTAAACTGTGTGAAGATGCACATGTGGGATTTCCTGGAAAAAGAATCCACGGCTTTCAAAGGGGCTCTCTACTACTCTTAGATTTTGACTCTCTCTGCTTCAAGGTAACAAAACAGAGAGTAAATTACAAAGGCCAAATCTGATGTCTTTTGCATGACCCTGAAACAATTTCTTTCTTCTGGGGCTCAGTTTCCTTACCAGTAAAACTAGAGGATAGGACTAGACTAATGCAGACTATCACTAAATCATCTAAAAGGTTAATTTTATTTTCTTGAAACTAGTTCAGTTCTACCATGTATGAGAGATAAACTTTTGGCAAATCTTACTTCTAAATTTTTGTTAATGAAATTATTTCAAATGCTGCCAGTTTGTGAATAAGTAATGAGTCCCTCCTTCTCTTTTCTGTTTATATGCCCAGGACACCTAGAGTAAAGATAACACATGTATCAGACATCCAATTGTTGAAATGAATTCCCTAATATATCTATCAATTTCCCATTAACATTTTCGTGAATTGAGACATGTACAAATAAATGTGTGCATTTTTGGTAAAAAATGTCTCCCCCCCACCTCTAAATTAGATACTTAGGTAAAACAACATTGTGAACAGCCCACCCCCATCTTTTTTTTTTTTTTAGCTAAGTCATATTAAATATTCCCCCTTACTTTTTCTACTTCCTCAGTTTAAAAAGTTTACCTATTTACTCATTTTTACATACAACCATATTTGCCTCCCTCCTCCAATAAAACCACATTTTGATTTATTTCCTACCCGGCTTTTCTCTATGTGTATATTAAGAATTAAGATACATGCACACTCAAACACACAAAACTATCAAATTAAATATCATACTGTATGTACTATCACATTACCTACTTTTCCCCCTTAATTACAAACATTCTGAGCACCCAGTATTTAAGAATCAGGCAAAGCCTGATTTTGCCAATAGCATCCTTCCCTCTATGTTATAACCACAATCAATAAATGAAACACCTGTTTCACAAAGCCAACATAATTATTAAATTCTCTGAAACTGCTACAAAAAAAGTGGTGCACTAAAGCTGAACAGGTGTGGGTGGATTGGCTCTTTGTTCTTCTTCCTTTCCCTGATCTGCCAACCTCATCTTCTGTTTAGTTGTATGATCTTTCCATATGACTATATACATACCTAACAAGTGATAGTCCATTTCGGAGGTGCTCAAGTGAAGTAGACAGAGAATGCAAAATACATTTTAAAAAAATTCTTTTCCTACTTCCTCCCAAAATACCTATACTCTTAAGGTATCTCAAATTCCCATTAAGTAGTCCCTCTCTCCTCCCCATACTGCTCTTTACTGCGGGGTAGAGTGTAGGAATCTCATTCTGTCTTTAGCTCCTCCTGTTCCCTTGGCAGTACTGTCAGTACTGGGAAACAAATTGCTGGATGTCCAAGTAACACTAAGCTAATGTGCAGCTTTCTGTGGGCAGAGCTGCTAACTGAATCTTTCTAGTTTGAATCCAATGTTCCAGGCATATCAATGTTAAATATTTGCCTAGTGACTTCTAACTTCAAAGACAGAGAACCAAGCACAGAAAGTCAGAGGCAGCAAAGGTTCCCCACTGTGTGGAAGGAGTGGTGACTCTAAAGACACAGAGGGGGACTAGCTATAGGGACTGAAACACCAGACAAAGCACCTAATCCACCTAACCCAAAAACAAGGGCTCAATCATTCTACCTTCCCATAACAAACATGCATCACTTGCTCAAATCTGTCATGTTCTAAGACCACCAGTTCTGCCTTAGTTTCACTGCCCTGACATAAGGCCAAATCTGTCTCATCTAATGAGTCACTCTACTGCTCCTCCAAGTGCACTTTGATTTCAGCCCACTTGTGAGGCTCATCAGGGCTGCACCATATGTTAGTACCATGTAGGCAGAATGTGACTAATTTTTTTCTACAACGCTGTCAGAAGCTACTTTTAAAGTTGCCATATATTCTTGGTGATTCTAAAGAGTCGTTTCTATAATACATAACCCTCCGGAAACGACTTCATAATTATATTTCTGGGTGCTCAAAGAGATTGTTCAGCATTTGCCCTTCCATTTTTCAGATGAGGAAACTAAAGTGAACAGAATGGATTAAGTGACTCAGGTTCTACAACCAGTCAGACTTGTACTTTCTGAAGCCCCAGCACTGTACTTAGTAAAATAAGTCCGTTTATAAAATGTTTCCTTTGGGGGGGAAACTTAAAATATTACTTTGCTTTTATTTTGAGGTGATTACTAAACTTTAGAGATAACTATTTTGACTATACAGGTTAATTCTGGTGACTAAATGCTCTCATGATATCCATCCGACTGCTTGAGCCATGGACCACAAATGTTTTCCTAACCATAGTTATCCTAAATGCATGACACTAACATTTTGAGAGTAAAAGAGACAGAATATACTTGCAGACTGAACTATCATCACCAAATCCCCTAAAAATAAAAAAAAAAAGAAGGGGCTGTGCCTGCCTATTCTATGCAAGTTGCCTCTTCTCCAACAATAATGGCTGCTAGGTTTGATAATTAAGCTTATCTCAAGAAGGTTTCTTAAATTTTCCATTTCAGATCATATGTTCATTCATTCTAGTAACTGAGGTGGGGTAGTTTGATATCATTGCATTAAGACCTTTCTATCCACTAACATTCTTTGATGGATAGTATCACTTGAAAAATGTATTTAAAAAATCTTAAATTTCTTATCAACACTGAAAACTGCACATAGCCTGTGAATCCAGCAATTAACAGTTCTGGAAATAGAGCATTCAAATAAACATATCTAACATACAAAAAGTATGCAAAGGGGTATCCCTAAGAACATTGTTTACAACAGCAAAAACTGGAAACAATTTGCCCATCAGTTGGGTGGTGGTTAAATAAATTGTAGTACAGCAATACAACAAAACACTCTAGCTATTAAAGAGAAAAAGGTAGCTCCAATGCACTAGTAAGGACTGATCAAGAAGATATGTTTATGTAAGGAAGGAATTACACATGGCTTGTGTATGAACAGAATATCTCTCTATATGGAAGGATAAAGAAAGAACTGTTAACAAGGTAGCAGAGGTGAAATACTGGCTTAATTTTTCACATATGGATATGTTACCTATTCCACAAAAATTTTTTTAAAGAAAACTCCTGAAGGACAAAGGAAAAAATTCCAAATCATGCAAGTACCTTGTTTTTGTATTTATTTTCCAGCTCTGCCTGAAACTTTTGTGTGGAAAAGGCCATTGTTCTAGTGAAACAGCACTATACCACATGTAAGCTGAGTAATTATCTTACACTATTTGAAATTATCCCAGCAACTCAACTGATGTCCACACAGCTTGGACTGCAAACCTTATGGCTGGCCTATTTACAAAGTTTGGAGCTATTTTCAATCACTCACCTGTGTGTCTATCTGTGTGCACATTTTCTTCAATCAGCCTTTCCTGTCAGGCAGAGTGCAACATTAGCTGTATTCCAGTAAGGATTGAAAGGGACAGAGTGAGATAGTATGTCAAAACAAGTTCTATAAATACAGCTTTTTGGCCTAGTATCACAAAAAGATATCAAAACAGCTTTAAGCTTAAATAGAAAAATCCTACAGTCCTACAATGTTTTATTGAAGGCTCTAGAGAACAGCAGAAGCCAGGGATCTGGAATCTTGTTTATCACACTGTATCTTGTCTCCCTTTCTCTAATCTCAGGAGTAGGTTAAAATCAAATTGCAGGTATCATTTCAAATCAGCACCCCTCCACCTTTTCTCGTATCTTAAACTAACACATTAATATCTTTTCACTGACCTCACCCCACCTCTTAGGCAGACATACCAAATACATACAACATTTAAGAGACTTTCCCCAGCAACGAGCATCTAACTTCTGTCCCCAAAATCCTTGACCAAGTTGCCAAGAACCCTGCCTCTACCATCTGCCACAACCTCACCCCAAACAGATGGGCACTCAAGCAGGATGCTTCCATATGGTCTTGTCTCAGGAGGTTCTATCCTGTTGTTGAAAACTAGGGAACTTTATTCAATCTCTTTCTGTTCTTAATGTCATAATCCTATAAAACCAGAAACAACTTCTTTAAGTGGAGATGCTTTCAGAGCTAGGTTATATGAAAAAAAAGTATAAAAATTACACCTTTGGTTTAGTCAATCAGGGAGTATGTTCAGCAAAACGTAATTCATCCCAAAGGATATGTACCCTAAAGGCAAATTCTAAATATATCTTTAATACTGTGATTTTTTAAAAAGCAACTTCAATTAACATGCTTTCATCATTCTTGAATTGTGCTCCTAAGTGTTTCTCACATTTAAATACCCATTTATATGATCTCGGTCACCTCTTTCAAATTACTCCTAAAAAGAAAAAAGCCTATTCCAAAAAATTAAATTTGTCAGTGCTTTGGTTTCATTTTTACAAAAACAAGCTCTTTGTAAAATGGGAGCTCTATCAATCAAAAATACATGTATAAGAGAGATTAAACAATTCCCAGATAAGCAAACATTGAGGGAATTTACCTCCCACAAACACCTCTACAGTGTATTATACAGAGACTACACTAGATGGAAGTACTCCTAGGGCTAAATAGACATCACCAGACAAAATAAAATCACAGCAAAGAAAGCAGACCACCCAAATACTAACTAAAGGCAAAGAAAATCAGTTATCCACAAAATCAGTCAAGGGAAAAACAAAAGAGTACAGCATCGGTCACCTTACATACAGAGTGGAGGAGGAAGAAAAAGAAGGGACAGAAATAAAGAATCATCAGACTGTGTTTATAATGGCATAATAAGTGAGCTAAAGTTAGATGGTTAGATAGTAAAGAAGATAGCCTTGAATCTTTGGTAACCACGAATCCAAAGCCAGCAATGGCAATAAGCAGATATGTATCAATAATCACCATAAATGTAAATGGACTGAATGTGAATGCACCAATCGAAAGACACAGAGTAACAGAATGGATAAAAAAAAACAAGTCCTGGCCATCCTGCCTAAAGCAATCTACAGACTCAATGCAATCCTTATCAAAATAACAACAGCATTCTTCAACAAACTGGAACAAATAGTTCAAAAATTCATACGGAACCACAAAAGACCCCAAATAACCAAAGCAATCCCGAGAAGAATAAAGCAGGGAGCATGTTGCTCCACAACTTCAAGCTCTCCTACAAAGCCACACTAATCAAGACAATTTGGTACTGGCACAAGAACGGACCCATAGACCAGTGGAACAGAATAGAGTCCAGATATAAGCCCAAACATACATGGCCAATGAATATACAATAAAGGAGCCATGGATATACAATGGGGAAATGACAGCCTCTTCAACAGCAGGTGTTGGCAAAACTGGATAGCAACATGTAAGAGAATGAAACTGGATCACTGTCTAACCCCATACGCAAAAGTAAACTCGAAATGGATCAAAGACCTGAATGTAAGTCATGAAACCATAAAACTCTTAGAAAAAAACATAGGCAAAAATCTCTTGGACATAAACATGAGTGACTTCTTCATGAACATATCTCCCCAGGCAAGGGAAAGAAAAGCAAAAATGAACAAGTGGGACTATATCAACTCAAAAGCTTCTGTACAGCAAAGGATACCACCAATAGAACAAAAAGGCATCCTACAGTATGGGAGAATATATTCATAAATGACATATCCAACAAAGGGTTGACATCCAAATTAAAGAGTTCATGCACCTCAACAAACAAAAAGCAAATAATCCAATTAAAAAATGGACAGAGGAACTGAACAGACAGTTCTCTAAAGAAGAAATTCAGATGGCCAACAGACACAGGAAAAGATGCCCCACATCGCTTGTCATCAGAGAAATGCAAATTAAAACCACAATGAGATATCACCTCACACCAGTAAGGAAAAGACAAATCATCAAAAAGACAATCACAAACAAATGTTACTGAGGTTGTAGAGAAAGGGGAACCCTCCTACACTGCTGGTGGGAATGGAAATTAGTTCAACCATTGTGGAAAACAATATGGAGGTTCCTCAAAATGCTCCAAATAGACTTACCATTTGACCCAGGAATTCCACTTCTAGGAATTTACCCTAAGAATACAGCAGCCCAGTTTCAAAAAGACAGATGCACCCCAATGTTTATTGCTGCACTATTTACAATAGCCAAGATATGGAAGCAACCTAAATGTCCATCAGTAGATGAATGGATCAAGAAGATGTGGTACATATAAACAGTGGAATATTACTCAGCCATAAGAAAAAAAACAGATCCTACCATTTGTAACAACATGGATGGAGCTAGAGGGTATTATGCTCAGTGAAATAAGCCAGGCAGAGAAAGACAAGTACCAAATGATTTCACTCATATGTGGAGTATAAGAACAAAGGAAAACTGAAGGAACAAAACAGCAGCAGAATCACAGAACCCAAGAATGGACTAACAGGTACCAAAAGGAAAGGGACTGGGAGGATGGGTGGGTAGGAAGGGATAGGGGGGGGAAAGAAGAAAGGGGTTATTATGATTAGCATGCATAATGTGGAGGGTGGGAGAAAGGGGAGAGCTGTGCAACACAGAGAAAACAAGTAGTGATTCTACAACATTTTGCTATGCTGATGGACAGTGACTGTAATGGGGTTCGCGGGGGGGACTTGGTATAGAGGAGAGACTAGTAAACATAATATTCTTCATGTAATTGTAGATTAATGATTACAAAAAAAAAAAGAGAAAGAAAAGGGGGATTACTCCCTGATAGGATAAAACTAACTGCAAATCAACGATTAATGCATGCTTTACATATCCTTAATTTTGATCCTAAATTTTGATCAGCTATGTAAGCACATTTTTCTGATAATATTCCTTTCTCTAAAAAAAAAAAAAGCAGTTCCTGTGTGGTGATCTCCAATAGGTTCTTCACAATGGTATAAAGGTCATATCAAAGTGTGGACAAACGGTTTGTTTGTGTTTATACAGAGGATCAAAGCCTAATTTGGCTACCCAGAAAACAAATTAAGATACGATATGAAGAAGAACTTCCAACATCAACATCCTCTGGAAGAGTCATTCCAGATGATGATCATCAAAAAACTTCAACAAAGATCCTGGTGCTGTTGCAGTTGTAGCTGCATTCATCCCACCAGTTCCTGGACTTGTCATTGAAATGAAGGAGATATCTAAGCTGGCCTGTGCATACAGTAAAATAACAAATTTGACTGGATCTATACTGTCAGAACTCAACCAACAATTAGGAGAAGTGCAAGTTGCAGTGCTCCAAAATTGTGCAACTATAGACTATCTACTGTTAAAAGAACATATGGGATGTGAACAGTTCCCAGGAATGTGTTGTTTTAATTTGTTTTAATCTGATTTTTCTCAAACTATTCAAATTCAGTTAGACAATATCCATCGTATCATTGATAAGTTTTCACAAATGCCTGGGATACCTAACTGATTTTCTTGGTTTCACTGGATATGGCTGGTAATTGTAGGTCTGCTTTTCTTATGTAGCTGTATTCCTATTATGTTAATGTGTGTATGCAATTTAATTAGTAGTTTGTTAAAACCTATACATGTTTATGTTACTCTACAAGAAGATATGTCAAAGAAATACTGAATCTTCCCATGTTTTCTTCCGTCTGCTACTTCTATAGCTTTTCTTCTTCCTTCCTAATTACAACCCTTTAGTAGAATTTGTGCCTCCTATCGAAAATTACCGAGTATCATAATTCTTCCAAGTGGTAAAGATACCTCAAGACAAATGCTGGGCATAGACGCCACAGGGCATAAATCTGCAAAGAAGTAAAAAGCTAACTTTTTCAAACAATATTGCTTCTCTCTCACTTACCAACTTTACATTTCCCTGTATGATCCCGGAAGATGACTGGTTAGCCAGAGACAGGTAAGATTCCTCAAGGGACGAACAACCTAAGACAAGCACAGTCACAGGGGGGGGGCCATCAGGTGAGAAACTGGGGATCAACAGAGGTGAGGCTTAGAATCTCACCCCCCCCCCCGTTTTGAGAGAAGTCTTCTGCATCCGTGGATATTTTGTTGCCCTTGTCTAGCTTGGATTAATACTTAGTCTATAGGCACAGACTTGATCATGTACATTTGCCCTCTTACAGCACTAAATTATGTTTTCTACTTTTATCTTGCATCTACCTACCACTTCAGCATTTTATAAATAATAATAATAATAAGGGAGAAATGTGGGATTCACACATAAATCAAGTATAAAAATCAAACGAATAATCATATCTGACTTGATTGTTTATAGTTCATGATGTGTGATCAAAACCAAAAGTTTCTGTGATATGACTGCCCTTGCACTGTTCACCATGTAAGAACTTATTCACTATGTAAGAACTTGTTCACCATGTAAGAACTTGTTCGTTATGCTTCAGAAGATTGGAGACTGTTGAGAATTAGGCTTGGGGTTGATTAATGATTGTGCATTGAGTCCCCTATACAGAATTTTATTGTTGTTAATGACCATTTGATCAATAAATATGAGATGGCCTCTCAAAAAAAAAAAAAAAAAGATGCTCCACATTGCTAATCATCAGAGAAATTCAAATTAAAACCACAATGAAGTATCACCTCACATCAGTTAGGATGGCCAACATCCAAGAAACAATGAACAAATGTTGGCAAGAATGCAGAGAAAGGGGAACCCTCCTACACTGCTGGTGGGAATGTAAATTAGTTCCACCATTGTGGAAAGCAGAATGGAGGTTCCTCAAAAAACTCAAAATAGAAATACCAATTGACCCAGGAATTCCACTCCTGGGAATTTACCCTACAAATGCAGCAGCCCAGTTTGAAGAAGACATATGCACCCCTATGTTTATCGCAGCACTTTATACAATAGCCAAGACACGGAAGCACCCTAAGTGTCCATCAGTAGATGAATGGATAAAGGTGTGGTATACATACACAATGGAATATTATTCAGCCATAAGAAGAAAACAAATCCTACCATTTGCAACAACATGGATGGTGCGAGAGGGTATTATGCTCAGTGAAATAAGCCAGGTGGAGAAAGACAAGTATCAAATGATTTCACTCATCTGTGGAGTATAAGAACAATGAAAAAATTGAAGGAACAGAACAGCAGCAGACTCACAGAACCCAAGAATGGACTAACAACTATCAATTACCAAAGGGAAAGGGATTGGCTAGGGTGGGTGGGAAGGGAGTGATATGGGAGAAAAGGGGCATTACGATTAGCATGTATCATGTGGGGGGGGGCGGACACAGGGAATGCAGTGTAACACAGAGAAGATAAGTAGTGATTCTAGAGCATCTTACTATACTGTTGGACATTAACTGTAATGGGGTATGTGGTGGGGACTTGATAATAGGTGGACTCTAGGAACCATAATGTTGTTCATGTAATTGTACATTAATGAGAGTAAAATTAAAAAATTTTTTTAAATCAGAGAAAAATAAATGATGTGTATTGTAACCCCTAGAGTAACCACTAAATATAAAGGGAATTCTAAAAAAAAAAGTTGCCAAGAATGGGAAGGGAAAGCCTACTTAATGCCACATTCAACAGCATTTGAGAAAATCATTAAGTTTGCAGGACCCATAAGGGACTCAGCACCAGGTCCTAGACCCTAAAAAAACACTCAAGTCCACAATGGACAAGTTGCTAAACAGATTCATAAGTGATTCAGAGCCAGAATACATCAGAAATGGTCACACAGAACTCTGTAACAATACCACACAGACACAAGAAGCTGTCTCAGTCAAGGTGTTCTCCAGCATTTAGTCCTTGTCTCTCCTCATTGGTCAGTTACAAATGTGTGCAGAAAACCGTCTCATCCTACTCAGCTGACAAGTTCTATTCCCAACTCTGCATGCTGTTACTCATGGGGGGATGTGGGAAGGGAGTAAAAGGAAAGCGTTAAACAGAGAAACAAACTTGAATTTAGACTGAAGATGATCAGGAGTAAGGAATTCTTTTCTGCTAATCAGAGTATCTCATAACAAACCAAGAAAGGATCCTTTTAAAAAAACAGTAACAATGTTCACCATGTAAGAATTTATTCACTCTGTAAGAATTCGTTCACCATGTAAGAACTTGTTCGTTATGCTTCAGAAGATTGGAGACTGACGAGAATTAGGCTTGAGATGGATTAATGATTGTACATTGAGCATTGACCCCCCTATACTGAATTTTATTGTTGTTAACAACCATTTGATCAATAAATATGAGAGATGCCCTCTCAAAAAAAAAAAAAAAAAAAACAGTAACAAACCCAATACTCTTTGGAAATAGCCTGAAATTTGTCTACTGGTCATGTCCCCTACTTTTCCTTAAATAGACATGACACCAAAAAGCCTTACAAGCCCTCTGTAGGGCCAAACTTTACAAAGCACTCTGAACCAGTGCAAACACAGCACAGGCTACTGTAAAGCCCAAAGCAAAAGGGCATTTCCCACAGTTCCTTTCCCAGCAAAGGTCCAAGTTAAGAGGCACAGCTCCAAAAAGCTGTGTATGAAATCACTTCTTGAGGCAGAGGTGCCTCGGGCTTTTCTACTCAAATCTTGTACTAGGAAATTTGTGTATCAGGAAAGGAATTCATTTATACTCCTAACTAATCTTTGTGATCAGTAAAAAGCAACGTGAAAAAACACTACTACTATAGCGAGTAAGTTTCTAAAAGAACCCAAAGACCACTTCCACTATATGTACCAGTTTGGTATCCTCTCCCTCAAATACATTTTAGTAAATATGCAAACCTTGCCTCCTCACCCCATCCCCAAGATCCTGAAACATTCTCTACAATTTATAATTGACAAAACAAACCAAAAATGAACAGGTCACCTTTCACATGAAAACCTCAGTCCTCCACATAATACTGTACACACACACACAGACGCACCTAAGAACACAAACTAGGAGCCCTGGCTAAGCCCGAGCAGGCCTGAGCCAGTGTGGGTTCACAGGGCAGCTACACGGCCTAGCTAGTGGGCTGCTCCTGCTACTGCTATACAAATATAGAAAGCTGGGAAGTGCAACAGCAGCTTCAGCACAACAGATTCTGCTCCGTGTTCTGAGAGGGAGGAGCAGGGCCCTGAACAGCTTTACCCATACTTGGTTGCTGAAAGGGGGCCATTAGTGAAAGCTCAATTATCTCACACACATGCATTCTGTTCACATGCTCCAGACAAAAACCAGAAATACACAGGCTGGTACTTGAACAAAGGTTTGAGAGATCTATTTCAGTTAAGAAACTTCAATAATTTCAGTCACGTAACACCAAGAATCCCTCAGCCATGGGGAAAGAGAAAAGACACTGAAAACTTTACAAGGTCAGATTCTTATCAGATCAGCAGTAGCCGTGAGGTTTAATTTATCACTTAACATTCTGGAATTTAACACAAAAAAAGGTTATTCCCCATTTGTATGAATGATCCTAACCTTCACTGGCCCTTTGCAGTTTTCTGAATGAAGGCCTAATTCCTACTTTCAGACAGTTTTAGGGTCTTTTTTTCTTTTGGTTGGTACAAGTAAAAATAAATTTTGGTACAATTTAAAAAATACATTCCCAGGATACTGGCTTATAATCATATGTGAACCAGTGCAAACACAGCACAGGCTACCGGTCTAGGCAAATATTACTTTGCCTAGAACACTTCATTCAGATTCATCTCAATGTGAAGTATATGAAAAGCTTAATTTCTAGCCAGTGACCTCTCCAGAGATAAGAAACAGCAGTTGATTGGATCAATTAATTCTGTACTTTAGCTCTTAACAAACTGATCCAGTATTTCTTGTGCACTGTCTTTACATTTATTTAGCATTGTAGGAGCTGTAGCACATATGTAAGTCATACTATCACTGACCTCCAATATTTATAATCTAGTTTTTGGGTAAGACTAACAAATGAGATAATAAAAGCCAATAGTATATGACTAATGCTACAGTGTGGGGTACAAATTACAAAAACTACAAATTAAGAGAAAGAGAGACTGAAGAAGCACAGACCCAGATCTTTCTGCATAGGTCCCACCCACTAACACTCTAAGAACACCTGCCATTATCTTAAATGTGAGGATACAGGATTTGGACTGGCTGATTTCTAAGGTCCCTCCATTTCTGAAATTCTTTTGAGTCTGTAATTTATAAATTTAAAGTAATTCCAACCTAAAATATTTTATAGTAGTATAAGATTAATACCACACTGCTTATAGAAGCAAAATTCTGGAGAAAATATACTAAAGAAAGCTAAAAATGAATTCAGACCATAACTCAGCATCGGGGTGGGGGGGTTGGACTGTTGAACCACTGTGATGTACATTTGATAATAAAAAATTAAAATTAAAAACACTGCCAAGTCATCTAGTCATTAAGGAGAACGTCAGAAAAAAGAGCATTGCCCAGCTCCTTCCCATCACTGAATTTACTGTCTGGTGTGTGTGTGTGTGTGCACAATCCCAAATTTATGGGGCATAAATACACAACTATAGTAGGTAGTCCCCCAGCAACACCCTTTCCCTCAAACTCAAAAAAAGAAACCCCTTCAAATTCTTAAGATATAATTGGTCCATCGTAATTACTTACTTTAATATATTCTATCAGTAAATTAACCATTTAGAATTTTGAAATTTTCTTTTTGCTCCTTGTAGGTAATGTGGTAATAATGAGCAAAGGATGCTAAATGATAGCAAACTTGACCTCTTAATCCCATTACCTTTACCTCCCAGGGCAAGGTAGAGCCTTGTCCATTCTGTTCTACATAATGAAAAATAAAACACAGCAGGGTGCCAGCAGTAGAGACATTTTCATGTTCCAAAAAACACAGACACAAGTGTTGAACGTTTTATTTAAAACCTCCTAACTGTATATAATGGCTTATATATTTAATTTTTCTGAGCAGCCCTATTACAGCAAATCTGATTTCCTAAAGAATGGCATATTGTGGATTAATATACTACCTTTTTGAAACAGCTTTTAGTTACATATTATGTACTTCACTAAGATAACTTATATGAAGGCAACTAAGTAAAAATAAAGAACATGATGCAAAAGATCACAGCTGTATGGAACAAAGGTGATTACTTAAAGCATAATCTCAAAACCAAATGGCTGTGAACACCTATAGGGTGGTCTTCATTTCTTGTTTACCATTTCCTCAAGTGAAGTATGGTATGAACCAACCACATCAGAAGCCCATATTTAAGGTACACAGACCTACAGAATTCATGGGTATTTTATAGATACCATCAACTCTCTTACACTATATGCAAAATTTAGCATATATATGTAAAATGTATTTATGTGTTTATTTATAAGGAAACAGATCCATAGTTTTATAGCACACCTTTAAAGGGGATCATGATCCAAAATAGGTTTAAGAACCCAAGACTAAACAATATACATTTTGTTCCATTTCTAACCTCCTGTCATCTCTTGTAATTCTTGGTCCAAAAAAGAAGGGAATCTTCATGACTAAACCCAGTCAAGAATAAACAAGTCAAAATAATGTATTCCAATTCAAACTGAACCTGAACTCTTTTTAGATGACAGACTAACATTACAATGTTTCTTACAAAAAGGTTTTCAAGCAAATATTACCACTGTAGCTCAGGGGGCTTATATGGGAGTAGAATTCTTTAGGTATGCTTAGGGATATCCTATTATATAGTTTCTCTCTTACCAAGTGCATTTTAAAAAGGTAAAGCTTCCAGTTTCCTACTCCTAATTCTATCCTGTGGCAAAAAAAGTAATAGGAACAGGAACAGAGGGGAAAAAAACTACAGCATGGAAGATTGGAATTAATGAGACTGATAGTAGGCAAACAAAGAAACTACTGTTCTGTTTGCAAGAGGCAATATATGAGAAAGGCCATTGCCTATTCAATTTTTAAAAAAAGTATTAGATAAAAGAAACAATTAGCCCTCTTCTGAAACAATAAAAGAAAAAAATGTGTCTTACTGAACCATTTAAGTCTAAAATTTTTAGGTTCTCATGGAAACCTAAGTCATCACACTGCAAATACTGTATATAAAGCACATATTTAGAGGCTTAACTAGTAAACTCAAAATGTGACATATGTGCAATGTGGGCGACAACCTTATTCTGGGAACTTTATTTCAAAATCTTCCAACTTTCATTTGTAGCCCCAAAGATGATACAATATAGTCAACTGTGCAGAAGGTGCAAGCTCAAGAGGTACAAAGTACATAAATAGAAGCAAAGAGATGAAAGACAAGAAAATTCAGACTACTGGAAAAAGCTTCTGGACATGGCTCTCCCCAACTGTGAATCAACCTGTAAATGGAGGCTTAAAAACCAAGACTGCTAGTTGAGGAAATGTATCAAGATAGCATTTAGGACACTCTATAACGTGGGCCCAGGCAAAAGAGGACACACAGTCACAGACCAGACCATCTAGTAAATGTGGCACCAAATCCAAGGCAGCCTGGAGGGCAAGGCAGCCTGGAGAGGCTGGTATTTTCTTGTTCTCTTTTCTAGGAGTTCATGGAATTTGGCTGTTTAGAATTAAGAAGCATTATCAGAACCAAAAGCACGGCTGTGGGGAATTGGACTTGGAAGAAGGGGGTAAGAGTTTAAGAAGAAGGAAAGAAAATAAAAGAGCAGGCATTTATGTCACATCAGGTCTCACTAAGAAACCAAATAAAGACGTAACATGCAGTTTGCTCATTTAATAAATGACCCATGTGGGAAGGATACTTACAACTATCTGCTCATAGGAACTCCACTATGATCCGTGTTATTTCTTTTGAAAGACCTGAAGATGCTATGAATGCTACCTGTGCTACCTATCACATTTCCATGCCACTTCTGTTGGGATTAAATTACCCCTACTTTTCAGTAAGAAAAGAGTAAAACAGTTTAGGTAAGTTACACAAATGATATCTTATCAGCGTACTTAATAGATGTGCCTATTTTCCCAACTCTCTCAAAGGTAAGAACTTCTAGAATGGTGCACTGAATGTACATTTCTGACTGGTAGTTTAAAATTATACCACCACATAAAAGAAGTGGTTAAAAAAATTAATTCATTATTGTTATGAGAATGGGCCTCAATAAAATAAGAAAAGTACAGGAAATTAGCAAAGCATTAGGAGTATGAACTTATATCTCAGCCATGTCCTGCCACTTGACAGCTAGATACCCCAACTAAGTTATTATCCTCACTGAGGTTCCTAACCTCAAGCTTCCTTGTCTAAAAAATGGTAAGGATGAAACCGTATCTCTCTTCCTCCCGCCTTGCCCCTGTCCATCCATCTATCCTCTCCCTACCCCATCTTCGGGGTCAATGTGAAGTCTAAGTTTCCTTCAACACACTGTATCATCTGGCATACTTTCTCTTCAGAGAGACAACTTTGCACAAAGTACTTTTATGCAAAAATCTGCTGGTCAAATTAAAAACCAGAATGACAAACAAGTAATAAAAATGTTTTAGAGTGAAGGAAAGGGGCACTTGGGGATGAAGCCAGGATTAGAGATTTCTTTCAGAACCAGGCTACACCTACTAATGACTGAATATTTGACTATCTTAATTACCTTGGCTGTACAAGAAGTGCTGGTAGTCATGAAATTTCACAATATTAAAAACTCAGTCACACTTTCACTTAACATACTCTACTGTGTTGAAGTCAAGACAGCAAAAGACTGCCGAGAGCATTTTCACTTTAATTTTCTGCTAAGACAAAAAGAAAAATTAATACTGCAGCAAAATTCTCCATTTTTAGGTATGGCAAATTCTTCGAGGGAAAAATGTCTAAGGTTATAGGAAATTGAAAACATTTCTGTATATCTTATTAGAAAATATGCATTTGTGCTTTTCTTCAAAGGTATAAAAAAACTCAAGCTAATAATCTTTAATATTCACCTGCTACTATCTTTCAACTACATCTGTAAGAGGGAAAATGAAATAAAAACTAAAGCACTTACTGGGAAGGGCACTAAATGACTGGCATACTGGGCAACATGACATCCAAAAAATGTACCTAAAAATCTTTTGGTATATATAATTAATTATTGCCAAAATAATATTGGTCTTGAACCCAAAACTTACTTTTGTGTTAATAAACCTAAAAAATGGCAAAAGCATTCACAAATGTACCATAAAAAATACACAACAAATGCCACTTGGCTTCTGACTTTACTTTTAAAATATTATGAGGGATCACAGGAAGATGGCGACGTGAGTAGTTCAGAGGAAATCTCCTCCCCAAAACATACATATTTATGAAAATACAATAAATACAACTATTCCTAAAAGAGACACCAGTACAACAACCAGGATACACCTACATCTGTGAGAACTCAGCATCACACGAAGGGGGTCAGATACAAGCCATGGCCAGGCGGGACCCGAACGCTCCCCATCCCAAAACCCAGCGGGAAGAAAGGAGTCAGAAATGGGAGGGAGTGAAAGCCCAGGACTGCTAAACAACCAGCTCTACAAATCCACACCCGGAACGCAGACACAAGGTGCACGGGGTGCTGGGTATTAAGAGAAACGGAAAAGCAAAACCTGGTGGCAGGTCCCCACAACCGGCGCCCCTAAGACAAAAGAAAAGCAAGTGCTTTCTGCAAGTCTTAAGGAGACAGGGACCACATAGCTGGAGGGAGTTGTCCCAGCAGCTGGGAGTACCGGGGAAATGTAGGCGCCCTAAACAGAGGCACTGCAGCTCTGAAGCCCCTCACAAGACTAGGCAGCCCGCCTAGTCTTCCAACTGGCGTGGACCCCAACACATGGGCCCAGTAGGAGGAGAGTGGGAGTGTGCACGGGGGGCGGAAGCACTAGAAGGAACCAAGAGCAGATCCATGTGCCGCAGGGCTAGCCCGCATCGGCACAAACGAACAGCCTGGGTGCGGCTCGCGCACACCGGCGGCAGTGAAGCCAGAGCCTGGTAGAAGCCTGTGCGGAAAAGCCCCGCGCGCACCAGCAGCGGAGCCAGAGGGAGCAGGCGCACTCCCAGGAGCCGACCAGAATCCCAGCCCAACGCACACCAGCCTGGACAAGACCCAAAGGCCACTGCTGCTACACAGCTACCTGGCAGGCTCACTGCTAGCACAGAGGAGCGCACCTGGCGTACCTGCCACTCCCTGCAAGGCTCCGCGCTGCTCTGACAGACACCCCGCCCACAGCAGCTTAGGAGATTAACCCGGTGGCTGTTCCAGGAGTGCAGGTAGCCGTCACAGGCAGCGGAGAAGGGCAAGGCATCCAGCAAGCAGGAAAGGATTTTCTTCTCCTAGCCGACACACCCACAACCTGCCTACAGCCACTGCAATCACCATGAAAAGGCAAAAAAATCTGGTCCAGACCAAGATAGTTACACCTGAGAAAGGATCTGCAGAGGCACACCTAACAATTCTCCCTGAAAGAGAATTCAAAATAAAAATCATAAACATGCTGACAGAGCTGAAGAGAAATATGCAAGAGCTAAAGGATGAAGTCCGGAGGAAGATTACAGACGTCCGGAGGGAGATCACAGATGTCCGGAGGGAGATTACAGCAGTGAAAAAAACTATGGAAGGACTTATAAGCAGAATGGATAACATGCAAGAGACCATTGATGGAACAGAAACCAGAGAAGAGGAACACATAGAAGCTGATGCAGAGAGAGATAAAAGGAACTCCAGGAATGAAACAATATTAAGAGAACTGTGTGACCAATCCAAAAGGAACAATATCCGCATTATAGAGGTACCAGAGGAAGAGAGAGAAAAAGGGATAGAAAATGTCTTTGAAGAAATAATTGCTGAGAACATCCCCAAACTGGGGGAGGAAATAGTTGCTCGACTATGGAGGCACACAGAACTCCCGAGAGACGGGATAAAAAGAGGTAAACACCAAGACACACAATAATTAAAATGGCAAAGATCAAGGACAAGGACAGAGTATTAAAGGCAGCCAGAGAGAGTAAAAAAGTCACCTACAAAGGAAAACCCATCAGGCTATCATCAGACTTCTCAACAGAAACCACATAGGCCAGAAGAGAAAGGCATGATATATTTAATGCAATGAAACAGAAGGGCCTTGAACCAAGAATACTGTATCCAGCACGATTATCATGTAAATATGAAGGAGGGATTAAACAATTCCCACACAAGCAAAAGATGAGAAAATCTGCCACCCACAAACCACCTCTAAAGGGTATCTTAGAGGGACTACTCTACATGGGAGCACTCCTAAAAAGAGCACAGAACAAAACAACCAATACATGAAGAATGGAGAAGGAAAAAAAAGAAAGGAAAGAAATAATCATCAGACTGTGTTTATAATAGCTCAATAAGCAAGTGAGGTCAGAGAATAAGGTAGTAAACAACCCAACCTTGAACCTTTGGTAACCACAAATCTAATGCCTTCAATGGCAATAAGTACATACCTTTCAATAATCACCCTAAATGTAAATGGACTGAATGCACCAATCAAAAGACACAGAGTTATTGTAATAGAATGGATAAAAAAGCAATACCCATCTTTATACTGCTTACAAGAGACTCACCTCAAACTCAAAGACATGCACAGATTAAAAGTCAACGGTTGGAGAAAGATATTTCATGCAAACAACAGACAGAAAAAAGCAGGTGTTGCAATACTAGTATCAGACAAAATAGACTTCAAAATAAAGAAAGTAACAATAGATAAAGACATTACATAATGATAAAGGGCTCAGCCCAACAAGAGGATATAACCATTATAAACATATATGCACCCAATACAGGAGCACCAATATATGCGAAACAAATACTAACAGAATTAAAGGAAGAAATAGAATGCAATGCATTCATTTTGGGAGACTTCAAGACACCACTCACCCCAAAGGACAGATCCACCAGACAGAAAATAAGTAAGGACACATAGGCACTGAACAACACACTACAACAGATGGCCCTAATAGACATCTACAGAACTCTACATCCAAAAGCAACAGCATACACATTCTTCTCAAGTACACATGAAACATTCTCCAGAATAGACCACATACTAGGGCACAAAAAGAACCTCAGTAAATTCCAAAATATTGAAATCCTACCAGCCAACTTTTCACACCACAAAGGTATAAAACTACAAATAAATGGTACAAAAAAAGTAAAAAGTATCACAAACATATGGAGGCATAACAACATGCTCCTAAATAATCAATGGATCAATTACCAAAATAAAATAGAGATCAAGCAATATATGGGAACAAATGACAACAACAACACAAAGCCCCAACTTTTGTGGGACGCAGCAAAAGCAGTCTTAAGAGGAAAGTATATAGCAATCCAGGCATATTTAAAGAAGGAAAAACAACCCCAAATGAATAGTCTAAAGTCACAATTATCAAAATTCGAAAAAGAAGAACAAATGAGGCCTAAAGTCAGCAGAAGGAGGGACATAATAAAGATCATAGAAGAAATAAACAAAATTGAGAAGAGTAAAACAATAGCAAAAATCAATGAAACCAAGAGCTGGTTCTTTGAGAGAATAAACAGAATAGATAAGCCTCTAGCCAGACTTACTGAGAGAAAAAGAGAGTCAACACACATCAACAGAATGAGAAACGAGAAAGGAAAAATCACAATGGACCCCAAAGAAATACAAAGAATTATTAGAGACTACTATGAAAACCTATATGCTAACAAGCTGGAAAACCTAGAAGAAATGGACAACTTCTTAGAAAAATACAACCTTCCAAGACTACACCCAGAAAGAAACAGAAAATCTAAACAGACCAATTACTAGTAATGAAATTGAATCAGTAATCAAAAACCTACCCAAGAACAAAACCCCTGGGCCAGATGGAGTCACCGTTGAATTGTATCAGACATGCAGAGAAGATATAATACCTATTCTCCTTAGTTTTCCAAAAAATAGAAGAGGAGGGAATACTCCCAGACTCATTCTATGAAGCCAACATCACCCTAATACCAAAACCAGGCAAAGACCCCACCGAAAAAGAAAACTACAGACCAATATCCCTGATGAACGTAGATGCAAAAATACTCAACAAAATATTAGCAAACCGAATTCAAAAATACATCAAAAGGATCGTACACCATGACCAAGTGGGATTCATTCCAGGGATGCAAGGATGCTAAAACATTCGAAAATCCATCAACATCATCCACCACATCAACAAAAAGAAGGACAAAAACCACATGATCGTCTCTATAGATGCTGAAAAAACATTCGACGAAATTCAACATCCATTCATGATAAAAACTCTCAACAAAATGGGTATAGAGGGCAAGTACCTCAACATAATAAAGGCCATATATGATAAACCCACAGCCAACATCATACTGAACAGCGAGAAGCTGAAAGCTTTTCCTCTGTGATCGGTAACAAGACAGGGATGCCCAGTCTCCCCACTGTTATTCAACACAGTACTGGAGGTCCTACCCATGGCAATTAGAGAAAACAAAGAAATACAAGGAATCCAGATTGGTAAAGAAGTTAAACTGTCACTATTTGCAGATGACATGATATTGTACATAAAAAACCATAAAGACTCCACTGCAAAACTACTAGAATATCGGAATTCAGCAAAGTTGCAGGATACAAAATTAACACACAGAAATCTGTGGCTTTCCTATACACTAACAATAAACTAATGGAAAGAGAAATCAGGAAGACAATTCCATTCACAATAGCATCAAAAAGAATAAAATACCCCTCAAATCGAATTTACCAAGTATCATAATTCTTCCAAGTGGTAAAATACCGCAAGACAAATACTGGGCATAGAAGCCACAGGGCATAAATATGCAAAGAAGTAAAAAACTAACCTTTTCAAACAATAAGGCTTCTCTCTCACTTACCAACTTTACATTTCCCTGTATGGCCCCGGAAGATGACTGGTTAGCAGAGACAGGTAAGATTCCTCAAGTGAGGAACAACCTAAGACAGGCACAGTCGCAGGGGGGCCATCAGGTGAGAAATTGGGGATCAACAAAGGTGAGGCTTAGAACCTCTCCCCCACTGTTCTGAGAGAAATCTGCTGCATCCGTGGATGTTTTATTGCCCCTGTCTAGCTTGGATTAACACATACTCTACAGGCACACACCTGATCATCTACATTTGCTCTCTTACAACACTAAACTATGTTTTCTACCTTTACCTTGCATCTACCTACCACTTCAGCATTTTATTAAAAATAATAAAGAGAAATGTGGTATCCACATATAAATCAAGTATAAAAATCAAACGAATATTCATATTTGGACTGATTGTTTATAGTTTATAATGCATGATCAAAACCGAAAGTTTCTGTGATGACTGCCCTTGTACTGTTCACCATGTAAGAACTTATTCACTATGTAAGGATTTGTTCACCATGTAAGAACTTGTTCGTTATGCTTCAGAAGACTGTAGACTGACGAGAAAAAAAAAAAAGAATAAAATACCTAGGAAGAAACCTAACCAAGTAAGTGAAAGACCTATACCCTGAAAACTATAAGATACTCCTAAGAGAAATTAAAGAGGTCACTAACAAATGGAAACTCATCCCATGCTCCTGGCTAGGAAGAATTAATATCGTCAAAATGGCCATCCTGCCCAAAGCAATATACAGATTCAATACAATCCCTACCAAATTACCAACAGCATTCTTCAATGAACTGGAACAAATAGTTCAAGAATTCATACGGAAACACCAAAGACACTGAATAGCTAATGCAATCCTGAGAAGAAAGAATAAAGTGGAGGGGGACCTCACTCCCCAACTTCAAGCTCTACTACAAAGCCACAGTAATCAAGACAATTTGGTACTGGCACAAGAACAGACCCACAGACCAATGGAACAGAATAGAGATTCCAAACATTAACCCAAACATATATGGTCACCTAATATTCGATAAAAGGGCCATGGACATACAGTGGGGAAATGACAGTCTCTTCAACAGATGGTGCTGGCAAAACTGGACAGCTACATGTAAGAGAATGAAACTGGATCACTGTCTAAACCCATACACAAAAGTAAATTTGAAATGGATCAAGTACTTGAATGTAAGTCATGAAACCATAAAACTCTTAGAACAAAACATAGGCAAAAATCTCTTAGACGTAAACATGAGTGACCTCTTCTTGAACATATCTCCCCGGGCAAGGGAAACAAAAGCAAAAATGAACAAGTGGGACTACATCAAGCTGAAAAGCTTCTGTACAGCAAAGGACACCATCCATAGAACAAAAAGGTATCCTACAGTATGGGAGAATATATTCATAAATGACAGATCCGATAAAGTGTTGACATCCAAAATATATAAAGAGCTCACACACTTCAACAAACAAAAAGCAAATAATCCAATTAAAAAATGGGCAGAGGAGCTGAATAGACAGTTCCCTAAAGAAGAAATTCAGATGGCCAACAGACAACTGAAAAGATGCTCCACATCGCTTCTCATCAGAGAAATGCAAATTAAAATCACAATGAGATATCATCTCACACCAGTAAGGATGGCTACCATCCAAAAGACAAACAACAACAAATGTTGGTGAGGTTGTGGAGAAAGGGGAACCCTCCTACACTGCTGGTGGGAATGTGAATTAGTTCAACCATTGTGGAAAGCAGTATGGAGATTCCTCAGCATGCTCAAAATAGAAATACCATTTGACCCAGCAATTCCACTTCTAGGAATTTACCCTAAGAATGCAGCAGCCCAGTTTGAAAAAGACAGATGCACCCCTATGTTTATCGCTGCACTATTTACAATAGCCAAGAAATGGAAGCAACCTAAATGTCCAACAATAGATGAATGGATAAAGAAGATGTGGTACATATACACAATGGAATACGACTCAGCCGTAAGAAAAAAACAGTTCCTACCATTCACAACATGGATGGAGCTAGAGGGTATTATGCTCAGTGAAATAAGCAAAGCGGAGAAGGACAAGTACCAAATGATTTCACTCATATGTGGAGTATAAGAACAAAAGAAAACTGAAGGAACGAAACAGCAGCAGAAGCACAGAACCCAAGAATGGACTAACAGTTACCAAAGGGAAAGGGACTGGGGAGGATGGGTGGGAAGGGAGGGATAAGGGCGGGAAAAAAGAAAGGGCACATTGCAATTAACATGTATAGTGTTAGGGGGGCATGGGGAGGGCTGTGCAACACAGAGAAGACAAGTAGTGATTTTACAGCATCTTACTATGTTGATGGACAGTGACTGTGAACGGGTATGTGGGGGGGACTTGGTGAAGGGGCCAGCCTAGTAAACAGAATGTCCTTCATGTAATTGTACATTAATGATACCAAAATAAAATTAAAAAAATAAAAAGAAATATTACCATGTAGTATATAATTCTGATATATTAGAAACTGTTTCAGTGACTGTCTTCCAACAGAAGTTAATATTCAAGTCTTAATCTTTCCCCTCCCTATTCATAAAAACAAATATAAACTCAATGAAGTTCCAGTGACCTATGTATGCTATTTCTTTCCAGTCATCAAACTGCATCAATTATATTTAGTATTTTTCCTATCAAAACTTCAGGGCTCTCCAAAGCACATTTCTACCCAAGTTTCAGCTTTCCTACATGATTATGTTTGATGATATATGTATCAGACACACAAAATATAATAATAATAAATAAAACTGACTATAACATAAATCAAACAGATGGACCACATCTGAGAAGTCTAAGTTTAAATTCCAAGTCTATCTCCAAAACTGCTGTGTGTGGACAAAGGGCATGTAATGCAGGGAGATGAAATGCCATTCCCTGCTAAATGTTGGGCTGCCACTCAGTTCCCTTGAGATTCATTTTGTTAGGAGATACTTTAAGAGAAGAGATCATTTACAAGCCTAATCTGTGGATGTGGTTTGTTCAAAGGAATAGCAGAGCAGTCAGAATCCAAAGGAGAGCATTTTTCTAAGTTGTATACTTCCTAGAATAGGGTGAAGTCTTTCTCTAGGTTTTACTTAGCCCACAGCAAAGTTACACCAGACAAATGAACATTAATAAATTAAAATAGCACATGATTTCAGTAAGGAAGTTTGCAGACTTTTTAAAAAATTGCACTTGCAAATGTATCCAGAGGCTATGAAACAGAAACAGCATATGATAAAAATAATAAGTATGTAATAAAGAGGTTGTCTTTCCTTGATTATTTCCCATAAACTTGAAAGGGGAAATGCAGAACCACAGCCCAGAACAGTTTTACCACATCAGTTTAGTATCAGACAGGCAAACTCCTGGGAACTTTATTTGTTTTTACTACTGGTTTACAATTTCCTTGACTTAATTTTTAAGTGCATGTCTTGGCCCAGAAAGAGAGCACAGAGTATCAGCAATAACAGATTCTCCTTTTCTTATTCTCTGGAGCTACAGAAAGCAGAGCCCAAATCAAGGTTGTCTAAGAGCCTTCTGATTTTGTCCAGGAAACATACAATGTGAGGTTTCAAGATAACCAAGCTACACAAAGGCTTTTTTAGTACAAATCTTAGGCAATTTAATGTCTTTCAATGGAAAACTACTTAGATTTTTTCAGAAAACTCCTTAGAGCTTTAAAGTACTGATTATCTTCAAAAGACAACAACCTAAATAAATTCATATATTTTAATTTTTAAATTTTAGTCCTAGTTCTAGTCCTTAGTATTAAACTCTCAAAACATAAAATTTAAGTGCCATTCGAGGAGATATGGAGTATTTAACAAACATTTGTCAGATGTCTACTTTGTGCAAGGGCCTTATAAAAATGAGCACTATGGACTGTAAAACTGCCTCTATGCACAGTATTCGGTTCAATACTACACACACTACATGAAGGCTATACAACACTGGTGAGGTACATAATCCCAATAATTTGACCTCCACTGTCAAACAATGTCTTCCAGCTTTTTTTTTTTTTTTACCTTGCAGATATATCCCTTACTAGCTGTATATAAATCCACATTGCAAAACTGGCTCTTGTCTCTTTTTAATTCCTGCAAATTAATATTACAATGAAATTTTTTATTTCTCTGGAATAGTCTTTCAACTTAACAGAAACCAAATCATCACAGGAAGAAAAAAAATCAAATTAGAACCATTAAATTTTTTCAGAGCATGCCCCTCTCCCTCATTAACATTTCTCAAAGAAAAAAGCAGCACTGTAATGTTCCTTTACAGATCATTCATGAAGTTACTGAGACCAGACAGATTCCATCAACTAGGCACAGAGCCATTCACCATTACTCTTTATTCTGAAGTCTCAACTGCTGTTCAACTCACATTATTGTGTTCTATTCAAATCCATCAACTTTTTTTTCTTTGAGTGTAAGGGAACTGGAGTGACTGTATTATCATTACATAAAGTGGGCTTGAAGACAAGAAACTATGATAGACAAAGGGATACATTTCATAACATTTCATTCAGAAGATATAACAATTCTGCAAGTTTTCTTCTTTTAAATCCATAGCATTTTACTACTTTTCTACTTTTAAATATTGTGATTATAACATGGAAGACGCCAGATATTTTTAGTACAAATAAAATTTAAAGGAAAAAACAGCTTATAAGGATCAAATCCATCAACTTTTAAGAGAGGAAACAATAAGAAAACTAAATTAAGTGTTACCTACCTATCTAGAATAAGGGAAAGGACCTAATCCTTATGCCTCACAAAAAAATCATTTTAAAAGAATAACTCTCCTGCCCAAAGGAGATTTAAAAGGATAACTCTCCTGCCCAAATATACAGATTTGATGCAATCCCTATCAAATTACCAACAGCATTCTTCAATGAACTGGAACAAATAGTTCAAAAATTCTTATGGAAACACCAAAGACCCTGAATAGCCAAATCAATCCTGAGAAGGAAACATAAAGAGGGAGGGATCTCGCTCCCCAACTTCAAGCTCTACTACAAAGCCACAGTAATCAAGACAATTTGGTACTGGCACAAGAACAGACCCACAGACCAGTGGGACAGAACACAGACTCCAGACATTAACCCAAACATATATGGTCAATTAATAAATGATAAAGGAGCCATGGACACACAATGGGGAAATGACAGTCTCTTCAACAGATGGTGCTGGCAAAACTGGACAGCTACATGTAAGAGAATGAAACTGGATCACTGTCTAACCCCATGCACAAAAGTAAATCCGACATGGATCAAAGACCTGAATGTAAGTCATGAAAACCATCAAACTCTTCGAAAAAAATTTAGCCAAAAATCTCTTGGACATCAACATGAGCAACTTCTTCATGAACATATCTCCCCGCGCAAGGGAAACAAAAGCAAAAATGAACAAATGGAACTGTATCAATCTGAAAAGCTTCTGTACAGCAAAGGACACCATCAATATAACAAAAAGGTATCCTACAGTATGGGAGAATATATTCATAAATGACAGATCCAATAAAGGGCTGACATCCAAAATATATAAAGAGCTCATGCACCTCAACAAACAAAAAGTAAATAATCCAATCAAAAAATGGGCAGAGGAGCTGAACAGACAGTTTTCTAAAGAAGAAATTCAGATGGCCAACAGACACATGAAAAGATGCTCCACATCGCTGGTCATCAGAGAAATGCAAATTAAAACCACAGTGAGATATCACCTCACACCAGTAAGGATCACCACCATCCAAAAGACAAAACAACAACAAATGTTGGCAAGGTTGTGGAGAAAGGGGAACCCTCCTATGCTGCTGGTGGGAATGTAAATTAGTTCAACCATTGTGGAAAGCAGTATGGAAGTTCCTCAAAAAGCTCAGGGGAGACATACCATTTAACCCAGGAATTCCACTTCTAGGAATTTACCCTAAGAATGCAGCAGCCCAGTTTGAAAGACAGATGCACCCCTATGTTTATGGCTGCACTATACAGAATAGCCACGTAATGGAAGCAACCTAAATGTCCATCAGTAGATGAATGTATCAAGAAGATGTGGTACATAAACACAATGGAATATTATTCAGCCTAAGAAGAAAACAAATCCTACCATTTGCAACAACATGGATGGAGCTAGAGGGTATTATGCTCAGTGAGATAAAGTCAGGTGGAGAAAGACAAGTACCAAATGATTTCACTCATATGTGGAGTATAAGAACAAAGAAAAAACTGAAGGAACAAAACAGCAGCAGAATCACAGAACTCAAGAATGGACTAACAGTTACCAAAGGGAAAGGGACTGGGGAGGATGGGTGGGAAGGGAGGGATAAGGGCAGGGAAAAAGAAAGGGGGCCTTATGATTAGCATGTATAATGTGGGCGGGGGCATAGGGACGGCTGTACAACACAGAGAAGACAAGTAGTGATTCTACAGCATCTTACTTTGCTGATGGACAGTGACTGTAATGGGGTTTGTGGGGGGGGACTTGGTGAAGGGGGGAGTCTAGTAAACATAATGTTCTTCATGTAATTGTAGATTAATGATAAAATGAATTAAAAAATTATATTAAAAAAAGGATAACTCGCTTCAATTTTCCCATCTGAAATGGCAGTATTATTTAATACAATTTTTTAATTAAGGTATTATTGATATACACTCTTATGAAGGTTTAACATGAAAAACAATGTGGTTACTATATTCACTCATATTATCAAGTTCCCCTCCATACTCCAATGCAGTCCATCAGTGTAGTAAGAAAATGGCAGTATTATTTTATTATCAATCTTTTATGCCTAAAAGAACTAGCTATAAACAAATAATCACTGAAAACTTGTTAAAAAAAAAAACCCTCAATTTTGATTTAGCAAAGCACCAGAGAGAAATACTCTATACACCAAAAGCAACAACACTGGTGAATATCTACACTACAGATGGAGGATCCAAGACCTCAAGCAACCTAAGCCTGGGGGTGGGGAGACTGTTGGGGGGAATGGGCAATCTTCCAAAGAGCCATGATCCTAGGCCTAACTATTCTAAAATTTAAGTGAATTTAAGAAATCCTAGGCAAAGCTCTACACTGTCTTATTCAAAGCTCTTTTGGTTGTACTTAAAAGAAACCTCCTTCAAACTAGCTTAAGCAAAAAATGGAATTAATAGAAAGGAAACTAGTAACTTCTCAAGGAACCTAAAGGCAGAAAGTACAGAAAGGCCACACATGGAAATCCTTTATGCACCCAGGCTTCTATTCTACATGTGGATGGCTGCCTCTTTCTCCAGAGCCCCATTTCTTATCTAAGCTTGTTTCTGGATAAATCTCTTTAATTCTCCCTCCCCGCATACTGGCCTTCACTGCATCTGAACTTGTCTGTGACCCAGCTTCTGAGTTTATATGTTTCAAGTTGTCTGAATTCAGGTATCTGTTCCTAAAGATTTAACTCTCAATTCCAATCTCAAATTCCTAGGAGAAACCAATTTGCCCAGCATGGGTTAGGTGTCTACTTCTGGTCCAATAAGCAATAAGCTGTTACAAGAAGGACTAGGTCACAGAGTATAATTACCGTAGGGCCTGTGCTTGACTCCTCAAAAGACATGCAATACACTAAGCAATAAAGCAGTCTCTTTCTTCAAAAAGCTTAAAGTCTCACTGAAATGAAAAAACATATCATTAATAATAATATCCTATGACACAGTACTGGAATGGACAGGAAAAGCTTCTTAAGGAAAATCAACTGTGCACTCAATTACAAAGAGAAATTGAACCACAAGCAAGGAAGGACTGAAGAACACAATACGTGATGCCTGCTCCTCTTGATCTAGTCATCTAAGAAATAGACCCACAGAATATAGTTTTTTACTACATGAACAGCTTCCAATGAGCGACATAACCTTCTTGAAGGCCTGCTGTAAGGCTTAAAGTGACTATATGACCATGTGATGACTCTACGCACCCATGTGCAGTAATACCCAACTAGCAGGTGAACATCAGTTACACATTTTCAGGTCGCTTTTCAACACCACCTTGACTCCCTTTCACTCCCTGGACTCCCTCAGACTCCTGTGCAGGCAGCATTCAGAATCAGACAGGCAGCCAATAGGACAGGTGTTTCTTACTGGTAATATCCTATCCAACCTAACATGGTAAGTTGGCAGTATCAAACAGACAGAATTCATGCAGGAGAGAAAGAAACACTAGCCAAGCTATGTGACGGTATTGTGGGGGGAAAGGATCAGAGCAGAAAAGAATGTTTCCCACACACAAAAGCTACAAGCACAAAGAAACTGTGAAAAGCCTACAATAAATTATCTGCACAAAACAAACTAGCAAAAACTTAACAGATGTCCAAATAATATTGGGTTAAAAAAGACAGTCTACTCACAGCAGACTATTAGTTACCCCACATTATCACCAAAGTATCACACATTCGCACAATTTCTCCAAGAGCTAGCTTCAATCACACAGGCGACAAAAGGTAAAACAACGAGAAAGTAATAATAGTTTCTAACTTAGCAATTATTCTACTGAAGAGTAGCAATGTTATGTAAAAGAAAACTACTGACATTTCAAAATTAAAAGTTAACACTATGAAATTAAACATCTCTGCAACCAAAAAACTTCATCCCCACACTAGACATTTCCCAAATGGAAAGTTTTAATGATGTTAAACATAGGGAAAAAGTGATATCCAACTCCATGTTGTCAAAGCTGAACGTAAGTAAAAAGAAGAGCTGTCAGTCTGTGGTGATCAGAAAATTAGTGAACAGCTCTTTTTAAAGCCACACTCTGCACCTGTGAACACATCCCAAAAGTGGTATATTAAAATCAATTACATGAGATCAGTCAGATCTCACTGCAGCCTCTAAACTAGAACTTACCATTCTTCTTTAAATCTGCTGCCATATTTTCTAAATGAAGAAAAAGAAAAATCAACGTGTTGACAATGCAAAAGCTGTTCTGAAAGTGGGTCCATTTCTTGTAGAGTGGAGAAAGGCCAGCTGATTAAGGGTCACATCAGAACTTCACAAAGTTCTAAGACTTGAAACACTTAAAATCATGTAAGACGCTGAAGCATCATATACTCAGTCTCCCCTAACTAGGCTTTCTCATTCCTTGAGGAAAAAAAGAGTCTAATTTTAATGTAACTTTTCATAGTTATGAAATTCATGTTCTCTGGACAAAACTTTAAAATCCATGTAAGTTCAAAGGAAAAAACAAACCATCCATGTCCCAAAGCCCAGAGAAAATTTTGATATTTATCCTTCTAGTCTGTGAGATAAAGTTTTTAAGAGAATTAAAGATTTCTAAGTCAATATGGAGTTTACAATGTATAAAAAATATTCTTGAAAAATTTTCTAGTTCATTTATTTTGAACTCAAAGAAGTTTAAAATAAATATACACTCATGGCCTCTACAGCTTAGCAGAGACTAAAAAATAACTACAGAACGTTCTGCTGATTAATGCTGTAAGGAAACCCTTACTTTAAGATGATTCTAACAGCCACTTTCATGACAAGTACAAAGTTACGATTAGAAAGATCTCAAAAAAACTGTCTTTAGCAAATTACAAAGCTCAGACAAGGATTTTTGACACAATGTATTTTACAGAGCAAACAGCTAAAACTGATTAACTCTCACCTACACTACAATTCTAAATATTACAGCCCTCCCTCCACACTTAAAACTAGTTACCTAATTAGGAAGAGAACTAGGTGTCCCCATTAAAAATCCAGTAATACACTCACATGTATTTTTCAGTGTTCTGAACACAAAAGGCTCTTAGCAACTGACTCTCACATGAAGCACAGACAAGTGATGATGAATCTAGGAAACCACATTACTCAAGTATTCCACAGGGAACAATGAGCTAAAGGGGAAAGATGAGTTTCTATGGGGAAGGTTGACCTGCATAGGAAAACATTTCAGATGGACAAACAAGATTTTTTTTTTTTTTTTTTTTTTTGAGAGGGCATCTCTCATATTTATTGATCAAATGGTTGTTAACAACAATAAAATTCAGTATAGGGGGGTCAATGCTCAATGTACAATCATTAATCCATCTCAAGCCTAATTCTCGTCAGTCTCCAATCTTCTGAAGCATAACGAACAAGTTCTTACATGGTGAACGAATTCTTACAGAGTGAATAAATTCTTACATGGTGAACAGTACAAGGGCATTCATCACAGAAACTTTCGGTTTTGATCATGCAATATGACCTATAAACCATCAGGTCAAATATGAATATTCATTTGATTTTTGTACTTGATTTATATGTTGATCCCACATTTCTCCTATTATTATTATTATTTTTATTTTTAATAAAATGCTGAAGTGGTAGGTAGATGCAAGATAAAGGTAGAAAACATAGTTTAGTGCTGTAAGAAGGCAAATGTAGATGATCAGATGATCAGGTGTGTGCCTATGGACTAAGTATTAATCCAGGCTAGACAAGGGCAGCAAGACATCCACGGATGCAGAAGATTTCTCTCAAAGCAGGGGGGGTGAGGTTCTGAGCCTCACCTCTGGACAAACAAGATTTTAAGAAGCAATCTTATCCCCTCAGCCACAATAAACAAAAGAAAATGAAAAACAAAATACACCCAAAAGGGGAAACAAAAGGAATTGAGCAGCCACTGTCTATCTGCTAGGCATTTTAACTGTGTCACTTTACTTTGTTGAACTGCATTACTGATCCTTGAGATGGGTAGTATGCCCACTTTTACAGATGAAAAAGGAAATAGCATTATCAACACTGTACCAATCGCCATTCAGTGCCTAGCTAACTTATCTCATAATTCTTACATTACCATTCTAAGTTGGTATCTCCATTTGAAATATGGAAACCCATAAATGTTAGTATTACAGTGTTGGTACCAATCTTTAAGCCCCCTGGCCACAGCTATCACATTTATCCTTCTTAGGCTGTGCCTATCACACCATTCAAGTTACATCATTCTTTCAAACCACAGGTTTCCATTTTAAGGATATGAAAATCAAAGAATCAACTCTCAATTATGGGAAAACCAATTCTCCAGGTTTTGTTAAATCTGCTTCTATTTTCCTTGCTCTCTGACCATTTCAGTGTGCCATAGCACCTCTAGAAAGGCATGTGCAGATAAACATAGGATTATATGCATAACAATCAACTTTGGAATTTGTTAAAATTTCTGCTCAGTAAGGTCAGAGAAAGTTAATTCTTGGTTCAAATTATGTATCTGAAATACTTGCAGGATACATACATTCTAATTATTATAAAAAATAATTAAGAATCAAGGAATGGTTTTTAACAAAAAAATGGTTCATGTTGTTTAAAAAAAGGTATATACATATCCTCCCTGACACTAAAATCAAGCCGCCATGTATTAAGTACTGTGAGGGCTGCAATACCTTTTGAGACAAGTTAGCTGAATAAAACTTCCAGTTCATTCCATGCCTCAACGACTATTATTAAACTCCTTTTATTACTGGAGAGGAGGGAAATGGAGTGGGAGGTTAGGTCCAAAAGAAAAGAAAAGAAAAGAAAAGTACACAATTAAGCAGATCAAAATCATCTTTAAACCTCAAAAAAAAATACGTAGAAGCTCATCCTGAGAAAGCCTTTCATGCACAAGAATACTCTGAATAGCTTTGTTCATACTGAAACAAACTGGAAGGCATATACCTTCAAAATGTTCTTATCCTGAAAATATTAGTTATTTATTCTAACTAGGCCACTAAATGCCAGGTTTATAAACTTACCTCTACACAAAATGGAATACCTGGAGATCAGCCCACCCTTCTAACAAAACCACTCACATTTTACAGTTATAAAGCAAAGACAGAAATGCCTGTTTTCTTTCCATGTGACACTTTTCTGTACACAATCTGTATTTTGAAAATGTCCCAAGACTGAAAATTATTATTAGATTAGAAACTAGAAATGATGCTGTTAACTCCTGGTTTCATACACACTGATAGGTTTGAATTTTCAAGAGATCTGAGTATGTCAGTGGACATCCCCTGTGATTGGCAATCTACACAAAGAGCATGAATTCTATTCAGTTCAACAACCTTAATGGAGCTCCAAAAGAGGGAAAGAAATCAAGATGAAAGAGACATCCCTGACCTCAAACAGCAGAAAAATTCAGGCACAAAAAGGAATGAGTCCTGATACATGCTACAACATGGATGAACCCTGAAAACACTGTGGTAAGTGAAACAAGTCAGATACAAAAGGACAAACATTGTATGATTCCAGTTACCTGAAATATCTAGCATATGCAAATTCAGAGAGAGAAACTTACCAGGGGCTAGGAGGAAGGGAGAATGGGGAGTTATTGCTTAACGGTCACAGTTTCTATTTGGGGTGAAGAAAACATTTTAGAAATAGTTATGATAATTGGACATCATTGTGAATTTACTTAATGCCACTGAATTGTACTCTGAGAACTGGTATAAGTGACCTAAGCCTAAAACTATACTCCTAGAAGAAAACATATAGAAAAAGTTTCATGGAATTGGACTTGACAGTGATTTCTTGTATAAGAATCCAAAAACACAGGCAACAGGAGCAAAAACAAACAAATGGCACTACATCAAATTTAAAAAAACTTTTGTGCATCAAAAGACATAATCAACCAAGTGAAAAGGCATAGGGTGAAATCATTTGCAAATCATGTTATCTGATAGGGATTAATATTGAGAACATATAAAAACTACAACTCAAAAAGTAATCAAATAAAAAAAAGTAATCAAATAACCTGATTAAAAATGGGCAAAGGACTTGAATAGACATTTCTGCAAAGATGATATACAAATGGCCAACAAGCATACAAAAAGATGCTGAACATCATTAATCAGAGAAATGCACATCAAAACCACAAGATATCACCTCACACCCATTAGGATGGCTACTACTTAAAAAAGAACATGGCAAGGACATGAAGACCCTGGAACCCTTGTCCATGGCTGGTGGGATCCTAAAATGGAGCAATCACAATGGAAAATGAGGTTCCTCAAAGAGTTAAAAACAGAACCACTATATGATGAGCAATCCCACTTCTGAGTGTTATCCAAAAACAATGAGAGGGTCTAAGAGATATTTGAAGACCCATGTTCACAGAGCAGTAGTAACAATGACCAAAAGGAACAACTCCTGTCCAAAAACAGATGGTTAACAAAGTGTGGTATCTAAATCAGGTATCATTCAGCCTTCAAAGGGAAGGAAATCCTGTCACACGCTGCAACATGGATGAACCTTAAACATATGGTAAGTGAAATAAGCCAGTCACGAAAAGCCAAATAACTGTGTGACTCCACTTACATTAGTATTTGAAAGTAGTTAAATCCATAGAAACAAAGTAAATGGTGGTTACCAGAGGCAAGAGGCAGAGGGAAAAGGGGAGTTGTTTAAAGGTCATAAAGTTTCAGATTTGCAAGACTAAAAAATTCTAGAGATCTCTTTGCCAACAATGAGAATATATACTTAATGCCACAGAACTGTACACTCAAAAATAGTTAAGATGGTAAATTTTGTGTTTACATTTTTAAAAAAGCAAATATAAAAAGGTGACTAAAATGGCAAATCTTGTTATACATATTTTGCCACAATTTTTTAAAATTGGTAATATACCGAAACCAGTCAATTGTATGGTATGTGACTTCTATCACAATGGCTGTTTTTAAAAAAGCAGAGTAAACAAAGCTTAACCAAATTCTATCATTCACTGATTTAAAGAAAATGGCATTTGCTGGAAGAACCGAAAGCACTGAGTAGAGGTTATACTACTTCCTTCCACTTCTTCACTCTGGCCTCCAGGTGACAGATCTTCTCTTTCCCTTTCCACCACACACCACTATCACCTTCTAATCTCCCACGTCCTTATTAGGTCCAGCCTCATAAGGAAAATTAAGTTGAAAAAGCTGCAGTGGCAGTCACAGGAAGGAACATGGAATTCAGAAATCATGATCTGCATTTAGCAAGAAGGCCCAGGTCTTTATTAAAATTAAAAAAAATCACACAATGATTTTCAGACATACAATGTATTTTTTGGTCTCTGCCCTTACTTTCCTCAGCTTCTTTCAGCTTAGCATATGTTAGAGCAACTTCTCTGTTCCTGTGCTGGAGTATCCACTGGCCTGCCTCCCAGGTACTAGAACTATTAAATACAGATTTAAAATGTGATTGTTAAACCATGCATGCCTTTTACACATATTGTTAAATCTTTTCACAAAATAAACTGTGCCTAGGATAAGCTTATTTTGATAAACATTTCTATAGCATATAAAAAGAAACAATCGCCTCTGAGTGGTGGGATTAAGGGTGAATTTCTTCCTTTCTGGCTTATCTGTATTTTTCAAAATGAATCTAACTTCTGTAGTAAGAAAAATAAGTAGAAATCTTTAGACAAACATAAATCTGGCTCAAAATTTCACTACCTCTTATATCACAGGCATTATCACACGTTACTGCACTGAAGCTGAATTAGCACCAGGTGAGACAGACACTACTTCCTCCATTTTGCAGATAAGCATGAACTGAAGCTCTCAGAAGAGTTAAATGATTGGGACTAGGTTGTATAGCTAGTTACTGGCACAGAAAGGATTACAATTCAGGCCTTTTAACTTCAAGCCCGAGGCCCTTTCCATTCCATCTTAAAGTGCAATTTGCATTATTGCTTGCAATGTTAAAAAGAAAATCAACTATGCTACTGTTTAAAAACATTTGCTAGGTAACCCTGAAAACTCTATGGGCAAGAATAGATGGTTGGAGAGAAGATGAGGCCTATGCTCTGAGCCAAGAGCCGTTCTTAATGGAAACAGCTGGTGGACAGTCAAAGAATCACTGGGGGAACCATAAACTTCCTGATTAAGTCAACAGCTGAAGCTCCAGCTTTGCTTTAATCTTGCCTAATTAATCATCAGAAACCACACTGTAAGTAAAACTAGAATATAAAAATTGGCACGGGGTTGGGGGACTATAGCAATAGTTTATGGATGCTATTATGTTATCTCAATGATTTTCCAAGTGGACTCATTAAGTTAAAACAGAAAGAATCCGGGGTGATGATAAGTGGAGACACCTTTCTCACCAAGAATTTAAGAAACTGAAACTTGCATAGCAGTCTAAGAGATGCCATACTCGTGGAAAAGGTGGTGGAATGCAATTAAAAACTGTCCAAACCACAAAGAATTAAAGACAGGGAAAAGACCTGTAAAAAGTGAAGTTCCTGTTAACGATTCACTGGGTATCTGTAACCTCTTACACTGCAGCCATCATAAAGAACTCCCACTATTTGAATCTGTTAAACAGCCTTTCTACTATGGGTAATACAAGTACAGCATTAACTCTGCGGGAGAGAGAGAGTCCATTTTCCTCAAACAGGCTCCAACCAAAATCTCACCACCTTTCCCTCAACTACAAAATGAGCCTAGACCAACGAGAAGCTCCTTAGAGCCTGTGCAATAGTCTTAGAAAATAAAACAACATCCTACCACAGGACCACAATCAAACCACCACTGGCTTTAAATCCAAAGGAGATCCCTAGCGAAGAAAGCTCTTCAATGTGCTTCTGTGCTCCCGGGTGCGAGATTCCAGCCCTGCTACTGGGCCATGACTGGGTAAGCACCTGATGTGGGGGGAGGACGAGCCAAGGCCCTATCGGATCTGGGGCGAGGAACCGGGGGCTCTGGAGACTCTAGAGGAGGAGCGAAGTCTCCCGAGGCAGGGGTCCTGCTCCCGCCTTCAAGGGTGGGCTCCAAGAACACTTGGGGCAAGAGGAGCAGGGAAGGGGTGTCCCGAGCAGGCAGCCCAGGTCTGGCACAGCGGCCGGAAAAAATAAGACAGAGCTGGCCCCTGGGAAAGCAAGTAAGCCCTCCGGAGAAGGAAGGTGAAGGGCATGGGGAGAGGGAACAAGGCCATGAGGAGGGCGGGTCTCCTGGGCGCGGGGGCGCACGCCTAGCAAGCGCGCAGCACCCAGGGAGCCGAGGAAATCGCGGACCTACCCCCAGGGCGCGGGGAACCGCGAGCGGCCGCGCCCGAAGGGCCCTCTGACCCGCGGCCGCCCGGACCGGACCCGCCCCGCGGCGCCTCCCCTCCTACCTCCTTTTCCTCCCTCCCGCCCTCAGCCCGTTATCCTGCGGCCGCCGCACTCACCAGCGGCCGACCCTGAGCCCGCCGCTACTTCAGCTGCTGCGTGCGCCTCCGCAGCCGCCGCCGCCTCGCTGCTAAGGCCGAGTCCCAAGGGAGCCTCCGCGTCCCGCCGCCGCCGCCGCCAGAGCAGAACACCCCAAAATGGCGGCACTTCCGGCACCTACCACCCGCAGGGAGGGCCGAGGAGGGGAAGGGCGGCAAGAGGGAAGGTACCACCGCGTTGCATCCCGCCGCGCTGATCCGAGCGGAGCGCCGCGCTGCGGAGGGCAGAGCTCCGGCGCTACAGCGCCCCCTCGGGCTGGGGAGTGGAGAAGCAGCCGGGCCGAGCCCCCGGGGGCCGCGGGCGAAACCCACAGCCCAGCGCACTATGGGGCCCCTCTCTTTGTCTCAGAGCTCTGCTGGCCGGAAGAGTGAGAAGACCCTGCCTGAAAATCTGAGGTTCTCGGCTCTGTGCACCCCACTCACAGGAGTTCTGGATGACCTCGTGGACAAGGACCTCTGCTTGGCACTGAATACGGGCCCAGTAAAACATTTGATGAATGAATGAATGAGTGAATGGAACGGTGCTTAGCCAGCGTTAGGCAAACGACACACCCTCCTTTTTGCCCCAGCAGACAAGCAACAGGATCCAGGCCTTCTTCCTTCTTTGCTGAGATGTAGAACGTGAGTGTATTGCAAGCTTTCAGAGTTAGCGGCAACCTTGCAGAAATCCCTGCAGTTCCTCTTCAGGGTTCTGTGAAGAGACTGATTGCCCAGCCCTAACCTGCTTCTCACAGAAAAAAAATTTTTAACAACGCAGGTTAGGTCCCTGAAAACCTCCTTCAGAGTGACTCAGGAATACCAGGATCTAGGTGGGATGTGGTGGAATGCCAACAGTGCAGTAGTTTGGCCAGCTTCGTTTATTTAGCCGGTTCTGCACCTTGTGGGACAGTGAAATGCAGAAAGAAAGAAAATTTAGTTCTAGGACCTTTTGGCACCAGCAACATGCAAATAACTCATAGGTTTGCAGATAATTTCTCTGTAACATCGTCTGGCTCCCAAAGCAAACAGTTCTTACACCCACAAATCCTGATTATACCCTACCTTACCACAAAAAATTAAGTGGACTTACAAGCAGGAGCCTCAAGGGATTTCCCACGTGTTGGAAGCATCTCTTTCCCTCTTGAGGAAAAAAAAGAAACTAACCACAGTTTTTCTGGTACTATGTAGACTGAAACAGTTAGTCCTGGAATTGTGCACAAATATTCCCTAATTGTACTATGTAGTTTATCATTTTATATATATTTGTAACGCTGATATATGATCTTGTTCTTGTTAATAACTTTATGTGTTACTGAAAACATACTTATAGAACATGGTAGCTTATAGAATATCACATATAGTACCACAATTTTTTATACTGTAGAAGATTGTGCTATAGATTGCAGAAATATTTTAAACAGAGACTCTGACTAGCCCTTTTTTTTTTTTTTAAATTAAGGTATAATTGATAGACAATCTTATGAAGGTTTCACATGAACGACATTGTGGTTTCAACATTCTCCCATATGATTAAGTCCCGCCTCCCCATTGCAGTCACTGTCTGTCAGCATAGTGAGATGCTATGGAGTCATTACTTGGCTCTGACTAGTTCTTTTCTGCACCATAGAATCAGCCAGATGTCCATAGGACATACTTCCTTACCTCCTTCAGGTCTTGACTTAAATGTCATCTTCTCAGTGGGCCTTCACTGACGACCCTAGTTAAAATTGCACACACATACAACCATGCTTCCAATTCCTCTTTCCTGCCTTGTGTTTATCAAAAAAACTTATCACCATCTAACATAGTATATTTTGTACTTCTTATTTTACTTCTTTTACTTGTAGTCTTCCCTCACCAGGAGGTAACCTCTATGGGGACAGGGACTGTATCTGTTTTATATCCTCAGGGCCTGGAATAATGCCTAACCTATATAAGTGGTCAATAAAGATTGTTTTTATTTTTAATTTGACTTACATATATTGTGAAATGATCACCACAATACGTTAACATCTACCATATAAATACAAAAAAAGAAAAGAAAAAAATAGTTTTTTCCTTGTGATGAGAACTTAGAATCTACTCTCTTAACTTTCAAATATACCCTACAGCAGTGTTAACTATAGTCATCATATTGTACATTACATCCCTAGTACTCATTTATACTTGGAAGCTTATACCTTTTGACCACATTCATCAAGTTCCACCTCCCCCCATCAACAAATACTGTTTAATTAATGGATAAGTATATCTAGGTGCTGAGTATGAAAAAAGACAATGAATTGGTTAGCCTTCTTGGAACCTACCCATGAACTAAATGAGAGCAGGAACTGTGCCTGTCTTGCTATTCTCTTGTTTCTCCAGTGCTTTTCACAGTGTCTTGCTCAATAGATATTTCATGAAGGGTAACCAGAAACTTTTCCCTATTTTATCTGCCCCCTGACTTAGGGCTTCCACTGGCAGAGAGGAATTGCCACTCCTTTCAGTATACTAGAATCATTCTTGCATCAAGTCACCAAGGACGGCCACAATTTGTCAGCCCAAGGTTGGAAGAACACTTGTATAAAGAACACAGATACACTTTTATAACTTTAAAGGGCTTCACAGCATAGACAAAATGCTATGCTGTGAGATGGAAACCTGTAGGAAAATTTCCCTGTTTCATTTTTTGCCTTCCAAATTAAGATATGTTTGTAAAAATAGCCAATGTTAGCAAGAGTGCAGGAAAATAAGTGCTCTCCAGGTGCTGGTGGTAATAAAATTCAAATTATCTGAAGGAATTTTAAATTTTACATACCTTTGTAGGTACTTATCTTAAGGAAATAATCATGGATAAGTGCAAAGATATCCTGCTGTATATGGGTCATAGCACTGTTGAAATACCATGAGATTTGATATAGGAAGAGATTGATCATGTATGGTATATCCATACATAGAATATTACACATGATTTCAAATAATGATACAGAGATTTAATTGTGAGAAATGCTTAGTGAAAAAACAGGTAACAAAGAAATAGGAAGAACATGACTCCACTTTTGTTTGAGGGTGTGTCGGTTGAAAGAGACAAAATCCAGAAAGAATATTAAAATATTAACAGTGCTCTGCAATCCTTACCACTACTTAGTATTATCAGTCCTTTTAATTTTGATCATTCCAGTAGATATGTAGTGGTATTTTACTGTGGTTTAAATTTTATATTTCTTTAATGGCTAATGATGTTGAGAAATTTTATATATATAATGTTTATTGACCATTTAGATATTCTTTGTGAATTGCCTACTCAATTATTTTTCCCTTTTTTTAAACTTTTTTTGTTAGTTTGGGGGTTTTGTGTGTTTGTAGGAGCTCTATATGTTTTCAATACACATTCTGTGTTGGATATATGTAGTATATAAATGTCTTCTCCCAGTCTGTGACTTCTTTTGTTCTCCTAATCGTTTACTTTGAAGAACAAAAGTTTATAATTTTAATTAGGCCCTGTTATTGAACCTTATGTTATGGTTGGGGATTTCTGTGTCCTATTTTTTTATTAAGGTTTTATTGATATACACTCTTATGAAGGTTTCACATGAAAAAACAATGTGGTTCTTTTTACAATAGCCAAGATATGGAAGCAACCTAAGTATCCATAAGTAGATGAATGGATAAAGAAGATGTGGTACATATACACAATGGAATACTATTCAGCCATAAGAAAGAAACAAATCCTACCATTTGCAACAACATGGATGGAGCTAGAGGGTATTATGCTCCGTGAAATAAGCCAGGTGGAGAAAGACAAGTACCAAATGACTTCACTCATTTGTGGAGTATAACAACGAAGCAAAACTGAAGGAACAAAATAGCAGCAGACTCAGAGACTCCAAGAAGGAACTAGTGGTTACCAAAGGGGATGGGGGTGGGAGGGGGTGGGAGGGAGAAGGGGATTGAGGGGTACTATGTTTAGTGCACATGGTATGGGGGATCACGGGGAAAACAGTGTAGCACAGAGAAGGCAAATAGTGAATCTGTGGCATCTTACTACACGGACAGTGACTGCATTGAGGTATGGGTGGGGACTTGATAATATGGGTAAATGTAGTAACCAAATTGTTTTTTCATGTGAAACTTCATAAGAGTATATATCAATAATACCTTAATAAAAAATTTTAAAAAAAGAAAAACAATGTGGTTACTATATTCACCCATATTATTGTGTATATACATGTGTATATGTCCCATATACATTGTGTATAGATATGCAAAATGTATCAAGTCATAAACTTAGAATTTGGGTACTTTCTACAGCCAGGAAGAAGAACAATAAGCCATTAGACCAATAAAAAACAAAGGAAGTAAACATCTAATTCATAAGAACAATGCAAATGGCCAATAAATATAAAATATTCAAACTTAATAATTAAATCACAAACAATTAAAGGTACTAAAATTAATATAATGTGTTTTTTCTTTTTACTGCAGAATGGGAAATAAATTAATTAAATTTAAAAGGTTGATAAAGTGAGAAAGAGGTACTCTCAAATGTATAAAAATATAGCCATATTGGAGGGAAATTTAACAATAGTCATTAAAACTAAAAATATTCACATCTATTTATATAAATTTCTAGAAAACACTAATCTATAGTGGATCCGTGGTTGGTTGCCAGGGAATGGAGTGAGGGAATAAAGAGGAAGGAGAAGAAAGGATTATAAAGGGGCATGAGAAAACTTTTTATGGTGATAGATATCTTCATTTGTAGTGATGGCTTCACAGTATATACATGTGTCAAAATTTTACCTATTTTGACATATGTATACTTTAAATATGTGTAGTTTAGTATATTCCAATATACTCAACAAAGATATAAAAAATTCCCTGTGAGCCTCTTGAAAAGATGTTCATATCCTTTAATTGTATTTCTATAAAAGTTTCCTTTAGAAACACAAGTAGGCAAAGCATGTACAAGGGCACTTTCTATGGCATTCTTTGATTCAGCCAACCAGTATTTATTGAATGCTAACTACGACAGACACTGGGCTAGACAATGATATTACAGACACGAGTAAGATAGGATCTCTGCTCTCATGCGACTGACTAGATTTGTTATTGTTAGAAGAAAATAGAAGCTAACCAGCTGGTTTCTCTATTCATCAATAGAAAAATAAAGAAACTGTGGTACCATTAATGTTGGCATATCAAAATCTATTAGAAAAAAATATACTGACTGACACTGAAAGATATCCAAAATATATGGTTAAGTGCCAAAAGGCAAGTTACAAAATTCCCATTTTTGCTTTTAAGATCTATATCTATATCTGTATATATCTCTCTATATATATATATATATCTCCTAGAGTTGGGCATAACAACCCAAGCATCTGTCAATGGATGAATGCATAAACAAAACATGATATATGCATACAGTGTATACATACATATTCAGCCTTAAAAAGGAATGAAATTCTGACATTTGCGACAACATGGATGAACCTTGAGGCATTATGCTAAGCGACATAAGCCAGTCACAAAGGGGTAAATAATAAATTATTTCACTTATATTAGGTACCTTGAGTAGTCAAGATTATAGAGACAGAAAGTAGATAGGTGGTTGACAAGGACAGGGAAGAGGAAAGGATGGGGAGTTGTTTAGTACAGAGTTTCAGTCTGAGAAGATGAAAAAAGTTCTGGAGATGGTGTGATGGTTTAACAACAATGTGAATGTAATGCCAATGAACTGTACACTTAAGAATTATTAAAATGGCATATTTTTAGTGTGTATATTTTCCTATAATTAAAAAAAAAGTTGGGCTTCACAATACAACTAATGCACATGTATTAGTTAACAAAGGTTAAACTGCTGTAAAAATTAGACATAAAAGAAATAGCTGAAACAAAATAGAAGTTTATTTTTCTTTACTTTAACAGATTAGAGTAGATGTTCCCAGTTAGTGGGAGGAGGAAGAAAGGTAGTTTCTACTCTAAGTAATTATTTAGTGACCCAGATTAATGGGGACTCTGCCATCTGTAACTCATTCTTACCAAGATGATTCCAGCCCAAAGGAAGAGAAAAAGAGTATGGAGGAGACTCATGAGGGTTTTATGGACCAAGCCCACTGGTCCTCTGATGCTTGCACACATCACTTCTGCTCACATTCTATTGGAGATAATGAAATGCAATTCATAGAGGAAAAGTAAGAGAGGGCAAAAACCTTCATTGATATTCTTCATGGATGTGTACCAAGTACTGTAACATTGCCTGGACTATACAGGCTATTCAATAAATATTTTTAATAGAATTGAAATACATATATTGGAATACCGTGTAACTCTTTGAAATGGATAAAGTAAATGTACACCTATCTATACTGACATGGCATAATAATTATAAATATTGTTGACTGGAAAGGTTATATAACTAAATATAGATGAGTCAATTTTTATAAAATATGTATATTTTAAATGTGTCAAAAATAGACATGAATGGAACTAGAGGGTATTGTGCTCAGTGAAATAAGTCAGGCAGAGAAAGACAAATACCAAATGATTTCCCTCATTTGTGGAGTATAACAACAAAGCTAAACTGAAGAAACAAAATAGCAGCAGACTCACAGACTCCAAGAAGGGACTAGTGATTACCAAAGGGGAGGGGTGTGGAAGGGCGGATTGGGAGGGAGGGAGAAGGGGATTGTGGGGTATCATGATTGGTGCACATGGTGTGTGGGGGGTCACAGGGAAGACAGTGTAGCTCAGAGAAGATAAATAGGGACTCTGTGACATCTTACTACACTGATTGACAGTGACTGCAATGGGGTATGGAGGGGGACTCGATAATAAGGGTGAATGTAATAACCACATTGTTTTTCTTGTGAAACTTTCATAAGAGTGTATATCAATGATACCTTAATAAAAAAATAATACAAAAAAATAGGATGGATTAATGGATGAATATGTGATAAAATAATTTTAATTATAGAATTTAAATGGTTATATGGGTTTTCTCTGTTCAATTTATTCAGTTTTTCAGTATTTTATCATGAAAATGTTAATCATAAAAATTTGGAAAGATGTGTATATAAATCTGTATTTCTGAAGAGTGGGTTTGGGGATAAGGATGGAACTTTTCAGGCTATAAATTTTATAGAAAACAAAAATTGTACATAACCCTTTGACATGATAATTCCATTTTTAGGAACCTATCCTAATATAGTAATTCTAAGTATAATAAATATAGAAATAAATATTTAGAAAACTTTTCATGCTGGAAATGTTTTATAATAACAAATATTTGGAAGCATCCTGCATGTCTAATAACTGTGATCATAGGAGAATGATCACATTTTGGTGTAGTACTTAGGTTCTAAATGATAAACACAATGTAATAATATAAAAAGTGTTTAACATCTTCACAACATAGTGGCAAAAAGTGATACCAAATTTTACAAACATAATTGCAATCATTCTTTAAATGGTGCACATAGATAACATAACATCATCATATGACCCCCAAATTCCACTCTAAGGTACTCAAGAGAAATAAAAACATATGCCTGCACAAAACTTGCATATGAATCTTCATAGCAGCACTACTCAAAATAGCCCCAGAATGGAAACAACCCAAATGTCTGTCAACTGGTAAATGGAGAAACAAATAGGGTATATCCACAGAATGGAAAATTGCTTGGCAATAAAAACACATAACAATACTGATCCATGCTACAACATGGAAGAATCTTGAAAACATACTGAGTGAAAGAAGCCAGACAAAAAAGCCATATATTGTATGATTCCATTTATTTGAAATGTCCAGAACAGGCTAATATATAGGAACACAAAGTAAATTATTGGTTGCCTAGGGCTGGGGAGGTGTGGGGAAATGGAGAGTACTATTAATGGGTATGGGGCTTCTTTGGGGATGATGAAAATGTTCTAAAATTGATTGTGGTGATGGTTGCACGACTGTGAATATACTAAAAGCCATTGAACTGTATACTTTAAATGGGTGAATTCTATAGTATGTAAATAATACCCCGATAAAGCTGTTTTAAAAATATTTTTAAATAGTATGCATAGAAAATTGGGGAAAACCTGTATTTGAGGTGGTAGGATGATGGGTAATTAAATTCTACTTTTCTGTATTGCCCAGTTGTTTTGAGTGTATATTACTTTTTGTAAGCTGGGGAGAGGAAATCCCGGAGCAAAATACCTCTAAAAACCAAAACCAGTCAAAGGGAGAAATAAAGTTTAAAACCCGTTTACTGGCCCCTCCCCTTAAACTCTCAGGTTCAGACACGCCCTCGGTTGCCCAGGTAATGACCCATTGACATGGAGATAAACTTCTCTCCACCCCTGAGGATATGCAAATACACTAAAGCCAGGCGAGATACTCTGGAAATGTTACAATTTTACCCACATTTTTTATAAGAAAATAAACCTTTTTCAAAAGCACCTGATACACGTTTCAGAGAACACTTAAATGTAAATAACCAGCATTATTACAACCATTCCTCTTATCTCTTTGTAGTGTTGGTGGAGTGTTGTGTATTTTCCTAAGTCCTTGTGATGCCAGGTTTCTTGTTCATGAAGCTGAAGAATGAGCTTCACAAACACTCAAGGTAGGAGAGTAAGGTACAGGCTTTTTATTTAGAAACAAAGTGAGAGGAAAGAGCTCCTGGCTCACGCCAGGAGGGGACAAGAGAGCCTGTAGTGGTGCGTTGTCTAGGGGGTTTTATAGGCAGTTGAAGATTTTTCGAGAACATGAAAAAAACTTAGGGGTATGGACTTGCATCACCTGCCCTGTCCTCAAGGTGGGCTGGGTCATAGTCTGATTGCTGGGGCTGACAGCAGAGTCACGAGGTATGGTGATACCCTTGCCGAACAAACATTCCAGGCCAAGTTGCTCCTGGCCTTTTGACCTTTAACTGATCTCACTGAAGATATCTATATTCTTAGGTATCTTTCCCTAGAGAATTAGTGTGACTTTGACTTTGCATAATGCTTAACAGAGTTTCAATGGGGACTTCTTTGCCCATTGTTATATTGCTCTGACTAAATATTCCGCCCTGCTTTTCCCAGAGGCGATCACCCTATTCTGACTACACCCATGGTCCCTGTCTCACTTGTCTCTGCCGCAACAAAGAATTGAAGCCCAGAGACAGAGTAGTAAAACAGTTAAGTTTCATTTAAGTAAGTAAGGCCGCCTCAGCAAGAAGAGACGCCCTGAAAGGATGGAGAAAGTTTAAGATTAAAAGGTTACACACTTAGAAAGTGTGGGTGACCTCAGAGAGAGGAGCGCCCCGAAAAGCTGGGGGTTCCCCCTTTTAGGGATTCTTTAGGAATGTGACTAAGGGCTGGGGGTGTAGACTTGTTAAGTGGTTTTTTAATACTTAGAATTAACTTAACACAAGGAACTTCCTGTTCTGATTTCTCAGGAGTCTTGGTCCGGGAGCTTATCAAACAAGGCTTCCTGCCCAGCCCCAAGGTGGGCTGAGTTACTGTCTGTTTGCTAGACTAAGTTAAGAATCTTACTTCTTAACTTCCTGGGTATTAAAATACAATCTTTAAGATGGAATCCTTCCTGCCTCTTACTATGTTGTTTATGGCTCGGCCTGCATGCTTACTTAACACAATAAAGACATGGGCTATGTTGAGATACTCTCCTTTATCTGGGGAACGTTCAAACATTCCAGGCTAAGTTACTCCTGGCTTCTGAGTTTTAATTGATTAACTCTGGGTCTTTTTAGTGGACTTCTGGCCTTTTTCTCTTTCCACCCTGCTCTTACCTATTTTTCTGCCTAGCAGTAGGTTGTGCGTCAAAAATTTTTTTCATATTACATATATACTCCAGCTTGGTCAGGAGGAGGGAGTTAATTCAGGCAGCTACACCGGTGGGAAGGACCGAATCAACCTGAGACAGGAACGGTGCAGTCAGAGTAGGGTGAGGGCCTCCGGGAAAAGCAGGGTGGAATGTTTACAGTGAGAGCAATGTAATGGGCAAAGAAGTCCCCACTGAAACTAAGCATTATGCAAAGTCAAGGTCACACTAATTCTCTAGGGTAAATATATAGACGTCTTCAGTGAGATCAGTTAAAGGTCAAAAAGCCAGGAGCAACTTGGCCTGGAAGGTTTGAGTGTTCTACAAGGGTATCAGCATAACCCGCCCTAGCAATCAGACTATGACCCAGCCCACCTAGAGGACAGGGCAGGTGATGCAAGTCCACACCCCGAAGTTTTTTTCGTGTTCTCGAAAAATCCTCAACTGCCTATAAAACCCCCCAGACAACGCACCACTATGGGCTCTCAGGAGCTCTATTCTCTCACTTCATTTCTAAATAAAAGCCTGTACCTTGCTCTCCTACCTTGAGTGTTTGTGAAGCTCATTCTTCGGCTTCATGAGCAAGAACCCTGGCATTAAACCCATGGCCCGTTTGCCCAGGATCAAACCCTCCCTACCCAGTTGCTGAAAGGCTCAAAGCTCCTTCCCCTCTCTGCTTGAGGGATACCACTACCACAGTCTTTCTGATCTCATCTCCCTTTTAATGAGGTCACAGCCCCCGCAGTGGGTTGGGGAGGGTGACAGGCCCACTGGCCATTGGCCAGGGCCTCACCTCCCTCCCAGGGGTCACGGTTCCACGTATCGGTGTCAAGAGTCCCCTCCCTCGGGAGCTGTGTCACAGGCCACCGGCAGTTTCACAGTTGCACAGGTCTCCGGCCCTGGTCGCGCCCTCCTTCAGTCGCAGTCCCGGTTTCGCGCCCAGGAGCCCCTGGTCCCTCCCCCGCGGACGGCAGCCCCTCCTCCAGAGGCGCGGTGGTGGCCCAGGGGCCCCCGGCTCTTCCGGTGAGTCCCTAGGGCACACGTGCGAAGCCTCTCAGCCCGGGGAGCCCGCGCCGGCCGCTTAGCCTTCGCGGGAGGACGCAGACCAGTTGCAGCCCCCGTCCTCGGCGACTCCTGGCTGTCCTGGCGGCCACGGGTCGCGAGCCCAGGGGTGGCCGAGCCGCCGCGGCGCTGCGGCGGGTGGGCGGAATGGCGGCCGGCTCAGTGCTGGAGGCCGGCCTGGCCCGGCTGCTCTTCTACCCGACGCTGTTATACACGCTATTCCGAGGCAAGATGCCAGGCCGGGCGCGCCGCGAGTGGTACCACCGCATCGACCACGTCGTGCTGCTGGGCGCGCTGCCGCTGCGGAGCATAACGCGCCGGGTGAGCCAGACCGGGAGGCCGCACCTGGGAGTCAGCGAGGGCCGCCCGGATCTCGGCGGCCCCTCTGAGCACCCTCTTTGCCTCGGCAGTTGGTTCAGGACGAGAACGTGCGTGGGGTGATCACCATGAACGAAGAGTATGAGACGAGGTTCCTGTGCAACTCCTCAAAGGTGAGGGGCCGGGGCCCGTGAGTGGGAGCCGGGTCGGGGGCGACCGGCAGCCTGGATCCCCGCCCCGGGACTGGGAGAACCTGAAGAGGTCGGGAGAGGCGGTGCCGCGGGGGCCGTGCCCGGGACACGGGTGTCTCCCAGGCTTTTTTGCCTCCTTGGGAGGAGGGTCTAGACCTGTAAGCTTAAATGGCTGCTGCTGGAGGTAGAAACTAATTGTGAAATAGAAACTGATGTGAAAGGCATTTAAAAAGAGATTTGACACAGCCTCACCACTCCTTTGTACACAAATGTATTCTTAGTTTAGATAACTCAAATCAGTAACCAGAATAGAAAGGCAACTTTTCTGTGGCTTGCTGATTTCATTCATAGACCTCCTACTGAGCACAAAATACGGATCAGGCATTCAAGATGAAGGCTGTATAAAATCTTTATGACGAAAAGTACACCCTCCATGCCTCCCTCATCCCCTGGGAAGTTTATCATAAAACCACCAGTAAAAAACTGCATAGGGTTCACTTGGCTCTGATTTGAGGAAACTTTTATTCATATGTTAGAGACATAGTGGAACTCCAAAGTCCAGTTATGAAGTTCAGGCCTAAAACATAATTTTCATTAAATGTGAATGCCTGTCTGTGGAACTCTCCATAATGGTCATTAGATGTTGCCCTACCTTTATAGTGTTTGACATCCATCAGCACTACGCTATTATTTTTCTTGTTTACTGTACTGATAAAACCTAATGAAAATCCTATTATTTCAGCCCATGGATTTTTTGAAACCTTGAAAATATTTGTGACTCACACTTAAAATATATTAGTGATGACGTATATTTTTAAGAAATGGATAACAGTTCCTGAGATTTCCCAAAGCACTTTGACACAAAGTTCATGAGTTATTAGCCAAAATAGTAAGTGTTCCTTAGTGTGGTCAGTCCTGTGACATAAGAGGAGTCACAAAAAAGTGCTTGGTCTCTGTAAGTGTAAGGACTGACATTTGTAGGATGTGGCTATATTATTGCACTAGCCCTTGGAGAAATCTCCAAGGCAGTGGTTCTCTTAATTTAAGATGCCTAAGTGTTATCTGGCAGCCTTCTTAAAATACCAGATTCCTAAATACAATCCCCAGAGATTCTGAGTCAGGAGCTTAAAGGTGGGTCTGCGGAATATAGCAGCTCCCTGGGTATTTCTGGTATAATTTATGGCTAAGACACATGCTGTATAATTCTGCTGTTTTTGTTAATTTCATGAACAGTATAAAATATTGACCTTCATTCAGAGTCATAAAGTCTCTGGTTCCAGCTAAAGAGATTAATAACAAGAATAGCTGGAGCCTATTTGAAGTTTTAAAGCAAGAAAAAAATATAAATTGCCTGGTTTGCCAGAGGCCTTATTTCACCTATTTCTTCTTTTCTTTGTTTTGGTAATACTGCACTAGCAAAAGTAGGTATATTGTTTTAATTTTACTAACCTATTTTTTACCACACACCCTAAAAAAAGTGGTAAGAATAGAGGAGACTTAATGGACAGAGAAATAGAAAGCTCTTGCAAAATATAGTGGCCTAACACTGCAGCTGGATCACTGCACAGGTGCCAAAATTATGCAAAACCATAGATAATTACACAACTTTTGTAGCTGAATTTTATACAGCTAATATTTTGCAGCGAAATATTCAAATACCCAGAGTACTTTAAGAACACTTTATATCTTAGACATAATTCTAACTCAGAAGCACAGCTGTTTGATGAAAGACCAACCATGTAGATCAGCCATTTTAAAGACATTTTTGTAAGAAGTTTATTGTTTAGAAAACAGTGAACAGTATATTCACATTGTAGTAAATCCTTATTGATTTGTTGCCTCTTGGGTTGCCATGCGTATACCACTCACATCAGACTTTTTTCATTCTCTTTTTTATGCTGGTGGATCTGGTTCCAGGAGTGGAAGAAAGTAGGAGTTGAGCAGCTGCGGCTCAGCACGGTTGACATGACTGGAATCCCAACCTTGGCTGATATCCAGAAGGGCGTCCAGTTTGCTCTCAAGTACCAGTCCCTGGGCCAGTGTGTCTATGTGCATTGTAAGGCTGGGCGCTCCAGAAGTGCCACTATGGTGGCAGCATATCTGATTCAGGTAGGAAAGGTCTTTCTGGACTGGCCCCATTACAGCAGATTTCCAGAACTCCAGTAGTATGGTCTGTTTGGTACTTTGCTGGAAGGAGCCATGCCCTCAGCTTGAGGCTTTTGGAAGGTGGAAAGCACCTGAGCTTTGCAGATAGGTTTACCTCTGGCATTGCCACCTGCCAGCTGTGTGACCTCAGGCAAACGTGACTTCCCCTCTCTAATGTACAGTTTCCTCAATCTAAACGTGTTATGAAGCTTGAATGAGAAAGTATTCCAAGCACTAACCTACAGCAGGCACTCAAAAACTGGAGGTGCAAAGGATGTTAGCACCAGCAGAAAGCTAAAAACACTTGTTCTAAATAGCATGTCAGGAAATCTAGTACTGTAAATAATAGTACCGATCACTTGCAGCTCTGTTGTACTCAAATTTCAAGTATTTCAGGGTAAAGTTCTGGACATTAGTTTCTAAAAACAATCCAACAGAATTTTGCCTGTTATGATCAGCAGGGGGGATGCTTTTAATATTTAGAAGCAAATACTCTCTAGTCCATTCTGCTACATGCCCCCAGCTTGACTCATTTTTGTTACTCATCTGGCTGGCCCCTGCAGAGCATTTACAGAGTCATGGAGTTTAAAGAACAAGGAAATGTAAAGATAACTAGCCTGCCTTTGTGTGATGAACTGGTGAGTATATGACTTTTAACAGTACCAAAGCTTTGGTCATTAGGATGTTGCTGGTAACAGGGCCTCAGGAGGCTATTTTAGGCCAAGTGAAAATTGACCCAGCAGGCTAGAAACCTGTGTTTTCTTGGTTCTGTTGAATTCTAAACCAGTAAGTATCCTTAGAACACAAAGATAACCCTCCTCGTTAAATTTAAGAAGTGCTGTTTTTCTAGCTGTGGTGACAAGTTGCATAAAAATATCTACTGTATACTCTTTCCAGGAAACTTGTAACCAACAGCCTAGCTCAGGGAGAACATCTAGTAGGCCTAGGCAGGCAGAATTTAGGATCTCAGCTTCACTTACTCAGTCTTTTTCCAGGGTTTAGTAAAGCAAGAATTAGATAGAAATACTGACATCCCCAACCCTGTTGCATAGTATTGCAGGATGGGTTGACTGAGGGGGTTGAAGTGCTTACTTATTTATAATATATGGAACATGGTTTTTATTTACCCCCCGACTCCATCAAGTTTTTAAAAATGAGAATCTGGGAGCCTTTTAGCATCTGTTATTAGGTTAAGGCCACTGCAACACTTTCTCTGATTTCCCAATCCTGTACTTCAGGTGTACAATTGGAGTCCAGAGGAGGCTGTAAGTGCCATCACCAAGATCCGCTCACATGTCCACATCAGACCTGAACAATTTAAAGTTCTCAAAGAATTCCACAAAATCACTGCAGTGACAGCAAAGAAGTCTTTTCATACGTCATAGACATGAAGTACTTGGATTTGAAAGAGCTCAAGACAGCCTTGCTTGCTACAGAATGAAAAAGTTTAACAGGAACAAAATGGGACTTAAGCCCAGGCTTGACATAACAGAAATGTTGCTAAGTAGTAGATAATTTTACTCCTTGTCTTGTTTCATTTTCCTAAATAACACTGTTGTATGCCTAGAAAGACTGAGTGTGGCTTCTATTCATAGGGTCATGGGATAGGGATGGCAAGTGTCTTATTTTCTTGAATAGGGTCAAAGAAATTGTGCCCTAGCAATGTGCCTAGTGATATTTAGTATTGTAACTCAAAGATATTTAATAATAGGAAAAGAGAAATACTCAGCTCTTCTTTGCCACTATCAGAATCACAATTCGCTGGCCCCATGGGGCTCTCCTCCTTTTTTGGAGCAGTTATCCTGTTTGTAGGAAAGTATGGGATTCAATCAGTATTGCAGTTGATTTATTAGAAACATGTGGATATGTAATTAGTTCCCATTAGGAAGTGACTCCTTCAGAATTCAAAACAGACACACATCTCTCTTAAAAAACTTTATTTGTATGAACAGTTCCTAGCTCTTGACTTAGCTTGGCACTTTTAAAAGAGGAGAGACCTGTATGTTTGAGTTTGAAAAAAGTTTCTGCTATCAGAAATAACCCTTTTAACTTCTGGTTAACCCCTTGAAGTCAGCCAAAAATAAAACCAAACTATACATTTCCTGACAGATGAGAAAACAATGGATGGAATGTCTTGAATTCTAGAGTTGACTCTTGCTGGTGAAGGACACCTTTAACTTAGTCCATTCTCTCAGCCAAAGCCTGAAGGAAAACTCTAATATCTAATTGTCTGTGAAAAAATTACCAACTAGCCACTTTGCAGGCAGTAGGAAAAAAGAAAGATTGGGTATCTTTCCTTCTGTCCTGGGATCAGGAATGCTATTTAACAATGATCAGGTAAAGAGGAGAGGCTGTGCCTAAGGTCTGAGAAAAGGCTGGCCTTACTCTGTTCAAGCAGCCAGGTGAGCAGCAGCAGTCTAGAAAACCCCAAACAGATCACCTCTGTGAGTTCAAGGAAGGGCGGAGATGCTTGCTGCCTTCCTAACTCTTGGCAAAAACTGACATAGTACTGTGAATTGGGGCCCCAGGGACTTCAAGTTTGAGTTTGAATGGTCAGGCCCTGGAAAAGGGGAGGGCAAAAATGAGCTGTTCTTCCCCCTGTAGCCTTAGGCCAACACAAACTGCAAATTGGTAAGCAGCACCTTAATGCCTCTGGTGACAGTTACAGCTGAAGTGGCAGGGTCAAGCTTGTAGGTGTTGGCATCCCCCTTTTTATATGGGTCCCGAAAAACATAGATGCTCCCATTACAGCTGGCAATCTTCCAGAGGGATGGGGCAGAGCTCCAGGCCTCAGGAAGGCAAAGCCGGGTAAAGCTGTCTAGCAGGGGATTGTAGCACACCAGGGAGTCCCCTTCAGCCACAATGAATACCAGATCCTTATGCACAGCTGCATGCATGCGGCCTGCGAAAGGCAACACATAGGGCTTCATATGGCATTTGTCTGTCTCTGTGTCAAAGCACTGAATGAGGCAGGAAGGTTTGGTAAAGAAGTCCAGATCATTCTCCTCCCCGCCTAATAAGTAGATGATCCCGTTGAGGTTGGCACCAGCTGCCCCTGACACAGCCACCTCTAGCTGGGTTGTCTCTGTCCAGATGTTATCACCTACCCGATAATAGATAACTGCATTGGAGAGGGTATCCTGCAGTGTCTTGCCACCCAGTGAATATATGGCATCTTTTCCGGGCACAGAGACCAAGGTATGCTGGAGCCGGTCCCGGGGCAAAGGTGCACACCATTCCCAGTCCACAGTGGCATTGTTGCACTTCCACATGCGCCGTGGGATGGACCCTCCCACCACGTACAAGTCTCCACCGTGCTTACAGGCTGCAGTGATCTGGTGGCACAAGCTGTTTTGGCCACTTACACTGATGGAGTCATCCTCCGCACAGTGTAAGGACACAGCCAATGAGTGGGTACGAGATGACTCTTTTCCGATCAAGTAAATGTGCACGTTCTCTCCAATTTCCTATCAGCAAAATTAATATTATAGGCATCAGCTAATAACCATAATGTTGCTCATGTAATTGTAGATTAATGATACAAAAAAAAAAAAAATATATATATATATAGGCATCAGGTCTAGGCTAAGGCTCAGCTGAGATGCATAACCTTAAGGTCTTGGGCCACACACTTGTATCTTGCTCTGACCTCCTCCCCTCTAGTTACTGTGTGTCATCCTGACTCCTCCAATCACTTTCTTCCAGGCATTTTATGCTGGGCAGAGAATCTGTGGCACTCATTTCCAGCTTTTGAAAAACTATCATGAGTTTGTGCTTCAGACAAAGGGTGCTCAGATTGGTAATGCTATAATGAAAATGGTTTTCTTAAGCTTTGCTGCTCAGAGGTTAGTGGCTTCTGAGCTCACAGGTATATCCTCCTCTCTAGCTCTTATCAACTTAAAGCCAGAGACAACTTATTCACCAGCTATCCAAGAGGCCAGACCAGGCCAGATGGCTGGAATGCATAGATCTTATAGTGTCCCAACCCTAGAAAAGTAAGTCTTACCTTCAAGCTACTCCTGAGTGACTCTGCAAAAGCCTCTCTTTCTTCTTTATTGAAATTGATCCAGGCTTCTATTGCCTCTGTTGGATTCTGGGAACATGGAACTCCATCTGTGAGTGCCAGTGGAAAGGCATGGTCATTGATAATCTAACAATCCAAAAGGGAAATTTAGAGCCAGCGGCTTTAAACATGTGAACCACTTTGTTAGACTACCACCAAGTATGTATATGTATATGAAAAATTAATCTAAAATTGCCTTGTTTGTTTTAATCAAACTGAATGGCTTGATAAGCTCCCATCTGCCATAGAAGCAATCTAATAGGCTGCAGAGCTTACACCTGAAAATATGGCAGGGTTAGGATTATTATCTAAAGTTGGTTGATTACTTAAAAGTTTCTTCTGTAGATACCTTGACTCACCATCAGTTTCCGTACGAACTAGTCTCATAGGTACATACATGCAAAGCACAGAATGGATGAGAACACTTGTGCACAGGAGGGATTGGAATATAAATACAAATGGTTCCCCACAACCTTTTGTAGGTAAGTGGGTTTTTTAATTTAATACTTTTATCTATTAAAAAGTGCTGCTTTTTTTTTTTCCTGGCTTCTTCCTCTATAAAGAAGTTTCTGACTGCAGCTGCACTGAATCTCAGCTCAATCTCTCTCAAAAGTATCTAAATCCCTACCAGGAATAACAATGTAAACCAACACCAAGAAGCCCGAGGGTTCCTTTCTTCTGAACTACAACAGCCACTGCACATTATACCCAAGTAGCTGGGTATGATGTACCTCCTCCCTCAACTTACCGGCAATGATATCAGTGAGTAGATGGTGGGGCAAGTGGAGAAATTCTTCTGTGCTCTGCAGCTGGGCCAGGCGGGCCTTAGCACAGTGCTTGGCAGCAGTGTAGAGCTCAGGATCACTGTGCCGGTCGGCCAGCCACATTACCTGAAGGCAATTCCCCATCTGTACAGTGCGGGCCAAAAACCTAGAACATTCCTCAAAGAGAGATGTCAGCTGATACATGTCTGACACCTCATAAATTTCCTGTAGCTCCTCAGATCGAAGTTTTACAGTCCCGTGGTATATATAATGAACCATAAGCTGGAAAACAGACTCACTGATATCCTGCAGCACAATCACCCGGTTGTGGGCCTCCTTCAGATTAGATGTGAACATGGACCGGAAGAAGCAGCTCTGAGCTGAGAGGACAAGCCGGTGGAGCTGAAACTCCCGGCCTTCCACTGAAATGGTGACATCAGCAAAGAGCTCTTCCTCCAGACAGAGTTTCATGATGCCCTGAGCCACACGACCCGAGTGTGACCGGTCTTTGAAAGTGTAGTTCACAAAGTAGTTCTCATCCATGGATACTCCAGGCTCCTCTGGTGATTCCATGGTAGCCAACTTCTTTCTCTGCCAGCTGTCTGCAAAGCAACACCACCCTTAATAACTTTCTTGGATCCACAGTCAGTCTATGAACCCAACAGTCCAATTCACGGTAAAAAGAAGGCAAAAGTGATAGCAAAGTGGGCCCAGACTGGCCTTAAGTCCTGGCCCTGTTAATGACATTTCTGATGCCCTCCTTCAACCAAAGGTGGGTTCATTCTTGCAGTGGCACCCCATCTCTAATGATATCAATAAAATTTACTGCTCTGGGCATTTCCCTGAGAAAACGGAATATTCCTCTCTATAATGTAACAAAAGGCTTGGGATTTAGGTTAACACAGGAAAGCAAGGGGCTGGAGGAAGCCTATGATCTTAAGAGCCTGGCAAAAAAGCCTTACTAACAAAATAATTGTTGGGCATAAAACTTGAGAATTGGGGCAGCAGAACCCGACATAGAAGAGCCCTACATCCTTGTGGCCCAGGTCTCTCTTCCAGGGAGTCCAGACCTTCCAAAATGTGGCTTGGCCTGGGACATTTGTCAGCTTCACACTTGTTCTCTTCTGAGCTTCTCCCTAGCTCTTCCCTTCTCGCCCTAATGATTCCACAAGGCTCCGTCCCAGAACTCGAGACTAAACCTAGCCATACCCAGCACGGGGTACAGAAGGCCCATCGCTAAGTGCAGTGTTTCCGCTCTACCTTGCGTCTCCAGGGAAACAGTCTCTCGTCCCCCCCGCCCCTCTCCCAAGCCTGCCACGCCAAACCCTCCAGCCCTCGTCAAAAGCTTAGCTCAGATAGAGGCGGAGGGGTGTGGAATGTGAAACCCAGAACCCCCGCCTCTTACCCTCCGCTCGCCCGTCTGGTTCTTTAGCGTCCTCGCCTTCACTCCAGCTTCTTTCACACCAAGCTAGGCCCCGTTCACCTCACAGTTTCCCATCTGCCCGTTTTGGTTTCTCACGGGCCTTACATCCTTTCATTCCGAAGCCCGGAAGAAGATGAGATGCACACTTCCGCTTCCGGTCCGTGCCCTTGGGGCTCTGTGTCCTGTAACTACAGCCTCAGGTGCCTGGTCTGCCTCCAGGGATTATGGCGGCGGCGACGAGGAGCTGGTGGAGGGGGCTCGTGGAGTCCGTGGCACTGGGCAGAGGTGAGCAGGGGGCAGCTGACAGGCCCCGGGCACGAAAGGCGGTGCACCCAGCGCAGGTAGCCCATCAGGCCTCACCCGGCGCTTCACTGTCTTTTTAGCTTTCCGTCCAGTGGCCGGGCTGCCCTCTGTGCTGTCGCTGCCAGTGAGGAGGAAGAGTGCTGCGGTCGACACGCGCCGTGAGTATGTGCGAGTCGACCCCTTTCGGAACTACAGGAGGAGACCCATTCATTCCCTTCACCGGATGTTTGCCCTTGCTCTGGGATGCCCTTCCTCCTGGCAAATCTGCTTATCCCTGGAGACCTTAACTGCAGCGATATTCACTCCACAGGCAGAAAATGGCACTCCCTTAGGCCTCTCTGTTATGGCCCTGGTTGCTCCTTGATCTGTTGCCAAGATTCCCTTTTTCTCTGATTAAACTGAGAAGTTCTCTGATTAAACTTTTGGGCCTCAAAGCCTTTCGATAATAATAGTAGCTAGCATTGAGTGCTTTTGTGCTAGGCACGTTAGTAAACAATTTAGTGAATGATCTTATTTAGTCCTCAACAATTTTATAAGGTAGATAGTATTATGCTTTTCCTACTATATAGACCAGGAAACAGTCCAGAGACATAATTGTCCAGGGTAGCAGCACTTGTGAATGACAATGGGCAAGCCTGCTGCCAAAGGCAGATTTAACCATTACTTTTTAGCCTGTAATGCGTGGGTGCTCAGTGATTTAGGGTTGTAAGAATGAGAGTATGGAGATAGTTACATTCAACATAAGCCATCTGGGAGTCAGGAGACCTGGCATTTCCCCCTTTTTGGGCCTCAGTTTCTTGATCAATTCAAAACAACAAAAAATATTTTAACTAGGTAATCAGTGAGGGCTCGTCAGCTCTGAAGTTCTTAGCTTGAGAACCTGCTGCAAGCCAGGTGCTAAAGAGATACAGAGAAGCAAAAGTTCTCATTCCTACCTTTAAAGAGCTCCCAGTCTGGTAAGAGAGCTGAGGTCCATGCTGCTTTTGCAGAGTGCAGGCATTGTGAAGAAAGAACCCTGGAGTAGTTTTGAGAAGAGGCAAATATCTCAGCTGCAGTAATAATGAGAACCTTTATGGGTTGTGTAGGTGGCATTTTCTCTGTTTTCATCACTTCATGTTCCCTGGAAGAAGAACCCTCCACCCTCACCTTTCTCAAGGTTCTGCCGGGAGCCCTGCTGGGAGACAACACCCCTACAAGCCCAAGAGGCACAGGGGTGGTTGCTGCCCTCTCCATTCCTTTGTTAAAGATGCTTTCTCCTTCCAGGCACTGTCAGACCACGGAATGATGTGGTTCACAAGCAACTCTCAGCTTTTGGAGAGTATGTGGCTGAAATCATGCCCAAGTATGTCCAGCATGTTCAGGTAACATTCACTACTATTGTTTGGTTGAGGTCAAGAAAGAACCATGTTCTCAGAGCATGTAAGAGTAGCTCATCAAAATCACAGACTCTTCCATTCCAACTTGGGCTTCTTTCTCTGTCTCAAACCAGGAGACTCCAGTTCAAGTTATCTGATATCTCAGTAGCTCTTTGTTCCCTCTTCCATCCCTCTCCATGTATGCAGATGTCATGCTTCAGTGAGTTAGAGATCTGTATCCATCCTGATGGAGTCATTCCAGTGCTGACTTTCCTCAGGGATCACACCAATGCACAATTCAGATCCTTGGCTGACTTGACGGCAGTGGACATCCCTACCCGGCAGAACCGTTTTGAGGTCCGTCAGGACACTTGAGGTTTGGGGAGTAAACTAAAAACAGATCAGTTTTAGTGTAGCAGTTAACCAGGGGAACCGTAACCTCCTTAGTTTCAGTTTGGGTCAAGCAATATGACACAGGAGTTAAACTGGGCCCTCAGAATCAGTTTGAGTTTGAATCGAGTTTGAATCCTGGCTCTGCCATAAACAGGCTATGTGACTTCAAACACTTTGTTTAATCTTTCTGAGCTTTAGTTTTCTTATGTGTAAAATAAGTATGAAATTATACCTACCTCATATAGTGGTTGTGAGGATTAAATAAAATAGTACAGGTAGATTGCTGGCATTCATTATGGTAAGTCCCCAATATGTTTAGCTATTGATGTTTACTGATCACCTACTATTTGCCAGATCCTGGAATTGAGAGAGAAGTAACACCTAAGACCTGCCCTCCAGGAGTCCCCCACACTCCAGTAAGGGAGAAGGCATCACAAAGAGCTTACTGTAACAACATATAATATGAGGGATGTTAAAGAAATCCTGTAAGAATGCAGGAAAGGCACTCAGCCCTGTCTGGGTGACTTCTTTGAGGGGAGAATGTTGGTGCTGAATCTTAAGGGGTGACCAGGTAAACAGGAATTAGCCCGGTGAGGACTGGGGCTGTGATAGGGGGTTTGGAAGACATCCCAACAAAGGGAATAGCGTGAGCAGAGATAAGTGTGTTGATGTGCTGAGCTACAGCACTGCTTAGGCCTTTGGAAGCAGCTGTAAGTACAGGAGGATCTTGAGATTTTGAGCCTAAGGATAGAAAGTAGGTACCCTACCCACCCTGTATCCTCATCATTGATGCTCCCAGTTAGGAACTCCTGCCCCAGACTCCTCAGCCTGTGGCCGTATTGGTCCTTCAGCTCTTGCTGTTCTTTCTAGATTGTTTACAACCTGCTCTCTTTGCGTTTCAACTCCCGGATCCGTGTGAAGACCTATACAGATGAGCTGACGCCCATTGAGTCTGCTGTCTCTGTGCATAAGGCAGCCAACTGGTATGAGAGGGAGGTGAGTTACTGGACATGGTGGATCCTGCTTTTGGGCCAGAGTTGCAGAAGTGGTTGAAACTACTGGAGGTAGTGCAGCCACTCACCCGTTTGTCTGTGATGGACTGGTTGCCTGAGAGCCTCTTTTTTCTAGATTTGGGATATGTTTGGAGTCTTCTTTGCTAACCACCCTGACCTAAGGAGAATCCTGACAGACTATGGCTTTGAGGGACACCCTTTCCGGAAAGACTTCCCCCTGTCTGGCTATGTTGAGGTAGGAGCAGCCTTGGAACTGGGGCAGCAGCCTCAGGGAGGCACTGGCAGGGAACTTGGGGGATGCTGGCATGGCCAGAAATAATGTCTTTGTATTGTGATGGTTTACGAGCTCAGTCTCTGGATTCAAATCCTAGCTCCTTTTGTAATCTGGGGCAAGTTACTTAATTTCTCTGTGACAGTTCTCTCATCTGCAAAATGGGAACAATAATTGTACTTAACTAATAGATTTGTAGTGAACTAAATCATATATATTCTGAAGTCTGGTGTATTATAAATGTTTGGTTGATGTTAAGCCATTAACACTATGATCATTTTAATGACTGAGAAAGCCTCGAGGACACATTTAGTCTGTCCCCAAGATGTGAAAGTAGAGGATCATTTTATCCCGCCCTGGGTCTCTGAGAAAGCAGCTGACAGGGAAGACACTAAATGTTTACCCCTTAAAAATGACCAGAGATGGGAACAGTAACATGTGAATACAAGAACCTTATAAAGAATTTTGGTGCTTTACTTTACCTCCCATGTAATAAACAGGTGGTTTGTTAGCAGGAAAATGGTCTGTTGTATACATACACACATGTGATTTTTGTAGCCAAGTAATTTTTTAGAAATGTTGAGGTAGTGACAGCCTATGACTTCAGTATCTAAATGCTTCTGTTTTCTTAGTGTTTTGCATGGTCCCATTTCCTTCTCCACCAACTTCTAGTTAGAGCTGCTGCCCTCTCCTCCCTTTCACTTCTGCTCTCCCTTTTCTGGTTTGCCTCTGCACCTCAGTGCCTGTTTGTCCTTACCTTTTCCAGCTGATCCTCCAATAACGAGAAAAGCCATGCCAGGTTTACTGCCTTGCATTTTGGCAGGGATAATGCCAAGGTCATGTGGCCTGAACTTGAGTGCTTTCCAGTTTAGATTTACTCTTTTAGACCACTGACTTGCTCCCTAATCCAGGGCAGATGCTTACCATTACCTTATAAGAGTGTGTGGATGGGTGAGCCAAGTCAGTTCCGCAAAAGGAAGAGCTTAGAGTTCGTGATGTGGCGATGGTGGGCAGGGGTGATGGCAGGGTATGAGGAAGAGGCCGTTTGAGACCATGGTTTGGCTGTGACTTGATGGGTAACACAGATGTGGATGGAGACTTACTGAAGGGCTGGGACAGGAGGTAAAGACAGAGAAGTACAAAGGCTGGGAAGTTACCCATGGCCTTGGGGAAGGGCTTAGTGGCTCAGTGACTTCTGAACAAGGCTCTCCTTGGTGCTCAAGCCTGCCTTCCTTCTCTGCAGTTACGCTATGACGACGAAGTGAAACGGGTGGTAGCCGAGCCAGTGGAGTTGGCCCAAGAGTTCCGCAAGTTTGACCTGAACAGCCCATGGGAGGCTTTCCCTGCCTATTGTCAGCCCCCTGACAATCTCAGGCTTGAAGCTGGAGACAACAAACCTGAAACCAAGTAGCTCCAGGGAAGGCATGTGGATCCTAGAAAGCGCCTTATCTGTACTTGTCTGTGTAAATAAAATCCTACTTAGACTTACCATTTCTGTGTGCTTATCATGTATAGAAGTGAAGCTTTGACTTAGAGGGGAGATGCAGTCAGGGTTTTTTCCCTGATCCCTAGAAAGACTCTTCCAAGCTGGGACACTAGTGCAGTTGAAGACAAGTTGACTTGCAGGCCTGGATGTACTTCTGAGAAAGGGATTCTGGAGCTGAAATAGAAAATTCTCACAGTCCACAGGGCTCAGGATTGTGTGGGATGGCCCACTGGAGGAACTTCAACAACTGCTAGAGGAGGTCCCTTGTCAGATCAGACTGTGTGGTGGCAGCTGATGGTTCCAGGGGCTTGGGTGGAACCAGGGAAAGCTCCATCCATCCTTATCCCATCCAGATATCCACAGAGTTCCATGAGCCAGTAGGAAGAGCCACAGCTCATTTTTGAGTCTTGAACCTTGTATTCTTTTCCCTGTGACTTGACAGCTCATTACATTTGGGCTAAGGGAATCTTCCTGGACTCTGGCCTCAGCTGAGAATGTAAGCAAGCAAAGGAGGTCCCAGGGCTGGGGCAAAAGATAGAAGCTGCAAATCTGTCTTCTAGGGGCCAGACTCCCTGCCTGAGCCAGTCTGGGGTCTGTTCAGCTGGTAGCTGAGTGCCTGAGATGCAAGTGTTTGGCTCTGCCTGTCCATAAGGCCACCCAACAAGCCTGCCATGCAATTGGAGGACAGGGCTTTGCAGCTGATGCTCTTGGCTGCTGAGGGGCTCCCTGGAGGCTGGGCTGGGCTGGACTGGACTCGGCTGCAGGATGTTTTGGGGGTGAGGACAGATGGCAAGATAGTGTTGCTGCCTGGGCTCTTTGCTATCTCTTGGGAGGGCCAGGCTAGAGCTGTTTGCTACCAAACACCTTTTTTCTATTAACTAAAGCATCCCTCCCATCTGGGCAAGAACAGGCTGAGAGTCTGACAAGCAAGGAGCCAGGCTACTACTGCCAACAACCAGATTGCACATTTCCGTGGAATGGAAAGAGCCCCTGGGAAGCCAGAGCCAGCCCCTCCCTGTTTAGCATTGCAGACTGACATGCAAAGCAGGGAACACTAGAGCAGCCTGCAGTGGAAAGTTTGAGCTGTGGTGTGTGTCAGGCAGATGCAGGAGCAGAGAGCAGCTGGGGAGAAGACTGAGGACATGGTGAAGCATGGCTGGGACAATGCAGTTCCTGGCTTGGCTAGTGGTAGCCACTTGCCTTCTCTCTGGGGTGTCTACAACTCAGCACCATGCAGGTACTAGGGCTTAAGGGTAGGGTGGATAAGAGCCAAGGAAGGCTGCAGGCTGATAAAAGTTGGTTCTGTTTGAGCCTAGCAGGGCCTAGGAACTGTATACATGGTGAGTACCAGGCTGACCTGTGCAGTGGGGGTAGTGGTGTGGGCCCCACCTCCAGAACAAGAAAGGTTCAGGGGAAACGTAGGGAGATAGTCCTAGGTGCCCTCCATGCTAGCCCTGGAATTAGTCTTATCCTGGATAATGATCTTGACCTAGCAGGGCGTATCAGTCAAGGGCTAGGCAGCACCTGAGTATGGGATGAGAGAAACTGCAACAGACTCTGCCTTGCCTGGCCTCTGCATAGAGTCACTACTAAGGAACAAAGAAGTAGGTTTTTCTCAAAGGGGTCCTCCACCCTTGGGGAGGGTAACTGGCACTATCTTAGGTCACACTGTCTTTAGATGATTGTAGGGCGGGTAAGTAGGAAGTGCAGTGTTTTGTGACCTGTTGGTCTGGAGCTCTTTGCTAAGAGAACTGTATAAGTTCGAGGAGGAGCATGGATGTTTGCTGAGGTTTGGGACCGCCATTTTGGAACCAGACATGTCTAGGAGGGTGAATGTCGTGCATGTGTGTGTAGAGGGAGGGGGGCATGGGATAGCATTTCTGTTCTTTCATAGAAGAACCTCTAGGCATCCTTACCTGGCAACCAAGGGGCATTTCTGGGAGGCTGGGGTGTTCAGGGTGGAGCTTGACAGAGGCCTGACTACTCTCTGCTGCCTCAGGGCAGCCCATGGACAGTGCCGGTGTGGGAGGTGGCCTGCAGGAGCCAGAGGTCCTGGACATGATGTTTGAGGTCTTTCCTCCAGCCTGGGACATGCGGGTGGAAGTGTCCAGATGTCCCTAAGCTCAGGGTTGGGAAGGGGGTGTCTCAAGCTGGGCCTGCTGGGGAGGGAGGAACAAACCAGCATGGGTCTACTGCCTGCTTATGCCTGCCTGGCCCAGTCTTGTTTCTTGCCCTGCTACCCCCTCACCCTGCTCCCAAGCCCCAGCCCACCCCTTATAAGGCTCCCCTTGGCAGCTGCTCTGGGCTGGGCTGGAGCTGGATATCGTGAGGCAGCTGTACATCCAGGACGAGGAACTGATGTCCACACATCCAGGTCGCCGACTCAGGCTGCTCCTGCAGCACCATGTGCCCAGTGACTTGAAAGGTGCTAAGCAGCAGCTGCAGCAGTTCCAGAACCTGCGCAAAGGGCCTCCTCTTAGCCCTTTGGACTTTAAACATCTGCTCCTCACAGGCCTGTCCTGTGTCCACCAACTCCATGAGGCTAGTGAGGCTGAGGAGAGGGGCCACTGGGCCCAGGTCTTCATCCTCCTAGCACAGGAAACACTCTGGGACCTGTGCAAGGACTTCTGTCCCCAGGGCCAGCCCCTTCTCTGGGGCCCTGGGCCTCAGTCCTTGACCCCTTCCCCTAACCCTCTTGTTTCACATGCCAGCCTGCCACTGCCCCACCCCTCCCAGGCAGGGATTTCCTTATAGCACCTCGTTATTCCCACTGTATTCAGGTCTCTGGGCTTGGCTTGTACCCTGAACCTCAGCTTGCCCCTCGCCCATCTTCTTCCCTGGGTCTGACAGGCTAATAGTCTGGACTCCAAGGCCCAGACAGCAGTCACAGGGCGAAAGGCAGGACTTACAGGTATTGCACACGTGTGAGTTGGGGTCAAGCCTGAGAAGTGTGTTTAAGAGATGCTGAAAGGGAAACTGTCTCTAAGAAAGGCTGGGTCAGACCCTCCGACTCCTACCCTGGAAGTCTATGAGAAGTTCTGTAGAAGTTATGGAACCTTGTAAGTGCTCAGCACCCAGTCCTAATTTAGATAACTCCTTTAAGCCCAACCAATGCTCTGGGGTCCCTGAGTCTCCAAGTTCCCCATTTGGGCTAGGAGAATAGACCAGACATTTTTTATTGGACGTGTCGGTGTTGGCGTACACCAGGTAGCCACTGAAGGTGGCGCCAGTTGTAATGAAGGGAAGCAGGTGGAGGAATATTACCTTTTTGGGGTGAGAAATGTTTTCTGATCCATCTCAACAAGGCTCAGATGAACACCTCAGAGGGAGTGAGGCTGGGAGAGGGCTGACAGAGACAAGCTGAGGCTGGCTGGTTGTCTCTCTGAACCTGTGTAGCTCCTCCCATAAAACGTTCTGTTCTGGCCTCCTGGAACCTGTGTCTTTCTATGTCAGAGTAAATTTTTGAACACCTGCTTTGAGCGAATTACCCTCCCTATCCTGGGAGGGCAGGGGTTGGGGCAACCATATATCAACCTCTCATCCCATTCATATGCCCTGCTGGAAGAAGAAATGTACATTTTCCCTGACTCCCACACCTCCACAGAGGTCTTACTCCTTGTCACGAGAAGTTATCAACCAGGCCCTAAGAATGACGTCGTACGTTAATGGGAAGAAGAGGCATGAAGGCGGGGGTCCACAGAGATCAAGCGACTAGGGTTCAAATTCCCACCTCCGCACCCTCGCACCGTCTGACCAAATCCCGCCGTCTGCTGCAATAGTCAGTGCATTCCTGCACCACCCGACACAAAAGTGTCGCAGTCAACATAGCACAGGACTCTGGGTAGACAGGAGCCGGCGCAGGCCCACTTTATTGGCAGAGTCCAGCCTTGCCATCAAGCTCGCGTGGGGGTGCGTTCGCAGCCCAGGGTCTAGCCAATTCGGCATGCACGCCCCCGGGCTCCTCTCCCTGTTGAGGCTCAGAGCTCCGGAGGCCCGAGGCCCGGCAGGACGGCGGGGACGAGGTCGGGGTACACCAAGAAGCCGGAGAAGGTGATGTACTTGCCGTGGTTGCTGTAGGCGCCGTAGCCATCATGGTCGTGGCTGAGCAGCCAAATGGCGTCGCCGCGCCTCAGCGCCAGCATCACGCTCTGGCTCTGCATCTCGCGGCGCCGCGATGTGGCGTTGTCGTAAATCATGGCCTGCACTTCGTCCCGGTTCTTCATCAGCTTCACCGACAGCGTCTTGCGCGGCAGCTTGCCCAGCGTGAAGGAGAAGAAGTAGGCACCCGGCAGGCGGCAGCGGAACACCCCGGCCGCAGCGTCGAAGTCGCCTCCGATGTTGACAAGCTCAATGTCGAAAGAGAGCGGCCGGTGTCGTGGCCCCGGGCCCGCGTCTGAACCCACCAAGCTGCGCGTGCGCGCTGCGGAGAAGGCCGAGCGCGGCTCCGGGGACCCGGGCGGCCCGCGCGCAGGCGCGTCGGCGTCGGCGTACACCAGGTAGCCGCTGAAGGTGGCGCCAGGAGCGCCAAGCGCGTACCGCGGGGCGCCGGGCAGCCGCAGCCACACCGTGTCACCGTAGTCGAGCTGCAGCATGGCGCTCTGACTGGCTGCGCGCTGCGCACCCGGCCGCCGCTGCTCATCGAAGGCCAGCGCCTGCACCTCGTCGCGGTTGCGCACCAACATCACCGACAGGCTCTTATGCGGGGCCTTAGCAGCGGTGAGGGAAAAGAAATAGGTGCCTGGCACGCGGCAGCGGAACCGGCCCGTGGCCGCATCGAAATCTCCCCCGATGTTCACATACACTTTGTCGAAGGTCACCGCCATCTCTGACGTGCCCTCCAGCGGACTGGTGCGCGCAGCCGAGAAGGCCGATCGCAGCTCCACTGAGCCTGGCACTGGGCCCAGTGCCCAACTGGCAGCCGGGCCCAGCAGGCCCACCAGGAGCAGCAACATGGTACCTGGGATAGGAGACAGAGTGGAAGAGAAGAGGGTTGGGCAGGGGTCACCTCCATGTGCCCAGGGCTCCTAGACTGTGAGATGGCTTCCCTCCCCAGCTCTGCCCTGAACCCACAACTAGGGCTCAGTCTCCTACACACTTGGACTAGGTCAGTGGTTCTCAAACTTTAGTGGGTCTCAGTGTCACCTGGAGGAATTGTTGAAACACACATCGTTGGGCCCTACCCCCACAGTTTCCATTCAGTAAGTCTAGGATAAGCCCTGAGAATTTGCATTTCTCATGAGTTCCCGGGGAATGCAGATGCTGCTAGTCCAGGGACCACACTGGGAATCATTAGATTAAGCCAGTGATTACTCCCTACCCCAACCTTTTTAATTTTCTCCTGTGAGCACAGAATCCTCTTTTCAAGTTTTCACACATACATACTACAGATACAGTCAGAAATGCTCTGGTTGAAAAGGCCTATAAACCTATCTGCTGGGCATACCCACTCCCCTACCCTTGGCCTCAATGGTCCCTGGGAATACAGGGGGTGGTCGGGGGTCTCCGATTTTCCCTCAGCCTCTGGTTTGCTGCATTTTCCTGTGGTTATTCTGTGGTCCCTGGTTGCCCCCTGATTCAGGCAGTGGGTCTCTGAACTGATGCCCTCTGTGATGACCACTGTTTCAACCCCCATCTGGGCAGGAAAGGAAACAGCAGATCCCTGACCCTTTTCTTGGTCTATGACCCACTCAAGGGGCAACTCCCACATAGGACCTCTGGACTCCCTAGGGGCCTTTCTTGCACTAAAGAGACCAGAAGAATTGGGCTTTGAGGTAGCTCCCTCCACCATGAAATAGGAGTAGGGGACACTGACTCCTTACTCTGGGCTTGGGGGCTGGTTTCCAAGGGAAGAGGACAGCCAGGGGCTGCTGGGCATAAAGAAGGAGAACAGTAATTCTAGCAGAGCTTTGGCAAGACTGAGGTCAGCAGCTTTGTTGCTCAGCAGTGTTGATTTCAGGAGGACTGACAACTAGATCTGGGCCAGGTCCTGGCACTACCACTTACATGCTAGGAAACCTTAGGTAAGTTCCTTAACTTCTCTGGGCATGGCTTCCTCTGTAAATAGGGAGGTGACCTGCCTCAGAAGCTTACATCAAAGATGCTTTGAGACAGCAGGTGTGAACACGGTTTGTGAATAGTGCAGCCCAAGTGTGCAGGTGCTTCCGTTCTTGGCCTTGAGAAAAACTATCTGATTAAGTTCTTGGCGTATATATGGGGTTAGGGACTCAGTAACTCCTAGCCCTGGGAGCTTGGCAAAGGCACAGTTTAACTCAAAGGAGTCACTGTCCGATGGTGGGATTCCATTATGCTTCCTAGCAGGGCATAGGCTTTGGGGTTTAAATACCCAAAGGCCCTAAAGGGAGACAAAGCAAGAAAGAAAATGAGCTGGCAACCAGCTAGGATGTGGGCTTCTATAGGAAATACCCTTCCACAGGAAATTTCTTTCTATAGGAAATACTCTAAATACACTTAGAGACACTAGGGGCCTGCTAGGAAGGGTTCCCAGGTGTAACTGTGCAGGTGTACCCTACACAAGGATGTTCACCTGAGGATAGGTGGGCACTGGAATCTAGCCCGCATTCTGTTTGCCCAACTGAGTAGAGTTGTTTTACCTGGTGAAGTGTGCCTTTTCTAATTCTCATAATAAAGACCTCAAGCCAGAATGTACCTCAGCTGAACATTTTTTCCCTCCAGAGGAGGTGCCTTTTCTAATTCCTACAAAGGTGCCCCTTGGGCTAGGCAACAAACATCCTTTGGTGAGGGAGGGAGGGAGGGAGGAGGGGGCCCATCTGCAATGGTGAAGGTTGCATCTCAGGAATATTTAGTGCGTCTCCTTTTACAAAGCTCTTTGTCCCACATTTGGTCCCACAGCAAACCTGCAAGACAGGTGGGCCCTTTCCCATTTCATAGATGAGAAAGCCTCGGCTTTCCCAACAAGGAAGAGCATTTTGGCCCAAGGTCATCCATGGAGCCCTGACGCAAGCCTTCAGCCTAGGTCTTTTAAGTCCAAATTCAGTGTGACTTCCTTTCCACCACCTTTTCCTTCCAGATAGGCATTTCCACCCAACCTGTCCTCTGCCTCAGTTTTCCTTTCTGCAAAACTAGGAGGGGAGACAAGTGGAATGAGTCTTGGGATCCAGGGTGAAGGAGAAAGAAAACAAAATCCAATAAAACCCACTAACAAACAAAACCCTACCACTTTGCCTTGCTGGAGTGTGGCAACATCTCAGCTCTTCCTGCCCCTGCTGCTCCCATAGCCTGTCCTGCCCCAGGAGCACCTAACAGCCCTATCCCCAGTAATCTCCCTACAGAGCCTGGTGCGCCTGCCAGTGCTGGAGAGTCCTCCTGCATGTCAGGTACCCAGCCTCCGTTTCAGCCACCACTGCCCATTTCCCAGATCCCTACTTCCCCATCCTTTCCTAAATCCCTGTCCCAGAGCAGGTCAGAGGTGGGAAGGTGTCAGGTGGGCATCAGAGCTCAGAGGAGATGGCTGTTCTTCACTCTGCCCAAGTGGGGCTCAAAATAATCATCTTCAAAGAGAAAAAACTGGGACAGAGAGAAATGGGCAGACCCAGCGTCTGGAAACCGAAAGAGAAGGTGCAACGATGTCAGGCTAAGGGGATCTCAGCCCCGCTTCCTCCAAGTCCCACTCCCTAAGTACCTCTTCCCTCAAGCTCCGCCAGGAGCCCCCTCCCACGCAGACCTACCTTGAAAGCCTCGCATGCTCCCAAGCAGGTAAGGCCCTTTTTTACAGAAGCCAATTAATCCTTTCTCATGGAAAAAAAATTCCCTCAGAAAGGGGTACCCCAGACCCTTTCTCCCCAAGATCTTTCATCATCTATCCCTTCGGAGTAAAAGCCCTTGAGCCTTTTTAATGAAAAAGCACCCAGGTCCTCCTTTTAGGGAAAAAGAACCCAATTCCCCCACACCTCCTCCCTCTTTCCCCCCGCTTTCCCCTGCCCCCGCTTCCGATAAAGGAGAAACCTTAGCTGCCGGTCTCTGAGCTGCCCTCACCTGGCTGGGGGCGGCGGTCGGAGCGGGTTCGCGCCCAGCCGGTGATTCAGCTGCGGGCTCCGGGGCTGCGCACCGCCCGCCCGCGCTGCGGCGGGGACCGGCCTGGCGGGAGTGGCGGGGGCTCGGGCTGCTCCTCCGGGTCCCGAGGCGGCGGCGGCGGGGCGCTGGGTCCCCGGGGTGGGCGCGGAACAGCGAGGCGTGGGGAGGCTCGAGGGAAAGAGGCCCACTAAACAGCTAGCCGGCAGCCAGGCGGGAGCAGAGGCAGGAGAGAGACGGGAAGTGGGAGAGCGGGGAGGGGAAGGTCTCGAAGGAGGGGCGCTCAGAGGAGGGGAGCCGAGCGGCAGGGCCTAGGGGTACCGCGCAGAGAAGGACCCTGCCTAAAGCAGACTGCGCTGAGCACTGGGTCCTTCCTCACCTGTGAGCTCCCTAGACCTTCTTTCTCTGGGGCTAGGGAGTGGGCATCACCGATCCAAGTTAGTAGATAGGGAAACTGAGGCCCAAGGGGGGAAACTGAGGCCTGAGGCAGCGGCTAAACTGGGGGTTTGGCCCAGGGCACCCTGCATACCAGCCTCCTCCCTGGTTTGAGGAGGGGACTGGAGCAATTCAGAGTCCAACTACCCTCTGGACTGCAAGGGCAGTGGAAGGTGAGCTTTGGTCTGGGACAGATGTCCAGCCTGAGTGGCACTGGGGGAGGGGGCCTGAGGGAAGAGGAGAATAAATAGGTCAAAACGAAAAGCTTAAGGTGACCTAATTTTTCTTCCTCACCTCCAAATCTGAAAATTTCCCTAGTTGATTAGGAAGGAAGGAAGAAGATAAGTGCCCGACTTCAGAGGGTCAGCCTGGAGCCCTTGGGGAGGGGCCAAGGAAGGGGGGAGTCTTTGGGGGCAGGATTAAGTTTTGGCTAAGTAGGCTGTTTCCACAGAACCTGTAAGAAGGGAGGGGGTTGAGAAGGACAATGGGGGGCTCCAAGGGCCTGTATGTAGAGACACTGACCTCTGCCTAGCTGGAGCCAGGGTGGTAGAACCTAGCAGGACATCAGGGCTGGGAGGAGTTGTCTTCCCCCCTCAGCACTCACCAGGGGCCCCTTCAATGGCTTCTATTCTTGGCTTGGACACCCACCACAGGGAGCTTGGGTTGCTGTTCTCTCAGGACAGCTGTGCAGTGCCAACCTGCCTGGCACTCAGTAGATGTTGATTTTGTGTCTGGCTTTTGATGAGCCCAACTCTCAGCTGCCAGGAATTGGCACCCTCCACCTGCCCCTGGTGTGCTAGGGAGGCCTGGGCTCTAGTCCTGGCTTTGCCACAGACCTTCTCCCTGGTCCTAGAGAAGCCTGGTGCTCCATGAAACCTACCCTCTAGAACTTTCCTGCTGGAACTCTTGAGAACCCAGTCACCTAGTTAGGCTAATGACCCTCATGGAGGTGCTGATAACAATGACTGGCTCATGCAGTTTTCTTGAGGATGTCAGGTGGATGATGAATATGTGCCTTAATGGAAAGAAATGAATGGAGACATTTCATGGGGGGCAAGAAGGTATTGGGGGCAAAGGGTGAATCAGCTGTTTAGCCCATCAGGTTACAGCTATCTCTTCACCAGTTTGCAAAGCTTGGGCCACAGGTCCATGAGGAGGGTGTGAGGCCAGGGTGATGGTAGGGGACAAGCCACACAGGGATATACAGGAGGGCCGGGAAGGTAGGAAGCTGACCTGTGGTACCTACAACCCTTCTTAGGGCATGATTCCTCTTCTGGACCATCAGGGTGGGGCTGCCATCCTGAAGGGGCCATTTGAAGGTGTGATTCCAACCGGAAGAGGAGGGAAAGGACAGCAGGACACTCCATGTGGGACCATAAAATCTCAATGGGGGCCTGGCACAGGCTGAAAGCCATTTGACCTTTTCCCTGGGGCTGCAAAAAGTTTCACAAGAGAAGTCAGGAAGTCAGGGTGGGGGTGTGGAGACAGGTGGCTGAGGCAGGCGACACCAGTGCCCCACTCAGACCCCCAGAGGTCGCCTGCAGACAGTTCCTGAACTTGCTGTGCTTCCCCTGTCTCTGGAGGCCTTCTTGGTTGTGTAAGTGAGAGGCAGAATTAACATCCCCAGAGTAACCCTCAACCAAGCAGCATCCAGAGTGAGTGGATAAATACTCTAGGATTTGGTCCCTCAGTGGGACAATTCCCGATTTCCAGGCATGTTCCAGTCTCGGAGAGAATTAAACAGAAGCTGTCCGTGGTGAGAAGCTACTTATATCCGTATGCGTTACATGCCTGCCTCCCGTCACTGAATCACTTCCCTATCCTCTCAACCTGCTTCTTGGGATCACCTCCTAGGCTATTGGCCCCCAAATCTTTGTGTCAAGGTCTGCTTGTGAGGGAACCCAATCTATGGCAATGAATGACAACTATGTCTCAGACCGAGTTAAGTGATTTTCACATCCACTACCTTATTGAATTTTCTTAACATCCCCTGAAGTAGATGTCATTCACCAACTTTTACAAATGAGGAATTAAGAGGTTAGTTCAGGGGCAGGATTCAAACCCAAGTCTGTCAAGCTCCAAAATCTCATCCTCAACCACTATGCTCTGCAGACTCCCTAATTCTCTGATGCTCTCTGAGCCTTACTTGTTCAACTGTAAAATGGTGATGATGGTGGGGGGAGCTTATAAACAGGAACAGTTTATTGCTTTCAGTTCTGGAGGCCAGAAGTCCAAGATCAGGGGACTAGAGTGGTGGGGTGGGGTGGTAGGAAAGGTGAGGGCCTTCTTCTGGTCAGATCTACATCCTTACATGGGGAGGGGGTGAGGGACCTCTGTGGGGTCTCCTTTATGAGAATCAGGGAAGGTGACACAAAGGAGGTTATTTCTAAATCATGGTGAAGATTTGACATAGCGAGGTAAAGTGAAGGGGAAGGATGCAGGTGTGGAGGTGGCATAGATGGGGTTTGGGGAGGGGACTGCAATGACTCAGTTCAGGAGGGAAGGATTTGTGAAGGGAAGTTATGGCAGTTACGGTGTGTAGGGCTTACATGCCCAGCTGAAGAACTCAGTTTATCCAGCAGAGGTAGGGCTCAGAGCTGTGTTTTAAGATCACTGGGGCTGCAGAGTGAAAGTCAGAAGACAGAGGAGTGAAGAGGCAGGGAGATCTGTGGGAGACACTGAGTGTCCAGGTGAATCTGAACTACACAGGACTAGTAAGAAAGGCATCACAGGAAGAGAAGAGAGCTGGGAGAGAGACTGGGAAGAGAGGTTCAGAAACTGACAGAGAGCAAGCACACACAAACTTGCAGTTTAATTAGCTTCCAGGTTTGCTAGTGAAAGCAAGGGGATTAGTAGCGTTTGGAGTCTAGGGACCTTGCTGGGAGTTGAAGGGAAGTTAATGATTAAGACAATAACCTGCCCCAGGGAGAAATGAGAGGAGGAATGGAGCCAAGCAGAGATGCTGGCAGGAGAAACATATGTCAGGGCCCTGAGTCCACCTTCCTCAGAGATTTCAGCCCTCTAGGGAAGTAGACCTTTATAGCCTCTGGATTGGGCTCCTGTTCCCATCGCCCCTGGTCCCAACTCCTCTGAGTACTTGGTAAGGGATGGGAGGGGAGAAGCTAACAAGGGCTGTGAGGATCAAATTCCCAATTCTCCCTTGGCCCTTTTGTCAGAGGGGAACTGAACCCCAGGCCCTTTCTACAGATGGGGAGGTTGAAGCCAGGATGGGGAGGTGACCCACTCAGAGCTGGATGTGGCTAACTGCATTTTCCAAAGACAACTGTGACAGTATCTCCCATCCCACATGCTCTTCTTACACTGTGACCTTGTCAACATCTCTCTAAGAAGAGGACTTAGATTTAGTCATAAAAGGTGATGCTGCTTCTGCCTGGTTCTCTCTTGAAACTCTCACACTTGGAATCCAGCCATCATGATGCGGGAAAGCCAGTCCACATGGAAAGGCCATGTGTAGATGTTGTAACCAACAGCCCCAGTTAACACGAGCTACCTACTCTACAGTGTCCTATGCAAAATGAAAATGCAGGGTCTCTTGCTCAAAAATTAAGAATTTGAATGGTGCCAATAGAGCATTAAACTAAGCACAGAGCTCTTCTAAGATAGAGCCTTGTGTAGCTGCCCTGGTTGCATCCCATGAAGCTGGCCCTAACCCAGTGGAGGTTCCTGCATCAGCTGCTCACAATATGAGGAAGCCACTGTCTGATTCCAACTGTGTGAGGGGCCGTGAGAAAGAACCACCTTGCTGAAACCAGTGACCTCCAGGCCCACAAGGGATATAAAATAATTCTCCTTGACCCATGCTGGCAGAGAAGACTGGGGGCACAAGTAACTCCAGACTGTCAGGAGCCCCAAATCCTATATGGTTGGCCACAGAATGCTGTTTGTTGACACTATGATCAATACACCCTTAAGGGCAAACATCAGCTTTGCAGTTTGAGGAAGCTGGGAAAAGACCCATTCTTCTGTGAGCTCAAACAGTGGTGGCAGCACTCTGGCACAAGTAGTCTCCAGGGCCTGCAGGAGCCCCAGGGAGTGACAGTGGCTGGAAAAGAGGAAGGGAGAGAAGGAAGGAAGGGTATGTCCTGCCAAGGTGATTGAGGGAGAGAATCCCTGTTTGACAAGGAAGAGTGTCCTCTGATGACAGGCACTGCATTCTGGTTCTGAATGGCGTGTGTGTGCGTGTGTGTGTGTGTGTGTGTGTGTGTGTGTGTGTGTGGTGGTGGGGGGTGCCTGGGGAGCTGCAGAACTGAATCACTTTGCGTGTGTTTACCCCAGTGCAGTGCCAGCCTGTGGGTGGGTCCAGAGGGTCCTGAGTGACTGAGGGAGATGGTTTGGAATGTAAACATAATCCACAACCCAGTTGTCTCATTGTTGGAGGAGAGAAGGGAGCATGGAGATGCATGAGGCATATAGCAATTTATCATTTTGCTACTTCAGATTTCTGAAGAGTAGCCATAGTAAGAACATAATAAAGCAAAGTGGGAGCACTAGGAAAAGAAATTAATTTCAGATGGAGGGATTCAGAAAGGATTAATGAAGTGATGATGGAATGAAGTTGTGAACCCTGAACTAGACTTTGGCAGGTAACAGAGATGGGAGGAGACTTCTGTGAGAGGCAGTGGTGTCCCCATAGGAGTCAAAACAGAGTCACAGTGAAGAGCAGGGACTGTCATCAGACTGCTTCGGTTTAAAAACAGATCCATCACTGATTCCATGACCTCAGTTTCCTCAGCTGTAAAATGGGAATAAGAAAAGTATCTATGCTTCATTGGTTGTCAGAAGCATTGAAAGCCAAACTTGATGTGAAAGCACTTGGCACAGAGCCTGACTTATAAGCACCCAGTGTGCACTATTACTATTACTTGATGTGTTTGAAAACTGAATACTAATCTTGGTGGTTGAAGTACAACATTCAGGGATGTTGCCATGAGACAGGTCCAGAAAAGTGGGTTTTTAATCTGATCCATGAAAGATTTTAAGTGCCAGACTAAGCTGTCTAGACTTTATTCTGGAAGCCAGTGGATCTCAATCCTGTCTGGCCCAATTTCTTTCATAACAAGTATTTTGTAATGCCTCCTTCCCTACAGAAATGAAATTCAGAGAATGGAATCTACTGACACATAATTTTAAAAAATCAATATAATGCTTCAAGTGTGATATAAAGGGAAAAAGGAAACTAATTTTAATAATCTGTTTCTCAACATGTAAATACTTGCATTGCTATACTAGAAGAAATAACCAAAGAGAGAAGTTGCATGTCTATACTTTAATAGAGAATCACCACAAGTGCAACAACTGCCCACAGAGGATGATACAAGGGCATGATACCTGCAGCCCTGATGTCACTAGGAGCACTGACATCTAACATAGTGACTGACTCTTGGGAAGTGCCAAGCAAAACAAATTACAATCCTTCCTCAATTTATAGCCAAGTTACATTCCTGGAAAATTCTGTGTACATTAAAACCATGCAAAAATCATTTTGTACGTGAAAATAGTTAAATTGTTTTTCACTTACATGAATATTGTAAAGAATGAGAGCTAATGTTTTCCTTAACCAATTATCCTAAACATTACAGGATATGTAGCATCCCTGTTCCCTGGCCACTAAATGCTGGTAGTGTCCCACAATCCCTATGACAACCAAAAGTAACCTCTTACATTTCCTAACCACCCCTACTGCTGCTTTTGGGCAATGTGGAATTAGGAAGGGGCATGCTCCCTTCTGGCCTTTATGTAATATTATGTGGGAAGAATGGCACTTGGAACTACTGCCACTGTCTTGCAGTAAAATGGAGAAAAGTGTGAGGACAAAAGCTGATATATTGGGGATGCCATAATGGACAGATGGCAAGGGTCAGGGTCCTTGATGATGTCACTGAGGCACTGGTTAATACATCCTGGATTCACTCTACCTCTGGACCTCTCAGGATGGGGGACGATAAGCCCACTTCCTGGCTGAGCTGTTTTTTGAGTCCTCTGTTTCTTGCAATTACAAGCATTCTGACTTTTATATGTTATTCTCTCCACACCCTCACCTGGGTCTTGACTTCTTCATTTGTATATTGAAAGGATTTCACAGTCTCGGACTGTGAGTCTATGGAGGGAAAATATGGAGGACTTGGTGACTAGAATGCGAGGGGGGAAGGGAGGGCTGGCCCCACCTCTTGCACTGAGTATCTGGGCAGATGGCGGAGGAGGGGGGTTCTGTCTGGACAAGATGGTGACTAGTTTCACTTTGGGCATTTCGATCACACTTGATTTGGGGTCTGAAAAATAAGATTTACATTGTATCACCTCAATTGGGTAAAAAAAATGACATAGGAAGATATTGGAAGGACAAACACTGTAATATTTAGTTATTTATGGTATGTTCAGGGATATTTATTTTCTCTGTATAATTTTTTCTACTTCCCAAACTTTTACAACAAATATTTATTGATTTAACTTGAAAAGCAATTTAAAATGTCAATAAACACTATAATTTCTTTCAAATGTATCAAAAGAAGTAGATCAATGGATCAATGGAATAGAAGGTAAAATCCAGTATTAGGTCCAAATGCATATTGGAACTAGAATATTATAAAAGTGGTATTTTAAATCGGAGGAGAAAATATATATAACTTAATTGAAATGAGAACAACTAGGTAACCATTTGGAAAAAAATTACATTGGATCCATACATCATGCCTTATACCAAAACAAGTAACAAATGGATAACATATTCAAATGTAAAAAGAAACAAAGTCTGAAAGAAATTAAATGATAATTTCAAAAGTATTTCAAAGTGAGGAAGAACTCTAAAGTATGACATAAAATCCAGAAGTCATAAAAATATTGATGGTTACATTTTAGTACAGCTTAAAAGGAAAACATATTTACATGGTAAATTTGCCACAAACAAAATCAAAAGACAGACTACAGACTGGCAAGGCAAATATATCTGTAACTGACTTCACAAAGAGTAAGTTTCTTTAGTATATAAAGAGCTCTAAGAAGAAAACTCAGTAGAAAATGGGTAAAGGATATAAACAGTTAATAAAAATATAAATAACAGAGTGAGACAACTACAATAAAATGTGGTTTTTCAGGTTTTTCTCTTTTTGCTTCTCAGGTTGTCAAAGAGCAATAAGATTTATAGCAAACTATCAGTGAGGAGGTGGAAAAACACATTCATACATTGCTAGTGGATGGGTCAATTGGACAGTTGGGCAACTGGACAATATCTATCAAATTAAAAATGTGCATGCCTTTCACTCAGTGATTTCATTTCTTGAAAATTTGTTCTTCCAGATACATGCCCATGAGTTTGGAATGACATGTTACTCACTGCAGCACTGTTTTGTCACAGCATAATATTGGAAACAATCTGCATGTCCAGCAATAGACAGCCCATTGAATACATTCTGACATATGCAATCAAATACTATGTACCCTTTACAAAAGAATAAAGAATCATTTCATAAATGGGATACAAAAAGATACTTAGTATCTAAGATTTACTGTTAAGTGAAAGAACTAAGGTGTACAGTAGGCTACTATTTATGGGAAAGAGGTATGCATTTGTGTAGAATACCTTTGAAAGGATCTACAAGAAACGACGAACAGGAAGTGGTCTCCTCCTGGGAAGAGGAATGACTATGGGAAGAGAGACATACTTTTCAATGTCTCACCCTTTTGTACTTAAAATTAAAAGGGTCAGGGAGAACCACTATCTTTTTAAGCAGCTGCTCCATTCCTACTAGTTTCTATTCAAGTGGATGGCAGCTGAAAGCCCTCAGCCTTTCCCACAGGCACTGCTGCCAAGCTGTGCTTCCTCCATCCTTCGCATGTGCAGCAGATTTAAAAAAACAAACAAATTCTAAATGCAGGTCTTTCTACTTCTTTTAAATTCAGCATATTGGTTTCAACTGGTTTCAAGCTATTTTAAAATCTTGATTCTGACATTCAAATGGTAGTGCCTTTCCACCCAATAGTAGTGCCATCTGTGGTAGGCACAGATAACCACTGAGCTGACCAAATGCAGAGACCAGAAGTGTGAAATTTAAGACTCCTTCCCAGATTTATGTCAGTTGAATAACCAACTCGGGTGAAGGGGAGCAGTGGTTAAATGGGCTACAAATCCACCTGCCTGGACAATCTCTGAGTTGTTTCCCTAGTTGTCTCCTCAGCTTGGGGACATTACCATGTCCAAGGAATTTTCCTAGTTGCCTTCCAAATTAAATGATAGTAAATTATTGTTGGTATTATTATTTACCTTATCTTGTTCTTAGTTTAGGTATCAATTCTAGATGTTTTCAAAACCCCAGTTTAAATTACATTCTAGAAAATCTTTGGGGGGAATTCATCTCAAATGTACCTATCTAGTTTCCAGAATCTACTTTTCCTGAATATCAGGACACTTGCTGCTATTGAGCACTGTTGCCCCTTTCCTTTGCTCCACAGCCTTCTCAGCTACATCAGCAAAGGTTCCAGGATCTTATCTGCAAGTTTTTCATCACCTTGGGATTTGCAGTACATTTTAAGTGGCTAGCTGCTTTGGCTTTCTCTTATTATCTTATCTTCTACTTATACATAGGATTTCAATTTCCCATAAGCTATCCCACTTTAGAGATGCTTTTTCTTGATGGAAAACGAAGCAAATTGTGTTTGAGTATTCTTCTTTCTCACAACTGCTAACCTGATGCCTCCATCTCCAAGGGGAACCCTATTCTCACTTTATTCCCCTTGCTCTGAACATAACTAATGACATCCTTTATTTTCTGCACCTTTTCTGAGCCTCAATTTATCGAGGACTTCCCTCCCTTCCTTCCATCTCTTGTAAGCTAGCTGCCTTGTTATTTTCAGGTCTGTCAGAGAGCTCTCCATAGAGCCAGGTTGGTTTCTTCAGGTTTCTTCCTTTTTCTATACAAGGGTTTTTGGCAAATGAGCTGTCCTCACTTTGTTTTAGAGCTTCCCATCCCTCTTGTGCCACATTCCCATTTAAGGCTCTAAACATGGGATTGCAACTCTTTTTCTCTAATTTCTTCAAATTATTTTCTCGGACCATTTATTCGTCCATTTATTCCATGCTGCACTGCCCTTCTTTCTTGGCTTTCTCCTGTGGTTCTGGGACACTGACAGAACCAGGCAGCTCTTGCCTGTGGCCAGAGGGTTGGGAGAGCAGCCCCCTGGTAGCCTTTTCTTCCCACCGAGAGGAAACTTGTCACTGATGCACGTGCAGGACTTCTCAGCTGCTCAGTTGGTACCTCTGCAGGGCTGGGTGTTAAGGCAGGGGGTCTCCCAGCCTGGTGCCACCTGCCCTCAGAGCGCGGCTGGGCAGAGTTTCTCCCACAAGGACGTGGCTTCTGAGTGCTCACCTGTCAGTCTCAGCCAACAGCTCACTGTATCTGACTCCTCCCAGATTGGCAGTGTGCTGTGGTGTGGAGCATGCAAGATCTGGAGTCCAACATACCCAGGCATGAATTCTAGGTCTGCCCCTTACTAGCAAGTTGTTTCAATCTCTGAGCTTCACTTTTATGACTTGAAAAATTGGGGTATTATCTGGTTGATGGAGTGATTATGATAATATACACACAGACCTGTGCACTAAGGTTTCAAAACACATCAACCCCTGTGCTCATCTCAGGATCATGGATTTTAAGGTTACATGTTCTTGGTGTACTGTGGTGCTTTTTCCTCTTATGCAAGCTTTTTTTTTCTGGACAGGCTGCAGTCTTTTCTGGGCTACTCGTCCTTTGATGAGCTTGAGCTACGCCCCTCCAGCTCAATGTATATGGTTGCAGTGGGGCTGACACTGAATCCTGACTCCTTCAGGCTGAGCCCAGTGCCTCATGCCTGGCGAACAGTAGCAGAGTACTCCAGACACACCAAATGGTCTACAAATGGACCTGTGTTTCAAGTCAGAGTCCTCCAGGGGATTTTTGCTGGAGCTTCCCTAGAAATATTTACTTGTCTCTGGAATTATAGGCTCTAAGAAGCCATGTGAAGTGAGCCCGTTTGAGAGGGAAATTAGGCAGAGGTGGGTGGACCCCAGGGAAGAGGAGAATGGGGGTCCTGATGCCCATGTTTGAACCAGTAGGTTAATCACTGGCCACTCTGTTACTTGAGCCGACAAATACCTTTTCTTAATTAAGTCAGTTTGTTGGGCTTCTGAGTTATGCAACCATAATATATAATGTTGGTCCCTTCATTGCTAAAAATCACAAGTTCCCTTTCATCATTAGGTAATTTTATGCAGAAATATGGTAAGACTTAATACATGTACATGGCATATTAAAAATTTCCCAGTCTTGCAGAGCCAGGTCTGAATCCTGGCTTTGTCATTTACCAGTCTTGGGGAAAATCAGTTAACTCTTCTGAGCATTACTTTTCCATCAGTAAGGTAGGGGTAATTATTTTGCTTATATGGCTCTTTATGCATTAGAACTAATGGGTATCTGGGCAGGACACATAGTAAACCACCATCAATATTCTATTATTAGGTGGTAAGTACATTTATGTTATCTCAATAGCTTTGGCTCTGGACATTGTCTGAAGATGCTGAATCCATTTATATTTCCCACACTTCCTTCCGGGTCACATTTCTCAGCCTCCGTGGTTTTCCAGGTTTATTGTAACCTTGAGCAAGGAGAGGGCAGGAATTCACAAGCTTTGGGAAAAGATGGAAGATGAGAAGGTGGACAGGAAATATCAGAGCTCAAGCAGAGAGATGGAATTAACCTTGTTTAAAACATTTGTGACTGCAGAACTTTACACCCACCTTCTATTTATAAATATCCTCCTCTCTCAGCTTGGCTTCCCATGCACAAGCTTCAGTAATGGGTAACAGACTCAGAAAGCAGCTGCCAGTAGGAACAAATGTGCAGAGGGGGTGGGAGGTGGCTTCGGACTGTGCGGCTTGACTCAGGGTATAAAGATTTAGGGAGGCTAGGGCAAGACATCTTAAGTTGGGCCAGAAAGTATTTTATCTGCAGCTGGAAGCGCCTCTGTTGGCAGAGAAAAGTTGTAGCCACCCTCCATACTCTGATCAAACTGTAGCGCCCCAGCTTTATCTACTACCTGCTGTCCTGCACTGGTGACAGGAAGGCAAGATAGACAAGATAGCAACAGCCGAGCAGAGATGATGCACCAAGGTAGTGTAGAATGTGGGGAGATAAATTCAAGAGGCATTTCTGAGAATCTAGCAGTGACTTCTTGGTAGAGGGAGAACCAGAGAGGTTTTTAGCTTGGCATTTAGGATGATGACATTGTGTTTAATAAAAGTACCACTGAGGCTCGGAGGGAGGGGTTGAGTATTCGGTTTGAGGATCCTGAAGGACATCCATTCATTCAACAAGCATTTTATTTATTGACTACTGCATGTTCATTACTTGTCCCGGGCACTCATCATTTGGCAGAAATACAGGTTTGAAGAAAGGTTGGGGCCATTTAATGATCCACTTGCCCTTAACTCTTTTGCCTTTACTTACTCCATGGCTCTACCCATTTTATCTATATTCTCTCCCCTTCTAATTCTTAAATAACTACCACATGCCAAGTATTTTACTTTGTGTCAGACACTGTAGTAAAAATAATCTGTCCAAGGTATGCAGCTGCTAAGTGACAGAGCTAGAAACTGCTCCGTCCACCATCCAGTTTCCCAGTATTCTCACGTCCTTAGAAAAAAAACCAAAACCCTCAAATGCCATTCTTTCATGAAGTCCTCCCTGAGTCCTCCAACTGGGTGGGAGCTTTCCCTCTTGTGGAGCCCACGATGCTTGGTTCCACCTTCTGTTGGCACATGCTCCTTTGTACAACAGCCATTACAGTGAGAGACGAGGGGATTCAGTGAGTACCTTTAGTACAGCAGGCTGCTTTAAACATGGTGGCATTTACTCCTCCCAAGAGTCCTTTTTGTTCTTGACATACAGCATCCCTTCTTCAGGGCACAGCCAGTGCCATGGGATGGTGGGTGATTGACAGCCCACCTGTTTCCTCCACTGTCCCAGTGCAGGACAGCACAGGTTACATACGCACTGAGCAACTGAGGGTTGTGTGAATAAACTACATGTGGGCCTCTTGGTGAGGAATGGCATGAACTGCTGAATTTCAGGGGGAGGTGAGCTGTCTGAAGCTCTGCTGTTTCCATTTTCATCCTCCCCTTTTGTTTCCAGCCAAAGGACATTCTCACCAGCCTGACACCGAGGCCAGGCCTCAGACTGGATAAAGCTAGTAGGTAAAATTCTACTTCTTGTCCTTATGCAACCTCTGGCTCCTCATGATACCCTGAAAATAAACTGCAATACCTAATAGATTCCCATTTAAATGTGACACGACCAAAGCCAAGTCCATTTTCTGGCTGCATTGAGAAACAGAAATTGGTGCTAGAAAAGCTGTCATCTTAGAGACTGGGAGGGGCAATGTTTCATTATTTGTTCAGGAAGTTGGTGAGTTTTGGTTAGCACCTCAAGGTCACATTTCTGTTTCTCTCCCTTTTCCTCGATGCTTTATAAAGCACTGCTTTCCAACCATAGTTTGATATGTATTTATCTCAATCTACTTGAAAATTCTTTTTTCAATGTGGCAATAAATTGGTTCCAGAACAATTGTGGTTTTAACTGATCCCAGACAGATTTTGGGCCTGGAAGACAGAAGAATCTACTATGAGACCAAGGCAAAATGGGTTTTTCAAGATTTTGTCTCACATCCATGGAATCATGGCAGACTAGGACAGTGTATGTGGAAGAATTGGCACATGCAGTGCTAAGGGGTCTCTCAGAGACATCTCTTTGGGCAGGAAACAGATGAGAAAGCAGATTCATATGGACAAAGTTTGTTGGAAGGAAAAGTCTGAAGTTGTTTTACAAAATTAATCAGTTTCCATCAAAGATATTCTTCTGAAAAGAAGATATTTTTTTGGGGTTGGTGGCAAAACAACCTTTCATTTGCAACTTTCTCCCAGGACAAAAACCAATGTGTGAGATTCTAACTTCCTCAAGGACAAAGGACAAAAAAAAAGAGTCAATAGGAAGAAATAATGAGATGTCACATTAGACCTAAAAATCCCTGAAAAGGAGATAGAACAAAAATCTTTGTATTAAAAAAAAAACAAACCCAGATATAAATTACTATAGCACTTAGGGAGTCTGCCTTAATGAACCCATCCAATATGCAAGGATGTTCTGTAAGAATCTATCAGAGGAGCTGACATGCATTACTTTCAAGAAATGCTATCTTCAAATGCAGGAGAAGTCCAAATACACTGACTGATGGTACTCCTAGGAGTAAGTCTTTACCATTCAGTAACTTAGCTTTCCACCTGCATAAACCATCATAAGATGATGATTTCTATTTTCAGTTGCTCCACCTATCATTCTGCAGAGCCAAGAACTATGTCTTTCCTGATTTAAGACCATTTTACTATTTTGTGGTAAGCCTAGTTCTTTGGTTCACTGCTCTGACTGAAATACACCGCCTTTTTCCTCAAGTGGATGAACTTTTTATCTTTTGGTTAACTGGCCACTTTTTTCCTCAGCATTTCACAGCCTCCATGAATCAGTAAACATGCCTTGGAATTAAAGACTCAGGTCTGAATCCAGCTCTGAAATCTACTAGCTATATAATTTAGAATAATTTATCTTTCTTTATTTCTAATGTGGGGATACCTACTTTACCAAAGATAATGAGAATTAGAATCCACATACAAGCCCGACAGTCATTACCCGGCAGTGTCTGTTCTCCCTTCTTGCTCTTTCACCCACCACAGAACCTTAACCTGGCCAACCTAATGTGCTACTATTTGACCAGTTGCAGTTTTTCATAAGTCCCAGGCAGGCTGATGTTTTACTGGCCTGTTTTAAAGGGCTAAATACAATTTTTCATAGATTTTCAGATCAGAGAAGTAATGCTACTGCTATGTGAGCCTTGAACTTGGTATTGGATGTTTTGTCAGTTTAGTCTGTACTGTAATTGTAAAAGAGCCATGGGGGAGGGGCAGTTAGAAGGCAAAGACCTCATCTGGTTGGGAGGATTATGACAGACTTCACAAAGACATGGCACTAGGGCTGAATCTTACCATACAGGAAAAATGCCAAAGGGGAGAAGGAAAGGAGGACATTTCTAGAGTAGGAAATTACAGCAGAGCCAAGGCATGTTTGGTAACAGTAAGAAGCTGAGATGTAGGGCTATGTTCTTTCATCCTAAGACTACTTTTTTCTTCTTTTCTTGAGAGGGCATCTCTCATATTTATTGATCAAATGGTTGTTAACAACAATAAAATTCTGTATAGGGGACTCAATGCACAATCATTAATCAATCCCAAGCCCAATTCTCGTCAGTCTCCAATCTTCTGAAGCATAACAAACAATTTCTTACATGGTGAACAAATTCTTACATAGTGAGTAAGTTCTTACATGGTGAACAGTACAAGGGCAGTCATCGCAGAAACTTTCAGTTTTGATCACACATTATGAACTATAAACAATCAGGTCAAATATGAATATTTGTTTGATTTTCATACTTGATTTATATGTGAATCCCACATTTCTCCCTTATTATTATTATTTTTAATAAAATGCTGAAGTGGTAGGTAGATGCAAGATAAAGGTAGAAAACATAGTTTAGTACTGTAAGAGGGCAAATATAGATGATCAGGTGTGTGCCTGTAGACTATGTGTTAATCTGAGCTAGACAAGGGCAATAAAACATCCATGGATGCAGCAGATTTCTCTCAAAACAGGTGTGGGGGGGGTGAGGTTCTAAGCCTCACCTCTGTTGATCCCCAATTTCTCACCTGATGGCCCCCTGCGACTGTGCCTGTCTTAGGTTGTTCCTCCCTTGAGGAATCTTACCCGTCTCTGGCTAACCTCTCATCTTCTGGGGCCATACAGGGAAATGTAAAATTGGTAAGTGAGAGAGAGGCAATATTGTTTGAAAAGGTTAGCTTTTTACTTCCTTGCAGGTTTATGCCCTGTGGCTTTTATGCCCAGTATTTGTCTTGAGGTATCTTTACCACTTGGAAGAATTATGATACTCGGTAAATTCGATATGAGGCACGAATTCTATTTAAGGGTTGTAATTAGGAAGAAGAAAAGCTATAGGAGTAGCAGACGGAAGATAACATGGGAAGATTGATTATTTCTTTGACATATCTTCTTGTAGAGTAACTTAAGCATGTATAGGTTTTAACTACTAATTAAATTGCGTACACACATTAACAGAATAGGAATGCAGTTACATAACCAAAGCAGACCTATAATTACCAGCCACCTCCAGTGAAACCAAGAAAACCAGTTAGGCACCCTAGGCATTTGTGAAAACTTATCTATGATATGGTGGATATTGCTAAGACTACTTAAAAAATTTTTTTTTATTAAGGTATGATTAATATACACTCTTATGAAGGTTTCACATGAAAAAACAATGTGGTTACTACATTTACCCATATTATCAAGTCCCCACCCATACCCCAATGCAGTCACTGTCCATCAGTGTAGTAAGCCACAGATCCACTATGTGCCTTCTCTGTGCTACACTGTTCTCCCTGTGATCCCCCACACCATGTGTACTAAAATAATAACCCTAAATCCCCTTCTCCCTCCCTCCCCACCCACCCTCCCACACTCCTCCACTTTGGTAACCACTAGCTCCTTCTTGGAGTCTCTGAGTCTGCTGCTATTTTGTTTCTTCAGTTTTTCTTCGTTGTTATACTACACAAATGGGGGAGATAATTTGGCACTTGTCTTTCTCTGCCTGGCTCATTTCACTGAGCATAATGTCCTCCAGCTCCATCCATGTTGTTGGAAATGGTAGGATTTGTTTCTTATGGTTGAATAGTATTCCACTGTGTATATGTACTACATCTTCTTTATCCATTCATCTACTCATGGACACTTAGGTTGCTTCCATTTCTTGGCTATTATAAAAAGTGCTGCAATTAACATAGGGTTGAATATGTCTTTCTGAATCTGAGAAGTATTTTTTGGGTATATTCCAAGAAGTGGGATTCCAGGGTCAAATGGTATTTCTATTTTTAGTTTTTGAGGAACCTCCATATTGCTTTCCACAATGGTTGAACTAGCTTACATTTCCACCAGCAGTGTAGGAGGGTTCCCCTTTCTCTGCATCCTCACCAACATTTGTTGTTCTTAGTCTTTTTGATGCTGGCCATCCATACTGGTGTGAGGTGATATCTCATTGTGGTTTTAATTTGCATTTCCCTAATGATTAGTGATGTGGAGCATCTTTTCATGTGTCTGTTGGCTGTCTGAATTTCTTCTTTGGAGAACCGTCTCTTCATATCCTCTGCCCATTTGTTAATCGGGTTATTTGCTTTTTGGGTGTTGAGGTGTGTAAGTTCTTTATGTATTTTGGATGTTAACCCCTTGTTGGATATGTCATTTACAAATATATTCTCCCATACTGTAGGATGCCTTTTTGTTTTGTTGATGATGTCCTTGGCTGTACAAAAACTTTTTAGTTTGATGTAGTCCCATGAGTTCATTTTTGCTTTTGTTTCCCTTTCTTGAGGAGAAGCGTTCAGGAAGAAGTTGCTCATGCTTATATTCAGGAGATGTTTGCCTATGTTTTCTTCTAAGAGTTTTATGGTTTCATGACTTACATTCAAGTCTTTAATCCATTTTGAGTTTACTTTTGTGGATGGGGTTAAACAATAATCCAGTTTCATTCTCTTGCAAGTAGCTGTCCAGTTTTGCCAACACCAGCAGTTGAAGGGGCTGTCATTTCCCCATGGTATGTCCATGTCTCCTTTATCATACATTAATTGACCATATATGGTTGGGTTTATATCAGGGCTCTCTAGTCTGTTCCATTGGGCTATGGGTCTGTTCTTGTGCCAGTACCAAATTGTCTTGATTACTGTGGCTTTGTAGTAGAGCTTGAAGTTGGGGAGCATAATTTCCCCTGCTTTATTTACCCTTCTCAGGATTGCTCTGGTTATTCGAGGTCTTTTGTGGGTCCATATGAATTTTAGGATGATTTTTCTCTAGTTTGTTGAAGAATGCTGTTGGTATTTTGATAGGAATTGCTTTGAATCTACAGATTGCTTTAGGCAGGATGGCCATTTTGACAATATTAATTCTTCCTATCTATGAGCATGGGATGTGTTTCCATTTATTGGTATCTTCTTTAATTTCTCTCATTAGTGTCTTGTAGTTTTCAGAGTATAGGTCTTTCACTTCCTTGGTTAGGTTTATTCCTAGGTATTTTATTTTTTTTTGATGTAATTGTGAATGGAATTGTTTTCCCAATTTCTCTCTCTCATTGTTAATGTATAGGAATGCCACAGATTTCTGTGTATTAATTTTGTATCCTGCAACTTTGCTGAATTCTGATATCAGATCTAGTAGTTTTGGAGTGGATTCTTTAGGGTTTTTTATGTACAATATCATGTCATCTGCAAACAGGGACAGTTTAACTTCTTCCCTACCAATCTGGATGCCTTTTCTTTGTGTTGTGTGATTGCCATGTCTAGGACCTCCAGTACTATGTTGAATAGATGTGGGGAGAGTGGGCATCCTTGTCTTGTTCCCGATCTTAAAGGAAAAGCTTTCAGCTTCTCACAGTTAAGTGTAATGTTGGCTGTGGGTTTGTCATATATGGCCTTTATTATGTTGAGGTACTTGCGCTCTCTACCCATTTTGTTGAGAGTTTTTATCATGAATGGATGTTGAATTTCGTCGAATGCTTTTTCAGCATCTATGGAGATGATGATGTGTTTTTTGTCCTTCTTTTTGTTGATGTGGTGGATGATGTTGATGAATTTTCGAATGTTGTACCATCCTTGCATCCCTGGCATAAATCCAACTTGATCATGATGGATGATCTTTTTGATGTATCAGTTTGCTAATATTTTGTTGCATATTTTTGCATCTGTGTTCATCAGGGATATTGGTCTGTAATTTTCTTTTCTTGTGGTGTCTTTGCCTGGTTTTGGTATTAAAGTGTTGCTGGCCTCATAGAATGAGTTTGGAAGTATTCCCTCCTCTTGTATTTTTTGGAAAACTTTAAGGGGAATGGGTATTAGGTTTTCACTAAATGTTTGATAAAATTCAGCGGTAAAGCTATCTGGTCCAGGAGTTTTGTTCTTAGGTAGGTTTTTGATAACCAGTTAAATTTCGTTGCTGATAATTGGTCTGTTCAGATTTTCTGTTTCTTCCTTGGTCAGCCTTGGAAGGTTGTATTTTTCTAGAAAGTTGTCCATTTCTTCCAGGTTATCCAGTTTGTCAGCATATAAATTTTCATAGTATTCTCTAATAATTCTTTGTATTTCTGTGGTTTCTGTAGTGATTTTTCCTTTCTTATTTCTGATTATGTGTGTAGACTCTTTTTTTCTTGATAAGTCTGGCTAGGGGTTTATCTACTTTGTTTTTCTCAAAGAACCAGCTCTTGCTTTCATTGATTCTTTCTATTGTTTTATTCTTCTCAATTTTATTTATTTCTGCTATAATCTTTATTATGTCGCTACTTCTACTGACTTTGGGCCTCATTTGTTGTTCTTTTTCTAGTTTCATTAATTGTGAGTTTAGACTGCTTATATGGGATTGTTCTTCTTTCTTGAGGTAGGCCTGTATTGCAATATACTTTCCTCTTAGCACAGCCTTGGCTGTGTCCCACAGATTTTGCAGTGTTCAATTATTGTTGTCATTTGTCTCCATATCTTGCTTGATCTCTGTTTTTATTTGGTCATTGATCCATTGGTTATTTAGGAGCATGTTGTGAAGCCTCCATGTGTTTGTGGGATTTTTCATTTTCTTTGCATTATTTATTTCTAGTTTCACAGCTTTGTGATCTGAGAAACTGGTTGGTACAATTTCAATATTTTTTAATTTACTGAGGCTCTTTTTGTGGCCTAGTATATGATCTATTCTTGAAAATATTCCATGTACACTTGAGAAGAATATGTATTCTGTTGCTTTTGGGTGTAGAGTTCTGTAGATGTCTGTTAGGGCCATCTGTTGTATTGTGTTGTTCAGTGCCTCTGTCTATTTATCTTCTGTCTGGTTGATCTGTTCCTTCAGAGTGAGTGGAGTGTTGAAGTCTCCTAGAATGAATGCATTGCATTCTATTTCCCCTTTTAATTCTGTTAGTATTTGTTTCACATAAGTGGGTGCTCCTGTGTTGGGAGCATAGATATTTATAATGGTTATGTCTTCTTGTTGGATTGACCCCTTTATCATTATATAATGTATCTTTGTCTCTTGTTACATTCTGTGTTTTGAAGTCTATTTTGTCTGATACAAGTATTGCAACACCTGCTTTTTTTCTGTTAGTTGCATGAAATATCTTTTTCCATCCCTTCACTTTTAGTCTGTGTATATCTTTGGGTTTAAAGTGAGTCTCTTGCAGGCAGCATATAGATGGGTCTTGTTTTCTAATCCATTCAGTGACTCTGTCTTTTGATTGGTGCATTCAGTCCATTTACATTTAGGGTGATTATCGATCGGTATGTACTTATTGCCATTGCAGGCTTTAGATTCGTGATTACCAAAGGTTCCAGGTTACTTTCCTTACTATCTAAGGGTCTAACTTAACTCACTTAATATGGTGTTACAAACACAATCTAACGTTCTTTTCTTTTTCTCCTCCTTTTTCTTCCTCCTCCATTCTTTATATATTAGGTATCATATTCTATATTCTTTGTCTATCCCTTGGTTGACTTTGGGGATAGTTAATTTAATCTTGCATTTTCTTAGTAATTAGCTGTTCTACTTTCTTTAGTGTGGTTTTATTTCCTCTGGTAACAGCTATTAAACCTTAGGAACACTTCCATCTATAGTAGTCCCTCCAAAATAGACTGTAGAGATGGTCTGTGGGAGGTAAATTCTCTCAGCTTTTGCTTGTTTGGGAATTGTTTAATCCCTAATTCAAATTTAAATGATAATCTTGCTGGATAAAGTAATCTTGGTTCCAGGCCCTTCTGCTTCATTGCATTAAATACATCATGCCACTCCCTTCTGGCCTGTAAGGTTTCTGCTGAGAAGTCTGATGGTAACCTGATGGGCTTTCCTTTGTATGTGATCTTACTTCTTTCTCTGGCTGCTTTTAATAGTCTGTCCTTATCCTTGATCTTTGCCAATTTTATTACTATCTGTCTTGGTGTGGTCTTTCTTGCGTCCATTGTGTTGGGAGATCTCTGGGTCTCCATGGCCTCAGAGACTATCTCCTTCCCCAGATTGGGGAAGTTTTCAGCAACTACCTCTTCAAAGACACTTTCTATCCCTTTCTCTTTCTCTTCTTCTTCTGTTATCCCTATAATGTGAATGTTGTTCTGTTTTGATTGGTCACACAGTTCTCTCAATATTCTTTCATTCTTAGAGATCCTTTTTTTCTCTCTGTGTCTCAGCTTCTTTGTATTCCTCTTCTCTAGTTTCTATTTCATTTATCCTCTCCTCCACTGTATCCAACCTGCTTTTAATACCCACCATCATGCTCTTCAGTGATTGGATCTCCGATCTGAATTCATTCCTGAGTTCTTGGATATCTTTCTGTACCTCCATTAGCATGCTGATTTTTATTTTGAACTCCCTTTCAGGAAGTATTGTAAGGTCCATGTCATTTAAATATTTCTCCAGAGTTGTATTAATTTTACTCTGGACCAGGTTCCTTTGGTGTTTCATATTTGTATATGGCGCCCTCTAGTGTCCAGAAGCTCTACACTGGAGCTGCTCAGCCCCTGAAGCAATGTTGGGGTCACAGGGGAGCGGTACTGGTGCCTAGGGGGAGGAAAGAGCTGTTTCCCACTTTCCGGCTGCTGTGCCTGTCTCCACTGCCTTAACCAGTGGTCTGAGCACACAGGTATAAACTTTTGTCCCAGAGCAGCCGGATATGGATCCCTGCTTTCCACAAGCGGCTGGAATCTCAGTCTCTCCAGGAATTCTGACTCTATTAACTTTCCAACCCAGGACTCATGTATCATGAAAGCACCATGAAATGTAGGTTTGTGCTCCCAGAGCATATCTCCAGAGCTAGGTATTAGGCAGTCCCAGGCCTTCCACTCCCTCCCTGCTCCAATTCTCTTCCTCCCACCGGTGAGCTGGGATGGAGGAAGGGCTTGGGTCCCGCCTGGCCACAGCTTTGGTACGTTACCTTGTTCTGTGAGGTCTACTCTTTTCTCCAAGTGTATGCAGTCTGGTGCCATCCTCTTTCCTGTTGCTCTCTCAGGATTAGTTGCACCAACTATATTTTCTAATTGTATCCAGTTTTAGGAGGAAGCCTCTGTCTCTCCTCTCATGCCGCTATCTTTAATCCCCTAAGACTGCACAGTCTTTTATACAGGTATTTCTACAACTACCTCCAAAATTCCAGAAAACCCCATGTTCTTTTTTTACACTCCAGGCGGACTATTTCCTGGTAACTTAGCACTGCCAACACAAACCACTTACCCAGTTACACAGGTGCAGCTTATATACGTCTGTATTACTGATGTAAGTTTGTATTACTTACACATGTAATGAGTCTGTTCATTATTTCTTGCATGTGAGTCTTAAGAATACCTACCTGCATTTATTAGCCCCTAAATAAACTTCAGACTTTTGATTATGTTAATAGCATATAAAATTTTATGGAGGAGCACAGGTATGGTACCTTTACTGGGCCTGTAGCTTGGATGCAGTTAGACTGATTGACGGGCCTTGGTGAAATTTTTTGGCAGCCCAAACTGTACAGGCAAAACTGAAGCCTTGGTGCCCTCCAGTGGCATACTGGTTCTTACAGTCAGACAACAAGCTTCTCAACTAGCAATAGGCAGGCATGTATAAGTATAGAAGCCACAGGATAATAAGCATTGGGCATTTTCCTAGATCTTTACTTGAAAATTTTTGGGAAAAAGGTAGGTAATGCAAAACATTTTATATTAAAACAAATACAGATAATATTGAATAGAATACAAAATTTACATTACTTTTTGAGACAAAGTAAGAGACACCAAAGATGATTTCAAGGTAAGCTACCCATGACCTTAAGGCTGTATTCCTTAACCCTGGGGGAGCAAGGAGATTGATTAGGCTCACTCTGTTACGGGTGCTGTGGCTGTAACAGAGAAGTCTGAGAAGCAGCAAATTAAGTGCTTATTCATTTGGCAACATCCCAACGGATTACTTAAACAAGTGAAACCATATCCTTTCCCATTTAGAGCATATTAACCAGCTTTCAAAAGGCCTGAGTAAATAGAAGCTTTATGCTTGAGTTGAAATTTACTTCTTTCACGTGATTTTTTTCCTCTCCTGTATATGTTAACATGCCTGAGGGGGTAACATGTGGGGTGGTCAACCACTGTAAGAATCCTGTGTTGACTTCAGTCTGCATTATCAGGTATGAAGTTACAAGGAGACTTTCCAAGAGCATCATTAGGAATGAAAACGAACTAGTCACCTTCTGCAAGAACAACAAAAAGGAAGAACAAAAAATGATATATAATCAGAACTGTCTAACTGTGTGATTTAGGAACTGGCAAAGATTTGGCTCTTGGAGAAGAGGGCTGCTGCTGCAGTATTGCTTTTCAGTTTATACAACCACAGTAATTTCTTCTGTGGCAAAAAGAAGCCCTTACACTCCCATTCCAAACTGTGCTTATAATCTATATCTGTCCTTTTATTTTTGTTATTGGTTACAATTTAATACATTCAATAATATACTGAAGGCATGAATGCCTCATGTAGAGATTTGTTAGGGTTAATTTAGCAAAGTATTGTCCTTTTTTGAAGTATGAGAAACAGGGTTAATCAAATGTGCTTAGAAGCATACAATGGGAGGCAGATTCTGCTGGATGCTGCTGAATTTTTAGGATCTATTAAAGAAAAGGTCATTTATAACCTCCCATATGGTTTTGTCTTATTAAATGTCTTAAGGTTTACAGAATTATTTCTTTCTTCTTGGGATCACGTTCTTCATTTTACAAAGCCTTAAATTAACACTCAAAGCATAGGACCTGTCTGTGCCTTTAGGAAAACCTGAACTTTTTTTCTGTTTAAAAAACATGAAGAGTCTGGAGCAAAAATGTTCCGTATCAGAATAACTAAACAGGGAATATCGATGGTAAATTACATTGCGCTGAGAAAAGGAAAAAGACAGACACCAAACACCTCCATTTTTCCAAGATTAAATGATTATTAAAAAAAGTGTGCCACACTATATAGAAATCAACATTCTCTCCCATAATTCTGTGCATCTAGGACTAAAGATATGTCACTGTCCCTGTCTCACATCTTCAAATTAACATTCTCAGGTCATAACAATAAGTCTTCCCAAAGGGGACCTTCCGGAAAAACAAGCTATTTCCTCGGCTCATATTTCCCTGGAAAAAACAAAAACAAAAACAAATAAAGTCTAGTGTGAAGATGTGGTTAGCCAGTCCAAATCAGTATATATCAAATGGGACATGTTTCTGGGAGACATGATTAAATTATGACCAGGACCAAACTGGGATTATCACCTCAGCATAGCACTTTGTATTCCCTGACTCAAGCTGAGTTTTAGTGGAACTAACTACAGTTCTGCCATATGGGTAAAGCAGGAATGTCTTATATTAGACAGAATTTCGAGTTTGGATTCTGGGTCATCAAATGAGTCAATATATAGAAAATGCTGAGAACACTCCTAACATTCAGTAAGTGCTAGCTTTTACTTTTTAATGGAATGGTCATGTCTCTAGGAAGTACTCATAAAATCTTAAAATTAAAGTAATAATGCTGTGAGCTTTTACTTAGTTGACTATGAAGTTAGACAGCCTGCACACAGAGATGCTGCTCTCCAAACAGAGGCTGTAACCTTGGGTTATACACAATTAGTGTTAACTGTTCCCAGTCCCACTTTCTTCACTGTGAAGTGGGATGATAAAGAATGACATCTAATCTTCATATGGTCACTCTGAAGATTACATGAATTGATACATGGAAAGCTCTTAGTATAATGTCTGATAAATAGTAAATACCCAATCAAGATTTGCTGTTGTCTTAAGGATTTATAGCACCAATTGTTACCTCTATAGATAAGGGGTCTGATATTCCTACATTTTCTGTTTTCCTTCTATAGTAGGGGCTTAGTTACAAAACAGGGAAAGAAGGGCCATCTTTCCTTTTAAAAAGGGGCCACAAAAGGAGATTGTCCAACAGAGAGCATAAAACTCAGAATGAGACCCAGAACATTCAAATTAGGTATGCACAGAAACCATTCTAGCCTGGATTCACAGAGGGGACCTGCTGGGCATGCACACTGAGCAAAAGCAACCACAGTCGCACATAGGCCTTTTCATTCAGAGTTCCCCTAAGTTCAGGCTGGGGAAGCCTAAGCTCTGTGAACAAAGGCCTTTCTCATATGTGTCACTGGTGCTATAATGTAATGCAACAAAGAGCTTCTTCATAAACATTCTTCTACAATCCTTTAAAAAGTGCTTCCCACTCAAAAACAGCTTTAAGCTAATGGCCATTTTAAGTGATCTGCTGTCAAATTTAGCACACAGCCACCCATTATTTTGGTTCCTAATAAGGCTTTGCCTAGATTGGTCAAGAATCTTTGGTTGCAATGACTTACCTCACAGCAATAATAAACAGTAAACTAGAGTCTGGACAAAACTATCTACTAACAAGACTCTAGAAGTTAAGAGATCAGTTTTCTCAACATCACTGTGAGAGTGTCATAAACAGCTTCTCATTTCTCAGTTCCTCTCTACTATATTATAGGACAACACTTAAATATATAAGGAGATTCTGAGAAGTCAGAAAAAGATGAGGTTGGAAAAAACCAATCTCAAATCAAGGCAATCGTTTTAACAACTAGTAAGACTATCCAGACCCTATTTGTAACCTGAATGTGATCACTCAAACAGCTTCCAGATTACATCTAGGGATTCTTATTTCTTTATTCCCCACTCCCTGCCACCAATGATTCCTAAGCAGCACATTTTACTACTATGCCAGAGTGACATATGGAACATTATAAAGGGTACATTAACTGGTAGGTAAAGGATAAGCTATAAGAATTAACCTGAGATCCCAGAGACATTAATGACCCAACAAAAACAAAATAAATAAAATAAAATATGAGGAGGGATGAGGAGGAGGAGGAGGAGGAGGAGAGAATGAGAGAGAAGTACCTCTTTTTGTAGCATGCACCAGCAATCTACCCAAGATGTATATATTGGGGAATAAGGAGGGGACCCACCAGCAAGCCTGAAATAGAAAAAAAGATCAGCTATTCAGTTAACATTTATAAAGCATTATCTAAGGAGTTTAATAAATCTTGGTCAAAATATTCTCCTATCTAGAAGATTACCTGAGGGGCAATTTTAGTTGTAATGAAATAAATTACACTGCAGCAGGGTAAAGAGCAAGCATCCAAAAAGATTTTCCCTCCCTTATACTTAGGTTTTGAATCAACAAAGAGACATTTCAATCAGTTATGAATTTTCTAAAACATCTAGGTTTTTAATTTAGGGACAAATTAAATTCTAGAACATGGCAATTATATGATTAAGAGCAGGAAAGGGAGATTTAAAAACTAAGTGGTGCTCAAAAGAACCTAAATATGACAATGGATATAAACAGTGTTGACTACATGCTCTTTACTCAGGTGTAAAACCCCTATCACTTCTTCTCTAAAAAATTGTAAGGAATAGTAATAAACTGAACACATCATTCTAGTATGCTCTGGGCTAAAATGCAGCAGCTGCTCTATAAATCATAAAACAAACAGAATGGAACATGATATAAAATACAATAACTGCACTCAAAACTACACAGATATATTTGACATATTATTTGAAAACAATGACACGTCTAATAGCATACTGTTTCAGGTACTGTACTGGGACAGAGTTTTCAATTAATAGGTAAAGCTTCTATCCAACTTGGTGAGGTCACTTGTTACCTAGAAGCTGTAGATCAATGGGGTCCACCAACATACCACCACCCACCCATCCTAACCAATGCTGTGAAAGGTTAAGCAACTTTCCATGGACTAAATATCCTATTTTCCTTTTTTAAAACTCACTTTCTCCATGAAGCCCCTAGGAGAAACAGGTATGGGTTATCATTAAATCCCTGACACACCTTCTGTAACTTTCATAAAAAAAAGAGGATAAAGATTTAAAATAAAGGAAAGATGTAAAAATAGAGTAATTGATAATTATTCTGCCATTTTCAGAATAGGACCTTAACTACTGGCAAGCGCATATTATTTGTAAGTACTTGAGAAATAATACTTAAGTCCTTCTCTATTCCAAAAAAGGATATGAGGTGGCTGTTTGTAATATAAAGTGATGCCACTGATATGGGACATAGAGAAAATTAGGAAATCTAGAAATAGCATCAATGACTTTTCTTCCCCAAATTTCGATTGGCCAAGTACTTGGGTAAGAAATGCAAGGTACTTACCCACAGTTGTTGACAGCCATAAGATTAGACACAAGCACAAAGGGATATGTCAACATACTGGCAAAAAACTGTAAAATGGTAAAAAGACAATTAAGTTATTGGGTCATTCCTAGTATTCTTTATACTCTGCTTTAAAGTCTTGGTGCCACCATGGTCAATTACTCCAATGCTGGATTTGCTTTCTCAGTACCCCAGCAAAGACTAAATTACACATTTTGAGCCTGGAGATGCTTCCTCCTTCTAAAATACCAGTACATCCAATATTTTAACAAAAGGCCAGAAGACTTCCCTTAATTTGTGATTGAGCCCTCATTCAAATAAAACTCAACAGCATTATTCAAGAGAAAAAGTAAATAAAAAGAAAACATGAGCATCCTTTCAAAGACGATGGAAACTAGTTCAGAACTTAACTGCTTTAAGATCCCATATGATTAAATTGGGTGAAGTTCTCCAAGGATCAGCATGATGTGGTAGTAAGAAGTAGGCCTGATAATCAGGGATGAGAAAGGCCAACACCCCTCTGAAAGCTGAAAAGCAACAACCCTGTGGGCTTGCCATTGCTGTTATGTGACACAGGAACCCTGGGCTACTCAGACACACATTAACAGATTTGAGGGATGTTCCTGTGAGACATTTGGTGGCTTTAAAGCAGAGATGATATAGGACAAATTTAAAAGAAAAAAACACAACTATTCCCAGAAGGTTAAGAGGATTTAAAAAACTCACTCCAGTGACAGCTTGGGAATAACTCTTCATTTCATTCATGGTGGAAACCTAAATAGGCAGAAAGCCTTTGTGAGAATGAGTAAGAACATTAAGCTGATATTCACAGCTAATTGTCCCCAACCATATTAATATATTCTATCTCTAAGTTATTAGTTCCTTTGATGGCTTGAAAATTAATTTTGAGGGTTAAAACATAAAATACTGATTAAGAGCATAAAAAGGCAGTGCTCACAATGATTAACTTGATTCAACATTAACAGACAAATTTACATTAGATTAAGTTGGCCTAAGAACAAATAGCTTCAAGGTTTCAAAAACAAAAGAAAATGAGATTGGTAGACTTTTACCATGCCATAGAAATACAATCCCTGGAAACTGCATTTACGGTCAATCTGAAGAACAAGTCACTACCTCTGTATAAACCAAGCTGTGTACCATAACTTTCAAGATCCATCTCCAAACTCAAGAAGCTCACAACATGGCTGAAGTTCCTAGAAAGCCCAATACAGGAGGTCCCCTTAACATGTCAAATTACATAGAACAATGCAAATATATTATGAAATTTTCATGCCTCACCGGGTCTGCTAAAACTAGGTATTAGTAAGGAAGTGATCTCTTTGCAGGACAGACACTGAATTAAATGCCTTAGGCTTTCACTGCCACATTCAAGGAACTTCTTTTTTTTTTTTTCTGTACATAATTATTTTTTATTAAAGGGTAGTGGACACACAGTATTACATTAGTTTCAGGTGTACAACACAGTGATTCAACATTTATATACATGATAATTCTAGGTACCAGCTATCACCATACCAAGTTGTTAAAATATTTTGACTATATTTCTTATGCTATACATTACATCCTGGTTACTTTTTAATTTTACAATTGGAAGCATGTACATTTTTTTTTTTTTGTGAGGGCATCTCTCCTATTTATTGATCAAATGGTTGTTAACAACAATAAAATTCTGTATAGGGGAGTCAATGCTCAATGCACAATCATTAATCCACCCCAAGCCTAATTTTCATCAGTCTCCAATCTTCTGAAGCATAAAGAACAAGTTCTTACATGGTGAACAAATTCTTACATAGTGAGTAAGTTACATGGTGAACAGTACAAGGGCAGTCATCACAGAAACTTTCAGTCTTGATTATGCATTATAAACTATAAACAATCTGTCCAAATATGAATATTCGTTTGATTTTTATACTTGATTTATATGTGGATCCCACATTTCTCTCTTTATTATTATTTTTAATAAAATGCTGAAGTGGTAGATAGATGCAAGATAAAGGTAGAAAACATAGTTTAGTGCTGTAAGAGAGCAAATGTAGATGATCAGGTGTGTGCCTGTAGACTATGTGTTAATCCAAGCTAGACAGGGCAATAAAACATCCACGGATGCAGCAGATTTCTTTCAGAACAGGGGGGGGAGAGGTTCTAAGCCTCACCTTTGTTCATCCCCAATTTCTCACCTGATGGCCCCCCTGCGACTGTGCCTGTCTTAGGTTGTTCCTCACTTGAGGAATCTTACCTGTCTCTGCTAACCAGTCATCTTCCGGGGCCATACAGGGAAATGTAAAGTTGGTAAGTGAGAGAGAAGCCTTATTGTTTGAAAAGGTTAGTTTTTTACTTCTTTGCATATTTATGCCCTGTGGCTTCTATGCCCAGCATTTGTCTTCAGGTATCTTTACCACTTGGAAGAATTATGATACATGGTAAATTCGATATGAGGCACGAATTCTATTTAAGGGTTGTAATTAGGAAGGAAGAAGAAAAGCTATAGAAGTAGCAGATGGAAGAAAACATGGGAAGATTATTCCCTTGACATATCTTCTTGTAGAGTAACATAAGCATGTATAGGTTTTAAACTACTTATTAAATTGTGCACACACATTAACATAATAGGAGTACAGTTACATAACCAAAGCATACCTATAATTACCAGCCATCTCCAGTGAAACCAAGAAAACCAGTTAGGCACCTTCGGCATTTGTGAAAACTTATCTATGATACTGTGGATATTGTCCAACGAACTTGAACAGTCTGAGAGAAATCAGACATATTAAAACAGCCCATTACTGGGGACTGTTCACATCCCATATGTTCTTTAAACAGTAAATAGTCTGTAGTTGTCAGATTTTGGAGCGCTACAATTTGCACTTCTCCTAATTCTTGGTTGAGTTCGAACAGTATAGATCCAGTCAAATTTGTTGTTTTACTGTATGCACAGGCCAGCTTAGATATCTCCTTCATTCCCATGGCAAGTCCAGGAACTGGTGGGATGAGTGCATCTACAACCTGTAGCAGCGCGTGGATCTTTGTTGGGGTTTTTTGATCATCATCTTCTGGCATGAATCATCCCGAGAGTGCTGATGTTGGAAGTTCTTTTTCATATCATATCTTAGTTCATTTTCGGGGTAGCCAACTTAGGCTTTGATCCTCTGTATAAACAGATCCTCCCTATAAATCCCTTTACAGTCACTGTCCATCAGCATAGCAAAATGTTGTAGAATCACTACTTGTCTTCTCCGTGTTGTACAGCCCTCCCCTTTCTCCCACCCCCCCATGCATGCTAATCTTAATACCCCCATTCTTCTACCCCTCTTATCCCTCCCTACCCACCTATCCTCCCCAGTCCCTTTCCCTTTGGTACCTGTTAGTCCATTCTTGAGTGCTGTGATTCTGCTGCTGTTTTGTTCCTTCAGTTTCTCCTTTGTTCTTATACTCCACAGATGAGTGAAATCATTTGGTATTTCTCTTTCTCCGCTTGGCTTATTTCGCTGAGCATAATACCCTCCAGCTCCATCCATGTTGCTGCAAATGGTAGGATTTGTCCTCCCTCTTCTTATGGCTGAGTAGTATTCCATTGTGTATATGTACCACATCTTCTTTATCAATTCATCTACCGATGGACATTTAGGTTGCTTCCAATTCTTGGCTATTGTAAATAGTGCTGCGATAAACACAGGGGTGCATCTGTCTTTCTCAAACTTGATTGCTGCGTTCTTAGGGTAAACTCCTAGGAGTGGAATTCCTGGGTCAAATGGTAAGTATGTTTTAAGCATTTTGATGTACCTCCATACTGCTTTCCACAATGGTTGAACTAATTTACATTCCCACCAGCAGTGTAGGAGGGTTGCCCTTTCTCCACAGCCTTGCCAACATCTGTTGTTGTTTGTCTTTTGGATGGCAGCCATCCTTACTGGTGTGAGGTGATACCTCTTTGTAGTTTTAATTTGCATTTCTCTGATAATTAGCGATGTGGAGCATCTTTTCATGTGTCTGTTGGCCATCTGTATTTCTTTTTTAGAGAACTCTCTGTTCAGTTCCTCTGCCCATTTTTCAATTGGGTTATTTGTTTTCTGTTTGTTGAGGTATGTGAGCTCTTTATATATTCTGGATGCCAAGCCTTTATCGGATCTGTCATTTTCAAATATATTCTCCCATACTGTAGGGTTCCTTTTTGTTCTATTGATGGTGTCTTTTGCTGTACAGAAGCTTTTCAGGTTAATATAGTCCCACTTGTTCATTTTTGCTGTTGTTTTCCTTGCCCGGGGAGATATGTTCAAGAAGAGGTCACTCATGCTTATGTCTAAAAGGTTTTTGCCTATGATTTTTTCCAAGAGTTTAATGGTTTCATGACTTACATTCAGGTCGTTGACCCATTTTGAATTTACTTTTGTATATGGGGTTAGACAATGGTCCAGTTTCATTCTCCTACATGTAGCTGTCCAGTTTTGCCAGCATCAACTGTGGAAGAGACTGCCATTTTGCCATTGTATGTCCATGGCTCCTTTATCAAATATTAATTGATCATATATGTCTGGGTTAATGTCTGGATTCTCTAGTCTGTTCCATTGGTCTGTGGCTCTGTTCTTGTGCCAGTACCAAATTGTCTTGATTACTATGGCTTTATAGTAGAGCTTGAAGTTGGGGAGTGAGATCCCCCCTACTTTATTCTTCTTTCTCAGGATTCCTTTGGCTATTCGCAGTCTTTGGTGTTTCCATATGAATTTTTGAATTATTTGCTCCAGTTCATTGAAGAATGTTGCTGGTAGTTTCATAGGGATTGCATCAAATCTGTATATTGCTTTGGGCAGGATGGCCATTTTGACAATATTAATTCTTCCTAGCCATGAGCATGGGATGAGTTTCTATTTGATAGTGTCCCCTTTAATTTCTCTTAAGAGTGACTTGTAGTTTTCAGAGTATAGGTCTTTCACTTCTTTGGTTAGGTTTATTCCTAGGTATTTTATTCTTTTTGATGCAATTGTGGATGGAGTTGTTTTCCTGGTTTCTCTTTCTGTTGGTTCATTGTTAGTGTATAGGAAAGCCACAGATTTCTGTGTGTTGATTTTGAATCCTGAAACTTTGCTGTATTCCGATATCGGTTCTAGTAGTTTTGGGGTGGAGTCTTTAGAGTATTTAATGTATAGTATCATGTCATCTGCAAATAGTGACAGTTTAACTTCTTCTTTACCAATCTGGATTCCTTGTATTTCTTTGTTTTGTCTAATTGCCATGGGTAGGACCTCCAGTACTATGTTAAATAACAGTGGGGAGAGTTGGCATCCCTGTCTAGTTCTTGATCTCAGAGGAAAAGCTTTCAGCTTCTCGCTGTTCAATATAATGTTGGCTGAGGGTTTATCATAGATGACCTTTATTATGTTGAGGTACTTGCCCTCTATTCCCATTTTACTGAGAGTTTTTATCATGAATGGATGATGAACTTTGTCAAAGGCTTTTTCAGCATCTATGGAGATGATCATGTGGTTTTTGTCTTTCTTTTTGTTGATGTGGTGGATGATGTTGATGGATTTTCGAATGTTGTACCATCCTGGCATCCCTGGGATGAATCGCATTTGGTCATGGTGTACAATCCTTTTAATGTATTTTTGAATTCGGTTTGCTAATATTTTGTTGAGTATTTTTGCATCTATGTTCATCAGGGATATTGGTCTGTAGTTTTCATTTTTGGTGGGGTCTTTGCCTGGTTTTTTTATTAGGGTGATGTTAGCTTCATAGAATGAGTTTTGAGGTGTCCCTTCCTCTTCTATTTTTTGGAAAACTTTAAGGAGAATGGGTATTATGTCTTCCCTGTATGTCTGATAAAATTCCGAGGTGAATCCATCTGGTCCGGGGGTTTTGTTCTTTGGTAGTTTTTTGATTACCGCTTCAATTTCGTTGCTGGGAATTGTTCTGTTTAGATCTTCTGTTTCTTTCTGGGTCAGTCTTGGAAGGTTGTATTTTTCCAGGAAGTTGTCCATTTCTCCTAGGTTTTCCAGCTTGTTAGCATATAGGTTTTCATAGTACTCTCTAATAATTCTTTGTATTTCTGTGGGGTCCGTCGTGATTTTTCCTTTCTCGTTTCTGATTCTGTTGATTTGTGTTGACTCTCTTTTCCTCTTAATAAGTCTGGTAGAGGCTTATCTATTTTATTTTCTCGAAGAACCAGCTCTTGGTTTCATTGATTTTTGCTATTGTTTTATTCTTCTCAATTTTATTTATTTCTTCTCTGATCTTTATTATGTCCCTCCTTCTGCTGCTTAGGCCTCATTTGTTCTTCTTTTTCCAATTCCGGTAATTGTGACATTAGACCATTCATTTGGTATTGTTCTTCCTTTTTTAAATATGCATGGATTGCTATATACTTTCCTCTTAAGACTGCTTTTGCTGTGTCCCACAGTAGTTGGCGCTTAGTGTTGTTGTTGTCGCTTGTTTCCATATATTGCTGGACCTCCATTTTGATTTGGTCATTGATCCATTGATTATTTAGGAGCGTGTTGTTAAGCCTCTATGTGTTTGTGAGCCTTTTTGCTTTCTTTGTACAGTTTATTTCTAGTTTTATGCCTTTGTGGTCTGAAAAGTTGGTTGGTGGGATTTCAATCTTTTGGAATTTACTGAGGCTCTTTTTGTGAGCTAGTATGTGGTCTATTCTGGAGAATGTTCCATGTGCACTTGAGGAGAATGTATATCCTGTTGCTTTTGGATGTAGAGTTCTGTAGATGTCTATTAGGTCCATCTGTTGTAGTGTGTTGTTCAGTGCCTCTGTGTCCTTACTTATTTTCTGTCTGGTGGATCTGTCCTTTGTAGTGAGTGGTGTGTTGAAGTCTCCTAGAATGAATGTATTGCAGTCTATTTCCCTCTTTAGTTCTGTTAGTATTTGTTTCAGGTATGCTGGTGCTCCTGTGTTGAGTGCATATATATTTAGAATGGTTATATCCTCTTGTTGGACTGAGCTCTTTATCACTATGTAATGTCCTTCTTTGTCTTTTGTTACTTTCTTTATTTTGTAGTCTGTCTTGTCTGATACCAGAATTGCAACACCTGCTTTATTCTCTTTGTTGTTTGCATGAAATATCTTTTTCCATCCCTTGACTTTAAGTCTGTGCATGTCTTTGGGTTTGAGGTGAGTCTCTTGTAAGCAGCATATGGATGGATCTTGCTTTTTTATCCATTCTATTACTCTGTGTCTTTTGATTGGTACATTCAGTCCATTTACATTTAGGGAGATTATTGAGAGGTATGAACTTATTGCCATTGCAGCCTTTAAGTCTGTTGTTACCAAAGGTTCAGGGTTAGCTTCTTTACTATCTTACTGTCTAACTTAACTCGCTTGTTGAGCTATTATAAACACGGTCTGATGATTCTTTATTTCTCTCCCTTCTTATTCCTCCTCCATTCTTCATATGTTGGGTGTTTTGTTCTGTGCTCTTTTTTAGGAGTGCTCCCATCTAGAGCAGTCCCTGTAGGATGCCCTACAGAGGTGGTTTGTGGGAGGCAAATTCCCTCAACTTTTGCTTCTCTGGGTATTGTTTAATCCCTCCTTCATATTTAAATGATATTCGTGCTGGATAACGTAGTCTTGGTTCGAGGCCCTTCTGTTTCACTGCATGAAGTATATCATGCCATTCTCTTCTGGCCTGTAGGGTTTCTGTTGAGAAGTCTGATGATAGCCTGATGGGTTTTCCTTTGTAGGTAACCTTTTTTTTCTCTCTGGCTGCCTTTAATACTTTGTCCTTGTCTTTGATCTTTGCCAATTTAATTATTATGTGTCTTGGTGTTGTCCTCCTTGGATCCCTTGTCATGGGAGTTCTGTGTACCTCTGTGGTCTGAGAAGCCATTTCTTCCCCTAGTTTGAGGAAGTTTTCAGCAATTATTTCTTCAAAGACACTTTCTATCCCTTTTTCTCTCTCTTCTTCTTCTGGTACCCCTATAATGCGGATATTGTTCCGTTTCGATTGGTCACTCAGCTCTCTTAGAATTCTTTCATTCCTGGATATCCTTTTATCTCTCTCTGCATCAGCTTCTCTGCGTTTCTGTTCTCTGTTTTCTAGTCCATTAATGGTCTCTTGCATCTCGTCCATTCTGTTTGAAAGTCCTTCCAGAGTTTGTTTTATTTCTGTATTCTCCTTCCTTAGTTCTTGCATATTTCTCTGCAAGTCCATCAGGATGGTTATGACTTGTTTTCAATTCCTTTTCAGGAAGACTGGTTAAATCTATATCCCCAGTTTCCTTCTCAAGGGAAGATGTAGCAGATGCCGAAGCTGTCTGGGTTAGTCTTGTCTGGATCATATTTTTTTGCCTTTTCATGTTGACAGGTGCTATTGACTGTCAGCTGGAAGGGCCAAACTTTTCACTTGCTACTGGCCTTTCTTTACTGGTACGACTGCGACCCTTAGTGGCTTGTGTTGGGTAATTGCGTGTAGACCGGGTCTTTGTGTCTTGCCCGGCTGATATGGAGGAATCTCCCTTTCTGTGGGCTGAGTCTGCCTTAGGCTGTTTCTCTGCTTTTGCAGCGCCCGGAGGGGTAATGGACCCAGGGGGCTGTTTGGCTGTTTACCTCCATGATGGGTCTCAGAGTTGTTGCCCGGGGGTTAGTGCACCTGGTTTTCCCTGTAGTTTCCAGCCACTGGGTTGTGACCTGTGTTGTATCCATCCAGGTGTTATGTCCCTTTCCCTTTAAGACTTTCAAAAAGCACTCGCTTTTCTTTGTCACAGGGGCATCAGCTTCGGAACCCGCTCAGAGGTCTTGCTGCCCAATTTCCCTAGTTTCCAGCCCTCCACGCATGCACTGTGTCTGCGCTCTGGTGCGGGTTGCTGGGGCTGTGTGTTTAGCAGTCCTGGGTTCCCTCTCCCTCCCACTGGGAGCTGGGGGGAGGTGTGCTCGGGTCCCAACGGGCCGGGGGTTGTATCTTCTCCTTTCACCAGGTGCTGGGCTCTCGCACGTGTGGATGTAGTCTGGCTGTTGGCCTGTGTCTTCTGGTCTCTCTTTTAGGATTAGTTGTATTTGTTGCATTTTCAAAAATTTGTAGGTTTATGGGAGGAGATTCCCACTGTCCAACTCACACCGCCATGTTGGCTCCGCCTCTTCAAGGAACTTCTTTAAATTTTTTATTTATTTATGTATTTATGTATGTATGTATCATTAATCTACAATTACATGACTAACATTGTTTACAAGACTCCCTCCATCATCAAGTCCCTCCAACATACCCCATTATAGTCACTGTCCATCAGTGTAGTAAGATGCTACAGAAACACTACTTGTCTTCCCTGTGTTGTACACCCTCCTTGTGTGACCCCCTACATAATGCCTCCTAATCATAATGCCCCTTTTTTCTCATTATTCCTCCCTTCCCACCCATCCTCGGCAGTTTGGTAACTGTTAGTCCATTTTTGGGTTCTATGAGTGTGCTGCTGTTTTGTTCCTTCAGTTTATTCTTTGTTTTTATACTCCACAGATGAGTGAAATCATTTGATACTTGTCTTTCTCCACTTGGCTAATTTCACTGAGCATAATACCCTCTAGCTCCATCCATGTTGTTGCAAATGGCAGTATTTGTTTCCTTCTTATGGCTGAATAATATCCCATTGTGTATATGTACCACATCTTCTTTATCCATTCATCTCTGATGGACACTTATGTTGCTTCCATTTCTTCACTATTGTAAATAGTGCTGCAATAAACATAGGGGTGCATATGTCTTCTTCAAACTGGGCTGCTGTATTCTTAGGGTAAATTCCTAGAAGTGGAATTCCTGGGTCAAATGGTATTTCTATTTTGAGTTTTTTTTTGAGGAACCTCCATGCTGTTTTTCACAATGGTTGAACCAATTTACATTCCAACCAGCAGTGTAGGAGGGTTCCCCTTTCTCCACAACCTTGCCACCATTTGTTGTTGTTTGTCTTTTGGATGGTGGCCATCCTTACTGGTGCGTGGTGAAATCTCATTGTGGTTTTAATTTGCATTTCTCTGATGACAAGTGATGTGGAGCATCTTTTCATGTGTCTGTTGCCCATCTGAATTTCTTCTTTGGAGAAGTGTCTGTTCAGATCCTCTTCCCATTTAAAAATTGGATTATTTGCTTTTTGTCTGTTCAGGCATGTGTGCTCTTTATATATTTTGGATGTCAACCCTTTATTGGATAAGTCACTTATGAATATACTCTCCCGTACTGTAGGATGCCTTTTTGTTCTGTTGTTGGTGTTCTTTGCTGTACAGAAGGTTTTCAGGTTGATATAGTCCCACTTGTTCATTTTTGCTTTTGTTTCCCTTGCCTGGGGAGATAGGTTCATGAAGAAGTTGCTCATGTTTACGTTGAAGAAATTTTTGCCTATGTCTTTTTCTAAGAGTTTTATGGTTTCATTACTTACATTCAGGTCTTTGACCCATTTCAAGTTTACTTTTGTGTATGGGGTTAGACAATGATCCAGTTTCATTCTCTCACATGTAGCTGTCCAGTTTTGCCAACACCAGCTATTGAAGAGGCTGTCATTTCCCTGTTGTATGTCCATGGCTCCTTTAGCATATGTTAATTGACCATATATGTTTGGGTTAGTATCTGGACTCTCTATTCTGCTCCACTGGTCTGTGGGCCTGTTCTTCTGCCAGTACCAAATTGTTTTGATTATTCTGGCATTGTAGTAGAGCTTGAAGTTGGGAAGTGAGCTCCCCCCTGCTTTATTCTTCCTTCTCAGGATTGCTTTGGCTATTCGGGGTCTTTTGCGGTTCCATATGAATTTTAAAACTATTTGTTCCAGTTTGTTGAAGAATGCTGTTGGTTTTTTTTTTTTTTTTGAGAGGGCATCTCTCATATTTATTGATCAAATGGTTGTGAACAACAATAAAAATCTGTATAGGGGAGTCAATGCTCAATGCACAATCATTAGTCCACCTCAAACCTAATTCTTCCCAGTCTCCAATCTTCTGAAGCATAACAAACAAGTTCTTACATGGTGAACAAATTCTTACATAGTGAGTAAGTTCTTACATGGTGAACAGTACAAGGGCAGTCATCACAGAAACTTTTTGTTTTGATCACGCGTTATGAACTATAAACTATCAGGTCAAATATGAATATTCATTTGATTTTTATACTTGATTTATATGTGGATCCCACATTTCTCCCTTTATTATAATTATAACTTTTATTTTTAATAAAATGCTGAAGTGGTAGGTAGATGCAAGATAAAGGTAGAAAACATAGTTTAGTGTTGTAAGAGAGCAATTGTAGATGATCAGGTGTGTGCCTGTAGACTATGTGTTAATCTGAGCTAGACAAGGGCAATAAAACATCCACGGATGCAGAAGATTCCTCTCAAAACAGGGGGGGTGAGGTTCTAAGCTTCACCTCTGTTGATCTCCAATTTCTCACCTAATGGCCCCCCTGCGACTGTGCCTGTCTTAGGTTGTTCCTCCCTTGAGGGATATTACCCGTCTCTGGCTAACCAGTCATCTTCCGGGGCGATACAGGGAGATGTAAATTTGGTAAGTGAGAGAGAAGCCATATTGTTTGAAAAGGTTAGCTTTTTACTTCTTTGCAGATTTATGCCCTGTGGCTTCTATGCACAGCATTTGTCTTGAGGTATCTTTTGCTGTTGGTATTTTGATAGGGATTGCATTGAATCTGTAGATTGCTTTAGGCAAGATGGCCATTTTGACAATATTAATTCTTCCTAGCCAGGAACATGGGATGAGTTTCCATTTCCTAGTGTCCTCTGTAATTTCTCTTAAGAGTGTCTTGTAGTTTTCAGGGTATAGGTCTTTCACTTCCTTGGTTAGGTTTATTCCTAGGTATTTTATTCTTTTTGATGGAATTGTGAATGGAATTGTTTTCCTGATTTCTTTCTGCTAGTTCATCATTAGTGTATTGGAAAGCAACAGATTTCTGTAAATTAATTTTGTGTCCTGCAAGTTTGCTGAATTCAGATACTAGTTCTAGTAGTTTTGGAGTGGATTCTTTGGTGTTTTTTTATGTACAATGTCACGTCATCTGCAAACACGGACAGTTTGACTTCTTTACCAATCTGGATGCCTTGTATTTCTTTGTTTTGTGTGATTGCCATGGCTAGGACCTTCAGTACTATGTTGAATAACAGTGGGGAGAGTGGGCATCCCTGTCTTGTTCCCAGTCTTAGATGAAAAGCTTTCATCTTCTCGCTGTTAAGGATGATGCTGGCTCTGGGTTTGTCATATATGGCCTTTATTATGTTGAGGTACTTGCCCTCTACACCTGTTTTGTTGAGTTTTTATCATGACTGGGTTTTGAATTTTGTAAATTCTTTTTCAGCATCTATGGAGATGAACCATGTTTTTGTACTTCTTTTTGTTGATGTGGTGGACGATGTTGATGGATTTTTGAAAGTTGTACCATCCTTGCCTGCCTGAGATGTCTCCCACTTGATCATGGTGTATGATCCTCTTGATGTATTTTTGAATTCGGTTTGCCAATATTTTGGTGAGTATTTTTGCATCTATGTTCATCAAGGATATTGGTCTGTAATTTTCTTTTTTTGTGGTGTCTTTGCCTCGTTTTGGCATTAGAGTGATGCTGGCTTCACAGAATGAGTTTGGAAGTTTTCCCTCCTCTTCAATTTTTTGGAAAACTTTAAGGAGAATGGGTATTATATCTTCTGCATATGTTTGATAAAATACGGCAGTGAATCCATCTGGCCTGGACATTTTGCTCTTGGGTAGTTTCTTGATTCCTGATTCAATTTCACTGCTGGTAATTGGTCTGTTTAGGTTATTATCTGTTTCTTCCTGGGTCAGCCTTGGAAGATTGTAATTTTCTAGTAAGTTGTCCATTTCTTCTTGGTTATCCAGTTTGCTAACATATAGATTTTCATTGTATTCTCTAATAATAATTCTTTGTATTTCTGTGGGGTCAGTCGTGATTTTTGTTTCCTCATTTCTGATTCTGTTTATATGTGTAGATTTTCTTTTTCTCTTAATAAGTCTGGCTACGGTTTTATCTAGTTCGTTTATTTTCTCAAAGAACCAGCTCTTGGTTTCATTGATTTTTTCTATTGTTTTATTTTTCTCAATTTTATTTACTTCCTCTCTGATCTTTATTATGTCCTTCCTTCTGCTGACTTTGGGCCTCATTTGTTCTTTTTCCAGTTTCAATAATTGTGACTTCAGACTGTTCTTTTGGGATTGTTCTTCCTTCTTTAAATACACCTGGACTGCTATATATTTTCCTCTTAGCACTGCCTTGGCTGTGTCGCAAAGAAGTTGGGGCTTCGTGCTGTTGTTTTCATTTGTCTCCATGTATTGCTTCATCTCTGTTTTAATTTGGTCATTGGTCCATTGACTATTTAGGAGCATGTTTTTAAGCCTCCATGTGTTTGTAAGCCTTTTTGTTTTCTTTGTACAATTTATTTCTAGTTTTATACCTTTGTGATCTGAGAAGTTGGTTGATAGACTTTCAATTGTTTTGAATTTACTGAGGCTCTTTTTGTGGCCTAGTATGTGGTCTATTCTGGAGAATGTTCCATGTGCACTTGAGAAGAATGTGTACCCTGCTGCTTTTGGGTGTAGAGTTCTGTAGATGTCTGTTAGGTCCATCTGTTCTTGTATGTTGTTCAGTGCCACTGTGTCCTTACTTATTTTCTGTCTGGTTGATCTGTCCATTTGGAATGAGTGGTTTTTTTGAAGTCTCCTAATATGAATGCATTGCATTCTATTTCCTCCTTTAATTCTGTTAGTATTTAACATATGTTGGTGCTTCTGTGTTGGGTGCATAGATATTTATAATGGTTATATCCTCTTATTGGACTGTCTACTTTATCATTATGTAATGTCCTTTTAATGTCATTACTTTCTTTGTTTTGAAGTCTATTTTGTCTGATACAAGGACTGGAACACCTGCTTTTTTCTCACTATTGTTTGAATGAAATATGTTTTTCCATTCCTTCACTTTTAGCCTGTGTATGTTTTTGGGTTTGAGGTGAGTCTCCTGTTAGCAGCGTATAGACGGGTCTTGCTTTTTTCTCCATTCTATTCCTGTGTGTCTTTTGGTTGGTGCATTTAGTCCATTTACATTTAGGGTGATTATCAAAAGATATGTACTTACTGCCAGTGTAGGCTTTGGATTTGTGGTTACCAAAGCTTTCAAGGGTAGCTTCTTTACTATCTAACCGTCTAACTTAACTCTGTTATTAAGCTATTATAAACACAGTCTGATGATTCTTTATTTCTCTCCTTTCTTATTCTTCCTCCATCATTCTTTATATGTTTGGTGTTTTATTCTGTTCTCTTTTGTGTTTCCTTTTACTGCTTTTGTGAATACTTGATTTTATTTTTTGCCTTTTGTTAGTATTTGGTTGGTCTGCTTTCTTTGCTGTGTTTTTTTTTCTCTGGTGACATCTATTTAGCCATAGGAGTGCTTCCTTCTAGAGCAGTCCCTTTAAAGTATCCTGTAAAGGTGGTTTGTGTGAGGCAAATTCCTTCAACTTTTCCTTGTATGGGAAGTGTTTAATCCTTCCTTCAAATGTAAATGATAATCGTGCTAGATACAGTATTCTTGGTTTAAGGCTCTTCTGTTTCATTGAGTTAAATATATCATGCCATTCTCTTGTGGCCTGTGAGGTTTCTGTTGAGAAGTCTGATGATAACCTGATGGGTTTTCCTATTAGGAGATCTTTTTTCTCTCTCTGGCAGCCTTTCATACTCTGTTCTTGTCCTTGATCTTTGCCATTTTAATTATTATGTGTCTTGGTGTTGTCCTCCTTGGGTCCCTTCTGTTGGGAGATCTGTGGGCTTCCAAGGTCTGAGAGACTATTTCATTTCCCAGCTTGGGGAAGTTTTCAGCAATTACTTCTTCAAAGGCACTTTCTATCCCTTTTTCTCTCTCTTCTTCTGGTACCCATATTGTGCAAATATTGTTCTGTTTGGATTGGTCACACAGTTCTCTTAATATTCTTTCATTATTAGAGATCCTTTTATCTCTCTCCCTCAGTTTCTCTGTATTCCTGTTCTCTGATTTCTATTCCATTAACTCTCTTGCAACTCATCCAGTCTGCTCTTAAGTCCTTTTATGGATTGTTTCATTTCCTTTCTCTCTCTCTGGACTTCATCCATTAGCTCTTGCATATATCTCTGCAGGTCCATCAGCATGGTTACGACTTTTATTTTGAATTATTTTTCAGGAAGACTGGTTATATCTATTTCTCCAGGCCCTCTCTGTGGGGTTGTCTGAGTGATTTTTGACTGGACCAGATTCTTCTGCCTTTTCATGGTGAAAGAAGTGGTCACAGGCAGGTGGCATGTGTGTCAGCTGGGAGAACAAAGTCCTTTCCTCCTTGCTGGTTGCCTTGCCTTTGTCTGCTGCCTGTGCTGATTACCTGCACACCAGGAGCAGTCTCTGGGATAATCCCGAGAGCTGCTGTGGGCGGGGCCGCACTCAGGCTATCCTAGAGCACTGAGGGGGTTCACCGGCGGGTTGGGTGTGTTCTCCTGTGAGAATGGCATCCCTTTGTGCCTCCGGACCTTGCTCTGGCTTCTGCTGTCTGTGTTGGTTACCCGCACACTGGGAGCAGTCACTGGGACAATCTTCTGAGCTGCCGTGGGTGAGGTGGCCCTCAGGCTAGCCTAGAGCCCTACAGGGGGTGGCAGAGGCGTAAGGGTGTGTTCTCCTGTGAGAACAGCACCCCTTCTTGCCTTCTGGACCTTGCTGTGGCTTCCACTACCTGTGCTGGGTAACTATGTGCCGGCGGCAGCCTCTGAGTCTGTGCCGGTTAGCTGTGCACTGGGAGGAGACTATGGGTGGTTGCTCTGGGCAGGGCTGTTCGCCAGCTGTAGGCCAGCTGGCTTGCTTGCAGCACCAGCCAGGGATAATGAATGGCAGGCTGCTTATCACTGTGAGGGGCTTTGGGGCAGAGTTACCCCCCAGGGGGTTGGTGCTCTTGAAGTTCCTTAGGATTCCCAGACTGTTGGGCTGAGTGTGCTGGGACAATTTTGTCTAGCTGTTAAGCCCTTGTCCCTTTAAGACTTTTAAAAAGCACCTGCTTCTTTTTTGCCTCAGGGTAGCTGGCTGTGGGTACCTGCTCGCAGTCTCCATCTCAGATTTTACTTTTCCGTTTCTCTAATATCCAATACACCATGCAATGTGTGGCTGTGCTCCCAGTGCAGATTACTAGGGCTGGTTATTTAGCAGTCCTGTGCTTCTACTCCCTCCCAACTCTGATTTTTTTCTTCCCGCCGGTGAGCTCCTGCCACATATTGGTTTTGTATCTTACTCTTTTCGTGAGATGCTGAGACCTTGCAGATGTAAATGTGGCCTGGTTGTTGTACTGTATCTTCTGGTCTCTCTTTTAAGAATAGTTGTATTTGTTCTATTTTCAAAAACATATATGGTTTTGGGAGGAGATTTCCACCGCCCTACTCACACCACCATCTTGAGCCCCTCTGCTAGGAACTTTCTAGGTGCATTTCTCTATGATAAACAGTATAGGTCACCCTACTTGCCTTTGAGAACATGACTGATAATGTTTAGGTATAAAATGAGTTTGGCACATAATTAACTGCTGTCTTTCTGTAAAGCTAACCTCATAGCCAAGTGAATACTGTAAAGACAGTACCAATATATCAAGGTCATGACCTACCCCACTGTCCAGTGCATAGGTATTGACGAGGTAGGCCAGTGAATTACAGAGCCACAGAGAAATGATGTCACCTAGGAGGCGAGGAATAAGACCCCTACATGAAGAAATAATGAAAGTAAGAACCAAGAAACATGATCAGTAAAAAGATAATCTTCCTCTCAAAAAAGTGGAGATTTCAAAAAAATTGTAGAGAACTATAAAGACATAAAATCGACAGCATCCAGCCCCCCTAACTAGCTCATTTTAGTTAATATGATTGTATTTCAGGCTAACCTCTAAGGAGTTTCATTCCCATTTTCAAAATAGAAGTTATACCCTCTTGAGCTGTGGACAATGGCTCACATTATTATTAGTATCTATAAGCAGGGAGGACAATAATTTGCCTACTTCCAAGAAGAGACTTAGATACGGTTTTTTCTAAACTAGTTGATAATTAAATTTGGCAGGGCAAAAGATGAGAAAAATTACAAAATGAGAATGGCCCAAATAATATAGGCAAGAGACACCAAAAAATATGCTTCCAGGGTCTAGGTGAGGCAGCATGGAGTAGTGATCACCCCACATACAAACTGAATTTCAGGCCTCAAAGGCCACTTCCATCACTTTTCAGCTATGTGTTGGGCAACAAATGAACTTCCCAGAGCATCCATTTTTTCATTTTTTAAATGACAATAGTAATAGCTGTCCTGCCTATCTTCCAGAGTATTTCTGGTACTCAAATAAAATCAAATATGTAGAAACACTGAAAATTAAAAAGGACCAGTTTTTGTTATTAACAGAAGAATGAGGGTAGGAGTCCAAGTTCTTCCAAAGTAAATTCAAGGGGACTGATATCAGCCTTGCAAAAACATTCTCTCAGGATAAGGAAGATATATGTTAGATGACTTTGCCATTTTTAAGAAATTAATTTTCCTCATTTTACCAACAGTACATAGTTGGGAATTTCCTATAAGGGCAGAATCTTGGAATTAATTTATTAGTTGAGAAAACAAAACCCTGGTTTCAATTGTCTTAGATGTGCAGAAGCAAAAGACTGGAATTTTACAATGGAACTTAAGTCAGAGGGCTTAAATTGAGCTTAACATGAAGTAAACCCACAGTACATTTTCCTAGGGATTAAACAATCATCTCATCTTCATTAAAGCTTTCCACTTACACAAAAATTGCACACACAAATCAACAATCTACTCACGCAAAAAATCCTAGGATGCCCTCTTCCTGATAGATGGTTACTATGGAGTCAAAAAGCCCACTAGGTACAGAGGAAGGAAAGGTAAAATATTATTTTACAGCTATTAAAATAAATGTTCAATTATTACTTTTGACAAGGTCAAACTTATATCCCTTTTCTACCACCCTCACTTTGCAAAGACAGTTCAATTTGGAGATAAAAGTGGTAATATTACTACCTAAGTAAGGGTGGAGTCACACGGAGTTGGAGAATTTTGGCTTCATTCTGCAACTAACTTTGACATCTTGGGTAGGCTACTAAACCTGCCTGGGTCATCATTTTCTATTTTACTAGGTTTTACACAAATCAAATGATGGAAAATGTATCAATTTGTTCTGTAAAGTCTAAGCCATTATAAAACTGTAAAGTACATACTTTGGCTTTGACAGATCTTCATGAATGCTTGAAAATAAAAACACTTACCAGTACTTGGATTCCCTACCAATGAATTGCACCATAGATCTCAGAGTGATCACTGCAGAAAACATAGAAAAGATTTTTAACCACCAAAAAAGAAAATTACAGACCAATATCCTTGATGAACATAGATACAAAAATACTCAACAAAATATTAGCCAACCAAATTCAAAAATACATCAAGAGGATAATACACCATGATCAAGTGGGATTCATCTCAGGGGTGCAAGGATGGTACAACATTAAAAAATCCATTAACATCATCAACCACATAAACAAAAAGGACAAAAACTACATGGCTCATCTCCATAGAAGCTGAAAAAGCATTTGACAAAATTCAACAACAATTCATGATAAAAACTCAAAAAATGGGTATAGAGGGCATGTATCTCAACATAATAAAGGCCATATATGACAAACCCACAGCCAACATCATACTTAACAGCAAGAAGCTGAAAGCTTTTTACCTAAGATTGGGAACAAGACAGGGATGTCCACTCTCCCCAGTGTTATTCAACATAGTACTGGAAGTCCTAGCCATGGAAACACACGAAACAAAGAAATACAAAGCATCCAGATTGGTAAAGAAGAAGTCAAACTGTCCGTGTTTGCAGATGACATGATATTGTACATAAAAAACCCTGAAGACTCCACTCCAAAACTACCAGAATTAATATCTGAATTCAGCAAAGCTGCAGGACACAAAATTAATATACAGAAATCTGTTGCTTTCCTATACACTAATGATGAACTAGCAGAAAGAGAAATCAGGAAAACAATTCACAACTGCATCAAAAAGAATAAAATACCTAGGAATAAACCTAATCAAGGAAGTGAAAGACCTATACCTTGAAAACTACAAGACACTCTTAAGAGAAATTAAAGAGGACAGTAGCAAATGGAATCTCATCCCATGCTCCTGGCTAGGAAGAATTAATATTGTCAAAATGGCCACTTGCCTAAAGCAATCTACAAATTCAATGCAATTCCTATCAAAATACCAACCGCATTCTTCAACAAACTGGAACAAATAGTTTTAAAATTCATATGGAACCACAAAAGACCCCGAATAGCCAAAGCAATCCTGAGAAGGAAGAATAAAGCAAGGGGAGAGTTCACTTCCCAACTTCAAGCTCTACTACAAAGCCACAGTAATCAAGACAATTTGGTACTGGCACAAGAACAGACCCACAGACCAGTGGAACAGAATAGAGAGTCCAGATATTAACCCAAAAATATACGGTCAATTAATATATGATAAAGGAGCCATGGACATACAACAGGGAAACGACAGCCTCTTCAACAGCTGGTGTTGGCAAAACTGGACACCTATATGTGAGAGAATGAAACTGAATTGTTGTCTAACCCCATATACAAAGGTAAATTTGAAATGGATCAAAGACCTGAATGTAAGTAATGAAACCATAAAACTCAGAAAAAAAAATAGGCAAAAATCTCTTCAACATAAACATGAGCAACTTCTTCATGAACCTATCTCCCCAGGCAAGGGAAACAAAAGCAAAAATGAACAAGTGGGACTGACTATATCAAGCTGAAAACCTTCTGTACAGCAAAGGACACCAACAACAGAACAAAAAGGCATCCTACAGTACGGGAGAGTATATTCATAAATGACTTATCCAATAAAGGGTTGACATCCAAAATATATAAGGAGCTCATGTGCGTGAACAAACAAAAAGCAAATAATCCAATTTTTAAACGGGCAGAGGATCTGAACAGACACTTCTCCAAAGAAGATATTCAGATGGCCAACAGACACATGAAAAGATGCTCCACATTGCTTGTCATCAGAGAAATGCAAATTAAAACCACAATGAGATTTCACCACACACCAGTAAGGGTGGCCACCATCCAAAAGACAAACAACAGCAAATCTTGGCGAGGTTGTGGAGAAAGGGGAACCCTCCTACACTGCTGGTGGGAATGTAAATTGGTTCAACCATTGTGAAAAACAGCATGGAAGTTCCTCAAAAAACTCAAAATAGAAATACCATTTGACCCAGGAATTCCAACCCTAGGAATTTACCCTAAGAATGCAGCAGCCAGTTTGAAAAAGACATATGCACCCCTATGTTTATTGCAGCACTATTTACAATAGTGAAGAAATGGAAGCAACATAAGTGTCCATCAGTAGATGAATGGATAAAGAAGACGTGGTACATATACACAATGGGATATTATTCAGCCATAAGAAGGAAACAAATACTGCTATTTGCAACAACATGGATGGAGCTAGAGGGTATTATGCTCAGTGAAATTAGCCAAGTAGAGAAAGACAAGTATCAAATGATTTCACTCATCTATGGAGTATAAAAACAAAGAATAAACTGAAGGAACAAAACAGCAGCAGACTCGCAGAACCTAAGAATGGACTAACAGTGTAACAGTGACAAAGGGAAAGGGACTGGGGAGGATGGGTGGGAAGGGAGGGATAAGGGGGGGAAAAAAAAGGGCCATTACTATTAGCAGACATAATGTGGGAGGGCTGTACAACACAGAGAAGACAAGTAGTGATTCTATAGCATCTTACTACGCTGATGGACAGTGACGGTAATGGGGTATGTGGGGCAAACTTGGTGATGGGGGGAGCCTAGTAAACATAATGCTCCTCATGTAATTGTAGATTAATGACACCAAATAAACAAACAAATAAATAAATAAATGATTAAAAAAACTATGTTGAGATAAATTTTGATAGCTCTAAAACAATTTTTTTCCCCACCTTTTTCTATCTGGATAAAGTGGATAAAAGCCAAAACAAGAAGCAAACAAAAACATACAGGTAAAGCACTTCAGTGAACTCCCATGTCAATGTTTCCAAGCAGTCAGGAGAGTTCATGTTGTAAAAGAAAGTTAAAAAATCAGACTTCAGTTATCAACTCAAACATACCGTGGAAGGGATGTGTGATGAGGGCAGCAGCAGAACGAGCCATCATCTCTTGAGTTGTCTAGAAACAATCAATACACACTTTTGAAATCTAAATATGTAATACTCAAATTCCTATGAGAAGTAAAGTGGGTGGATACTGTAGAATAAAAAAGTAATTGACACAGCACTCCTGCACTGATTTTAGGGAATAGCTTGAATGGGATACAATATAACACTGTCACTCTATCTACCTTTGACTCAAGGATTTCAATGTTCTGCTAGAGACACTGCTCTAAAATTCTCTGCAGAGCAGATTTGTTATCTTGTCAGTTTTACTGATTAAAAAAAAGGAAAGAAATAGGAAGGGTCACAGGCAAACAGTTATTGAGTTGGAATAAAACTATGGAGTCTATATTTAGATTACCAAATCGCTCTCTCATTGTGGGTGATTTTGGAGACTCTGATACCTACACTAGACAAATGTCAGGCTCTATTTAATCTCAAGGAGAACAGAACAACTTTTATTTGATTTTCAACCACAATCCTGTAACTGTGCAGTATTTCAGAGCTGCTGTATTTATCCTAGTTTGTTTTTCTTTCGATGTCTATGTAAAGAGGTAGAAAATTAAACTATGATACTTAGAGGCAGGCTATAAAGATAGGTCTGTCATTTATTTTTGTATCTAAACATTATCTTCAGTCACTTAGTTAAGACAACATCCCTTGCCCCCACTCCAAAGGTAGTTCTGAGAAGACCCTGTGGGATGGGATGCGTTAACTAAAGTTAAGAAAATAAAAGATGCATATTAATATATGCATCTCTTCTTTTAAATAAACTCATTGCATGAAAATTTACAGGAAACAAAGCTGATTCATCTGGTATCTAGATATGTAGCAAGGTTTGTTTGGGAATGTATATTTTAGAAGGCAGCATTTACTGGAAAATTATGACCTCACTAAAGATAATTCGACAATGTAAAGTTTGAGAAATAAAAGAGTAGTTCTGAAAGCCAAAATTTTAAGTCAGGCATGAAACAAACTCCAAAGGCAGAAGATGGGAGTGGGAAATGAATGATGAGGTGGATCCCAAACACAGAATACTGCTGTGGAAGCACTGCTGGGCATACAATATCCAAAAAAACAGAGGGCCTGGCCACTATTTTAACACTTTTGTGCCAGAGGCTTTCTACTCTATTAGAAGACTTTCAAGAGAAACCTCTTCAATTTTAAAGATGAAACAAGTGGGCAAAATTAGTTTCCTTAAAATGCATCTATTTCAAACAACAAGCAATGCTCTTTCTCTTTTTTTATGTTATGTATGTAGCAGAGCCCAGATTAAATAGAGATTTAATTTCATTTGGAATAAGATACTGAACATATAGGCCTGATGATCCTGATTCCACAACTGCTGCTTATATACACTCTGATTTAGGAAAACAGCACAGCACATAATTCATCTCTTACCTCCTTGATAACGCGGTCAAAGGAAGATGAGGCTTCTTTCTGTACAATTCCAGGTCCTAACTCCTAGAAAATTAATGAAAGAAGACAAATATCTTCATGGTTTTAAACAGAACTGTTCAAACTGGTGGCCACCCTGTATGCCAACACTCACGGAGATGAAAGGGAAACTGACTGCTTGTCCCTTCTCCTAAAAAGGACCAAAGAGCAATAGTAACTTGCAAGGAAATGGGCCCATTTATATGATGTGCACAAACTTACATGATGCATACAAATTGACCCCAACATACCTCAACCTTGTCACACTCCTGGTAATGCTACAAAGGAAGAGAACAGAAAAAAATGGATGATTAGGGTTATCATAGTGTCAGTAAGACAGGACATAAAATGAAAACTCTATTGGTAGAACATAAAATAAGGTAGTTGATTTTTCTCTCCACTGCATATGTACAATTAACTCTATTTCTAATTAATCAACTGGAAATAAGTGTCTATAAGATGATCTTGTTGCAAAGTTTAACATATCAGTGAGCTGAACGAATAAAAAGCTCATGAAACCTTATCTAAAAGAAAAAGGAAATAAAACAAAATTCCAAAGACATCATGTACTAAACATACACATTTAACAGAAAATAAATTGGTAAAAACACAGCCCAGGACTAAGGCTATGGAAGAAGCCTCATGACTTTTTCATAGAAGAAATAGGACTAATACCAAACAATCTAATACAAGAATGGACAACACTGATGGACAGTGACTGCAATGGGGCATGGGTGGTGAGACTTGATAATAAGGGTGAATGCAGTAACCACATTGTTTTCTTTGTGAAACCTTCATAAGAGTGTATATCAATGATACCTTAAAAAAAAAAAAAAAGACCAGACAGAGGACCTGAACATTTTTCTAAAGAAGACATACAAACGGCCAAGAGGCATATGAAAAGATGTTCAATATCACTAATTATTAGGGAAATGCAAATCAAAACCACAATGAGATACCACCTCACACTGGCTATCATCAAAATGGTAAGAAATAACAAGTGGAGAAAAGGGAAGCCTTGTACACTGTTGGTTAGAATGTAAATTGGTGCACCCAATATGGAAAACAGTATGGAGTATAGAGATTCCTCAAAAAGCTAAACAGCACTACAATATGAACCAGCTATTCCACTTCTGCGTATTTGAAACTTGAAAAGATATACGCACCCTGATGTTCATGGCAATAAATAGCTAAGATATGGAAAAACCTAACAGTCCATTAATAGATGGATGAATAAATGTGTGATATACATACACACAATGGAATATTACTCAGCCAATAAAAAGGATGAAATCTTGACATGTGCGACAACATGGACAGCCTTGAGATTATTATGTTAAGTGAAATAAGTCAGAAGGATAAGGACAAAAATGGTATCATTTCACTTGTACGTGGAATCTAAAAAGCAGAAACAACCCCTAAACAAGAAAACAAAACAAAACAAACTCAGACACAAAGAACAGATTGTGGTTACCAGAAGGAAAGGGGTCTAAGGGTGGATGAAATGGACAAAAGGGGTCAAGTATATAGTGATAAATGATAACTAAATTTATGGAGGTTATCACTTTTGAATACAGATGTTGAAATACATTGAATGCCTGAAACTTATATATTGTTATATATCAATTTTACCACCCCCAAGGAAAAGAAGGACGAACACCAAATTAGGGCAATTCCAAATTAGGTAAAGACTCTTTTCTTCACTATACAAAAGAAGAGAGAATTGGTACTAAGTCCGAATAGCTAAAATCACTTCACTTTTCCTTTTATATCTCACTGTTTCTAAAATAAGCAAGAGAGATTTTTTTTCTCTTCTAAAGGACATAAATACCACCATGGCTCAGACTACATTGGAAGAGGAAATAGTATTTGTGGGATATCTCAGAGATAGGAGAGGGACTAGGTGAAATTAAAAAAAAAAATCAGACAATTGAGCACATACTAATAGCAGATTTAAAAAATGGCAATACTTTGTTTTGTAAAAATTAATAATGCTGGAGGCGGAGCCAGGATGGTGGCGAGAGTAGAGCAGTGGAAATCTCCTCCCAAAACCACATATATCTATGAAAATATAACAAAGACAACCCTTCCTAAAATAGAGACCAGACGACACAGGACAACATCCAGACCACATCCACACCGGCGAGAACTCAGCACCTTGCGAAGGGGGTAAGATAGAAGCCCTGGCCGGGCGGAACCCAAACGCCCCCACCAACTCCCGGCAGGTGGAGAGGAGTCAGCAAGGAGAGTGAGGGAGCCCAGGACTGCTGAACACCCAGCCCCAGCATTCTGGACAAGAGCACAGACACAGTGCATGCGTGGTGTGCTAGATACTAGGGAAACAGGGCGGCAGGACCAGTGAGCGGGTGCCCGAGGATGATGCCGGAAAACAAAGAAACGGGAGCACTTTTTTTGGGGGGGGGGAGTGCTTTTTTGAAGCCTTAAAGGGACAGGGGCACCAATACTAGGGAAACAGGGCAGCAAGACTGGTGAGCGGGTGCCTGAGACCGGCGCCTGAGGACAAAGAAAATCGCGCATTTTTCCCTTTCTTTTATTTTTTTATTTTTTATTTTAATTATTTAATTTTTTTTTCTTTTGTTGTTGCTGTTCTTTTGGATTGGAGGGTGCTTTTTGGAAGTCTTAAAGGGGCAGGACAGGACACTTACCCCAGAGGCAGGGAATCTGGGGATCTCTGGGCACTCTAACCCCCTGGGCAGCAGGGAGCACAGAGGCCCCTTAAGGAGATAAATACCCTCCCGGCCACTCCCCCTCCAACGGGGCTCCACCATTTTGGAGGAGGAGCCCAAGCCAAGCCACGCCAACAGCAACAGCGGAGATAAATTCCATAGCAACTGGGCAGGAAGCAGAAGCCCAGTCTGCCCACAGCTGCCAAGCACAAGCCACTAGAGGTCGCTATTCTCCCAGGAGAGGAAGGCCACAAAACAATAAGAAGGAAAGCTCTTCCAGCTGTCACTCGTACCAGCTCTACAAACTATCTCTATCACCATAAAAAGGCAAAACTACAGGCAGACAAAGATCACAGAGACAACACCTGAGAAGGAGACAGACCTAACTAGTCTTCCTGAAAAAGAATTCAAAATAAAAATCATGAACATGCTGACAGAGATGCAGAGGAAAATGCAAGAGCAATGGGATGAGATGCAGAGAAAAATGCAAGAGCAATGGGATGAAGTCCGGAGGGAGATCACAGATGTCAGGAAGGAGATCACAGAAGTGAAACAAACCCTGGAAGGATTTATAAGCAGAATGGATAAGATGCAAGAGGCCATTGAAGGAATAGAAACCAGAGAACAGGAATGTATAGAAGCTGACATAGAGAGAGGTAAAAGGATCTCCAGGAACGAAACAGTACTACTAAGAGAACTATGTGACCAATCCAAAAGGAACAATATCCGTATTATAGGGGTAACAGAAGAAGAAGAGAGAGGAAAAGGGATAGAAAGTGTCTTTGAAGAAATAGTTGCAGAAAACTTCACCAAACTGGGGGAGGAAATAATCGAACAGACCACGGAAATACACAGAACCACCAACAGAAAGGATCCAAGGAGGACAACACCAAGACACATAATAATTAAAATGGCAAGGATCAAGGACAAGGAAAGAGTTTTAAAGGCAGCTAGAGAGAAAAAGGTCACCTATAAAGGAAAACCCATCAGACTAACATCAGACTTCTTGACAGAAACCCTACAGGCCAGAAGACAATGGCATGATATATTTAATGCAATGAAACAGAAGGGCCTTCCACGAAGGATACTGTATCCAGCACGACTATCATTTAAATATGATGGCGGGATTAAACAATTCCCAGACAAGAAAAGCTGAGGGAATTTGCTTCCCACAAACCACCTCTACAGGGCATCTTACAGGGACTGCTCTAGATGGGAGCACTCCTAAAAAGAGCACAGAACAAAACACACAACATATGAAGAATGGAGGAGGAGGAATAAGAAGGGAGAGAAGAAAAGAATCTCCAGACAGTGTATATAACAGCTCAATAAGCAAGCTAAGTTACGCAGTAAGATACTAAAGAAGCTAACCTTGAACCTTTGGTAACCACGAATCTAAAGCCTGCAATGGCAATAAGTACATATCTCTCAATAGTCACCCTAAATGTAAATGGACTGAAAACACCAATCAAAAGACACAGAGTAATAGAAGAGATAAAAAAGCAAGACCATCTATATGCTGCTTACAAGAAACTCACCTCAAACCCAAAGACATGCACAGACTAAAAGTTAAGGGATAGAAAAACATATTTCAGGCAACAGTGAGAAGAAAGCAGGGGTTGCAGTACTAATATCAGACAAAATAGACTTCAAAACAAAGAAAGTAACAAGAGATAAAGAAGGACACTACATAATGATAAAGGGCTCAGTCCAACAAGAGGATATAACCATTCTAAATATATATGCACCCAACACAGGAGCACCAGCATATGTGAAACAAATACTAACAGAACTAAAGAGGGAAATAGACTGCAATGCATTCATTTTAGGAGACTTCAACACACCACTCACCCCAAAGGATAGATCCACGGGGCAGAAAATAAGTAAGGACACACAGGCACTGAACAACACACTAGAACAGATGAACCTAATAGACATCTATAGACCTCTACATCCAAAAGCAACAGGATATACATTCTCCTCAAGTGCACATGGAACATTCTCCAGAATAGACCACATACTAGCTCACAAAAAGAGCCTCAGTAAATTCCAAAAGATTGAAATTCTACCAACCAATTTTTCAGACCACAAAGGTATAAAACTAGAAATGAATTCTACAAAGAAAACAAAAAGGCTCACAAACACATGGAGGCTTCACAACATGCTTCTAAATAATCAATGGATCAATGAACAAATCAAAATAGAGATCAAGGAATATATAGAAACAAATGACAACAACACAAAGCCCCAACTTCTGTGGGATGCAGCGAAAGCAGTCCTAAGAGGAACGTATATAGCGATCCAGGCACACTTGAAGAAGGAAGAACAATCCCAAATGAATAGTCTAACATCACAATTATCGAAATTGGAAAAAGAAGAACAAATGAGGCCTAAAGTCAGCAGAAGGAGGGACATAATAAAGATCAGAGAAGAAATAAACAAAATTGAGAAGACTAAAACAATAGCAATAATCAACGAAACCAAGAGCTGGTTCTTTGAGAAAATAAACAAAATAGATAAGCCTCAAGCCAAACTTATTAAGAGAAAAAGGGAATCACAAATCAACATAATCAGAAATGAGAATGGAAAAATCACGACAGACTCCACAGAAATACAAAGAATTATTAAAGACTATTATGAAAACATATATGCCAACAAGCTGGAAAACCTAGAAGAAATGGACAACTTCCTAGAAAAATACAACCTCCCAAGACTGACCAAGGAAGAAACACAAAAGTTAAACAAACCAATTATGAGCAAAGAAATTGAAACGGTAATCAACGAACTACCCAAGAACAAAACCCCGGGCTGGCCGGATTTACCTCGGAATTTTATCAGACACACAGAGAAGACATAATACCCATTCTCCTTAAAGTGTTCCAAAAAATGGAAGAGGAGGGAATACTCCTAAACTCATTCTATGAAGCCAACATCACCCTACTACCAAAACCAAGCAAAGACCCCACCAAAAAAGAAAATTACAGACCAATATCCCTGATGAATATAGATGCAAAAATACTCAATAAAATATTAGCAAACAGAATTCAACGGTATATCAAAAGGATCATACACCATGACCAAGTGGGATTCATCCCAGGGATGCAAGGATGGTACAACATTTGAAAATCCATCAACATCATCCACCACATCAACAAAAAGAAAGACAAAAACCACATGGTCATCTCCACAGATGCTGAAAAAGCATTTGAAAATATTCAACATCCATTCATGATAAAAACTCTCAGCAAAATGGCTATAGAGGGCAAGTACCTCAACATAATAAAGGCCATGTATTATAAAACCACAGCCAAGGTTATACTGAACAGCGAGGAGCTGAAAGCATTTCCTCTGAGATCGGGAACTAGACAGGGATGCGCACTCTCCCCACTGATATTTAACATAGAACTGGAGGTCCTAGCCATGGCAATCAGACAAAACAAAGAAATACAAGGAATCCAGATTGGTAAAGAAGAAGTTAAACTGTCACTATTTGCAGATGATATGATATTGTACATAAAAAACCCTAATGACTCCACTCCAAAACTACTAGAACTGATATCAGAATACAGCAAAGTTGCAGGATACAAAATTAACACACAGAAATCTGTGGCTTTCCTATACACTAACAATGAACCAATAGAGAGAGAAATCAGGAAAACAATTCCATTCACAATTGCATCAAAAAGAATAAAATACCTAGGAATAAACCTAACCAAAGAAGTGAAAGACCTATACCCTGAAAACTACAAGTCACTCTTAAGAGAAATTAAAGGGGACAATAACAAAAGGAAACTCATCCCATGCTCATGGCTAGGAAGAATTAATATCGTCAAAATGGCCATCCTGCCCAAAGCAATATACAGATTTGATGCAATCCCTCTCAAATTACCAGCAACATTCTTCAATGAACTGGAACAAATAATTGAAAAATTCATATGGAAACACCAAAGACCCCGAATAGCCAAAGCAATCCTGAAAAAGAAGAATAAAGTAGGGGGATCTCATTCACCAACTTCAAGCTCTACTACAAAGCTATAGTAATCAAGACAATTTGGTACTGGCACAAGAACAGAGCCACAGACCAGTGGAACAGATAGAGACTCCAGAAATTAACCCAAACACATATGGTCAATTAATATTTGATAAAGGAGCCATGGACATACAATCACGAAATGACAGTCTCTTCAAACAGATGGTGCTGGCAAAGCTGGAGAGCTACACGTCGGGGAGCTACATGTAGGAGAATGAAACTGGACCACTGTTTAACCCCATACACAAAAGTTAATTCAAAATGGGTCAAAGACCTGAATGTAAGTCATGAAACCATTAAACTCTTAGCAAAAAACATAGACAAAAACCTTTAAGACATAAACATGAGTGACCTCTTCTTGAACATATCTCCCCGGGAAGGAAAACAACAGCAAAAATGAACAAGTGGGACTATATTAAGCTGAAAAGCTTCTGTACAGCAAAAGACACCATCAATAGAACAAAAAGGAACCCTACAGTATGGGAGAATATATTTGAAAATGACAGATCTGATAAAGGTTTGACGTCCAAAATATATAGAGCTCACACGCCTCAACAAACAAAAAACAAATAATCCAATTAAAAATTGGGCAGAGAATCTGAACAGTTCTCCAAAAAAGAAATACAGATGGCCAACAGACACATGAAAAGATGCTCCACATCACTAATTATCAGAGAAATGCAAATTACAACTACAATGGGATATCACTTCACACCAGTAAGGATGGCTGCCATCCAAAAGACAAACAACAACAAATGTTGGCGAGGCTGTGGAGAAAGGGGAACCCTCCTACACTGCTGGTGGGAATGTAAATTAGTTCAACCATTGTGTAAAGCAGTATGGAGGTTCATCAAAATGCTCAAAACAGACCTACCATATGACCCAGGAATTCCACTCCTAGGAATTTACCCTAAGAACGCAGCATTCAAGTTTGAGAAAGACAGATGCACCCCTATGTTTATCGCAGCACTATTTACAATAGCCAAGAATAGGAAGCAACCTAAATGTCCATCGGTAGATGAATGGATAAAGAAGAAGTGGTACATATACACAATGGAATACTACTCAGCCATAAGAAGAGGGAAAATTCTACCACTTGCAGCAACATGGATGGAGCTGGAGGGTATTATGCTCAGTGAAATAAGCCAAGTGGAGAAAGAGAAATACCAAATGATTTCACTCATCTGTGGAGTATAAGAACAAAGGAAAAACTGAAGGAAGAAAACAGCAGCGGAATTACAGAACCCAAAAATGGACTAAGAGGAACCAAAGGGAGAGGGACTGGGGAGGATGGGTGGGCAGGGAGGGATAAGAGGGGGGTGGGGGTGGGAAGAAAGGGGGTATTAAGATTAGCATGCATGGTGGGGGGAGGGAGAAAGGGGAGGGCTGTACAATACAGAGAAGACAAGTAGTGATTCTACGTTTTGCTATGCTGATGGACAGTGACTGTAATGTGGTTTATAGGGGGGACCTGTTATAGGGGAGAGCCTAGTAAATATAATATTCTTCATGTAAGTGTAGACTAAAGATTAAAAAAAAGGAAAGAAAGAAAGAAAAGGGGGATTACTCCTTGATAGGATAAAACTAATGGTAAATCAAAGATTAACGCATGCTTTAAATATCCTTAATTTTGATCACTTAAAGGGTGTCAGATGATCGGCTATGGAGGTACACTTTTCTGATAATATTCCTTTCTCTTAATAAAAAAAAAAATTACAGGAAAGACAGTGTCAAGATTAAGCAAAATTACATTTTTGGGTCAAATTCCAGATCTTTGGTCAGAATTAATTCTAACAGTTTCAGGTGTCCAAAATTTAACCATTTCTAGACTTTGCTTTTTAATTACATTAAGATTTTCTACATGTCTCTTCTACATTATTCTGAGCATATTTGAATTAAATTCCTATTTAGTTCTAGAGAACTCTTTCTTATAAAAGTTAGCAGTTTCATCAACCCTGTATTGGTCTTTCTTCTTGCTTGCATAAGCTGCTTTTGATAATAAGTGTAGTACCATTCCCCTATTATATTTCATCTGGCTTTATGTGACACATACTCAGGGTTACCTGGTTACCTGAAGTTTGTCTTACTTTTCCCTTACATAAAGGAACTTCGTCTCAAGCAGTAATTTTACTTTTGCTCTAAGACTGTACATAAATCTCTGATGAGATGACAACCACCTTTCCATATGTGAATCTCACTTAAGTAACAGCAACATTTTCACTGAGCTCAGAGCAGGGTGCGGCTGGAAAAGAAACAGTAGTAATCAATCCACGAAAAACCAAAGTCAATTAAGACTCTATTACTCTGACCCATGGGCAATCTGAAATGGTTCTTCTAAATTCAGTCCACAGGCATGATATAAGAATACATGAACAACAACAGAATGACTGAAGTTCAAGTTCCATCCCTCACCTTTTCCCCCTTCTAAAAGTAACCTCTATCCTGCAGTTGATGTACACTTTGGTGAGATTAAAAAAAACAAAAAAATAAAAAATTTCCAAATATATTCAACATAATATATATACAGAAGTAGTGCAGAAAATACTAGTGTACAATGGAATAAATAATTAAAAGGCAAATATCCATATAGCCATGATCCAGGTCAAGGATAACCATTTCCAAAACCCCAGAACACCATGCGTGGTCCCTTCTTGTCCCTCTTACCACAAATAACCTCTATCCTGACTTTTATGCTTACCTTTTTAAGGCTTTTTAAAAAATGAGTTTGTAACAGAAAACATTTTACTAGGGGTAACACTAGAAATAAGAGGAAAATAACTTGAGAAAGAAGTACATATCTTTCAGTCACCTTCCTTCCTCATTCAAATAAATAAAAAGAGCTACACAGGAAAATTAAGTGTATTTTTTCTGCTCAGGACAACTGTTTCAAGGGAAGAAGGCTCTGTAGATAAAAATCAATTACTTCGAGGGCGGAGCCAAGATGGTGGCATGAGTAGAGCAGAAGAAATCTCCTCTCAAAACCATATATATTTTTGAAAATACAACAAAAACAACTATCCCTAAAAGAGAGACCAGAAGATACAGGACAACTGCCAGGCTACACTTACACCTGCAAGAAACCAGTGCCATGCAAAGGGGGTAAGATACAAGCCGTGGCCTGGGGTGATCCAAGCACCCCACACCACAGCTCCCGGTGGGAGGAGAGGAGTTGGAGCAGGGAGGGAGAGGGAGCCCAGGACAGCTAAATAGCCACCCCTAGCCATCCGCACCAGAGCAAAGACACACAGTGCGTGGGGTGCTCGATACTAGGGAAATGGGACAGTAAAACCTGCAAGTGGGTCCCCATAGCCGGCGCCCCTGGGACAAAGAAAAGCAAGTGCTTTTTTAAAGGTTTAAAGGGACAGGGACCCCACACCAAGACTGAAACGTCCCAGAATACTTAGCACAGCAGCTGGGGATCCCAGGGAACTCCAGGCGCCCTAACCCCCTTGGCGCCAGTGCAACTCGGAGGCCCCTCACGGAGATAAACAGCCTCCCACCTGTTTCCCCTCCAACGCTGCTCCACCATATTGGAGCAGGAGCCTGAGGCGGGCCATGCCCACAGCAGCAGGGCAGACAATCTTTCACAGCAGCTGGGCAGGAATTAGAAACCCTGTCTGCACGCAGCTGCCCAGCACAAGCCGCTAAGGGTTGCCGTTCTGCCAGGAGAGGAAGGCCACAAACCAGCAAGAAGGTATGTTCTCCCAGCCAACACACGCGCCAGCTCCCCACAACTACCTCTATCACCATGAAAAGGCAGAAGAATTTGATCCAAACGAGACTAACCCAGACATCCTCCTCTAAGAAAGAATCTGGGGAGGTAGAACTAACCAACCTCCCTGAAAAAGAAATCAAAATAAAGGTCATAACCATGCTGATGGAGCTGCAGAGAAATATGCAAGAGCTAAAGGATGAAGTCCAGAAGGAGATTACAGAAATGAAACAATCTCTAGAAGGATTTATAAGCAGAATGGATTAAGATGCAAGAGGCCATTGATGGAATAGAAACCAGAGAACAGGAACGCATAGAAGCTGATGCAGAGAGATATAAAAGGATCTCTAGGAATGAAACAATATTAAGAGAACTGTGGGACCAGTCCAAAAGGAACAATATCCACCTTATAGGGGTACCAGAAGAAGAAGCGAGAGAAAAACGGATAAAAAGTGTATTTGAAGAAACAATTGCTGGAAACTTCCCCAAACTGGGGGAGGAAATAATCATTCCGACAACAGAAGTACACAGAACTCCCAATACAAGAGACCCAAGGAGGATAACACCAAGAAACATAATAATTACAATGGCAAAGATCAAGAACAAGGACAGAGTTTTAAAGGCAGCTGGAGAGAGGAAAAATGTCACCTATAAAGGAAAACCCATCAGGCTATCATCAGACTTCTCAACAGAAACCTTACAGGCCAGAAGAGAATGGCATGATATATTTAATGCAATGAAACACAAGGGCCATGAACCAAGAATACTATATCCAGTATGATTATCATTTAAATATGAAGGAGGGATTAAACAATTCCCAGACAAGCAAAAGTTGAGGGAATTTGCCTCCCACAAACTACCTCTACAGGGTATTTTAGAGGGACTGCTCTAGACGGGGGCACTCCTAAGGCTAAACAGATGTCACCAGAGAAAATAAACTCACAGCAAAGAAAGCAGACCAACCAAATACTAACTAAAGGCAAAAAATAAAATCAAATACCCACAAAAGCAGTCAACGGAAACACAGAAGAACACAGAATAAAACACCCAACATATAAAGAATGGAGGAGGAGGAATAAGAAGAGAGAAAAATAAAGAATCATCAGTGTCTATAAAAGCTCAATAAGCAAGTTAAGTTCGGCACTAAGATACTAAAGAAGCTAACCTTGAACCTTTGGTAACCATGAATCTAAAGCCTGCAATGGCAATAAGTACATATCTTTCAAAAATCACCCTAAATGTAAATGGACTGAGTGCACCAATCAAAAGACACAGAGTAATAGAATGGATAAAAAATCAAGACCCATCTATATGCTGCTTACAAGAGACCCCTCTCAAATCCAAAGACATGCAGACTAAAAGTCAGGGATGGAAAAAGATAGTCCATGCAAACAACAGGGAGAAAAAAGCAGGTGTTGCAGTACTAGTATCAGATAAAATAGACTTCAAAACAGAGAAAGTAACAAGAGATAAAGAAGGCATTACATAATGATAAAGGGTTCAGTCCAACAAGAGGATATAACCATTATAAATATATATGCACCCAACACAGGAGCACCAGCATATGTGAAATAAATACTAACAGAACTAAAGGAGGAAATAGAATGCAATGCATTCATTTTAGGAGACTTCAACACACCACTCGCTCCAAAGGATAGATCCACCAGACAGAAAATAAGTAAGGACACAGAGGCACTGAACAACACACTAGAACAGATGGACCTAATAGACATCTACAGAACTCTACATCCAAAAGCAACAGGATATACATTCTCCTCAAGTGCACATGGAACATTCTCCAGAATAGACCACATACTAGCTTACAAAAAGAGCCTCAGTAAATTCCAAAATATTGAAATTCTACCAACCAATTTTTCAGACCACAATGGAATAAAACTAGAAATAAATTGTACAAAGAAAGCAAAAAGGCCCAAAAACACATGGAGGCTTTAACAACATGCTCCTAAAAAATGAATGGATCAACAACCAAATTAAAATAGAGATCAAACAAATGACAACAACAACACAAAGCCCCAACTTCTGTGGGACACAGCAAATGCACTCTTACGAGGAAAGTATATAGCAATCCAGGCAGATTTAAAGAAGGAAAAACAATCCCAAATGAACAGCCTAATGTCACAATTATTGAAATTGGAAAAAGAAGAACAAATGAGGCCTAAAGTCAGCAGAAGGAGGGACATAATAAAGATAAGGGAAGAAATAAAAAAAATCGAGAAGAATAAAACAATAGAAAAAATCAATCAAACCAAGAGCTGGTTCTTTGAGAACATAAACAAAATAGATAAGCCTCTAGCCAGACGTATTAAGAGAAAAAGAGAATCAACACACATCAACAGAATCAGAAACGAGAAAGGAAAAATCACGACAGACCCCATAGAAATACAAAGAATTATTAGAGAATACTATGAAAACCTATATGCTAACAAACCGAAAAACCCAGAATGGACAGCTTCTAAGAAAAATACAACCTCCCAACACTGACCAAGGAAGAAACACAAAATCTAAGCAAACTAATTACCAGCAAAGACATTGAAGTGGTAATCAAAAAACTACCCAGGAACAAAACACCCAGGCCAGATGGATTTACCTCGAAATTTTATCAGACATACAGAGAAGACATAATACCCATTCTCCTTAAAATTTTCCAAAAAATAGAAGAGGAGGGAATACTCCCAAACTCATTCTATGAAGACAACATTACCCTAATACCAAAACCAGGCAAGGAACCCACTAAAAAGGAAATTACAGACCAATATCTCTGATGAACATAGATGCAAAAATACTCAACAAAATATTAGCAAAATTAATTCAAGAATACATCAAGAGGATCATACACCATGATCCAGTGGGATTCATTTCAGGGATGCAATGATGGTACAACATTTGAAAATCCATCAACATCATCCACCACGTAAACAAAAAGAAGGACAAAAACCACATGATCATCTCCACAGATGCTGAAAAAACATTCGACAAAATTCAACATCCATTCATGATAAAAGCTTGCAACAAAATGGGTATAGAGGGCAAGGACCTCAATACAATAAAGGTCATATATGATAAGCCCACAGCCAACATCATACTGAACAGCAAGAAGCTGAAAGCTTTTCCTCTAAGATCGGGAACAAGACAAGGAAGCCCACTCTCCCCACTGTTATTCAACATAATACTGGAGGTCCTAGCCATGGCAATTAGACAAAACAATGAAATAGAAGGAATCCAGATTGGTAAAGAAGTTGTTAAATTGTCACTATCTGCAGATGACATGATATTATACATAAAAAACCATAAAGACTCCACTCCAAAACTACTAGAACTAATATCGGAATTCAGCAAAGTTGCAGGATACAAAATTAACACACAGAAATCTGTGGCTTTCCTATGTACTAACAATGAACTAATAGAAAGACAAATCTGGAAAACAATTCCATTCACAATAGCATCAAAAATAATAAAATACCGAGGAATAAACCTAACCAAGGAAGTGAAAGACTTATACCCTGAAAACTATAAGATACTCTTAAGAGGAATTGAAGAGGAGACTAAGAAATGGAAACTCATCCCATGCTCCTGGCTAGGAAGAATTAATATTGTCAAAATGGCCATCCTACCCAATGCAATGTAATACAGATTCAATGCAATCCCTATCAAATTACCAACAGCATCCTTCAAAGAACTGGAACAAATGGTTCAAAAATTCATATGGAAACACCAAAGACCCCAAATAGCTAAAGCAATCCTGAGAAGGAAGAATAAAGTGGAGGGGATCTCACTCCCCAACTTCAAGCTCTACTACAAAGCCACAGTAATCAAGACAATTTGGTACTGGCACAAGAACAGACTCACAGACCAATGGAACAGAATATAGACTCCAAACATTAACCCAAACATCTATGGTCAATTAATATTTGATAGAGGAGCCATGGACATACAATGGGGAAATGACAGTCTCTTCAACAGATGGTGCTGGCAAAACTGGACAGCTACATGTAAGAGAATGAAACTGGATCACTGTCTAACCCCATACACAAAAGTAAATTCAAAATGGATCAAAGACCTGAATGTAAGTCATGAAACCATAGAACTGTTAGAAGAAAACATAGGCAAAAATCTCTTAGACATAAACATGAGTGACCTCTTCTTGAACGTATCTCCCGGGCAAGGGAAACAAAAGCAAAAATGAACAACTGAGACTATATCAAGCTGAAAAGCTTCTGTACAGCAAAGGACACCATCAATAGAACAAAAAGGTATCCTACAGTATGGAAGAATATATTCATAAATGACAGATCCAATAAAGGGTTGACATCCAAAATATATAAAGAGCCCACACACCTTAACAAACGAAAAGCAAATAATCCAATTAAAAAATGGGCAGAGGAGCTGAATAGACAGTTCTCCAAGAAAGAAATTCAGATGGCCAACAGACACATGAAAAGATGCTCCACAGCGCTAGTTATCAGGGAAATGCAAATTAAAACCACAATGAGATATCACCTCACACCAGTAAGGATCGCCACCATCCAAAAGACAAACAACAACAAATGTAGGCAAGGATGTGGAGAAAGGGGAACCCTCCTACACTGCTGGTGGGAATGTAAATTAGTTCAACCATTGTGAAAAGCAGTATGGAGGTTCCTCAAAATATTCAAAATAGAAATACCATTTGACCCAGGAATCCCACTTCTAGGAATTTACCTTAAGAATGCAGCACTCATGTTTGAAAAAGACAGATGCACCCCTATGTTTATTGCAGCACTATTTAGAATAGCCAAGATATGGAAGCAACCTAAATGTCCTTCAGTAGATGAATGGATAAAGAAGATGTGGTATATACACACAATGGAATATTACACAGCCATAAGAAAAAAACAGATCCTACCATTTGCAACAATATGGATGGAGCTAGAGGGTATTATGCTCAGTGAAATAAGCCAGGCAGTGAAAGACAGGTACCAAATGATTTCACTCATATGTGGAGTATAAGAACAAAGAAAAACTGAAGGAACAAAACAGCAGTGGAATCACAGAACCCAGGAATGAACTAAGTTACCAAAGGGAAAGGTTCTAGGGATGATGGGTGGGAAGGGAGGGATAAGGGCGGGGGGAAAAAAAGCGGGCATTACAATTAGCATGTGCAGTGTTGTGTGGGGGAATGGGAGGGTTGTACAACACAGAGAAGACAGCTTGCTATGCTGATGGACAATGACTATAGTGGGGTGTGTGGGGGGGACTTGGTGAGGGGGGGAGCCTGGTAAACTTGTGTTCTTCATGTAATTGTAGATTAATGATAGCAAAAAAAAAATACATCAAGGGGATCATACACCATGACCAAGTGGGATTCATCCCAGGGATGCAACGATGGTACAACATTCGAAAATCCATCAACATCATCCACCACATCAACAAAAAGAAGGACAAAAACTACATGATCATCTCCATAGATGCTGAAAAAGCATTCAACAAAATTCAGCATCCATTTATGATAAAAATTCTCAGCAAAATGGGTATACAGGGCAAGTACTTCAACATAATAAAAGCCATATCATATAAGCCCACAGCCAACATCATACTGAACAGCGAGGAGCTGAAAGGTTTTCCTCTGAGATCGGGCAAGACAGAGATGCCCACTCTCCACCCTGTTACTCAACATAGTACTGGAGGTCCTAGCCATGGCAATTAGACAATCAAAGAAATACAACCAATCCAAATTGGTAAAGAAGAAGTTAAACTGTCCCTATTTGCAGATGACATGCCATTGTACATAAAAAACCATAAAGACTCCACTCCAAAACTACTAGAACTAATATTGGAATTCAGCAAAGTTGCAGGATACAAAATTAACACACAGAAATCTGTGGTTTTCCTATGCACTAACAATGAAGTAACAGAAAGAGAAATCAGGAAAACAATTCCACTCACAACTGCATCAAAAAGAATAAAATACCTAGGAATAAACTTAACCAAGGAAGTGAAAGACCTATACCCTGAAAACTATAAGATACTCTTAAGAGAAATTAAAGAGGGCACTAGCAAATGGAAATTCATCCCATGCTCTTGGCTAGGAAGAATTAATATCAAAATGGCCATCCTGCCCAAAGCAACATACAGATTTGATGCAATCCCTCTCAAATTACCAACAACATTCTTCAATGAACTGGAACAAATAGTTCAAAAATTCATATGGAAACACCAAAGACCCCAAAAAGTCAAAGTAATCCTGAGAAGGAAGAATAAAGTGGGGGGATCTCACTCCCCAACTTCAAGCTCTACTACAAAGCCACAGTAATCAAGACAATTTGGTACTGGCACAAGAACAGAGCCACAGACCAGTGGAACAGAACAGAGACTCCGGATATTAACCCAAACATCTATGGTCAATTAATATTTGATAAAGGAGCCATGGACATACAATGGGGAAATGACAGTCTCTTCAACAGATGGTGCTGGCAAAACTGGACAGCTACATGTAAGAGAATGAAACTGGATCACTGTCTAACCCTATACACAAAAGTAAATTCAAAATGGATCAAAGACCTGAATATAAGTCATGAAACCATAGAACTCTTAGAAGAAAACATAGGCAAAAATCTCTTAGACATAAACATAAGTGACTTCATGAACATATCTCCCCAGGCAAGGGAAACAAAAGCAAAAATGAACAAGTGGGACTATATCAAGCTGAAAAGCTTCTGTACAGCAAAGGACATGATCAATAGAACAAAAAGATACCCTACAGTGTGGGAGAATATATTCATAAACGACAGATCTGATAAAGGGTTGACATCCAAAAAATAAAACGTGCTCATGCACCTCAACAAAGAAAAAGCAAATAATCCAATAACAAATGGGCCAAGTAGCTTAACTGACAGTTCTCTAAAGAAGAAATTCAGATGGCCAACAGACACATGAAAAGATGCTCCACATCGCTAGTCATCAGAGAAATGCAAATTAAAACCACAGTGAGATATCACCTCACACCAGTAACGACAGCCACCATCCAAAAGACAAACACCAAATGTTGGCGAGGTTGTGGAGAAAGGGGAACCCTCCTACACTGCTGGTGGGAATGTAAATTAGTTCAACCTTTGTGGAAAGCAGTATGGAAGTTCCTCAAAAAGCTCAAAATAGACATACCATTTGACCCAGGAATTCCACTTCTAGGAATTTACCCTAAGAATGCAGCAACCCAATTTGAAAAAGACAGATGCACCCCTATGTTTATCGCAGCACTATATAGAATAGCCCCTGTAATGGAAGCAACCTAAATGTCCATCAGTAGATGAAGGGACCAAGAATGTGGTACATATACACAATGGAATATTATTCAGCTTTAAGAAGAATACAAATCATACCATTTGCAACAACATGGATGGAGCTAGAGGGTATTATGCTCAGTAAAATAAGACAGGCAGAAAAAGACAAGTATCAAATGATTTCACTCGTATGTGGAGTATAAGAACAAAGAAAATCTGAAGGAACAAAACAGCAGCAGAATCACAGAACCCAAGAATGGACTAACAGTTACCAAAGGGAAAGGGACTAGGGAGGATGGGGGGGAAGGGAGGGATAAGGTGGGTAAAAAGAAAGGGGGCATTACGATTAGCATGTATAATACGGGGGGGGCATGGGGAAAACTGTGCAACACAGTGAAGACAAGTAGTGATTCTACAGCATCTTAGTACGCTGATGGACAGTGACTGTAATGGGGTCTGATAGGGGGACTTGGTGAAGGGGGGAGCCTAGTAAACATAATGTTCTTCCTGTAATTGTAGATTAATGATAACAACAACAACAACAAAATAACCCAGATAACTAATAAAATGTTAAGATTGTGAAAAAAAAGAAAAAATCAATTACTTCATTTTATACAAATTCCCCTTGTTTCCCAAGAAAGAATTAATTTTCAATAAGCCATGTGGAAAAAGACAAATACCGTATGATTCCACTTATTTTTGGAATATAAAAACAAAGCAAAAGAGAAGGAACGAAACTGTATTAGACTCATAGACACTGAGAAGTGACTACTGGTTACCAAGGGGGAAGGGAGTGGGTGGGGGGGCAGGTAGGGGACCTGTTGAACAACTGTAATGCACATTTGATGTATTTCAAGAAATGTTTTTGTAAAGAGAAAGATCATGGCTATTAATATATCTTTGAAATTGCTCTTAATCAGAACAAACTGTGCATAAAGGTCATCTAAATCTTTGGGGAGATTAATTGATTTTCCTACCTGTAGAACTTTCCCATGGACCACAGTTCCAAGGACTCCCGAACACAGTCTTGGAGTTAACCCTCTGAACAACCCACGCTTCCCATCAATGCTTGCAATGTGCCGAGCTAAGAACAAAGTCAGAGATTTAAATTCTAGTCAAGAGATGGATACATAGAAATTTTAAGGCAACAAATGCTTTCTATACATTTTCTTTCAGTAACTCCTGCCTATCACAGTTCTCGATGTCATTCAATTCCAAATAATTTAATGACACCTACCATAGCAAAAGAGACCAGGAAGCTGACATACTTGCCGCCCAAAAATATTTCGTCCTATGTTTGGAGGAAGAGGCTCATACCCCACCTTTAAACACAAGAGAATATATCAATACTCAGCAATATTCCCCAAGGCCGCCTTGGTTGCAAGGTCTTTAATAAATTACAGAATTAGGGTTATTAATTTTTAACATAAGTTAAAATGCAGTGCATGTTTTCAAAGGCAATGATGAGGTACCATACTTGTCAGTTTTCTATTTTGTCACGTGATAAGACTGGTTTCACTACACCCTGAGTTTTAGTCTGGTTTAAACACTGTAAAGTCAACAATGTAGCAGAGATAGCCTTATTTACAACTGAAGACAGAATAAGGGGACTTTTGTGTTAGGAAAGATACAGTTTACTGAGGAGGCTCAAGTAATTTTTAAGAAAATCTAACACTTTCTTTTTTTATATTTGGACAAAATGAGAAGACTAAGCCAGCATCAACTTCAAATTTTGGCTAGCAAGACAAAACGCCTTTAGGTATAATTGACTAATTCACCTGGGAAATCATTATAAACTAAGTTCATATTAAATAAGCACAGTCATTAACAATCCAATGAAGGCCATTTTAGAGTTAATGATTATCATTTTATTTCTACAGTATGTTCGGAATTTTCAGCGCTAAAGGGCTACTTGAAGAATGAACACTGCAGAAAGATTGCTATTGCTGATTCTTAACCTGTTCAATTAACTCCTGACTGAGGTCCCTGAAACTGGTGCTGTGCGTCTATTTTTAAAACTGAGTATTTGGGAATTTCACCAAAACCCCTGAGATGGCTACACACAGATATTGTGTGATCAAGGTTAAGTATATTCAGGTTTTGAGGCAAGAGCTTTATATGTCACTAGAAAACCTTGCCTTCTGAAGAAATACTGAGTAATGAGCCTATACCAGATTTGTTGCAAAATGCCGTCACCTCAGATACAAATGTGCCAATTGTTTCAGGACTCCTAGTGAATTTCAGTGAAAGTCTTTATTCTTGGTTCAAGGAACTTATTTTGAAATAGCCTTTTATATGTAGAATCTAAATCTGCAGGGATCAACTCAGCACCACATAATTTGGATTAGAATCAACTCAAGAACAAGAAATGTGGCCCTTCCTAGTGTCTTGCATATATTTTTGACAGAAAGATAGAAGGTGAGGATTGGACTTCTAAAACTGCTCCCTTCCTTCGTACAGTACATAACATAATTAACTCAACTCTCAAGAACAGTTTAAAAAATAAATGACCTGCTCATCACAGGGAAATCTAGAAAGGCAATTGAAAATACTATCTAATAGTCTATCATCAGCTAAAGCCCAGGGTACTTGCCTGTGAATATATCATTTAAGAACTATTTCACAGCAGCTTAGAAACTAACACATATGCTTAAACTTGCCAAAACTTTCAGCTTAAGTGATTTCCAGCTCTGACAATGTAATTTTCACTGCTCAGTGGATTTTTCCGAAAATTTGACTCAGCCACCCCTTCATTATCACTTCTGAATGAACTCCTTGTGTTTATCTGGGTATCTGGTGCTAAAATCTCAGAACAAAATACCAGCAGGATCAGTAAAAAATGAAGAAAAACTGATAAACTGTTGGCTCCCCTTTAATTTCAAATTTGTCTGCAACAGATTTCATGTCTTGAGTTTGCGGCGGGGGAGGAGAGATGAATGCTAATTTCAAAGGGGCGAGAAGGGGGGGCTGGAAAGTCCTTGGGGGCAACCAGCCAGGCAACCTCAGGAAAGAAAAAACGCAGTTCGGAGGAGCCACCCAGCCCGGAGGCAGCTGGTTACAGGGCAACGGGCGGCCTCACCGACCGTCAGGGAGGCAGGACTTCGGGAAGGCCCGCGAGCAGTGGAGCGCTGCTGGCGGTAGAAGCTACCCCCGACGGGAAGGAAGGGCCAGCGCCCCGGGAGACTACAGCCCGGGAAGTCTGGAGCCGATCCTCGGGCGCTGTAGGCAGCGGGGACCCAACAGGCCGCCGGGCGGGGAAAGGAAAGGAACGGCGACGACTCATACCTGGATGAGCACCTTCACATACATGAGAGGCTGGGACAGGATGGTGAGTCCGGAGCCCAGGATGACCTGACTGGCCGCGTCCGCCATGACGGCACTCGCCGACCGACAGATTGAGCCACCAAGCGACCTAGACGCTCCGGATCACGTGCCAGGGCCGCGGCTCCGCTGGCCCGCCCGCGGCGCGCGCCTCCCGCTCAGGTCCCGCCCGCCGCCCAGCACTCGCTTGCGAGCGCCTGCCGTTGCTCGGGGCGGGGCGGGGCGGGGCGGGGCGGTGGGCGGGGCTTACGGACCCCGGCCGCATGCGTTCTGTAGTGGGAATCCGCGGCAGGTTCTCCGGCGCTTGCGCAGGCCAGTAACATCCGGAGGGAGAAGAATGGGCGTGGCAATGGGGGTGTGTGACCGTGACGGCGAAGGCAAGGTCGGGGGAATAAAAAGAAAATCATTCTTCCTGATGCTTCGCTTCCGCACTTGCACTTTGGGCATAATCAACGTACGGTCCAAAGGTATACAGCTTGAGAACCATAAATTATCTAATGGCCGTCAAAAACTAGATAAGTCTGATACAGACTTATAAATCCATCAGCGGGTAGCTATTCATGCATTTATTCTTTAAATATAACCTCAGAAATGCCTTCTCTGACCTCTACTGAATTTACCTCCGCCTTATTTCCCACCGTATGGTCCTGTAGCACTTAGCATTGTCTGAAATTGTCTCTTCCACTAAAATGTTAAGTTCTGGCTCTTTCCTCCATCTTCCGGTGTTGCCATCATGGTGCGTGTGAATGACCTGGCCAGTGCTCTAAAGAGCATCAACAATGCCAAAAAGGGGCAAAAGCCAGGTTCTTAATTAGGCCAGTGTGGGGAAGTTGGGCTTGCCATGGCCAGAATCCTCACCAACTTAAACCACCTGATGATGTAACTGGCATGTTGCTAGGCTACCGCTTCCACACCTTTAGGCAATAAGGTATTACAACACTATATAGAGAGCTCGGCCCAGTGCTCTGGGCGGAGGTAGAGACGCTAGTGCTTGACCTACCGCCAGAGAACAAGACGGGTAATAAACCCTTTCACCCCAAAGAACGTTTTGCTGTCAATTTCTTTGGTCACACTGAATCCATAGCGAATTTGCCAGGGGCTGAAACCCATTGGCAAGACAGCCGTGCTCGACAGTCATCCTTGGGTTTCTAACTGTAATGATGAAGCATGGATTACATTGATGAATTTGAAATCATTGATGATCACAGAGCTGGGAAAATTGTGAATCTCCCAGCAGCTTAAACAAGTGTGGAGCGATCAGCCCCAGGTTTGATGTAGAGCTCATAGATTGAGAAAAATGGCAGAATAACCTCTCCTTCTGTCAGATTGGTTTCATTGTACTGACAACTTCAGCTGGTATTATGGACCATGAAGAAGCAAGAGCTTCTTCTCACACAGAAGGGAAAATCCTGGGATTCTTTTTCTAGAGATGTAATACACATTTGCAAATAAAATGCCTCAGTGGACTGGGTGCTTCCCTCAGTCTTTCTGAACTTTACAGCAGAGTTGTAAAAGTGTTTGCAGCATTGTACAGCCTTTGTGTTAATTGGTGAATGCGGTTCCCCTGAAGTGAACAAAAAAGTCTTGACCTGTGATGACTCGCACCATCATTCTCATGGTTTTCCAAAGGACGGGGAGGTATCTGGCCCTGGATGGTTGATTCTGGGTTAGGGTCCAGGTAGTGAAGCTGTCCCTTTCTGGAGTTTTCTATTAACCTTGGAAGAAGTGATGCATTTCCTGTTTTTAGCTTGACAGTAATATGTCATGCACTATTGTTAACTGCCCTAATTGTATATGGCTACGGTCAATATGTAACTGCTTATAAGGAAGCAGACAATGAGAGCCCACAGCTCATTAACACTCATCACAAAGTAAATTTGGATGGCACGACAGGAGGATTTTAGTAATATGTGTTTGTAAAATGTCATTTTAAAAAATGAGACATTTTTTTAAACTAGCTACACTATTAAAAAAAACAGCTCTGTGAGCTCAGGAACCCTTACAGCCTTCATTCACTGCTGTATACTCAGTGCCTGGCACTTACTAGGTGTGCAGTGAACATTTATTGCATTAATGAAAAAATTGAAAAGTGTCCATCAGGTTACAGGCTATTAGAGGCAAAAAGAAAAAGGCATTGTCTTTACCGCTTCAGACCCCAGCTCACATGCTCTGTATCAATGCTGTGTGAGGCAGAGCATGACTCAGAGACTTAAGTACCCAGAGAAGACTTGGATTTGGATCCTGGATCACCTTTGTATCCAAATGATTCAGAAGTTGTTTTATCTTCTTATTTTAAATTTTTGTATCTAAACTTGAGGATGACACTACTGCCTACCTCTCAGGGTTATTACTGAGTGTTAAGTTGTGCGTAGGATAAGATTTTTTCTAACTATATTGAAATAGTTTTAATTAATATTGTCCTATACTTAGCTAGGTGATATTGGGAGGCAGTTTACAAAGTGGGAACGAGCTTTGGAGTCCAGTGGACCTGGTCTGGATTACACCTCTACCAGTTATGAACTGTGTGACCTTAGAGACAGGACCTCTTTCAACCTTAGACAAACCTGTACAATAATATCTATTGTTGTGAGAGTTGAATGAAATAATATGTTTATCCAGCATGGTACACAAAAATATGTCATTGTATCTTTTAGAGTTGTAAGATTTAGTTGCTTATAACTAAATGAAGCAGTTTTTAAAAATGTTTTTATGAAGGTATTATTGATATACATATACTCTTATGAAGGTTTCACATGAAAAAACAATGTGGTTACTACAGTTACCCATATTATCAAGTCCCCACCCATACCCCAATGCAGTCACTGTCCATCAGTGTAGTAAGATGCCACAGATTCAATATTTGCCTTCTCTGTGCTACACTGTTTTCCCTGTGATCCCCGACGCCATGTATACTAAACATAATACCCCTCAATCCCCTTCTCCCTCCCTCCCCACCAGCCCTCCCACAACCCTCCCCTTTGGTAACCACTAGTCCCTTCTTGGAGTCTCTGAGTCTGCTACTATTTTGTTCCTTCAGTTTTGCTTCATTGTTATACTCCACAAATGAGGGAAATCATTTGGCACTTGTCTTTCTCTGCCTGGCTTATTTCACTGAGCATAATGTCCTCCAGCTCCATCCATGTTGTTGCAAATGGTAGGATTTGTTTCTTATGGCTGAATAGTATTCCATTGTGTATATGTAGCACATCTTTATCCATTCATCTACTGATGGACACTTAAGTTGCTTCTATTTCTTGGCTAGTGCTGTGATAAACATAGGGGTGCATATGTCTTTTTCAAACTCGGCTGCTGTATTCTTAGGGTAAATTCCTAGAAGTGGAATTCCAGGGTCAAATGGTATTTCTATTTTGAGCTTTTTGAGGAACCTCCATACTGCTCTCCACAATGGTTGAACTAATTTACTAGGGACAGATTTTGAAGTGATATTTTAAAACAAGAAGAAGTCACTTGTTAAGATTCGACATCCACTCCTGATTTTTAAAACTCTCATTAAAAAGTAGGAAAGATAGTCGATTTCTGGACACCCATCCCTGATCAATTTCCTTCCCTATTACCTAAGTAGGTTGCTACCTAGGGCAAATTGGGTTGCCTAAATTTGTTGTTTTTATCATTCCTGCTCTTGTCTTTTTATTTCTGCTATGTATGTATGTATTTCTAAACATTATAGTATTGGTTTACATGTTGGCTTTTTTTAATAAATGCTAATCCTTCCACAACTTTACTCCTTCCCCCAGATTGGGGAAGTTTTCAGCAATTACCTACTCAGAGACCCTTCTATCCCTTTTCCTCTCTCTTCTTCTTCTTGTACCCCTATAATGCAAATATTGTTCCATTTTGATTGGTCACACAGTTCTCTCAATATTCTTTCATTCATAGAGATCCTTTTTTCTCTCTGTGCCTCAGCTTCTTTGTATTCCTTTTCTCTAGTTTCTATTTCATTTATCATCTCCTCCACTGTATCTAATCTGCTTTTAATATCCTCCATTGTGCTCTTCAATGATTGGATCTCCAACCGGAATTCATTCCTGAGTTCTTGAATATCTTTCCATACCTCCATGAGCATGTTAATGATTCTCATTCTGAACTCCCTTTCAGGATGATTCATGAGGTCGATGTCATTTAAATGTTTCTCAGGAGTTGTATTAATAATTTTACTCTGAACTGGGTTCCTTTGGTGTTTCATATTTGTATATGGCACCCTCTAGTGTCCAGAAGCTCTACTCTCTGGAGTTGCTCAGCCCCTGAAGCAATGTCGGGGGTTGCAGGGGAGTAGTATTGTTGCCTGGGGGGAGGAAAGAGCTATTTCCTGCTTCTCGGCTGCTATGCCTGTCTCCACCACCTGGATAAATGGGCTGAGCACTCAGGTATATGCTTTTCATTTGTAGTTGCTGTAGATAGATCTTCCCTCTGGCGGACCTAATGCCAGGGTAGCCACTTTGTGAGCCAGTTGGGGCTGGCTGGGAGAAAGGCACAGTAGGCTGCATATCAGAGAAGGTGTCCTTGGAGCTGTGTAGCCTGCCAGGGAGCTGGAGCACCTGAAGATTGTGAAGGCTCCCAACCTGCTGGGCAGAGTGTACCCAGACAATTCTGTCTACCTGTCCTTTCTCCTGAGCAGTAAGCTCTGTGCAATCCTTGCCCCTTTAGCAGTTCTCTTGCTAAGGGCTTCCTTGTTAGGATGTCTCTCAGATGCCTGCCTTTCTTTTGTCCCAGAGCAGCTGGATATGGATCTCTGCTTTCCACTCATGGCCGGAATCTCAGTCTCTCCAGGAATTCTGCCTCTCTTAGCTTTTCAGCCCCCTAATCATGAGAGTACCATGCAAGCACCATAAAATGTAAGTTTGTGCTCCCAGAGCAGATATCCGGAGTTAGGTATTCAGCATTCTCAGGCCTCTACTCCCTCCCTGCTCCATTTCTCTTCCTCCTGCTGGTGAGCTGGGGTGGGGGAAGGGCTTGGGTCCTGCCGGGCCACAGGTTTGGTACATTAACTTGTTCCATGAGGTCTGCTCTTTTCTCCAGGTGTATGCAGTCTGGCACATCCCACTTTCCTGTTGCTCTTTCAGGATTAGTTGTATTAATTATATTTTCATATTACATGTGGTTTTAGGAGGAAGTCTCTGTCTTACCTCTCACACCACCATCTTTAATTCTCTAAATCTGGCAGTTTTTAGACATGAATATAATCAATGTCTAACAACAGCGTCTAACCAGCCATTGTCTGATATCTACAGAGATCATTTAGCAAGAGGACTCTCTTCATGGTGGTGCCATGGTTCTTGTTTGCAGAGTCGAAGAATGAACTTAGCAAGCTGTCAAGGTAGGAGAACCAGAGCAGAGGCTTTTATTGAGAGATACAGTGAGAGGACAAAGCTCCTGGCTCTTGCCAGGAGGGGTTAAGAGAGCCCAGGGTGGTGCGTTGTATAGGGGATTTATAGGCAGTTGAGGACTTTTGGGAACTCAGGGCTTAGAGTGTGGACTTGTAACACCTGCCCTGCCCTCAAGGTGGGCTGAGTTGTCTGTTTGCTAGGGCTGTTTATAGTGAAGTCACCATGGGTTATGCTGAGATACCCTTGCAGAACACTCAAACATTCCAGGGCAAGTTGCTCCTGGTCTTTTGATCTTTAACTGATCTCACTGAAGATGGCTATATTCCTAGTCTGGTATCTTTACCCTAGAGAATTAGTGTGACCTTGACTTTGCATAATGCTGAACACAGGGTTTCTATAGGGATTTTACATTGTTACATTGCTTTGACTATAAATATACTGCCTTTTTTTTCCCTGGAGGCCCTCACCCTACTCTGACTACACCCATGGCCCCTGTCTCAGTGGATTTGTGCACTGGTGGTACCAACAAAATATACACTGTCTCTTTTACTGTATTGAAAATAATCTGTGTATAACTGGACCTGCTCAGTTCAAACCTGAGTTGTTCAAGGATCAAGTGTATTACTTTGAATGTGAATTTGATACCGGGGTTTTTGTTTGCACAGGTGAAGAATGAACTTAGCAAACAGTTAAGGTAGGAAAACCAGGGAGACTTTTATTGAGAGATACAGTTATAAGAAAATAGTAATTTATCCTCCATTTGCCCCATGGTCCCAAGCACATAAGCCAGTGAGAATTATGCCTGGGCTTGCCTGGGCTTACCCCACCTTATCTCTAAACATCCCGACCCTCCCACAAGGCAACAGGCCAGGCAGATCTGCCACAAAAAAGGCACGTTTTGCACCACGCTGCTGCCCTCTCTTTCTCTCTGTCTCTCTGTCCCCCTGCTCTCCCTGCTCTCTCTCTCTCTTCCTCTCCCTCTCTCTCTGTCCCACTGCTCCCTCTCTCTCTCTCTCTCTTCACCCCCTCCCTCTGGGGCAGCCACTTTCTCTTTCAGATAATAAAGTCTCTTGCGTGGGCCTGTGTCTCCTGAGTCGTTCTGGGTAAGGAGGGTCATGGTGAGATACCCTTTCATTAGTACCATGACTTCGGATGAGGCTCTCCCATTGACTTTGCTCTTCCTCTGGGAACCTGAGCTGCTTTGGGAACCCTCACTGCCCAGTCCTCCATAGGCTCACCATCCATTTCCCCGGTTGCTCGTCTTCTTGCCCAACACCGGCCTTCAATTTGGTAAGTCTCCCCTTCATGGTAGACTTTAATGTCCCTTTGGAACCTGGGAAGTGACTGTTGAGTGTCCGGCACCCCCAAGGGCTCCTCTGGGACAGGGGCACCCCTAACCACGACTTTCAGAGTCATGGTAGATCCCCATAGTCGACCCTTCTCTGCCTCCCCATGGTAAGAATCCTCATTCACTGAGGCCTGGTCTCCCTTTATCTACTCGTATGCTCCTGGTACCAGGTACCAAGGCGTTTTCACCTCGACCCCGCAGTTAAAGGTGGTGACGACCCCCTAACTGTGCCTGGTCTTCTCCATGACCTTCTCAATCGCTCAGGGACGTGTCAGCAACTTCTGAATGGTCTCGTTCTCATCATGGGATCTGGCCCCTCTGTTCCCGCAGATTCACCGCTAGGGTGCTAACTCAATAATCTAAAGCCCCTCCATCTCACTCCAGACCTCAAACCTTTTCTGCTTGTTTGCTACTGTAATGAGATCTGGCTACAATATCCCTTGGACAATCAGTCTAAATGGCCCCCCAGTGGCTCTTTAGATCCTAAAATTTTCCATGACTTATACAACTTCTGTGAGCGCACGAGCAAATGGAAAGAGATCCCATATATCCAGGCTTTCTTCTACCTCTGAACCAAGCTCTCTCTCTGTCTCCCCTGCAATCCTAAACACCTACTACTTGCCTTAAAGTCCTCACCCCTAAGCTCTTTTCACATTTCCAAATATCCTCAACTGCCTATAAAACTCCTAGACAATGCACCACCACGGCCTCTCTTGTCCCCTCCTGGCTCATGCCAGGAGCTCTGTCTGTCCTCTCACTGTACCATTTCATCTCAATCTGTATGTTTGTGTCTAAGTGTGTAAATGAAAAATATTTTTCTACTTCTGGATGGTATTAATAAAAATTGATTTAGAGACAAGCGCTTGTGAAAATTGGGCATTCTAAAATTTCCAGAAAATTCTAATAGAAGATATTAAGCATTAATGCTAATTTAAGTTGAACTGAATAGACATGTCCTTATGGTTATCAGCTGCCTAAGTTTACCTAAAGTCATTTAAGTTGATGGTATCTGTTAAATCTTTCAAAGAAAAATGCCTAAAGTGAAGTGTAGCTTTGTTTAATGTAACTATTTAAGCAAGTGCCTTAAAACTTTTAATAGCTTCCCAAAATCAAATTTTAAAAAGTGCTTCTTACCTCTAGTTCACTCTGATATTTTCCAGAGGGCCCCTGGAACATGTCAGAATTTTTTCTCATTGAGGAAAATATTTGGCTAATTTGGCTTATTTACCTGCTTAATTACCTAGAAGGCCCTGTCACAGGGAATGATGCTAAGCTTTATTACTGAATGTTTTGTGTTACAGAAATATCCAAATTTCCTTATGACAACTGTCTTACAGTAAGCTTTCATCAGATCTTTAACCATTGTCATTTGTAAGTCTTTTGTCATCTATACTCACTGTTTTATTACCCCTAAACTAGTAAAAAACTAGATTTCAGCAGAACAGGTATTAGTTACATAGGATTAAGTAAACTAAGGAAGATGATTTTGTGGCTTTTTGTTTCAAATGTTGTTGATAAAGTGTTTTAAGCTTTTTCTCTTAAGCTGACAACAGTTTAGTAAATGACTGCCTTTATGAGCAGAATTGAAACTTTATCTTTCTCTCTACCTGGTCCCTCCAGAATTTAAAAACTCTCAGTGACTATTTTTGTATTTCATGGCAGCATATTTATTTGCATAAGTTCAATAAGAATCTGCTTTCCTTGTAAGAGGACCAATTAAAACACTGTTTATATTACCAAGGCTTTGACTGGAATGTCATACCTGAGAGACATGTGTGTAAACTCAGATATGAACCGACAGCTTTTAAGGAACTAAGGTTGACTTTATAAACACAACAAAGCCCCTTGGAAGAACTGGCCTGGTACCTTGCTTACAGGGTTCCCAGCAGCCTTACCAGGCGAGTAAGGAAGGTCACTGAAAGAATGAGCTGGCATGAGAATGGCCATCTTAAGGGCCAAAAAGCCATTTTCTGAGTGCGTGACTCAGGAAAGGAAGAACTGGGTAAGGCTTGATAAACAGGTTTTGAAGTACAAGTTAATCAGACACCGAGCTGTGGGTGGCTGCGACCCTTGGTCAGCTAATCATGCATACCGGGTTATGGGTGGTAGCGGCTCTGGTCAGCTTATCTTGCTGAACCACCCTAACATTTGAGGAGTGGTCTTATCTTGCTTTTGCCTAACCCCCAGGATGTGGCACAAGCCAAAATTATGGAAAATTACTATAAGTAAGTGCTTTTTGAAAATGCCATATAAACAAACCCCTGGCTTTGAGTGCGCTGGGTCCTTGTTGAAACCCGCTGCATCAGGGCAGACACTTGGACCCCAGCTAGCTGGAAATAAACCTCGCTGTGTGACTTGCATTATCGTGAATGTCTTCTATTTGAGAGGTGGTCGACTCCAGACCCTAACATTTTGGTGGCTTATCCGGGATCACTAGACCCCTCCTCAGGGAGACGGACGACCCCCGATACCGAGGTTTGCTCAGAAGCCGCAACAGGAGGTTTGGCCACCTCCAAGAGGGGAGGACTGAAACAGGTCTCTGCCCGGTCCTAAAAGGGGAGGATCCTCGACCAGAGAGACTGAAACAGGTCTCTGCCCAGTCCCAAGAGGGGAGGACTGAAACAGGTCTCTGCCCAGCCCCATTTGAGAATTCTCGCGAAAAGGAAAGGAGTGGGTTATGACCCTGGAGGCTCCTTTACTGAAAGTCGTGGGAGACGTCCCCGACAAAAGGGTACCAGAATGTCGTCCGCAGTGGATGCCGTTTGGACGACTAGGTAAGGATCCTGAGCATTGTGTGATTGAGACGGCGCCTGTGGATGTGTTGTGGCTGACCCGCCGGTGGGTGTTAGAAAACTCAGTTCAAAATTGTATGTTTGCTGGCTTTGTGTCCCTTGTCTTTTTCTGGCTTCTTTTGTAATGATAATGAGACAGGCTCAAGTAACACCTTCTAACTTCATCAATCTCATGGAACCCGATGCTCACCAGCACAAGGTAAGAGACCTATGCTTAGCTCTTATTCCTGACTAAATGGTGCACTTTTTATCTCACGAAAACGTGTCTGGCACTCGTTAGCCACTTAAAAGAAGATTAGCATCAGCTACCAGTCTTAAGTCTTGGGTGAAAGGTTTCCCGGTGTCCACCGCTCCTTGATCCCCTGCCTCTGGACAGAAATGTTGGGGAGTGGCTGAGCCGATTTCCTACTTTCCTCCTCCAAATGTTAAAGGGGGGCAATTTATAACTTTCTGCTTCTTTATTTGTAACATTCTTACGTGCACAGCTAGTGAGCAGGCAAGGGGGAGGGAGTTTTGGGAGTGAACCTTGGGAACTGGTGCTTGGCAGAGCAGGGAAACCAAGGGAGTGTTTTTTGTTTGTTTGTTTGTTTGTTTGTTTGGGTTGGGGAAGGGGATGAGGCAGAGGAGAGCCACTTCATAAATTACTCTCCTTATAGTGTTGTTTATGTTGAGGAGGGAGGGGTGTGAGACAGAGTGGAGCCACCTGCTAGGTTGCTGTCCTTGTAAATTTTCCCTGTCATTCCTATGGACTCTGAGGACTGACTGGACTAGTAGACAGTGGTCCTGAGATCTTAGCTCTGGCTGATTGATCCGATGGCGCTGAGTGAACCTCTGGCTAGGCTGCTGCCTATACGGGAGTCGCAGATGACCCCCAACCTCTTGTCTCAGTGATCAGATTTGTTATAGTAGGTGACTGGTGAGATAATTTCCAGGCAGTGGCAGAAACTGGTGTTTGGGAGTATAGCCTCCCCCCTCTAAATGTCTGTGGCAGCCCCTGAATTTTATTTCTGGCTTTAGCAAAAATTCCCTTGTTCTCCATTCAAAGCAGTCCTCTTAGGCCTGCGCCACATTCTCCTGTGTAATGTAAATGAAGTCTGTAATCAAGCTGAAACCTGAGACCAACATTTAAATGACTATTCTGTTGGTCTCCTTTCCTAGAGGCAGTCATCCGGGGTCTAGGCATTCCTTTTCTGCAGCCCCGGAAAAGCAAGACAAGCTTGTGACTTAGATCAGGGCTCTGGCAGCAAGAAGTCACACAGTCCCTGCACTTATCAGACAGGCAGGAGGCTCTCAAGGAAAGCTTATGCAGAGAAAACTAGGGAAACTCCCAAAAGGCATAAGTAAGAGCACACTAGTAAGGTCCCACTAAATCCAGAGATCCGAGGCAACTCTTGCTGATTAAGAAGGCAAGAGGAGAATCAAGGCAAGGTGCAGGCCATGCTAGTAAGGAGTAGTTAAGTCCAGTAGGCCTGGCAGAGGAGTTGATTGACCACTATCACCTAAGCTCCAAAGTGAGGGGACGCCCTCACAGAGAGAGGCTGACCAGGTGCTGGACACCTGTCTTTCTCTCTCTCTGTCTTTCAGATGGGAGCATCCTCTTCAAGGTTAAAGCCAGACATGCCTCTGGCATGCATTCTGAGGAACTGAGAGCAATTTTGATCCCCAGTCCCTGAAAAAGAAAGGTCTTATCTTCTGCATACAAGCCTGGCCTCAATACAAACTCTCTGATGGGGATGCTTGGCCCCTGAGAGATGTATGCAATATAATAAAGTTATGCAGCTAAATTTATTTTAATGCAAGAAAGGAAAATAGTCAACAGTCCCGTAGACTACAGTGTAGAACTAGTTTTGCAAATTATTTTAGTAGAAATCTATTCTACTTATTGGGTTCATTATTGAAAGGAAAGGAGCGACACACAGCAGCAATTCACTGGAGAGTTCCGCTTTATTAGGGAAAGGTGCTGGGTTATATAGGAAGGGGCATGAATTGATTGAGCTGTCACTTCTACACACAGGGCTGTTGGCTGTTGGCTAGGTGCTGGGATTGGGAGGGGGGCGAGAGGTGATTGGGCTTCAGGTGGTACCAGCGGGAACCGAGGACCCCAAAGAGAAGCCGGAAGTTTGCCATCTTACTGGTGGGGGCCCTTCAATTATCTTCAAAAATTAAAAGGTTTTTTAACTAGACTCCCTGAAACAAAATTAATGTATCTTCTGTAATACAGCCTGGCTTTAAATGACTGGTCCTAGAATTGTACTTGCATTTCATTTCCAGCCCCCTAGACACACACAGTCCCTATCAATTCAGAGCCTTCATTGGCCGTTTGTCTGGGGCCATCTAAACCTTAACCCAGTTATATAAACTGCTCGCCTGTAGAGTATATTCTTGAAAACTAAGATACTTTTAATCAAATAAGCTAAAAGGAAAGGCAATTAAATATCAATAACTCAAGTCTCTGTGTCAGTTTGTCTGTGTATATGTTCTTTTTATGAAGAGTGTTGCTAACGGTAGTCATTATGTCTCAGTTTGTATGTTTGTGTGTCTAAGCAAAGATTTTTCTACCTCCAGATGGTATTAATGAAATTGATTTAAAGACAAGTGCTTGTAAATATTGGGCATTCTAAAACTTCCAGAGAATTCTAATAGAAAATATTAAGCATTAATGCTAATTTAAGTTAAACTAAAATTGACATGTCCTTATGGTTCTCATCTACCTAAGTTTATCTAAACTCATTTGAGTTGATGTTATCTGTTAAATCTTTCAAGAAACGATGCTTAAAGAGAGGCTTCACTTTATTTAATGTTTGGTAGAAGTTTTGTAAGAATAGAAATAGGTTAGCATAAGCATAGCCATCTTAAAGGCCTAGAAGCCATTTTCTGAGTATGTGACTTAGAAAGAAAAACCGGAACTGGGTAAGGCCTTGAAAAACAAGTTAATTGTGAACACCAGGTGGTGGGCAGCTGTGGCCTTTAGTCAGCTAACCTTGGTCAGCTAATCTTACATACCAAGCTTATCGTGCAGAACCTCCCTGACAATTGAGGAGTGGTCTTATCTTGCTCCTGCCTAACCCCAGGATGTATGTCTTGCAAGAATAATGTGCAGCTGTGGAAAATTAATGTGAGTTAAGTGTTTTGAAAATGCTATATAAACCCTTGGCTTTGAGTGCTTGGGGTCCTTGTTGAGACCCGCTGCGTCGGGCTGACGCTTGGACCCCAGCTAGCTGGCTGAATAAAGACTTTGCTTGAATTTACATCTCTATGCCTGTGTAGTTTGTTCTCTGGAGAAGCCTCGGAAGCCCGGACCCTAACAGTTTTATGAGTAATCTAGCATAGTTGTTGGAAATGAGTAAACTAAGCATAGCAAGTGAACATCTTAATAATAGTGAGTTACAATGTGTATACTTACAAGTAGTCTGAGAATCTTTGTAGTAACCTAAAACCTTAAGATTTTGCTAAATTAAGTAAACATTTTGTGCTTAGTGAGAGACTGTGCTGTAAAGCACATGATTCCACAAATTATAAAATGTGTTCATAAATTTATCAATCCAAAGAATGCTAGCATAACAGTTCACAATAGCCTACTTCTCAGTGTTCACTAAAAATTAAGGTACCTAATAATGGTTTTAAGTTCTAATTAAAACTGCTTAAAGTAATAGAAGGTATAAAGAATAAAAATTCATTTTATTGAAAGTAAAAGAAAGCAACTGTTCTAAAGTACAGCTCTTTATTTAAAGAAGAAGAACTCTAAATGTAAAAAGAAAGTTGTAGAGAGTTTATAGAAGAATTTCATATAGTCATGCTATACAGAATTAAAGCAAATGAGTCTCGGTATCAAGTACACAGCAAAATTAGAACTTTGTTTTCTTTTCTTAACTGTTAGTTTGCTGTTAATGTTGAAAGATTGCAAAGAGTTTTCTGTTTTATCAAAGCAGTTTCTCATGCTTAAAGTTTCAATGAGCTGTCAGACTTTTAAGAAAATAAGATCTTACTATTAAAAGATTAAAAGCTAAACTTTGCTAACAACTGTGTAACCTTTTGCATTTGCCTTTGAGATATTTTGTTGTCATTCTGGTTAAATAGATAAGTATTGCTTCATGGCAGCCTATAATGTTATTTAAGGAAGTACCAAAAAATCTTGCTAACAGTTTCCCAAAATCAAATTAAAAAAAGATGTTTTTACTTCTTGTTAACTGATATTTTCCAGAAGGCTCCTGGAACATGTCAGAGGAACTTTTTCTCATTGGAGAAAGTATTTGACTAATTTGGCTTTTTTATCTAATATGTAATTACCTGCTTGATTGTCTGGGAAGAATGTTGCTAACCTTTGTTACTGAATGTTTTGTGTCACAAAAATGTCAAAATTTCCATATGTCACCTATCTTACAGTAAGCTCTCATCAGATTTTTAACCATTGTCATTTGTAAGTCTTTTTTCATTTATAGTCACTGTTTTATTACTCCTAAACTAGTAAAGAACTAGATTTCAGCAGAACAGGTAAACTAAGGAAGATGACTTTGTAGCTTTTTGTTTCAAGTGTTGCTGATAAAGTGTTTTGAAAGGAAAGGAGCGACACACAGCAGCAATTCACCAGAGAATTCTGCTTTATTAGGGAAAGGTGCTGGGTTATATAGGAAGGGGCATGAATTGATTGAGGTGTCACTTCTACTGGGCTGTTGGCTGTTGGCTAGGTGCTGGGATTGGGAGAGGGGCGAGAGGTGATTGGGCTTCAGGTGGCGCCGGCGGGAACCGAGGACCCCGAAGAGAAGCCGGAAGTTTGCCATCTTACTGGTGGGGGCCCTTCATTCCCCCCTTTCTCCTCTATGGGGTTGTGGACGTTGCTTTCTCTCTGGCTACTTCCTGCTGAATGGGGGCAGAGAAGGGAGGGAGGGCTTGAGGACCGGGAGGAAAGGGTTGATAGGACTCCCTACAGTAAGGACGAGTAGATGTGGAGTTCTTCAGGTTGGAAATCAATGAAGGTTCCCTGTAACCATAGGTCGAGGACCTGTTGATTCCAATGGTGCCAAGAGGATATGGGTGTCAGGAGCCAGGTGTCTGCGGCCATTGTTTCTAGGAACAGTTTCCAGTGGAGAGAGGGGTCCATCTCAGCGTGTGGTGAGGAGGCCACGTGAGGGTGAGGGATCTTCTGTGGCCAGAAGCTGGTAGTTCCTGAGTAAAAGCTGGTTGAAAGCTTGATTAGAGAATTTTCTGACTTGGGATTTGATGAACTTTATTATACAGAGTAAGAAGAGACAGGCAAGAAGAATGATTATTATGGGGCCTGCAATGGGCTAGAGCCAGGTGAGGAGAGGGTTTGTTAGTATTGAAGAGAATGGGTTGGAATTGGAAGCAGAGTGGAGGCTGGAGGCAAGGTCAGTGAGTTTGGTAATGTCAGTTTCTACAATGCCGGATTCGTTGATGTAATAGCAGCATTCTTCCCAGAGGAAGACGCAGGTGCCGCCCTTCTCGGCTGTAAGCAGATCTAGGGCCCGCCGGTTTTGAAGGGTGACCTTAGCTAGCGAAGTGACCTGTCTTTGGAGAGAGGCTAGGGAATTGGCAGTGGATGTCAGGGCTCCCTCAAGTGTGGTGTTGAGATCTCTAACTGCTCATAGAGAGTGACCAAAGGCTTCTCTCAAAAACCCTGCCCCAATGGCTGAGGTGATCAAAGAGCTACTGACCATGATGGGAAGGAAAGTAGCTCTTTTTGTGCGCGAGGGCAAGGGAGGTTGGAGCTCAAGAAATTCTGCCATGCTGTAAAGTGTAAACTGTGGGATTAGGGTGACGAGAATGCAGGGTGTATCGGAGTTGAGAGGCAGTGAGTTGAAAAGGCTGCCATTACACCAAAAGAAGTGTCCCGGTTGTGTAAAAGTCTTAGAGCTGGAGGTAGGGGTGTAGATAGAGAGGCAGTGAAGTGCACTGGAGGGGGGTGGAGTTGGGCCTACACAGTGGTGGATGGTGAGATTATCTGCGTATTCTGGTTCCCATTGGGGTATGTCTGCCAGGGGGCAGAGGGGTTGTCTTTCTGCATGGAAGGAGTACTTGGAAATATTAAGGGGCACAGCGGCCAGCAGTGGGCGCTGTAGTAATGCACACAAGAAACAATTCGCGGTGTTAAGGGTGTGGTAGAGAAAGATGGCGGTGTCCTGAATGAGCTGTAATGAAGAGTAGGAGAAATAGGAAGAGGGGCGGGCATAAGAAGATGAAGAGGCGCCATCAAGAGTTTGGATAATGACTTTTTCGTAATGTCTGCTATCTGATGCAACTTGAGAGATCTGGGAATGAGAGGGAACATACTTTTGAGAGATATGAAGGGTACCGTGGGGGGTCGAGGACCCCCCGTAGTAAACTGAGGCTGTGACTCTGGCAGCCTATCAAGAGTCCCAGGGATCTGGGATTGATAAGGAGAATGAGCCGTTGGGATATTTCATGAAACGGTTGGAGGAGTAATACTGTGGGTACTGGAAGTTACCCATGTAGTGAATGGCGCAAGACTAGTAGGGACATCTCCTGTAGGTGTCTGGCCATCACTTGCAATAGGCTTGTTTTTGGTCATAGAGGAAGCAGAGGTACGGAGAATAAGGGTAGCTTCTAGTGAACACTTCGGTGGAGGGAGGAAAGTGGAGGTATAAAGGCTCAGAGCAGCTTTTCAGAGAGCAGTCTGGTGTGGCAATGAGGGCAGTAACTTTTGTTTGATGCTGTGTGTAAGTCTGTCTGACTTTGAATCGCCATACAAAGGCTGGGGTGGTGGGGAAGACAATAGGAATGAGGGGAAAAAAGCGAGAGAGCAGTAAAGGAGGAAAAAGTCATGATTTGGGTATGGATGGCAAAGGGGGTGAACAGGATTTTGGAGGAAAGAGGATAGTAAGGTCAGTAGTCTGGAGGGAGGGAGAGTCTGTAAAGTTTTGTAGGTTAAGAGATCTTTTAGGTGATGTGGGAAGAGATGGTAAGGAGCGCCCTGAATGTCAGTTTATGAGCTGCTTTCTGCAAGAGCTGTCTAGCGGCTAATGCGCGTAGGCAGGGGGCCCATCTCCAAACTGTGGGGTCTAATTGCTTGGAGAGATAAGCTACTGGGGCAAAGGATGGGCTATAATATTGGCCTAGGACTCCTAGAGCTTGACTGTAACTCTCATGAATGTATAATGAGAAGGGTTTCGACAAATCAGGAAGATGGAATGCTGGGGCTTCCACAAGGGCTTGACGGAGCTTAATGAAGGAGTGTCAGGGTGAGGAGGATAATGGTTCTTTAGGGGGGCTCTTGCTGAGGTCCTTTAGGGGTCTTGCCAACAGGGAGAAGTTAGGGATCTACGCTCTAAAATATTTAGCCAGGCCTAGAAAGGAAAGGATTTCTGTCTTGGTTTTGGGAACACGCAGGTCAGAGAGGAGCCATTTTCTGTCTAAGGTAATGGACTTTCTTTGTTGAGATAGAAGGAATCTGAGGTAAGTGCCAGGATGGGAAGAGATTTGAGCTTTGACAGGGGATACTCGGTAACCTCTGGAAGCTAGAAGGTTAAGTAGGGAGGCAGTGTCAAGTTGAGACTGTTCCCACGAGAGACTGCGGAGTAGAAGATTGTCCATGTATTGTAATAAGGTGTACTTGGAGTGATCATGATGAAACTGTTTGAGGTCCTGAGCAAGGACCTGTCTAAAAATATGGGGACTACCTTGGAAGCTTTGTGGCAAAACTGTCCAACTGAGTTGTTCAGAATGTCTTGTGTATGGGTCCGTCCAGGTGAAGATGAAAAAATTTGGGAGCAGGGGTCTATAGGGATAGAAAAATGGGTCCTTGAGATCTAGGACTGAGAAGTGGGATGCTGAGGCAGGGATCTGCGATAAAAGGGTGTATGGATTTGGAACTAAGGGATGGATAGGGACAACGGCTATGTCGATGAGGCGAAGGTCTTGGACAAGGCGGAAAGATCCGTTGGTTTTTTTTTTTTTTTTTTTTTTTTTTTGAGAGGGCATCTCTCATATTTATTGATCAAATGGTTGTTAACAACAATAAAATTCAGTATAGGGGGGTCAACGCTCAATGTACAATCATTAATCCATCTCAAGCCTAATTCTCATCAGTCTCCAATCTTCTGACGCATAACGAACAAGTTCTTACATGGTGAACGAATTCTTACATAGTGAATAAATTCTTACATGGTGAACAGTACAAGGGCATTCATCACAAACTTTCGGTTTTGATCATGCATTATGACCTATAAACAATCAGGTCAAATATGAATATTCGTTTGATTTTTGTACTTGATTTATATGTTGATCCCACATTTCTCCTATTATTATTATTATTTTTATTTTTTATAAAATGCTAAAGTGGTAGGTAGATGCAAGATAAAGGTAGAAAACATAGTTTAGTGCTGTAAGAGGGCAAATGTAGATGATCAGATGATCAGGTGTGTGCCTATGGACTAAGTATTAATCCAGGCTAGACAAGGGCAGCAAGACATCCACGGATGCAGAAGATTTCTCTCAAAGCAGGGGGGGTGAGGTTCTGAGCCTCACCTCTGTTGATCCCCAAATTCTCACCTGATGGCCCCCCTGCGACTGTGCCTGTCTTAGGTTGTTCTTCCCTTGAGGAATCTTACCCGTCTCTGGCTAACCAGTCATCTTCCGGGGCCATACAGGAAAATGTAAAGTTGGTAAGTGATAGAGAAGCCATATTGTTTGCAAAGGTTAGCTTTTTACTTCTTCGTTGGTTTTTTTTAACAGCTAATATGGGGGTATTAAATGGGGAGTGAATGGGTCTGAGGTAATTTCTGTTTAAGAGATCTTGAATGATGGGTTGGAGGCCTATGATGGCTGAAGTGGTTAGGGGGTATTGGGCCTGACAGATATACTGATAGGGGTCACATTTTGATAGAGGCAAGGGGACACAGGGCCATGGAGGGGCTTGTAATGTCCCAAACTTTGGGATTTACAGGGTGTATGAGGGCAGAACCAGAGCTTTCATTGGGTAGAGGGGGTTTGTCGGCTATGAGGGCCATCAGAAAGGGAGTACTGGGGGCTGTGGGAGTGGATATAGTTATGGAAACGTGGAGGAGAGAAAGGATGTCCTGTCCTAGAAAAGGGATGGGACACTGGGGCATAACCAGGAAGGAGTGGAAGAAAGGTATGGGATTGTCTTGGATTGTGCATAAAAGGGGGGGGTTAATGGGAAAATCTGTTTACCTCCTACCCTGACTATAGGAGTAATGGCTAGTGTGGTAGGGCCCCGGTATTCTCGCAAGACTGAGAAGGTGGCTCCTGTATCTAGGAGGAAGGAGATGGGGCGACCGTCTACTGTTAAAGTAACCCTGGGCTCCTGTTTGGTGATGGAAATGGTCGGGCGAGAAGCCCCTGGGCCCCGTCAATCTTCTTCTGCCAGCCCCACTATGGCGGGCTTAGGATGGGGGTTGTTCGTCCAGCCTCCCCTTTGGGTGGTTGGGCAATCAGACCCCCAGTGGCCCTATTTGTGGCATCTGGGGCATGGGGTGGTAAGAGATCTGGGGGAGGGGCACGCCCTTGACCAATGTCCCTCTTTTCCGCACTTGAAACAAGCTCCTGGGGAGGGGGCTTGTTTGTAGAGGGGCGCCCAGGTTGTGGTTTTATCAGCTGGGCCAACATTTGAAAATTGGCCTGATCAGCCCTTTGTTTATGGCATTCTTTCTCCTCCTCCCAGTTATGGAAGACTTTAAAGGCCACTGTTAGGATCTCAGTCTGTGGAGTAGCAGGGCCCTGTTCTAACTTTTTGAGTTTAGCTTTAATGTCGGGGTAGCTTTGAGCTAGGAAGTATGTCATACGGACATGTTTTCTTTCAGGTGTTTCTGGGTCTAGGCTGGTATACTGTAATAGGGCTTGAGTGAGTCTGTCTAAGAACTTGGGAGGGGGTTTCGTGTCTCTTTTGAATTATGTCTTGGAGCTTTTGAAAATTGACTACTTTATGAGCTGCCTTTTTCAGACCTGCTATTAAGCAGGAGGTAAAAATATCTCGAGAGCGGAGACTTACGGTGGTGTTATAATCCCAGTGTGGGTCTTGTTCAGGGACAGCAGTGGGGCCAGGGGGATAGGTGGGGTCAGTCCTGTAGGTTTCGGTAGCGTGTGTTTGGGTGAAGTCCCAAACTCATCTACGCTCTTCAGGGAGGAGAGTATTGGCCAGGAGCATGAAAATGTCATGATGTGTGAGGCTGTAAGACTGGAGGGTCCATTGAAACTCCCTGATGTATGTTGTGGGATCAGTGGAAAAGGAACTTAGGCGTTTCTCTAGTTGCGCTAAATCTGTTAAGGAGAAGGGGATGTGAACGTGCATGATGCTTTTGGATCCTGCTACCCCCCGGAGGGGAGCGATTATTTTGGGAGGCTCTCGGGACTGAAGGGTTCTGGCTCAGTCTGTGGGGGAGTGACGTCTAGCCGCTCCTAGTAGAGCATGTCCTGAAGTGCAGAAGGGGGGCAAAGAAAATAAAGATAGAATCGGACCCAGTGTTGCCAGCCAGCAGACCAGCTGCTTGCCTCTGCTGCTCTAGTTGGGCTTGAACTCATGACTCCGAGGTTAAGAGTTCCATGCTCTACTAACTGAGCTACAGCAGGGCTCCAGTTAATTGCCTATGGAATGCGTAAACAGAATGTTCTTTGTTCTCCATTCTTGCCACATTGGCAGTGGGGGAAGGGTATAGCTAGAATCAGGGGCAGTGTTTCTACACATCTTTAAGGTCTCCCTATTTTCAGAGTGAGGAGTCTTGGCTCATCTTCGAGGACAAGATATGTTTTTGTGGACATATAACTTTAAAGGACTGCACCGGTTGTTCTCTAGCTTGTGATTTCCCATGCTGCATTCAGACATGGGGGATGGTGCTTTCCCATTCTCCCTACAAACATGTGAGAAGACAAAGGCGGTCCCTAACAGGGGAGAAACAGGTGATGAGGGCAAAGATGGAGGAGGCCCCCGGGACCTAGTTAAAGGGGGTGCTGAAAGGCTCAGGCTTTATCTGCAGGGGACGAAGGTGGAGGAGGCGAGATGGGGGAGGAAGGGAGAAGGGCTGTTGTAGGAGAAGAAGGGGAAGGGAGTGAACGGGAGGCTTCTGTGGGGGCAGTGGCTTGCAGGCTAGGAGAACTTGGGAGGGGGCGGGGGGAGGAGGAGGTGGAAAGCTTCGATATAGGGAATCTCCTTCCATTTTTTCAGGCGCTGGCAGTAGTTAAAAAGATTGCGAGTGATGTTAGGATCAAGAGTTCCCCCTGCAGGCCATTGCTTGTTATTGTCTAGGGGGTATGTCGGCCAATCTTGGGAGCAATATTTATGGAGAAGTTTTGGTTTTATATCAGGCATCAGGGAGAGGGTAGCCAGATGCTTAAGCAGGCATTCAAGAGGTGAACTTTCAGGGAGGGATGAGGAGGCTTCAATGGCTAAAGGACAGAGGAGACAAACAGGGGAAGATGAACAGAGATCCTAGGACTGGAAGCAGACCACAAGGAGACAAAGGGCGTCCCCGATGATCCTTGGTTGTCTGCGGAATCTCGTATACGAGTCGGAATTTCTTAGGAAGTGTGGGTTGTCACCCAGACTTCCCTAAGAAGGCAGAGTGCCGGAGTCACGAGGTACCTAGCGCTAGGCGTTTTTGGCAGACTGAGCAGAAGGAGGAAGGGGGGGAAAAGGGAGCGTTCTCATCTACAAAGGAGGTTCCTCGTTTATAGCTGTTGGAGGGGGGGTGCCTGAGAGTCGGCCGCAGCCGTAAAGGCCTGAGGCGGGGATTTATGGCTGTTGGAGGAGGGGCCTGAGGGTCCGCCGCAGCTGTGCAGGCCTGAGGCGGGGTGAGTTCCCTCTTCATCCCGGAGTGTCAGGGCCTTGCCGGACGTTCATGGTCAATGGCACTGCGATAGCTCAGGGAAGAGTGGCCCACTCCGGGGGGAAAACTTACCTAAAGGCCAGAGAGGAGTGGTGAGTGTGATGAGCCAGCGCCGGAAAAAGAGGACGAGGGCAAGCTGCTGCTGGTGTCGGGGGGAAGACGGGGCCCAGTTGGGGTGTCCCGTCTCTCGGGTTTCAGCACCAATGAAAGGAAAGGAGCGACACATAGCAGCAATTCACCGGAGAGTTCCACTTTATTAGGGAAAGGTGCTGGGTTATATAGGAAGGGGCATGAATTGATTGAGGTGTCACTTCTATGGGGCTGGTGGCTGTTGGCTAGGTGCTGGGATTGGGAGGGAGGCGAGAGGTGATTGGGCTTCAGGTGGCGTCGGCGGGAACTGAGGACCCCCGAAGAGAAGCCGGAAGTTTGCCATCTTACTGGTGGGGACCCTTCAACCAGACCTATCTTCCCAGCACTAGCCCTTTCTTCTCTTTCAGACTGTCCAAAAAATTGCATCATCAAGGATTCCCTTTGCCCTATAGATTGCTTTTCTGCCTACACATATGTCCCCAAAGAATGCTACTAATTCAGCCACCCTATGTAAACATAGCAATCAGCCCAAATGCAAAAAATTTCTAACCAAGCCTTTAACCAGCTTATATTACAGGATTACCAACCCGTCTCCAAAGACGATGATCTTCATTGAACCTGGAACACGCCATCGCCACTGCAGAACAAGGGCTCATCTGAGGACTACCCCCATCAATACATAAATAAACTTCATAGCCCCTAATCAGCAGGAAGCAGTTACTGAAGAGTAACTTTCACCCCTTCCCAAATCCTCTACCACTTATAAAACAGAAAAGGGAGGAATATAAGAAAATTGTAATTTATCCTCCATTTGCCCCATGGTCCCAAGCACATAAGCCAGTGAGAATTATGCCTCGGCTTGCCTGGGTTTACCCCACCTTATCTCTAAACATCCCGACCCTCCCCCTAGGCAACAGGCCGAGCAGATCCACCACAATAAAAGGTATAACCCTCTGCACCACGCTGCTGCCCTCTCTCTGTCTCTCTCTGTCTCCCTGCTCTCCCTGCTCTCTCTCCCTCTCCCTCCACCTCTCTCTCTTTCTCTGCTCTCTCTTTCCCGCTGCTCTCTCTCCCTCCCACTCTCCCCCCCCACCCCGGGGCAGCCACTCTCTTTCAGATAATAAAATCTCTTGCATGGGCCCATGTCTCCTGAGTCGTCCAGGGTAAGGAGGGTCACGGCAAGATACCCTTTCAACAATAAGGTGACAGAGCTCCTGGTGTAAGACCCAACAGCCTTATTCCAGTCTGCGCTTCCCCCCAGTGAGGAGACGAAGGCCACAGCAGATTGATGCAATAAGCAAGAGGTTTATTATTATTCCAGCTAGCTGGGGTCCAAGTGTCTGCCCGACACAGCAGGTTTCAACATGGACCCCGAGCACTCAGAGCCAAAGGTTTATATAGCATTTTCAAAGCACTTAAGTCATACTTATTTTCCACAGCTATACATTATTCTTGCAAGACATACATCCTGGGGTTAAGCAAGAGCAGGATAAGACTACTCCTCAATGGTTAGGGAGGTTCTGCACGATAAGCTTGGTATGTAAGATTAACTGACCAAGGTTAGCTGACCAAGGGTCACAGCTGCCCACCACCCAGTGCTCATGATTAACTTGTTTTTCAAGGCCTTACCCAGGCCCAGTTTTTTCTTTCTAAATAAAATTGCTTCTAGGCCCCTAAGATGGCTACTCTTATGCTAACCTATTCCCATTCTTACATTCCCCTCTTCTTCTTGTATCTATTTCAATCATGAAACTAGGGGTCATCTGTTTAGTCAACACTCTGATAGTTCTGTCTCAACACCATGATTTGCACAGTGCTAATGCGTTCTTTGATAAAGGTAACTAGGCGGTTTAGGATGCAGGGGCCAAAGGTTAGAGTTAATATTAAGAGTTGAACCAGGACTCAAACTACTCTTGGTTTTGTTCTCTTTCTCTTTTTCTTTTAGCTAACTCTTCTCTAACTTTGACCATGGAGTCTTTTACTACTCCTGAATAATCTACATAGAAGCAACATTCTTCTTTATCTGTGGAACATTAACTGTACATTGCTCTGATTGAAAATATCCTGCCTTGCTTTCTTCAGAGGCTCTCACTTTATTCTGTCTAAGTCTATGGTCCCTGTCTCATTTTTTCCTCTACAGATAGAGACTCTATCTGCTGCTAGGGAAAAGGGGCGATGACCGCTCTGGCTGCTTCGTGCTGAGAAGGGGGTGCAGTAAAGGGTGCAGCTAGGTCTCCATCACTGGTCAGTTGAGAGGGCCTCAGAAGGCTGGCGCTTCTATTCTGGGTTTCATTTCTATCACTATTTGCAGTTTTGTGGCTTCTAGGCAAGATAAAACAAATTGTGTTATTAGGTTATGTAGCAACATCTGGAGTTGGATTTTCCATTCTGGAAGGACAAACTTGAGTATTAGGATTTAGTATGGATAAGGCTGCACTATTGAAACAATACTTTTCTCTAAAATCACTCTCATTTTTATTAGAAGTAACCAGGTTAAGAAAATAATTAACAGCTGGCTTGATTATTTGCACAACTGCAGCAAGAAGAGCAATTGATTACACAGGCTCTTTTAAATATGCTTTGCTGGAACTTTTTGTAAGGAATTTCAGATTGAACTTTTAAAGGCCTCTTGAGGCCAGACAGCCAAGCCAGATTTGCCATCAGGCTTTGCCTACAGTACCTGTAGATTTGGATGAATTTCTCTCTTCTCGAGGTCTCTGCACCTGCCAGGAAGTGACTTTCCTTACTCACCTGGTAAGGCTGCTGGGAACTCTGTAAGCAAGGTACCAGGCCAGTTCTTCCAAGGGGCTTTGTTGGCTTTATAAAGTCAATCTTAGTTCCTTAAAGTTATTCACATCTGAGTCCATGCACATGTCTCTCAGGTATGACATTCCAGTCAAAGCCCTGGCAGTATAACCAGTGTTCATAATTAGTCTTCTCACAAGGAAAGCAGATTCTTATTGAACTCATGCAAATAAACATACTGCCATGGAATACAAAAATAGTCAAAGTTTTTAAACTCTGGAGGTATCAGGTAGAGAGAAGGATGTTTCAATTCTGCTCATAAAGATAGTCATTTACCAAACTGTTGTCAGCTTAAGAAAACAAGCTTAAAACACTTTATCAGCAACATTTGAAACAAAAGCATTTTCTTTAGTTTATGTAATCTTATGTAACTAATACCTGTTCTGCTGAAATCTAGTTCTTTACTACTTTAGGAATAATAAAACAGTGACTATACATGACAAAAGACATACAAGTCACAATGGTTAAAGATCTGATGAGAGCTTACTGTAAGACAGTTGACATAAGGAAATTCTGATATTTCTGTAATACAAAACATTCAGTAACAAAGTTTAGCATCATTCTCTTTGACAGTGCTTTCCTGGTAAATATATATATATATATATATATATATCAGATAAATAAGCCAAATTAGTCAAATACTTTCTCTAATGAGAAAAAATTCCTCTGACATGTTCCAGGGGCCCTCTGGAAAATATCAGAGTTAACTAGAGGTAAAAGCACCTTTTTGCATTTAATTTTTTTAGAACTGTCTATCATTACACATTTATTGTCTATATACCCAGCACAGTAAACGAGATATCTTAAAAAGGTGGGGCAGCAGGGGAGACTGCTGCTGTCAGTTATTAAAGACAATATACAGAAAGTCAAAATAATTCTAGGTTACCAAGCATTCTTGAGAGAATGGTAGCAGATGGTAGAGTCCTCTGCTTTCATCTTCAGGAGGGGAAAAAAAGCTACAATAAGAATTCACATTTAGCTGAAAGAACTGTCTAAACTCAAGGCAGACTATAATATCACCAGGCATACAAAAGAACTGTTAGAAATACATACAAACAATGAATATGGCTATAGTCAAATTCAACTTAAAAGTTTAAGCAGAATCTCAAATTTAAATGTCTCTTTCCTTCACACAGATATTCAGATCTGACTAGAAATATGCTTTGAGATGAAAGAGATCAGGCATTTTACCTCTTCATTTAGGGGTTGAGAAATGATGACCTTTGGCTTTCTAACCAGCCATTTCATTCATGGCGTCAATAGTGGGTTGTGGTGACATGGAAATGTATGCTGGATATTTGGATGGTTTAAAGATTATATACAATCAATAGCTTACAAACAGTGAAAATAATAAGAACATAACTCAGCATAAGTGTCCAAGACCAGATACAGAAAAGCAGAGAACGTGCTTAAGTCTACAGGTCCTCCCTGAAAGCTTCAAGAATGTTTTACTCTTTAATAGTAGATAGAGCTTTTAATAGAATTAGCATAGTAGCTTATAAGATCATTTGCATTAAAAAACATGGAGAGTCCTCCATGTTTTTTTAAAACATACAAACATATCCACAGCATATAAATTAAACAAGAAGATCTGGTGGTTCTCAAAAAAATCTATTACAACTTTTCTCAAAAGTGGTCACACGTTCGTCCATCTAAACCTTTACAGTGAAACCTGTTTTTCTGGGAGAAACATAATCTTGTCCAGATTCTACACAGTTTAATTGTTAAAAATAAATTTTGGTTTGTTAACTAAGTGCATTTAATCAGCTGAAAAAAGCTTTGTTACCATTCTGCTTAGGAGGATAAATTAAGAAAACAAATAATCAGTAACAACTTTGTTGGTTAGAGATTTTTCCACTTATAAAAATATATGGAATAAATAATTCAATTTCTCATGCCATGCAATCGTTTTCAATAACAAAATATTTCAAAGGCAAATAAAGGTTACACGGTTGTTAACAAACTTTAGCTTTTATCTTTTTTGAAAGGAAAGGAGCGACACACAGCAGCAATTCACTGGAGAGTTCCGCTTTATTAGGGAAAGGTGCTGGGTTATATAGGAAGGGGCATAGGGTGATTGTGGTGTTACTTCTACGGGGCTGGTGGCTGTTGGCTAGGTGCTGGGATTGGGAGGGGGGTGAGAGGTGATTGGGCTTCAGGTGGCGCCGGCGGGAACCGAGGACCCCCGAAAAGAAGCCGGAAGTTTGCCATCTTACTGGTGGGGACCCTTCATTTTTAATATTAAGATTTCATTTTTTAAAAATATTCTGGCAACTCACTGAGACTTTAAGCATGAGAAACTGCTTTGATAAAACAATTAGAGAACCTTTTGTGATCTTTCAGCATTAAGAGCAGACTTACAGTTCAAGAAAACTTTTTATTTATTTTTTAACTGGGAAGAAAATTCTAATTTTGCTGTGCACTTGATATCAAGACTCACTTGCTTTAATTTCACATAGCACGACTATATCTGTAAGAATATAGTAATTTATTCTTCATTTGCCCCATGGTCTCAAGCACATAAACCAGAGAGAATTATGCCTGGGCTTGCCTGTGTTTATCCCACCTTATCTCTAAACATCCTGACCCTCCCCCAAAGCAACAGGCTGAGCGGATCCTCCACAACAAAAGGCACCACGCTGTTGCACCACGCGCTGCTTTCTCTCTTTGTCCCTCTTTAAATAAATGGCTGTACTTTAGAACAAAGTTATTCTTTTATCAAAAAATACATTCTTTAGCATGCAGACGAGTTTTCATTCTTTATACTTTCTCTTATTAAAACATACATCTTTTAGCATAGAGAAATGTTTTCTTTATTACTTTAAGTAGTTTTAATTAGAACTTAAAACTATTAGAAACTTTAATTTCCAGTGAACACTGAGAAGTAGGATATTGTAAACTGGTAAACTAATATTCTTTAGATTGACAAATTTATGAACACATTTTATAATTTCTGTAACCATGAACTTTACAGCACAATCTCTCACTAAACATAGAGCATATCTTCTTAACTTAGCAAAACTTTAAGGTTTTAAGTTACTACAAAGATTCTCAGGCTGTAGGTAGGTATACACACTGTAACACACAATTAAAAAGGTGTTCACTTGCCACACTCATTTAGTTCACTAATTCGTAACAACTATGCTAGATTACTTACAAGACTTTTACTGAATATTAGACAAAGCCAAGCCTTAAGCATTTTATTCTTAAAAGATTTAGCAGATAACATGACTTAAATGACCTTAGGTAAACTTAGGCAGCTGATAACCACCAGGACATGCCCGCCTCAGGCAAACCCAAATTAGCATTAATGCTTAACATTTTTTATCAGGTTTTCTGGAAGTTTTAGAATACCCAATTTTCACAAGCGCTTGTCTTTAAATCAATTTCATTAATACCATCCGGAGGTAGAAAGATATATTCATTTACACACTTAGGGGGTCGTCTGAGTCTGTCCTATTTCTTATGTCAACAAGACTAAGACAAACATGACAAACACCAAACAGGCGCCTACAGAGAAGAATCTGCCACGGCCGCGGAGGCAAAACTGGAACTGAGTTGAGGGCCTGTCGGACTGCAGCGGCAGCCGACTTTCCTCACAGATGAGGACCTCGTCCTCCAGACAAGTGGCAAGGGACGTCTCCCAAGACCCCTGGTCGGTGACCTGCCAGCGTGTCCACCTAAGTCAATGCCGACCTAGATACAGATTGGAGCTCCTACAGGCTTATACAGGTTTCAGGTTTGTTCGTGAACCAGAACACTGAGTGCGCTCACTATCCGGCAAGGCACTTTCTGATTAAACACAGAACATTCTTACAGGTTTGACAAGAGACACACGGACACAAACACAGTAATACCTGGCCAGGACAAGCCTCCCATCCTTGGCTTGTCATTCCTCCAGGGGTGGGAGGGCAAGCAATCCCGGATGAGTCCCCAAATGTAATACCCAATGGCCTTATTCCGGTCTGCGCTTCCCCCCAGTGAGGAGACAAAGGCCACAGCAGATTGATGCAATAAGCAAGAGGTTTATTATTATTCCAGCTAGCTGGGGTCCAAGTGTCTGCCCGACACAGCAGGTTTCAACATGGACCCCGAGCACTCAGAGCCAAGGGTTTATATAGCATTTTCAAAGCACTTAACTCATAGTTATTTCCCACAGCTATACATTATTCTTGCAAGACATACATCCTGGGGTTAGCAAGGGCAGGATAAGACTACTCCTCAATGGTTAGGGAGGTTCTGCACGATAAGCTTGGTATGTAAGATTAACTGACCAAGGTTAGCTGACCAAGGGTCACAGCTGCCCACCACCCAGTGCTCATGATTAACTTGTTTTTCAAGGCCTTACCCAGGCCCAGTTTTTTCTTTCTAAATAAAATTGCTTCTAGGCCCCTAAGATGGCTACTCTTATGCTAACCTATTCCCATTCTTACACTGGCATGAGCCAGGAGGGGAAAAGAGTGCTTGTAGTGGTCTGTTGTCTAGGGGATTTATAGGTGGTTGAGAAACAAAGAGCTAGGGATGATCCACTAAATGGTCTTTAAATGTTTATTTTTGAAGAGACACTATGTTTCTTATCAGTTTTCTGGACTATTTTGTAGAGTTAACATAAGAAATTTATTGCTTTGACTTTTCCTCAGAGTAGCAGTTACTTGGTTTGGGAGTGTATCAGTCAAGGCTGCTTGTTTTGCTTTCAAGGTGAGCTGAGTTATTGACTTGATTAGGGCTGGAGGAGGAAAAGCAGCATATGGGTAAATTTAAAGGTAAACTGGTCTTTTAGCAGGCTAAAATTAAATTTTACAATAGCTTTAATTGATACAAACAAATCATGGGCTATGCTGAGGTATTTTCTTATTTGGGAGATGTTCAAACATTCTAGGCTAAGTTACTCCTGGCTTTTTAGTTTTAATTAATTTTCACTTAGGAAGCTTATATGTTTAGTTTGATATTTTATTTTAGAAAATTAATGTGACTCTGTCTTTGCTTAATTGTTTAATATGGAGTTTTGGTAGGCATCATTTTCCAGAGGCCTTCAGCCTACTCTGACTACACCCACCGTCCCTGTCTCAAATTCACATTAAAGTAGTGTAGGATCTGAAGAATCAAAAGTTAGCATAAGCACAGCTATCTTAAAAGGCTTAGACACTACTTTCTAACTTAGAAGGAGGAAAATTATTAGAACCTTGAAAAACAAGTTAGTCAGCCAGTGTTAATTGTAGTGACCTTTAGTCAGCTAACCTTGGTCAGTTAATCATGCATACCAAGCTTATCTTGCTGAAACCCACCCTAGCATTCTGAGAGTAATCTTATCTCACTGAATGCCCCAAGATGTGACGCCAGCCGATGAATCATGTGTACGTGCTTGTAGAACAATACTGTCTTCTTAGAAAATGCTATAAAAACTTCTGGCTTTAGCTGCTCAGGGTCCTTGTTGAGACATGCTGCGTCGGGCTAACTTGAACCCCAGCTAGCTGGTTCCTGAATAAATTCCTCTTGCTTATTGCATCAAGAGACGCCTTTCGTGAGTGATTTGGGGTGGCGTCCTCCTCTGGGAAAATCCAACATTTGGGGGCTCGTCTGGGATCATGCGCTCACCCCGCTTCACTCCCGAAGTCGCTTTTGGAGGAAGAGGTAAGATTAGTAGGCGCCTTGAGTTGTCTGTGTTCTGTCTTCTGTTTTTCAGCGAGACCGGTCGGAATTCTGAAAGGGGGTACCCACTGTCTGGCAGTCGTCCCGATCCCGTAAAGGGGTCGAGACCACGGTTAGTAGATGTACTTGGAGCACCGCAGGCTGCAACCCTGGGGGATGCCTCAGGGAGATTGGAGGGCCAGGGACGCCTGGTGGCCTCTCACCTGTTTTTCTGGCAAGGTGAATCTGATGAGATAGGGTTGATTTTAGGGCACCAAGAGTATCAACCCACCGATTCTTTTCGGTTTTTAGTCAAAAATCTGACAAAAACAAAAAGCGGCCGCTGTGTGTCTAATCTGTGTGTGTCTCTGTTTTTTGTGTCTTTCACGTGCCTAATAATTGTTATACTGACAATGAGACAGACTCAGACAACCCCCTAAGTGTGTAAATGAATATATCTTTCTACCTCCAGATAGTATTAATGAAATTGATTTAAAGACTAGCGCTTGTGAAAATTGAGTATTCTAAAACTTCCAGAAAACCTGATAAAAAAAGTGTTAAGCATTAATGCTAATTTGAGTTTGCCTAAGGCGGGCATGTCTTGGTAGTTGTCAGCTGCCTGAGTTTACCTAGAGTCATTTGAGCCATGTTATCTGCTAAATCTTTTAAGAATAGAATGCTTAGAAGCTTGGCTTTGTCTAGTGTTCAGTGGGGGTCTTGTGAGTAGTCTAGCGTAGTTGTTGCAGGTGAGTGAGCTAGATAGGTGTGGCAAGTGAACACCTTTTTAATTGTGTGTTGCAGTGTGTATGCCTACCTGCAGCCTGAGAATCTTTGTAGTAACTTAAGGCCTTAGAGTTTTGTTAAGTTGAGAAGATGTGCTCTGTGTTTGCTAAGAGATTGTGCTGTGAAGCTCATAGTTGCAGAAATTGTAGAATGTGTTCATAAGTTTGTCAGTCTAGGGAATGTTGGTTTGACAGTTTGCAGTGTCCTGCTTCTCAGTGTTCACTGGAGGTTGAAGTTTCTAATAGTTTTGAGTTCTGGTTAGAACTGCTTAAAGTGATAGAGAGGGCATTTCTCTATGCTGGAAGATGTATGTTTTAATGAGAGAAAGTGTAAAGAACGGAAATTCGTTTTGTTGAAAGTAAAAGAGAGTGATTGTTCTGAAGTGCAGCTATTTGTTTAAAGAGAGAGAACACTAAAACTCTGAATGTAAAAAGAAAGTTGTAGAAGGCTTGTGGAAGAGTTAGTATAGTCATGCTATGTGAAATTGAAGCGAGTAAGTCTTGGTATCGAGTGCACAGCAAAATTAGAATCTCGTTTCCAGTTAAACAGTTTTCTTTAACTGTTAGTCTGCTCTTAATGTTGAAAGATCAAAGCAGTTTCTCATGCTTAAAGTCTCAGTGAGTTGCCATGAAGTCGTAATATTAAAAAGACTAAAAGATAAAGTTTGTTAACAACTGTATAACCTTTATTTGCCTTTGAAATATTTTGTTATTAAAAATGATTGCATAGCCTGAGAAATTGAATTCCTAAGCAGAATGGTAACAAAGATTTTTTCAGCTGATTAAATGCACTTAGTTAACAAACCAAAATTTATTCTTAAAAATTAAACTGTAGAATCTGGACAAGATTATGTTTCTCCCAGAAAAACAGGTTTCACTGTAAACGTTTAGATGGACAAACGTGTGACCACTTTTGAGAAAAGTTGTAATAGATTTTTTTGAGAACCACCAGATCTTCTTGTTTAATTTATATGCTGTATGTTTTAAAAAAACATGGGGGACTCTCCATATTTTTTTAATGCAAATGATCTTAGAGCTTTTAATAGAATTTGCATAGCAGCTTATATCTACTATTAAAGAGTAAAACATTCTTGAAGCTTGAAGGGAAGACCTGTAGACTTAAGCACTTTCTCTGCTTTTTTTGTATCTGGTCTTAGACACTTATGCTAAGTTCAAAAAAGTGCTTTTACCTCTAGTTAACTCTGATATTTTCCAGAGGGCCCCTAGAACATGTCAGAAGAATTTTTTCTCATTAGAGAAAGTATTTGACTAATTTGGCTTATTTATCTGATATATATAGATAGATAGATAGTAGATAGATCTATCTATCTACTATCTATCTATCTATCTATCTATATTTATTTATTTACCAGGAAAGCACTGTCAAAGAGAATGATGCTAAACTTTGTTACTGAATGTTTTGTATTACAGAAATATCTGAATTACCTTATGTCAACTGTTTTACAGTAAGCTCTCATCAGATCTTTAACCATTGTCATTTATAAGTCTTTTGTCATTTATAGTATTATCCCTAAACTGGTAAAGAACTGGATTTCAGCAGAACAGGTATTAGTTACATAAGATTACATAAACTAAAGAAAATGATTTTGTGTCTTTTTGTTTCAAATGTTGCTGATAAAGTGTTTTAACCTTGTTCTCTTAAACTGACAACAGTTTAGTAAATGACTATCTTTATGAGCAGAATTGAAACGTCCTTCTCTCTACTTGATCCCTCCAGAGTTTAAAAATTTTCAGTGACTGTTTTTGTATTCCATGGCAGTATGTTTATTTGCACGAGTTCAATAAGAATCTGCTTTCCTTGTGAGAAGACTACTTAAGAACACTGGTTATACTACCAGGGCTTTGACTGGAATGTCATACCTGAGAGACATGTGTATGGACTCAGATGTGAACAACTTTAAGGAACTAAGATTGACTTTATAAAGCCAACAAAGCCCCTTGGAAGAACTGGCCTGGTACCTTGCTTACAGAGTTCCCAGCAGCCTTACCAGGTGAGTAAAGAAGGTCACTTCCTGGCAGGTGCAGAGACCTCGAGAAGAGAAGAATTCATCCAAATCTACAGGTACTGCAGGCAAAGCCTGATGGCAAGTCTAGCTTGGCTGTCTGGCCTCAAGAGGCCTTTAAAAGTTCAATCTGAAATTCCTTACAAGAAGTTCCAGCAAAGCATATTTAAAAGAGCCTGTGTAATCAATTGCTCTTCTTGCTGCAGTTGTGCAAATAATCAAGCCAGCTGTTAATTATTTTCTTAACCTAGTTACTTCTAGTAAAAATGAGAGTGATTTTAGAGAGAAGTATCGTTTCAATAATGCAGCCTCCTTCCAGAATAAAAAATCCAACTCCAGATGTTGCTACATAACCTAATAACACAATTTGTTTTATCTTGCCTAGAAGCCACAAAACTGCAAATAGTACTAGAAATAAAACCCAGAATAGAAGAGCCAGCCTTCTGAGGCCCTCTCAACTGACCAGTGATGGAGACCTAGCTGCACCCTTTACTGCGCCCCCTTCTCAGCACGAAGCAGCCAGAGCGGTCATCGCCCCTTTTCCCTAGCAGCAGCTAGAGTCTCTATCTGTAAAAGAAAGAATGAGACCATACCCATAGCCTTCCCGGGTAAAAACAGGTATTTAATCCCTCCTCCCGAGGGATGGTGGGCTTATAATACTGGACTAACCCCATGTGTCTCCACTTCCGCCTTCAACTCCTCCCGTGACTTCTGCATTCCAACCAGAGGTTTAGAGGAGAGCCAGTCTCGCTAACCCTGGCCAAGTTGCTGGGAGTAGGAGTTGCAGCTAGAGTAAGAACAGGGACAGCCGCCATTATTCAAGGAAACCAACATTATGAAAGACTAAGGACAGCTATTGATAAAGACCTAAAAACCATAGAGCAATCCATTACAAAACTTGAAGAATCTCTGACTTCCCTCTCTGAGGTACTCTTGCAGAATAGATGAGGGCTAGATCTGCTGTTCCTAAAAGAAGGAAGACTGTGTGCAGTTTTAAAAGAAAAATGCTGCTTTTATGCAGACCATTCCGGAATAGTAAGAGATTCAATGTCAAAGCTTAGGGAAAGGCTAGACCAGAGAAAGAGAGAACGAGAAGCCGGCCAAGGGCTATTTGAATCTTAGTTCACTAGATCCCCGTGGTTTACAACCCTAATATCCACTCTGGCTGGGCCCCTACTCATCCTTGTGTTGCTCCTCACTTTAGGACCCTGCATACTAAATCGGCTGATAACTTTTGTTAGAGAAAGAGTGAGTGCCGTTCATGTACTAATGTTAAGGCAACAATATCATTCACTCACCCAACAAGGAGACACAAACATTCCATGATTGGAATGCCCCTAAAGAGAAGTGGGGAAATGTAGGATCTGAAGAATCAAAAGTTAGCATAAGCACAGCCATCTTAAAAGGCTTAGACACTACCCTCTAACCTAGAAGGAGGAAAATTATTAGAACCTTGAAAAACAAGTTAGTCAGCCAGTGTTAATTGTAGTGACCTTTAGTCAGCTAACCTTGGTCAGTTAATCATGCATACCAAGCTTATCTTGCTGAAACCCACCCTAGCATTCTGAGAGTAATCTTATCTCACTGAACCCCCCAAGATGTGACGCTAGCCGATGAATCATGTGTACGTGCTTGTAGAACAATACTGTCCTCTTAGAAAATGCTATAAAAACCTCTGGCTTTAGCTGCTCAGGGTCCTTGTTGAGACCCACTGCGTCGGGCTAACTTGGACCCCAGCTAGCTGGTTCCTGAATAAATTCCTCTTGCTTATTGCATCAAGAGACGCCTTTCGTGAGTGATTTGGGGCGGCGTCCTCCTCTGGGAAAATCCAACAGTAGTACATTAAATTAAAGATAATTGACATATTTATGATAGTTAGTGTAAGATAAATTCCAACTGAAATAAGCAGGTGAAGAGAGGCAACAAAGGGCCAGGTAGTTTATTTGAATGCAATTCCCGGGCGAGGTTCACTAGTTTACGGAAATAGAGGCTGGGGAATTCATGCCCAGTAGGGCAGGCAGCAAGTTTTTAAAGAAGGCAGGGGGAGGGAGAGCAAAGGTATACAGTGGCATAGGGATTGGCTCACCTGGGATACGTGGGGGTCTCTCATTGGCCTTTAACCAGGTATTGGAAAGTTACCATTACTCTTCTAGCTTGGGGGAGGGCTCTAGTTAGGAATGTTGTCTGATCAGCCTCTGGAATGTTGTCAGACTGGAACCTGTTGGTCTCCCCGCCCTGTTTGGTAAGGCCTGAGCTTGTCCAGCAGGCTCACCCCTTCCCCTGGTGCCTCCAGCCTTTTGGTCATAATGGGCACTGACTCGATCTGGCTACTTCCGGCTGACAAGGGGCATCGTGGTGGGAGGGGGTTTAAGGTTGATGGCTGGAGGAGGCTCAGTCAGGAGAGGTGAGTACTTGTGCAGCAACAGCTGATTGACCTTTATGTGTGATATTTCTGCCATGAGCTGTTGAAGGAACTTGAAAACACATGGGGCAATTAAGAGTAAACTGCAAACTATTATGAAGGGGCCCAGCAGAGGCATTAGCAGGCCATCAAGGGGGACTAAAGCCACCCATAAGGGCTGCCTTCAGGTACTCATGTTTTGTGGAGGTCTTTTTGTAGTTCTTGTAGTTTTTTTATGCTTTGTTTTATGACTCCAGACTCATTGATATAGTAGCAGCATTCTTCCTGCAAGAAAATACAGGTTCCACCCTTTTCTGCAGTAAGCAGATCTGGAGCCTGCCTCTTTTGAAGGGTGACTTGGGCAAGGGAAGTAAGCTGCCACTGGAGGGAAATAAGAGAGGTTGAGGTTTCTCCCAGGGTCAGGCTCACTCTATCATCTAATGCTGCCAGTTGACTTGTGAGACTTTGAGAGCTGACTAGGCTGTGGCCTAATGCTCCCGCCCCTGTGGTGGCCATGACTACTGTAGTGACCAGACTTACTCCTACTAGTACGGGTAGGAAGACAGCCCTCTTTTGTTTAGCTCCTGGATACATAGACCATCCATCTTGCACCTGCTTTACCTCACGTTTGTTGTATAATGTCAATTGGGGAACTAGCATCACTGAAAAGCAGGGCTCTACCATGGTGCTGCTGATACACTGGGTAAGGGTATTGTTGCACCAGAGAAACCCACCCCCTTGAAGGGAGATTGGAGTGCCTACAGTTACCCATCATCGGCATTGGCTTCCCATTGACAATTCTGAGATGGTGGAATGCTGGGTCAGGTAGGGGGTCAGTGGGGATGATGGTTCCTTGTGCCATTTTCTGGTGACCCCAGACTTATGTCTGAGAGAACCAAGCAAAATTTAAGATTGATCAAAGGGACTCCATCTTAGAGAAGTAAAATACTCTTACCCCATGACTGAACTCTTACCCCATGACTGTACCCTTACCCTATGACTGAATTCTTACCCCATGACTGTACCCTTACCCCATGACTGTACCCTTACCCCATGACTATACTCTTACCCCATAACTGTACCAAGAATCAGATACTAAGAAAAACCATGTCCCGTTTCAACCAATCAGGCTCAGGCAGGAAAGAACCCTAGGAGCATTACAAAAACAAAAAGAGAACTTACCTTAACAATCCAATCAGCCTAGAACAAGTTAAAGGTCAACCAATCCCAGTTCTGCCTGAGAGGAAACTCCCTAACTGCCCCTCTTGAATGCATAAAAATCCTGTTGTAACATTCACAGGGGCTCCCAAACTAAGTCCCGCTGCATCGGGCTGGTTGGGTGCCCAAGCTCGAGCTTGTTCTGCTTTAATAAAGGCTCTTTGTTTTTACATGCTATCTGAGTCCTCCAGTGGTTCTTTGGACTCACTGCAATTTGGGCATAACAATGTTGAGCCTCAGGCTTAAGGATCATTTTCTACACTGGTACCTTGCTTAAAGGGAGGCCGCAGTCTTTTTCAGAGGAGTTTACTGGTTGAGCCTGGAAAAAACTAATGGGAACTGCTGCCACCGGGGGGCGTTGGGGGGAGGTGCAGAGGAAATGATCAGATACATTGCTGAGGATATGTGAAGCATTAAGAAAACATACTGTTTCTCTAATGACTCTGGCCCAGGAAAGGGTTGCTCCTGCTGTTCATAGGGAGTTGGGGTAGGGGGTCCTACTGAATCTTCTGTTTTAGTGCTTGTTCTGTTTGTAGAATATTACTTGATACCTGTGCCTGGGTGTTTAGAACCTCTGTGAGAGTGGGATTTACAGTGGTCCATTCTCTCTTAATGTATACTGTGCCCTGTGGGGAGGCTTGGTAACTATCGTATAGCTTGCCCTGTACTCCTTTTTCCCAGCGTGGATTTCATGGGTCACTAATGGTGATGTATAGCTTATCTTGTATTCTGAAGAACATGTTGTCAGAGACTCCTCTTGCTGTTTTTCTACTGCATGAACTCTACATGTGTCTAATTCAGGATGACATCCCTCATACATGTCAGACTGGAAAACACATCTATGAGAGATCTGGTTATACAGAAAGCACAGCGTAGGGTTTGAGAAAGTGTTTAAGATGTCTATGTGTATTGGTATCTGAATCAGTGCCTGACAACCTACACATGGGCAACTTTGGGTGCTTACTTCTCAGTTGATTCTGCGAAGAATTAGTTGTAGCTTAAACTTCCATGCAGAATAACTCTGCCTGGACACTACCGGGCTATTCATCTGGCTGGTTGTACTTGACATGACTAACCCACAGCTTAAGAGGACCCACCTCACAAGACACCCAATCACCGTGTCTGGGTGCCAGTTTGAGCCTAGAAAGGTGATACCAGGAGGAATGCCCATGTAGTTTAATTGCTGAGGGTGTAGTGAGGATTACTGTATAAGGCCCTGTCCAGCGGGTTTGGAGAGATTTTTCTACAGGCTGGAGTTCTCTTAGGAGTACCTGGTCTCCTGGCTGAAGGATCACTACGTCTCCTGGGTTGTTGGATGATGTAGGTTGGGGTAGGAGCTGGTCTGCGTGTTCCCTAAGATGTCTCAACAGTGTAAAGTAAGGAAGGTAGGAGGCCAAAGGAGGAGAGATAGCAGGCAGGCCTGTGTTTAGTAAGAAGGGCCTGCCATACATCAGCTCAAATGCGCTTAGTCCAGCCGGTCCCCACGGGGCACCACACAGCCAAGCGAGAGTGATGGGGAGAAGATCGGGTCATGAGAGCTTTACCTCTAGAGACAGCTTAGCTAGTTGGTCTTTTAGGAAACCGTTAGCCCTTTCGACCTTACCCGACGATTGGGGGTGATAGGGTATATGGAGGTTCCAGGTGATGTTGAGAGCCTTGGCTGTTAGCTGAGTGACCCGAGAGATGAAAGCAGGCCCGTTGTCCAACTATAGTGAGGCAGGCAGGCCAAAGCGGGGAATGATATGCGCTACTAATGTCTGTGCCACTACTGAAGCTGTTTCCTGGCTGGTGAGGAAGGCTTCAATCTACCCTGAAAAAGTAGTAACCAGAACTAGTAAATACCTGAGCGTTTTATGCTTAGGCATGTGGGTGAAATCAACGTGCCAGTCCTGTCCAGGGATTGTTCGTCTGAGCTGGTGGAGGGCCATCTGGGTCTTCAGAGCACCTTGAGATGAGACGTGATGACAAGTAGTGCAGGCTTGGTGCATCTGATCTATGGCCTTGTGGAGACCATAAGGGGCAAATATGGGGGAGAGAAACTGGTGCATGGCCTCTGGCTCAATGTGTAGAAACGGATGAATTTTGGATATGATATCTCTGCTTTGGGCTTGAGGGAGGGCAATTCATCCCCCGAGGTATATCTATCCCTGGTCTCCCAATGTCCCCCCTTGATGTAGAAGCAGTTGCCATTCATCTTCGGGGTATTGGGGCAGTAGAGAGGGGGAAAGAAACAGCACAGAGGGTTGGCTAGACCCAGATGTTAACTGTCAGGCCGTGGTGTCTGCCAAGGCATCACCTCTGGTTACTGGATCGTTTCCAGTCTGATGTCCCTTACAATGTATGATGGCCACCTCTTTGGGGTCCTGTAGGGCCTGTAGCAGGTGGCTGATAGCCCTGCCATTGATGATTGGGGTTCCCTTGGTGGTAAGGAAGCCCCTTTCCTTCCAAATCACAGCATGAGTGTGTGTAATTAGGAAGGCATATTTAGAGTCAGTATAAATTGTAGCTCTCTTTCTGGCTGCCAGCTATAATGCCCGGGTGAGAGCCACTAATTTGGCTTTTTGGGAGGTGGTCCCAGATGGGAGTAGGTTTGCTTCTATCACTTGCGACAGAGTTACCACTGCATAGGCCACCCTTCGCACCCCGTCACTCCCCTTCACTGAGCTTCTATCTATGAAAAAGGTCAAGTTAGGGTTTTCGAGGTGCATGTCTTGTAGGCATTCTCTAGATTTTCTAAGAGCCTCTACAATCTCTACACAGGAATGAGTGGGCTGATCCACCTGATCGCTGATGGGAAGCAAGGAGGCTAGGTTAAGGGGTGGAGAGACTTGTAGGGTTACCTGTAACCTTGAAGGACTCAAGGAGGCCAGGAATTTATGACTCAAAAGATCTTGTAACCGGTGTGGGGAATACACAGTAATGGGCTGTTGGAGCGTTAATTTCAGGGCTTCTCTGGCCAGACTTCCCGCAGATGCCAGGGCTTGGAGGCAAGGCTGCCACCCTCTGGCGGTGGTATCCAACTGTTTGGAGAGAAAGGCAATGGGACAGCACCCCGGCCCCACTGGCTGTACTAGCACTCTGATGGCCACCCCTGCCCTCTCTGCTGTAAAGGGCTTAGTTAAGTCGGAGAGCATTAATGGGGGGGATGAGAGCAATGCATCCCACAATTGATTGAAAGCAGAAGCTACCTCGGTGGATGAAGTTAGCGGCCCAGTGGCAGCTGCATAGAGTGGTCTGGCCAGAAGGGGAAAGTTAGGCACCAAGTGTCTGAAAAACTCCAGCAATTCTAGAAAGGATAGTATCTTGGCTCCTGAAGTAGGTGGCAGGAGAGCTTTAATCGCAGCTGCTTGGTCCACTGTCAGGGCTTTAGTGGTGGGAGTTAGAGTTAGCCTGAGGTATGTAACCTAGGGTAGAGACAGCTGTGCTTTGGCAGGGGATACCCTGTATCCCATGTCTGCCAGGAAATTATGAAGGGATGTGGTGTCCAGAACCGAGGCTTCTTTTGAGGGGCTGCAAAGTAAAAGATCATCTACGTATTGGAGGAGAGTACTCTCGCCCGTTGAGATGTCCTCCACCAGGGCCTGTCCAAAAAGATGGGGGCTATCTCTAAAACCTTGAGGTAGAATTGTCCAGGTCAATTGTCTATCTCGACAGGTGTCAGGGTCTTCCCACGTAAAGGCAAATAGTGGCTGCAAGTCTGAGTGGAGAGGTATAGTGAAAAAGGCATCTTTAAGGTCCAGTACAGTAAAATGAGAGGTACCAGAAGGGACTCGAGAAAGAAGAGTATATGGGTTAGGCACTACTGGGTGTAAGGGAATAGCAGCCTCGTTAATTATTCGGAGGTCTTGAACGAGGTGATATGCCCTAGAAGACTTTTTTACTGGCAAGATGGGAGTATTGCATGGAGAGTTAGTCAGTACTAAAAACCTCTGTGAGAGTAGACAATTAACAATAGGCTGTAGTCCCCTTCAGTGAGCCTGTGGAATAGGAAATTGAGGCTGAGAAGGGAAGTGGGATGGGTCTTTAAGGCATATTAAAACCGAGGTGTGGTGGGTTGCCACCACATGGGTGGAGATGTCCCACACGACCGGATTGACAGCAGTCCAGGAAGTCGGGAGACTCAGGTTACTGTCATCTAACTCCCCTTTGCCAACCTGTAAGCATTTAAAAGGTGGGAGGGAAATAGAGGCTCCTAACTTATAGAGCAAATCTTGTCCTAACAGAGGGGGTAGGACAGGAAGGCATGACTAGAAAGGAATGGGTAAACGGGATGCCTTGGAAGGTGCAGGCCACTGGGCCCATCTCTAAAGGCTTGGAGGAGATTCCTGTGACCCCAACTACAGAGACCTTGGCAGGGTTTAAAGGCCCTTTAAAGGAGGGGAGAACAGTGTCCACCAAGAAGGAGACAGGCTTACCTGCTACCCACAGCTTGGCCAGGGCTTGGCGAGGGTGATCGGGGTGTCTGAGTCCAGGCATCTTCAATCTTTGAGGATGCCCAGCAGGTCTGAAGGGTAATCCTTTGAGGGTGTCCACCCCTCGCAGTGCTCTGCCACCGGAGGAGGACCACCCCCTAGTGGACAGTCTATTTTCCAATGACCTCGCTTACTGCAGCTGGGGTCATATTCCTCCGGGGTTAGAGTGGATTGGAGGACTACATGTACATTGTGCCAGGTGAGCTTGTAAGTTTGAGTGAGATATTTAAACTGTTTAGTGAACATTGGGGGTTGGAGGAAAAGGACCCCAATTGCTGTTCTACTTGGCACAAGTCTGCCAGGGAAAAGGGAACATGAACCTGCACTACTCCTTCAGCCCCTGCTCCCTCTCTTAGAGGAGCCATCACATGAGCCCAAGACCACTGTGACTTAGAGTGGGTTACAGGAGGGCTAGACCATTTGGGCACCAGCCGCAGCGAGTAAGACAGCAGTGGGTTTGAAGGAGGGGATGGAGGAGGTGACCTTGGTAGTGGGGGATACAACCTGGGAATCAGTGTGGAACTTGAAGGCAGGGGACCAGGATATGGAGGAGTTTTATCTGTTTTATCCAAAGTGGAGTTGGCATCTGTGGAGCAAGATGGCGGCATGACTGGAAGAGAAGGGGAACAAGGTGGAGGAGAAACCAGAAGAGAAGGGGAACAAGATGGTGGAGAGACTGGAAGAGAAGGGGAACAAGATGGAGAGACCGGAAGAGAAGGGAAACAAGATGGAGAGACCAGAAGAGAAGGGAAACAAGATGGAGAGACCAGAAGAGAAGGGAAACAAGATGGAGAGACCAGAAGAGAAGGGGAACAAGGTGGAGGACATAAACATTGAGGAAGGGAGCTGGCCCCCACGGTGGGCCTGGAGGAGTGGGAAGGGGGGTAGCCAAGATCTTCCACTGAGTCCATCAGAGAAGAGGCTCCCAGAAATAGGAGGGGTAGAGATCAGCAGTCCTTGGCAGATGCCTGGGCTAACAAAACTTGGGAAGGAGTACACTTAACACACAAATCTGGGTGGGTGCACAGAGTCCAAAAAGCCTGCACATATGGGATTTAACCCTGGTGGCACTTTCCACTCTGGTGGCAATAATTAGTTAAGTCAGTGAGGAGGCCAAAATCAAAAGTTCCCTCAGGGGGCCAGCGAGATTGGTTGTCCAGGGGATACTGAGGCCAGGCCTGAGAGCAAAGGAAAACTAGCTTTCATTTGTGAACTTCCCAGGACAAATATAGAGTAGCCAAATTAGAAATGAGACACTGCAATGGGGTCTGGGCCTCCTCTTTTAAGGGCTGGTTCCCTATGTCTGTGTACCCCCCAACTAACCCCGCTGAGAGGAGCGCCCAGCGTCCCAAGTGTGCCAAGTCAGGGGAGATGTCCTGGGAGACTGGGTGAGGGATGTCTCTGCCACCACAGGGCCAGGGGCAGGCCGGATGCCCACAGAGGGTGGGCCAGATGCCCAAGGAGCTGGATGCCCTGACCTGGACTTAGCTACGATTTTGGATGGACCAGGTGAAATGGAGTTAGGGAGGGAAACAGACCAGGGGAAACTGAGGGACTCACTGGAAAATAGTCCACACAGCAGAGAGAAGGCTGAGGTCCCAGGTCGAGGAAGGAGGGGGCAGGGCCACCAGTGGCCCGTTGGGGCCCGGTGCTCACGCTCCTTCCTGGGATTTTGGCACCAAATGTAAGATAAATTCCAACTGAAATAAGCAGGCAAAGAGAGGCAACGAAGGTCCAGGTAGTTCATTTGAATGCAATTACCGGATGAGGTTCACCAGTCTACGGAAATGGAGGCTGGGGAAGTCGTGCCCAGCAGGGCAGGAAGCAAGTTTTTAAAGAAGGCAGGGGAAGGGAGAGCAAAGGTATACAGTGGCATGGGGATTGGCTTGCCTAGGGTACATGGGGGTCTCTCATTGGCCTTTAGCCAGGTACTGGAAAATTACCACTAATCTTCTAGCTTGGGGGAGGGCTCTAGTTAGGAATGTTGTCTGATCAGCCTCTGGAATGTTGTCAGACCAGAACCTGTTGGTCTCCCCACCCTGTTTGGTGAGGCCTGAGCTTGTCCAGCAGGCTCACCCCTTCCCCTGGGGCCTCCAGCCTTACAGTTAGTCTTCCCATACAGATATACTTCTGTGTTCCTGGTATTTAAATATTTTCTTCTCTTGGACATTTCACATTTCTGATTTCACATTCTGATTAGGTTTCACCTTTTTTTTAGATGACTATTGTAAATGGGATCTTTTACTCCATTATATTTCTTAGTTGACTACTTGTACATATGAAAATTTTTAATTTTTTTGTACATAAATGAATCACTGAATTATCTTTTTGTTTGTAATAGTTTTTCAGTGGAGTCTCATGGGTTTTCCAGTATATGATTATATCATCTGCAAATAATACTTTTATTACCACCCCCTTTTCTAGAAATAAGGTGTGGGTAAAATTGTAAGTTTCCAGAATATCTCCCATGGCTTCAATATATCTGCATATCAATAGGCATTCAGAGGTGGAAAGAAGTCAGCTTTAGTGCATTTGCATCATTCCTCAGGGATGGAGAGAAGTGCATCTCCATGTCAATGGGTAATTACCTGGGAAAGCAGGGCTTATCTGTATCTAAGAGGTGAAGGGAGGGGCGGTTTTTGGCTTCTGCTGGAGCGGGAAAGAGAAATGGCCCCAGACTGCAGTTGGTGAACAATAAACGATTTTAAACTTTATTTCTTCCTTTGACTGATTTTGGTTTTTAGAGATATTTTGCACCAGGATTTCCTCTCCCCAGATTTACAAAGGAATATTTATTACTTTGGTTTGTTTAGTTGAATTAGGTATTATGTCTAGAACAATATTAAGTCATAATGATAATAGTGGACACCTTGCGTTCCTGAGTTGAATGAAAATACTTATAGTTCTTTTCTGTGAGCATGATGCTAATTTTTTAATTGAAATAGTTATGTTTTATCATGTTAAGAAAGTATTCCTCTATTCTTATTTTAGTGACTGTTTATACAAATACAAAATAGATGCTGAATATTCCCAAAAGGCTTTTCCGCATCTTTGGGGAAGGTCTTAATTTTTTTTTTTTTTGACTTAGTATTATGGTGATTTGCAACTTCCTCAGGACCTTCCCAGGTGAAACCTGAAACACCCTTTGACAGACTACCCCAAATTGGTGTGTGGCAGTTTAATGAGCAAGGGAATTATTTACAAGGTTGGTCTTGGGTGACCTCAAGATAAGTCAAAATTTTAAAAGTTTACATAATGTGATGAGAAAGAAAGGCACTTCTCTGTGGTACTCTTTACAAAAACTTGTAACTTCAGTCAGATCATGAGGAAAACATTCAGAAAAACCCAATTTGAGGACCATTCTACAAAACATAATTGGTACTTGTGATATAATGAGTTATAAGAAATATATAAATTTCCCAGGAATATTTGGTCTTATCCACAGTTTCTGAAAACTGCAGTCTTACAGGTGAAACAGGTGTTTTGTTATGTTAAGGAGAGATTTTTGGACACCCATCCACAGGCAGGGGTGGAGGTTGGATCAGCCAATGGCCAATAGTTTAGTCAGTCATGACTATGCAGTGAAGCCCTCACAAAGGCCTCTGAGAAGACCTTTTTTCCCCTTACTGCTCTGCTCTCCCAGGTTGCTTCTTGGTCAGAGAGATGGTCTATGCTTGGGGAACCAGGATGCCTCCACAGGCCACTGAGCCAGGCCCCAATCTCCACCAGGATAGCAGCTCCTTTATTTGGGATGTTGCCCTGTGTCTCTCTTCATCCCCCTGTTAACTTATATCCTTTATGGTACCCTTTATTAAACTGGTAAACATCAGTGTTTCGCTGAGTTCTGTGAGCTGCTCTAGCAAGTTAATTGAACCTTAAGGGGTAGGATGTGGGGACCGCCAATCTGTAGCTAGTAGGTCAGAAGCACAGGGAACTGCCTGGGGCTTGTGACCAGTGTTGGATTCCCCTGAGGAAGGCGCCGCCCCAAATCACTCACCAAAGACGTTTCTTGATGCAACAAGCAAGAGGAATTTATTCGGAAGCCAACTAGTTGGGGTCCAAGTCAGCCTGTCGCAGCAGGTCTCAACGAGGACCCTGAGTACTTACAACTAAGTGGTTATATAGGATTTTCTGAGGCATTCAGCCCTAGAGAATTACCATGGTTACAGATTATGTTGTAGTAACAAGATAACAATACTACATAGCAAGATAACAATACTACAAAGGCAGTAATTTTTCAAACCTACGATTTCTGGGTTAGTGCCACGTCCTGGGGGTGTAGCAAGGTAGGGTCAGCTTTTATGCTTAACTAACCGAAAGGTTAGCGCTGCCAGCAGTCATGATTGATTAACTTGTTTTTCCAGAGGAGTTACCTGGTTTCAGTTGTTCCCTCTGAGTCATATATCAGAATGGCTTTTTGGGCTTCAAGATGGCTACTCTTAGGCTAACTTATTTCTCAGGGAGGTTGGGGTCCTACATTCCCCACTTCTTTTTCTGAACATTCTAATCATGGAATGTTGGTGTCTTCTTGATGTGTGAGGGTATGATACTGTTGTCTCAGCATTAGCACCTGCACAGCACTTACTCTTTTTCTAATAAAGGTTATTACTCGATTTAAAATGCAGGGACCTAAGGTGAGGAGCAATATAAAAATAAGCAGGGGTCCTGCCAAAGTGGATATTAGAGTTGTAAGCCATGGGGATCTAGAAAACCAGGATTCAAACAGGCTCTGGTTAGCTTCTCGTTCTTGCTTTCGCTGATCTAATCTTTCTCTTAATTTAGACATTGAGTCTCTTACTACTCTAGTATGGTCTGCATAGAAGCAGCACTCTTCTTTTAGAGCTGCACACAATCCACTTTCTTTTAGAAATAGTAAATCTAACCCTCGTCTATTTTGCAGCACTACTTCAGAGAGAGAGGTTAGGGACTTTTCAAGTTTAGAAATAGACTGTTCTATAGTTCTCAAATCTTCATCGATAGCTATTCTTAGTCCTTTGTAATGTTGGTTTCCTTGTATAATTGCAGCTGCCCCTGGTCCTACTCCGGCTGCGACTCCTACTCTTAGTAATACAGCTAGAGTGAGTGAGACTGGCTCTCTTTTATACCTTAGTTTAGGTTCTAATTCTGCCACGAATGATAAGTCATCATGATACATTAGTCTGGGTACTAACTGGACTATGATACAGAAATCACGGGAGGAGTTGAAGGCAGAAGTAGAGACACATGGGGTCACTCCAGTGTTACAAGCCTACCATCCCTTGGGAGGAGGGATTAAATACCTGTTTTTACCAGGGAAGGCTATGGGTATGGTCTCATTCTTTCTTCTACAGATAGAGACTCTAGCTGCTGCTAGGGAAAAGGGGCGATGACCGCTCTGGCTGCTTCGTGCTGAGAAGGGGGTGCAGTAAAGGGTGCAGCTAGGTCTCCATCACTGGTCAGTTGAGAGGGCTTCAGAAGGCTGGCGCTTCTATTCTGGGTTTCATTTTTATTACTATTTGCAGTTTTGTGGCTTCTAGGCAAGATAAAACAAATTGTGTTATTAGGTTATGTAGCAACATCTGGAGTTAGATTTTTTATTCTGGAAGGAGGCTACATTATTGAAACGATACTTCTCTCTAAAATCACTCTCATTTTTACTAGAAGTAACTAGGTTAAGAAAATAATTAACAGCTGGCTTGATTATTTGCACAGGTGCAGCAAGAAGAGCAATTGATTACACAGGCTCTTTTAAATATGCTTTGCTGGAAATTTTTGTAAGGAATTTCAGATTGAACTTTTAAAGGCCTCTTGAGGCCAGACAGCCAAGCCAGACTTGCCATCAGGCTTTGCCTGCAGTACCTGTAGATTTGGATGAATTCTTCTCTTCTCAAGGTCTCTGCACCTGCCAGGAAGTGACCTTCTTTACTCACCTGGTAAGGCTGCTGGGAACTCTGTAAGCAAGGTACCAGGCCAGTTCTTCCAAGGGGCTTTGTTGGCTTTATAAAGTCAATCTTAGTTCTTTAAAGTTGTTCACATCTGAGTCTATGCACATGTCTCTCAGGTACGACATTCCAGTCAAAGCCCTGGTAGTATAACCAGTGTTCTTAAGTAGTCTTCTCACAAGGAAAGCAGATTCTTATTGAACTCGTGCAAATAAACATACTGCCATGGAATACAAAAACAGTCACTGAAAGTTTTTAAACTCTGGAGGGATCAAGTAGAGAGAAGGATGTTTCAATTCTGCTCATAAAGATAGTCATTTACTAAACTGTTGTCAGTTTAAGAGAACAAGGTTAAAACACTTTACCAGCAACATTTGAAACAAAAAGACACAAAATCATTTTCTTTAGTTTATGTAATCTTATGTAACTAATACCTTTTCTGCTGAAATCTAGTTCTTTACCAGTTTAGGGATAATACTATAAATGACAAAAGACTTACAAATGACAATGGTTAAAGATCTGATGAGAGCTTACTGTAAAACAGTTGACATAAGGAAACTCTGATATTTCTGTAATACAAAACATTTAGTAACAAAGTTTAGCATCATTCTCTTTGACAGTGCTTTCCTGGTAAATAAATATATATATATCAGATAAATAAGCCAAATTAGTCAAATACTTTCTCTAGTGAGAAAAAATTCTTCTGACATGTTCCAGGGGCCCTCTGGAAAATATCAGAGTTAACTAGAGGTAAAAGCACCTTTTTGCATTTAATTTTTTTAGAACTATCATTACACATTTATTGTCTATATACTCAGCACAGTAAACGAGGTATCTTAAAAAGTGGGGCAGCAGGGGAGATTGCTGCTGTCAATTTTTAAAGACAACCTACAGAAAGTCAAACTAATTTTAGGTTACTAAGCATTCTTGAGAGAATGGTAGCAGATGGTAGATTCTTCTGCTTTCATCTTCAGGAGGGGAAAAAAGCTACAATAAGAATTCATATTTAGCTGAAAGAACTGTCTAAACTCAAGGCAGAGTATAATATCACCAGGCATACAAAAGACTTGTTAGAGATACATACAAAGAATGAATATGGCTATAGTCAAATTTAACTTAAAAGTTTAAGCAGAATCTCAAATTTAAATGTCTCTTTCTTTCACACAGATTTTCAGATATGACCAGAAATATGATTTGAGATGAAAGAGGTCAGGCATTTTACTTCTTCATTTAGGGACTGAGAAATGATGACCTTTGGCTTACAATCAATAGCTTACAAACAGTGAAAATAATAAGAACATAACTCAGCATAAGTGTCTAAGACCAGATACAAAAAAGCAGAGAAAGTGCTTAAGTTTACAGGTCTTCCCTGAAAGCTTCAAGAATGTTTTACTCTTTAATAGTAGATATAAGCTGCTATGCAAATTCTATTAAAAGCTCTAAGATTATTTGCATTAAAAAATATGGAGAGTCCCCCATGTTTTTTTTTTTTTTTTTTTTTAAACATACAGCATATAAATTAAACAAGAAGACCTGGTGGTTCTCAAAAAATCTATTACAACTTTTCTCAAAAGTGGTCACACGTTCGTCTATCTAAACCTTTACAGTGAAACCTGTTTTTCTGGGAGAAACATAATCTTGTCCAGATTCTACAGTTTAATAAATTTTGGTTTGTTAACTAAGTGCATTTAATCAGCTGAAAAAAGCTTTGTTACTATTCTGCTTAGGAATTCAATTTTTCAGGCCATGCAATCAATTTTAATAGCAAAATATTTCAAAGGCAAATAAAGGTTATACAGTTGTTAACAAACTTTAGCTTTTAGTCTCTTTAACATTACGATTTCATGGCAACTCACTGAGACTTTAAGCATGAGAAACTGCTGTGATCTTTCAACATTAAGAGCAGACTAACAGTTAAAGAAAACTGTTTAACTGGAAATGAGATTTTAATTTTGCTGTGCACTTGATATCAAGACTCACTTGCTTTAATTTCACTAGGCACGACTATATCTGTAAGAATATAGTAATTTATTCTTCATTTGCCCCATGGTCCCAAGCACATAAGCCGGTGAGAATTATGCCTGGGCTTGCCTGCGGCTTGACTGGGTTTATCTCCCTAACCCTTCCCCCAAAGCAACAGGCTGAGCGGATCTTCCACAACAAAAGGCACCACGCTGTTTTCTCTCTTTGTCTCTCTTTAAATAAATAGCTGTACTTTAGAACAAAGTTACTTTCTTTTATCACAAAACACATTCTTTAGCATGCAGAAGAGTTTTCATTTTTTTATACTTTTTCTTATTAAAACATGCATCTTCTAGCATAGAGAAATGCCCTCTCTATCACTTTAAGCAGTTCTAACCAGAACTCAAAACTATTAGAAACTTCAAGCTCCAGTGAACACTGAGAAGCAGGACACTGCAAACTGTCAAACTAACATTTCCTAGACTGACAAACTTACGAACACATTCTACAATTTCTGCAACCATGAGCTTCACAGCACAATCTCCCAGAAAACACAGAGCACATCTTCTCAACTTAACAAAACTCTAAGGCCTTAAAGTTACTACAAAGATTCTCAGGCTGCAGGTAGGCATACACACTGCAACACACAATTAAAAAGGTGTTCACTTGCCACACTTATCCAGTTCACCTACCTGCAACAACTATGCTAGCCTACTCACAAGACCCCCACTCAACACTAGACAAAGCCAAGTTTCTAAGCATTCTATTCTTAAAAGATTTAGCAGATAACATGACTCAAATGACTCTAGGTAAACTCAGGCAGCCGACAACTACCAGGACATGCCCGCCTCAGGCAAACTCAAATTAGCATTAATGCTTAACACTTTTTTATCAGGTTTTCTGGAAGTTTTAGAACACTCAATTTTCACAAGCGCTTGTCTTTAAATCAATTTCATTAATACCATCCGGAGGTAGAAAGATATATTCATTTACACACTTAGGGGGTTGTCTGAGTCTGTCCCATTGTCAGTATAACAATTATTAGGCACATGAAAGACACAAAAAACAGAGACACACACAGATTAGACACACAGCGGCCGCTTTTTGTTTTTTCTCAGATTTTCAAACAGAAACCGAAAGGAATCAGAGGGTTGATATTCCTGGCGCCTGAAAATCAACCCTATCTCATCAGATTCACCTTGCCAGAAAAACAGACGGGAGGCTACCAGGCGTCCCTGGCCTCCCAACCTCCCTGGGGCGTCCCCCAGGGTTGCAGCCTGCGGTGCTCTAGTACGTCTACCGACCGCAGTCACAGCCCCTTTACGGGATTGAGACGGCTGCCAGACAGCGGGTACCCTTCAGAACTCCGACCGGTCTCACTGAAACAGAAAACAGAACACATACAACTCAAGGCGCCACTAATCTTACCTCTTCCTCCAAGAGCGACTTCGGGAGTGAAGCGGGGTGGACGCCCGATCCCGGACGAGCCCCCAAATGTTGGATTCCCCTGAGGAAGGCGCTGCCCCAAATCACTCACCAAAGACGTTTCTTGATGCAACAAGCAAGAGGAATTTATTCGGAAGCCAACTAGTTGGGGTCCAAGTCAGCCTGTCGCAGCAGGTCTCAACGAGGACCCTGAGTACTTACAACTAAGTGGTTATATAGGATTTTCTGAGGCATTCAGCCCTAGAGAATTACCATGGTTACAGATTATGTTGTAGTAACAAGATAACAATACTACATAGCAAGATAACAATACTACAAAGGCAGTAATTTTTCAAACCTACGATTTCTGGGTTAGTGCCACGTCCTGGGGGTGTAGCAAGGTAGGGTCAGCTTTTATGCTTAACTAACCGAAAGGTTAGCGCTGCCAGCAGTCATGATTGATTAACTTGTTTTTCCAGAGGAGTTACCTGGTTTCAGTTGTTCCCTCTGAGTCATATATCAGAATGGCTTTTTGGGCTTCAAGATGGCTACTCTTAGGCTAACTTATTTCTCAGGGAGGTTGGGGTCCTACACCAGCATCTGGAGTTGGGGGTGGAGGGCAGTCTTGTAGGACCCTTAACCTGGGAATCTGGTGCTGTCTCCGGGGAGATAGCATCAGAATTAAGTTCTAGAAACAGCTTGTTGGTGTTTGAGAATTGCTTGGTGTACACGTACATGTGTGTGGGAAGACCCCCTCCCACATACTTATACACATTGGCATCAGGTCCAGGTACCCGAATGAAGTCACACTACTATTTCTGCTGTGTATAATATGGTTACCATTAGATATACATGTAGGGAAAAAATACACCATGGCATTTGGTGTCAGATGTTACAGTACTCCTCAAAACTGTCAAAGTCATGAAAAATAAGGAGACTGGGAAACTGTCACAGACCAGAGGAAACTAAGGAGACATGACAAAATGCAATGTGCTGTTCTGGAGTGGATCGTGGAAGAGAAAAAGGCATTAAAGGAAAAACTAGTGAAATCCGAATGAGGTCTGGAATTTACTTAATAGTAATGTACCAACGTTTTCTTGGTTTTGATGAATGCAGCGTGCTCATGTAAGATAACATCAGGAGAAATTGAGAGTGAGCAGTATATGGGAACTCTATCTTTGCAACTTTTCTGTAAATCAAAAATTATTCCAAAGTAAAAAAGTTATTTTAAAAAAGAAAGATACACAAGGACAGATGTTCCCTTTCACTGGGCATTTTTAGGTCTGGTGGTTTTCCTGGATCTGCCGCCGCCATATAGCCAACAAAGGTGGGTAAAATTGGCACTGATGGTGGCAGAGCTGTAGATTTTAAGGCCTGGAACTTTGAGAATGCCAATGAGTGCTGAATTAATTAGCCATGCCTGGAGCTGCCCTGCATCTGCACTGCTTGTTTATATGAAGCAAAAAGTGCATTTTCTTTGTTTGTTTTTTACCTCCTGTGGATTATAGTTGAAATCATTCCTAGGAAAGGCAAACAAATTGGAGCACTAAAGAGTTTCAGGTGCTGAGGTAAAGGTCTGTAGGTTGCAAAGGAAGGATTGGTGAGTTCTGCCTGGGAAACGGCGTCAAGACCAGTTTTGCATAGTGTCCTACTATTTAAGATGAGTTTTTTTTTTAATTGAGATCATTGACAACTGAGCTGAGTCTTGAAAGATGACGTGTTTTTGAAGTAATTGGAAGGGGGCATGGAAAGAGCAGGGATAGGCAGTTAATGTTCCAGATTCATAGGGAACGGGGAATTCAGAGTTGGAGGCTGAGGGGCAGCAGGGCCATATCAGGAGGGGACTGTCCTGCAGAAGAGATACCCTGCAAGGGGATCTATATGATCAGATTCATCTTGTAGTGGGCTCACCTCGGCCACTCTATTGAAGAAAGGTCAGGATTCACAAGACTGAAGGCTGGGATACCAGATTTAATAATTTAGGAGAATAACTTAAGGATAACTTCCTGAAATTATCAGGAAATATATGGAGATATTCAGGGGGCAGAGTCAATAAGACATGGACTCTAGCTGGATGTGGGAGGAAGACTCTCACAAAACTGAGGTCATAAGCATGGTGATGATGATGGAGAGAGAATACAGAGGGAGGCTCATGTCTGAGAAACAGATGACAGAATAATTCCATTTGGGGCATGTTACCTTTGAGGTACAGAAGGAAACTAAGTGGAAATGGAGGGGAGACAATTGTATGTAGTGGTCGGGGGCATAGGAGAAGCCTGACCCAGCTTCATCCTGGTGTACAGGCACTGAGAGTGGATGGAAATCACCCAGGTAGTGTATGTAGAGGCAGAGGCTCCAGAGCCCAGGGCACATTCGGGAGCTAAGACACATGGTCTTACAGAAGAAGCCATATGTTGTGTGATGAATATTCTGGAACAGTGCTGCAGAAATATAATGCCAGTCACCTATATAATTTCAGCATCCTTAGTAGCTATATTAAAAAGGTAAAAGAAAAAAGGTAAAATTAATTTTAATAATTTATTTTACCTGAAATAACAAAAATATTACATGTAATTAATATAAAAATATTAATGAGATCTTTTACAGCTTTTTAAAAAATAAGTCTTTGAAATCTGGTCTGTATTTATGCCTACAGCATACCTCAGTTTGGACCAGACCCATTTCAAGTGCTGTATGGCCACTTGTCATTTGCAGATGCCAAATTAGAAAGTTCTAGATTGAGGGAGATCTAGGTTCAAATCCTCTCAGCCCAAGTTTTCTGATCTGTGAAGTAGGGGTATAATAGCTTTTTTCCATGTAAGGTATAGCTCTTGACAGATAGTGGGCCTACAATAAATGGTGACTGTTATTAAGGGAAGTGAGAACTTTAGAAGGGGGAAGAGTTGATGTTAAGTAATGGAAGCTTTAGAGGGACATGGTTAATTAAGGTTATGTGTTTTCTTTAAAGATGGGACAGGCTTGGCATATTTTTAGGCCACAGGAGAGTTGCTGGTAGAGAGTAAGAAATACAGAATAGGGGATAAAGCAATACAGAAAGTTTGAGAAGATAAAGGGAGAGATGGAATTGAAACTTAGCCTTTAACCTAAAGCCAGGCACTTTCTTCTTTAAGAACAAAGGAAGGGAGACAGCTTAAAAATTCATATGCAACCACAAAAGACCCTGAATAGCCAAAGCAAAGAACAAAATTGGGGGGATTATGTTTCTTGACTTCAAGCTCTATTACAAAGTTATAGTAATCAAAACAGTATGGTACTGGCACAAGAACAGACCCATAGATAAAGCAACAGAATAGAGAGACCAGATATAAACCCATGCATATATGGTCAATGTATGATAAAGGATCCCTGAATATACAGTGGGGAAAAATAGTCTCTTCAATAACTGGTGTTAAGAAAACTGGACAGCAATATGCAAGAGAATGAAACTGGATTACTGTCTAACTCCATATGCAAAAAGTAAACTAGAAATGGATCAAAGACCTGAATGTAAGACATGAAACCATAAAACTCTTAGAAGAAAACATAGGCAATAATCTTTATGTTAATATTGGAACAATGTATTTTTTAAAATTGTTACTATACAATCTTATGTTGGTTTAAATGTACATCAGAGTGGTTCAACAGCCCAGTGATCAATTTATGTTGTGATGGGAATTGTGCCCTTTTATACCCCTCTTCCTCCCCAACCCCCATCTTTGTACCCTCCCCTTCCCCTTGGTAACCACTAGTCACTTTCAGTGTCTATGAGTCTAATACTGTTTTGTTCCTTCTGTTTTGCCTTGTTTTTATATCCCACAAATAAGTGAAATCATATGGTATTTGTCTTTCTCTGTCTGGCTTATTTCACTGAGCATGGTACTCTCTATGTCCATCCATGTTGTTGCAAATGGCAGGATTTTTTTCTTTTTATGGCTGAATAAAATTCCATTGTATATTTATACCATGTCTTCTTTACCCATTCATTTGTTGATGGACACTTAGCTGCTTCTGTATCTTGGATATTGCAAAGTGTGGTGATAAACATAGGGATGCATATATCTTTTTGAATCAGGGATTTTGTTTTCTTTAGGTAAAATCCTAGGAGTGGAATTACTGAGTCAAATGGTGTTTCTATTTTTAGTTTTTGAGGAACTTCCATACTGATTTCCATGGCAGTTGCACCAATTTATATTCCCACCAATAGTGTAGGAGGGTTCCTATTTCTCCTCATCCTTGCCAACATTGTTCTTTCTTTTGGATAGTGGCCATTCTAACTGGTGTGAGGTGATATCTCATTGTGGTTTTAATTTGTATTTCCCTTATGATTAGCAATGTGGAGCATCTTTTCATGTGCCTGTTGGCAGTTTGTATTTCTTCCTTGGGAAGTGCCTGTTCAGGTCCTCTGCCCATTTTCTAGTCAGGTTATTTGTTTTTTTTGGGTGTTGAGGTGTATGAGTTCTTTGTATACTTTTAATGTTAATCCCTTATTGGATGAGTCATTTCTGAATATTTTCTCCCATGCTGTGGGTTGCCTTTTGTTCTGCTGATGGTGTTGTTTGCTGTACAGAAGCTTTTTAGTTTGATGTAGTTGCACTTGTTCATTTTTTATTTCGTTTCTCTTGCCTGAGGAGATATGTCCAGAAAAAATTACTCATGCTTATATTCAAGAGCATTTTCCCTGTGTTGTCTTCTAAGAGTTTTATGGTTTCATGACTTACATTCAGGTCTTTTATCCATTTCGAGTTTACTTTTGTGTATGAAGTTGTACAGTAATCCCGTTTCAGCCTCCCAGAGTGTTCTTCTTGTCCCTGATGTCCAACCGCACTATCACCAGAACCCAATGTAATGTGGGCCCATGATCCTGTGGCAGATCTCCAAGGCTAGATATGCAGTGCTCCTGTGATTCTACTCCCTCTCTGCTTCATTCATCTTTCTCCTGCTTGTAGGCTGGTATCAGGGGAGTGCTTGGATTCCTTATTTTGGCCTGTCTGCTGTTTCTTCATGATTAGATGGGTATGCATTTCTGACCAGAATACTGTATAGGTGATGTCCTCAGATGTCAGTCAGAAAGCACATAATGTCCATCTGCCTCTCCATGGTCACTTGGTCAAAGTGTTGTCCAGTTTCTCCATTATTTCATTACTGTGCTTTTCCCTTCCAACAATAAGCAATCTGAGGGGACACTTTAGAACCTACAAATATCGTGCTCTGAATCATATTTCGTCCTATACTTAGTCTCCATAGATGATTTTTGCTTGATCCATTTTACTATGATGGTTGCAAAAAATGATCCCAACTCCAGCACTGCCTCCACATTCACCATTTGATTCTCAAAATTCATTCTACTTGAACAAGAGCCCTCCTTTCTGTCCTCTTTCTCTGTCTTTGATCAATATGAACTCATTGGTTCCTAATTTACTCATGTGTTGTAATTTACTAATGTCCTTAATCATTGTGGTGATAGTAGCCCCTTCAAGCTGGCTCTTTTGTCCTATAACATGCCTTCTACTTTTTTAAAGTACTTTCTTACTTTTGGGCATGACAAAATGTTTCAGGCTCCTTATCTCATATCTACAATGCCCCAGCCCTGGAATCAGCTGTTTCTCCAATGAACTCTGACTCCTTTTAGTGGGGAATGGTGTTAGAGAACAAGATCTCAGTGAAAAATGTGCTTATTGTTAATGGGGTTCATTTGATTTTAGGCCCTTTTACAGACAGAGCTGAATATGCATACATATATGTATATACACACATAAATATACACATATAAACACATTTTGGAAATCATGATAACATAATATCTCCAATCTCAACCCATTTTTACATGGATCTTTCTTGTCTCTTCCCATTAAATGTTTGGCGTTTCTTCCTCAGAGTGAAAACCCTGGCTTTTAATAACATCAACACATTTATTCATTTGCTCAATCAGATAATACATCTAAAATAGTTTCAGAATTATTTTGCCAATATCAGTACATAAACCTACTAAAGAGTTCAGAATTCATTTTCAGTTTTCTCCCTACACCCACCCCACCAGGCCTAACTTCTGAAAGGCTGTTTGCTGGGAGGAAGATGGTAGCAGGGAGGAGCAAGGGACTTGGGGAAATGGCGAAGGTGTGAAATAGCCATGGAATGGGAAAAGTGAGGGAAATTCAGTTTCAGAAGCAGAAGGTAAACATCCAATGGTGGAGGAGATATAGAAGCAGTGGCTCCAGTCTAGTTGATGGCATATTTTGCTGTAGAACCATCTTGGCAGCCAGGGTGTAGTACTAAAGAAGACAGATGGTTGGGATGTCTGAACTGATCCAAAGTTGGAGAAGTAGCAGGTGGATATGGCAGAAGAACAGAAGGTGAGGACTCTGGGGTGCTGGCAAGACAGTGGTTGATGTAATGCACCCCAGAGTCTAGGCTGAATGGGGAAGGGAATGAAGCCAAAAGGGAGAAAGGGGACTGGAGCTTGAGTTGGGCTGAGAAGAATTACTGAAGTGATTTCTGGTCATTGAGTACAGTGGTCTAGGAATAGCCAGTTCAGGGGGCTAGGAGGAGAGATGGCTTGTATCAAATTTGGTTGGGGCAAGATGGGAGGGGCTGTACTTAGAGCAATCAAAGAGTCTTTGTTTCCCCAGGAGCCAGAGACTGAGTAAGCTGGCCTACACTGATGAAGGAAGCTTTTTCAGGTGCTTTCTTGCAATGTGTGCAAGAACAGAGCAGCAGCTGTGAGAAATGTGGAAAGAAATGTGCTTTTGTAAAAATGAAGGGGTGGGAGAAAAAGATAGTAGAGCAGGAAGGAAGTTGGATGCCTACTCCCCAAAACACATAAAATATGAAAATACAGCAAATACAACTAAACCTGAAAATGACCTGAAGACTGTAGAATAGACCACCTACATTTGGGGAAGAAGAGAAAACCTCACAGAAAAGGGTAAGGTGGCAGAGTTGAGATTGAGCAGGACCCAAGCCCTACCCCCACCCCAGCCTACATGCAGGAGAAAGAGGAATGGAGCAGGGAGGGGGTAGGAGCCAGGATCACTGAACACCTGGCCCTGGAGATCTGCTTGGGAGCACGAGCCCACATTACATGGGGTTCTGGTGAGTAGTGGGGCTGGACACCAAGACCAGGTGGAACACTCCAGGAGGTTGAGATCCCAGCCACTTGTGGAGAACAGGCATGCTCCATGGGTCTCCCTGAGACAAAAGCAAAGCAGGCAGCTTGAAAGACTTCCCAGAAGTGGCAGGAGTGCCAGAGGGGTAAGTGTTGGACTGAGCTCTCTTCTCTGGTGAAACTCTGGGATTTCCAGATGTTCCATCCCCCTCACTGGAAACGCAGCTCTGAGGCTCCTCCCTACGTACACTGCTGGCAGACAACCTGCTTGACTTGGCAGTAGTGTCAGACATTGCTGCCTGGTAAGCAGAGGGAGATCCTCCCAGCTTTCTTAGCTCCATTTCAGCCCAATCAAGGAGGTTCAGGAACCAGCACCAAGAGCTCCTTCCTTCCATGGGTGTCCAAACACAGTGCTGCACATTGGGCCTGGGCAGAGCCACACATAAGCCTGCTCACACCATCACACCATTAACACTGCAGCACCCTCACTGCTGCAAGCCAAGAAGAGGGCAACCACACTGACAGTGATGCCAGCAGAGAATTCTGCACTGTCACAAAGGCACCACCAAACCAAACTCCTGGCCAGCTTCAGACCACTATAATCCAGTCAGAAAGGCAGCCTTGCCCACTGCACACCAACAGCTGTGGCTCCCAAACTGGAAAGTAAAGAATTGTGAGCTTCTGGGCAGTAGAGGGCACCTCCTTCATAAAGCTGTTACTCCATAAATCATGAAGCAGCAGAGTAGAGCCATCTAATACAAAGAAAGAAACACAGAAACCCTGACAAAAATGAGGAGGCAGAGGAATATGTTCCAAACAAAAATATAAGATAAGACATCATAAAGAGGGCTAAATGAAAAAGAAATCACCAATCTTCTTGATAAAGATTTCAAAGTAAAGTCATATACATGTGCTCACAGAAAAGTATTCAAGATCTCAGGGAGGACTTCAACAAAGAGATAAAGACCAGAAGAGAGACACTCAGAGCTGAAGAATACAGTACCTGAAATGAACATACAATGGAGGGATTTAAGAGTAGGTTACTGCAGGTTGAAGAAGCTGTGAATGAAATAGAAATTAGGAAAAAGGAAAACAATGAAGCTGGAAAACAGAGAAAAATGGATCTCTAGAAACGAAATAATAAGAGAGCTGTGCAACTAATCCAAATGGAACAATGTTTGCATAATAGGGGTACCTTAAGAAAAAGAGAAAGACAAAGACATAGAAAGTCTCTTTGAGGAAATAATTTGGAAAACTTTCCTAATCTGGGGAAGTAAATAGACACTTAAGTCATAAAAGTAAACAGATCCCCTAACAAAAGAACCCCCAGGAAGACAATACAAATACATATAATAATTAAAATGGCAAAGATCAAGGATAAGGAGAGAATATTGAAAGCAACCAGAGAGAGAAAGATTACTTACAAAGGAAATCCCATCAGGCTATCAGCAGACTTCTCAGCAGAAACTTGACAGGCCAGAAGGGAGTGGCATGATATATTTAATATATTGAAACAGAAGGACCTCCAACCAAGAATCCTCTACCTGACAAGATTATCATTTAAACTTGAAGCAGGGATTAAACAATTTTCAGATGAATAAAAGTTGAAGGAATTCACCACCCCTAAGCCAGCTCTACAGGATATGATATGTTAAAGGGACTGATGAAGATGGAAATGTTCCTAAGCTTTCACAGCTTTCACTGGTGAAAATAAACCCACAGTAAAGGTAGCAGACCGATTAATTACCAAGAGAGTATGAAATTAAAACAAAACAAAAGCAAAATCAACTAATCACAAAATCAGTCAAACGGATACACAAAAAGTGAAGATAATGACATTTAATATATGAAGTGTGGAGGAGGAGGAAGAAGAAGACAAAAAGTACCTTTAGACTGTTTGAAAAGAGTAATTAGCAATTTAAGGTAGACTATTATATAGTAAGGAAGCTATCCTTGAATCTTTGGTAGCCACAAAACTAAGCCTACAAAATAAATAAATAGATACACAAAATAGATAAAGAGAAATCCAATCACAAACTAAAGAAAGCCATCAAGTAACAGGAGAGGAGTAAAGAGAGGAAAAAAGGAAAACAGAGGAGCTATAAAAAGCAGCCAGGAAAAATTTAACAAAATGACAATAAGTACATATCTATCAAAAGTCACCTTAAATATAAATGGATTGAATGCACCAATCAAAAGAAAAGGAGTGGCAGAATGGATAAGGAAATAAGACTCATCTATAGGCTGCCTACAAGAAACTCATTTCAGAACCAAACACATACAAAGACTAAAAGTGAAGGGATGGAAAGGTAGTCTCTGCAAATAATAGGGAGAAAAAAGCAGGGGTAGTAGTACTTACATCAGACAAAATAGATTTCAAAACAAGAAAGTAACAAGCAAGGACATTACATAATGATAAAAGGGTCAGTCCAACAAGAGGATATAACAATTATAAACATCTATGCACCAATATAGGAGCACCTAAATATGTAAAACAAATACTAACAGAATTACAGGGGGAAATTGATTGCAACACATTCATTTTAGGAGACTAAAACACCAATCACATCAATAGACAGATCAACCAGATAGAAAATAAATAAGGAAACACAGGCACTGAACAATACATAAGATCAAATGGACTTAACAGATATCTACAGAACATTCCACTCAAAACCAGCAGATACACATTCTTCTCAAGTGTACATTTTCCAGAATAGATCACATACTAGGCCACAACAAAAGCCTCAATAAATTCAAAAGGATTGAAATTGTATCAAGCAGCTTCTTAGACCACAATGGTATGAAACTAGAAATTACAAAAAAAAAAAACCAAAAAGACCTGCAAACATGTAAAGGCTTAACAAAATGCTTCTAAATAATCAGTGAATCAATGAAAGAATTAAAACAGATATCAATAGCCAAGATATGGTAGTAACCTAAGTGTCCATCAGTAGATGAATGGATAAAGATGTGGTACACATACACAATGGAATATTATTCAGCCATAAAAAGAAAGATATTCTGCTAGTTGCAACAACATGGATGGAGCTAGATGGTATTATGTTCAGTGAAATAAGCCAGGCAGAGAAAGACAAATCCGAAATGACTTCACTCAATTGTGGAATATAAAAACAAAATAGAGGGAACAAAAAAGCAGTACTCATAGACACTGAGAAGTGACTAGTGCTTTCCATTGGGGAGAGGTTTTGATGCAATGGAAGAGGGGATGGTGAGAGGGATAAAGGGGGACAATAATTTGCAATCACAATATAAGTTGGTCACGGGGTTGGTAGTACAGCATGGAGAATACAGTGAATGATTCTGTAACATATTTCTTTATTGACAGATAATAACTGAACCACAGGGAATGAGGATTTCACTGTAACTGTTGAATGACTGTGTTGCATATTTGAAACCATCATAAGATTGTGTATCAACAATGCTTTAAAAACAAAAATCAAGGGAGGGACCTTGGAGATCATTTCACTGGGACAAATCACTTCACTTTTAAGGTCAGGAAATGCACGTCTGGAGCTCTTAAACAAGTGCATGCCCACCCTTACCCCGAGTCTAGGTGAGATTCAAACCTAGGCATTTTAAACTTAAATTGGTGGCTCTCTTTAATGCACTACACTGTTCTAAGGCTAGCAGGTAACTCACTGGCTGGTTTGTTTTGGTATACTAGTCTCTGTTCTCCACCTTGATTTTAAGCACAGGGGTAGGAATAGGGTTTGCACACATCATTGCATTCTCTAGTTCTCAAGTCACTCACCCCTGAATGCTTTCCTTTGGATAGATGGATTTGTGGTAATCACCCATATGCAGTAGGGATGTTGTTGGGGAGTCAGAATTTTCAAGTAACATTCTTTTTCTCTATAGTCTTTGGGATGTCCTTTTCTTTTGACCCTTATTAAGCAAGGATTACTCTGGATATGCTTTTTCATTAGAGTTTCGTGTGTAAACGTACTAATAAAAACAATGCATTTCTGAACCCAATTTTTCAAGGAAACTTGTTTTCCATAAATTATATGACTCAACTGCACAGAGTAAAGATAGAACCCATTTAAAGGGGACAATTAAATAGCATACTAAGTGAATTAAATTAGACTGTTAGGTACTAAGGGAATTATCCTTGAACCTCTGGTAACCACAAATCTCAAGCATGCAGTAGTAATAAGGACATACCTATCAATAATCACCCTAAATGTAATTGGACTGAATGCACCAATCGAAAGACACAGAGTTACTGAATGGATGAAAACACAAGACCCATCTATATGCTGCCTACAAGAGACTCACTTCAAATCCAAAACATACACAGACTGAAAGTGAAGGGATGGAAAAAGATATTTTGTGCAACTAATAGGGAGAAAAAAGCAGGAGTTGCAGTACTTGTATCAGACAAAATAGACTTCAAAACAAAGAAAGTAACAAGAGACAAAGAAGGACATCACATAATGATAAAGGGGTCAGTCCAACAAGATGACATAACTATTATAAATATTGATGCACCCAACACAGGGTGACCTATATATGTGAAACAAATACTAACAGAATTAAAGGAGGAAATAGAATGTAATGCATTCATTTTAGGAGACTTCAACACAACACTCACTCCAAAGGACAGATCAACCAGACAAAATAAGTAAGGAGACAGAGACACTGAACAACACATTAGCACAGATGGACCTAATGAACATCTACACAACACTCCATACAAAAGCAACAGGACACATTCTTCTCAAGTGCACATGGAACATTTCCAAGAATAGATCATATACTAGGCCACAAAAAGAGCCTCAGTGAATTCAAAAAGATTGAAATTGTACCAACCAGCTTCTCAGACCACAAAGGTATCAAACTAGATATATGAAAAGCCCACAAACACATGGAGGCTTAATAACATGCTTCTGAATAACCAATGGATCAATGAACAAATAAAAATAGAGATCAAGCAATATGAAGATAAATAACAACAATAATTCACCACTGCAAAATCTGTGGGATGCAGCAAAGGCCATGCTAAGAGGGAAGTAAGTATATTGCAATACAGGCCTACCTGAGGAAAGAAGAGCAATCCCATATGAATAGTCTAAACTCACAATTAATGAAACTAGAAAAAGAAGAACAAATGAGGCCCAAAGCCAGTAGAAGGAGGGACATAATAAACATTAGAGCATAAATAAATAAAATCGAGAAGAATAAAACAATAGAAAGAATCAATGAAAGCAGGAGCTGGTTCTTCAAGAAAATAAAGTAGATAAACCCCTAGCCAGACTTATCAAGAAAAAAAGTGAATCTACACACAAACAGAATGAGAAATGAGAAAGGAAAAATAACTACGGACAGCACAGAAATACAAAGAATTGAGAATACTGTGAAAAATTATATGCTAAGAAACTGGATAATCTAGAAGACATGGACAACTTTCCTGAAAAATACAACCTACCAAGGCTGACCCAGAAAGAAACAGTATGAATAGACCAATTACCAGCAATGAAATTGATTTGGTAATCAAAAAACTACCTAAGAACAAAATTCCTGGACTAGATAGCTTCACTGCTGAATTTTATTAAATATTTAGTGAAGGCTTAATACCCACCCTCCTTAAAGTTTTCCAAAAAGTAGAAGTGGAGGGAATACTCCCAAACTTATTCTACCAGCAACACTCTAATATGAAAACCAGGCAAAGACAACACAAAAAAAGAAAATTATAGACCAATATCCCTGATGAACACAGATGCAAAAACACTCAAAAATTATTAGCAAACCAAATTCAAAAATACATTAAAAATATCATCCATCATGATCAAGTAGGATTTATCCCAGGGATGCAAGGTTGGTACAACATTCGAAAATCCATTATCATCCACCACATCCACAAAAAGTAGGACCAAACCACAGGATCATCCTCATAGATGCCAAAAAAGCATTTGACAAATTTCAACTTCTATTCATGATAAAAACTCTCAACAAAATGGGTATAGAGGGCAAGTACCTCAATATAATAAAGGCTGTATAGGACAAACCCATAGCCAACATCATACTTAATAGCGAGAAGGTGAAAGCTTTTCCTTAAAGATAGGGAACAAGGCAAGGATGCCCACTTTCCCCACTTCTTCCTAAACTGAGCCAGAAAACTTGCCTCTCTTTTCTAAAGAAAACAAATACTTACTCCTTTACATAAGTATGGGTAGGGCAGGGATCAATATTGAAATGTCATGGCCTTTTGGCAATTATTGGATGTGGAGGCTGTGTTAGGATTGCATAGGATTCTCTCCTTTTTGCCCCTTCAGTACCTTAGTATCAAATACACACCTCTCTGGAAATTTTTGTTCTCAAAAAGCAGCTAAAAAGTTCTGTTCGTATATCCTGATTTTTTATTCCAAAAATATCATCATACTGGGATGCTTTTAAGTTTTCTCCAAACTTATCTGAAGCAAAAACAAATTTTTCTCAACAACTTTCAAATAAGGTTTGCCGTCAGCAGTTTGTAGCTGTTTTAGGACTTCTTCCTTTAAAGATATCATTGAGACAAAAAGTGGGGTTTTATCTGGGTGGTTTCTAGATACTTGAAATGTTAATAGTTTTAGGGTGTGAGGTATGGAATGAGGGAAGGCCATTTTCAGACTCCCATGTAAAGAGTATGGGCATATCTCATTTCCTTTAAAAAGACTCAAACAATGTATGTGGGGTGGGGAAAGGTGGGCAGTGTATAAGAACTCTATGCTTTCTTCTCTATTTCTCTGTAAATCTACGCTGTCCTCAAAATAAAGTCAATTAATTAAAAAAAAAAAGACACAGAGGCGGAGCCAAGATGGCGGCATGAGCAGAGCAGTGGAAATCTCCTCCCAAAAACACATAGAGCTATGAAAATATAACAAAGAGAAATCTTCCTAAAATAGAGACCACAGGACGCAGGACAACATCCAGACCACATCCACACCTGCAAGAACCCAGCGCCTTGCGAAGGGGGTAAGATACAAGCCCTGGACCGGCGGGACCCGAGCGCCCCTCCCCCTGGCTCCCGGCGGGTGGAAAGAAACCGGAGCCGTTTTTTTTTTTTTTTTGGCGAGTGCTTTTTGGAAGCCTTAAAGGGACAGGGACCCCGTTGCTAGGGAGGCAGGGTGGCAGGACCGGTGAGCGGGTGCCTAGGACCGGCACTTGAGGATGGAGGAAATCGTGCGTTTTTCCCCTTTTTTTCCCTCTTTTTGGAAGCCTTAAAGGGACAGGGACCCCAGTGCTAGGGAGGCAGGGCAGCAGGACTGGTGAGCAGGTGCCTGGGACCGGCGCCTGAGGAAAAAGAATATCCCGCGTTTTTCCCTGCGGGACCGGTGGGCGGGTGCCTGAGACCGGCACCTGAGGACGGAGGAAATCGTGCGTTTTTCCCCTTTTTTTTCTCTCTCTTTTTGGTGAGTGCTTTTTGGAAGCCTTAAAGGGACAGGGACCCTGGTGCTAGGGAGGCAGGGCGGCGGGACTGGTGAGCGGGTGCCTGGGACCGGCGCCTGAGGACAAAGAATATCGCGCGTTTTTCCCTGCGGGACCAGTGGGCGGGTGCTTTTTGGAAGCCTTGAAGGGACAGGGACCCTGGTGCTAGGGAGGCAGGGCAGCAGGACCAGTGAGCGGGTGCCTGGGACCGGCACCTGAGGACAAAAAAAAAAAATCAAGTGTTTTTTCCTTTTTTTTTTTTTTTTTTCTGTTCCCTCTCTAATTGTTGCTGTTGTTGTTTTGGTTTGGAGAGTGCTTTTTGGAAGTCTTAAAGGGGCAGGACAGGTCACTTAGACCAGAGGCAGGGAATCTGGGGATCTCTGGGCACTCTAACCCCCTGGGCAGCAGGGAGCACAGAGGCCTCTTAAGGAGATAAATAGCCTCCCAGCCACTCGCCCTCCAACAGGGCTCCACCATTTTGGAGGAGCAAACACAGCCAGGCCACGCCCACAGCAACAGCAGAGATAAACCCCACAGCAACCAGGCAGGAAGCAGAAGCCCTGTCTGCACACAGCTGCCCAGCACAAGCCACTAGAGGTCGCTATTCTCTCAGGTGAGGAAGGCCACAAACCAACAAGAAGGGAAGCTCTTCCAGCGGCCACTTGTACCAGCTCTGCACACTATCTCTATCACCATGAAAAGACAAAACTACAGGCAGACAAAGATCACAGAGACAACACCTGAGAAGGAGACAGACCTAACCAGTCCTCCTGAAAAAGAATTCAAAATAAAAATCATGAACATGCTGACAGAGATGCAGAGGAAAATGCAAGAGCAATGGGATGAGATGCAAAGAAAAATGCAAGAGCAGTGGGATGAAGTCCGGAGGGAGATCACAGATGTCAGGAAGGAGATCACAGAAGTGAAACAATCTCTGGAAGGATTTATAAGCAGAATGGATAAGATGCAAGAGGCCATTGAAGGAATAGAAGCCAGAGAACAGGAACGTATAGAAGCTGACATAGAGATAAAAGGATCTCCAGGAATGAAACAACACTAAGAGAACTATGTGACCAAGCCAAAAGGAATAATGTTTGTATTATAGGGATACCAGAAGAAGAAGAAAGAGGAAAAGGGATAGAAAGTCTCTTTGAAGAAATAATTGCTGAAAACTTCCCCAAACTGGGGGAGGAAATAATCGAACACACCATGGAATTACACAGAACCCCCAACAGAAAGGAACCAAGGAGAACAACACCAAGACATATAGTAATTAAAATGGCAAGGATCAAGGACAAGGAAAGAGTTTTAAAGGCAGCTAGAGAGAAAAAGGTCACCTATAAAGGAAAACCCATCAGGCTAACATCAGACTTCTCGACAGAAACCCTACAGGCCAGAAGAGAATGGCATGATATACTTAATGCAATGAAACAGAAGGGACTTCAATGAAGGATACTGTATCCAGCACGACTATCATTTAAATATGATGGCGGGATTACACAATTCCCAGATAAGAAAAGCTGAGGGAATTTGCTTCCTACAAACCACCTCTACAGGGCATCCTACAGGGACTGCTCTAAATGGGAGCACCCCTAAAAAGAGCACAGAACAAAACACACAACCTATGAAGAATGGAGGAGGAGGAATAAGAAGGGAGAGAAGAAAAGAATCTCCAGACAGTGTATATAACAGCTCAATAAGCGAGCTAAGTTAGGCAGTAAGATACTAAAAAAGCTAACCTTGAACCTTTGGTAACCACGAATCTAAAGCCTGCAATGGCAATAAGTACATATCTCTCAATAGTCACCCTAAATGTAAATGGACTTAATGCACCAATCAAAAGACACAGAGTAATAGAATGGATAAAAAAGCAAGACCCATCTATATGCTGCTTACAAGAAACTCACCTTAAACCCAAAGATAAGCATAGACTAAAAGTCAAGGGATGGAAAAACATATTTCAGGCAAACAACAGTGAGAAGAAAGCAGGGGTTGCAGTACTAATATCAGACAAAATAGACTTCAAAACAAAGAAAGTAACAAGAGATAAAGAAGGACACTACATAATGATAAAGGGCTCAGTCCAACAAGAGGATATAACCATTCTAAATATATATGCACCCAATACAGGAGCACCAGCATATGTGAAGCAAATACTTACAGAACTAAAGAGGGAAATAGACTGCAATGCATTCATTTTAGGAGACTTCAACACACCACTTACCCCGAAGGATCCACTGGGCAGAAAATAAGTAAGGACACAGAGGCACTGAACAACACCCTAGAACAGATGGACATAACAGACATCTATAGAACTCTACATCCAAAAGCAACATGATATACATTCTCCAGAACATTCTCCATGAAGTGCACATGGAACATTCTCCAGAATAGACCACATACTAGCTCACAAAAAGAGCCTCAGTAAACTCCAAAATATTGAAAATCTACCAACCAATTTTTCAGACCACAAAGGTATAAAAGTAGAAATAAATTCTACAAAGAAAACAAAAAGGCTCACAAACACATGGAGGCTTAACAACATGCTACTTAATAATCAATGGATCAATGAACAAATCAAAATAGAGATCAAGGAATATATAGAAACAAATGACAACAACAACACTAAGCCCCAACTTCTGTTGGACGCAGCAAAAGCAGTCTTAAGAGGAAAGTATATAGCAATCCAGGCACACTTGAAGAAGGAAGAACAATCCCAAATGAATAGTCTAACATCACAATTATCAAAACTGGAAAAAGAAGAACAAATGAGGCCTAAAGTCAGCAGAAGGAGGGACATAATAAAGATCAGAGAAGAAATAAACAAAATTGAGAAGAATAAAACAATAGCAAAAATCAACGAAACCAAGAGCTAGTTCTTTGAGAAAATAAACAAAATAGATAAGCCTCTAGCCAAACTTATTAAGAGAAAAAGAGAATCAACACAAATCAACATAATCAGAAATGAGAATGGAAAAATCACGACAGACTCCACAGAAATACAAAGAATTATTAAAGACTACTATGAAAACCTATATGCCAACAAGCTGGAAAACCTAGAAGAAATGGACAACTTCCTAGAAAAATACAACCTCCCAAGACTGACCAAGGAAGAAACACAAAAGTTAAACAAACCAATTACGAGCAAAGAAATTGAAACGGTAATCAAAAAACTACCCAAGAACAAAACCCCGGGGCCAGACGGATTTACCTCGGAATTTTATCAGACACACAGAGAAGACATAATACCCATTCTCCTTAAAGTGTTCCAAAAAATAGAAGAAGAGGGAATACTCCCAAACTCATTCTATGAAGCCAACATCACCCTACTACCAAAACCAGGCAAAGACCCCACCAAAAAAGAAAATTACAGACCAATATCCCTGATGAATGTAGATGCAAAAATACTCAATAATATATTAGCAAACAGAATTCAACAGTATATCAAAAGGATCATACACCATGACCAAGTGGGATTCATCCCAGGGATGCAAGGATGGTACAACATTCGAAAATCCATCAACATCATCCACCACATCAACAAAAAGAAGGACAAAAACCACATGATCATCTCCATAGATGCTGAAAAAGCATTTGACAAAATTCAACATTCATTCATGATAAAAACTCTCAGCAAAATGGGAATAGAGGGCAAGTACCTCAACATAATAAAGGCCATATATGATAAACCCACAGCCAGCATTATACTGAACAGCGAGAAGCTGAAAGCATTTTCTCTGAGATCGGGAACCAGACAGGGATGCCCACTCTCCCCACTGTTATTTAACATAGTACTGGAGGTCCTAGCCACAGCAATCAGACAAAACAAAGAAATACAAGGATCCAGATTGGTAAAGAAGTTAAACTGTCACTATTTGCAGATGATATGATACTGTACATAAAAAACCCTAAAGACTCCACTCCAAAACTACTAGAACTGATATCAGAATACAGCAAAGTTGCAGGATACAAAATTAACACACAGAAATCTGTAGCTTTCCTATACACTAACAATGAATCAATAGAAAGAGAAATCAGGAAAACAATTCCATTCACCACTGCATCAAAAAGAATAAAATACCTAGGAATAAACCTAACCAAAGAAGTGAAAGACATACTCTGAAAACTGCAAGTCACTCTTAAGAGAAATTAAAGGGGACACTAATAAATGGAAACTCATCCCATGCTCATGGCTAGGAAGAATTAATATCGTCAAAATGGCCATCCCGCCCAAAGCAATATACAGATTTGATGCAATCCCTATCAAATTACCAGCAACATTCTTCAACAAACTGGAACAAATGGTTCAAAAATTCATATGGAAGCACCAAAGACCTTGAATACCAAAGCAATCCTGAGAAAGAAGAATAAAGTAGGGGGGATCTCACTCCCCAACTTCAAGCTCTACTACAAAGCCATAGTAATCAAGTCAATTTGGTACTGGCACAAGAACAGAGCCACAGACCAGTGGAACAGATTAGAGACTCCAGACATTAACCCAAACATATATGGTCAATTAATATTTGATAAAGGAGCCATGGACATACAATGGTGAAATGACAGTCTCTTCAACAGATGGTGCTGGCAAAACTGGACAGCTACATGTAGGAGAATGAAACTGGACCATTGTCTAACCCCATATACAAAGGTAAACTCAAAATGGATCAAAGACCTGAATGTAAGTCATGAAACCATTAAACTCTTGGAAAAAAACATAGGCAAAAACCTCTTAGACATAAACATGAGTGACCTCTTCTTGAACATATCTCCCCGGGCAAGGAAAACAACAGCAAAAATGAGCAAGTGGGACTACATTAAGCTGAAAAGCTTCTGTACAGCGAAAGACACCATCAATAGAACAAAAAGGAACCCTACAGTATGGGAGAATATATTTGAAAATGACACATCCGATAAAGGCTTGACGTCCAGAATATATAAAGAGCTCACACGCCTCAACAAACAAAAAACAAATAACCCAATTAAAATATGGGCAGAGGAACTGAACAGAGAGTTCTCTAAAAAAGAAATACAGATGGCCAAGAGACACATGAAAAGATGCTCCACATTGCTAATTATCAGAGAAATGCAAATTAAAACTACAATGAGGTATCACCTCACACCAGTAAGGATAGCTGCCATCCAAAAGACAAACAACAACAAATGTTGGCGAGGTTGTGGAGAAAGGGGAACCCTCCTACACTGCTGGTGGGAATGTAAATTATTTCAACCATTGTGGAAAGCAGTATGGAGGTACATCAAAATGCTCAAAACAGACCTACCATTTGACCCAGGAATTCCACTCCTAGGAATTTACCCTAAGAACGCAGCAATCAAGTTTGAGAAAGACAGATGCACCCCTATGTTTATCGCAGCACTATTTACAATAGCCAAGAATTGGAAGCAACCTAAATGTCCATTGGTAGATGAATGGATAAAGAAGAAGTGGTACATATACACAATGGAATACTACTCAGCCATAAGAAGTGGAAAAATCCAACCATTTGCAGCAACATGGATGGAGCTGGAGAGTATTATGCTCAGTGAAATAAGCCAAGCGGAGAAAGAGAAATACCAAATAATCTCACTCATCTGAGGAGTATAGGAACAAAGGAAAAACTGAAGGAACAAAACAGCAGCGGAATTACAGAACCCAAAAATGGACTAACAGGTACCAAAGGGAAAGGAACTGGGGAGGATGGGTGGGCAGGGAGGGATAAGGGGGGGAGAAGAAGAAAGGGGGTATTAAGATTAGCATGCATGGGGGAGAGGGAGAAAGGGGAGGGTGGGCTGCACAACACAGAGAGGACAAGTAGTGACTGTACAACATTTTGCCAAGCTGATGGACAGTAATCGTAATGTGGTTGTTAGGGGGGACCTGATATAGGGGAGAGCATAGTAAACGTATTCTTCATGTAGGTATAGATTAAAAATTAAAAAAAAAAAGAAAGAAAGAAAGAAAGAAAAGGGGGATTACTCCTTGATAGGATAAAACTATTGGTAAATCAAAGATCAACGCATGCTTTAAATATCCTTAATGTTGATCACTTAAAGGGTGTCAGATGATCAGCTATGGAGGTACTCTTTTCTGATAATATTCCTTTCTCTTAATAAAAAAAAAAAAAAAGCAGTTACTGTGTGCTGACCTCCAGTGAGATCTGCACAGTGGTATAGAGGGCATGTCAAAGTGTGGGCAAAGGGTCTGTTTGTTTCTATGCAGAAGATCAAGGCCTAGCTTGGATACCCAGAAAATGAACTAAGATACGATATGAGGAGGAGCTTCCGGCATCAGCACTCTCTGGAGGACTTGTGCCAGGGGATGATCATCAAAAAGCCTCCACAGGGATCCGGACGATGCTGCGGTTGTGGCTGCATCCAGCCCACCGTCTCCTGGACTTGCCATAGGAATGAGGAGGGAGATGTCTAGGCTGGCATGTGCATACAGTGAGACAACGAATTTGACCGGATCTGTACTGTTGGAACTCAACCAGGAGTTGGGAGGGGTGCAAGGTGTAGCACTCCAAAATCTTATGACTATAGACTATCTACGGTTAAAAGAACATATGGGATGTGAACAGATCCCAGAAATGGGCTGCTTTAATTTGTCTGATTTCTCTCAGACGGTTCAAGTACAGTTGGACAATATCCATCATATCATAGACAAATTTTCACAAATGCCTAGGGTGCCTAAATGGTTTTCTTGGCTTCCCTGGAGATGGATGGTAATTATAGATTTGCTTTGTTTATGTCACTGTATTCCTATTATGTTAATATGTGTGTGCAAATTAGTTAGTAGTTTAAAACCCATACATACTTAAGGTACTCTACAAGAAGATATGTCAAAGAAATAATCAATCCTCCCATGTTTCCTTCCATATGCTACATCTGTAGCTTTTCTTCTTTCTTCCTAATTACAACCCTTAAATAGAATTCGTGCCTCATATCGAATTTACTGAGTATCATAATTCCTCCAGGTGGTAAAGATACCTCGAGACAAGTGCTGGGCATAGAAGCCACAGGGCATAAATCTGCAAAGAAGTAAAAAGCTAACCTTTTCAAACAATATGGCTTCTCTCTCACTTACCAACTTTACATTTCCCTATATGGCCCCGGAAGATGACTGGTTAGCCAGAGATGGGTAAGATTCCTCAAGGGAGGAACAACCTAAGACAGGCACAGTCGCAGGGGGGCCATCAGGTGAGAATTTGGGGATCAACAGAGGTGAGGCTCAGAACCTCACCCCCCCTGCTTTGAGAGAAATCTTCTGCATCTGTGGATGTTTTGCTGCCCTTGTCTAGCCTGGATTAATACTTAGTCAATAGGCACACACCTGATCATCTGATCATCTACATTTGCCCTCTTACAGCACTAAACTATGTTTTCTACCTTTATCTTGCATCTACCTACCACTTCAGCATTTTATTAAAAATAAAAATAATAATAATAATAAAGGGAAAAATGTGGGATCAACATATAAATCAAGTACAAAAATCAAACGAATATTCATATTTGACCTGATTGTTTATAGGTCATAATGCGTGATCAAAACCGAAAGTTTCTGTGATGAATGCCCTTGTACTGTTCACCATGTAAGAATTTATTCACTATGTAAGAATTCATTCACCATGTAAGAACTTGTTCGTTATGCTTCAGAAGATTGGAGACTGACGAGAATTAGACTTGAGATTGATTAATGATTGTACATTGAGCATTGACCCCCCTATACTGAATTTTATTGTTGTTAACAACCATTTGATCAATAAATATGAGAGATGCCTTCTCAAAAAAAAAAAAAAAAGACACAGACACTGGGGTTGTAATAAGATTTGTGTTGCAATGTGGCTATAATCACCAGTCACCCAGGGAGTGGTGGGTGATAGGATTTAAAGGTGATAATGGAAAAATAGTAGGAAGTTTTCAATCCAATATGATAGGAAGATGGTAAAGTCAAAATAGGGAAGCTTGGAGTCAATCGGAGTGCCTCTTCTTTAATGTGACTCTAGCACACTGACATGATAGGCTGTTGCTGTCAGATGGTGCTTGGTGCTCAAAAGGGGATATAAAATATAAAACATCTGTTCACCGAAGATTATGCAGTTAACCAATCAAAGGAAACATTTGGTTACAGAGAAAGAATTTTAATCAATGGGTCAAAAAACTTCCATAACTGTGTTGAACATAATATATGCAATATTAAATTCCAGTTAATACATGAATTGTTTTTCTATGTGGCAACATGTCACACTGAGCAAACCTGATATATCATAGTCTGACTGGTCATTCCTTGTTAGAAAGCTTTGATGCAAGACTTTTTAAACAAATCATACTCCCAGAATACACTTAAAATAGAGCTTGATCTTTTAAAATTGATTTGCACATAATTTTATAGAGAATATCTATTGGTTAAAATAAGGTATATCTGTGCTGTAGTTTCCTGAGCACACACTTAATTTCTGATACAGGAAGTTTTTCCTATACATCAAAATGAAATTTAATTTTATGAAAAAATAATTTAGCTCCTGAGGTATGCATCATGAAGGCATGCACATATGTAAGCACATAGTGAAAGGACAGTGCACAATGATGCACAACACAGTATACCACAAATGAACATAGTTCCCAATCATACAACTCTCCCCTTTACAAAATGTGTCTAACCCAAAACACTCCAAGGAAGTACCTGTGTGGCATGGCCCAGGCACCCTATGGGTATGTGTATATGTGCAAGGATGGGTAAGCCATTATGGTGGTGCAGCCACTCTTTGTGGCAGGATATTTGTTCCTGGGCCAGTTTGGCTTCATATCTGGAGCCAGCTCTTGGCTGGGGTTTGTGCTTCTCTTTGGAGAGTGTGATATAAATCTTGGCTTCTCTTTCTGTGCAAACAAGACAAAAGTTGAATTGCTTTATGTTGCAATTTCTAAAGTTATAGTAGAGTTGGGGTTGGTTTTACAAGATTATTGAGAATGTTCTGCAAATACTAAAGTAGCTAATTTGTTACAGAGCAGAGGTGAATCAAGCATTTGCCTTAGTTGTCTCAGGTGGCCAAAGAAAGGCCCATGGGCAATATTTTAATTGCCCTGAGAAGTTAAGTTCAGAGACAGCATTTTATAAACTGCCTAGAAACATTACATAAAGGAAGCAACAAACTTTATCTATCAAGAAAAGAGACTCTCCCATTTTTTAAAACTGCTCTTGCTACATGCCATGGAAGTTAAATGCTTACATCTCTGTAAGAGGAATATTACATTAGAAATTTTGATAAAATGAAGTCAAGGTAAAGGTTTGGATGGCATTCATCCTCTACATTCAATCTAACTGAATCTCTGGTTACATGTTACAGTCTAATCAGCACATTTCATCTGTGGGATATGGTTTTAGCTATCCATAGACTTCTTGTAATGAATGATGAATGAGGAAAGAGGATGATCATCACTTATCAGTTGGGACTGAAATCCTCTTTGATCTGACTTTACTTATACCTATCTTTTCCTTGCTCTTCAGCTGCTATCACACCATGATGGTTGGACTTTCCTTTCATCCCTCTTAGAGGATCATCTCCTTAAGGTAAGGAACATATCTTACTGTCCTCCAAGGGCCCTGCATATAGTAAGTTCTCCATAAGATACTAATGGGTAAATGAGAGCAGCAACTTGAGAATTCCCAACCAACAGATGAGGGCAGACAGCAAGGACTTCATCTTGGGAGAACTGTCCATTCTATATCTAGTGTACCACATTGATCCAGTGGTTCTCAATATTTATGCCACCTGGACATGTAAGCAGCCCCTCCCACAGACACACTAGTGCTATATGAAATGACAGCTTACTGTTTCTTCACCTCTTATTCTTTCCACTCAGTAAAGAATATGCAAGTACAAATGAATCAGAAGACAGATGTTACTGCAGGGATAAATATGAATTTATTGTAACTTATTCTTTTAAAAAATATTTTTTTCACAAACCTCAATATTGAATCATCGCTGGTAACACTGGACATGAGGCACACCTCACACCTGATGCAGCACCCTCGTTTGTTGTTAACATCTCCTAGGGCTGAGAACTGCTGCATTATTCACTACCACTGTTTTACCTGAAATGTTGCAATGGAGTCACAAAATAAGATCAGCATAACAAATGCTGAAATAACACTAAATTCTTCATGGCAAGGTTTTAGCTCCGGGTGGGGTTCCTCTAGTCCTGTGGTACCTTGTGGGCTGTGCCCCATGGTGGTCAGGCGGTTTGTTGCCTGAGGGTGCAAACTACCTTAGATGTGCACCTGAGCAGAACAAATCTGAGCAGGTGAAACTGCAGATGGTGGATCACCACCCCTCCAAATGACACAGTACATTTGAAAACCAAATAAAATAATTGGTGGAATCTATGTATATCTATTAAATGAAATACCTGTATTCTCTCTTTATTCTTCATCAGAATCAAGGTGGTCAATTTTGTTGGGTGCAGGGGGGTGCCTTTGTTTCTTCCAGTTAATTGTAACTGAAATGATAAATGAACATATTCTCATTAAATTTTTCACTTGAACAAGTATGAATATATAGAATATACATTATTTGAGTGATTTTTATTCATGCATATTAATTGATTTTGATACTCAACAAGAAAAGAAAGGCAGGACACAAACATAAAATAATTAGAAGAAAAGGAGGAAACTAATATTTATTGAGGGCCTATCATATGCAGCCACTTTACACAGCTTCACAGTAATCAAACCTTATGATGCAGGTATTACCCCAGAATTTTAGATGTAGAAACTGAGTCCCATGGTGGCTAAGTAACTCACAGAAAATCATAGTGGAGCTGGAATTTGAACTTTAGACCAATTTGAAAGCTTCTTACCTTGTCACTATTACACTAGATACCAATGACCCTCAATACCAAATAGAGACAGCTATACTCTGTGGGGGTTCCTCAGTGTAACACAGTGAGACCTCATTTTATCATAGTTAACTATAGGGCAGCAATCCACATGAAGGTAGCCCATTTTCTACCCCACCCACGAAGAATTAGCTACTACTGCACCAAAATCGATTTTCATATATAAAATAATAGAGGATTCTATCAAAATGCCAACAGCATTCTTCAATAAACTAGAAAAAATAGTTCTAAAATTCATATGGAGCCACAGAAGACCCCAAATAGCTAAAGCAATCCTGAGAAGGAAGAATAAACCTGGGAGGATTATGCTCCCCAACTTCAAGCTCTACTACAAAGTCACAGTAATCAAGACAATTTGGTATTGGTACAAGATCTGACCTGTAAATCAATAGAAGAGAATAGATAGCCCAGATATAAACCCAAGCATATGTGGTCAATTAGTATACGATAAAGGAGCCATGGATATACAATGGGGAAAAGACAGGCTCTTCAACAACTGGTGTTGGCAAAACTGGACAGCTACATGTAAGAGAATGAAACTGGATTACTGTCTAATTCCATACACAAAAATAAACTCGAAATGGATCAAAAACCTGAACGTAAGTCATGAAACCATAAAACTCTTAGAAGAAAACATAGTCAAAAATCTCTTGAATATAAATATGAGCAACTTTTTCCTGAACACATCTTCTCAGGCAAGGGAATCAAAAGCAAAAATAAACAAATGAGACTACAGCAAGCTAAAAAGCTTCTGTACAGCAAAGGACACCATTAGAACAAAAAGGCATCCTACAGTATGGGAGAATATATTTGTAAAAGACATACCCAACAAGGGGTTAACATCCAAAATATATAAAGAACTCACATGCCTCAACACCCAAAAGGTAAATAACCCAATTAAAAAATAGTTGGAGGATATGAACAGACACTTCTCCAAAGATATGAAGAGATACTTCTTCAAAGAAGAAATTCATATGGCTGATAGGCACATGAAAAGTTCCACCACATTGCTAATCATAAAGGAATTGCAAATTAAAACCACAGTGAAATATCACCTCTCACCACTTAGGATGGCCGACATCCAAAAGACAAGGAACAACAAATACTGGCAAGGACGTGGAGAAAGAGGAACTCTCATACACAGTTGGTGGGAGTGTAAATTATTTCAACCATTGTGGAAAAGCAATATGGAGGTTCCTCAAAAAACTAAAAATAGAAATTCCATTTGACCTAGGAATTCCACTCCTAGGAATTTACCTGAAGAAAACAAGATACCAGATTCAAAAAGACACATGCACCCCTATGCTTATCACAGCACTGTTTACAATAGCCAAGATGTGGAAGCAATCTAAGTGTCCATCAGCAGATGGATGGATGAAGATGTGATACACATACACAATGGAATATTATGCAGCCATAAGAAGAAAACAAATCCTACTATTTGCAACAACATGGATGGAGCTAGAGGGTATTATGCTCAGTGAAATAAGCCAGACAGAGAAAGAGCTTACCTGGACTCTCTGACAAATGATTTCCCTCACTTGTGGATTATAACAACAAAGCAAAACTGAAGGAACAAAACAGCAGCAGACTCACAGACTCCAAAAAAGGGACTAACATTTATCAAAGGGAGCAGTGGGGAAGGGCAGGTGGGGAGGGAGGGAGAAAGGGATGGAGGAGCATTATTATTGGCACACATGGTGTGTGTAGGGGGGCACAGGAAGGCAGTATAGCACAGAGAAGATAAGTATGACTCTGCGGAATCTTATGACACTGATGGACAGTGACTGCAGTGGGTATGCAGGGGACTTGATAATATGGGTGAATGTAGTAACCACCATTTGCTCATGTGAAAACTTCGTAAGATTGTACATCAATGATACCTTAAAAAAAAAAGAATGGAGGATTTTATAACCACAAAGTACTAAAAGTTGGTTGGGTGCCTGTCCTCTGTGTTCCTTCTGCATCCTATTCTGTGATGTAATTTCCTGCTTACTTGTTAAAATTTTAGAAGACTCTAAGTCCCCTAAGACAGGGATAGTGTTTTGTTCAGTGATGCACTCCCAGAATCCAGTAGAGGGTCTGGCATGTAGTAGCTATGCAACACAATTTATTGAATGCATGGATGGATAGAGAGTAAAATAGTCTGTTCTTATGTTCTGGGTATAAAATCACAAATCACCAATATTTGTTGTCAGACTTCAGTAGTGTCCAACCCAAAGCAGTGTCAGTGTTCCTACCAATTATTTTATCTATCTATCTATCTATCTATCTATCTATCTATCTATCTATTTATCTATCTATCTATCTATCTATCTATTTTGATATCATTAATGTACAATTACTTGAACAACATTATGGTTACTAGACTTCCCCTATTATCAAGCGTCCCTACCAATTTTAATGTCCACTGCTCTCAGTGGCACTGACAGGTAAGGGTGACAGAGGGCTATTGTGTTCTTTACCCTGTGAGAGAGACATGCTAATTGGAAAAAATCAGAGAATATGTGTGACAAAGAGTCAAGGATGGAACAGAATAGAGAGTCCAGAAATAAACTCATGCATGTATGGGCAATTAATGTTTTACAAAGGAGCCAAGAACATAAGATCTTCTCTTCAATAAATGGTGCTGGAAAACCTAGATACCTGCATGCAAAAGAATGAAACTGTATTCCTTTCTTATACCATAAACAAAAGTCAGCTCAAAATGGACTAAAAACTTAAATTTAAGACCAGATGCCATAAAACTCATAGAAAAAACACAGGGGTAAGCTCTTTAACATCAGTCTTGGCAATACTTTTTTGGATTTGACACTAACAGCAAAGACAACAAACAGAGCTACATTAAACTAAAAAGCTACTGCACTGCAAAGGAAACCATCAACAAAATGTAAAAGCAACCTATGGAATGGGAGAAAATATTAGCAAAGATTATGTTATTCAGTCTTGAAAAAGAAGGAAACCTGACATTTTTGACAACATGGATGAATCTGTAGGGCATTATGCTTAAGTGAAATAAGCCATACAGAGAAAAACAGTCAAACTCAAAGAAACAGAGAGTAGAAAGGTGGTTGCCAGGGGCTGGGGAAAGTAAGGAGAGGTTGGCAAAAGGGTACAACCTCTCAGCTGTAAGATGAATAAGGTACGAGGATCTAATGTAAAACATGGTGACTGTAGTTAATAACACTGTGTTATATAATTGAAATTTACTAAGAGAGTAGCACTTAAGGGTTCTCATTAAAAAAATGGGTAAAGGGGCGGAGCCAAGATGGCGGCGTGAGTAGAGCAGTGGAAATCTCCTCCCAAAAACACATAGAGCTATGAAAATATAACAAAGAAAAATCTTCCTAAAATAGAGACCACAGGACACAGGACAACATCCAGACCACATCCACACCTGCAAGAACCCAGCGCGTTGTGAAGGGGGTAAGATACAAGCCCCAGCCCGGCGGGACCCGAGCGCCCCTCCCCCCGGCTCCCGGTGGGTGGAGAGAAACCGGAGCGGTTTTTTTTTTTTTTTTTTTTTTGGCGAGCGCTTTTTGGAAGCCTTAGAGGGACGGGCCCCCGTTGCTGGGGAGGCAGGGTGGCGGGACCGGTGAGGAGGTGCCTGGGAACGGCGCCGGAGGACAAAGAATATCCCGCATTTCTCCCTGCGAGACCTGGGGGCGGGTGCCTGAGACCGGTGCCTGAGGACGGAGGAGGTCGCGCGTTTTTCCCCTTTTTTTTTTCTCTCTTTTTGGCGAGCGCTTTTTGGAAGCCTTGAAGGGACGGGGACCCCAGTGCTAGGGAGGCACGGTGGCGGGACTGGTGAGCGGGTGGCTGGGACCGGCGCCTGAGGACAAAGAATATCCCCCGTTTTTCCCTGCGGGACCGGTGGGCGGGTGCCTGAGACCGGCACTTGAGGGCAGAGGAAATCACGCGTTTTTCCCCCTTTTTTTTCTCTTTTCTGCGAGTGCTTTTTGGAAGCCTAAAAGGGACAGGGACCCCGGTGCTAGGGAGGCAGGGCGGCGGGACTGGTGAGCGGGTGCCTGGGACCGGCACCTGAGGACAAAGAATATCCCGCATTTTTCCCTGTGGGACCGGTGGGTGGGTGCCTGAGACCAGCACCTGAGGACGGAAGAAATCGCGCGTTTTTCCCCTTTTTTTTCTCTCTTTTTGCCGAGTGCTTTTTGGAAGCCTTGAAGGGACAGGGACCCCGGTGCTAGGGAGGCAGGGCGGCGGGACTGGTGAGCGGGTGCGTGGGACCAGTGCCTGAGGACAAAGAATATTGAGCGTTCCTTCCCTGCGGGACCGGTGGGTGGGTGCTTTTTGGAAGCCTTGAAAGGACAGGGACCCTGGTGCTAGGGAGACAGGGCAGCAGGACCAGTGAGCGGGTGCCTGGGACCGGCACCTGAGGACAAAAAAAAAAAAAAAAAAAAAATCGCTTGTTTTTTCCTTTTTTTTTTCTCTTTGTTTCTGTTCCCTCTCTCATTGTTGCTGCTGTTGTTTTGGTTTGGAGAGTGCTTTTTGGAAATCTTAAAGGGGCAGGACAGGTCACTTAGACCAGAAGCAGGGAATCTGGGGATCTCTGGGCACTCTAACCCCCTGGGCAGCAGGGAGCACAGAGGCCCCTTACGGAGATAAATAGTCTCCTGGCTGCTCCCCCTCCAACGGGGCTCCACCATTTTGGAGGAACAGCCCCAGCCAGGCCAAGCCCACAGCAACAGCGGAGATAAACCCCAAAGCAACTGGGCAGGAAGCAGAAGCCCTGTCTGCGCACAGCTGCCCAGCACAAGCCACTAGAGGTCGCTATTCTCCCAGGAAAAGGCTACAAAACAACAAGAAGGGAAGCTCTTCCAGCGGTCACTTGTACCAGCTCTGCAAACTATCTCTATCACCATGAAAAGGCAAAACTACAGGCAGACAGAGATCACAGAGACAACACCTGAGAAGGAGACAGACCTGACTAGTCTTCCTGAAAAAGAATTCAAAATAAAAATCATGAACATGCTGACAGAGATGCAGAAAAAAATGCAAGAGCAATGGGATGAGATGCAGAGAAAAATGCAAGAGCAGTGGGATGAAGTCCGGAAGGAGATCACAGATGTCAGGAAAGAGATCACAGAAGTGAAACAATCCCTGGAAGGATTTATAAGCAGAATGGATAAGATGCAAGAGGCCATTGAAGGAATAGAAGCCAGAGAACAGGAACGTATAGAAGCTGACATAGAGAGAGATAAAAGGATCTCCAGGAATGAAACAACACTAAGAGAAATATGTGACCAATACAAAAGGAAAAACATTCGTATTATAGGGATACCAGAAGAGGAAGAAAGAGGAAAAGGGATAGAAAGTGTCTTTGAAGAAATAATTGCTGAAAACTTCCCCAAACTGGGGGAGGAAATAATCGAACAGACCATGGAATTATACAGAACCCCCAACAGAAAGGATCCAAGGAGGACAACACCAAGACACATAATAATTAAAATGGCAAGGATCAAGGACAAGGAAAGAGTTTTAAAGGCAGCTAGAGAGAAAAAGGTCACCTATAAAGGAAAACCAATCAGGCTAACATCAGACTTCTCAACAGAAACCCTACAGGCCAGAAGAGAATGGCATGATATACTTAATGCAATGAAACAGAAGGGCCTTGAACCAAGGATACTGTATCCAGCACGACTATCATTTAAATATGATGGTGGGATCAAACAATTCCCAGACAAGCAAAAGCTGAGGGAATTTGCTTCCCACAAACCACCTCTACAGGGCATCCTACAGGGACTGCTCTAGATGGGAACACCCCTAAAAAGAGCACAGAACAAAACACACAACATATGAAGAATGGAGGAGGAGGAATAAGAAGGGAGAGAAGAAAAGACTCTCCAGACAGTGTATATAACAGCTCAATAAGCGAGCTAAGTTAGGCAGTAAGATACTAAAGAAGCTAACCTTGAACCTTTGGTAACCACGAATCTAAAGCCTGCAATGGCAATAAGTACATATCTTTCAATAGTCACCCTAAATGTAAATGGACTTAATGCACCAATCAAAAGACATAGAGTAATAGAATGGATAAAAAAGCAAGACCCATCTATATGCTGCTTACAAGAAACTCACCTTAAACCCAAAGATAAGCATAGACTAAAAGTCAAGGGATGGAAAAACATATTTCAGGCAAACAACAGTGAGAAGAAAGCAGGGGTTGCAGTACTAATATCAGACAAAATAGACTTCAAAACAAAGAAAGTAACAAGAGATAAAGAAGGCTACTACATAATGATAAAGGGCTTAGTCCAACAAGAGGATATAACCATTCTAAATATATATGCACCCAATACAGGAGCACCAGCATATGTGAAGCAAATACTAACAGAACTAAAGAGGGAAATAGACTGCAATGCATTCATTGTAGGAGACTTCAACACACCACTCACCCCAAAGGATAGATCCACCGGGCAGAAAATAAGTAAAGACACACAGGCACTGAACAACACACTAGAACAGATGGACCTAATAGACATCTATAGAACTTTACATCCAAAAGCAACAGGATATACATTCTTCTCAAGTGCACATGGAACATTCTCCAGAATAGACCACATACTAGCTCACAAAAAGAGCCTCAGTAAATTCCACAATATTGAAATTCTACCAACCAATTTTTCAGACCACAAAGGTATGAAAGTAGAAATAAATTCTACAAAGAAAACAAAAAGGCTCACAAACACATGGAGGCTTAACAACATGCTACTAAATAATCGATGGATCAATGAACAAATCAAAATAGAGATCAAGGAATATATAGAAACAAATGACAACAACAACACTAAGCCCCAACTTCTGTGGGATGCAGCGAAAGCAGTCTTAAGAGGAAAGTATATAGCAATCCAGGCACACTTGAAGAAGGAAGAACAATCCCAAATGAATAGTCTAACATCACAACTATTAAAACTGGAAAAAGAAGAACAAATGAGGCCTAAAGTCAGCAGAAGGAGGGACATAATAAAGATCAGAGAAGAAATAAACAAAATTGAGAAGAATAAAACAATAGCAAAAATCAACGAAACCAAGAGCTGGTTCTTTGAGAAAATAAACAAAATAGATAAGCCTCTAGCCCAACTTATTAAGAGAAAAAGAGAGTCAACACAAATCAACATAATCAGAAATGAGAATGGAAAAATCACGACAGACTCCACAGAAATACAAAGAATTATTAAAGACTACTATGAAAACCTATATGCCAACAAGCTGGAAAACCTAGAAGAAATGGACAACTTCCTAGAAAAATACAACCTCCCAAGACTGACCAAGGAAGAAACACAAAAGTTAAACAAACCAATTACAAGCAAAGAAATTGAAACAGTAATCAAAAAACTACCCAAGAACAAAACCCCGGGGCCGGACGGATTTACCTCGGAATTTTATCAGACACACAGAGAAGACATAATACCCATTCTCCTTAAAGTGTTCCACAAAATAGAAGAAGAGGGAATACTCCCAAACTCATTCTATGAAGCCAACATCACCCTAATACCAAAACCAGGAAAAGACCCCACCAAAAAAGAAAATTACAGACCAATATCCCTGATGAATGTAGATGCAAAAATACTCAATAAAATATTAGCAAACAGAATTCAACAGTATATCAAAAGGATCATACACCATGACCAAGTGGGGTTCATCCCAGGGATGCAAGGATGGTACAACATTCGAAAATCCATCAACATCATCCACCACATCAACAAAAAGAAAGACAAAAACCACATGATCATCTCCATAGATGCTGAAAAAGCATTTGACAAAATTCAACATCCATTCATGATAAAAACTCTCAGCAAAATGGGAATAGAGGGCAAGTACCTCAACATAATAAAGGCCATATATGATAAACCCACAGCCAGCATTATACTGAACAGCGAGAAGCTGAAAGCATTTCCACTGAGATCGGGAACCAGACAGGGATGCCCACTCTCCCCACTATTATTTAACATAGTACTGGAGGTCCTAGCCACGGCAATCAGACAAAACAAAGAAATACAAGGAATCCAGATTGGTAAAGAAGAAGTTAAACTGTCACTATTTGCAGATGATATGATACTGTACATAAAAAACCCTAAAGACTCCACTCCAAAACTACTAGAACTGATATCGGAATACAGCAAAGTTGCAGGATACAAAATCAACACACAGAAATCTGTAGCTTTCCTATACACTAACAACGAATCAATAGAAAGAGAAATCAGGAAAACAATTCCATTCACCATTGCATCAAAAAGAATAAAATACCTAGGAATAAACCTAACCAAGGAAGTGAAAGACTTATACTCTGAAAACTACAAGTCACTCTTAAGAGAAATTAAAGGGGACACTAATAAATGGAAACTCATCCCATGCTCATGGCTAGGAAGAATTAATATCGTCAAAATGGCCATCCTGTCGAAAGCAATATACAGATTTGATGCAATCCCTCTCAAATTACCAGCAACATTCTTCAATGAATTGGAACAAATAATTCAAAAATTCATATGGAAACACCAAAGACCCCGAATAGCCAAAGCAATCCTAAAAAAGAAGAATAAAGTAGGGGGGATCTCACTCCCCAACTTCAAGCTCTACTACAAAGCCATAGTAATCAAGACAATTTGGTACTGGCACAAGAACAGAGCCACAGACCAGTGGAACAGATTAGAGACCCCAGAAATTAACCCAAACATATATGGTCAATTAATATTTGATAAAGGAGCCATGGACATACAATGGCAAAATGACAGTCTCTTCAACAGATGGTGCTGGCAAAACTGGACAGCTACATGTAGGAGAATGAAACTGGACCATTGTCTAACCCCATATACAAAGGTAAACTCAAAATGGATCAAAGACCTGAATGTAAGTCACGAAACCATTAAACTCTTGGAAAAAAGCATAGGCAAAAACCTCTTAGATATAAACATGAGTGATCTCTTCTTGAACATATCTCCCCGGGCAAGGAAAACAACAGCAAAAATGAGCAAGTGGGACTACATTAAGCTGAAAAGCTTCTGTACAGCGAAAGACACCATCAATAGAACAAAAAGGAACCCTACAGTATGGGAGAATATATTTGAAAATGACAGATCTGATAAAGGCTTGACGTCCAGAATATATAAAGAGCTCACACGCCTCAACAAACAAAAAACAAATAACCCAATTAAAAAATGGGCAGAGGAACTGAACAGACAGTTCTCTAAAAAAGAAATACAGATGGCCAAGAGACACATGAAAAGATGCTCCACATCGCTAATTATCAGAGAAATGCAAATTAAAACTACAATGAGGTATCACCTCACACCAGTAAGGATAGCTGCCATCCAAAAGACAAACAACAACAAATGTTGGCGAGGCTGTGGAGAAAGGGGAACCCTCCTACACTGCTGGTGGGAATGTAAATTAGTTCAACCATTGTGGAAAGCAGTATGGAGGTGCATCAAAATGCTCAAAACAGACCTACCATTTGACCCAGGAATTCCACTCCTAGGAATTTACCCTAAGAACGCAGCAATCAAGTTTGAGAAAGACAGATGCACTCCTATGTTTATCGCAGCACTATTTACAATAGCCAAGAATTGGAAGCAACCTAAATGTCCATCTGTAGATGAATGGATAAAGAAGATGTGGTACATATACACAATGGAATACTACTCAGCCATAAGAAGTGGAAAAATCCAACCATTTGCAGCAACATGGATGGAGCTGGAGAGTATTATGCTCAGTGAAATAAGCCAAGCGGAGAAAGAGAAATACCAAATGATTTCACTCATCTGAGGAGTATAGGAACAAAGGAAAAACTGAAGGAACAAAACAGCAGCAGAATTACAGAACCCAAAAATGGACTAACAGGTACCAAAGGGAAAGGAACTGGGGAGGATGGGTGGGCAGGGAGGGATAAGGGGGGGGAAGAAGAAGGGGGGTATTAAGATTAGCATGCATGGGGGGGAGGGAGAAAGGGGAGGGTGGGCTGCACAACACAGAGAGGACAAGTAGTGACTCTACCACATTTTGCTAAGCTAATGGACAGTAACCGTAATGTGGTTGTTAGGGGGGACCTGATATAGGGGAGAGCATAGTAAACATAGTATTCTTCAGGTAAGTGTAGATTAAAAATTTAAAAAAAAAAAGAAAGAAAGAAAGAAAAGGGGGATTACTCCTTAACAGGATAAAACTATTGGTAAATCAAAGATCAACGCATGCTTTAAATATCCTTAATGTTGATCACTTAAAGAGTGTCAGATGATCAGCTATGGAGGTACTCTTTTCTGATAATATTCCTTTCTCTTAATTAAAAAAAAAAAAGAAAGCAGTTACTGTGTGCTGACCTCCAATGAGTTCTGCACAGTGGTATAGAGGGCATGTCAAAGTGTGGGCAAAGGGTCTGTTTGTTTCTACGCAGAAGATCAAGGCCTAGCTTGGATACCCAGAAAATGAACTAAGATACGATATGAGGAGGAGCTTCCGGCATCAGCACTCTCTGGAGGACTCGTGCCAGGGGATGATCATCAAAAAGCCTCCACAGGGATCCGGACGATGCTGCGGTTGTGGCTGCATCCAGCCCACCGTCTCCTGGACTTGCCATAAGAAGGAGGAGGGAGATGTCTAGGCTGGCATGTGCATACAGTGAGACAACGAATTTGACTGGATCTGTACTGTTGGAACTCAACCAGGAGTTGGGAGGGGTGCAAGTTGTAGCACCCCAAAATCTCATGACTATAGACTATCTATGGTTAAAAGAACATATGGGATGTGAACAGATCCCAGAAATGGGCTGCTTTAATTTGTCTGATGGTTCAAGTACAGTTGGACAATATCCATCATATCATAGATAAATTTTCACAAATGCCTAGGGTGCCTAAATGGTTTTCTTGGCTTCACTGGAGATGGCTGGTAATTATAGATTTGCTTTGTTTATGTCACCGTATTCCTATTATGTTAATATGTGTGTGCAAATTAGTTAGTAGTTTAAAACCTATACATACTTAAGGTACTCTACAAGAAGATATGTCAAAGAAATAATCAATCCTCCCAAGTTTCCTTCATATGCTACATCTATAGCTTTTCTTCTTCCTTCCTAATTACAAACCTTAAATAGAATTCGTGCCTCATATCGAATTTACCGAGTATCATAATTCCTCCAGGTGGTAAAGATACCTCGAGACAAGTGCTGGGCATAGAAGCCACAGGGCATAAATCTGCAAAGAAGTAAAAAGCTAACCTTTGCAAACAATATGGCTTCTCTCTCACTTACCAACTTTACATTTCCCTGTATGGCCCCGGAAGATGACTGGTTAGCCAGAGACGGGTAAGATTCCTCAAGGGAGGAACAACCTAAGACAGGCACAGTCGCAGGGGGGCCATCAGGTGAGAATTTGGGGATCAACAGAGGTGAGGCTCAGAACCTCACCCCCCCTGCTTTGAGAGAAATCTTCTGCATCTGTGGATGTTTTGCTGCCCTTGTCTAGCCTGGATTAATACTTAGTCAATAGGCACACACCTGATCATCTGATCATCTACATTTGCCCTCTTACAGCACTAAACTATGTTTTCTACCTTTATCTTGCATCTACCTACCACTTCAGCATTTTATTAAAAATAAAAATAATAATAATAATAGGAGAAATGTGGGATCAACATATAAATCAAGTACAAAAATCAAATGAATATTCATATTTGACCTGATGGTTTATAGGTCATATTGCATGATCAAAACCGAAAGTTTCTGTGATGACTGCCCTTGTACTGTTCACCATGTAAGAATTTATTCACTCTGTAAGAATTCGTTCACCATGTAAGAACTTGTTCGTTATGCTTCAGAAGATTGGAGACTGACGAGAATTAGGCTTGAGATGGATTAATGATTGTACATTGAGCATTGACCCCCCTATACTGAATTTTATTGTTGTTAACAACCATTTGATCAATAAATATGAGAGATGCCCTCTCAAAAAAAAAAAAAAAATGGGTAAATATGTGAGGTGATGGATGTGTTAGTTAATTTAATGGTGGGAATTCTGTCATAATATATGTATGTATCAAATCATCACACTGCACTTTAAATATATTACAAAAAAGTTTTAATGAATTTTCTGAGTGAGAAAAAAAAAGAGTCAAGAAAAAATTCTACCTCATTCAATGTTGGTTTTTCATTTTTCATTGTTGAAGAACTGATAATCTCTGAATTTTTTAAAAGGGTAGGCTGTTTCTACAGAGTAGAAGCAAACCCTACCTTTTCCTAAAACTGAATGTAAAGAGAATATTTTTCAGTTGATCAACTGCAATTAATTAATCTACTCATAACTGATCCAACCCAACAGTAAAACTCCCACCTGTGTGAAAAGCATTTTCATCTTCAGAAAGGGGGTATGGTATGGCTATGGCATGTAGGAGAAAGATTGGTAAGGAGCTATATAGGTGTCCTTAGCCTAGACCAGGCCTGATCCCTTAGTCTGGACCAGCTCTAGTCACCACTTTTCTAGTACCACCTCTTTTCCCTGGAAAACTTGGTAAAACCCATACTTGCTATGCCAGAGTGTAGTAGAGTATCGGTGGGCCAAGGCTGAAAGTTGCTCAGAGATGTTCAGAGGACTCATGAAAGAACTCCAAACTCGAAATAGAAAGCTTCTCCCTCCTATTCCCCATTCCTTTTTTTGGTTTAGAGAAAACCTTAAGCCCTTGTCCTGCTCCTTCTATGGAATTCTCTTTAACCAGATAGTAGAAGCAAGCAACAACGCTTTCTTACTGGGGCATCTTCTGTTAACTTTAACTCCTGCATCAAATTATTTTTCTGATACTGTTCATTTCGCTGTTTTCTGGTCTGAAGTGGCTTCCCTTTTTTCTTCTTATACATCATCTTCTTTTGACTCAACTATTCCAGAAAATACAGAAAAACTAATTGTTGAGGATTCAGAGGAACAACCCACCCACATGTAACATTCGTTTCACACAGCACTCAAGACAATGGCTAACACAGTATGGAAGCCCTTGTAATGGTCAATTACTGCAGTTTGGAGAACAAAAAGTTCAGTTACCTCCTTATTATAGGCCACTCGCTATTTAACTCCCCAAATCCTACTACTATAGGTAAACTGCTAAAGGGGCACCTATACCAATAATTAAATGTCTGTGATTTATAATATGAAACCAGATTACTTGTGGTAATAATGTCGGATAGAGATAATACTGATTATTAGATGTGTGGTTAAAAGATTCAGTTTGGCTGTTATCACAGGTACATTAATTATTAAGCAAATGAAGCTCAGGACTAATTTTTTCAGGTACCTATGGTGTGGTGAAGCTTATACTGAAGTTGCTGTAAATTCAATGAAAGTAGTTGTAGGGTCCTGTCTAATTTGGCTGGTTCCTCCTGATACAGCCTTAATCTCACCCAATGATGGAGATATTTCTTAATGCAACTAGGAAATCATATGCATAATGAACCACAACAAATATTTTGTTGTTTCTAAGGCTCTTTTATCATTTTTGTAAGAAAAAGTCTGTGAACAGATGGGACAAAAAATATTATTTAACATATATAAGTATAAAAAACTAAGACTACACAAATAAAGAAATACTTAGAAAAAAAAAGGATGGGTCATTTGTAACAACCTCTACCTCTTAATATGGTTTTCACTTTTAGTTAAACTTATCCCCCACTTTCAGTTAACTTTGGGATAAATACGGAATCCTTACATTTCTTTCTCTAGATTTTTTATTAAGTTATAATGGACAAAATGAAAGACTCCAAGGCAGGGTAACCAGTTAGGATGCTACTGCTATATTTTCTCTAGACCTTAGGATAGCTGGAAAATTCCACCAAATTATGCAATAGTGTCCTGCTTTTCTTAAGGTTGCTACTTCCTGGCTGCAGGAGTTTATACAATCTCACCTCATCTACTGTGTTCAGTAGGTGAACAGGGAGACCATCTGAGAAGGAGCTGTCAGAGCCACTGGTGCTGTTCTCAAAGGAAAGAAGAAAGGGAAATACCTGTTATTAATGTCTAGGAGTTTAATACTTGTTAGACCAGCCACATGGGATTAGGATATCCAGTCTGCTATTTGCCTGCACTGTCTGTTTCAGTTACTAAGAATCTTGACAAGCATATTTATTCATTCATTATAAACACCCACTGCATGCCAGGCAGTGCATCAGGCACAGGAAACAGAAATGAACATGGCCGAGCCCGACCCCTAGGAATTCACAATCCATGTGGCAAAATAAAGACTGGCCAGATTGGCAAAGCTGCCATTTGTGATGATTTTGAGAGGCTATGGGATTCTTAGCGTGCAGCCCTAGAGAATACCAGGGGACTTTGATTTTTTTGAAAGCAGGGGCTTTGTTTCATTCATTCCTGTTTGGCTAGTAACAGCTCAGAAAGCAAGAATCCTACTATGTACTCTTTAAAAATGTGTTGAATATATACATAAATATATTTAATAACAAAGAATCTATATGTTAGAGACTAGGAGTATTATTTATTTATTTATTTTTGAGAGGGCATCTCTCATATTTATTGATCAAATGGTTGTTAACAACAATAAAATTCAGTATAGGGGGGTCAACGCTCAATGTACAATCATTAATCCATGTCAAGCCTAATTCTCGTCAGTCTAGGAGTATTATTTTTTTATCAGTCAATTCCCCCTTCAAAAGTTTTGGATGCACACTGATCTAAAGTCTTCCCTACAAACTGTCTCCTCCCCCTTTCTTCAAGGGCAAAGATGAATGAGGACTCAGATAATCAATCCTTTCTTCCTTCATCATGTCTTTTGTTTAAGTGTCACATTATATTTTTCCCTTTCCTGGAGTGTGGTTGGCTACATCTGAGAGCTACGATCTATGACACAAAAAAGTCTTAGACACAAAACTCAAATCTCCTGGGAAAACACAGCATTTCAAACCATTCTTATACTCAGGCCTTTCATACTCCCCCTCCCTCCTTGCAGTGCATACTCCCCCTCCCTCCTTGCAGTGCACAATGAGGAGCTCCACAGCAAGACAGCAGGCAGACAGTCTTCTCTTCTTTGATCTAATCCCCAATTTGCTAGATGGAGTCCCATGGAAGCTTGTGATAGCCAGCTTCCTGTGAGGCAAAGACTGGCAAATTGGCTTCAAAACTTCTTAACTAAATGTATCAGAGTATCCCTGCTGGGGCTGTTAAAATGCAGTCTGGCCATTTCTGAGTTGATTCCCCCTGGGCTCTGTAAGTTTGCATTGAGATGCAGGGGGTATTTCACTTTTGAGGCTGAAAGTGAAGAGGGGTTGCTGCAATGGTCCTTGACAGGCAAAGGATTCTGGAAGAGTGGAAGAGGTGACATATGAATGGGGCATATGTTATTGTTTGGCTTTAGGTTCCTAAGAAGACATTTGGGAGACTCAGCCAGCAGAACTACTCTAGGGCCCAGATGTCCATGTGCCACATAGAGTGTGTAGGAGAGCCATCCTCTTCCTACTGGTCACCACAAACTACTCTACAGCCTCTGGCAGAAGAAACCTTCTGAGTGAGGGCAGCTGGGGCAGGTTTGAGGCACCCTGGCTGTAGTAGGGGTTCTTACATACTTGTGAGATGCCCACCTCCCTGGGGGTCTCCTAAAACAGGCTGAGATCCTACATACTAAATTAACTCAAAGAATATTTATTGAGCCCTCCCTATATGCCAGTTACTGTTCTAGGTGCAGGAGATAGAGAGATAAACAAACCAAAGACCTCTGACCTTGTGGAACCCATATCCTAGTAGGGGGAGATAGATAATAAAAATATCAATGACAGTATAGAATGACAGAAAGTGATAAAATGCTATGAAAAAAGTAGACTACCTAAGGGGGATAGGGAATAACAGAAGGGCGATGGCTGGGAAATAAGTTACAGTCTTAGGGTAATGAAGGTAGGTCACATTGAAAAAGTTGGCATTTAAGTAAAGACTTGAAGGTGAAGGAATTAGACAGGTGGATCTCTGTGGGGAGAGCATTACAGGCAGCTAGGATTGCCAGTGTGAAGGCCATGAAGAATAAGTCTGGCAAGTCTGAGGAAGAATAAGGACAGTGTAGCTGTAGCAGTAAACAAGAGGGTGATGGCAGAGGTCACAGAGGTATCAGGTCACTAGATCCTATAGCCTTGTAGGCCACTATATGGTCCATGACTTTCTATGTGAGTGAGTTAGGGGAACCACTGAGGTATTTTAACAGAGGAAATACATGATCTGATCTACATTTTGAAAAGAACCATTCTCCTAGTTTTCTTTTGGCCTTGCTGGTCCCTTCTTAGCCTCATCTGTTGGCTCTTCCTTACCTCCTTGACCTCCTACAGCTGTGGTACCTGGCTCAGACTGGAGCCTCCTCTTCACTCTGTTTGCACTTACCCCCTTGGAATCTCATCCAGTCTTAAGGTTTGAACCATCTATTCAGTAATGACTCTCTCTGAGAGTATAGACTTCTCCAGTAAACTGCAAACTAACATATCCAACCACCTATTCAATATCTCCATTTAGATGTCTAATAAACCCCCTCAAACTGAACATGCCCAACACTAGACTCCTGAACTTCATCAGCACCCAACCTTCTCCATCACCTTGATATTCCCCATCTCAGTTAAGGCTACTCCATCCAACCAATTATGGAGTCATTCTCTTTTCCTCTCATACCCAAATCCAATCCAAAAGCAAATCCTAATGTTTAAAATTTCAAAAAATATCTGGAATTCAACCAATTCACACCCCTCCAACCTGTCTGGTCTAAACCACCATCACCTTTCAACTGTATTATTACAAGAGCCTCCTAATGAGTGTCCCTGCTTAGACCTTTCCTCTTCACAATCTGTTTTCCACATAGCAGCCAGAGCATTCCTGCTGAAACTAAAACCTAAGTGACATCATGACACTTCTCTACTTAAAACCTTCCAAAGGCTCTCCATGTCCCTTGGAGTAAAAGACAAAGGCTTTACAACTGCCTACAAGGCACTATACAAACTGCCTGCCCATCTCCCGAACCCTTTCTAATGTCTGCCTACAAAAGACACTGTCAAAGAACAGGCACTCAATTCACAGTTATTGAAGGAATGAAGTGTATTTAAGTATGACATGATTTACTCAATATTTTGCACCTCAGGTTCAAAAACAACAAAACAAATGAAAACTAAAAGTAAAAAAAAGAACTTCTCTCATTTTTCTTTGAAATGGTACCTGGATCCAATGTCAGACAAAGAGATGTCACTCCAACTTCCTTCTAAATCCATATCTTGACCAAGTTCATTGAATTTCTTATGTATTTTCTGTTGTAAGAGCTCTTTAACCTCTGCTAGACACTGCATGAACTGTGGAAATGAAAAAAGAACCTTTCTTTTGATTATTCATTTATTCGTCAAATATTTAATAGGTATATGGCTAGAAGGTACTTTATTTTTTGTTGGGCACATAAAGATGAATAAGCTGTAACCTGTTACTAAGGACATTTTAACAAATACATGAGCTATAGGAACAGACAGAAGTGTTTTTAGGGCTGAACATCAATGAACACTGCTTTAACCACTTTTCCCTGGATATAGCAAATAATAAACTTAAACAATGCAAAGGTCTGATTTATTTATTTATTTATTTATTTGATAGCAAGGAAGAAGTGCTGGAATGGGGTTGTTCATATTTTGGCCTATGGCAAATTTGATTTAACAGGCCATGTTGTGGTCACATTCTCTTGCAAGTACTTTTTATTAAACAGTTGCAGTTAGAATGGTGCATATCATGTTTCTAGGGCCAACATTTCAGAGTGGGTATAAGAGATGTTAGAGACCATGAGTATAGATTCCCTTAAGAAGATGAGTGATGAAGGAAAGTAGAAATAACCTGTTGGAGAAACAAGGCCAAAGGAAACCTTTGTTGGTGATTTAGGACAGGGGCAGCTTGAGAACATTTGCAGTTGAGAGGAAGAAGTAAGAAGAGGAAAAAACTGAGGACACAGAAAAGAGAGAAGGTTAACAAATGAGTCAAGATCTCAGGAAGACCAAGGGGATGTTGTTAAGTGCACTAAGGGCAGGCTTAGTTTTGGAGAAGAGAAAGGACATCTGTTTATCTGAAATAGGAGAAAGGGAAGTAAGAATTGGTGGTGCTTCCATGATGAAACCTAGAAGTGAGAGAGAGATGTGCTGAAGGAAAGCTGGCATGATAGCTTCTCTCTTCTTGGTGACTTAATGAGGTCTAACTATTAGCTCAGAGGCTGGGAGCTTCCTTATTTTCTTTGATTATAGAAACTTCAGAAAAATATTAAGAGGAAAGTAAAGATGATCTTTAACCTCACTGGGCTGACTTTGGACCCATGTGAAACTTACACAGTGGCATCACATTTCTTGAGCTCCATTTTCACCTTGGTTGGGTCAGGATCACAGAAATCCAGAAGGGGGTCACAGACATGATGACCTAGGGACTTCAGATCGTCAGTGGTAAAGTGCGTGTCCCTTTTATTGCCTGGAAAAAAAATCCATACAATTTCCTTTTAAATTTCAATGAGCAAATGCAAATCTAATTCATGAATATCTCATTAAAAACACTACCTCTGCTTCTAGAATATTACACTTCTGGACATAGTCTCCTTCTAGTTTTAGTGTGATTCAGAAGAATCTTTGATAATGAAAACATTACAATTTTAATGGCTATACTTATTGAAGTTTTATTTTGTGGTAGTTACTATGCAAAGTGCTTTACATATACTGTCTCACTAAGTAGTTCCTATAATGCATGTACTATTATTATTGCCAGTTACAGAAAAATGAGGTTCAAAGAGTTAAATAACTTACTCAGGATCACACAACATGTAAATAGACCTGGAATTCAAACCCAGATCTGACTGATTCCAGATCCTGAGCAACCACTGTGCTATACGGCCCCATCAGTTATTATACTACACACTCATATTTTGTGTACTCAAATTTAGCACAAGGTACAAACAAAAAAATCTTCTAGATCAGTTACCTCCCCAACACCCAAACAAATTTCATGTCCCCAGTGCTTTGCTTGGTTTCACCTTGCCATGATGGCCTATGATATATGAAAGACAGCTTACCCAAGGTGGACCCGCCAAAGGTAGACTCCATGGTGTAGCTGTTTAGGATTCCCATCCGCCACATCACAACTCGTCCTGTTCCTTCTTTGCACCTTTGGACCTTAAAATTGCAACTACGAAAAGAGAACTAAGGAGAAAACCAAATCCTCCGTTAATCATAAACTGGCCAAAGTAATATGTTTAAGGTTCATTAACATGATACAAGAATAACAGCATAATAAGTGAGTTAAAGTTAGACAGATAGTAAAGAAGCTATGCTTGAACCTTTGGTAACCATGAATCCAAAGCCTGCAATGGCAATAAGTACATATCTATCGATAATCACCCTATATGTAAATGGACTGAATGCACCAGTCGAAAGACACAGAGTAATAGAATGGATAAAAAAGCAAGACCAACTATATGCTGCTAACAAGAGACTCACCTCAAACCCAAAGACATACACAGACTAAAAGAGAAGAGATGGAAAAAGATATTTCATGCAAACAATAGGGAGAAAAAAGCAGGTGCTGCAGTACTTGTATCAGACAAAATAGACTTCAAAACAGAGTAACAAGAGACAAAGAAGGACATTATGTAATGATAAAGAGGTCAGTCCAACAAGAGGATATAACCATTATAAATATATATGCACCCAACACAGGAGCACTGACATATGTGAAACAAACAACAACAGAATTAAAGGAGGAAATAGAATGCAATGCGTTCATTTTAGGAGACTTTAACACAACACTCACTCCAAAGGACAGATCAACCAGACAGAAACTAAGTAAGGACACAGAGGCACTGAACAACACACAAGAACAGATGGACCTAACAGACATCTACAGAACTCTAAACCCAAAAGTAGCAGGATACACATTCTTCTACAGTGCACATGGAACATTCTCCAGAATAGACCACATACTAGGCCCCAAAAAGAGCCTCAGTAAATTCAAAAATATTGAAATTCTACCAACCAACTTTCCAGATCACAAAGGTATAAAACTAGAAATAAATTGTACAAAGAAAACAAAAAGGCTCACAAACACATGGAGGTTTAACAACATGCTCCTAAATAACCAATGGATCAATCACCAAATTAAAACAGAGATCAAGCAATATATGGGGACAAATGAAAATAACAGGACAATGCCCCAACTTCTGTGGGACTTAGTCAAGGCAGTTCTAAGAGGAAAGTACATAGCAATCCAGGCATATTTAAAGAAGGAAGAACAATCCCAAAAGAATAGTCTGAAGTCACAATTATTGAAACTGGAAAAAGAATAAATGAGGCACAAAGTCAGCAGAAGGAGGGACATAATAAAGATCAGAGAATAAATAAATAAAATTGAGAAGAATGAAACAATATAAAAAATCAATGAAACCAAGAGCTGGATCTTTGAGTAAAAAAGAATCTATACACATAAACATAATCAGAAATGACAAAGGAAAAATCATGACAGACACCACAGAAATACGAAGAATTATTAGAGAATACTATGAAAATATGCTAACAAACTGGTAACTTAGAACAAATGGACAGCTTTCTAGAAAAATACAACCTTCCAAGATTGACCAAGGAAGAAACAAAATCTAAACAGACCAATTACCAGCAATGAAACTGAATATGTAATCCAAAAACTATCCAAGAACTAAACGGCTGGTCCAGATGGATTCACTGCTGAATTTTATCAGACATTTAGAGAAGACATAATACCCATTCTCCTTACAGTTTTCCAAAAAAATAGAAGAGGAGGGAATACTTACAATCTCATTCTATGAAGCCAGCATTGCTCTAATACCAAAACCAGGCAAAGACTCCAGAAAGAAAGAAAATTACAGACCTGTATCTCTGATGAACATAGATGCAAAAATACTCAACAAAATATTAGCAAACCGAATTCAAAAATACATTAAGAGGATCATACACCATGATCAAGTGGGATTCATCATGGGAATGCAAGGATGGTAAAACATTAGAAAACCCATCAACATCATCCACCACATCAACAAAAGGACAAAAACCACATCATCATCTCCATAGATGCAGAAAAAGCATTCAACAAAATTCAACATGCATTCATGATAAAAACTCTCAACAAAATGGGTATAGAGGGCAAGAACCTCAACATAATAAAGGCTATATATGACAAACCCACAGCCAACATCATACCTAATAGCAAGAAGCTGAAAGCTTTTCCTTTAAGATTGGGAACAAGGCAAGGACGCCCACTCTCCCCACTGTTATTTAACATAGTACTAGAGGTCCTAGCCACGGCAATCAGACAAAACAAAGAAATACAAGGAATCCAGATTGGTAAAGAAGAAGTCTTTACCAATGCATCACTATTTGCAGATGACATGATATTGTACATAAAAAACCCGAAAGAATCCACTTCAAAACTACTAGTACTAGTATCTAAATTCAGCAAAGTTGCAGGATACAAAATTAACACACAGAAATCTGTAGCTTTCCTATACACTAACAATGAACCAATAGAAAGAGAAATCAGGAAAACAATTCCATTCACAATTGCATCAAAAAGAATAAAATACCTAGGAATAAATCTAACCAAAGAAGTGAAAGACTTATACTCTGAAAACTACAAGTCACTCTTAAGAGAAATAAATTAAAGGGGACACTAACAAATGGAAACTCATCCCCTGCTCATGGCTAGGAAGAATTAATATCATCAAAATGCCATCCTGCCTAAAGCAATATACAGATTTGATGCAATCCCTATCAAATTACCAGCAACATTCTTCAATGAATTTGAACAAATAATTCAAAAATTCATATGGAAACACCAAAGACCCTGAATAGCCAAAGCAATCCTGAGAAAGAAGAATGAAGTAAGGGGGATCTCAGTCCCCAACTTCAAGCTCTACTACAAAGCCATAGTAATCAAGACAATTTGGTACTGGGACAAGAACAGAGCCACAGACCAGTGGAACAGATTAGAGACTCCAGACATTAACCCAAACATATATGGTCAATTAATATTTGATAAAGGAGCCATGGACATACAATGGCGAAATGACAGTCTCTTCAACAGATGGTGCTGGCAAAACTGGAGAGCTACATGTAGGAGAATGAAACTGGTGCATTGTCTAACCCCATACACAAAAGTAAATTCAAAATGGATCAAAGATCTGAATGTAAGTCATGAAACTATAAAACTCTTAGAAAAAAACACAGGCAAAAACCTTTTAGACATAAACATGAGTGACCTCTTCTTGAACATATCTCCCCGGGGAAGGAAAACAACAGCAAAAATGAACAAGTGGGACTATATTAAGCTGCAAAGCTTCTGCACAACAAAAGATACCATAAATAGAACAAAAAGGAACCCTGCAGTATGGGAGAATATATTTGTAAATGACAGATCCAATAAAGGCTTGACGTCCAAAATATATAAAGAGCTCACATGCCTCAACAAACAAAAAACAAATAATCCAATTAAAAAATGGTCAGAGGTACTGAACAGACAGTTCTCCAAAAAAGAAATACAGATGGCCAACAGACACATGAAAAGATGCTCCACATCACTAATTACCAGAGATATAAGTCACACGGAGAAAGAGAAATACCAAATGATTTCACTCATCTGTGGAGTATAGGAATAAAGGAAAAACTGAAGGAACAGAATAGCAGTGGAGTTACAGAACCCAAAAATAGACTAACAGGTACCAAAGGGAAAGGGACTGGGGAGGATGGGTGGGTAGGGAGGGATAAGGGAGGGAAAGCAGAAAAGGGGTATTAAGATTAGCATGTATGGGGGGGAGGGAGAAAGGGGAGGGCTGTACAACGCAGAGAAGACAAGTGGTGATTCTGCGGCATTTTGCTGTGCTGATGGACAGTGACTGTAAAGTGGTTTATAGGGGGGATCTGGTATAGGGGAGAGCCTAGTAAACATAATATTCTTCATGTAAGTGTAGATTAAAGATAAAAAAAGGAAAGAAAAGGGGGATTACTCCTTGATAGGTTGAAACTAACTGTAAATCAATGATTAATGCATACTTTAAATATCCTTAATTTTGATCACTTAAAGGGTATCAGATGATCGGCTATGGAGGTACACTTTTCTGATAATATTCCTTTCTCTTAAGAAAAAAAAAAAGCAGTTCCTGTGTGGTGACCAACGATGAGTTCTACACAGTGGTATAAAGGGCATATCAAAGTGTGGGCAAAGGGTCTGTTTGTGTTTATACAGAGGATCAAAGCCTAATTTGGCTACCCAGAAAATGAACTAAGATACAATATGAAGAACTTCCAACATCAGCACTCTCTGGAAGATTCATACCAGAAGATGATCATCAAAATACCTCAACAAAGATCCAGGTGATGCTGCAGTTGTAGCTGCATCCATCCCACCGGTTCCTGGACTTGCCATTGGAATGAAGAAGGAGATATCTAAGCTGGCCTGTGCATACAGTAAAACAACAAATTTGACTGGATCTATACTGTTGGAACTCAACCAAGAATTAGGAGAAGTGCAAGTTGTAGCGCTCCAAAATCTTACAACTACAGACTATCTACTGTTAAAAGAACATATGGGATGTGAACAGTTCCCAGGAATGGGTTGTTTTAATTTGTCTGATTTCTCTCAGACTGTTCAAGTACAGTTGGACAATATCCATCATATCATAGACAAATTTTCACAAATGCCTAGGGTGCCTTACTGGTTTTCTTGGTTTCACTGGAGATGGCTGGTAATTATAGATCTGCTTTGGTTATGTAACTGTATTCCTATTATGTTAATGTGTGTGTGCAATTTAATTAGTAGTTTAAAATCTATACATGCTTAAGTTACTCTACAAGAAGATATGTCAAAGAAATAATCAATCCTCCCATGTTTTCTTCCATCTGCTACCTCTATAGCTTTTCTTCTTCCTTTCTAATTACAACCCTTAAATAGAATTCGTGCCTCATATCGAATTTACTGAGTATCATAATTCCTCCAAGTGGCAAAGATACCTCAGCACAAATGCTGGGCATAGAAGCCACAGGGCATAAATCTGCAAAGAAGTAAAAAGCTAACCTTTTCAAACAATATGGCTTCTCTCTCACTTACCAACTTTACATCTCCCTGTATCGCCCTAGAAGATGACTGGTTAGCCAGAGACGGGTAAGATTCCTCAAGTGAGGAACAACCTAAGACAGGCACAGTCGCAGGGGGGCCATTAGGTGAGAAATTGGAGATCAACAGAGGTGAAGCTTAGAACCTCACCCCCCCTGTTTTGAGAGGAATCTTCTGCATCCATGGATGTTTTATTGCCCTTGTCTAGCTCGGATTAACACATAGTCTACAGGCACACACCTGATCATCTACAATTGCTCTCTTACAGCACTAAACTATGTTTTCTACCTTTATCTTGCATCTACCTACCACTTCAGCATTTTATTAAAAATAAAAATAATAATAATAATAAAGGGAGAAATGTGGGATCCACATATAAATGAAGTATAAAAATCAAATGAATATTCATATTTGACCTGATTGTTTATAGTTCATAATGCATAATCAAAACTGAAAGTTTCTGTGACGACTGCCCTTGTACTGTTCACCATGTAAGAACTTATTCACTATGTAAGAATTTGTTCACCATGTAAGAACTTGTTCGTTATGCTTCAGAAGATTGGAGACTGACGAGAATTAGGCTTGGAGTGGATTAATGATTGTGCATTGAGCATTGAGTCCACTATACAGAATTTTATTGTTGTTAACAACCATTTGATCAATAAATATGAGATGCCCTCTCAAAAAATAAAAAACAAAAAAAAGAAATTAAAAAAAAATGGGCAGTTGGGGGGAGCCAAGATGGCGGCGTGAGTAGAGCAGTGGAAATCTCCTCCCAAAAACACATAGAGCTATGAAAATATAACAAAGAAAAATCTTCCTAAAATAGAGACCACAGGACACAGGACAACATCCAGACCACATCCACACCTGCAAGAACCCAGCGCCTTGTGAAGGGGGTAAGATACAAGCCCCGGCCCGGCGGGACCCGAGCGCCCCTCCCCCCGGCTCCCGGCGGGTGGAGAGAAACCGGAGCAGTTTTTTTTTTTGGCGAGCGCTTTTTGGAAGCCTTAGAGGGACGGGCCCCCGTTGCTGGGGAGGCAGGGTGGCGGGACCGGTGAGGAGGTGCCTGGGAACGGCGCCGGAGGACAAAGAATATCCCGCGTTTCTCCCTGCGAGACCTGGGGGCGGGTGCCTGAGACCGGTGCCTGAGGACGGAGGAGGTCGCGCGTTTTTCCCCTTTTTTTTTTTTTTTCTCTTTTTGGCAAGCGCTTTTTGGAAGCCTTGAAGGGACGGGGACCCCAGTGCTAGGGAGGCACGGTGGCGGGACTGGTGAGCGGGTGGCTGGGACCGGCGCCTGAGGACAAAGAATATCCCGTTTTTCCCTGTGGGACCGGTGGGCGGGTGCCTGAGACCGGCACTTGAGGACAGAGGAAATCGCGCGTTTTTCCCCTTTTTTTTTTCTCTTTTCTGCGAGTGCTTTTTGGAAGCCTAAAAGGGACAGGGACCCCGGTGCTAGGGAGGCAGGGCGGCGGGACTGGTGAGCGGGTGCCTGGGACCGGCACCTGAGGACAAAGAATATCCCGCATTTTTCCCTGTGGGACCGGTGGGTGGGTGCCTGAGACCAGCACCTGAGGACGGAAGAAATCGCGCGTTTTTCCCCTTTTTTTTCTCTCTTTTTGCCAAGTGCTTTTTGGAAGCCTTGAAGGGACAGGGACCCCGGTGCTAGGGAGGCAGGGCGGCGGGACTGGTGAGCGGGTGCGTGGGACCAGTGCCTGAGGACCAAGAATATTGAGCGTTCCTTCCCTGCGGGACCGGTGGGTGGGTGCTTTTTGGAAGCCTTGAAAGGACAGGGACCCTGGTGCTAGGGAGACAGGGCAGCAGGACCAGTGCGCGGGTGCCTGGGACCGGCACCTGAGGAAAAAAAAAAAAAAATCGCGTGTTTTTTCTTTTTTTTTTCCTTTCTGTTCCCTCTCTCATTGTTGCTGTTGTTGTTTTGGTTTGGAGAGTGCTTTTTGGAAATCTTAAAGGGGCAGGACAGGTCACTTAGACCAGAAGCAGGGAATCTGGGGATCTCTGGGCACTCTAACCCCCTGGGCAGCAGGGAGCACAGAGGCCCCTTACGGAGATAAATAGTCTCCTGGCTGCTCCCCCTCTAACGGGGCTCCACCATTTTGGAGGAACAGCCCCAGCCAGGCCAAGCCCACAGCAACAGTGGAGATAAACCCCAAAGCAACTGGGCAGGAAACAGAAGCCCTGTCTGCGCACAGCTGCCCAGCACAAGCCACTAGAGGTCGCTATTCTCCCAGGAAAAGGCTACAAACCAACAAGAAGGGAAGCTCTTCCAGCGGTCACTTGTACCAGCTCTGCAAACTATCTCTATCACCATGAAAAGGCAAAACTACAGGCAGACAAAGATCACAGAGACAACACCTGAGAAGGAGACAGACCTAACTAGTCCTCCTGAAAAAGAATTCAAAATAAAAATCATGAACATGCTGACAGAGATGCAGAAAAAAATGCAAGAGCAATGGGATGAGATGCAGAGAAAAATGCAAGAGCAGTGGGATGAGATGCAGAGAAAAATGCAAGAGCAGTGGGATGAAGTCCGGAAGGAGATCACAGATGTCAGGAAAGAGATCACAGAAGTGAAACAATCCCTGGAAGGATTTATAAGCAGAATGGATAAGATGCAAGAGGCCATTGAAGGAATAGAAGCCAGAGAACAGGAACGTATAGAAGCTGACATAGAGAGAGATAAAAGGATCTCCAGGAATGAAACAACACTAAGAGAAATATGTGACCAATACAAAAGGAAAAACATTCGTATTATAGGGATACCAGAAGAGGAAGAAAGAGGAAAAGGGATAGAAAGTGTCTTTGAAGAAATAATTGCTGAAAACTTCCCCAAACTGGGGGAGGAAATAATCGAACAGACCATGGAATTATACAGAACCCCCAACAGAAAGGATCCAAGGAGGACAACACCAAGACACATAATAATTAAAATGGCAAGGATCAAGGACAAGGAAAGAGTTTTAAAGGCAGCTAGAGAGAAAAAGGTCACCTATAAAGGAAAACCAATCAGGCTAACATCAGACTTCTCAACAGAAACCCTACAGGCCAGAAGAGAATGGCATGATATACTTAATGCAATGAAACAGAAGGGCCTTGAACCAAGGATACTGTATCCAGCACGACTATCATTTAAATATGATGGTGGGATCAAACAATTCCCAGACAAGCAAAAGCTGAGGGAATTTGCTTCCCACAAACCACCTCTACAGGGCATCCTACAGGGACTGCTCTAGATGGGAGCACCCCTAAAAAGAGCACAGAACAAAACACACAACATATGAAGAAGGGAGGAGGAGGAATAAGAAGGGAGAGAAGAAAAGACTCTCCAGACAGTGTATATAACAGCTCAATAAGCGAGCTAAGTTAGGCAGTAAGATACTAAAGAAGCTAACCTTGAACCTTTGGTAACCACGAATCTAAAGCCTGCAATGGCAATAAGTACATATCTTTCAATAGTCACCCTAAATGTAAATGGACTTAATGCACCAATCAAAAGACATAGAGTAATAGAATGGATAAAAAAGCAAGACCCATCTATATGCTGCTTACAAGAAACTCACCTTAAACCCAAAGATAAGCATAGACTAAAAGTCAAGGGATGGAAAAACATATTTCAGGCAAACAACAGTGAGAAGAAAGCAGGGGTTGCAGTACTAATATCAGACAAAATAGACTTCAAAACAAAGAAAGTAACAAGAGATAAAGAAGGCCACTACATAATGATAAAGGGCTTAGTCCAACAAGAGGATATAACCATTCTAAATATATATGCACCCAATACAGGAGCACCAGCATATGTGAAGCAAATACTAACAGAACTAAAGAGGGAAATAGACTGCAATGCATTCATTGTAGGAGACTTCAACACACCACTCACCCCAAAGGATAGATCCACCGGGCAGAAAATAAGTAAAGACACACAGGCACTGAACAACACACTAGAACAGATGGACCTAATAGACATCTATAGAACTTTACATCCAAAAGCAACAGGATATACATTCTTCTCAAGTGCACATGGAACATTCTCCAGAATAGACCACATACTAGCTCACAAAAAGAGCCTCAGTAAATTCCACAATATTGAAATTCTACCAACCAATTTTTCAGACCACAAAGGTATGAAAGTAGAAATAAATTCTACAAAGAAAACAAAAAGGCTCACAAACACATGGAGGCTTAACAACATGCTACTAAATAATCAATGGATCAATGAACAAATCAAAATAGAGATCAAGGAATATATAGAAACAAATGACAACAACAACACTAAGCCCCAACTTCTGTGGGATGCAGCGAAAGCAGTCTTAAGAGGAAAGTATATAGCAATCCAGGCACACTTGAAGAAGGAAGAACAATCCCAAATGAATAGTCTAACATCACAATTATTAAAACTGGAAAAAGAAGAACAAATGAGGCCTAAAGTCAGCAGAAGGAGGGACATAATAAAGATCAGAGAAGAAATAAACAAAATTGAGAAGAATAAAACAATAGCAAAAATCAACGAAACCAAGAGCTGGTTCTTTGAGAAAATAAACAAAATAGATAAGCCTCTAGCCCAACTTATTAAGAGAAAAAGAGAGTCAACACAAATCAACATAATCAGAAATGAGAATGGAAAAATCACGACAGACTCCACAGAAATACAAAGAATTATTAAAGACTACTATGAAAACCTATATGCCAACAAGCTGGAAAACCTAGAAGAAATGGACAACTTCCTAGAAAAATACAACCTCCCAAGACTGACCAAGGAAGAAACACAAAAGTTAAACAAACCAATTACAAGCAAAGAAATTGAAACAGTAATCAAAAAACTACCCAAGAACAAAACCCCGGGGCCGGACGGATTTACCTCGGAATTTTATCAGACACACAGAGAAGACATAATACCCATTCTCCTTAAAGTGTTCCACAAAATAGAAGAAGAGGGAATACTCCCAAACTCATTCTATGAAGCCAACATCACCCTAATACCAAAACCAGGCAAAGACCCCACCAAAAAAGAAAATTACAGACCAATATCCCTGATGAACGTAGATGCAAAAATACTCAATAAAATATTAGCAAACAGAATTCAACAGTATATCAAAAGGATCATACACCATGACCAAGTGGGGTTCATCCCAGGGATGCAAGGATGGTACAACATTCGAAAATCCATCAACATCATCCACCACATCAACAAAAAGAAAGACAAAAACCACATGATCATCTCCATAGATGCTGAAAAAGCATTTGACAAAATTCAACATCCATTCATGATAAAAACTCTCAGCAAAATGGGAATAGAGGGCAAGTACCTCAACATAATAAAGGCCATATATGATAAACCCACAGCCAGCATTATACTGAACAGCGAGAAGCTGAAAGCATTTCCACTGAGATCGGGAACCAGACAGGGATGCCCACTCTCCCCACTGTTATTTAACATAGTACTGGAGGTCCTAGCCACGGCAATCAGACAAAACAAAGAAATACAAGGAATCCAGATTGGTAAAGAAGAAGTTAAACTGTCACTATTTGCAGATGATATGATACTGTACATAAAAAACCCTAAAGACTCCACTCCAAAACTACTAGAACTGATATCGGAATACAGCAAAGTTGCAGGATACAAAATCAACACACAGAAATCTGTAGCTTTCCTATACACTAACAACGAATCAATAGAAAGAGAAATCAGGAAAACAATTCCATTCACCATTGCATCAAAAAGAATAAAATACCTAGGAATAAACCTAACCAAGGAAGTGAAAGACTTATACTCTGAAAACTACAAGTCACTCTTAAGAGAAATTAAAGGGGACACTAATAAATGGAAACTCATCCCATGCTCATGGCTAGGAAGAATTAATATCGTCAAAATGGCCATCCTGCCGAAAGCAATATACAAATTTGATGCAATCCCTCTCAAATTACCAGCAACATTCTTCAATGAATTGGAACAAATAATTCAAAAATTCATATGGAAACACCAAAGACCCCGAATAGCCAAAGCAATCCTGAAAAAGAAGAATAAAGTAGGGGGGATCTCACTCCCCAACTTCAAGCTCTACTACAAAGCCATAGTAATCAAGACAATTTGGTACTGGCACAAGAACAGAGCCACAGACCAGTGGAACAGATTAGAGAC